>NC_084798.1:78214775-80614775 GCF_963169125.1 Humulus lupulus | reverse complement strand
TAATTAGGGCATAAAACCCCAACAATATATCCCAAGCCAAATGACCTTAATGCCCCTAGGTCATTTAAAGCTTCTAAAGTCTCCCCAAGGGTAAAATCGCCATTTCCAACCTATTTCGTTAATCATAATTAACGCTCTCTATTTCCCTCTATTCTCGATATTCTCAAATACCAATAATTTAAATCCTGTTACCCTTTTATTCCCGGCAACACTCTAATCATTTAAACATCCTGAGACTCACCCCGAGCCTCGAACTTAATCCCGTTATGACTAAACCGCTACTTAATATTCCAAGATCGTCTCATGCCGAAAAGCTCGAACAAATCCACATTATAATGTGGCCTCAACAATATATTACCGACATGCATACAAATATACAATTACGCCCTCAACGGGCCAATTTACCAAAATACCCCTATCAGTAAATGTGGACCCACATGCATGAATTTAACATCATATTATAATATAATTCACATAAGCATGCATATAACAATTTAATGGCATAATTAAACAGTTATGGCCCTCCCGGCCTACAAATCCAGCCACTAAACCGCAATAGGGATTCGGGGCATTACAATTTAACTCTTTATTAAAATATTGTTTACAATAAAGAGTTAATATCAAATCATTCATGATCATATGCAAATCAATCTAAATCATAAAGTTATCATAAACTCTTATTCATGTCAATTGGGTGTCTTGATTCATTCGTTAAGGTTTGTCATAATGATTAGGCTAAGAACTTTTGTTTTAGAGATTTGTTTATGTAAATGGCTATGGACATTATCTATAGATACATAATCCATACCTTCTTCTTTGAAGAATGAATAATGGTTCCCTTAAATGTTAATTCTAGAACCACTACAAGAAAAACTAGAATTGGTGTCAGTTTATAACTGAAACTAATCTTTTTAGCGTCGATTTCCTATCCCCATGATGCCATTGGTTGTGGTATTAGTGTTGATTGAGAACCGACGATAAATATATTAACATCGTTGGTTTTTCACTGACACTATACTAAAAAGAAAAAAAAAAACTATACCAAATCCATTGGAGCTACACCTAGCCACCACCACCACGAATCACCATGAAGATGACTTGCAAATTTTGGATTTTCAAAATAAATAGATAAATGGTGACAGAAATAATGAGAAAGGGAGAGATACCGATTTCAACCCTCCCCCCACCAACTTCATCTCAAAAGCTCTGAACCACATCTCCAAAGCCCCTGACCATAGTACTGAGACCCTAAATCACAACATCGAACCCTCTGACCCAAAAGTAAAGAGACTAAAAAAAACCCATTTTCAAAAATTTACCATAGTAATTATCATTGTTCGTCCTCGATTGAAGTTAACCCAATCCCCGAGTGTTATCCCCCACCTAGGTCATCGATTCGAAGGAAAACAAGGGAGAGAATGAGAGATATGGAGAGAGCCAGAGAATGAGCACTGACACTATTAACTTAAATTATCGTTCATTTAAAACCGACGTTGATAGGCTGACTTGGTCAACAACATTAGTGTCAGTGCAAAATCAACTCTAAAAGGTGACCCTAAAAGGCATTGTTTGAGTGCACTAATTTTTAAATTATTTGTTCACTAGTGAATGAGTAGTACTTAAGGATAACAGAAAATTAGAAGAGTAAAATCGATAATATATTCCATCTCTAGTTATGAACCAATTATTGGAGGATTAAATTGTATGTAATGATTAATTCAATGGACTGTATGAAAGAACTCTATAAATTATTTTATCATTTTAAGAGGGCAATCTCATATTTTTAGTGGAATAATTATGAGATTAATAAATAAATATTTATTATATTAAAGAGTTTAAATAGTAACCTAAATTTATTAGAGCGTGAAATTATAGGTCTTAGGTCCCCTGACCAACTCTATAAACACTTTATAGAATAATAATAATAATAATAATAATAATAATAATAATAATAATAATAATAGAACATATAAGGGCTTATTTGAAAAGAAAAATTAGTTTTCAGGAAAATATGTAATTATAAGATATTTTGCTTAAAATATATTTACTATTAATTCATTATAATTTTTTCCTAATTAATAAAATATTTAGTTTGGAACTAATTATGTCATCTTATTTTAAATTAGTTTTTGATATAAATTTAATATTTAAATTCTTGAAATTTAAATTCAGATAATTGATTTTGAATTAGTTACATATCTTATCTGTAAATTTAATATTCTAAATGCATATAAAGATACTAATTTAATATTTATATATGAAAGATTGGAATTTGAATTTTGAATTGGTTTGAGAAATTAATTAAATATATTTTTAATATAATAAGATCAATTTTTAGTTGAATTAACTAAATAAAATAATAGTGAAAAAATATCTACTCTTTTGGAGTAGTGATATTCGCCAGCCACTGGACAGTGATTGGTGCAAGCCACATGCCAAAGGGCATGTTGGTATTTTTATAAACATTTGTTATTTTATTATTTAATATTAATTAAAAGTGTTTTAATATTAAATTTAAGAAACCCTAAGACGAATATATAATTATATTTTATTCTCTTTGTCTTAGAGTTTGAGAAGAATATGTTACTCGTAGCAGGGCCGGCCCTGGGCATAGGCGGGCTAGGCCCGTGCCTAGGGCCCACCCCTACCCAGGGCCCATTTTATTTAAAATTAGTTTAATTTTATTAGTTTAATTTTCTATTACTAAATATTAGTTTAATTTTATTTAAAATTACATAAAAAAATTACATATACAAAAGGGCCCATTTTTTTCAAATTTATTAAAATCGTCTTAGGCCCACTTTTTTTCAGGGCCGGCCCTGACTCGTAGCCCCTCAAAAGTAGTTTCTGACTCAAAGCTATTTTACAAAAGAGAAAAGAAAACATTTTCACTACTCTCTTAACCCAAACTCTAATGATGTCATGTATTGAGAAGATTAATGGACTCATAAATTTCCTATTGCCATCTCTACATATTAGGATTAATGCACTAAAAGTATGTAAAGATATTTTATTGGTTTTAAATAAAAGTACAATTTTATTATATTTGAACGTTATAATTATTGTTTGAATTAATTATATAATAATATCCAGAAAATTCTTTATTCATTCATGAGAATATGATCTTGTATTAGTACGTGAGAATTAAGATCATATATAATGAATAAAATAGTCAGTAACATATTAAAGTAATGAATGGTTACTAGTACAGTTTGTTAAGCATACGAGATGCAAGTAATCTAGATTCGGATTACTAATGTGGATAGACATCTTAGTAAATGTGTTGTATATAATATAGATTATATATGACAGAATCAATGAGAATTAATTATCTTTATAAACTTGTCGTTTGACGTAAAGATTTAATTCTGGTCATAATAGATGATCATTTGTAGATCAGTCTAAATCCTGAATATTCATGAACTCATATTTTTGTTTATTGGGTATTTTGATTCACTCGTTAAGGTCTCATAGAATAATGAGGGTAATGACTTTTGTTTTGGAGATTCAATATCATGGATGGCTGGGAACATGAGTTACAATATTGGAATCCATGCTTTCCTAACGGATCGAATATTGGTTCCCTTAAGGGTTGATTCTGGAACTGAATAGTTATTGAGCTCAAAACTATAATTAGATTGTAGATTAATTATTCGCTAGTGAATCAATTGTACTTGAGGATCAAGAGGTAATTAGAGGGTTAAAACGATAATTTTGACCAGCTCTAATTAACGAACCAATAAATGGAGGACAGAACTACATATAATGATTATATCAATGGACTACTAGAGAAAACTCTGTAAATATAATTCTATAAATATTTAGAGTCCAATTCCATATTTATAGTGGAGTAATCATGGAATTAATCAATAATATTATTAGATTAAAGAGTTTAATTAATAATCTGGTTTATTGGAGATTCATATTATAGGTCCATGGTCCCCAGATCACTTCTGTCCTACACTGTTAAGGGTAAGAATGCCAAAAGAAAGATTTGTTAAGAGAAAGGACTAAATTGCAAAGGAATTAATTTTCAAGGGCAAGGAAATAATTATTTGATAATTATAGGTAATTGATTAATTTTGAATTAATTAATTATTTAACTATATAGTTTTTATTTTGAAAAAATATTGGTTAAAATTAAAATAAATCTTGTGTGGATTAATATAAAGAGAGAAAATAATAAATATCTTATTTTAAATATGATATTTATTTATTTAATTTAAAATTGATATTTTAAGATAAAATTAAGTTTGAATTAACTGATATTTATGTTGTAATAAATATATTGTCTTAAAAGTTGATTAAATAAACAAATGAGAAAATTAGGGCAACCCTAATAGGCCTAGGCGACACACAATATACAGTACAATGTGTGGCGCCTAGCATCAGGGTTTTTATCCCTATGATTTAAATTTTGAATTTCAATTAAATTTGTTTAATCAGTTATTTAATTATTCTTTTTAAACAGATAATTAAATGAAAATATCTAATCAGTTTTAATTTGAATTATATTTTAATCAAATAAAGATTATTTAATTAGATTAAATATCTTTATAAATCGAATATACATGATATTTAGATAATGATGGTTAATCTGACTCTCTCTCTCTAAAAGCAATAGTTTTCTCTAAACCTAAAAACTATTCTAAACATTCTCTCTGTCAAAAAATCTCTAGATCTCATGTGTTGAGTATATCTAGGGAGTAATCAACCTTTTGAATCTTACGTGCACACACACGTCCTTGTGTGTTTGAGACTTGGTCTGGAGGATCAGGGTGTGAGATCTCAAAACACTAGACAGGAAAATCATTGATTTATACAAAAATACTCAAGGACACTTGATAGGCGACAAGAGGTAATCTTTGATCTATTTGTATGTGATTTAATATTTATATATGTATATGATCCTTACTGGTATTAATATTTATTAAAATTGGTCCATATATTTCGTTGTGTACCATTGATTTGATAGTTTAATACAAACACTACATGCCCACACACGTCATGTTGTGCTAAGAACAGTTCAATAAACTTGGGTGTCAGTCTTGCATGCATGGATAACTTTATACGAGAAGGTAGTGAAGACGATAGGCTTAAAGAGATAAATCTTCTATTTAGATTAATATATATATAAATCATATGATGATATGTATAAAATAGTTTTATACACAAAAAAATTTGTAATTAATTAGGCCATAACATGCGCTTCAGTTGTGGATTAATAAAAAAAATTTCAACAACAACACAATCCCCGTAACATGTTTATTATGGATTCTAGACTACATAAGGGCTCAGTTTATAGATAGAATTAAGTTCGGCTTTGTTGGGGGTTTATAATTTCCTACATTTGGGTGTGGGAAGGGGGGCCTTTTGTTATTTTGGAAGGTTAATGTTAATGTAACTCTTTCAACTCTATCAATGAATCACTTTAATTGTAATGTTTTTGTCTCTAATTCTAATTCATTGTATCTTACTTATTTTTATGAAGCCTCGGATGCTAACTCTAAAACTCTAATTTGGACTCTTCTTAATAAAAATAGAGATATTAATCCCTCATTCCCTTTGTTTATTATTGGAGATTTCAATTCTTTCCTTTACTCCACTAATGAATTGGGATGGAATAGTGGTATTAGAGCTTCTTCTCTATTTAGGGACTTCCTTGATATGGTATTGTTAATTCCTCTAGATTTTGAAGGTTGCCGCTTCAGTTCGAACAATAATCAACCAGTAGATAACATCTAAGAGCACTTAGATTGGGGGTTAAGTAATTCCAATTGGGACAACTTATTCTCCAATGCTAATTCAACTCACCTGAACTTTTATGGTTCAGATTATCATGCCCTCAAATTGTCCATAGATACCAATCTCATCACCCTCATCTCCAAATGTCCAAAATAATTCTTTTTTAATAATGTGGGTTGTATGAGCCATACTAAAACATGGTGATGTGTAACGATCCAAAATCGCTAATAAGGCTTAACGGCCTTGATTAGTGTGTCAGGAAGGCATAATTGATATATAAATTATTAAATGCATGATTATATGATTATATGGATATGTTAAATGTAAGTTTATGAGTATTAAATATGCATGTGGGTCATGTTTAGCTTATAAGGGCATATTTATAATTTTGGCTCGTTAAGGGCATAAATGTGATTATATGTGATAAATTGTTGAGACAACATTATTATGTGGATATATTTGCAGCATATGGCTCGAGACGGTCCTAGTGAGCGGATTGGCGAAATAGTCACATCAAGGACTAATACCCGGCTCGGGGGGAGACTGGGGGAATTTTTGAGAATTTAGAGGATGTCTTGGGAATTATTAGATATTGAGTAAATAATTGGAAATTAATTGGATGACAGGATTAATTGGTAAATATTAGGAACATTTGAGGAGTTAGTGAGAACTGGGAGAAAAATGACTAAATTACCCTTTAAGTACTCTTGGGGGATTAGTAAGTTTAGAGGGGCATGAGGGTCTATTACCTAAGTTGGGGATGAGCTCAATAAGACTTAGGATATACTAGAAACTGAAGGAAAGTTGTCAAACTCTCCCTCTCTCTCACGGTTCCTCACTTTCTCTATCTCTCTCCTTCTCTTGAAGAAACATAGACGAACTTGTGCCTTGAAGCTTAGGAAAGAAAAAGGGGCAGAGCTTAGGCTTGAAGCTGGATTCTTTGAAGGAATTGGAGAGGATTCAAGCTAGGGATTAAAGCTAGAACTTGTGTGGATTCAACCATAGTTGAGGTAAGTTTTGGTATCTTAATTTGCTAAAGAACTTAGCTTAATTGGGTAGAATTGAGCTGAGCAGTCTTGAAGCTTAGAGTTAGTACGTTTCTGGGTTCTTGGGTGTGTATTGAGTGTTGAATTCTAGTTGAATTGGGATAGTGATTGAGGCAGAATTGCCAAGGTTTTGGTGTCTAAAATGTGTGATTTAATCATGAATTCGTAGCTAGCTTGATGTTGAATTAGGGAGGTTTGTTTAGGTAAAATTATGGGTTAAGGTCTTGAGGTTCTTGGCTGGGAAGAAGGAGGAGAAAACCCGAATTTTCTGGGCTCGAAGGGGGCACGCCGCAACCCAGCCCTGGGACATCGTGACGCGTGTGGCTATTTTGGCCTGGGATGCTCTATGACTTGGGGGCGCACCGCGACTCACTAAGCCAAGTCGCAACCCGCCTCCCCCTTTGGCTTGGGTACTTGCTTTCTGACTTGGGGCCAAGTCGCGACCCACTAAGCCACGTAGAGATCCGCCTAGGGATTTTAGCCTTAGAATTGTTTCTAGAATTTGTAAGGCTCAGGGGTTCGATCCTAGGCGCTCGGGACAATTTCTACTACCGAGTTTAGTATAAATTGAGGTCCTGGAGGCTAGTTTTTGTCTCATAAGTATTCATTTGGATTGGAAGTTGATGGATACCCACTGGCCTTTTTTGACTAGGTTTATTGCCAAGGCTTGGAGCTAAGGATTGTGCTCAGAACCATTTCATTTTCTTCGCTTGGAAATAAAGGTATGAAAAATGCACCCTTGTGTGGTTATGTTGGGACTATTGTTCCCCGTATTTGAATACATATGTTGTATAATTGTGGTAATGCCATGTGAGCATGGAATGTACAACCTAAGAGTGTCTGGGCTGATATTTTGCATATAGGACGCAACTCGGCCACAGTGAGCTGGGGTCAGCAAGATAAACACTGGACTCAGCCTAAGAGAGTCGGAGTTAGTGGGTTAAACAGAGGGTGCGGCCTAAGGGCATCGACCCTGAATATTGTATGATTGTGATAATCACTTGAATATGAATATGTTTTTTGTTGTTAATTTGATGCTTATGACTAGTTGAATATCTAGATGATTGACTTGTGATTCATTGATTATCATCACCGACTATGTGTCTGCTATGTTGTTATGGTTTTCTTGTTGGGCCTTGGCTCACAGGTGCTACGTGGTGCAAGTAATGGCAAGTAAGATGGATCCACCATGAGCTGGAGAGCTCTGGAGGCGGGGTGTACATTGCCAGCTGCTCGTCCACCAGGGTCGAGGGATTGTACAGGGACAAAAAACCTATAGACCCTGATTTTGGTCAACTGACACGAAGTCAAAATTGCTTGATGTGGATAGAAATGTTGAGATGAGAATAATGACAAAAACAATAAAACACACAGGAATTTATAGTGGTTCGGCCCCAGAATCTGGTAATAACCTACGTCCACTTGAGCCGTTATTGATATAAGATTCAAAGGAGTGATCAAAGAACTAGGGTTCAATGAGTTTCACAAACCTCTAAAGAACCATACAATATATCGAATGTGATAGCTCTAATACACTTGTAAAACTCTGATCTCCAATAATTAGAAAGCCAAAAAGTCTAAGAGTCCCTTCCTTGAGCTATTTTTCTCTTTTTATAGGCTCAGGGAAGATTACAGTAATTTGTTACAGATATTCTTTCCTAAATAATCGGATACTCCAGGAAATCATGGGAGATAATCTCGGGATTGACTAAGATCTTTATAAAATTATCTTGAAATATGCGGAGTGTACGACCAGGCTGGTCGTAGGAAAACTCAACCGTTATGCATGCAACATCTCACTGGTCGATAGTCGAATAGAATTCTGCCAGGTGTCAGCTACATGTTAGAAATAACTTGCCACGTCATCCGTGCCTGTTTTTTGGATAACATTTGCCCCCCAAGTTTTTTTATTACGAGCAATAAATAAACTTTTAAGGAAACGACCCTTCGACTACCCCACCAGTCCTGACAGAGTAATTCATGCAACCTTGGAAAAAGTAACCTACCCTTGTCTAATCACGGCTTTTCGATTCCCAAGCAACCTTTCGACGGCTATCACCCTTCCCCATGCTTCGAAAAAGAGGAAACTGATGATTACTCTCCTTTTATGCCACGGACAAAAATATATATATAGTCTCCTCAAAGTATTCTTTTCCTTTTACGCAAGCTATTACCTTCTCAAGAAACCCTAAAATCAGAGCTTCCATTTTCTTCTGGATACCGTCTTCCAGCGCTTCAAGATTCAGTTCGCGAGTTCTCCGACGCTCGAAAACTTTCTTAAATCTCCACGATCTTTTGTCTGGTAAGTCTCCGAACTTTTATGCTCTATATTTTTGCCGTGCATGCTTGTGTGGATTGACTGTTGAGTTTATTTGTTTCTGGGTTGAGATGCATGACAGTAGGGGGTTTAATGGGTGATACCATATAGGATGATATTTCTCTGCCATTAAGGATTTACGAGTTAGCTTGATAGTTGAGATCACGACTTTAGGACGTAAAACCGAAGTAAAAATTTGATTTTTATGCCAGTTGAAAACCAAGTTTTTCCCGCCCTAAAAGGAGTTGAAAAAGTTTTTCAAAAAACTTTTTGCTTCCACTTTTTGATCTGTTTCTCAAACTGTTCGTGTGAAAAATTAGTTTTTTGTTAGAATGCTGTAGTATAAAAGCTTAACTTTTATACTCGACCAGCGTTATTCTAAAAAACTTTCAAAATTCTTCATCCTCACCTCCCCATTCTTCTGTTCACAGATTTTAATGCAAGATTTGTGGGGAGGTGAGCGGCCCATCGACGACGATCTTCTTGCGCAACTTCTTGAAGGCGAAGAACAACCATCCGACCGAGTTCACGAGATTCCATTTTCCAGAGTTTCTCCTAGACCCCAACCATCACCACCTCAAATGGCCCGTTCTAAGTCTCCAGGCAAGAAAAAACCAAACCCTGAAAACAATCCAAATTCACCTGCCCAACCTGATTCGCAGGCTAGGGTTCCCTCGACCAGTGGTCGAGAAAACACTACCCCGGACCCTCGTATTCAAGTTAGGGCTCGCCCTTGGCATCAAAATCTTCCCGATGTCGAGTGGTATCTCTCTCCTACCAGCCAGGTGACTCCCTGGATGCTCGCCAATTATCGTAGGAAGTATCCTCTTATAGGGGTTAATCTCACAATCCCTGCTGCTGACCAAAGAGCTAACCTGCCTGGGGGCATCTTTAGCGCTTGGTCTAGATATCACATAGAGGCGGGGGCTATCCTCCCTCTACATCCATTCTACCAGGGGGTGGCCAACTACTTCGGTGTTGCCCCCTTTCAAATTACCCCAAACGGATATAGAATGCTGGCCGCACTCTATATCCTTTATAAACTCAAAAAATGGCCAGAGCCCACTCCTCACGAGGTCAACTTCCTTTTTTACCTTAAGTCCAACCCTCAACAATACGGGACGGGCTTCTTTCATCTTTGTCACCAAGAAACAAACCAAACATTCCTGAGTGAGACTACTTACATTTCCAACGTGGGGCAATACAATAGAGAGTATTTCCTCACGCCAGACATGACTACGAACAACCTGACCTTCGCTCGAGGAGGTAAACGTCACTTTCTACTGGTCGATACTTTTCCTTAGCAAACTCTTCTGCATTTTACTAAAGTACATTGTGCCTTTCAGGACCATGGTTACGCCCAAACCCAACACCAAACATGGTGTTGAGGTCCAACGCACTGGCCAGGATGGCAGACGCTGAAAAAAGCGTTAAGTCCCTGGTCACTGATGAAAATCTGAGGCTATCTGGCCTCCTGGCTCCTCGCCATGAAACAAGAGGACCCGTGGTGGCAGATGCCACTGCCGAAGGGGATCCCGAGCAGCAACCCTCAGCGTCTCCTCCCCGAAGGAGGCCAACAGGGGTTACGATCAGGGAACCCACTGGCGACCCTTCAGCAGAAAAGCCTTCTGCGCCCCAAGGCAAGGGGAAACAAAAGGCAACAGAGTTTGTCATAGACCTGGATGAGTCTTCAGATGAAAACGGTATTGTTATCTTGCTTTTAAATAGCTTGCCAATTCTCTGTCACTTGTTTGACGGGGACGGAAATTTTACGTATACTCCAAATCTAGGGCCAGACTTCTTCGTGCCAGATAGTGAGTGTATGACTAATAGAGTCAATTGTATAGCGACCAGTAGTTGTAGCTCGGGTATTAAACTTTGTGACCTCTTTTCTTATTTGCCATGATTTTTTATCTACTTTTGTCTTACTGCCTGCATGTTTTTCTTTATCTGCAGAGATGGCTTCCCCCAACGTTTTTGATCTGTACCAGACCCAGGAGGAAGAGGAGGTACCCCTGGTTCGGCGGAAATCAGCTAGGAGGCTTGATGGCGAATCAAGCCAAGCACCCTCGGCCAAGAAGGGTCGAACAGCTGATCCTTCCAAGGACGGGCCTACTGGACAACCTTCTGCCCATCCTTCTGCTCCTGTTGAGAAGGAGACTGCCCCTGCTGCCAACCCCCCGCCTACGGCCCGAAGGGAACAGACCCCGCAATCAGAACTTCCTGGGACCAAACTCTCGAACCGCTCCCTGCGATCAACTAAAGATCGCCTTGCTCATATCCTGAAGCATGACCGTTGCAGGGAGGCAATGGCTGAAGCTGAGAGTATGGGGGTCGATCATATCCTTAACAGGGCTCTCAACAAAGTGGCCAGTGTAAGTATTCTTTCTTTTGGCCTTTAATTTTCCTTCTTGTAATATAGTCTAACCTTTATTCCTTGGATGCAGGCAATGCTGACTATAACTGCTGCTCATACTCGCGCTAGTTCTAGCATCGAGCAGGCCCGGGCAAAGGCCGTCGAGGGGTTTCAGGAGAAAGCCATCAAGGAACTTCAGGATGCAGAAGCCAGGCATGCTGGGGAGTTGGAGGTGGTCACCCAGCAGAAGGATGCTTTTGTGGTGAAACTGGCGGAGAATGAAGCTTCTCAGGCAGCTTTGAAGAAGCAGAGGGATGATTATCAGGAGTCCAGTCGAGTCCAGTATCGTGAAGTCAAGAGACTTAAGGAGGAGCACCTTGCTAAGGACAAAACCATAGTTGTTCTTGAGAGCCAGGTGGAGCAGCTGAAGCTCACCAATGCTAAAGATCTGGAGAGGTACAAGAATGCGACACTTCGGTGTTTCTATGACTTTTGGAAACACAACCGGAGTGCCAACTTTAACTACCTTCCAGAGGATGCCATGAACGCTGAGTTAGCCCGTTGCACTGCTCGGCTGGCTGCAGAAGAAGAAAGAGCAAGGGTTCCTGCTTCCCCAAGAATCCAGCTAGCTGCTGGCGCGGAGGAAGGAGGAGTTGTCGAGGATGCAGCTAACCAGAATGCTGAGCAAGACCCTCCTGCTCCTAATGCTCCTTAAACTTTTTTATTCTTTTTATTTTCTTTAATTACACGACCCACGGGTCGTGATGTAAAGACTAAATTTTTATTTTTAAATTTGTTGCGGGGCAGCAAACTTTCATTTTACTTAAACACAATTACATCCAAGCAGTACTGCTCGTGGTGTAAAAGAATGCCTTTTGATATTATAATATTTCTATCTATTATAACATCTGTTCGCATTATCGAACTTAGCATAGTACTTTGGCTTGATTTAACAAAATATAAATTTTGAAAAATACTCTAAGTACCGTAGCATGCTTTCACTCATTTTGTTCATGTGTTTACATACCTATTGGTATGCTTTGCTATCGATTTACCTTATATGCCCCCCAAGTGATCGAGGAGCTTTAGGTCCTTGGTCACTTGCCTTGACCACGACCTATGCGAACATTACTGCTCGGTAGGAAATGTAACACTTATAATACAGCAAAATAACACACGTAATGAACAAATACTTGTAAAAATAAATTTACAAAGGTTGGCAAGAATGACTGGCTGCGCACAGTCCCTTATAATCTCGTATTAAAAATGGACTAAACATGTCTTTACGAGTGATCTTAAAAAGATCTTACACTTATAAGCGATTAGCCATACAACGTGGCTAACCCTTTATCGAAACTTGTAAAAAGTAAAAATTAATACAAGCCAGTCCTTTAAAAAGGACTGTTTATTGATAATACTTGCGCAGGTGTTCTCCGTTCCAATAGCGTGGAACGAGATCTCCATTTAAGCATGCAAGCTTGTAAGTGCCTGGATGAAGGACTTCATCAATCTGGTAAGGTCCTTCCCAGTTTGGTCTGAGCACTCCAGCAGTTGGGTCGCGGGTGTTTAAGAAAACTCGTCGTAGGACTAGGTCTCCGACGTTGAATTTTCTTTCTTTCACTTTTGAGTTAAAATAACGGGCGACCTTTTGCTGGTACGCAGCTACTCGGAGTTGGGCTATTTCCCATTTCTCTTCAAGTGAGTCTAAGGACTCCATCATTAGTTGGCTATTCTGGTCCTGGTCGTATGTAATTCGTCGATGGGATGGCGGATCTAACTCGACGGGCAACATAGCCTCATACCCGTATGCTAAGGAAAATGGGGTATGACCTGTCGCTGTTCGGTGAGATGTTCTATACGACCAGAGTACTTCAGGCAGCTGTTTTGGCCATGCTCCTTTTGTGTCTTCAAGTCTTTTCTTCAAGGTGTCCTTAAGCGTTTTATTCACTGCTTCAACCTGCCCATTTGCTTGTGGATGTGCAACTGAAGAAAAGCTTTTGACGATTCCATGTCTTTCGCAGAAGTCTGTGAATAAGTCACTGTCAAACTGGGTGCTGTTGTCTGAGACAATTTTTCGAGGCAAACCATATCGACAAACAATGTTCTTGATAACAAAGTCAAGAACTTTCTTGGTCGTTATGGTAGCAAGCGGCTCAGCTTCGGCCCATTTGATGAAGTAGTCGACTGCTACGACTGCGTATTTTACTCCACCCTTTCCCGTTGGCAGAGATCCAATCAAATCTATCCCCCATAATGCGAAAGGCTAAGGACTCTGCATCTGTTTTAACTCGTTGGGAGCTGCGCGTGGGATCTTGGAAAATCTCTGACACTTATCGCATCTTCGCACAAACTCCAGTGAGTCTTCGCATAGTTGGGCAGAAATAGCCCTGCCTTAGAATCTGTTTTGCCAAACTTTGCCCCCCAGCGTGATCCCCGCAGAAGCCTTCATGTACCTCCTTCATCAGCTCTTTAACCTTTTCCGGTGTAATACATCTGAGCAGTGGCATGGAATATCCTCTTCGGTAAAGAACACCATCGACCAATATGTACCTAGCAACCTGCCTTTGAAAGGTTCTGGCTTTATTTCTATCTACTGGTAGTACACCATTTGCGAGATACTCCAAGTATGGCGCCATCCATGTATCTTCCATCCGGATTTCCATATTAGTTTCATCTGCTCGTATGCTCGGCTCGCATAATCTTTCTACTGGCACAATATTCAAAGTGTCAGCGTCTTTTGCGCTTGCGAGTTCGGCTAAGGCATCTGCGTACGAATTCTGATCCCGAGGTATTTGCTGGAGGGTATACTTCTCAAACTGAGCCAATAGATCTTTAGTTTTATTTAAGTAGGCCACCGTTTTGAGGCCTCGTGCTTGATATTCCCCTAGGACCTGATTCACTACCAGCTGTGAATCACTGTAAATATCTAGCACCTTTATACTCATGTATTTTGCCAATCTTAAGCCAGCGAGGAGTGCTTCTTATTTGGCATCATTATTTGATGTAGTGAAGTCGAATTTGATAGCGCAGTGAAATCTATGCCCTTCTGGCGTTATCAATATCACTCTTGCTCCCGCATGAGATTCGTTGGATGATCCATCCGTGAACAACTTCCATGAGGGGGCTTCATCTTGGGGCTCAGGCGCACTAGACTCTTTGCACTATTCGTTGTCTGGGAGCTCAGTGAATTCGGCAATAAGATCAGCCAAGACTTGTCCTTTTCCTGCTGCTCGCGGTGAATATGCAATATCGAACTGCTTGAGTTCGACTGCCCATTTTAATAAGCGCCCAGCTGCCTCTGGTTTTTGCAAGACTTGTCGAAGGGGCTGGTAAGTTAAGACTGTAGTGGGATGGGTTTGGAAGTAAGGACGTAACTTCCTTGAGGCCAAGATTAAGCAATAGGCTAATCTTTCGATGGGAGGATACCTCAACTCTGCTCCGATGGGAGGCTAATCTTCCTTGGTATGCCTTCTTCTTCTCGTACTAGTACCGCACTAGCAGCAACTTCGGTGATCGCCAGGTAGATGAACAAAGTTTCTCCTTCGATAGGCTTTGATAAAATAGGAGGCTGCGCCATATGGGCCTTTAAGGCCTGGAAAGCCTGCTCGCAGTCTCGGGTCCATTCGAATTTCTTGTTGCCTCTAAGTAGATTGAAGAAAGGGACGTATTTGTCCGTCGACTTGGAAATGAATCTACTTAGTGCGACAATTCTTCCAGTTAAACTTTGCACATCCTTGATCTTTTCTGGCGATTTCATGTTGATCAGGCCTTTTATCTTGTCGGGGTTGGCCTCGATTCCTCTTGAATTGACAATGAACCCCAAGAATTTCCCTGATCTGACTCCGAAGGAACATTTGAGAGGATTTAACTTCATTTGGTACTTGTTCAGAACGTTGAAACACTCCTGTAAATCCTTCACATGTCCTTCTGCTTTTTTCGACTTTACCAGCATGTCATCTACGTACACCTCCATGTTTACTCCTATCAATTCCTTAAACATGTGGTTAACCAATCGCTGGTAAGTTGCACCTACGTTTTTCATTCCGAAGGGCATTACTTTATAACAGTATAACCCTGTATCAGTCCTAAAGCTGGTGTGATCCTCGTCAGGGGGATGCATACTAATCTGATTGTACCCTGGTATGCGTCCATGAAGGAGAGGATCTCGTGCCCTGCAGTTGCATCGACCAGCTGGTCGATCCTTGGGAGTGGGAAGCAATCCTTTGCGCAGGCTTTATTAAGGTCTATGAAATCCACACAGGTTCGCCATTTGCTGTTAGGCTTGGGAACCAGTACTGGATTAGAGACTCACGACGGATAAAAAGCTACCCTAATGAACCCATTCTTCTTTAATCTTTAAACTTCTTCTTTTAAGGCTTTCGATCTATCCTTATCGAACAGCCTTCTTTTCTGTTGCACGGGTGGAAAACTCTTGTTAACGTTCAGGACATGGTTGATAACTGCAGGATCTATCCCAGCTGTTGACGGTGAGAACTCGTCAACTAAGTTGAGTTGGAAAAAATTATCAAGTAAGGATCGTCAATAAAAAAGCTATTGAAATCTAAGTAATAACTCAAGAACAATGACAGAATAACAATGGAGAAATCAATCTTTCATTCACTATCAAGCCTTTGCTACAGTGAATTTTCCAACCCTTTCTCAGGTGGAGTTAGAGTTCATTTTATAGTAGGCTCTAATGGCCCTGGGTACATGGTGGTCCAGGAGACCAAGTGGTACATACGTACTCTATCAAGAGAGTGCCTTCAGAGGTTGTGGTCGTACATCCAGTACAGTGGCAGGCGTCAGGAGGATGCCTCCACTACTTGTCCGTACCCCCATCTGAGGAGTGGTGGCAGGCATAGTGGCGCAGGTGGTAGTGGTGTCGACTCTGACTCTCGGCCGTAGACGTACCGGCCACGCTCTTATTCTAGCACACCCACTCCCCCACTGGTACGGGCGTCCGTACCCAGTACCAGATCGTACAAGTATGATCCATTCGACTAGTACTGGAGCCTCTAAGCATTGGGGTCTCAGGGTGTAAGGAATGGGACCCTTGGTGCGTGTAATGGTCGTGGTGTGAGGTGGGGGTCTCGGGTCCGTGGCACGAGATGCCTGAAGCACCCCGAGGTCACCCACAAGCCTAGGCGATAGTCATGTGGCCTTGACGGATGTCTAAGGATGTGTGGCGAGACGCCTTCCTTGCGCCCCCCTTGGTGGTGTGGCTCCCTTGGTGCATGGCTTCACTCGCGTGGCCACCGGGTGGCGTGGCTCCTATTCCTTCGCGAGGCCCCCTTGGAAGGCCTATTGATGACGCGGCTCCCTAGCTGCTCACAAGGCCCTCCTCCTCTCGCGTGACCATGAGATGGTGTGGTTCGCTCGGGGTGCAACGCCGAGGGTGCTCCAGCGAGGCCACGCGGGCTTGGACGCGAGGCGGGGTGCGCATCAGGGGCCTCGCTCGGACGCGAGGCGGGGCGCGCATCAACGGCCTCGCTCGGACGCGAGGCGGGGGCTCTCTCGGACGCGAGGCGGGGCGCGCATCAGGAGGAGGTGGGGCCTCGCTAGGACGCGAGGCCGAGGCTGCTTCGAACAAGAGGCCACGCGAGGCCGATGCTGCTAGGGTGTGAGCTTGGGCACGGGGGGCCGTCTCGCGGGGCTTGGTTCTGAGCATGCGAGGCCTGCCAACAAGACTTCCCCCGGGTCACACGAGGCTCCCTTATGCGTCACGCACCTAGGCACGGGAGGTCACCTCGCGAGGCACAGTCTTAGGCATGCGAGGCCGTCGTGAGAGGGTCGGGCCTCGAGCGTCTCGTGGCTGAAGCACGCATGTAGGCCTTTAAGGGACCTCATCACACGACTTGGTTCTTTTATGGGTGCGGAATATTGAGCGTCTACACTTGCCCCCCAGTCTAGGAGAGGACCTTTAGGTGCTCTTGTAGACTATTCACCTTGATTCTTATAAATAGGCCTTCATGCATGGCCTAATATTTTCACCTTACTTCTTTGGCTTAGTGGTTTGGAGAGCCCTTCCTTTTTCAAGAGGTAAGGGATTCAATCCCTCACAACCCCATTTTTTCCATAGCTTCTTTTATTTTATTTTTTCAATTCATTTTCATCATTTTTCATTTATTTATTTTTACATATGAGCTAATTTTTTTTGGGGTATCTATTTGGTGGCTAACACATCTTTCAGGTCCATCCTTGCAGACGCGTATTTTCGACCCTTTGGTGCTTTTCGTCCCTCGACCTCCTATCGACCCCAACTACGCTCCATCTTGACCACTCGAGGTACATTTCCTCTCTTATTGTTTTTTTTTTTTTTTATATATCGGGTCCAAACTAGAATTCCTCGGGATGGGGTACCTTAGCCTGAGCTTATAGTGAGTTTGACCATATACATGCCCCTCTTTTTTATACCCTATAGTGGGCCATTTAGGACGCTTGCATCTAGAGATATTAAGCCTATTCCATTGTGTTTCGTAGCCATCCCCTCATTTACACGCGAACCCCTTTTCGCCTTCGGGACGAGGTCTCATGGCCAGTGACGGCCTGTCCGACATACCTCCGAGGGCCGAATTTATTGACCTGTCCTCAGACTCCGAGTCCCCTAAGGGCAATCCTCACTAGGACTATGACTCCTTAAGGCAGGCCTGCATCCGCCACCTTGAGTACATGGCTGAATTTAGGCGTAAAATTTGGGTAGTGGAGAGCCAAATTGACTAGGTGTCAAGAGGAGACGGAGGACCTTCACCCCCAGACCTTAGTGACCATATAGCGAGCCTTATGGAGGGGCACCTTCCGCCCTAACCTCCCAACCCATCCTCGCCTGATGACAGTCATGGGGCTGCTACCGCTTCTCCTCAGCCCCTAGTCTCAGTTCTTCCTAGCTTAGCGCTTCCGCCATCGCTCCCTCGATGGAAAACTCTTGCTAGGAAGAAAAAATGGAGGGTCAAGTGTTATGTCTCTTCCTCACATTTTTCTTTTGATTTTGCAGATATGTCGAAGGCACGCCGACAGGTATCTATCCAGGAGCAAGACGACGCTCCTTTACTGGCGTCCGGGCTGGTGTCGCATGTGTCCGCGAAAAAATTGAAGGAAATCGTGAAGTCATATCGTGTTCCCCCGGAATACGCCTTATATGCTCCACAGGAGGCATGCTGGGCCGACCGCCGTAGGAAGGGTCTTGTGGCTTTGAGCGAACACATTTTGAAGGCGGGTGGCACCATTCCCTTGCACCCATTTTTCGTAGCGGTTCTCAACTATTTTGACCTGGCCCCTCTTCAGTTGTCACCCAACAGTTGGTTGACTCTAAGTTGCCTTTTTGTTTGGTTCAAGGAGCAGGCAGAACGTGCCTCGACAGCGCAAGAGGTACATTTCCTGTACAACCTCATGGGATCCCCCAAGTCCAAAGGCTTCTACTACCTGCAGAAGGCCAATAACAAGCTCCCCTTGATAGAGGGCTCAGTATCCAATACAGGGTCTTGGAAGCAAGACTTTTTCTTCATAGAGGGCCCTCTCTCTATTCGTGAACACTTTCGCGCCACCCCCAGTAAGTACCCTGGTCCTTCTTTTCTTCTTATTAGAACTTACTGTTTTGTACTCATGCTTGTACTGACACTGGCGTGGATTATGCAGAGCAATTTGCTGTTCCTTCGGTCATTGGGTCGGAGGCGAAGGTCGTGAATGACCTCATCAATGCTGACTCCGCCATAAAGAAGGTGGCATTATTATTTACTATGGCAAATCTCAACCGCCACCAGCTGTCCCCGGTCTCTGACCCCAAGCTTCTGTGGCCGATTACTGGGTCTAAGAAGACAATGGCTACGCCGGCTGAGCCGCTCCCAGATAATGGTGAGGCTGAGGAGGAGCCGGAGGAAGCCCCCCTTGAATGTGGGGGATCTCACCAATGACCCCTGTCCACCGGGGGATGCCCCCCTTATGACTCCTACAACCAGGACATGGCCTTCCAACGTCAGAACCAGCATGTCGCACCGGGGTGTTATGCTTCCCCTGGCCCTGATGGCTGCGATGCATTCCCTTAGGTTCCTCTCAACATTGGATCACCGGGGGCTGATTACGTCGACCTCGCGGAGCCTCCCTTTGATCTTCCAGAGCTTTAGTTTTCCACTTTCATCGCGCCCCCTCCCGTTTCGGCAAGCAGGTCGTCTGTCCCTATCCCACCAGGTGCCCCTAGTACGGAGGGGGAGCCTTGGGTGACTCGGATGGCAACGTCTTATGGACAGAGATACACTCAAATTGCCTCGAGCTTCCCTATATCCGACTGGAATGGTCTTGGGAACGTTGCCCAAATGGACCTTGGGGAAACCCTGAGGCGTGCCACGACCTGGGTGAGTCCCTGCACCTTACGTCGGCATTATTATGTGTAGATGTACATGCGTTTTTCTTTTTGTTACTTATTGTTGATGCCATTAACTTTCTTGTGCAGGCCTATACTGTGGCTCTACGGTATGCTGATTCGTCCAACAACCTCTCCGCGTCTACTGCTGAGAGGGACTGCCTTGCAGCCCCGGTCCAGGAGCTCAAGAAAGAGCTCAATAAAACTAAGGCTAAGTTGTCAAAGACCCGGACCAAATTTTCCAACTTGTTTTCAAAGAGGAAGGAAGTAAAGGCCAAGACCAAGGGGCTAGAGGACAAGGTTACCCGCTTGGAGCGTGAACTCCAGGAGGCCAAGGCCATTGCGACCGCGTCGCAGCAGAGAGTTACCCAGTTGGAGGCCGAAGTCGAGGCCCTCAGGGCCGAACTTCAGTCGGCGCAGGATAGGAATGCTTCCTTGGAGGCGGAGAGGGCTACCACCGAGCGCAGGTCCATAGACCGTGCCCTTTACAATGTGTGGAGGCAGGATCCTAATTTCGACTTCTCTTCTTTTGGTGAACATGTCGTTGCTCGAGCGGCCCTGTGGAGCGCCCACGCTAGGAGGCCCTGAAGTAGTTACTTCATAACATTTGCCGGTTATCCCTCCATGGGTGTATGCTTTCTTCCTTTTCTTTTATTTTACTTCGAGCCTTTGTAATATGACTGTCATTATTATTTTTTTAGCGTGACTCATGTATTGTCTTCAAAACTTTCTTTTTCAATGTATAAATACATGTGTTGTTGTTTATTTCTTGTTCTACTGCATTTGAGGCCCTTTTTAGCCTGTATGTTGGGGTTTGGTTGGTTCCCCTCTTTTATTTACCAGGCTGGAGGTCCTTTGGAGCCCATGTGAAAGGGTTCACTGGGACCTCTTTTGGTGCCTCTTGATTACTTTTATAAGGATATTTTGACCCCTTGGGTCCTAACTATCCCTTTATATATTCTTTCGCGCGCTTGTTATTTGTTGCGAGAAGCGTCCTTCTCTTCGTTATTCATAGTACTATTTTTGCAAGGGTCTCTTTTGGGACCCTTTTTGGTTAGGCGGCTTGGTGGCCACTCTAGAATTATTATTGTCGTTACCATATATTGGCTAGACTTATTATTGGCTAGACGGCTTGGTGGCCGCTCTAGACTTATTATTGTCGTTACCATTTTTTTTTTTAAGTCCTTATGGCCTCCTTGATGTTCACAAGGGTAGCTAATCCTTGTGATCCCAGGAGATGCCTTGTAAGGATTCCTCTTAAGGCCCTGATATAGGGGGTCCCTCTGGGATCCCCGCTAAAGGGTCCTTTTTAGGGTCCTTTTGATGGAGGGTTGTTTTTAGGATCCTCCTGGTAGAGAGTCCCTTTTAGGAGTCTCCTTCTTAGGAGGGCGATGGGTCCTTTTTAGGGTCCTCCGTTAGAGGGCCCTTTTTAGGTTCCCTTTGCTAGCCGCATGTTGTTGCCTCCTGTCCTACTTCCTCCTGATGGAGGGCCCTTCTTAGGATCCTCCTGACAGGGGGTCGTTTTTTGGGTCCTCTTCGTAGAGGGTCCCTTTTAGGGGCCTCCTTTTTAGGAGGGCGAGGGGTCCTTTTTAGGATCCTCCGTTAGAGGGCCCTTTTTAGGTTCCCCTCGCTAGCCGCATGTTATTGCCTCCTGTCCTGCCCCCCAAGTGTCTGGTGAAGTTTATTTCGGCAGGCACTTTGGCTGATGCCCGCGTAGCGAAGAAAAATAACACATGAAGTTGCGAACAGTTTCATTCATAACACGTGGTTTACAACCGACTTCGTAAATAAAAAGGGGGTTACATCTAACAAGGAGGTTACCTAGGTAGCCTCTTTGATTCTTACTCGCTTAAGCTAAAATAACGAAGAACAAACTAAACATAGGTTCTTTTGGCACTGAGAGCCGAAGCCTTGCTGGTAGTACTTCTCGAGAGGCTCCGTAATCCGTGGGTCCAATCTTGTGCGGATCTAACTTGTGTGGGTCTCATCTTCATACACAACCATTTTCATTGGCATAAATGGTTTGGTGGCTGCGCGGAGGGACATGTTATAGCATTCCCTCGCTTCCTTCTGCTCCCCTTTCACGCATGCTACTCCCCCAGGGGTAGGGAATTTCATAGCTAGGTGATACACAGAAGTTATCACCTTCAATTCTCTCAGAGAGGGTCTCCCTAATACCGCATTGAAGGCTAAGGTGCAATCTACCACGACAAAGTTAGCCATTACGGTGGTTTGCCTGGGTTGCTCCCCCATGGTGAGGGCTAATTCGATTGTCCCTAGGGGTTGCATCGAATCTCCCGTAAACCCATACAAAGTCGTAGTGCAAGGCTTTAGGTGACAGAGGCTCAATCCCATCTTTTCTAGTGCCTGTCGATACAAGATGTCCACAGAGCTCCCGTTATCCACCATGACCCGATGTACCCTCATGTTAGCAAGCTGGGCGGTTAGCACCAGGGGTCATTGTGAGGGAAATGCACCCCCTGCGCATCTTCTTCAGTGAAAGTTATTGAGTCATTCTCGCCCTTGAAGCTCTTCGGGGGGCGTTGCTCCAAAATTAAAACGCAATGTGGTGGACTTCGTCGGGCCTCCTTGGCATACCTGTCTCGCCCTTTCCTAGAATCGCCTCCGAATCCTGGTCCTCCAAAGATGGTCCTGACCTCTCCTTGCACTTCCGGGGCCACCTCACGTGCCCTGCGATGGGGACACTCCTCCTTCTAGCCTCTGGTTATCCTTGCGCACATATCTTCCCAAATGCCCCCTGCGGATGAGTTCCTCAATTTCTTCCTTCAAATGGATACACTCTGCCGTGGTGTGACCGGTGTCCTTGTGGTACTGGCAGTATCTACTAGGATCCCTTTTGGACCGGTCCTTTCTCATTGGAGGGAGCCTTTTGAAAGGAACTCGATCTTCATTGGTGAGGTAAATGTGCTCCCTGGTATCTGTGAGGTTCGTGTAGTAAGTATAAGCCGCTTGCCTATGATCATTCCCCTGTTTGGTTTTCCTCTACTGGTCATCTCTTGATCCATCGTACGCCCTTCTCTTCTTTGTTACATTCGACCCGTCGTTAGTTGGGGGCTTCGCGTGGGGCTCCTCCTTTCCTGCCTTTAGGTTTGCGTGGCCATCCTCCACACGAATATACTTCTGTGCTCTCTCGTAGAAGTCATCTAAGTCGGTTACTTCCCTCTTCAACATGTTGTCCCACAGCTTGCTTCCTGGGAGCACTCCAGCTGTAATGGCCATTTTTAACTCTCGGCGGGTTAGGCTACCCACTTTCGCGGCCTCCATATTGAACCGGTGAATGTAGCTCTTCAGGCTCTCATTCTCCCCTTGCTTCATGTTGGCTAGGCTGGCACCTGGCATCGTGTAGTCCCGCATGGCATGGTGCTGTTGGAGGAATTCATCAGAAAACTGCTGCCAGGACCTGATGGACCCCGGCCTTAACCTTTTGAACCATTTGTAGGCGGGTTCCTTCAAGGTGACAGCGAAGCAATGGCACCTAGCACCGCTTCCAATCCCTCTCAGTTTCATCAGATCGTTAAACGCATCCAGGTGGTACTTTGGATCTGTGTTTCCTTCGTAGGGGGTCATATTGGGCTCCTTAAAGTTTGCAGGGAGCCAGATGGCCTAAATCTCCCTCACAAAGGGCGACTCATGGTCGAATTCTTCCTCAAAGGCCTGGCCGCTTGATGCGGTGACAATCTTGCTTCGCAGGCTCCTCATTTCCATGTCCAGGTCCTGCCTCCTCTTGTTTAGAGAGTCCCTCAAAGCGGACGGGCTAAGATCCGCCTTTCCCTTGCCTTCCCGAGGCGCCATAGGGGGCGTGGTCCCTTTGCCCGCCCTCTTTTTATTGAGCTCCTCCCGTAAATCTGAGGGTGCTCTTTTAGAGGTGACCTCGTCCTCATTGCGAGGGGCAGCGTTGGTCCTTGGTGCTGGTTTCTGGGCCTGCTTAGGTGGTTCAGGGGGCTCACATGGCTTCGTTTGGAGGGTGTTACTGGTAGAGTGTCGGGTTCTCCCATCATCTACTGGTACGGTGGTCTCCACCCCATCCTTGCCTTTCTCCTTCCTCTTAGGCAAGGTCACGCTCGATTTACCCTGCAACAGGCCATTCAGGACCTCTTGCATATTCTCCAAGGTGGTCTCCAACCTTTGGTTCTTACGGTGGAGCTCGCGTATCTTCTCTTCATAAAACCGAGATTTCGAACACGAGCTCACGGAATGGACCCGGGGATGCTTATCATGCCTACGGGTAGAGGGGCCCGGGTCCTGCCGGCCGGAGTTCGGTACCTGTGGTGGTTTTGGGAGAGGGAACTCATTAGCATTTCCCGGTGGTGCTCTTGGAGGACTTCCTCCAGGTGGAGCGGCCGGTGACGAGGCCACTCTATCACCTCCGTGAACCTCAGGGTCCTTCGGGGGCTCCACGTCTCTGGGTGGAGGAGCGTCCTTCATGGAGGCCTTCAGCTGGACTCTGTTGAGGTGAACCTCTACCTCTCGTGGCTCCCTGAGTCGCTTTGAATGTCTTGGCATTTCTTCTTTCCGGAAACAATGGTGGAACAGTAGCTTGAAACTAACGTTCCCACAGACGGTGCCAAACTGTTGATGGTGAGAACTCGTCAACTAAGTTGAGTTGGAAAAAATTATCAAGTAACGATCATCAATAAAAAAGCTATAGAAATCTAAGTAATAACACAAGAACAATGATAGAATAACAATGGAGAAATCAATCTTTCATTCACTATCAAGCCTTTGCTACAGTGAATTTTCCAACCCTTTTTCAGGTGGAGTTAGAGTTCATTTTATAGTAGGCTCTAATGGCCCTAGGTTCATGGTGGTCCAGGAGACCAAGTGGTACATACGTACTCTGTCAAGAGAGTGCCTTCAGAGGTTGTGGTCGTACATCCAGTACAGTGGCAGGCGTCAGGAGGATGCCTCCACTACTTGTCCGTACCCCCGTCTGAGGAGTGGTGGCAGGCATAGTGGCGCAGGTGGTAGTGGTGTCGACTCTGACTCCCGGCCGTAGACATACCGGCCACGCTCTTATTCTAGCACACCCACTCCCCCACTGGTACGGGCGTCCGTACCCAGTACCAGATCGTACAAGTATGATCCATTCGACTAGTACTGGAGCCTCTAAGCATTGGGATCTCAGGGTGTAAGGAATGGGACCCTTGGTGCGTGTAATGGTCGTGGCGTGAGGTGGGGGCTCGGGTCTGTGGCACGAGATGCCTGAAGCACCCCGAGGTCACCCACAAGCCTAGGCGATAGGCATGTGGCCTTGACGGATGTCTTAGGATGCGTGGCGAGACGCCTTCCTTGCGGCCCCCTTGGTGGTGTGGCTCCCTTGGTGCATGGCTTCACTCGCGTGGCCACCAGGTGGCGTGGCTCCTTTTCCTTCGTGAGGCCCCCTTGGAAGGCCTATTGATGACGCGGCTCCCTAGCTGCTCACAAGGCCCTCCTCCTCTCGCGTGGCCATGTGATGATGTGGTTCGCTCGGGGCGCAACGTCAAGGGTGCTCCAGCGAGGCCACGCGGGATTGGACGCGAGGCGGGGTGCACATCAGGGGCCTCGCTCGGACACGAGGCGGGGCACGCATCAACGGCCTCGCTCGGATGCGAGGCGGGGGCTCCCTCGGACGCAAGGTGGGGCGCGCATCAGGAGGAGGTGGGGCCTCGCTGGGACGCGAGGCCGATGCTGCTGGGGTGTGAGCTTGGGCACGCAGGGCCGTCTCGCGGGGCTTGATTCTGAGCATGTAAGGCCTGCCAACAAGCCTTCCCCCGGGTCACACGAGGCTCCCTTATGCGTCACGCACCTAGGCACGGGAGGTCACCTCGCGGGGCACAGTCTTAGGCATGCGAGGCCGTCGTGAGAGGGTCACGCCCCGAGCGTCTTGTGGCTCAAGCACGCATGTAGGCCTTTAAGGGACCTCATCACACGACTTGGTTCTTTTATGGGTGCGGAATATTGAGCGTCTACACCAGCCATGTCCTTGTGTGACCAGGCAAAAACTTCCTGGTTCTTTCGCAAAAATTCCACCAGTGCATGCTTCGTCGTTACTTCTAAGTTTTTCCCAACCTTTACAACTCTGGTCGGGTCTTTTTCGTCAAGTCGGCCTCTTCCAGGTCCTCGACGGGTCCAACATTTTCCTCAAAATCCCCAAAGCGAGGATCTAAATCCCTATCCTCACTTTGGGCAACACCCTATTTGGTGACTCCATCACCGGATTGGGCTTGTGTATCAATTGCCATCTATGACCTATCTGGGGGAGTGCTCTTTGACGTTCCCTTCTTCGCCTTTATGACTGAGGCGTTGTAGCACTCCCTGGCTTCCCTATGATTTCCAAACACGCGTCCTACCCCTACGTCTGTCGGGAATTTCATGGCCAAGTGCCATAGTGAGGTGACGGCCCGAAGATCAACCAGTATGGGCCTTCCAATGACAGCATTGTACGCCGAAGGACAATCAACTACTATAAAAGTAGCGAGTAATATCCTGGTAGCGGGCACTGTACCTGCTGTCACTGGAAGTCTGATTGACCCTGTTGGGGCGAGTCCCTCGCCAGAGAAACCGTAAATTGTTTGGTTGCAAGGCTCCAAGTCCTCGACGGACAACTTCATGCGTTCCAGCGAAGATTTGTACAGGATGTTCACAGAACTTCCTGTGTCAACTAGTACTCTTTTCACCATCATATTGGCGATTTGAACGTCCACGACCAGCGGATCAGAATGTGGGAACCGGACATGCTGGGCGTCGCCATCAGAGAAGGTTATCTCACCATCCTCTAACCGAGCCTTCTTTAATGCCCTGTCCTCCACAGTCATCATCTCGATGTCCTGGTCGTGACGTAGGGTCTGAGCATATCGTTCCCTCGCCTTTCCACTGCTTCCCGCGAGGTGCGGGCCTCCACAGATGGTGAGTAAAGTGCCAGCTACGGGGTCAGGCAAAGGAGGCGAGCGTTGGCGTGTGAGCGCATGCTCGTTGCCACCTGGAGCCTCTCGTTGGGAATTACCCGAGGCCAGTACATATCTTCTCAAGTATCCTTGTCTAATAAAGAACTCAATTTCATCCTTCAGCTGGTTGCATTCATTGGTATCATGTCCGTAGTCATTATGGTAACGACAGAATTTGGTAGTGTCTCTCTACGAAATATCTTTTCGAATGGGAGCAAGTTTTTTATAGGGCACACTGGAACTCGTGGCCTGATACACCTCTCCCCGAGACTCAATAAGGGCAGTGTAGTTAGTGAACCGAGGTTCATAACGATTACCCTTGGCTCGTTTATTGTCAGAGGTGGAAGGCTCATTATGTGGTCGTTTCCCCCCATTCTTGCCATTGCCGTTCCCGTTGCCGTTGGGTTTTGACCCATTGGCGGCTTTGGCGGGCTTGGTAGTCCCCTTATCTTTTCCTGGGGGCTTTCATTCACTGGCTATGGCGTCTTCGAGCTTGATGTATCGATCAGCTCGATCTAAGAATTCCTGGGTAGTCCTGACTCCATGCTTTCTGAGGCTGTTCCAGAGAGGCGTCCGACACTTAACCTCTGCAGTTATGGCCATCATCTTGCCTTTGTCCCCCACTGTTTTCGCTCTAGCAACTGCTCGCATAAAACGCTGGACGTAATCTTTCAGTGGTTCTCCGTCTTGCTGGCGTATTTCGACCAGCTGATTTGCCTCAGTTGGGTGCATACGACCCGCATAGAATTTTCTGTAAAATTCCTCAACGAAGATCTCCCAGGAAACTATACTTGCAGGAGGGAATTTGAAAACCCACTCCTGTGTTGCATCAGAAAGTGTTGCAGGAAAGATCCTGAACCAAGCGTCTTCAGGCACTTTTTGAATGTCCATTTGTATCTCAAACTTGTTGACATGAGATACTGGGTCACCATACCCGTCAAAGTTTGGAAGCGTAGGCATCTTAAACTTGCTAGGAGTTTTTTCCATAGCTATCCTTTGAACGAAAGGAGTGCCCTTTCTCCTATCGTGATCGATATAAGACATTCTTCCCCCGACCAGTTGTTGCGCTACCTGGTTGAGGGCATCTATCTGGGCTTGCACGGCGCTAGGAATCGCCGGGGACTCTTCTGCTACTGGGGAAATGTACTCATCGTGTCGTTCCCTGCGATTGTTGAGTACATCTCTTAAATCCTCGTCTCTTCTTCGCTGCTCGCTAGCTCCGAGCCGATTAAAGATGTTATTATGTCTGGGCTGCCCCCCAACATCACGTCTTTCAGGTTGGTCATCTCTAGGTGGTAGGCTCCTGCCCCCACCTCTTTCTTCATTTCTCCGATCGAAATTTCCTCTGCCTGAGTCGACCTCATTATAATCATGGCTGTCTCTGAATCTTGATTGGCCATGATGGGATCGACTGTTCCCTCGGTTGCCTTCCCGGGCTGGAACCTCTCGAGCGTTAGAGAGTGGCCTACGTTGGTCGGTAGGTCCCTGTGCATTATCATGCCGTGGGGGGCCCCGAATCGCAGAGCCAGTCTCAAAGTTCCTTCTGTTGCCAGAAGGACGCTGTCCTCTGCTCGGAGGGTTTGGCTCTTCGTCCCTATGGCGTCTAGGACTGCGGGGCGGCTGCCCGGCCCTATCCTGCCTTGGCCGCGGGGGATTGCCATGACCAGCCTGGGATGGAGGCTGCGCTTCAGGATCCCTTAGGGGGACATCGTCCTGAGGCATTGGTGGCTGCTCGGGCCTTTGGGGGCTCGAGGGCTGGATCGGCGGGCTAGGATTAGGGCCCCTTTGGGGTGGCCCATTTGAAGGTTGATCAGGCTACGATGTAGGTGCAGCCTGACTCCTAGCCAACTGTAGGGCTGCTTCGAGGGCTGCCATGGCCTCCCTCCGGCGGCAGTCCATCTTCACCTGCCTTCCACTCAGTTCCAAGCGATGTCGCTCAATTTCTTGTTGCTGCTGTGCCATAATCTCAACAACACTTTCCTGGCTGGCCCTCAGATTGGCTAGTTCGTATTGCAATACCCCCAGGGTATTCTTCAGCGTCTCAGAATCCAATTCTTCCTCATCGAATTCCAAATGTGGCTCATCTTCAGTCACGTTTGGAGGAGAAGGAGGCGGCTGAGATGGTGCAGTGCTAGCCGCCTGTCCAGTCTTCTTGGTTGTTTTCATCATTGATACTTCAACAAAATTATATCAAGCTCTCAATGAAAGCACCAGAATGTTGACCCTGATTTTGGTCAACTGACACGAGGTCAAAATTGCTTGATGTGGATAGAAATGTTGAGATGAGAATAATGACAAAAACAATAAAACACACAGGAATTTATAGTGGTTCGGCCCCAGAATCTGGTAATAACCTACATCCACTTGAGCTGTTATTGATATAAGATTCAAAGGAGTGATCAAAGAACTAGGGTTCAATGAGTTTCACAAACCTCTGAAGAACCATACAATATATCGAATGTGATAGCTCTAATACACTTGTAAAACTCTAATCTCCAATAATTAGAAAGCCAAAAAGTCCAAGAGTCCCTTCCTTGAGCTATTTTTCTCTATTTATAGGCTCAGGGAAGATTACAGTAATTTGTTACAGATATTCTTTCCTAAATAATCAGATACTCAGGAAATCATGGGAGATAATCTCGGGATTGACTAAGATCTTTATAAAATTATCTTGAAATATGCAGAGTGTACAACCAGGCTGGTCATAGGAAACTCAACCGTTATGCATGCAACATCTCACTGGTCGATAGTCGAATAGAATTCTGCCAGGTGTCAGCCACGTGTTAGAAATCACTTGCCACGTCATCCGTGCCTGTTTTTTGGATAACAAAACCTAAAATGCGTATTTTGCCATTAGAGTGGCCTTTCCTTTTATATGACTTTTGGAAGTTTGTAAATTTTTCCTTTAAACCCTATATTTTTGGGATCCCATGTACTAAATATTTATTTTAATGAAAATTATCCATTTTTGACCAAAATCTTTTAACCCTAACTTGATTATGACTTTAGGATCACATCTTTATTTAAAGGACTTGTTTAGCAGGTCTTGCACTATTTTAAAGCCATAGTGTAATGGTCTTGGTTATCCATGGCATTACAACTTGGTATCAAAGCGGTCTAGGTTTAAGGGTTCCTAAAGACTGGCTGGACATGTACACTCACCGCTAAAGACAAGCTCGACTTAGGGTTTCGTAATTGTATACATGTGATTTTATGCTTAAGTGCTTGAATGAAATATGAATGCTTTATTATATGATTAATAGGGAGCATGAGATACTGATAGGGGCTGGCCCTTGACTGTTGTGTGATGATATTGAGGCAAGCTTATTAGCATTGCTGATGCATGTGGGTGAATATTTGAATGATTATTTGCATATTGATTGCTTGTGGTTGGTTAAGTTCCAACGGTGGATCATGGAAAGATTGTTACCCTGTCATCATAGTCTGACCGCCAAGTCATTCATTGCAGATAAACTTGGATAGCTATGCGTCCAAGGCGATCCATACGACTAGCTAGCACAGGGTCTGAGGCTAGAGATGTTGACCAGGGCCAAAACCCTCCACCAGTCCCTAAGAACTGGCAGTACTACTTGCACACATGCAAGCTCAGTTATAGAGTTAAGAAAAGCAGATTCGTCTTCTGAGACAGCAGGCTCTATCAGGGAGTGTTGCACCTATTTTTCCACCTATTGTGGCACGAGTTGTTCAGGCACCTAAGATTGGGAACAGGTGGGAGCCACTGTATGAGCAGTTCAGGAGGTAGCATCCTCCAATCTTTGAGGGGGGACCAGATCCACTAAAGGCCGAACTGTGGATGAGTATGATTACCTCTATCCTAGATTTTATAAGGGTGGAAGGTAATGACAGGGTGGCTTGTGCCACCTATATGCTGGGAGAGGATGCCCACATTTGGTGGGAGGTGGCGTCACAGACCAGGGATGTGTCTACTCTGAGTTGGGATGGGTTCAAAGACTTGTTCAGCCAGAAGTACTATAATGTTGTCGTCAGGGTAGCGAAAGTAAATGAGATTGTGGGGTTAGTCCAGGGCAACATGACAGTTACAGAATATGCCCTGAAGTTTGACAGGCTTGCGAAGTTCGCACCAGACCTAGTGCCTACGGATGCAGCTAGACAGGACAGATTCATTGGAGGGCTTAATGTTATGATAGCCTGAGATGTGAGGATCACAACAGTACCTGGGGGGACAACTTATGCCTCGGCTGTTGAGAAGGCTCTTACCGCTGAGGAGGCAGAAAATAAGATTTGGAGGGAGAACGCTGCGAGATGGGAGGTTCATAAGGCGGTGCCTCCATATTCAGGGTTTGGTAGGGACGAAGGCCCCAGTGATTTGAAGAGGAAGACCCCTGAAACTTCGACCGCAGCTAGTCCTGATAGGAGGGGCCAGGGTGCTCAGGATGGACGACCGGGAGGCGGTGCATCATGGAGAAGTTACCCAAAGTGCACGAGGTGCTGAAGACGCCATCCGGGCGAATGTCGGGCAAAGGCCTGCTATGTGTGTGGGGTGGTGGGACATCTAATGAAAGACTGCCCAACAATGAAGAAAGGAGATGCGGGGAAGGTGAACAGCTTGACTCCTGCTTGAGTGTTCACCTTGACGCAGGCAGAGGTCGAGGCTAGTCCCTCGGTAGTGACAGGTCGGCTTTCTAGCGTTGGCTTTCCTGGTGCTACACATTCGTTTGTTTCTAGTAAGGTGATTGATAGATTGTTTAGACCTAGTGAATATTATACTACGGGGTTTGGGACTATGTTGCCTACAAGGGAACTAGTGGTTTCTAGGAGATGGCTTAGAGCACTACCAGTGATGGTTGATGGTCGGGAGCTATCAGTAGACTTGATTGAGTTAGGTATAGAGGATTTTGACATGAGTTTAGGGATGGAATGTGTGACAGTCAGAATCCCGTGATCCGTAAGGGGAAAGACCGGGTAAGCTGTGTGTACGCCCTAATTCTCCACGGGCTACTAGCGAGCTGAGGTATGGCATATTTATATATCACCCACGTCGATGACATGTACTCAGAGCTGCCGTTACCAGGTCCCACCTCATTAGCTCGAGATAACCAAAGGCTTACTAAGGAACTAGGGAGTTGGGTCAGAAGTATGGACATCGCGGGCTAAGAAGACATCCAGATCGAGGTACAAGCTTGAGTTGGCGTCTGTGACCCCTTATTAAGTCAACCACACAATGTAAACGTGCATATATCAGACATCACGTGTCTGATATATCCCTGAATTCTCGGACACGCAGCATAAACGTGCGTGTTCAGGCACCCACGACTGGGATGGGCCGTGCGACCCATTATCCCCCTTACCTATTGATTAGACCACACTTCATTTGTCAGGTTTTAGGAATTAATCATGAATGTCACAGAAGTGACATGATGGGTAAGAAGGTCACGGGAGGGCCCCCCTTGCCAACCCCCAGGTGCCCTCTCCTATAAATATGGAGACCCTGGGAGTTGCAAAGGGTTGGATTTTATTGTGTAAAGAAATACCCTGTAGAGAATACCAGAAAAATAGCAATAATATTGGCTGGTGGAGTAGAAGGATTTTAACCTTTGAACCACCTAAAAAAGTATTTGTATCACCATTTTATTTTAAGATCATTCATCTGTTACAGTTCGTTACTTAGCACTAATCCCATTCTCTTATTCTATTAATTACCTGTTGGCGAAGAACCGCGTCAACAGTTTGGTGCTTTCATTAAGAGCTTGTTAGATTGGTGTTATCGCAAATACCCAACCATGGTGGTCACTCACTCAAGACATGGTAACGAGGCGGACCAACGTGATGGGCAGGAGGCCCATCATGCCGCCATCTCCAATGATCAGAACCCTGAGGTTCAACAGCGGCCGGGCAAGCATCCAATAGGCCAAGATGACACTGGAAGTTTGGCTCCCAGGCCACCTAATCCGAACCCAGATTTCTACACGGCGGTAGAAATGGAGAATGCACAGCTGAGGAGTCAGTTGGCGAAAGCTAACCAGCAGATTCAAGAGGATTTGGCCCGACTACCCCCTCTTACAACCGACGATAACGTCGGAAAGAGGCAAGGCGAGACTCATAAGTCCCGCCGGGGTAATTGGTCCAGGCCTAGCCGATCGGCCAGACCCGCGACGTCCAACTCTACTCCCACATCACACCACCGGGAGACCACCTTTGAAGAACTACCTAGGGTCGAGCAACAGTACTGCCAATCGGTCTGAACTTCAACTCCCAGCTCACTTCCAACCTCGAGTGCGCCCAAGAGGGCTCGAGGGAATTCACGAAGGAGATCCGGGGAGAGCTCACAGCGACAGCCCATCCCAGCCGGCCGTCCTGCACCCCACTCAGACCACCGAGCGCAAGATCTAGAGGTTGGTAGAGCTGAGCGGCCCTGACCTAACCTAATCTGCCCTAACGGGACCAGGATTGCATCCTCGGTCAGGCATCCTCCTTCACCGATAAGATATCTGTCTCCTCCAAAGCCAGTCTGAGATATTCCAGCTCATGGGAGCAATAGGAGGAATCCACCTTCCGTAGGGCCTTCCCATCGTAGCAGGGCGCCCAGAGAAGTCCCAAATCCTCATCCCCAGAGGCGGGCTCCAAGCTTCTCAAATGGGAGCTATTGGACCGGAAGCCGTCAAAGTGACCTTTCTGGCAGAGACCTGCGCCAACGCTTGATCTCGGCACAAAGTCCTCAAGCCGCCCCGAGGGACGACCTCTGAGATCATCTAAACTCTCAAAGAGGAGACCCGGCGGGAAACGGCAGCCGTGCTCGCCAAAGTGAAGACCTGTCCGAGGTACACGACAGTGGGAATGTCCCATATAACCTATCTCAAGATAGGAGGGACAATAACCCGCCAAACGTTTACAATGGATCCGGAGCTGTTGAACAGCCCCGGAACAACCAAGGAAATCAGGACAAAACCCTTGAGCGCCTGGCTCAGATGGAGGAGTTGATGAGGAAGCTCTTATCAAAAAAAGAAAAAGATGAATATGATTCAGGGGATGAACTTAAGCTCTTCGCCCCCAGCATAGTAGCAACGGCGTATCCACCTGGATTCCGTATGCCGCACTTGTCCAAATTCAACGGAGACGGGGATCCATCAGATCATTTGGGTATGTTCAACACCTTGATGATGGCCCACAACATTGGCCCGGAGCTGAGGTGTTTAATATTTCCCTCCACCGTGACTGGGCCGTCCAGACAGTGGTTCAAACAGAGTAAAAAACAGTCAATCAGCTCATGGAAAACTTTCTCTATTGACTTCAAGAGAGCATTCTGAGCTTCCCAGGCTGCTCGCGTCAAGGCCGACACCCTGGAAAACGTAAGGCAGCAACCCGACGAGCCTCTGAAGGCTTACCTGAGCAGATTCACAAACGTCGCTGCTCGGGCCAGAGACGCAGATGACAGCTCCAAGCTCATGGCTTTGAGAACGGGAATCCTCGTCGGAGGGGCTCTGGAATGAGATACAAAGGAAGGAAGTCAGCTCCGTAAACGAATTCCTAAATAAGGCCCAGGGATGGATCAACCTGGAGGAGGCGCAAGCCTCAGCCGCAGGAACCTGCCAGGTCCCTGAACAGCCCGCTGGAGTGGGAACGGAGGGTCGTGACAGCGACCCAGACCGTTACGCAGAATAACCAGTTTGGTGGAGGCAAGAGAAAGGGGAGCAGTGAGGGCAACCAGCACGGCCCAAAGAAGAAAAAATCCATAGAAAAATTTAAGCCGGTCTACGCAACTTATACGGAGCTCACCCACTTTAGGGAGAATATCTTCCTAGCAAATTCTGCTCGCCTCCCTTGGAAGAAGCCGGAGCCGTTAAAGCACCAGAAGGGAAAGCGAGACCCTTCCAGGTTCTGTCGGTTCCACAATGACATTGGCCACAATACCGATGATTGCAGGCACCTGAAGGATGAGATCGAAACTCTCATCAGAGCCAGACCTTTGGCTCAGTATGCGCATAATAGAGTTCCCGCAGGCCATCCAGCTCCGAAAGTCCCAGTCAGTCAGCCCGGGTCTCGAGTAGATCAGGACATCCCTCCTACCGTGATAGGAGGAGAGATCTCCACGATCTCTGGAGGTCCTCATTTGACTGACACAAGCAGAGGTGCCCAAAAGAGATACGTCAACGAACTTAAAGCTCATAATGGAGTGGAGTTTGTCCCCAAGCAGCATCTACCAAAGCAGCGGCGATTGGAAAGGCAACCAAGCATATTTACTAAAGAAGATGCCAGCCACGTCCAGTTCCCTCATAACGATCCTCTGGTCGTAGCAGTGCAGCTCGCTAATCGGAGGGTTAGGAGAGTGCTGGTCGATAATGGAAGCTCGGTAAACCTACTATTCCGGTCCATGCTGGAGAAGATGGGTTTATCTGTCACCTAGCTGAAGGCAACCTCCATGATGCTTTATGGATTCTTTGGAGAAGGATCGGCGGTAATAGGAACGATCAAGCTGGTGATCACCTTGGGAGAGGGACCTCGGACAGTCTCGAAACTCCTCGAGTTTGTGGTCATCGATTGTCCCGCCGCGTACAATGCCATTTTGCGTCAACCTATGCTTATATCGTTTGAAGCCGTTACCTCCATCTGCCACCTCGTGCTGAAGTTCCCCTCTTCCATGGGGATATGCACAGTCCGTGGCGACCAACTTGCTGCCAAGGAATGCTACAACATTTCCATGAAGGGAAAAGTAAAACCCGGGCAGTTAACGATGACCGTCCAGAGTGGAAACGAGGAATCTCACGAACCTTTGCCTAATCCTGAGATTGAAAAACCTCAGAGTGCCGGAGGGGAAGATATCATCTTAAGTGATGATATCGACCCCAGAATAGGCGAGGATAAGTCCGAGCTCTAAGCTATTGAAGAGCTCGAGGAGGTAAATATTGATCCACAGAATCCCTCGCGGATGGTTAAGCTCAGAAAAAACCTCTGTGACGAAAGGAAGGTGGAGCTGATCAAATTCTTGCAGGAGAACCTGGACGTGTTCGCATGGTCTCATGAGGACATGGTGGGAATCATCCCGAGTGTCATCATGCACGCCCTCCATTTGGATAAGAGCGTGCCAGCGAAATCCCAGAAACAGAGGTGCCTAGGAACAACCCGAGCTGAAGCCCTAGAAGAGGAAGTAGGCCGGCTCAAAAAGTGTGGCTTTATCCACGAAGCTAAGTTCCCGGTCTGGGTCGCTAATCCTGTGTTGGTCCCGAAGCCCAATGGGAAATGGCGGACCTGCATCGACTTCTCCGATCTGAACAAAGCTTGCCCCAAAGACTGTTTTCCCTTGCCAAGGATCGACCAATTGGTAGACGCCACGGTGGGGCACGAGCTCATGTCCTTTATGGATGCATACTCAGGCTATAATCAAATTGCCATGAACCCAGCGGATCAGGAGCACACCAACTTCATGACTCCAACTAACGTCTATTGTTACAAGGTCATGCCGTTCGGGCTGAAGAACGCCAGGGCTACATACCAGAGATTGGTGAACAAGATGTTTGCCAATCAGATCGGGAAAAACATGGAAGTGTACGTCGACGACATGTTGGTCAAGTCGAAGGCTGCCGATAACCATGTTTCCGACCTGGGAGAATGCTTCAAGATACTGAGAGAATACGGCATGAGGATTAACCTGCAGAAGTGCACTTTTGGGGCCGCATCTGGAAAATTCCTGGGTTTCATTGTCAACACCAGAGGAATCGAGGCAAACCCCGATAAGATCAGGTCGTTGCTCGAGCTGCCCTCACCTCGATCATGAAAGGACGTTCAAGGCCTAACAGGAAGGGTGGCGGCCCTCAATCAGTTTATTTCTAAATCCACCGACAAGTGCCTGCCATTCTACAACCTGCTCTGGGGGAATAAGAAGTTCGAATGGACAGAGGAGTGCGAACATGCCTTCCTTGACCTAAAAGCACATCTAGCCGAGCCACCCGTATTGTCCAAACCAACGGCAGGAGAGCCTCTTTTCCTTTACCTAGCTATCATAGAAGATGCAGCTAGTGCCGTATTGGTCCGAGAAGAAGACCGGGTTCAAAAGACAGTCTATTACATCAGCAAGAGACTTCTCGGGGTTGAGTCGCGATACCCGTTGATGGAGAAGATGGCATTCTGTCTTATCACGGCCTCCCAAAAGCTCAGGCCGTATTTCCAGTCCCACTCAATACATGTCATAACCGATCAACCTTTAAGGCAGGTTTTGCAAAAACCTAAAGCATCAGGACGTCTGTTGAAGTGGGCTATTGAGCTCAGCCAGTTCGAGATTTTGTACACTTCACGAACTGCAATAAAAAGTCAAGCCCTGACTGATTTTGTGGCAGAATGCACAGGATTCTGAGAAGATCCTGTGGAAGATTCACCCCAGGTCACCTCGGTCCAGGCGTCATGGAAGGTCTTCGTAGATGGCTCATCTAACGAGAATGGCTCTGTGGCTGGAATCATTTTGATATCCCCAGATGGACATAGATTCCACTCGGCATTGAGATTCAGGTTCAAAGCATCCAACAACGAGGCTGAATACGAAGCTTTACTGGCCGGTCTAAGGGTGGCCCAAGAGCTAAAGGTCAGCTCCGTTCAGTGTTTCAGCAATTCCCAGCTCATGGTAAACCAAGTGTTGGGTGAATACCAAGCACGGGGAACCAGGATGGCTGCTTACCTGGCCAAGGTAAAATTCGAGCTGTCTGCATTTGAACGGAGCTCAATTGAGCAAATACCTCGGGAGCAGAATGCCAACGCAGACGCCCTCGCAAAGCTCGCTACCTTCGGGAGACGGAGACTTTGGGGTTAGTACCGGTAGAGTTCTTAGAGAAACCAAGCATAGAAGTTGCGGCGGAGGTCGAGATGATCGACGCCAGACCGACGTGAATGACCCCCATCTTCAAATATCTCACCGAAGGAAAGTTACATGAAGAGCGTAATGATGCACGGCGGGTACTTTACCAGGCTCCAAGGTATACAGTGGTAGATGGGATGCTATATCGGCATGGGCACTCTCTACCCCTCTTACGATGTGTTCTGCCAGGCGAAGCAAAGACCATTTTACAAGAAGTGCATGAGGGTTTTTGCGGAGATCACACTGGGGGGCAAAGCTTGGCCCTAAAGGTCTTGAGGCAAGGATACTACTAGCCCACTCTGTCGAAGGACTCGATCTCGTACGTTAAGAAATGTTAAAAGTGCCAATGATTTGCCACAGTTGCCCAAGCTCCACCAATCGAGCTGAAGATGATCTCGTCCCCGTGGCCATTCGCGGTCTGGGGAATCGACTTTGTTGGCGCCCTCCCTAATGGAAAGGGAGGGGTCTATTACGCAGTGGTGGCTATCGACTACTTCACCAAGTGTGCAGAGGCAGAACCCTTGGCAACAATCACTTCAAAGAGAGTCCTCGACTTCGATGTCAAAAGCATTATCTGTCGGTTCGGGCTGCCAAAAAAGATCATATCAAACAATGGAACGTATTTCGACAGCGACCTCTTCACCGAATTCTGTGAGAGGCACGGCATTGTAAAGAGCCTCTCTTCCGTGGCCTATCCCCAGGCAAATGGGCAGGTCGAGGCCGTCAATAAGTCGCTAAAGGCGAGCCTTAAGAAGAGATTGGACGAAGCCAAGGGGTCTGGCCAGAACAGCTCCCCCAGGTACTGTGGGCATACCGGACCTCGCATCGAACTCTGACAGGTCATACTCCTTTCTCCCTAGCTTTCGGGAGTGAGGCGGTCCTTCTTGTCGAGATAAAGGTAGCCTCGCATAGAGTCCAGGCGTATGACCAGGACCGCAATCATGAACTGCTCTGCGCGTCCCTCAACCTGATTGATGAAAGACGAGAAGATTCACAGCTCCAGCTCCCGCATTATCAGCAAAAGATCACTCGTTATTTCAATTCAAAGGTCAGAAAACGTGCCTTTAGCATTGGCGATCTGGCCCTCAGGAGAATCTTCTTAGCCAGTAAAGATCCCAAAGACGGAGTATTGGGACCGAACTTGGAAGAGCCATATCAAATAATCAAGGTCATAAAGGAAGGAACATACAAGTTAGCTCGGCTTAATGGAGAAGCAGTCCCATGAACTTGGAACGCAATCCATCTGAAGAAATATTATCAGTGATACCCTTGTAAGGCTTAATCAGAAAGGCCATCTTTTGTTTATTAAGCAATGAGAATTAAATATTTTTTCATTATTGTGTATATTTGTGGATGTAATCTCAAGTAACCACGAAAGACCCTTTCCTAATTACTTGGGGGGCATACGGTGCCTGGATACAACCAGGTTATCTTAAAGACTTAGAAGTTAATTCAAATCGATTGATCGTTGTTTTTCTTAAAAATCACGAGATATTGATAAAGGATTAACGCAAACAAAGTCATATCCTGGATATAACCGGGTCATCCTAAAACTTAGAAGTTAATTCAAATTGATTGATCGGTGTTTTTCTTAAAAAGCACAAGATATTAATCAAGAATTAACGCAAACTAAGTTTTCAAATTAACGTCCTAGATGTAACCAGGTCCTAAAACTTAGAAGTTAATTTAAATTGATTGATCGTTGTTTTTCTTAAAAAGCACGAGATATTAATAAAAAATTAACGCGAACTAAGTTTTTAATTTAATGTCCAGGATACAACCAGGACTTATCTTAGAAGTTGGTTCAAAATTGATTAGCATGTTTTTCCTAGAAAAGCACAAAAAGTCAATCATAGCACCAAGAGAAACTAAGAGTATTAAAAGAGAAATGAGATAGAGGCAAAAGGATGTCAATCAATTAAGAATAAAGTTGATAAAACCAATTGTCTCGAGGTTAGAAAACCTCATAATACAAAGTTACAAATATATATATATATATATGTTTGAAGAGAAGCCCTAGGCCCCGCCAGGCTGCTCCGATGAGGTCACCACCTCGCCCTCCTGCTCAGCGGTTGTGGAAGTCTCCCCGGTCTCAGAGGGTGCCTCTTGTTGAAGGCGAGCTTTGAACTTCTCCAGGAAGGACTCCCATGCGTCCGCCCCCAGAAAGGAGAAGTCACCATCTGGGTTGAAGACCCAGCAATGGTACATCATAGCCTCCATGGAGGAGCTGGAATCTGCCCTCTCCATCGCCAGGGTAGCCTTGGCCTCCTCGGCCTTGACTTTCGCGGCATCCAGTGCGGCCCGAGCAGCCCTGGCCTCCTCGAGCTCAATCCTCGCAGCGGCTAACGCAGCCTTGGTAGCCTCGGCCTCCTGCAGCTTAGGTCGAGATGCGTCCAGCTCAGCCTGCACGGTCGCCGGGGCATCCTTGGCATCCTGTTCCTGCTTTTGGGTAGTCTTAAGGGCGGCCAGAGCAGTCTGATGCTCACCCTTCATGTCCTCAAGCCTGGCCCTAGATTGGGATATGCTCCGGTGGAGAGCCAAGGCACCCTGCAAGACCAAAAGATAATAAGGCAACTGCCTTAGAGAAAAAAAAAACAAAACAACAAACATGTGATGCATACGAGCATGGAATGCAAATGGCAAGGCCAACTTACCGTGAGAGCCATCCTCAGCAAAGACTCCCTCATGTTCTCCGGGCTCCTTGTCTCGATCGCCCGCAGGTCCCTCTCGGTGACATTGTAATATTGGTCCACGGTGTAGCTCACCGTTTCGTAGACCGTTCCCTGAAAGACATCGGGGATCTTCTCCAAAGCCCGAGGATTCACCAGAACACGCACCTCGGGGGTTGTGGTCGACAAGGTCCCGGGGGGCACCTCCGTTTCCCGAATAGAATCGGGAGCTCGCGGAGCAGGCGGGGGCATCTTCATTGCAGGAGGGGGTGGAGGCACTTTCTCCTGAGCTGTCGGGGCCTGGTTTTTCCCCTTCGCAGGGGACTTGGAGGTAGTCCCGATGGCTTTCTTCACCAGCCAGAGCTTTTTTACCATGGGCCCGGAGGCCCCGGAGGAGGGATTCCCTCCAGGGAACATAACTCCCAAATCGTTGCTCCCGGGCTGAGACATCTCCTCTGTAGAAGCAAAGACAAAGCATTAATATACATGTAGAAATATTTATGCAAAACAACAAAAATAAAAGGGAAAATAGAACTCGTGTATTGAAAGGGATCCTACCCTCCGAGCTAGAGGAGGAATCTATGGTCACGACCACCGGCCCCGAAGCTGCAGCAGGGCAGTCTAAGAAAACGACCTCGCAGGCTGGAAGAGGCTCTGGGTCCGAATCTGGCTCGGGACTAGACTCTTCTACATACTGCCTAATACCCAGAGCTACTACACCCTCCAGGAGGGAGGGCCACGACCTAAGATTGGTCCCATACTCCTCAAAAAAGACCGACCTAAAGGCTAGGGTATTATCTACTACTACAGTACCTCTAGGGTGACTACTGTCATAACCCAGCACGAGCTGGTCGACGCATTGGAGTAAGGTTATGTCACGGTCCAGGTCATTTCGATGGTAATGAATGGGCTGGCTGGGATTGAACCTAGCTCGCCGAGGGTCTGCGGTGGCCCTATCTAAGTCCCTAAACATGTGAGGATTACCTTGCCTGGAGGGGCCGGCTGCTGCTCCAGACCGAGCTCTCTCCGTGTCTGTTTCTTGGGTGACCTCCAGCGCCCGCTTCCGCCGCACGAGGGGCACCTCGTCCTCCTCATCCTCTTCTTCTCTCGCGGCCTCCTCCTCAGGGATGGGCGCCATCTCGTGAGCTGAAGGGAAGCCCCGTGGTCTCCTCAAGGCCAGAGTCTGGCCTGGGGAGATTAACTTGCACGCCAGCATCGTCTCGTCGGACACGAGCTGGCGATAGTCCTTTTCGCTGGGGGGCAGCCTCGCCAATGTCTCGTATTGACCCCCGAAGGTCACGGACTTGGCCGTCCTCGCGAAAATGGTTGCATTATGGTTTCTGGATCAAGAACTAATAAAAGAAGCTAGTCAGTAATCAACTTACGAGGGCAGTTGAAGTAGTGGTGTTCGCAGTTGCGAAACCCCTTGGACATAAAGAACTGGTCTTTAAAGTCCTTGGGGTGGCTGGGCAGCTCGATGACCGCAGCCGTGTTTGGAAAATGGGTCAGATAGTAGAACCCGTCACCGCGTCCCCACTGCTTCGGGCTAGCCTTAAGGCCAAAGAAGTAGAGGATGTCTGCCGGTGTGGGGACCTCCCATTCCTGCATCAGGAATAGGTATTTTAGCCCCGCTAACAAGCGATATGAGTTAGGGGGGAGCTGAAAAGGGGCCCGCGTCACGTAATTAAAAAAATCCATGAAGTACTGGTCCAGCGGAAGGAAGGCCCCAGCCTTGAAGTGCTCATTGCTCCAGGGCGCATATTCCTCATCGAGCGGCGTGCAGCTCCGCTCGCCTTCTAGGGGAGGTCGGGCGTCTAGGGCGCCCCTCCTAATCTCAATATTGTGGGAAAGGAATATCTTGTTCACTTTCCCCTGGCTGGTGATCTTCGAGACGATCCTCTCGGCCTCGAAGAAAGCGTCGGGCCCCACCTCGAGCGGCTGGACCGAAAACGGGGATTGGAGAGTCCGTGACCACCTCCTTTCCTTTGGCTTGCTGAGAAGACGAGTTGCCAGCAGTCTTCTTAGGGGCGTGCTTCTTTGGTCCCATCTGGTTGCCTAACGAACAAAAGAAGAAACTTTAGAAAGGGCGACCTAAGCATAAGAAAGATTTTGACGCGAAATGTTTCCTTTACACGAACTGAGGTAATCTCAGCCCGTGGAGAGTGAGACCACGCGGTTCTATGAACACACGCCTGTGCTCCCAACGAATCCCCGATTACTCGGAATCCGTGTGTCAGGAGGGTCAGGGTAAAAGTTTTCCTTGGAAGGAAAGTTTCAGTAGGCAAACAGTGCAAAACCGCCTGTGAAGCGTGTCCCCTAAGCTACCCGGTTTTGCACCCTAAAAGCTGGTTATTTCAAACAGGCATATAAAAATTCTACCCAGAAAATTTCCCCAGAAAGTGTACCCTATGAGTCATGCTCCTAAATGGTTTTTTCTATGATCGATGCCCTAGGATAAAAACCTATGCATATCATACCCATAAAAAACCAGCAAAATACTGCATGCGACTGTTGAAGCAATTTACCTAAGCGACAGTGACGAAGAAATTTAAAAGCATGTACAGGCGGAGGACTTACAGGGGATTTTGCTGTGGTGAAGATTGAAGTGATCGTCTGGGCTGGAGTCCTACTATAAATGCTGGTGCCGAAGTCTCAAAGGAGCTCTCGTGCCTGAACTTCTGGAATGCTGGGAACAGTAACCGGAAGAAAGAGAGGGTTTTTTGAGACTGAGAAGAAAGGAGAAAATAAAAAAATTTCCAAATGAACGAGTGGCCCATGCGAAAGGTGGCCACCCCTTTTATATACGTAAGAGGCCAAGTGAGGAGGGCCATTGGATTGCCTTGATATAGGATACGAGGATCACTACTCGAAAGGCAAAACGACGGCCGAGTATAGGCTAGGCCATTTAATGCGGTTCTCGGAAGACGTACCGTCACCAACCACGATGCTCCACGTATTCGATGCCTGCGTAATGGGTGGGATGTGAAGAGTCCACAAGGTAGCCTAAAAGCCCCCACTGTGGCCCCAGGTGACGTCATGTGCCACGAGCAGGGGCTTGGGGGGCAAATGTACGCCTGAATTCTCCACGACCTATTAGCGAGCTGAGGTATGGAATATTTATATATTAGCCACGTGGATGACATGTACCCGGAGCTACCGTTACCAGGTCCCACCTCTTTAGCTCGAGGTAACCAAAGGCTTACTAAGGTTACTAGGGAGTCGGGTCAGAAGTATGGACACCGCGGGCTAAGAAGACATCCAGCTCGAGGTATGAGCTTGAGTTGGCATTTGTGACCCCTTATTAAGTCAACCACGCAATGTAAACGTGCATATATCAAACATCACGTGTCTGATATATCCCTGAATTCTCGGACACGCAGCATAAACGTGCGTGTTTAGGCACCCACCACTGGGATGGGTTGTGCGGCCCATTAACCCTACTTACCTATTGATTAGACCACACTTCATTTGTCAGGTTTTAGGAATTAATCATGAATGTCACAGAAGTAACATGATGGGTAAGAAGGTCACGGGATGGCCCCCTTGCCAATCCCCAGGTGCCCTCTCCTATAAATATGGGGACCCTGGGAGTTGCAAAGGGTTGGATTCTATTGTGTAAAGAAATACCCTGTAGAGAATACCAGAAAAATAACAATAATATTGGCTGGTGGAGTAGAAGGATTTCAACCTTTAAACCACCTAAAAAAGTATTCGTATCACCATTTTATTTTAAGATCATTCATCTGTTACGGTTCGTTACTTAGCACTAATCCCATTCTCTTATTCTATTAATTACCTGTTGGCGAAGAACCGCGTCAACACTGTGCAATCCCACACCGCCTGGGGAAGGTCAAGTGTGATGATTCTAAGACTATGTAGGTATGGGACTACACAGTTGAAGAGGGCTTAAATGGATTAATGGGTACTACCTATATCAACAAGATGCATCTTCTTTTCAGTAGCCCATCACTTGAGAACTCCAAAGTTAAGCGTGCTTGACCTGGGGTAATCTAGGGATGGGTGACCTCCTGGGAAGTTTCCTAGGAAGCATGTGAGTGAGGACAAAGCATGCTGAAAAGACTTGTGTTGGTTTGTAGGGCCAGTCGTCATTCCAAAAAACAGCCATAGTGACGTGGGGCGTCACAGATTGGCTGGTCAGATATGGGGCCACCATTGATTACAAGAAAAAGATGGTGACTTTTGAGCTTAAGGGAGAGGATCCCTTTATTTTCGTGGGTGTGGTATGTGGACCCCGCATACCTATGATATCAACATTGAGAGCTAGAGACCTACTAAAGGGAGGTTGTATAGGTTTCCTAACTAGTGTGGTGGATACTACTAGAGTTTTGCCAGCAGAGCCGGGAGAGACTAGATTGGTTCAGGAGTTCTTGGACGTGTTCCTTGAGGATTTACCAGGGTTGCCGCCACACAGGAAGATTCAGTTCGTCATTGAGTTAGCGCCACGGACAGAGCTAGTGTCGAGGGCACCATATAGGATGGCACTGGTTGAACTGAAAGGATCGAAGATACAATTACAGGAGCTTCTTAATTTGTGGTTTATCAGACCTAGCTACTCACCATAGGGTGTTCCAGTTGTATTTGTGAAGAAGAAGGACGAGACTCTGAGGATGTGTATAGACTACAGGGAGTTGAACAAGTTGACCATCAAGAATAAGTACCCATTACCAAGAATCGATGACTTGTTTGATCTGCTGCAGGGAAAGACAGTGTTCTCAAAGATTGATCTTCGATCTGGTTATCACCAGCTGAGGATCAAGGATGATGATATACCAAAGACGGCCTTCCAAACGAGGTATAGGCATTATGAGTTTCTAGTCATGTCGTTTGGTTTGACTAATGCCCCAACAACATTCATGGACTTGATGAACAGGGTGTTCAAGGACTTCTTGGATCAGTTTGTGATTTTATTCATCGAAAACATTTTGGTGTACTCCAGTTCAGAGAGAGAACATGAGCAACATCTCCGACAGGTCTTGCAGAGATTGATAGAGCGCCAGTTATACGCTAAGTTTAAGAAGTGTGAGTTTTGGCTACCAGAAGTGACATTCCTTGGACATATTGTTGGTGAGGATGGGATTAAGGTGGATCCATCTACGGTGGAGGCAGTGAGAGACTGGCTGAGGCCAAGGAACGCCTCAAAGGTTAGGATCTTCCTCGGATTAGAAGGTTACTACAGACGGTTTGTAGAAGGGTTCTCGAAGATTCCTGTACCGATGACAAAATTGACATGGAAGAATCTGAAGTTCGTATAGTCAGACAAGTTTGAGAATAGCTTACAGGAATTGAAGCGACGACTTATTACTGCACCTGTGTTGAGTCTCCCTTCTGATGGATGGAAGTTTGTGGTATATTGTGACGCATCGAGGTTGGGTTTGGGATGCATGTTGATGCAGAATGAGAAAGTTATAGCTTATGCATCACGGCAGCTGAAGGAGTATGATTAGTGGTACCCTACCCATGATCTAGAATTAGCAGCGGTGGTATTCACACTAAAGGTATGGCAACATTATTTGTATGGAGAGAAGTGCGAGATATACACTGATCACAAGAGTTTGAAGTATTTCTTCACCCAGGAGGATTTGAACATGGGACAGAGGCGTTGGCTAGAGCTGGTGAAGGACTATGATTGTGATATCCTTTACCACCCAGGGAAAGCCAATGTAGTGGCAGATGCATTGAGCTGGAGGGGCCTAAGACTGTTGTTTAGCTCTGCACAGATATCGAGAGAATCAGCTTAGGAGATGTCTAGAGCGAGGATAGAGTTGGTTGTGGGACAGTTGGCCAATATTACTTTGCATTCAGCCCTACTAGAGCAGATTAAAAAGGGTCAGTCGGTGGATGCACTGTTGCATGAAGTTAGAGGGAAGGTCTTAGTTGGAGTAGCTAAGGACTATTCTATTTCAGGGACTAGATTATTGCGATATAAGGGTCGGATCTGTGTTCCGACTAATATGGGGATTAGACGTGAGATATTGGATGAATCCCATACTACGTCGTACTCACTCCATCCAGGCACCACGAAGATGTATCAAGATCTACGGACGTTGTATTGGTGGCCTGGGATGAAGAAGAATGTGGTTGAGTACGTGGCCAAGTGCTTGACCTGTCAGCAGGTGAAGGCTGAGCATCAGCGGCCAGCGGGGTTGCTACAGCCTTTGGGTATTCCCGAGTGGAAATGGGAGGATATTATGATGGATTTTGTGGGAGGTTTACCCAGGATAGTGGGGCTGCATGACTTGGTGTGGATGATAGTAGATAAATACACCAAGTTAGCTCACTTTCTGCCGGTGAAGTGGACTTATACTGTGGATCAGTATGCGGAGCTAGATGTGAGGGAGATTGTACGTCTCCATGGGGTTCCCAAGTCTATAGTGTCAGACCAGGATCCTATCTTTACCTCCAAGTTTTGGGGTGGATTGCAGAAGGCTATGGGGACTCAGGTGAAGTTCTGTACAGCCTTTCATCCTCAGACGGGTGAACAGTCTGAAAGGAAGATTCAGGTATTGGAGGACATGCTCAGAGCATGTGTGATTTACTTTTAAGGGTCTTGGAGCAAGTATCTTCCGTTGATTGAGTTTTTGTACAACAACAGTTATCAATCAACGATTAGAGTAGCTCCAATGAGATGTTATATGGGAGGAGATATAGATCACCCATTCATTGGGATGAGATGGGTGAGAGGAATTATTTGGGACCGAACATGGTTCAGATGACTAATGAGGCTATCAAGAAGATATGAGCTTGAATGCTCGCTTCCCAGAGCAGACAGAAAAGTTACGCTGATCCTAAGCGAAGGGACGTGAAGTTCCATGTAGGGGACTATGTGTTTCTGCGAGTCTCACCACTTCGAGGGGTGAGAAGGTTTGGGAATAAGGGCAAGTTGAGCACTAGATTCATTAGACCTTTCGAGATCTTGGAAAGGATCGGGCAGGTGGCTTATAGATTAGCTCTACCGCCGTCGTTGTCAGGAGTTCATAGCATATTCCATATTTCTTTGCTTCGGAAGTACGTCTCAGATACAACCCATGTGTTGAATTATGAGGACTTTGAATTGCAGACATATTTGTCTTACGAGGAGCATCCGGTCCAAGTCTTAGACAGAAAAGACAAGGTTCTACGAAAAAAAATGATTCCTCTAGTTAAAGTGTTATGGAGGAAAAGCAAGGTCGAGGAGGCGACCTAGGAGCATGAGTCAACAATGCGGGATCAGTATCCCGAGTAATTCAGGTAAATTTTGAGGATTAAATTCTCAGTAGGAGGGGATAGTTTTAAAGACCCAAAATCGCTAATAAGGCTTAAGAGCCATGATTAGCGTGTCAGAAGGGCATAATTGGTATACACATGATTAAATGATTAAATGCATGATTATATGATTATATGGATATGTGAAATATGTTTATGAGTATTAAATATGCATGTTGGCCCTATTTAAATTATAAGGGCATATTTGTAATTTTGGCCCGCTGAGGGCATATATGTGATAAATTGTTGAGACCACATTATTATGTGGATATATTTGCAACATATGGCTCGAGACGGTCCTAGTGAGCGGATTGGCGAAATAGTCACGGCGGGGACTAATACCCAGCTCAGGGGAGACTGGGGGAATTTTTAGGAATTTAGAGGATGTCTTGGGAATTATTAGATATTGACTAAATAATTGGAAAATAATTTGATGACGGGATTAATTGGTAAATATTAGGAACATTTGAGGAGTTAGTAGGAATTGGGAGAAAAATGACTAAACTACCCTTTAAGTACTCTTGGGGGATTAGTAAGTTTAGAGGGGCATGAGGGTCTATTACCTAAGTTGGGGATGAGCTCAATAAGACTTAGGATATACTATAAATTGAAGGAAAGCTGTCAAACTCTCCCTCTCTCTCACGGTTCCTCACTTTCTCTATCTCTCTCCTTCTCTTGAAGAAACATAGACGAACTTGTGCCTTGAAGCTTAGGAAAGAAAAAGGGGCAGAGCTTAGGCTTGAAGCTGGATTCCTTGAAGGAATTGGAAAGGATTCAAGCTAGGGATTAAAGCTGGAACTTGTGTGGATTCAACCATAGTTGAGGTAAGTTTTGGTCTCTTAATTTGCTGAAGAATTTAGCTTAATTGGGTAGAATTAAGCTGAGTAGTCTTGAAGCTTAGAGTTTGTACAATTCTGGGTTCCTAGGTGTGTATTGAGTGTTGAATTCTGGTTGAATTGGGATAGTGATTGAGGTATAATTTCTAAGGTTTTGGTGTCTAAAATGTGTGATTTAATCTTGAATTCGTAGCTAGCTTGATGTTGAACTGGGGAGGTTTGTTTAGGTAAAATTCTGGGTTAAGGTCTTGAGGTTCTTGGCTGGGAAGGAGGAGAAAACCCAGATTTTCTGGGCTTGAAGGGGGCGAGCCGCGGCGCGTGTGGCCATTTTTTCCTGGGATGCTCTCTGACTTGTGGGCGCGCCGCAACTCACTAAGCCAAGTCACGACCCGCCTCCCCCTTTAGCTTGGGTACTTGCTTTCTGACTTGGGGGCAAGTCACGACCCACTAAGTCATGTCGCGACCCGCCTAGGGATTTTAGCCTTAGAATTGTTTCTAGAATTTGTAAGGCTCGGCGGTTCGAACCTAGGCGCTCGGGACAATTTCTACTACCCGGTTTAGTAGAAATTGAGGTCCTAGAGGCTAGTTTTTGTCTCATAAGTATTCATTTGGATTGGAAGTTGATGGATACCCATTGGCCTTTTTTGACTAGGTTTATCGCCAAGGCTTGGAGCTAAGGATCGTGCTCAGAACCATTTCATTTTCTCCGCTCGAAAATAAAGGTAAGAAAAATGCACCCTTGTGTGGTTATGTTGGGACTGTTGTTCCCTGTATTTGAATACATATGTTGTATAATTGTGGTAATGCCATGTGAGCATGAAATGTACGACCTAAGAGTGTCTCGACTAATATTTTGCGCATAGGACGCGGCTCGGCCACAGTGAGCTGGGGTCAGCTAGATAAACACTGGACTCAGCCTAAGCGAGCCGAAGTCAGTGGGTTAAATAGAGGGTGCAGCCTAAGGGCGTCGAAGCTGAATATTGTATGATTGTGATAATCACTTGAATATGAATATGTTTTCTGTTGTTAATCTGATGCTTATGACTAGTTGAATATCTAGATGATTGACTTGTGATTCATTGATTATCATCACTGACTATGTGTCTGCTATGCTGTTATGGTTTTCTTGTTGGGCCTTGGCTCACAGGTGCTACGTGGTGCAGGTAAAGGCAAGGGTAAGATGGATCCACCATGAGTTAGGGAGTTCTGGGGGTGGGGTGTACATTGCCAGCTGCTCGTCCGCCAAGGTCGAGGGATTGTACAGGGACAGAAAACTTAAAATGTGTATTTTTCCATTAGAGTGACCTTTTTCTTTTATATGACTTTTGGAAGTTTGTAAATTTGTCATTTAAACCCTATATTTTTGGGATCCCATGTACTAAACATTTATTTTTATAAAAATTATCCGCTTATGACCAAAATCTTTTAACCCTAACTTGATTATGACTTTAGGATCACATCTTTATTTAAATGATTTATTTAGCAAGTCTTGCACTATTTTAAACACACAGTGTAACGGTCTTGGTTATCCAGGGCGTTACATGATGTATGAAGCTTAGTCAAATAGGTATTATTCTAGTGATGTCAGCCGAAACCTCATGTCCTTTTCAACCAAGTGTGCTTCCACTCTTAGTTCTTGGAAACATAGATCTAGTTTCAATTTCAAAGGCAAGATAAATGAGCTCCAATGTAGGATAGATAAATATCGAGCCTCCACTTCCTATAATAAAACTCATATTTATCTTAATAAATCCTACCAAAAATAGTTGGACAACCTCTTTTAGACAAAGGATTCTTGTAGGAAACAAATATCTAGAGCTAACTGGTTACAATCAAGAGATAGGAAAACCATCAACCATATTCGATCCATTCTTCTTAAAGATGGTTCAAAAGTTAGTTCCACCCAAGATATTTGCTCCGAGATAGAGAATTATTTATCTTCCTTGTTCAATTCCCAAAATCCTTTGGACTTTGTCATTTATCATGCTCTTCAAGGGATTAAGTTGACTATTTCTGAGGAGGATAACCATTATCTTTTACAACCTTTCATTGCTGAAAATATTCATGTGACCTTCTTCTAGCTTCCTTCTGACAAGGCCTCGTGACTTAATGGTTTCAATACCTTGTTCTATAAAAAAAAATTAGTCTCTTGTGGGCAACAATGTCACCAAAGCAGCTTTCAACTTCCAAAATGGAAAAACTGATCTTTCCTCCATTAACTCTACCCTCATTGTGCTTATCCCTAAAATCAAATGTCCCAAAACTCTCAAAGACTTCGGGCCTATTAGTCTCTGTTCGACCTTTTGCAAAATCATTTCAAATACTCTAATTAATAGGCTCAAGCCCATTCTAAACAAAATTATCTCTCCCACTCAAAGTGCTTTTCTCCTTGGTATATTGATCTCTGATAAAATCCTCATTGCAAAAGAAATCTCATACTTTATCAAGAATATGAGGATTTATAGAAAAGGGATGGGTGGCCATCAAATTGGACATGGCTAAACCTTTTCGCATAATGGAATTGAATTTTCTTCAAAATTTCATAACCAAATTCAATATTGCCCATGCCTTTATTAACTTGACCATAAACTGCATCCAATCTTCTACTTTAAAATTTATTATCAATAGTAAGATTGTGGGCAATGTCACTCCTAGGAGTGCCTTTCTTCTCTTATTCGCCTTAAGTTGAAGTGAAAATATGAATTTTTGTTGCAAGCATCTATAATTGACTTTTCTTGGGTCTAAAGTTGTACAATAAGGTATCCAAGCATCCCCTAAAAGTTTTGATTCATTTGGAAGTGTTTAAGGGTGTTTTTGGGCACACTAGGTAGTGGGGTTGTGACATTTCACCACAAGGCTTAAAAATTATATGTTGAAAAACACATAGGCGACATGTCGCTTGGGGCTTTCTGGGAAAGTCTAAAATGACTAGTAATGAGGTCTATAAGTGGTGATCTCTTATTTGTTAATCCTAATGACAATGCCTACACTATAAAGAGGTCCTTTAAAGTTGGGAAGCCTTGATCACACTTCTATATTCTCTCTCTCTCTCTAGCTCTCTACGAACATTCATTTTCTCTAAGAAAAACAGCAATAATTGCTTGAATTTTTTTATTTTTAAGGGCTTGTTTACTCCCACTTTTTATTCCATCTTGTAGAAGCTTCAAGCAACTTTGGGAAGGCTTGGAATAGAAATTTTGGATAGCGATACTCCTAATATATAAGCCTTGGGTTCTTTAATTGTGGTGTTACGACATAGGTGCATTTGGCTTTCGGTTTTGTGTTTCCCAATAATTTTTGTCATTTCTTTTGTGATAGTTCTATTGTAGTTTCTGTGTAGATTCTAATCATCTAGGTGGTGTTATTTTACTCTCCATTTTATGTCAATTTATAGATTATGATTTAGTCTTTGAATATTCAAGATTTGCATTCTTACTATGAATGTGGTTCTTCATTAGTATCTAGGGTTTGTATTATTGAGTTCATTCCATTTATTCATTGTTAATTTAAAGTCTGTGAGCCATAAATTCCCAATATCAGCTCCCACGATCTCTTACCTTTTCTTCATAGATGACAACATTCTATTTTGCCAAGCTAACATCTCCTCTCATTATGCCATCAAAGACATTTTATCTAACTATAGCCTAGTTTTGGGTCAACTTGTCAATTACACGAAGTCTTCACTCTATTTCTTCCCAAACATGAAGGAAGTAGATAAAAATATTATTACATATTAGCTCTCTATTCTTGTCAGAACTGCCATTGATAAATATCTTGGTCTCCATTAATGTTTTGGTAGGTCAAGGAAGTATACCTTTAACTATGTCAAAGACAGGATCTGGTCTTATGTCAATTTTTGGAATGAAATTTTTTTTCCAGGGGGAGGGGTCGTAAATAGGTGCTCTTTAAGTCTATCATCCATTTCATCCCTTCTTATGCTATGACATGTTTTCGACTTCCTATGTCTCTTTGTAAAAGCATTTAGTTCTTAATGGCCAAGTTCTAGTGGGGAAATACTGTTTAATCTTACAAAAAATTTCGAAAGAATTGGAAGTCTTTATATAGGTCCAAATTATTTGGGGCGCTGCGATTTCGATCTTTAATAAACTTTAACCAAGCTTCGAGATCCCTTACTTCCCCCAATAACCTTATTTCCAGGTTTTTTAAGGCTTAGTATTACTCTTACACTTTCTTTTTTTATTCTAGTCTAGGCCATTATCCTTCTCTTGTGTGGCGAAGTATTAATTAGGGAAAGAAGCTTCTTAAGAAAGGTCTTATCTGGAAAATGGTTATTGGGTGATCCATCTCTCCCTCTAGGGACCATTGGGTGCTTGGTTCCAAATTTCTGAATCCACTCTCCACAACACCTTCTGTGGCTCACTTCATTTCTCCTTCACGTCAATGGGATATCTGTAAACTTAGACATTTTTTTTCAGGAGGATGTAACTCAAGTGATTCTCTCCATCACACTACCTTACACCTCTATCCATGATTCTCTTATTTAGAGTCTTTCTTCATCGGGCATCTACATAGTCAAATCTAACTATCACTTGAGTCCCTATATTTCTAGTGATCCTTCCCCTTCCTCCTCTAATCTTCTCTCTACATGGTGGAAGAAGTTCTGGCATTTGGACATCCCTCCTAAAATCAAACACTTTGTAAGGAGAGATGCCAATATTGTGGCTCACGACTTGGCTAGATATGCTTTAGAGCTAGATAATATTTTCATTTGGATCGAGGATGATCCCTTCCTTATCTTATCTATCCTTGTAACTACCATTTTATTTCTTCAAATGATACCTTTTATCTTAAAAAGGCAACAAAAAATCAATAACATAAAAAATTGATATAATATCTATTATAAATTGATCTTATAAAATATATTTAGAAAGACTGAAAAAATCGTGCTCATATATGAATCTAAAACTTAATAGGAAGATTTGATAGATCTGGTAAAAGTGTTTGAATTAGAATGTTGGAGTTTCTTGAAGTATTAGTGATACAGAAAAAATGCATATAAATTATTTAGAAAGAGATAACTCTACTTGGCATATTGTGCAAATTATCCAATGGCCAACGATCACAAGTATGGGAGAAGATTTCATAGATACTTGTTTACATGAAGAAATAATGTCAAAAATTAGTCAAAATAGTTTGTCATAATAAGGGAAGAAGTGGAGATGATAAAAGAAAAGATGAAACAAAACTCTAGAAGGGTTTTATACACAGGAAAAGGAAAAAAGAAATCACAACCTTATTTGACATGACACATAATATTAGGAGTGTGCAAAAATTATCCAATCCAATTAGAACTGACCGATCTAATTACAACCAACCATAAAAAATTGGATATTCAATTATGATTGGATCGGATCAGATCAGATTTTGAAAATCCAAATTGGATCAAATCGGTTGTTGGATGATATATGCAAAACTCCAATAAAACTGAACCGATCAAATTATTTATATATTTTAAAAATATATTTATTTAGGATTATACTTATAATTTATGTTGTATTTGTATGGTGTTGCATCATTTTGAACAAAATAGTCTTTCTACTTATAATATTATGAATTATTTAAAAAAATTAAGCTAAATAAATGTTCAAAAATTGGATGGATCCAATCCCATCAAATACCTAACCAAGGGGACACATCCAATGGATAAAACCGATCCAATCCAATGGATAATTGGATTGAATCGGATCGGATGAGACAAGTTAATTGGATTGGATCGGTTGTAAAAATTCAACCTCCAATGGATAATTGGATCGGATCGGATAGGCCTAAAAATATTGGATGTGATCCAATGAACACCCCTACCTAATTGTTATCCAGATTTCCGGATAGCAGTTAGATCGACATCCTCGGGGAAGCAGAATTACCAATGTCTTTCACGGTAGGTGACCAGAGCTCGCGGATGGACAGAAAGGCTTCGCCTCTCCCGTTTAGTGTCCGGATTACTCTTCCAAGAAAACACGACACGGAAAACTCGTCAACTCTCCCGGACTCCCGAAGGGGTATCCTTCGGGGAAGCCCCTTCCAGGAGAAGCTCTTCGAGTGGTCTCCGCGGAAACAGTTCCGTGCCTCGCACGGAACAAAACCAAGCGGTCGAGTTATGGAGGAGGCGTATTTGGAATGATATCCACCTGACACAGGATCCCGCCTGACACGCCCGTCAGGTCAAAGCCGCACACATCCCAGCACGCCTAAGGGTACCTTTTCGCCTACTATTCCGCTGACAACTTGGAAAAGACGGCTGACTTTGTGTGTTCCCCATACTTTCACGTAAATATACCCACATAGAGTCTTGTAGCCATGCTACTACAGTAATTGTATCCCCTATTTATGGCAGGTGTAATTAAGACTCATGTACGTAGAGAAAAACCCTAATCCAAAACCCTAGCTATAAAGACCCCTTCATTTTACAAGAAGAGGGACGGCGAACAAATCATATAGCAAGAACTCTACTAAAATCTCTCTAGCTTCATCTTCTTCAAGAGAACCCGAGAGAAACACTGTGAGTGTGTGAAGTTCTTGTACACCAGCCATCTTACTGTAACCTTTTCCAAGTATAATAACATCGACTCGTGGACTAGGGCTTGTTAACGCCTGAACCACGTAAAAACACTGTTTGTTTAGTTACATTTCAGCACTTCTACAGTTCTTATCTTTTTATTATTCTGTTTGTATTCGTTTCCGAAAAACTCGGTAAACACTAATATATTGCCATTGTGGCCCACAATTGTTGTTTACTCTCATTACACAATTTTTTTGTAAATTGTGAGTTGGTATCAACACCAATACAACTTCACGGTTCCAATCATGGGAAGGCTACAAGCATATAGAATATAGGTAGGGAAGATATATTTATTGAAAATTAAGGTTCAAAATTTCTTATATATCCACGTATTATTTGTTGGATCTCATTTATATAAGTCTATATGCATGCTCCCTAGTGCACAAAATAACATACAATAGAAAACATAAATACATGCATAGAAGTGATTTTTATACAGGGATTCATAAATACAATAATAAAATCATTAGAGTACTTACGAGATGCGTAGCAGAATAATGACTACACCCTTTAGAATCCATATCCTTTTGTCCTTGTTGAACGCTAGGTATTGCAAAGAATCCAAACCGCTTTGAAACAAGACCACAGTCTTCCAAGTCTTTCTCTAAAACAACCTAGTGTTTGTGTGGGCAAGTCTCAACACATGAGAAGAGAATTCCTAGATAGAAAACTAAGAGAGAGTAGGCGACGAGGTATATAATATTAGTAGTAAATTTTTACCTTGTCAAATTCATATTACCTAATGCATTCTATAACGCAAGTATATATAGGTAATTGGCTAGGACATAAAATAGGCTTTAGTTTCCCATTTTAATTTAATTATTTAATAATTATAATTAATTAAATACTTAACCAAATATAATTTTGACCTTTATTTAATTCATTTTATTAATATTAATATCAATTTATCAATATTAACAAAATTGTCCAAATTGGCTATAATTATCTCTTTTTGAGACTTTGCAATAAAAACCTCAAATTTTCTTCTATTTCTTTTCTCACAAAATATCAATAAATAATTTAACATTATTTATTTTCATTGACCTAGTCAATATGGTATTTTAATAATTTATAATTAATAATTAAATTAATTATTCAAGACTACTATGTTCATTTTGATAAGAGATGACATGGGGACCATGGATCCATGAACTCAGGCTCCACTAAATTACCTTATTAATTCCTCGAGACTCCATTATAAACTCAGAATTGCACTCTTGAATTCATAGAACGTTTTACACCAAATGTAAATACGTTATCCATTGTCTATGATAAATACTCTCACTCAATTATACTACCAAATCTCCAATATGTAAGTATGAGCTAGTCCGTAGGGTAAGTTGGTAATGAACAAATCAAAAGACTTGAATAATACAATTAGCAGAATATTAATAACTCAGAATTAAGATTGAACTGACCTATGGTCAACATTGTGATATGATTAGATTATATTAGATAATAATAATACTTACTTATCTTGTCAATAATCAATATCGGTCTAGTCCAATGTAACAAAATACCTATTATCTTATCTACTTGGTCAATGTCCTCGACATGACATCACACTAAATGTGTAAGTAGATCTTATTGTAGATTACCCAATTAGTAAAAATCCAGTGTACTAATTTAATCTTAGGACAAAATGTTTTTGAACATATAATTACATTTATAATCCACTGTGACCGAGTCATCATAATTGTAAATATACATATGTTTGGGATTTTATAAACATTTGTATTAATAATAAATAATCATGTAATAAAATATGTAAACAATGCAATTTGATTGAACAAAATGATTTCTTCTACTTTATTGACAATGAATGAATTACAAAAGAAATGTGGTTTTATAAGGGCATAAAACCCAACAAACTCCCACTTGCACTTTTAAAACAATTGCGACATTTCTCTCAAAACCCATTCCCTCTATATGCTTTAGAAAAGTTGTTTCTCCACTGTCTTTTTGAAGGGATCCGCAAGATTTTCCTTAGATTCAATCTTCATGACCTTCACTTCTCCTCTTGACACATATTCTCTAATGATGTGGTATTTCCTCTCTATATGCTTCGCTTTTTTGTGGCTTTGAGGTTCTTTAGAATTGGATATCTCCCCATTGTTGTCACAATACAAAATGAGGGGTTTATCCATTTCTAGAATAACACCAAGAATTATACAGAACTTCCTCAGCTAGACTCTTTCCTTAGCTGCCTCAGAAGCAGCTATGTACTCATACTCCATGGTAGATTGTGAATTGCTTAACGCTTATCCATATCACAACTCCACCCCCAAGAGTAAACACCATTCTAGAAGTTGACTTCCTGTCATCAACATCAATCTGACAATTAGAATCGGTATAGCCTAATGGGTTCAGAACTCCACCCGAGTAGACTAGAATATAATCCCTAGTTCGTCGAAGATATTTCAATATGTGCTTGATCGCTAACCAATGTTCCCTTCCTAGGTTTGAATGGTATATGCTCACAACTCCCACTGCATGGCAGATGTTCAGTCTAGTGCACAACATAGCATACATTAGACTTCCAACTGTAGATGCATAAGGAATCCTTCTCATATCATCTTCCTTTTCAAGAGTCTGTGGAGACTGCTTTTTAGAAAGATGGATTCCATGTCGAGATGGTAAACGTCCTTTCTTAGAATCTTTCATAGAGAAACGCTCAAGCACCTTATCTATGTAAGCTTCTTGAGATAGAGCCAAAGTTTTGTTCTTTATATCCCTCAAAATCTTGATACCAAGAACATAACTTGCTTCACGCAAGTCTTTCATCTGGAATTGAGTTCCCAGCCAATTCTTTATGTCTAATATTTTCTTGACATTGTTTCCAATGAGCAAGATATCATCCACATAGAGAATCAAGAATACCACAATGTTTTTTTGCTTGAGTTTGTAAATGCAGGGCTCGTCAAAATTCTGCTCAAAACCATATGTTTTAATTATTTCATTAAACCTTAGATTCCAGGAACGTGAAGCATGCTTAAGTCTATAAATGAACCTATTCAACTTGCACACTTAAACCCTTCTGGTTGATCCATATAAATTGTTTTGTCTAGGTTCCCTTTAAGGAACGTTGCCTTGACGTCCATTTGCCAAATCTCATAATCAAGAGTTGTGGCTATGGATAAGAGTATGCGAATAGATTTTAGCATGGAAATTCTGCCAATACTACTTTGCTACGAGGTTTGAAATTAGACATGTAGTCTTCTTCAAGAAAAGTAGCATTTGTAGAAATGAACACCTTCTTATCTTGTGGACTATAGAAACGACCACCCCGAGTACCTTTAGGATAGCCAACAAACAAGAAAACTTTCGTTTGCATTTCTAGCTTTCCTTTCTTTTTCCTCAAGACATGGCCCCAGATTCTATAATGATGCAAACTAGGTTCACGGCCATTCCATAGTTCTAAGGGTATTTTGGAGATATCTTTAAACAACACGACATTTAAAATGTCACATGCGGTCTGTATTGCATGTCCCCAAAAAGAGATCGAAAGAGTTGAATAACTAATCACGGACCGAACCATTTCCATTAACATGTGATTTCGACACTCCATAACACCATTTTGTTGTGCAGTACCTGGGGCAGTACATTGATATAATATCCCAAGTTCAGCTAAATGATCTTAGAACTGCATATCCATGTATTCTTCACCCCCATTAGATCGCAAGATCTTTAACATTTTACTTAATTGGTTTTGAGCCATTTCAAGGAATTCTTTAAACTTCTCAAATGTTTCAGATTTACTATGCATTAGGTAAAGACATGAGTGTCTCTAGTAGTTGTCAATGAAAGTGACGAAATACTAATAACCACCCCCCGCTTGAACATTCAGAGGTCCATAGAGATCTGAATAAACCAGCTCTAGCGGTTCTATGGCCATTTCTCCTTTTGCAGAGAATTTTCACTTGATAATTTTACCCTCGAAACAAGATTTGCAGACAGGTAAGTCACCCATCGTGAGTTCCCTCAAAGGCCCAGCTTTTGTTAGTCTTTTGATCCTATCATAGTTAATATGACCAAGTCGAAGATGTCAAAGATACGTCATGTTATTGTTATCGATCTTTTGTCGTTCGGTGGTCCTAGATCTAGCTACCTTAAATAAATCATTATTAAAAGTGGAGGGTTCGATAGGTCATAAAAGGTATAGCCCATTTTCCATACATCCAACACATAATTCACATCCATTCAATGAAATTGATATATTAAAACTTGTGAAAGTTACAGCAAAATGTTGTTGATGTAATAAAGAAACTGAAATTAAATTCTGACTAAAGTTTGGAATAAAATAAATATTATTTAAAACTGTTGACGGCAGAAACTCGTCAACGAAAAATGGATGGAAAACTCAAAGACTTAACCAGAGACTTATGAAATCAAAAGAACTTGTAGAAATTTCAAGAGAAGTTGCAAGTGAACAATAGAAGAGAACTTGTATATTTATATTAGAATAGTCTCATGTTACATCATTTTTTCCAACCCCTTAGTTTGAGGAGTGGAGGTCTATTTATAGCTCGGCACTAATGGCCTCTGATACAAGGTGGTCCCAAGGGACAAGAAGGTACTTGCGTACACTGTCATGGTAGTGGCATAGGTTGTGGTGGAGCAGAGGATCGTGGTGTCGACGCTTGTTTGTGGTCAGAGATATGCAGGTCATGCCACCACTCCTCGTACTTCTACTACTTGCCAAGGTCAGATGTCAGGAGTTGGCTGAGAAGGACCACATCAGGTATGTCACTCGTACGACCACTACTTATATGGCGTGGATATGAGGATCAAATGCCTTAGGTCCTCAGAGTCATACACCAGTACGTACTTAATACCTGTACGATCTCTTTGAGCCACGTGTAGGTTCTTACACTCATAGGGTGCCTAATCTTTTAACCTTTGAAGGTTCCTTCTCTACTAATATAATTACTCCATTGGTGCGAGTCACCGTGTGATTGATTGGTGTGTGCCGATGGTATAGCTATGTGGTGCACAAGGCGCTCCTGACGAGGACCTCGCGGGGTGCACCTGTTGGGTGCGCGAGATGCTAGCGCGAGGTGGGGTCGCGCAATTCACGCACGCAGTACAGACCTGGGTGCGTGAGGCGCTGGTGAGACGGGGTCGCGAAACGCAGACGCGCGGCATGGTCCTGGGTGCGCGAGACGTAGGTGCAAGGCGTAAACGCACAGCATGATTCTGGGTGCACGAGATGTTGGCACGACGTGCAGACACGTAGCATGGACCTGGGTGCGCGAGGCGCGGAAGAACGACACGGTCCTAGGCGCGCAAGACATTGGCGCGAGGCACAGACGCACGGCACGGTTCTGGGTGCGCGAGATGCTGGCATGAGGCATTTGTGCAAGGTGCAGATGCGCAGCACGGACCTGGGCGAGGTGAGGCATGCCTTGCTGTGTGTGACGTGTTGCGTCATGACACATCTCCAGGGGGCCATTTTGTATGAATGAGCATGCCTTGGTGCTTGATCATTAGTCAAGTCTTGCACCAAGTAACCTCAGGAGTAGGGAATGGCACTTTTGTAATTATGCATATGTCTCCCAGACAAAAATCATATATGTTCCTGGGAAGACTTCATTTCCTTAGAATGCTCCTTAGGGGGGGTGACCTGGTGACTTAAGGAAGCACCATGGCCACCAGCAGATAGGGGCTTAAGCTGTGTACTCCCTTGCCCTATCGAGGCCTTATATGAATAAAATGATGCTTTGCCATGTCCCTTTATGTATGCTTTCTTTACGGTCTATGTGTTGCTTGTTTGTTACCTTCGTTGGGTCATTGCGTGCCACTTGACTATGTTGTATGCTCTGATTGTTGTGTGGGATGTTGTCTCTGGATTGCTTGCCTCGTGCTTGCTCCCGCTTCATAATTGCCCTTACTTGTGTGAAACTTGTAACGTGACTAACCATTGAGTTTGCTTGCCGCAGGTGTGAATTCTAGGTTGACTTGCTAGTTAAGAGCGCTAACAAATGTCGCACGTTCCATCAATTCGAGTATCGAAGTTGGCGGCCTGTGACAGTTGGTATCAGAGCTAAGTTTGAGAAAGCTTGGTGACACTGTAGGATGGTAAGCAACACTCAAAGGATTGAAGCGCTGGAGAGGCGCGTTGGAGAACTAGATGGCCTGGACGAAAGAGTCATGGATCTTAGCTCTGTCAGGCTAGAACCGGAGACGACTAACGCACTAAACCGCGTGGCTGCGTTGGAGTGGGATACGACCAATCTACTAGCCTGCATAACGGCAATCGAGCAGAGAGAAAACCTTTCAAGCACATCCAATACTCCTCCCAGGAAGGAACATATTGAGGCAGTGGAACGAGCGGTGAAGGACCTACAAGAAGCATTAAATGACCTCGTAGAGAATTGTAAGGAGTCAGTTGAGGCAATGAAGGATGAAATGTTAGAGATGAACACCAAGCTGAAGCTCACCATGAGGGCAGTTGGAAATCAGCCTGCAACTGGACCCATTGGCATGGAATATGAGAGAGTAAAAGTACCTGAGCCGAGGCCCTATGGGGGGGCTAGAGACACGAAGGACTTAGAGAACTTCCTCTTTGATATGGAGCATTACTTTAGATCCATGAGAGCTGAATCAGAGGATGGCAATGTCGCCATGGCAACGATGTACTTGTCTACAGATGCCAAAGTGTGGTGGAGGACGAAGTACGACGATATTCATAACAGCAGATGCACCATAACAACATGGGAAGATCTCAAGAGAGAGTTGAACACACATTTTCTCCCTGAGAATGTTGCCTACATAGCTCGACACCATTTGAGAGAGTTGAAGCACACCGGAACAATCTGAGAATACGTGAAGAAATTCTCTGGGTTGATGTTGGATATCAAGGACATGTCCGAAGTGGACAAACTCTTCGCGTTCTTAGAAGGTCTGAAGCCTTGGGCAAAGAAAGAGCTCAAGAGACAACGAGTGGCTGACCTAGCCACTGCTCAGGCTGCTGCCGAATGACTAACTGATTACTCATCAAGGAACATTCAATCCAAGAAGACCAATCCGTCGACTAGTGGAAGTAATGTTGGGAGTAAAAAGTTTGGGAAGTCTTGGCAAAGCAAGAGTGGGGGAGGAGAGGAAAGGAGAGTGTAGTCTAACTCTCCTAGCAAAGGTAGTAACCTCCCATTCAAGAAGCCTCTTACATGTTGGATCTGTACCGGACCTCATAAGTACACAGAGTGTCCTCATAGATCCAAGATGAGTCCCCTCCAAGCAACATTTTCTCAAGGAGAACAAACCAACAAAGAGGAGGAGGAGGAGTATACGCACATGGGTTCCCTCCGGATGCTGAATGCTCTCAAGAAACACGGTGCGAAAGTGAAGAAGACCCCCGGAAAGGGACTAATGTATGTGGACGTCGCTCTAAACGGTAAGATGGTTGGAGGTGTGATGATCGACACGAGTGCCACTCATAACTTCATTTCAGAGATCGAAGCTAAACGTCTGGGACTGAAATGGGAGAAGGACCATGGCCGCATGAAAGCGGTTAACTTAGAAGCCTTGGCCATAACCGGCATGGCTAAAAAGGTGAACATGAAGATCGGCTCGTGGGAGGGGCAGACTGACTTGGTGGTCGTGCGAATGGACGACTTTGTTGTGATATTGGGTATGGACTTCCTTACGAAAAAGGGAGCCATTCCCATCCCAGCTACGGGAAGCTTACTCATAATGGGGGAGACACCTGTAGTGGTGCGTGCTAAAGTAGAGCAGCCTCCAGAAACCAAGCTACCGTCAGCCTTACAATTGAAGAAGGGCGTGAGAAGACAAGAGCCCACGTATATTATCCTACCCACAATATACGAGGATACGGTGGATGAAGTCATCCCACCAGAAATTCGAATGGTCTTGAAGAAGTATGGGGATGTTATGCCGGACCAACTCCCTAGAGCCTTACCACCTAGAAGAGGGATTGATCACTAGATTGAGCTGGTGCCGGGAGCCAAACCACCTGCAAAGGCGGCCTATAGAATGGCACCCCTCGAACTAGCAGAACTGAGGAAGCAGTTGAAGGATTTACTAGAGGCAGGCTTCATCAGACCATCGAAGGCACCATATGGTGCACCCGTGCTATTTCAAAAAAAGCACGACGGGAGCTTGAGACTATGTATTGATTATCGGGCTCTCAATAAGGTGACAGTGTGAAATACGTACCCCATCCCCTTGATCGTCGACTTATTCGACCAGTTGAGTGGAGCGAAATTCTTTACGAAACTAGACTTGAGACCAGGCTACTATCAAGTGCGGATAGCAGAAGGGGATGAACCGAAGACAACATGTGTGACTCGATATGGAGCATACGAGTTCCGAGTCATGCCATTTGGGTTGACAAACGCACCAGCCACGTTCTGTACGTTGATGAACCAAGTTTTCCACGAATACCTAGACACGTTCATGGTAGTCTACTTGGATGACATTGTGGTCTATAGCTCCACAATAGAAGAACATCAACGACACTTATCTCAAGTGTTTCAGAAATTGAGAGAGAACCAACTCAATGTGAAGCAAGAAAAGTGCTCCTTCGTACAAGAGAGAATCAAGTTCCTAGGCCACATAGTAGAACGTGGTCGGATCCGCATGGATCTAGAGAAGGTGCGGGCCATTCAAGACTGGAAGGCCCCCACCAATTTGAAGTAATTACGCTCCTTCCTTGGTTTAGCCAACTATTATCGAAGATTTGTGGAGGGCTATTCAAGAAGGTCGACGCCCTTGACCGAGTTGTTGAAGAAGGGTGTAACTTGGACGTGGACCGATAGGTGTGTCGAAGCATTTAAGAGTCTGAAGGAAGCCATGATGCGAGATCCTGTCCTAGCCTTACCAGATGTTGGTAGGCCCTTTGAAGTGTAGACAGACGCATCTGATTTTTCCTTGGGAGGAGTGCTTGTACAAGAGGGCCACCCCGTAGCTTATGAAAGCATCAAACTCACTGAGGTAAAGAGGTGGTACACTGCACAAGAGAAGGAGCTTCTTGCAGTAATTCATTGTCTACGAGTGTGGAGGCACTACTTGTTGGGGTCGAAGTTTTTGGTGAAAACAGATAATGCCGCGGTGAGTCATTTCCTCATCCAGCCAAAGCTTACCCCTAAACAAGCACGATGGCAGGAGTTCATAGCAGAATTCGACTTTCATTTCGAACACAAGGCGGGCCGTCTAAACCAGGCAGCTGATGCCCTGAGTCGCAAAGCTGAGTTAGCGTCTCTAAAATTGCTGGCAAATATGTCAGCTAGCATGGTGACCACTCCACTCTGAGAGTGCATTAAGGAGAACCTGGTGAAAGACCCGGTGGTGAAGACCATAATGAATCTCGTAAAAGAGGGGAAGACTCGCCAATTTTGGGTAGAAGAAGATCTTTTGTGGGCCAAGGGTGGCCGCTTATATGTTCCAAAGACAGGAGATTTGCGGAGGACACTAATGAGTGAGTGTCACGACACCTTGTGGGTGGGTCATCCAGGGTGGCAGAGAACTCATGCCCTATTGAAGCAGGGGTACTACTGGCCACAAATGCGCGACGATATCATGGAGTATACCAAAACCTGTCTCACCTGCCAGCAAGACAAAGTGGAGAGACACAAGATGCCAGGGTTGTTGGAACCTTTGTTAGTCCCAAGCCGACCATGGGAGAGTGTGTCTCTTGACTTCATTACTAGTTTACCGAAGACGGGAGACTTGAGTGCGATCTTAGTGATCGTGGACAGATTTTCAAAGTATGCAACCTTCATATCGGTGTCGAAATATTGCTTGGTAGAAGAGACAGCGAGACTTTTCTTCAAGTATGTAGTTAAGTATTGGGGAGTACCCCAAAATACAGTTAGTGACCGTGATGGAAGATTCACAAGGACCTTTTGGTCGGAGTTATTCAACCTTTTGGGGTCACAACTAAATATTTCCTCGAGCTACCATCCTCAAACAGACGGACAAACTGAAAGATTCAATGGGATGCTGGAAGAGTACTTGCGGCATTTTTTCAATGCCAACCAAAAGAATTGGTCGCAACTACTAGACGTAGCTCAATTTTGTTTCAACTCTCAGAAGAGTTCTTCATCAAACAAGAGCGCTTTTGAAGTTTTTAACAGTCAGCAACCGCTGTTACCCCACACAGTGGATGAGTATCGCAGAAGAAATCCGAGAGCCTTTAATTTAATGAAAGACTGGAAGAAAACCACTGAGATTGCCCGAGCCTACCTGGAGAAGGCATCAAAAAGAATGAAGAAGTGGGCAGATCAGAAGAGACGACCGCTAGAATTCAAAGCAGGGGACTTAGTGATGATCAAGCTGAGGCCTGAACAACTGAGATTCCAAGGGAATAAGGACATCAGACTCATCCGCAAATACGAGGGTCCTGTTTCAGTCATCTTGAAAGTGGGCCTGACCTCCTACAAAGTCAGCTTACCAGAATGGATGAAGATACACCCAGTCTTGCACGTCAGCAACCTCAAACCGTATCACGAAGATCCAAAAGATCTAGCGCGCAACCAGTCTACCAGAGAAGGAGTCAGCGTCAAGCCACGAAGTAGCAGACAACCTGAAGAAATCCTAGCAGAGAGGACCGTGGTCGTGGACAGAAAGAAGAAGAAAAAGTTTCTGGTGAAGTGGAAAGGGCTCGGAGATGAAGAAATTTGCTGGGAAAGGGTGGAGGACTTGCACAAGCATACGCAGAAGATTGAAGATCAGCAAGGGGCAGGTTCGTCGAGGACGCCGAAGATTTAAGTGGGGGAGAATGTGACGTGCTGCGTCATGACACATCTCCAGGGGGGGCATTTTGTATGTATAAGCATGCCTTGGTGCTTGATCATTAGTCAAGTCTTGCACCAAGTAACCTCAGGGGTAGGGAATGGCACTTTTGTAATTATGCATATGTCTCCCAGACAAAAATCATATATGTTCCTAGGAAGACTTCATTTCCTTAGAATGCTCCTTAGGGGGGGGGGGGGGGGGTGGCCTGGTGACTTAAGGAAGCACCATGGCCACCAGCAGATAGGGTCTTAAGCTGTGTACTCCCTTGCCCTATCAAGGCCTTATATGAATAAAACGATGCTTTGCCATGTCCCTTTGTGTATGCTTTCTTTACGGTCTATGTGTTTCTTGTTTGTTACCTTCGTTGGGCCATTGCATGCCACTTGACTGTGTTGTATGCTATGATTGTTGTGTGGGATGTTATCTCTGGATTGCTTGCCTCGTGCTTGCTCCCGCTTCATAATTGCCCTTACTTGTGTGAAACTTGTAACGTGGCTAACCATTGAGTTTGCTTGCTGCAGGTGTGAATTCTAGGCTGACTTGCTAGTTAAGAGCACTAACAAGTGCCGTACGTTCCGTCAATTCGAGTATCGAAGTTGGCGGCCCGTGACACTATGCAAGGCAATCACAGCTCTAGGCACCCGATCGAGGCGAGGTGTGCCTTTCTGGGCGAGGCCATCACGGCTCTGGGGCACCCGAGCGAGGCGAGGTGTGCCTTGCTATGCGAAGCCCTATTAACTTCGTCTGGGGTTCTTCGACGTGGGCGAGGTATGCCTCATTACGCAAGGCCTTAGTGTCTTGGCGGATGGACTGGGCAGCCAAGGCATGCCTCGCTATGCAAGGCCCTTGTGCCCGACATGGACAAGTCATTCCTCCTTTTCGTGGAATCTTGACAACTTGGGAAGCCATTCTTAGGTCGTTGTGTAGGATACCTTCACATATTGAGGTCTATTCCTGCGACTTTGTGTGGGGTGTTCAAAGGGACAATTTCCCGTATTCACACTTGCCCCCCAGTCTATAAGGAGGCCTTCAGGCGTTCTTGTAGACTCTTCTATCGTTATTATTATTATTATTATTATTATTATTATTATTATTATTATTATTATTATTATTATTATTATTATTGTGTGTCATCTTGATTGCTTGTAAGGATATGTTGGCCCTTTGGTGTAACGACCCAAATTCGCTAATAAGGCTTAAGGGCCTTGATTAGCGTGCCGGGAGGGCATGATGGGATTTATGTGTGATTTTAATGATTTAAATGCATGGTTATGATTTAAAGCATGTTATATGACTATTTGTTTATCTGAGATGCATGACTATGTAAGTTAGTGTGCATATAGGCCTGGATCGTGTTAGAAGGGCATAATTGTAATTTTGGCCATGATTGGGCGTAACTGTATTGATATGTGTTGATTGTTGAGGCCACAGTGATATGTGGATGTATCTGTGCTTTTTGACTCGAGGCGATCCCAGTGAGCAGGCTAGCGGAAAGTGTTGACAGAAATTTATACCCGGCTCGGGGCGAGCCTGGGGGTATAAGCAGGAATTCAGAGAATAGATTGAGATTTATTTTGATGATGGGGGATATGTATTTGGTGGTTTATCAAGTGTTGGAAAGCAACGGGAAAATATTAGGGACACTTGAGGATTAGCGGGAATTGGGTAAAATGACTAAAACGCCCCTATTGGGACAAAAGGATTTAGAGTTAATAGGAAGGGCATTTTGGTCATTTGGCTTTTAAAAATAGGTTTTATGAGGCTTTACACTTAGTAGATTTTGTAGAAAAGAGTATAGGCTGAAAAGAAAGAAAGAAAAAGAAAGAAAGAAAGAAAGATAGGAAAACAGATGGGTTTTGAAGGGATCGGTTTGGGGTTCTAGCACCTCTTCTCTTCAAATTTCTTGGGGCAAAGCTTAGTGGAGAGCAAGGATAGGCTGAGCATCAAGGATCTTGGGTTAGACTCGAAGATTTGGCAAGAACACATCAATGTTTGAGGTAAGTATTAGAGATTTTCGGTTTTAAGGGTTTTGATGGTTTGAGCTGTGTTTTGAGCTGAGTTAATGGGAATTTTAGGGATTTCTGGGCAAGCTTTGAGGGAGAGCAAGCTAAGGAGGCCTAGGGTTGAATCAAGGTCGAAATTTGCAGCAATGGTATGATTTCTAAGACTCTATCTTTGTGGTTTGCATAAATTTCTGGTTTAGGGTTGTTCATGGTAGATTTTGAGATTTGGGATAAATGTTCTTGGGATTTGAGGATTTGGGATGCTTGGGATGAATGGAGAGTGATCATAAGATTGATTTTTGAGTTTGGTAAGGATTTGGGGAAGTTTGGTTTGAGATTGGTTGGAAGAAATCGCGGAAATGCGATTTTGGGATTTCTTGGCTGCAACTAGCGCTACAGCGCTAGTCAGTGGGCGCTGTAGCGCTAGTCCCTGTTTCTGGGGGGTGCATTCTGCTTGTAGCGCTACAGCGCCCTCTTTAGAGCGCTGTAGCGCTGCACTGTTCACAGAAGGGAATTTTTGGGTTTTGATGAGGGATTTTGACCTAGGGTTCGGGGCTCGGTTCCGCCACTTTGTTTTGGGGATTTAGGACTTCCCGGGGGCTCGGGATTGATCCCGAGGCTAGGTATTCGGACTTGGGGTTCGGTGTTGACTTTGACCTATGTTTGTGCCTAGGTGTGCGCTGAGGCTCGAGTGGGATCGTGCTCAAGGAGTCAGGTGATCTAAGCTATTGAAGGGAAAGGTAAGAAAACTATAACACCCGTAGGATAGGGCGTGGGCCCATAGTGTGATTGCGGGGCACGGCCCTATATTGCATGATGAGATGATTGCCGGGCATGGCCCTATATTGCATTACATGTTAGGGTGTAGACTTACATGTATTGATAATTGTATGATTGTTGTTTGATTTATGCTTTGTATGATTATAATGAAATGAACGGCAAGGGCCGAGTGCGGCGTAGGCCGGGTACGGCAGCGGAGCCGGAAGTAACACCTAGCACATGGGATGCTATGGTCAGGGCAGGGCCCGGGACCCACAGGATATGTGTAAGATCCTGCGGTGAAGACCGAGACCCCAGGCTTCGGTAAGGCTTCGGGGACGGCATGGCCGTGTTTGCTTAGTCTAATGGTTGACTTGTTTATGTGTGGATTATCTGTTATGATAAATTGTATAAATTGCATATGTCATGTTCTGCATGAGTTTTCTTGCTGGGCTTCGGCTCACGGGTGCTCTGTGTTGCAGGTAAGGGCAATGACTGAGTCAACCAACCATGAGTACGGAGAGCGTGAAGCGACGTGTACATGTTTGGTCTGCCCGACTGCTTTGGTTGGGGGTTTATTCGAAAATGGCTGTAATAATCTATGATTTTATGATTTCTCAACTGTAACCTTATTTCAAGATGTAATTAGTTTTCAAACCTTATTTTGGGATCCCAAATGTTTAATAATAGAAGTTTTAATGAAATGACGCATTTTCAAAGATTACAGCCTTAACTTTTAATTAGTCACACTTTTGTTTCAAAACCTCGGTTAGCGAGTCCATTGCACACTGTTTTGTCTTAAAAACTCACTTAGTAACGGCTCTAAGGAAGTAGGGCGTTACATTTGGGCTCTCATTACCCTTTTATATATGTTTAAGCGCGCGTTTTATTTTTTGCGATAAGCGTCCTTCTCATCATTAGGCATAGTACTATTTTTGCAAGCATCTTCTTTGAGACCCTTTTTGCAAGCGTCTTCTTTGAGACCCTTTTCGCAAGCGTCTTCTTTGAGACCCTTTTCATAAGCGTTTTCTTTGAGACCCTTTTCTGGTTTTTGAGGTGATCTTACCCGGGTCGGGACCCTTATAAGGAGATATTCTTTGTGAAAACTTGCAAGCACCTATTTAAAGGCCCTTTTTCCCTTAGTAAGGAAACTCATTCGATCTAGACTTAGGGATCTCTTTGGGCTCCCCTTTCGTCTTCTACGACATGGTCCCTTTGCAAGATTGGTTTGTTCGTGAAGAGGTCATTTTTAGGGACCTTTTGACTTTGTTTGATTCTATAAGGGTAGCTAGTCCTTATAGATTCACATGTTGTCTCATAAGGTTCACCGTTCTCGCATATATGTATTATAAGTACTTTTTTATATATGTTACAAGGCCAGATGTATGTTTCGCACTTGGCTAGGCACCTATTGAGGCTCGTGGGACTAGGCACCTATTTTTCACATGGCTAAGTGCCTGTTGAGGCTCGCGAGGCTAGGCACCTATTTCGCACTTGGCCAGGTGCCTATTGAGGTCAGGTCTAATACCTCCTAAGTGGTTTGTGGGATATTTCTTGCCAAGCATTTTTGTTCTCTTCGATATGCTTTGACAATTCCAGATCTCTGGAATCAGTTGGGCGACTTCTTTGGATCTTACTAGCTCCTTCTTTGAAGCCTTTTTGTATACCTCTTCCAATTTTTAACTTGATCAGCGAATCCTCTATCACGACGTTTTCTTCTACACAGAATCTTCAGATGTATTGGCAGAAGGGTGATTGGAGGAAGGTTTGCTTCCCTCAACATGCAGGTTCTTATGACCCTCTTCCACACATATATACTTCTGTGCTCTTTCGAAGAAGTCATCTAAGTTTGTAACCTCTCTCTTGAACATGTTACCCCATAACTTGCTTCCTGGACGAACTCCGGCTGTAATAGCCATCTTGAGCTCTGCTTTAGTTTAACTTCCTAACTTTGTTGCTTCTATATTAAACTGATGGATATAGCTCTTCAGACTTTCATTCTTGCCTTGTTTTATGTTAGTGAGGCTGGTAATTGGCATAACATAATCACAAACTGCATGGTGTTGCTGAAGAAATTCGCAAGAGAATTGCTGCCATGACTTGATTGTTCCTACCGTAGCTTCTTGAACCACTTGTACGCAACTCCTTTAAGTGTAAAGACAAAGCAATGGCACTTTTCTCTGCTATTGACCCCTTTAACCTCATCAAGTTATTGAAGGAGTCTAAGTGATACTTTGGGTTCGTAGTACCCTCATACGGAGTCATGCGAGGCTCTTTGAAGCTAATGGGGAGTTGCTCAATCTGGATCTCCCTTGTGAAGGGTGAATCATGGTCAAATTCTTCGTCATCTCTGTGCCCCCCAGGTGCATTGATAATCTTGCCTCGTGGATTTTGCATTTCGATGTCTAGTTCCCTCCTCTTTTTGCTTAAGGAGTCTTGCAGGTTCTCAGACTGAACCCTGGTTTTGGTTGTGTCCCTCGGGGGTGCTGCGGGGGTGTGGTTTTTACCTCGGACCCCCTCGAGTTAAATTTCTCCCTCAAGTCAAGTGAAGCTCTTGTGGGGGTAGTCTTGGGTTCACACTTCCCGTAGGTGGGGTTCGCTCTAGGCTTCGCCACTGGTGTACAATTTTCCTTGCGTTTTGGGCGATGGGTACAACAAGTGGAGAGCTTCGTTTTGTCACCATCCACGGGTATGGTGGTTTCTCCTTGTGCATGCTTTTTTCTCCTATGCTGGGGAAGGTGCATGCTTGACCTTCCCTGTAGCAGGTCATTCAACACCTTCTGCATGTTCTCTATTGTGGCTTCCAGCCTTTGATTTTTTATGCGCAACTCGCGTATCTCATTCTTGTAAAAGCGAGTTCTAGAGTTGGGACTCACGGAGTGCACCCGCAAATTGCTGTCAGGCTGGTGCAAAGAGGAGCATGGATCCTGGTGGCCGGAGCGTGGTGCAATCAGTGGTTAAGGAAAAGGGTGTGTACTCAGGCCACCCACACGAGTCGCAAATGGTTCACAATGACCTCTCCTAGGATGGACTGCCGAGAGTGATTCCTCATTCTCCTCTCTAGGGGTCAAATGTTCCTCCGGCATGCATCCATTCTCAGGTGGTGGAGGGTCTTATCTGGAGGCTTTTAGCTAGCCTCTGGCAAGATGGATCTCAGCATCCTGAGATTTCCGTAGGCATTTCGAACGCCTTGGCATTTTTTTTCTTGTCAAAATTGATGGAAGAACAGTGGCTTGATAGTTGTCCTTCCCACAGACAGTGCCAAACTGTTAACGGCAGAAACTCATCGACAAAAAATTGATGGAAAACTCAAAGACTTAATCAGAGACTTATGAACTCAAAAGAACTTGTAGAAATTTCAAGAGAAGTTTCAAGTGAACAATAGAATAGAACTTGTTTATTGCTCTTAGAATAGTCTCATGTTACATCATTTTTTCCAACCCCTTAGCATGAGGAGTGGAGGTCTATTTATAGCTCGGTTCTAATGGCCTCTGATACAAGGTGGTCCCAGGGGACAAGAAGGTACTTGGGTACACTGTCATGGTAGTGGCATAGGTTGTGGTGGAGCAGAGGATCGTGGTGTCAATGCTTGTTTTTGGTCAGAGACATGTAGGTCATGCCACCGTTCCTCGTACTTCCACTACTTGCTAGGGACGGATGTCAGGGGTTGGATGAGAAGGACCACATAGGTACCTCACTTGTACGACCACTACTTGTGTGGCATGGATATGAGGATCAGATGCCTTGGCTCCTCAGAGTCGTACACCAGTACACACTTCATACCCGTACGATCTTTATGAGCCGCGTGTAGGTTATTACACTCACAGGGTGCCTATTCTTTTAACCATTGAAGGTTCCTTCTCTGCTAATATAATTACTCCATTGGTGTGAGTCACCATGTGATTGATTGGTGTGCACCGAGGGTGTAGCTATGTGGTTCATGAGGCATGCCTAATGAGGACCTCGTGGGGTGTTGGCGAGACGGGGTCGTGAGACGCAGATGCACGACACATTCCTAGGTGCACGAGATGCTGGCGCGATGCACAGACGCACGACACGCTCTTGGGTGCGCGAGACGTTGGCGCAAGGCGCAGATGCGCGGTACGGTCCTGGGTACCTGAGGCACAGGCGCGCAACACGGTCCTGGGTGCATGAGACACTAGCGCGAGGCGCTGGTGCAAGGCACAGATGTGTAGCATGAACCTGGGCGAGGCGAGGTGTTCTTTGTTGTGCGAGGCCATCACGGCTCCAGGCACCCTAGCAAGGCGAGGTGTGCCTTGCTGTGCAAGGCCTTCACGGCTCTAGGACACTCGAGCGTGGCGAGGTGTGCCTCACTATGCGAGGCCCTATTAACTTCAGCTAAGGGTCTTCGACATGGGCGAGGTATGCCTCGTTATGCAAGGCCTTAGCATCTCGGCGGATGGACTGGGTGGACAAGGCATGCCTTGCTATTCAAGGCCCTTGTGCCCGGCATGGACAAGTCATTCCTCCTTTTCGTGGAATCTTGACGACTTGGAAAGCCATTCTTAGGTCGTTGCGTAGGAGACCTTCACATATTGAGGTCTATTCCTTGGACTTGGTGTGGGGTATTCAAAGGGACAATTTCTCGTATTCACAAAAACTAAATATTTATTTCCAAAATTTAGTTGAGCTTGTCCTCTTGCTTCAACGTTCACGAACGCTCAATTTCCAACTCTAAGCTTCAGCTCGCCTTCCTTTATTGTTGTCCAATTGCTAAGTAGCTGCAAAGAAATGCATACATGATTAGTGGATCCAGAATCTATAACCCATACATAATTATAATCTTCCCAAACAAATGCATCCAAGACAAAAGATTGACAATTACCTTGGGTTCCTCTAGCCTTTAGATTTGGGCAATCCTTTTTCCAATGCCCATTCTCCTAGTAGTGGAAACATGCTCCTTTGGCTTTCTTAGTAGCGGGTTTTGCCCCAGCAGGTTTTGCAGCACCTCCAGCTGGTTTTGCAGTAGTTGTGGCCTTGCCCTTCTTGTTCTTCTCTTATTCCTCTTGTTGCTCTTCGAGAAGCTAAGTTAGCTTCTCCAACAGCGACCTCAGTAGCAGCAGCATGCTTCTTGCCATGTCCCTTACTTGGTCCACCATTGATACCTTCAAACATTTGGTGAATGGAAGTAGTTGGTGGTGAATGGAAGAAAATTGGGAGCAAGACTAATCAGAATAAGCCCCACTTGAGTTTCCTCGTCTATGGTGGCTTCATGCAATTCTGCCTCTTGAAAGTAGTTCGTCATCTTGATGAAGTGATCACAAACATGCATTCCAGACGCCATCCTGGCATTAGCATACATCTTCGTTACCTCAAAACGAGCTTGTCCAGATTTGTGTCCAAACATTTCCTGAAGCTGCTCCATGATTTCATAGGCAGTTTCGACATCCTCGAGCTTCGTCCTTAGCGTGTCCGACATGCTAGCTAGCATGTGCGCCTTGGTTTTGTTGTTGGCAGCAAGCCAACGCTCGTACTTCTCCCTTGATTCTTTTGAAGATAAATCACCAGGGACGTCAGAACAAACATCAATCATAACAAACTTTGATTTGTTGCCGATCAACACAATGTTGATGTTTGACTTCCATTTGGGAAAATTCTCTCCAGTGAGAAGTTCCTTGGAGATAATGGAGATAATGGGATTTGACATAGAGCTACAATTATCAATAAGTAGAAACCAATGCGTTATTTAACAAATATTTAATCACATAAACATTCTGAAATAGCTCAAACATACCAAATATGCACATATATGTAAATCCTAAAAAACACATATCTACTATTTCTAAGTTATTTTAATTAGACATGAATACATGTGTCCCGGTAGGCGAGAATCACAAATTTACTTAGTTAAATAGATAAAACGTCTCAATTAATAATAGTATAAAACGGTTATTAATAACCTTCCTATTCGATCAAAGTCACGAAATCCAATTATTTCGAACTTTATGAGCTAGACCCACGATTTTAATTATTATAGACTTAGTTCTCATAGTCACCGTAGGGATGAGTCTATAAGGGTTCAATCTATAACTATCTATCCTAAGAAAGTAAACCTTGTTAAAAGTCCAGTGAACACCATCCGTAGGGAGACGTAATCAAAGCGCCATAAGGCCCCACTAAACTCTAACCTTGTTAAATAAATAGTGGAGTTCAGATTTCAAAATTAAAGCTAATTATTTTATATTAGTATTTACCTTGTGAAATTTACAAAACTAGGTTTTTTACATTATTTAAAATTATTAATAAAGCTCAATATAAATTTCTTTTAATTATAAAATACCCATTTAAATCCACTTTAAATATTTAGAAATATTGTGTTGCTAATCAATTAATTTAGGTTCAACTAGAATTAACATAATACAATCAAGTCCAACTTAGGTAAATGTGCCTTAACAATTTGGTCTTGCATGGAGGAGGGTTAGGTCTAGTATGTCGTTCCCACTACAAGGCCCCCTGACTTCCATACATAACGAAAAAGACGGAAATTTAAATCTTCATTTTATTGATCATTATTCAATTGAATAGGTCAATTCTAGTAATGCAAAGCAAATGGGCATTCACAAATGAACCACCCACAAGAGAGAAATTTAAATTTTACATGTTCAATTGGGCCCAAATAAAACCTATCAAAATTATGACCCGTTTTATTTGATCTTTTTCTCATTATCTAAAACAATGTGTCATCACTATAAGCTCGTCATCTAAACACAAATTTGCAAAAATGACAATTATAATAATGCATGACATGTTAATTAATTGGATGATTCTAAAATACAATATATATGGCATGTTACTAATTTATGCATGTACACATTTATTACCAAAATAAATGAATTGCTAAAAAAATAATCAATCAATTAATCACAATTAATTTTAAGTCAATCAATCTTCAAAAAATTAATCAAATAAAAATTAATTCAATTGTTCCCATTTGAAAAAGAAATATATTTATTCTCTTTTTAGAAAAAAAAATTACAAAAAAAATATATATTTACATGCACAAAAATATACCATTTATTAAGGAATTAAAAGTACAAATCTAAAATAAATGACTTTTTTTAATCAATCTCCATATATACAATATATATTAACTAATATATATATAAGGGATATTTGCGGTGAAAATACATTTGTTTTATAGATTGTGATACTTAAATACCTAAGTCTTTTTTTTTTGCGGCTTAAATACCTTCCGTCAATATTTCTTAGCACCCGTAGGTACCTGGCCGTTAAGTGCCAGGTAAACTGTGGTGGCTTCTGATTGGTCAGGTGGATATTTTTTATTTTTTATTTTAAAAAATTCATTTAAATATTTAAAAATTAAATAAAAATATAATTAAAAGTAAAACAAAAATCTGATTAACAACTATCTAAAAATTAAAACATTATCAAAATTAAAATAAAAATGACTTTATTTTTTTTTAATTAACTAATTAATGAATAAAATCTTCAAAAGCAAATCTGATTTTTGAAAATCACGTTAACCAACATATGAGAATTGATGATTACTTTTTTGTTTTTTCTCAAAATTATATTTGATGATTTAAAACCAATTGAATTTCTACAAATACACTACCGCCACCATCATCAATCTTTGCTGTCACCTATCAAAATAAAACTACAACAAAACCATGATATATATACCAGGATACATACACCAATCTTTGCTTCAACGGTACCAATAATACCAAGATCAGTTCTATCCACCACCAAGCATTGCTCTCCCCAGATTTGTCCACCACTGTAAAAGCACCCATCTCCTCAGATCTGTCATCCCCAACAAGCGTCCCTCTCCCAGATTTTTCCATCGTTGCCCACCACGCATTTCGTCGTCCCTAGCTCTATTATAGATCTGTTGTCCCAAGACCTATGAACCAAGATCCCATCCCGAACATCAATTCAGATCTCGTCACAAGCTTCGTCAGTGGCTGGGTGCCATTGAAGTCGGCGGCGACTTCATTGTCCCAAATGTTGCCTGAGAAGAAAAAGAAGAAGAAGAAGAAGAACGGGGAAGAAGGAACATAAGAAAGAGAGAGATTTTAGGGATTTTGTTTTTTATTTTGATTTTTGTTTAAGTTTAGTTTTTTTTAATCAGTGTAATTTTTATATAGTTTGAGTTTTAAATTAAATTATAATTTTATTTAATTATTAAATTGATTTTTAAAATTTTATTATATAAAGATGAATTTTTAAATATTTAAATGAATTTTTTAAAATAAAAAATAAAAAATATCCACTTGGACCAATCAGAAGCTGCCACATAGACGTTTACCTGGTACTTAACAGCCATGTACATGCAGGTGCCAAGAAATGTTGACGGAAGGTATTTTAGCCACAAAAAAAAAAGACTTAGGTATTTAAGTATCACAATCTATAAAACATAGGTATTTTCGCCGCAAATATTCTTATATAAAAATATATAGTTTCCTAAAACGTCATTCACATTCACGTGAGCCACCTTCCTTTTTTTTTTATTCATACGTTTTATATATATATATAACTAAAAAATAATAATTAATAATAAGTATGCCATAAACGTGTAGGCTACAAAAAAAAAACCCAAAATAAAAAAAATATATTATTTTTGTGCAATTTTCAAACTTTTGATTTCATGTACAAAATTTATGGATTTTATACAACAAAATAAAAGACACATAAACAACCATAACACATACAAAAATCATGAACAATATTCTTTTAGCATCATACATACATTAAATTTAAACATGCAAACAATTATGATACCATCCAATTAACCTATCTAACATATCAAAAAAAATTAGTTGGCTCTGAAGCCAGTTGTAGGATATTATTTATAAAAGTCTATATGCATGCTCCCTGGTGCACAAAATAACATATAATAGAAAACATAAATACATGTATAGAAGTGATTTTCATACAGAGGTTCGTAAATACAATAATAAATCAATTAGAGTACTTATGAGATGTGTAGTGGAACAATGACTACACCCTTTGGATTCCTTAACCTTTTGTCATTGTTGAACGCTAGTTATTGCAAGGAATCCAAACCGCTTTGAAACAAGATCACGATCTTCCAAGTCTTTCTCTAAAACAACCAAGTGTTTGTGTGAGCAAGTCTCAACACATGAGAAGAAAATTCCTAGAGAAAAAACAAAGAGAGAGTGGGCGGCTAGGTATAGAATATTAATAGTTAATTTTGACATTGTCAAATTAAACTTACCTAATGCATTCTATAACACTAGTATATATAGGCAATTAGCTAGGACATAAAATAGGCTTTAGTTTCCTATTTCAATTTAATTATTTAATAATTATAATTAATTAAATACTGGTAAAAATTAACCAATTATAATTTTAACATTTATTTAATTCATTTTATAAATATTAATACTAATTTATCAATATTAACAAAATTGTCCAAATTGGCTATAATACTCTCTTTTTGAGACTTTTCAATAAAAACCTCAAATTTTCTTCTATTTCTTTTCTCACAAAATATCAATAAATAATTTAACATTATTTATTTTCATTGGCCTAGTCAATATGATATTATTATAATTTATAATTAATAATTAAATTAATTATTCAAGACTACTATGTTCATTTTGATAAGAGATGACATGGGGACCATGGATCCATGAACTCAAGCTCCAATAAATTACCGTGAGTTTATTTATAACAAATAATCTCACTACCTTATTAATTCCTCGTGACTCCATTATAAACTCAGAATTGCACTCTTGGATTCATAGAACGTTTTACACCAAATGTAAATACATTATCCATTGTTATAACTATAACTCTCATTCACTCATCTATAGATGATCTACTAATGAGACGGATGCAAATTACCATTTTACCCCTTATTGGTATTTTATCCTTAACTCCCACTAAGTTCCTTGTAAATGATATTTTTGTAAATTTAATTACAGAAATGAGTATTCTATCATTTAACACTTGAACCAAGCTATAAGGAAATCATCGTTTTACTTCTTAAACAAAAGTTATAGATTTCATATCTATGATAAATAGTCCAACTCAATTAAACTACCAAATCTCCAATATGTAAGTATGAGCTAGTCCGTAAGATAAGTTGGTAATGAACAAATCAAAAGACTTGAATAATACAATTAGCATAATCTTAATCACTCGGAATTAAGATTGAATTGATCTATGGTTAACGTTGTGATATGATTAGATTAGATAATAACAATACTTATCTTGTCAATAATCAATATCGGCCCAGTCTGATGTAATAAAGTACATCCGATCTTATCTACTTGGTCAATGTCCTGGATATGACATCACACCAAATGTGTAAGGAGATCTTATCATAGATTACTCATCAGTAAAAATCTAGTGTACTGATTTAATCTTAGGACAAAATGCTTTTGAACGTATAATTATAATTATAATCTACTGTAATCGAGTCACTATAATTGTAACCATACATATGTTTGAGATTTTATAAACGTTTGTATTAATAATAATTAATCTTGTAATAAAATATGTAAACAACGCAATTTGATTGAACAAAATGATTTCTTCTACTTTATTGATAATGAATGAACTGCATAAAAAATGTGGTTTTTATAAATGCATAAAACCCAACAATGTTAATTTTCATCTATAATTTCAATTGATTTTATGTGACCTAATATCATTTTTAGTCGCTCTATAATTCCATTTTAAGAATCGAGATTGACAATTGAATTGGGTTGAATGTTACATATTTAGGAAGAAAAAAAAATTAAGATCTAAGATTCAACATAAAAATTATTGTAACCCTCTAGAATACACTTGATAATGCAATTTACATATTTCAAAATATTTTTGATTTGTTTTAATTTTGAATTTGATTTATTTTAAATTTTAGGTTTTTTAATCAAATTTATAAATTATATTTATTAAATATATATTAATGCAATTTAAGAAATGTCATTTTTGTCTCTTAATAAGATAGCATTAACTAAAAATAGGCCTGCAGCCCATTCTTGATTGTTTAAAATAATACTTGATCATTTTTATTTTTATTTTTTTGGAATCTTTAGAGTATACTTGATAAAGAACTTAAATAAAAAGGGTCAAATTAGTAATTTTCTTCATTTTAAATATGATATTACAAAACTATGAAAGTTTATTTTAAATATATATATATATATATATATGAAAGTTTAAATTATAAAACAATATTGGAGTATTTTTGTGCCACCTTTTCCATATCTTATGCCTTATATAGGCTTTTTTTGTGCATGTTTGTAGGGTTGTTTAATTATAATCTTAATGGGTGTAAATTCATATGAAAGCTAGGGCATTACTTTTAAGAATTCATTTCTACTAATATTGTGGTTATGTTAAATTACAATTTATTGAAATGATCAAAATTCATTTGAACTAGGCTTGTCTTCATATGGGGGCTTATCTTGTGCCATATCACGCTAAGGGTGACACCATGAGATTCATAAAATTAAAATATAAATTTTATTTTTATTAGAATGATATTTATTTTCTTTTGTATGGAATTCCTCTTCCATATTGGATGTGTTATCATGTTACTTTTTTAGGGATATTTGCGGTAAAACCCATTATTTGTTTTTTTGCAAAAGCGACACTAAGCCCCCAATAAAAAAATTTGACAACAAAACTCAATTTCGTTAATAATTTGTTGCAACTAGGCAATTATGGCTGTTAAATGTCAGCTAAGCCAGTGCCAATGAGGATCTATGTGGCCCTACACTATTTTTCCACGAATTTGTTGACATGCCAAAAATATATTGATGTGAGATAAGTATAATTTTAATCATATATTTTTATTTCCTTAGGCTTAAAAGTTTTTAACTTTTAGTTATTTTAATGATTTTGATATAGTTTTTTGATATTATGTGATTTTTAGGGTATAAATAAGTTTTGATAGTTAATTAATATTTTCATGAATTTAGTTAGATGCATTTTTAATTTGAAAATATTTATTTTAATTTGATTTATTTTGTTTTATAAGAAAGTGTGGTATTTTTATAATGAAAATAAAAGAGTTGGAGTCTAAACAAGGTAGAGCTGGAGCTGAAACTTCGCGTGCGATTTTGAAATTGTTTCAGCCATAATTTTTGAATTTTCGCTAGAATAAAAGTTGTTGATATTTTTCTTAACTTTCCATATCATTTTGAATCATTTAAATCCAAGTTATATCGAGAGTGTTATGGTCAAAATACGATCAGTTGGGCTGAAAAAATTAGTTTCTTAGCGACCATGAAAATAATAGATTTCAAACCCCAATTTTGTAACAAATTGCCAAATATTTTTTCAAATTAAAGATATCACACAAATATCAAAAGCAAATTAATATCTATTAGTTTAAGTCTTGGATTTAAAATTTTTATTTTTTTTTAATTAGTTTTAGTTATTATGAGACTATTATAAATAGAGGTCTTTATACTATTTTTTATCACAATCTCTTAGAGAGACATTCTTTTCTACTATTTTTCTCTAGTAAAATTTAGTTTTATTTTTAATATTGTGCTTATTTTTAAGGTTAATTTCAAAGCCCTAAATATGATTTTTTAGTTTTAATAATTTTTATTTTTTCTGTCCCCAATTATCAAATTGATTATATTCTTTTGTGCTTAATTTCATGATTACTCTGTTAATCTTGTTTAGAGGGCCCCTAAATATGATGTTTCTTTAGTCTGCTATCATCTTAGGGTTTCTATTCACCTTATCGTTTAGAGCCTTGGCTTATTAGTGATAAATTGTAATTAAGAGTGATTTTGAAGTTTGTTTTAATTATGATGAATAATATAATCTAAGTTAAATGAATTGCATGTTTATGGATTTATTGCTTAGATCAACCTATCTTCATTGAATTTAATGCTTTCATTAAATTAAATGTTTGGAGTTATCCTTTAGGTTTTTTAATGAATATAATTAATTAAGACTGTTTGCTTTAATTAATTATATTGGGAGAATGGGGTAGTGGCGGTTTTGTGTTATACACGGTTGGTAATCTGGTAGGGAATAGAGTTTAATGATGTTATTGATTGCTTGAATGATTGTTTAGTGGTGGAGAATGAGTCTTTAGCTATCTTTTATTATAGAATTCCTTTATAAGTTTTTCCTGTTTCTTTTTAATTCTTAAATTTTAAAAACCCCTTTCATTATCTTCTTGATTCTTGACTGATAAATTGAATTAGTAGTCCTCATGGGATCGATTTTTACTCCGCTATACTGAAGTAGATGGTTTAGCTTGAAATTAATAATTGTTAAATTTGGTAGGATTTATGAAACGTATCAATGTGTATTTTTTAAGAAATTTATTCTAAAAAAATCATTTAATTTCTTTTTTTTTTTTAAAAACCTTTGAAGCACGCATAAAATAAAAAACTATAATTAAAAACCATAATTAAACAAAACTAGGTTTAATATTATTGAGATCATCTTTTGATCAACCCAGCTAAAAAAAAAATCTATAACATCACAAGTGAGTATTAAAGACAAAGATTAGTTTAATGTCCTACTCAATTCAAAATCAAAAACCAAAATAATTTTATTTTCATTAAAATAATTCCAAGCAAGAACAATAACAGATTCATGCTCACCGATGCCTAGAAACTCATAAATGGCTGCCCATCATGGCCTTCATATTCAATTTCAAACTCAAACTCACCATCGTCTAGAAACCCGAAAATGGTCCTCCACCATCGCCTTCATATTCAGTCTAAGATTGAAGCTCATCAACATTTGATTCAAACCAAATTCAATCTTTCATCAATATCAAGATTCAAACTCATAAAACATGAAGATAAAACTCAATCTCATCAGAGAAATGAAACCTAGAAAAAAAAAACAGATGAGCCCAATCACGAAAGCATAAACTAGATCTCACCATTTTTTTAACCCACCTACAGTGTCGACACTAGCCTTTCATCTTCCATAGCGTCGACCAACTTGGCCTTTGTGTCTTCCCAGCTCCAACATCGATCTCGCCATGTAAAGTCCTTGTCGGCATCGCCATTCACAGTATGTTAGTCCCCAGGCATGCTTGATATTTGAAGCCACCAAGCCTCGTTAGATTTCTCACGAACTATCTAGCACCTCTGAGAACGATGCGAACCCAAATTTGGCAACTCCATTGAACATCTGTCATCCTAACACCGTGGTCCTTAGAGGTTGTGGGAGAAAGAGCTTGAAGATGAATGGGAGTTGTAATTAGATTAGGTTTGTTGACCCACAAATTGGTCAATGACACTGAGTCAAATAAACGATATGAAATAAGAACTGAACTTGCTAATTATAAACGACACGCAAATTTTATAGTGGTTCGACCCCGATGGTCGGTAATAACCTACGTCCACTTAGTACTATTATTTATGTAAAGTTCCCAAAACCTGGGATCAAATGAATAGAAACAACCGAGTTTCACAAGTAAGAGAAAGAATACAAGAAACGTGTATAACAACACTTGAATCTATTAACTCTTTGAAGTAAAGAAGTACAGCGCAAAAAATAATGATTCATTGAGTCCTCTATTTATAGGCTCAAGAATGTACATAGATGGGTCATGGGCCTTACATAATTTACATAGCAAACATGAATAAAATAACACAGTTGCTCCACCTAGCTTCCAAACTCGTTTAGAATAATAAGTCACATTATTTTATCTAGTCGTGGGTCGACCAGTCCTTCATTAATGAGTTGTCATGTGTCTTCCACGTGTCTCATTTGTATGCCACATCATCATGCTGGATTTTAAGGAAATAAGGTTGAAATTTGATTTTGAAGCTTTGGAAGCTTTATGGGTTATGAAGCTTTTCATCGAGAAGAAGATGAAAAAAAATAATTAGTTTTTTTAATTAAAGGAAAGCTAATTTAGTTTTTTTGTTTAAATTAATTTTTTTTTCATTTTTTGTTCCTAAACTTTAATTATTTAACACATGGCTCAATAACATGTTAACACATGTGTCCTAATGAGCTCTTAACGGGCTTATCTAACATTTAACAGCCACAAGTGCCTAGCTACAACAAATCATTGGCAGAATGGAGTTTTGCCATCAAAATTTTTTATTGTGGTTTTAAGTGTAACTTTTGCAAAAGAACAGGGGTTTTGTTGCAAATATCCCTTTTTTTTATTATTTTCAATATCCTTAGACAAAATTAATGGGTCTAACCGAAGGGTATCTACCCTAAACTCCAAAATAATTTTTATTTTAACTTTATTTCTAAAATTTTACTTAGGGCAAACCAAAGAAAAGCTCATTTGGTTGGATATTATATATTCCAAAATATTTTTTTAACTTTCTGATAACTCTATATTTTAGAGTTATTAATTGAGCTTTTGGACTTAAAAATCTAAGTGAAGTAGAGTATTTGTGTTATTAATGTGTGGTTTTAGTCATTTTTTCTTTTAATCTTGTTGAAAAATAATTGGATTATGAAATAAAAAAATGTGATATCTATTTTGAAGGTAAAAAAGAAAGGATGCTTGGAAAGCTTGGTGGAAATTGTGCAAAGAAAGCATCTTGGAGCTAAAATCCTGATACTTTGTTGTAGCATCATTTCAACTTTGCTGCAGCAAAGTATACACAGTCAGCAACTTAAGTCATGCATACTTGGTAAGTCATTAAATGAGATGGAATGACATGATGAGATGAATGATGAGGTAGAAAAAGAGCTGTTATTTTTAGGGAAAGTTGCGGTCCCCACATAGAGAGAGAGAGAGAGAGAGAGAAGAGGGTTTATACCCATTTTTGAGCCCTAAAATGCAATCTGCATCTTCTTCAACTTTCAGCAGCCGCCCAAGACTAGAGAAAACCATTTTTTCTGAAATTTTTTGAGCTGAAACACCAAGGAAAATAGGAAGAACGTGGGAGAAGAGAAGAGAATCAAGAGAAGAGGAAGAAGATAATAAACTTTCCACCATAGGGGACTAGAATCTTTTTCTTTCTTTCTATTTAATTTTTGCATTCCTTCTCTAAATCTTGAACTCATAGAACATTGATGTTTTCATTTTGTGGTTATTTTAGTATTTTGATAATGTTTCCCAAAATATATGCATGATGATGTCGCATATTTAAGAAGCACCTGATCAGCACGTGACTGGTTATTAATGAAGACCCAATCAACCAACGACCAGAGTATTAAGAGAAAATTAAAGTTGATCGATAGGCTTAATGAATATGTTGAGCAGCAGGATAAGAAGAGGTGCATATGCATACGACCAAAGCTACTCGTTGAACCGAGCCAAATTCTCATAAACAGTTATGAGTTAGATATTCCCAAGATATTTAATTATTTTTACATGTAACTATCATTATTTCTGTTACTATTTGGTTATGCTTGTAACGCAAGTTAAGGACGACCCATATGTACATCCTTGAGCTTATAAATAGGACTCATGGGATTCATTTATTTCACGTGCAATTTTTGGTACGCAGAGAGAAATAGTGCTTTTATACACATTAATAGTAACAAGGTTTTGGGACTTATGAAACTCGATCAACCTATGTTTGCTGATCTCAGGTTTAGTAATTCTTTTATATTAATAAAACACTAAGTGGATGTAGGTCATTACCAAACCTTGGGGTCGAACCACTATAAAATTTGTGTGTAATTTATATTATTGCATTCAGTTCTTTAATTGATATCATGTTATGTGACTCAGTGTCATTGACTAAAACAAGGTTCGACATTTTGGTGCTTTCATTGAGAGTTGAACTCAAGAATTCCAAGATAACAATGGCGAAGAACTCCAGGAGAGCGGGTCAAGCTGGACAGACATTGGAAAATGTGCCAAATCCACCTCCTCCACCATGTGTAGCGGAGGGCAAGCAACAGGTGGGATTGGAAGAGGAGGAGATAGACGTTGAAACCTTGCGAATAGCTTTGGGAGTGTTGCAAGACGAGTTAGATACCCTAAAAGTTAACCAAGAGAACTATGGTAATGCAACAGATGGAGAACGACCAACAACGATGAGAGTTGAACGAACGATAGGCAGACATGGATCGTCGACAAAGAGATGCTACAACGGCTTTAGAGGCAGCCATTCATTTGAATCGACGACAGCCACCTACTCCGCCTGCACCAACCTCTCAGACCCTCACCCTCCTCAAAATCCACAATCAGATCACCCCCAATGTCCTCCAAATCCATAAGACCCAAGGAGTCCATAGCAACCAGAACAACATCCAGTTGCTCAACAGGAAAAACAGACCCAGAATCCTAATAGAAATAACAAGCAACAACAACCCTCTCGTGCTGGTTGAGGTAATACGCAGTAGCACAGATATAATAGGGACAAGCAGCATCCCAGAAGCAATAGACATCAAGCAACTAACAAATAGAACCCTCCTGGCAGGGAACAACATCCCTTAGGAAGCAGGAGGCAAATCGACTCAGCCTCTGCGGTCCGGGACCCCCCACGAAAGAGAAATGTCTGGGGACCCAATGAACAATGCATACATCCTCCTGTTTACCAAGATGAACTAGGGAGAAGAGAGGGGGATAGTTCATACAACAGGTCACATACTCATAGGTCGCAGTTCAGAGACGGCCATGATTACAATGAAGTGGACTCCAGATATAATAGGAGAAACAGTGGTCGACAATAGGAGGAAAGGAACGGGCAGCAAAACCCTCCTCCCATGGACAACCAACCAACAAGCTGGAACGCTAGGGGGCAACCCAAACAATCCAATGTCTTTGACCAACTAAGTGCAAGGGAGAAGAGGCGAATGTATAAGGACCTAAGGGGTGTACTTAATGGCCGAAGGGAAAGACACGATGAGTACGCCGCACCTACAGCGGTCGTTCCTGCCCCTGCCATACCAGATGCTATTTAGGCTCAAATAGACGCCCTGAATCAGGTTTTGCAACAAGTGGTCAGGAATAAAATGTCCCATATAGAATATGACCGGAGAAAGGGTACCCCATTCATCAATAGAATTGATATGGTAGAAATCATGAGCAAGTTCAAAATGTCAGTACTACCCAACTTTACTTGAAGAGAATACCCAATATCTCACATGAATAAATTTGAGATACAAATGGACATCTAGAAGGTGTCCGAAAATGCTCGGTGCAGAATCTTTCCGGCTACTTTATCTGATGCTGCACAGGAATGGTACTTCAAATTTCCACCAGCCAACATAATATAATGGGAAATGTTTGTAAAAGAGTTCTACAGGCAGTTTTATGCTGGTCGAATACATCTGACAGAGGCCAATCAGCTGGTCGATATCAGACAAAAGGAAGGAGAGCCTCTCAAGGAGTACATCCAGAGGTTTATGCGAGCAGCTGCTTGAACCAAGACTGTTGGAGATGAGGGAAAGATGATGGTGATCACAGCTGGAGTGCAACGCCAATCTCCCCTTTGGAGTAGCCTATGGAAAAATGGAGTTAGAACACTCAAGAATTCCTGATTCGAGCAGACAAGTACATCAAGCTGGAGGAGGCTATCGCCATTGAAGGAAAGTCCCCAATGGTGGACCAGGGCAAGAAGGAAGAGACGACCAAAGCCTCCAGTGGGTCTGGCAAATCCAACGGCACTAACGGCAAAGGTAATAATAGGAAAGGAGGAAAAGGGAAAATACTGAGCAGACGACATATGATAACAAGCACCCTAAGCAGAACAAATACAAGTTGAGGTTCACTAACTATAGGCCCTGGTCGATAGCAAAGCAGAAATGTATCGGGTCAGCCATACCACAGTCCCTTTTAGACGACCAACCTCGATCAGAAAGAACATATCCAAGAGGGACACAACCAAGTTCTATCATTTCCACAATGATTATGTCATGATACCAACGAATGTAGGCAGCTAAAAAATGAAATCGAGTTCCTTATACGACAAGCACATATGAGACGATATGTATGAGCAGGGGGAAATCCCAGCAAGGGGCCAATGAGGCAACGATCAGGCACATGTATGCCAACGCTCACCTCCTCTGCTGCCAGCCCCGGTCGCGGGTACTTTGCTAACTATCTGTGGGGGACCGCATATATCTGGTGACAGTGGTAAGGCAAGGGAGAGATATGCCAGAACCCTACGTCACAAATAGGACATAGAGATGATCAACGTCGAGGAGCGAACTCCCAAAAAAGCTCAAACAGAGGAAGAGAGTATAACTTTCTCTGAGCTGAATGCGCAGCATGTCTGATTCCCCCACTCAGATCCTTTAGTTGTGAACATTCAAATTGCCAACATGATAGTAAATCGAGTGTTGGTAGATACTTGAAAGAATGAAACTTTCAGTGCAAGACTTAGAACCATGCAACCAAACCATTTACGGTTTCTCCGGTGAGGGATTATCAACAACAAGGTCGATTAGACTTCCGGTTACAGTAGGAACGGGACCCACGAACAGGACATTACTCGCTACTTTTATAGTAGTTGATTTTCCATCTGCGTATAATGTTGTGATTGGAAGACCCATCCTAGTAGATTTGCGAGCAGTAACTTCAGTCTGGCTTCTGGCCATGAAGTTTCCAACCGATGTATTAGTTGGGTGCGTATTGGGAAATCAATGAGAGGCCAGAGAACGTTACAACTCATCGATCACAGAGGCAAGAAGGGGTGGATCGGGGAGTGAAGCAAAAAAAATTTCTAGTAGTAAATGAGTCACAAGCCCAATCAGGTGAACAAGTCACCAAATAGGGCATTGCCCAAAGGGAGGATAGGGAGTTAGATCCTCGCTTTGGAGATTTTGAGGAAAGCATTGGATCTATGGAGGGCCTTGAGGAGGTCTAACTAGAAGAAAAAGATCTGACCAGAGTTGTGAAAGTCTTTAAAAACTTAGAGACAACAATCAAAGTAAAGCTAGTGGAGTTTTTGAGGGAGAACCAGGAGGTCTTTGCCAAGTCGCTTAACGACATGGTTGGAATCGACCTAGCAGTTATCAGCCATGTCTTGAGCATAGACAAAAACCACCCACCAGTACAACAAAAAAGAAGGTTGCTCAACAAAGACAGGTCTAAAGCCTTAAAGGAAGAACTTGAGAAATTAAAGGAAAATGAATTCATCAGGGTAGCATTTTATCCATCTTGGGTCTCTAATCTTGTACTAGTTCCTAAACCGAATGGTAAGTGGAGAACGTGCGTGATTTCAAAGACCTTGATAAATCCTGCCTGAAAGATTGTTTCCCAATTCCAAGGATCGACTAGCTAGTCGATGCTACATCAGGACATGAAACTTTATCATTCATGGCTGCATACTTCGGCTATAATCAAATTAGTATGCATTCACCTGATGAACAACACACTCGCTTTCGAACAGATACAGGGCTTTACTGCTACAAACTAATGCCCTTCGGTTTGAAAAATGCTGGTGCAACTTACAAACGACTAGTAAACCACATGTTCAAAGAACATCTCGGCAATAACATGGAGGTTCACGCCGATGATATGCTAGTTAAGTCGAAAAGAGTTAGTGAACACATCGAGGACATGCAGGAATGCTTCAACATCTTCAACAAGTATCAGATGAAGCTTAATCCTTTTAAGTGTTCTTTTGGAGTTTGATTAGGAAAATTTTGGGGATTCATAGTAAACTCGCGAGGAATCGAAGCCCATCCCGAAAAGATTCAAGCACTGATCGAGATGCAGTCACCAGCCAAAGTTAAAGATGTACAAAGCCAGACAGGGAGAATCGCGGCTCTGAGTAGATTCCTATCTAATTCTACGGAAAAGTGCGTCCCATTTTTTAATCTCCCAGAGGAAACAAAAATTTTGAGTGGACAGAAGAGTGCAAACAAGCTTTTCAGGCACATAAGGCCCATATGTCTCGACTGCCCATTCTGTCCAAGCCGATCGAAAAAGAAACTTTGTACATCTACTTAGCCATAATAGAGTATGTTGCCAATGCTGGTTTAATCAGGGAGGAAGACAACATTCAAAAAGGAAGTATAATACATAAGTAAAAGGCTAGTGGGAGCAGAATTACGCTATCCAACTATAGATAAATTGGCTTACTACTTAATACTAGCATCAAGAAAACTGTGGCCCTACTTTCAGGCTCATTCCATTGTAGTTTTTACCGACCATCCACTACGGCAAGTCTTGCAAAAACCAGAATTCGCTGGTCGACTACTAAAATGGGCAATGAGCTAGGGCAGTTTAAAATTTCTTAAGCACCACGAGCAGCCATAAAGGGTCAAGCCTTAGCAGACTTCATAGTTGAATTCACTGAACTCCTAGCCAACGAGCCAACTATAGAACCTGAAGCTCAAGACCAAACTCCTACCTGGAGACTGTTCGTAGACGAGTCATCTAATGAGCATAACTTAGGGACAAGGTTGATTTTAATTACCCCCAAAGGGCATCGGTTTCACTGCACAATAAGATTCAACTTTACTGCCTCCAACAATAAAGTCGAGTACGAAGCACTGCTACCAGGTTTGAGACTAGCCAAAGATATGAACATAAAGTCATTAGAGATATACAGTGATTCCGTAATGACCCAAAATTGCTAATAAGGTTTAATGCCTTGATTAGAGTGTCAGGAGGGCATAATTGGATATATGTGTGTGTGTGTGTGTGTGTTTAATTGATTAAATGCGTGACTATATGGCATGTATGATTAATATGATTATGTGAATATATTATATGCATGTTTATGAGTATTAGACATGCATGTGGGCCTTTTATTGTTCATAAGGGCATATTTGTAATTATTGGCCCGTTAAGGGCATAAATGTGATTTTATGTGATAAATGGTTGAGACCACATTATTATGTGGATTTATTTGCAGTATTTGGCTCGAGACAGTGCGGATTAGCAAAATAGTCATAGCGGGGTTTAATACCCAACTCGGGGGAGCCTAAGGGTATTTTGGGAATTTTGAGAATGTTTTGGGATTTATTGAGTAATGAATAAGTATTTGGTAATTAATTGGATACGATGGGATTAACTAGTAAATGTTAGGAACACTTGAGGAATTAGCGAGAACTGGGAAAAGACTATTTTACCCTTAGAACAAATTAAAGGGCTAAGTAATTCAAGGGGGAGTTTAGTCATTGTTTAGATTAAGGGTGAGATCTGCTAAGGCTCTAAGAGTAATCAAAACCCACTAGAAACATTAGGAAGACCCCAAACACTCTCTCCCTTTCCTCTTACACGATTTCTCTCCCCCTCTCTTGTGCTTGAAGAATTCTTGATGAACTGAAGGATAAAATCAGGGAATTCAGCTGGGAAGCTTGGGAATTTAAGCTCAAGGATTGAAAGATTGAAGTTGAGGGTTTAACTGCCATTGAGGTAGGATTTTGTCTGGTTTCTGTTGATAATTTAGGTTTTATGATCAATTAGTTTAGGCTCTTAAGTGGTGGATTGTTGATGGTTGGATTGGTAGTTTCAGTAGAATTTTCTATGATATAATATGCTTAAAATATAAGGTTAGGAGTCCTAGACTCGCTCCTTAAATTTGGTTGGAAGTTGGGAGCATAATTAGATGGATTTTTTAGGTTATGGCTGGGTAGAATGCTGAGGAAACATTATTGAGATACAAACTAATATTAATTCCGGAAGGGTTGAAATTAGTAGAAATGCTTAATTGATGTATGTTAATAACTATGTTGTTAATTAGTGAATATTATAGGAATATTGTATTCACCATGCAAACATATAAGATTAATGCTTGAATTGTGTTCTTGAAATTGGATTAGCATAGGACTATGTGGATTTAATTGTGAGAACTTTAGCATGAGCATTTGGAAAGATGGCATGTCCAATTGTTATCGAATCTTAGTTACAAGAGTAACTTTCTTGCGAACTTTGCTGTAGCATTAGGGGTGAGCTACAAATTATGGGGGAATTGATGTTCCTAGTTATTTCATCATTCATTTGACAAAGTGACTATTCCTTGATTTAGTTTAATTGGCCCATTTTATTATTATTATTATTATTATTATTATTATTATTATTATTACTATTATTATTATTGTTATTATTATTATTATTATTATTATTATTATTATTATTTAAAGTAGTTTTTAAATTCTTAATTACTTGCATCATTTCAAAGTGTTTGCAACCCAAATTGTTAGAGTTGATTTTTATAATTTTTAGCTTAAAGTAATCCTTGAGGAGACGATAAAATTACTTACTACTTTATTACATGTCAGACAATTATGTACACTTGCATATCCTAAAAGAAAAGAAAAATCGCAACAAGTTTTTGGCGTCGTTGTCGATGATTATTTAAAGTCATTTATTGTAAAGTTGATTATCTTGCAATTTGGTTTTAATTTTCTTTTGCTCTAACTTGGGTGATTCTCGTACAATTTTAGGTTCACACAGTGTATGAACGAGAATCAAGACCCTGAACCACCTCCCCTTGATCCAAAAATTGAACATACATTTAGAAGAAGGCGAAAAGTACAAAAATCCAAAAGGGAAGTAGTAGTGGTGGATGCTAAGCAAGGAGCTCAACAGGGAGTCGCTCAAGGGGCAACAAATCTAGCAGGAGCTGCTCAAGAAAGAGTACCTCAAGGGGGAGTAGTTGTTAATAATGGGTAGAACGTTATTATTGTAACTAATGATCGAGATCGTGCCATTTAGAAATACGTTATCCCCTCTTCAACGAGCTCAATCCGGGCATTGTAAGACTAGAAATTCAGGCTGCACCGTTTGAATTGAAGCCAGTTATGTTCCATATGCTTTAAACGATGGACCAGTTTAGTGGAATGCCAAAAGAAGATCCTCACCTTCATCTTCACTTATTCATTAAAGTGAGTGGTTCTTTCAAGCTGGCCGGAGTTACAGAGGATGCCCTGAGATTGAAGTTTTTCCCATACTCCTTGATAGATAGAGTGAGAGCTTTGTTGAACTCTTTGCCTTATGATTTTGTGACTACTTGGCAAGAGTTGGCTGAGCGGTTTTCGATGAAGTACTTTCCTCCCACTAAGAATGCCAAGCTCTACAATGAGATTACTTCATTTTAGCAACTTGATGAAGAATCTTTATATGAGGCATGGGAGCATTTTAAGGAGTTGTTACGAAAATGCCCTCATCATGTCATTCCTCATTGCATCCAAATGGAGGCATTCTACAATGGTCTCAATGCTCACACAAGAATGGTGCTAGATGCTTCGGTGAATGGGGCTCTTCTTGCTAAGTCCTATAATGATACATATGAAATCCTTGAGAGAATATCCAACAACAACTATCAGTGGCCCACTACTAGATCATCTATAGGTAGAAAAGTGGCTAGTATTCATGATGTATCTGCCATCACTTCCTTGGCGGCGCAAGTTTCCTCCATTTCGAATATGCTCAAGACAATGAACATGGGGATGAATCAGTCAATGGGGCAGCCTATGGGGACACAAATGGGTCAAATGGAGAACATTTCTTGTGTGTATTTTGGTAAGGGTCATACTTTTGACAACTATCCTTCCAATCGAGCAGTTATGTGTTATATGGGGAATCAAAATAGGAATGACCCTTATTCTAATTCCTTCAATCCATCATGGAGGCAGCTTCCCAAATTTTTATGGAGTAATCAAGGGGCTGGAACTAGCAATTCTTCTATGCCCCCTAGACCAAATTTCCCACCGGGCTATTCTCCACAAGGCCACAACAACAAACAATGCAATCTAACTCTCTTGAGAATATGTTGAAAGAGTATATAGTGAATAATGAAGCTATGATTCAAAGCCAAGCGGCATCATTGAGGAACTTAGAAAATTAGGTTGGGCAACTAGCTAATGAGCTTAGAAATAGACCCCATGGTACATTGCCAAGTGATACCGAGAATCCAAGAAATGTGGGAAAGGAACATTGTAAAGTAGTCACTTTGAGAAGTGGGAAAGAGTTGGAGAATAACAAGACAAATTCTGGGCATGAGGGTGAGCCCTCTTCATTCCAAATAAATGAGAAAATCCAAAAAGATGTTGAAATTCCTAGTGTACAAAAATCTACCTCTGCTCAAAATGTTGCAGGAATGCCACAGCATAGTCACTCAGACAGATCAATTTCAAAGCAACCACCTCCATTTCCTCAAAGTTTTCAGAAGCAAAAGTTAAATTCTCAATTCAAGAAATTTTTACATATGTTGAAGCAGTTGCATATCAACATCTCACCAAGAACTATGCCGCAGCCTGACCCCTTCGAACCCAGAAAAACCTCCATTTTTAACTCTCAAACCTCACTCAAAACCATCCTAATTCCATAACTCAACTATCACAAAGCTTCTAACATGGTTCCAGCAGCATAATCCAGTGAAAACCTAGCCTAATAACTCATCAAAACCCCACCTCAATCTCTGAAACCCAAAAGCTCAAACGGATCGTGCTCAACAGGCATCTTGCGTAACCACTACATTTGGAAACTAAAGGTAAGAAAACTCCACCCGGTTGTGGATTTATAATGGAACTAAGGGTTCCCTATTTTGTATGCTTTGTGAAGGATGGTATTATGCCATGTAAATAGTAAATAAACGACCTAAGAGTGTCGAAGTTTACACTAGCGCACAGGGTGCGGCTCGGCCACTGGTAGCTGAGGACAGCTTATTATGCACTGAGCTCGGTTTAAGTGGGCCGGAGTCAGTGGGATAAATAAAGGGTGAGACCTAAGGTGTCGACCCTGATTACTGTGTGATTTGATTGTTATTATTGATTGGTGGATTGTTATGTTGTATAGATGGATGTTGATTAGCTTAATCTTTGGTTGAATCTTCATGCTTTGTGATTATTGTGGTATGTTAAGTGTATAAACATGCTTAAGGGGTTATCCAAATGTTATTGTGCTTGTTATATAATATGATATGTTTTCTTGTTGGGCCTTGGCTCACGGGTGCTTCGTGGTGCAGGTAAAGGCAAGGGCAAGCTTGATCAACCCTGATTTGGAGAGCTCTGAGAGCATAATGTACATGATCAGCTGCTCAGCCACCACGGTTGAGAGGGAGACAGGAACAGGAGAACCAGAAATGTATGTTTTGCCCTTAGAGTGGCTAATGGTTGTTTGAACTCTAGAAATTTTGTAAACTGACTTTTGAACGTTGTTCCTTTTTGGGATCCCATGTGTAAAAATGTTTAGTTATATGAAATGTACCCTTTTGAGACCAAAACCTTTTAACCCTAGTTCATTAGTGGTTTCTGTATCACATTTTTCACTAAATGACTTGATTAGCAAGTCCTGCACCTTTATAAGTACACATTAGCGGTCTTGGCTATCCAGGGCGTTACATCATGTCTACTACAGTTACTCTTCAACTTGTAGATAGATCTCTTGCTCATCCAGATAAGAAGATTGAAGATGTATTGGTGAGGGTAGACAAATTCATATTCCATGCTGATTTTATTGTGCTAGACTATGAGGCGAATAGAGAGGTGCCAATTATTTTGGGGAGGTCATTTCTTGCATCAGGAAGAACTTTGATAGATGTGCAAAAGGGTGAGCTTACTATGAGGTTCCAAGATGAAAAGGTGACTTTTAATGTTTTTAAGGCTATGAAGTTTCCTAATGAGGTTGAGGAATGCTCGGTGGTTTCAGTGGTAGATAATTTGGCATCAAAGGAGATTAAGACTAGTAACGTTGATGATCCATTAGAGAGGTTATTGTTGTTTGACTCTCACAATGACGAAGATGAGGAGGAGTACTCAGCTTTTTTGGAGGCTAATTCTCAAGGGTTAAGAACAAAAGGCCAATTTGACTCATTGGAGTTGTCATCTAGGGAGTTCAAGCCTCCCACACCATCAATTGAAGACCCTCCTGGGTTGAAGATGAAAGTCCTTCCATCACATTTGTGATATGCTTACTTGGGTCCATCATCCACTTTACTAGTCATTATTTCAATGGAGTTGAATCATGAACAAGAAGAAATGTTGCTTGAGGTGTTGAGAAAGTTCAAGAAGGTCATTGGGTGGACTATTCTAGATATTCGAGGTATTAGTCCTTCTTTGTGTATGCATAAGATCTTGCTTGAAGACATTGAAAAAGGTTCTATTGAGGGGCAAAGGAGACTAGATCCTATCATGAAGGAAGTAGTGAATAAAGAAATCATCAAGTGGTTAGATGCTAGCATTATTTATCCTATCTCTGACAGTTCGTGGGTGAGCCCTATTCAGTGTGTACCTAAGAAACGTGGGATCACAATGGTGAAAAATGAAGACAATGAGTTGATTCCTACTAGAACTATGACTGGATGGAGAATTTTCATGGACTACAGGAAGCTAAACAAGGCCACTAAGAAGGATCATTTTCCTCTTCCTTTCATTGATCAGATGTTAGACAGAATTTTTGGGAGAGAGTTCTATTTTTCCTTGATGGGTACTCTGGTTACAATCAGATAGCGGTGGCCCAAGAAGAATAACACAAGACTACATTCACTTGTCCCTATGGTACTTTTGCATTTAAGAGGATGCCTTTTGTTTGTGCAATGCTCCTACTACATTTCAGGGATGTATGATGGCTATCTTTACTGATATGGTTGAGCAATTTCTAGAAGTGTTCATGGATTATTTCTCAGTCTTTGGGGATTCTTATGATGATTTTTTAAGAAATTGGTCCAAGGTGTTGAAGAGATGTGAAGAGACAAACCTAGTCCTTAACTGGGAAAAATTTTCACTTTATGGTTAAGGAAGGTATTGTTTTTGGGGATAAGGTATCAAAGAAAGGGATTGAAGTTATTGAAAAGCTACCACTTCCTAATTCAGTGAAGAACATTAGGAGCTTTCTTGGGCATGCCGGTTTTTATAGAAGGTTCATCAAAGACTTCTCTAAGATTTCCAAGCTATTTTCCATTCTTTTAGAGAAGGATACACCATTCCATTTTGATGGAGCATGTTTCAAGGCTTTTCAAGAGTTGAAAGAGAGATTAATTTCAGCCCCTATCATTATTGCACCAGATTGGAGTCTGCCCTTTGAGTTGATGTGTGATGCTAGCGATTATGTCGTTCAAGCAGTGATGGGGCAGCAAAGAAACAAGGTGTTTCACTCCATTTACTATGCTAGTCGTACGTTGACAGGTGCTCAACTCAACTATACAGTGATAGAAAAAGAACATTTGGCCATTGTCTTTGCTTTTGAAAAGGTTTGTTCTTATTTGATGGGCACCAAGGTGATAGTCTATACAGATCATTTAGCCATTAAGTACTTTATTGAAAAGAAGGATGCTAAGCCTCGATTGATTAGATGGGTGCTTTTGCTCCAAGAGCTTGATGTGGAAATTCAAGATAGAAAAGGAGTGGAGAACCAAGTGGCAAATCATTTGTCATGAATGGAAGGTGATAAAGAATCAAGTTTTGTAGTTCCCATCAAAGAGACTATTGATGGCGGAAACTCATCAACGAAATATGGATGAAAACTCAAAAAACTAATCATAACTTAATGAACGCAAAAGAACTTGTAGAAATATGAAGGAAAATTGCATGTGAATAATAGAAGAAATATTCGTATATGGCTCTTAGAATAGCATGGTCTTACAAAAAAAAAAATTCCCCCTCAGATGGAGAGGAGGAGATCCATTTATAGTGGGGCTCTAATGGCCCTTGATACATTGTGGTCCCAAGGGACAAGATTGCACGTATGTACATTGTCAGGGTCGTGGCACAGGTTATTGTGGAGCAGAGGGTTATGGTGTCAGCTCCAGTACATGGTCAGAGTCTGTGGGAGCACCTCCACTTTAGTGCTTGAACGTGCCTCCACTACTTGCTTAGTATGAGTGTCAGAGATTGACTGATGAGGACCACATCAGATACTTTACTCGTGCGACCACTACCTGTCTAGTGTGTACATCGTGTCCGTACTCTAACTCCTCTTGGTTTGTAAATGCATTTTTTAGCTCTTCTGACTTCATACAAATTGGTCTAAGGCCTTCCCTATCTTTCCTTTAACGCGTGTTAAAAAGGTCCTCAACTTTACATCTTGTGAGACCCACAGGGAGAAAGGTGCCCCGTCGGTGGCGCTTATCTCAGGGAGAGAGATAAGGCCTCTTCAACGAGGCATGTTACGTATGCGATAAGACTTGATGTCCATGCGTGATTCGATGGTCTCACTTCACGAGACCAATTCCCCATAGTCCCCATGCGTGAGGCGCAGGCACGAGGGGCCATGAGACGCATGCCTGGGCAAGGCAAGGTATGCCTGGCTGCGCGAGGTACTTCTTGCGACATGGACCCAGGTGTGTGAGGCGCAGGCGCAAGGAGCCGCGAGACCATCGAGGCGAGGCAAGGTTTCTTGGGGGCCGCGAGACACATGCCTGGGCGAGGAGAGGTGTACCTCGCTGCGTGAGGCCCTACTTGCAGCATGGACCCCGGTGCGCGAGGTGCCTTGGCGAGGCCGTGCCTCGCGAGACAGTGGTGGCACGAGGCACCTTGGCGCGGTTATGCTTCGCGAGACGGTGGTGGCGCGAGACACCTTGGCATAGCCATGCTTCACGAGATGGTGGTGGCGCGAGACTCCTTGGCGCGGCCATGCTTCACGAGACGGTGGTGGCGCGAGGTGCCTTGGTGAGGACGTGCCTCACAAGACGGTGGTGGCGCGAGGTCGTGCTTCGCGAGACGGTGGTAGTGTGAGATGCGTTGGCAAGGTTGTGCCTTGTGAGATGCCTAGGGGTGAGGTGGTCTATTGCTTGAAAGGCATATCTGCCTCCTTGGGACCCTCAGTGCGAGACGTGCCGTTAATTTTGAGGGGTGATCCTACCTAAGCTTGTGCATGAAGTAAGGCTCTATAAGAGGGGCGCATGCCTTACGAGGCCCTTGGTGCAGGGTGCAAGGCCGGCCTTGGCTACTCACCTTCCAGTCCTTTACCCTGAGGTTCACGTGTCGTGGTCTTGTGCGACTAAAATTCCAATATCCACAGAGACATTCCCAAACATAATGTCCCAAATTTGCTAATAAGGCTTAGCGCCTTGATTAGCGTGTTGAGAGGGCATAAATGGATTATTACATGAACGTAATTGAATATATGTATGATTATGTGAAATATATGTGTTATATTAAGATATAACTATTTATGCATGCTTATGTGTATTAAATGTGATGGTGGGCCCGTTTTTGTGAAAAAGGGCATTTTCGTAATTTTGACCCGTTAAGGGTATAATTGTAAATATATGTGTTATATGATTGGAACCACATTATTATGTGGATATATTTGTGATAACTGGCTTAAGTCGATCCTTTAGAGTGATTTGGCGAAAAAGTCACAAGGGGGATTTATATCTGGCTCGGGTGAGCCAAGGGGTATTTTGGTAATTTTGCGTAGGTCGGGAATTAGTGGAACATTATTGGAGGAAATAATTGTATTTGGAGGGTTAGTAACATAATAGGGAATTTGGGATGTTAATTAAGGTTTAGTGGGATTAGTGGCGAAATGACTAATTTGCCCTTGGGGAATGCCTTGGATTTGATTTAGATTGAGAGTATAGTGGTCGTTTACCAAGGGTATAGACCAAGGCAGCAGCAGCCTTCCATTCATGGTCTAAGCTCCCTACCTCTCCTTTTGGTCATTTTCATGTACTCTCTCAAGAGCACAAGGCACAAAGGTTGGAATTTGGGGAAATTCCCTTGGAAGTTTTGGGTATTGGGGAGGATTTAGGGGTTGCATAATCATCCTCACTCTAGGAGATTCGAAATTCAGAGAAGGTAAGACCCATTTTCTCTGCTTTTCCATTTTAATTTTTGGTATTCTTGACTAGGTTAAGTTTGAGATAGATGCGGATGAAATTGAGGTTTCTAGGGATTGTTAGTATAGATTTTTCTAGAAGAAATGAGTTGGAATGCTCTAGGAGGCCTGGGATTCAATTTCAATTCAAATTTCAAACCTGAAATTCTCGGATTTGGGGTAAGCTCATAAACTCAAACTTCCACTAGCTATTTTGAGTTTGGGGTTCAAGTGTGTATTTAGGGTACCTTGCTATGGGTTGTTGTTTATTTAGGCTATTAGGGATGTTTTGTTGTCGTAAATATGTTAAAACATCTGTTTGGAGTCGATTTTCTAGGTCTAGTTTGTAGGGAATCGCAGGTTAGAAGAATTGGGGAAGAACACTAAGCTTCTAGGTAGTTTTTGGGTTTCTGGTGACCTAGCATGACCGCGCTAGTGTCCCAAAAACTAGGAAATTTTGTTGGGATTGAGGTATCGAGTCTTGGGGTGCGACCGCACCAGTACCCCAGAAAGCCTAATCTTTTTGCAGGTGCGACCACACCAGGGACAGGGGCGACCGCGCCAAGTGTCCCAAAGTGTGCTTTTGCTGATTTTAGGATTAGGGCTCGGGAGTTCAGGAATCCATATGGTGGCCCACTTGGGGGCTCGGGGAACATTTTTAAAGTCCCAACAACTGAGAATAGTAATATTAAGGAGAGGGTTTAGAGTGAGGCTCGGGATTTGAAGTCAATCCCTAATTAGAGTATGTTTTTGTTATGACTAGATTATCGCAAGGCTCAGGATCATGATCGTACTTGAGGTCGTATCGTATATCGCACGGAACTCGAGTTAAAAAACTGCACCCTAGTTGTGATCAGGGCTTGGACCCCTATAAATGGATTTGACTGTGATTATAATTGTAACTACTCGATTAGGCATGCTTGCATATGTTGTATTTGATTGCGTGGTTATGCAATATATATGTTGTTTCTTATCGTATTCGTTGATTTAAGTATTCTTGCTTAGCCTTGGCTCACGGGTGTTATGTGGTGCAGGTAAGGGAAAGGGAAAGCTGGACTAGCCGTGAGTTGGAGAGCTTTAGGGGCGGCATGTACATCAGCGGCTGCTCGACCGCCACGGCCAAGGGATCAACAGGAACTGGAGCCAAACTTAATTTTTTCGCTTAGGCTGGATTAAATTGTAATGATTTTGAGAGTTGTAAATGCCTTGTAAACACTTATTTTTGGGATCCCATGTACAGACTCACACTTTTTAATGAAAAACAACTATTCCTGTGATCAAAATCTTTTAACCCTAATCCATTACTTATCCTTAGTAACATGTTTATATCCAAACGACTTGAACAGCAAGTCCAACACTATTTTAAATACATAGTGTAATGGTCTTGGCTATCCAGGGCATTACACCGAATGAGCAATTATTTGAGGTAAACCACTCTCAAGTTGTTCCTTGGTTTGCAGAATTTGCTAATTATTTGGTTAATGGGTTGTTGCCTCTGAATTTTACAAGCTAGCAAAAGAAGAAGATTTTGCATGATGTGAGGCACTATTTTTGGGAGGAGTCATTCTTGTTCAAACAATGTGTCGACCAAATGATTGGGAGAAGAGGAAGAACGTGGGAGAAGAGAAGAGAATCAAGAGAATAGGAAGAAGATAATAAACTTTCCACCATAGGGAGCTAGAATCTTTTTCTTTCTTTCTATTTTATTTTTGCATTCCTTCTCTAAATATTGAACTCATAGAACAATGGTGTTCTCGTTTTGTGGTTATTTTAGTATTTTGATAATGAACTAACACTTTTGAAGCTAGGGATAGTAATGAACCCTAATATGTAGTGAGCCCTCAATGTGTTAATTTAAATTTATGCTATGTTGCTCTTGTTCAATTAAGCTATGTTAATTGCTAATTCTTGCTTGAGATTGATCAACTTTCGTGAGATACAAACTAATATTAATTTCAGAAGGGTTGAAATTAGTAGAAATTCTTAATTGATGTATGTTAATAACTATGTTGTTAATTAGTGAATATTATAGGAATATTATATTCGCCATGCAAACATATAAGATTAATGTTTGAATTGTGTTCTTGAAATTGAATTAGCATAGGAATATGTTGATTTAATTGTGAGAATTTTAGCATGAGCATTTGGAAAGATGGCATGTACAATTGTTATAGAATCTTAGTTACAAGAGTAACTTTGCTGTGAACTTTGCTGTAGAATTAGGGGTGAACTACAAGTTAGGGGATATTGATATTCCTAGCTATTTCATCATTCATTTGACAAAGTGACTATTCCTTGATTTAGTTTTTTTAGCTCATTTTATTATTATTTTTTAAAAGTAGTTTACAAATTCTTAATTACTCACAGGAATTCAAAGTGTTTGCAACCCAAATTGTTAGAGTTGATTTTATAATTTTTAGCTTAAAGCAATCCTTGAGGAGACGATAAAATTACTTACTGCTTTATTACTTGTCAAACGATTAGGTATACTTGCATATCCTAAAAGAAAAGAAAAATCACAACACTTTGCTTTTTAAAAAGTTACTTATCTTTGTTTGGGTTGTGTTATAGGTGTTTTATTAGCCTTTCAAGAGAAGCACTTGTTCTTTCGGGGTCATATAAGCTTTTCAAAGCTTTTGTGATACTAGTTGGACTTTTTCGTGCTCAAAGACTTGGTCTTCCGCTTGCTGTAGTTTTTTCTTATTTTATTTTTACTTGTTGTTGTCTTTGAACAATATTTCAACCTATTAAAATTATCTAGGTATTAATTTTTTTTAAATGAAAAATCTTTTGTCGAATTTTTCGAGAGCATCTTCGCATGTTCTTTGGCTAGACAATGAGTTTTGTTGGTTGGAGGAAATATCTCCTCCAATTTATACTATCTATCATCTGAATTCGGAATAATAATAATAATGTTATTACCAACAAAAAAAGTATTATTTATATATTTTATTAGTTTTATATTTGTAATATCCGTCTTTGCATTTATGGGTATTTTGGTAATTTGCCATGTGAGGGCAATTTGGTAATTTATGTTAATGCATATGTGAATTTGTTTTATTTTAAATTTCATGATAATGTGTGACTTGTTTCATGGTAATGATATGTATATGTATGACAGCGGAAAAACGCAGCTCCTTCAAGTATCAAGGGCTTAAGAGCCCAATATATTGGAAAATAAGGGTTAAAGTATAATTATGAATCTTGTGGTAGAGATTGTAATTTTCATAGGTGAAAATTGTAACGCCCTCGATAGCCAAGACTGTTACACTGTGTGTGTAAATAGTGTTAGACTCTCTAAACAAGTCTCTTGGCCATAAATGTGTAACTAAACGTGATTAACAGTTTAGGGTTAAAATTTTTGGTCAAAATGAATAACCATTTCATTAAAATGTTTACGTTCATACATGGGATCCCAAAATAATGTCTAAAAGGATAATTACAATTTAAAAGTTACAACCAGCTATCCTAAGCAGAAAAATAGGGTTTGACCCTAGTTCCTCTGAGAAACCCCGGTCGTGGTGGTCGAGCAGCTGCATTGTACACGTCGCCATTGAAGCTCTCCAACTCCTGGCTGGTCAAACTTCTCTTTTCCCTTACCTGCACCACATAGCACCTGTGAGCCAAGGCCCAGCAAGGAAACTTAAACATGATCATAAGCAATAAATAACATATTACAAAATCAGAATAAGCATGCCTAGCAATAATAACCCTACTCATGCATGCATTCTATTCAGATATATGACTACAGTGTCACACCGGGGGCCGTTGTCCTAAATACGTGACCATAGAGTCACCCCGATGCCACTGTCCTAAATAAATGATTAATAACTCATATCAGGGCCTGTTTCCCTAGGATATGGGACTATAGAATCACCCCTGGGTCTACTGCCCTATCCTCTATATAACTAGCCTTAAAGCTGGCCAGTGTACCTGGCGCTTTAATTTTCCAACGACCATAGGGTCGGTCAAGCGTATATCACACTCCTGATTAGGCCTAACCATATTGACCAGCGCTCAGCGTGCTATTGCTGCCCTTGACTTATAAGTCAAGCCTTTCGACCAGCACTCAGCACACTACTTTTGTCCTTGACTTATAAGTCAATCCTTTTCAATCAGATAATGCGGACAAGTATACATCAATTAACAATTATCTAGATGCAAAGCATTCAAACATGCTTAACCAAACAATCATAGGCATAATCATAATCATGCTCATTCACAGGGGTCTGAGCCCTAATCATAACTATATTTAACAACTAGGCCAAACCCTAATCACATACATCACGTATTGGGTGCAGTTTTCTTACCTTTGGTCCAAGTGCAAGCAAGCACGAATCCCGAGAATAATCCTCTCCCGAGCCCTAGTGGTAACCTAGTCACAACCCATAAATATCATTTTCATTACCATTCAATTCCATAAATGAACTCCGAGACTAATCCCGTGCTCTCGGGACCTCCAATTCCACCACACGGGGTGGGGAAATTGTCCCATTTCGACTTAAGGCATCTGCCACCATGTTGACTATTCCAGGGTGATATAGGATTTCACAGTCATAATCCTTCACCAGCTCTAACCAACGCCTTTGTCTCATGTTCAGGTCTTTCTGCATGAAGAAATACTTCAGACTCTTGAGATCATTATATTACTCACACTTCTCCCCATAAAGGTAATGCCTCCTTACCTTTAATGTAAAGACCACTGCTGCTAACTCTAGATCATGGCTAGGACATCTCTATTAATAATACTTCAGTTGTCGTGATGCATAAGCAATCACCTTCCCTGCCTGCATAAGGACACAGCTGAAACCCTGTCTCGAAGCATCACAGTACACTACAAACTTTTCTTGATTTGTTGGAAGACTCAATACTTGAGCTGTAATCAATCGCACTTCAACTCTTGGAAGTTGTTCTCACACATATCTGACCACGCAAACTTCAAGCTCTTGCATGTCAGCTTCTTCAATGGGGTAGCAATCCTTCAGAACCCTTCCACAAAATGCATGTAATAACCTGTCAATCCAAGAAAACTTCTGATCTTTGAGGCACTCCTTGGCCTTGGTCAATCTCTGACTGCCTCAATCTTAGCTGGGTCCACCTTGATCCCATCTCTACTCACAATGTGACCAAGGAAAGTTACCTACGGTAACCAGAACTCACATTTCTTGAACTTCGCATATAGTCTGTGTTCCCTCAGCCTCTGTAGAACCAACCTGAGATGTTGCTCATGTTCTGCCTCTAACTGAGAATAAACCAGATTATCACCGATGAAGACGATCACAAACTGATCTAGATAATCTTTGAACACCCTAAACATCAGATCCATAAAAGTGGCTGGAGCATTAGTCAAACCAAACGACATGACTAGAAACTCATAATGCCTGTATCTGGTACAAAAAGCAGTCTTCGATATGTCTCCCTCCTTGATCCTCAGCTGGTGATAACCAAATCAAAGATCTGTCTTTGAGAATATCGTCTTACCCTGCAACTGATCAAACATGTCATCTATCCTTGGCAGAGGATATGTATTCTTAATTGTTAACTTTTTTAGCTCCCTATAATCAATGCACATCCTCATAGAACCATTATTCTTCTTTACAAATAGGACTGACGCACCCCATAGAGAGAAACTGGGTCTAATAAAACCCAATTCTAACAACTCCTATAAATGTACCTTCAGTTCTTTCAACTCTACTGGGGTCATTCGGTACGGTGCCCTAGACACTGGCTCTGTCCCTATTGCTAGTTCAATAACAAACTATACCTACCTGTGTGGCGGAAACTCTGGTAAATCCTTTGGAAACACATCCAGGAACTCACAGACTAATCTAGTCTCTTCTGGTCCCACTGGCATGACCTGAGTGGTATCTACCACACTGGCTAGGAATCCTATGCTAATATCATAGGTACACAGGATCCATGCACAGTGCCAACAAATACAAAGGGATCCTCACCCTCAGGCTCAAAGGTTACCATCTTCTTCTTGCAATCTTTGGTTGCCCCATATTTTACTAACCATTCCATGTCCACAATCATGTCAAAGTCCTTCATAACCAAATTTATCAAGTCAACTTACAACTCTCTGCCATCCACTGTCACTGGCAATGATCTAACCCATCTCCTAGAGACTACTAACTCCCAAGTGGGCAGAAGAGTTCCAAACCCCACAGTATAATAATCACATTGTCTACACAGCCTATCAATTATCCTACTAGAAACAAAGGAGTGTGTAGCACCATAATCAATCAAAACAGTACAAAAGGTTCCAGCACTAGAAAATTGACCTGTCACTACTGAGGGACTAGCCTCAGCCTCTACTTGCATCAATGCGAACACTCGTGCTGGAGTCGAGTTGTCTACCTTCCTTGGTTCATCCTTTTTTTCTATCAAGCAATCTTTCTTCAAATGACCCACTATCCCGCACATGAAGTAGGCCTTTGCCCGACACTCTCCCACATGGCACCTCCTATATCTGGCGCACTCTGGGTAAGTCCTCCAGCCCTCCTTGTTGTCTGGTGGCCTATCTGTATACCCCTTGGCCTTTTGTCAGGGCCTGAAGGTAAAAAGGTATTTGTAGCCTTCCTTTTCTTGTCGTTGGGGCCTCCGCCCCTACCTGAACCCATAAATGGAGATCCCATCCTATAATGCCTTGGATAGCCAAGATCGTTACACTGTGTGTTTAAATAGTGTTAAACTCGCTAAATGAGTCATTTGGCCATAAATGTGTAACTAAACATGGTTATCGACATAGGTTTAAAAAATTTGGATGAAAGGAACAGTCATTTTATTAAAATGTTAAGTTCGTACATGGGATCCCAAAATAAACATTTACAAAGTAGTTTACAATTCCAAAAGGGTAATTAAAACTCAAAAGTTACAATCAGCCGACAAAATAGGGTTGGACCCTAGTTCCTCTGAGAAACGCCGGTCGTCGAGGTCGAGCAGCCGCCTATGTAAATGTCACCACCAAAGCTCTCCAACTCATGGCTGGTTCAGCTTCCCTTTCCCCTTACCTGCACCACATAGCACCCGTGAGCCAAGGCTCGGTAAGAAAACTTAAACATGCTCATAAGTAGTTAATAAAATTTTACAGAATCATAATAAGCATGCCTAGCAGTAATAACCCTACTTATGCATGCATTCTATTCAAATAAGTGACTGCAGCGTCACATCGGGGCTCGTTGCCCTAAATAAATTATTAATGAATCATACCAGGCCCCAGCCCTAGGATATGGGACTAATATGTCACCCCGAGGCCCATTGCCCTATCCTTTGTATAACCAGCCTTGGAGATGGCCCAGCGTACCTGGTGCTTTGAATTTTCCACGACCATTGGGTTGGACAAGCATATGATGCGCTCCTGATTAGGCCTAACCACAACGACCAGTGCTCAACGTGCTATTACCGCCCTTGACTTATAAGTCAATGATTTCGATCAGCGCTCAGTGCTATTGCCGTCCTTGACTCATGAATCAAGCCTTTCTCAACCATATAATGCAAACAGGCATACATTACTTAGCAATTATCCAGATACAGAGTATTCAACATGTCTAATCAAACAATCACAATCATGTGCATTCGCAGGGGCCCAGGCCCTAACCATAACTATATCTCAAAATCAGGCCAAGCCCTAATCTCACGTATTGGGTGTAGTTTTCTTACCTTTGGTCTAAGTGCAATCAAATAAGAAATAAGCACGACCCCTGAGAACGATCCGCTCCCGAGCCCTAGCAGTAACCTAATCACAACCCACAAATAACATTCTCATTACTATTCGATTCCATAATTGGACTCCGGGACCAATCCCGTGCTCTCGGGACTCCAAACTCCCCCACATGAGGTGGTGAAATCGTCCCCTGAGCCCTAAATTTACAAAATCAAGGCCCCTGAAAATGGCCTAGCACCACAGCACCCAGCCAGGGCCCCCTTCCCTAAAACATCCGAGGGTCGCAGCTTAGAAGAACAGCGCCACATCACCCTTACGCGAACCCAGAAAATTTTGGGTTTTTCCACCATTTTCTCTGAGCCACAACTCCCAAAATCTCATCCCAAACTTGTACCAAGGTCCTAAATGAGTCTTAAACCCTAACCAACACATCATAAGTCATACAAACACCTCAAAAACCAAGCCAAATCTCTAACCCAAATTAAAACCCAACCATAGCGTAAAACTTTGCTAAAACTTAAACCTCTGCAAAAATTCATCACAAAAACAGAGCATAACCTTAACTTTAAGAAGAATCACGATCCTTATGTTATTCCACATCAATCCTAGCTCCAATCCCCCTTCAATTCCCAAGCCTTTTCCTCAAAATAAACAAAGTCCTCCAAAGGTATGAGAGAGAGAGTAACGAGAGAAAGAGAGAGAGAGAGAGCTGAGGTGAGGTGAGAGTTGTGTTAGGTTTCCTTCCCCTGAAGCAAACTAATGACTAAGTCACTCTCTTAGCATGAAAAGACCAAATTGCCTCTTTCCCAATAGCTTACTCCATAAGGCTCTCAAGGGCAAAACCATCTTTAGCCACTTTTTCTCGCTAATCATAATTAACACCTCACAATTCCCGTTACCTCCAATTTCCTCAAATAGTCTCTAAATAATTTCCCATTACCCGATAAACCCCGGTAATGTACTAAATTACCAAAATGCCCTTAGGCTCACCCCAAATCGGGTATTTGACCCTGTTATGACTAAACCAATGAGTTGTTCCCTAGGATCACCTCGTGACAAATAACCTAAATATATCCACATAATAATGTGGTCTCAACATATATCACACATATATATATATATATATTCAAATATGCCCTCAAAGGGCCAAAATTACAAAAATGCCCTTCTAATAAGAAACAGGCCCACAAGCATGCTTAATACACCTAAACATGTAAATACAGTCATATTATAATATAACTCACATAATTCATATAATCATGCATATCATCACATAATAATGTAATTAATCAGTTATTGACCTCCTGACCCCCTAATCAAGGCACTAAGCCTTATTAGGGAATTTGGGATGTTATTGCTATCCCCTCCTCACAAGAATTTCGAAGCTCGGGATATTGATCCCGCATGTTGGACTCTAACTCCCAGGTCGCCTCCTCGACCTTGTTGTTCCTCCATAATACCTTAACCAAAGGTATGGTTTTGTTCCTCGTGACCTTGTCTTTCCTATATAGTATATGGACTGGTTGTTCCTCATAGGAGAGATTTGCCTGCAGCTCCAGATCTTCGTAACTCAACACAGGAGTCACGTCTGACACATACTTCCAAAGTGTTGAAATATGGAATACATTGTGTACAGTTGACAGTGCCAGAGGTAAGGCCAATCTATAGGCCACCTAACCAATCCTCTCCAGGATCTCAAACAGTCCTACAAATCTACGGCTCAGCTTTCCCTTCTTCCCAAACATCCTCACCCCTTTCCATGGTAAGACTCTAAGGAAGACATAGTCTCCCACTTGGAACTCCATGTTCCTGCACTTCGGGTCAACATAACTTTTCTGTCTACTTTGATAAGCGAGCATCCAAGCTCTGATCTTCGTAATAGCCTCATTGGTCCTCTGAACTGCCTCGGGACCCAAGTATTTCCTTTTGCCTATCTCATCCCAATGAATGGGTGATTTGCATTTCCTACCATACAACATCTCATAAGGATCCACCCCAATGATCAACTGATAGTTGTTATTGTAGGAAAACTCTATCAAAGGCAAATACTTACTCCAGGACCCTTCAAAGTCCAGTACACATGCTCGCAGCATGTCCTCTAATATTTGCATCGTCCTCTCAGATTGACCATCTGTCTGAGGATGATAAGTTGTATTGAATTTCAATTGTGTACCCATAGCCTTCTGCAAACTTCCCCAAAGCTTGGAAGTAAAGGTGGGGTCCCGATCTAACACTATCGACCTTAGGTCCCCATGAAGATGCACTATCTCTCTCACATAAAGATCTGAATACTGGTCAATTGTATATGTCATCCTCACTAGTAAGAAGTAAGTTGATTTGGTGTATCGATCCACGATAACCCACACCGAATCATGTTGACCCACTGTCCTGGGTAATCCAACCACAAAATCCATCATGATATCCTCCCATTTTCACTATGGGATATCCAGAGACTGTAATAGCCCTACTGGTCTCTGATGCTTAGCCTTGACCTGCTGACATGCCAAGCACTTAGCCACATATTCTGTCACGTCCCTCTTCATCCCAAGCCACCAATATAACGACCTCAAATCTTTATACATCTTTGTGGTTCCTGGATGAAAGGAGTAAGGGTGGTATGAGATTAATCCAGAATCTCTCGTCTGATAACAGTGTCCATCGGAACACAGATTCGACCCTTGTATCTCAGCAAACCCATATCTAACATTGTATAGTCCTTAGCCACTCCATTTAGGATGTCCCCTCTGATCCTCATCAGCTGTGGATCACTCAACTGACTTTCTTTTATCCTCTCCAATAGTGTGGATTGTAGCATGATGTTGACCAGCTGGCCCACTAGCAACTCTATTCTAGCTCTGATCATATCCTCTGGCAACTCTTTGGATATCTGTCTCGCACTATATAACTGCCCCGGACCCTTCCAGCTTAAGGCATCTACCACCACGTTGGCCTTTCCTGGGTGATACAAGATTTCACAGTCATAATCCTTTACCAACTCTAGCCAACACCTCTGTCTCATGTTCAGGTCTTTCTGTGCAAAGAAGTACTTCAAGCTCTTGTGGTCAGTGTATATCTCACACTTCTCTCCATAAAGGAAATGCCTCCATACCTTTAATGCAAAGACCATTGCTGCTAACTCCAGATCATGAGTAGGGTACCTCTGCTCATATTCCATCAACTATTGTGATGCATAGGCAATCGCTTTCCCCGTCTGCATAAGAACACAACTCAAACCCAGTTGCGAGGCATCACAGTATACTACCAACTTCTCCTGATCTGTTTGAAGACTTAGTACTGGAGTTGTAATCGACTGCTGCTTAAACTTCTGGAAGTTGTTCTCACACCTATCTGACCACACAAACTTCTGATTCTTGCATGTCAGTTCCGTCAATGGGATAGTGATCCTTGAAAACCCTTCCACAAAACGTCTGTAATAACCTGCCAATCCAAGAAAGCTTCTAATCTCTGAGGCGTTCCTTGGCCTTGGCTAGTCTCTGACTGCCTCAATCTTAGCTGGGTCCACCTTGATCCCATCCCTCCTCACAATGTGACCAAGGAAAGTTACATGCGGTAACCAGAACTCACATTTCTAGAACTTCGCATACAGTTTGTGTTCCCTCAGCCTCTGTAGAACCAACCCGAGATGTTTCTCATGTTCTGCCTCTAACTGAGAATAAACCAGATTATCGCCAATGAAGACGATCACAAATTGATCCATAAAAGTAACTGGGGCATTAGTCAAACCAAACGACATGACTAGAAACTCATAATGCATGTATCTAGTATGAAAAGTAGTCTTCAATATGTCTCCCCCCTTGATCCTCAGCTGGTGATAACCAAGTCGAAGATCTATCTTTGAGAATATCGTCTTACCCTGCAACTAATCAAACAGGTCATCTATCCTTGGCAGAGGATACTTGTTCTTAATGGTCAACTTGTTTAGTTCTCTGTAATCAATGCACGTCCTCAGAGAACCGTCCTTCTTCTTCACAAACAAAACTGGTGCACCCCATGGTGAGAAACTGGGCCTAATAAAACTCAAGTCTAACAACTCCTGCAATTGTACCTTTAATTCCTACAATTTTGTCGGGGCCATTCTATACAGTGCCCTAGACACTGGCTCTCTCTCTGGTGCCAGTTCAATAACGAACTCTATCTCTCTGTGATGCGGCTACCCTGGTAAATCCTCTGGAAACACATCCAGGTTCTCACAGACTAATCTAGTCTCTTCTGGTCCCACTGGCATGACCTGAGTGGTATCTACCACACTGGCTAGGAATCCTATGCAACCACCTCGCAGTAGGTCTCTAGTTTTAATAAATCTAGTTTTAACTAGTTCAAGAGCATAAATTGATTTTAAAAGTAGTTTAGTTTATAGTATTTAATAAAATGTTTTATTAAATAATAAATGATATTCCTAGTAATTATAGAAAATTAAAATTGAATTAATTAGGGCATAGTTCTATAATTTTAATTTTGCTTAATTGGATTAGTAATTAATAGAATATCATCAGGTAAAAATAGATCATTTTATTTTTACAAACTAATTAAAAAGCATAAGATGTTTTGAGAAAACGCATATTTTAAAATAGTGAGTGGGAGAGGGAGTTATGACAATAAGTCTCATGGTCTCCATTATTAGTTAGCACCGAGGTAACATGGAGAGGGCCTCGCGGCACCATTGCTTGTGTCCCCCTAAGGAAGGCTTCCGACTGTGTTATTCTCAAGGCAAACTTCTTTTTCAAGAATAGGATTTAATGATGTATTTCAAGTTTGACTGACCCTAAGGCACACTCTTGAGTTAAGTCATTGATCTAAAATAATGGGTTACACTCACAAGGTGCATTAGCCTTTCGAGAGGACTAGTGTATTCTTGGCCAAACAAGTGGTTGTTTATAAGTCAAAAGAGAAATGTTGACTTGAGTTTTCACTAATAAATTTGAGAATTTGACTCAAAATTAATTTGGAATTAGTCTGACCTACCCTAAGGCTGGTCCATTAATGTTCAAATTAATTAATCGTGGAATTAATAATTATTTTTTATGTGTTTTTTAATTGTTGCATTCATGCATCACGTTTACTATTCTGAAAAGTACCGATATTTATTGTATGCATAAATTCATTTTTTTTATTTATTTATTCCCAGCAAAAATGTATATTGGTGAATTACACACTGATGCTTTTCTCAAATCTTTAGTTTTTAAACCTGAAAACATGCAACACTGGTTTCGAGACATTTTGACCATTTTTTCTTATAAGAAGTTGATGTCCACCATCTATAACAAACCTCCGACAAAACCACCATTGGCTACTAGCTATGAAGCAGAAGAAAAATATACGATTTGGATGAAATCCGATCGGTTGGCACGTTATTACATGCTTTCAACCATGCCTAACAAAACAAAGGAAAAATATATACACTATGACTTAGCCCATGAGATGTGGCAAGTAATGATAAAGGAAGTATTTTCTGAGTGTCATCGTTTGTATTGAACGAAAAAGGTAAATGAGATTTACATATATTTTTTCCAACTTTGAATAGTAGATTCAAATACTATGAATAGCATATTCAAATTTTTGGATAGTAGATTCAAAAATATATGCCACTAATCTATTTTTCTTTGTTTTTCCTTTTGCAGAATCAGAACCCTGAAAATGAGGAAGAAACTGATGAGGATTTTGATAGCAAGTAAAGATGGAGGAGTTGGAGAGTAGTTTTATTTAGAAATTTTTTTGTTAGTTGAACAATTTTTTTTTTTTTTTTTTTAGAAATTCTAGATTTCTTTGAACAAAGAAAACTACAGTCTAGAAATTTAGTTTATTATTAGTAATTTTGATTATTAATGTTTGGAAAGTTATTTCTATTTTTGCATAACATTTATTTCTTTTATTAATTAAATATTTATTAGTTAAAGAAATTATTTATTTACTTGTTATGCAAATGCTTTGGGATAAACAAATTTACATACTTATAATGAATGACAAATTTTTTACTTAATTCTGAATTATTTAAAACAGCTAATCCTAGATCTATTAAACGACAAAAGACTGATTCCGATAGCAAAACATATCTGTGGCACTTGAGATTGGGCCATATTGGTCTAGATAGAATTAATAGGCTTGTAAAGGATGGTCCTTTAAGATAACTATCTATTGGATCTCTCCCTGTTTGTGAATCCTGTCTAGAAGGCAAAATGACCAAGAGACCTTTCTCTGTTAAAGGTTCAAGAGCTACAGAACCACTTCAGCTAGTACATATGGATGTTTGCGGTCCACTTAATGTACAAGCAAGAGGAGGTTATGAATACTTTGTCACTTTCATTGATGATTATTCAAGATATGGTTACCTATACTTAATGCAAAGAAAATCTGAAACTTTTGGAGAGTTCAAAGAATTTCAAGCAAAGGCTGAAAAGCAATTAGGTAAATGATTGAGAGTACTTGGATTTTGAATTTGGGGACCATCTGCGTGAGCATGGTATTCAATCCCAACTCACAGCACCTGGAACGCCACAACAAAATGGTGTTTCAAAAAGACAGAACAAAACTTACTAGATATGGTTAGATCAATGATGAGCTTCTCATCATTACCACTGTCATTCTGGGGCTATGTGATTCAATGTGCTCTATACATATTGAATGTTGTTCCATCTAAGTCTATACAGAAGATACCCATGGAATTATGGAATGGTTGTAAACCTAGTTTGCACCATTTTTGCATTTGGGGGTGTCCTGCACATGTGCTAAAAGGAAAGACCGGGAAGTTGGAATGACGCTCTGAAGTGTGCATGTTTGTGAGCTATTCAAAAGAGACTAGAGGTGGAATTTTCTGTAGTCCAAAAGAAAATAAAACATTTGTATCGAAAAATGCAACTTTTCTTGAACATGACTATGTTAATAACCACAAACCTTGCAGTAAGGTTGTACTGGAGGAGATGGTCTCGAATGAAGTTGCAAAGTCACCAACAACAACCAATGAAAAATAGCAAGAGGAAAATGCTAGTTCTAGTCAGAATAGTAGAGAGCCTCGTTGTAGTGGGAGGGTTAGTAAGAAATCCATACGCTATGAACACGAAGTTCAAATGCTTGTGTCTGACACAAACAAAGACAATCCATTGACATTTAAAGATGCAATGAAGGATTATGACAAGGAAAAATGGCAAGACGCCATGAACCAAGAAATGGAATTGATGTATTCCAATTCTGTCTAGGTTCTTGAAGATCCACCTAAGAATATCAAACCTATTGGTTGCAAGTGGATATTCAAGAAGAAAAGAGGAGCGGATGGGAAAGTAGAGACTTTCAAAGCAAGGCTTGTAGCCAAAGGCTACACACAAAAAGAAGGGGTTGATTGTGAAGAAACTTTTTCTCCTGTAGCCATGCTAAAATCCATTTGTGTACTCTTATCCATTGTTGCGAGCATGGTTTATGAGATTTGACAAATGGATGTCAAAACATCTTTTCTGAATGGCTACCTTGACGAAACCATTTACATGTCTCAACCAAAAGGGTTCGAAGTAAAAGGTCAAGAGAAAAAAATTTTGCAAGCTTCTTAGGTCCATCTATGGACTCAAACAAGCTTCTAGATCTTGGAATCTTAGATTTGATGACACAATTAAAATGTTTGGTTTTGAACAAAATGTTGACGAACCATGTGTCTATAAAAAAATCAAAGATGGTGTAGTAGTATTCCTCGTTCCTTACATTGATGATATATTACTGATTGGCAATGACGTAACATCATTATCAAAGGTAAAGAACTGGTTAGCTGAACAATTCCAAATGAAAGATTTGGCAGAAGCCAAGTCTGTTCTGGGCATTAAAATTCTTAGAGATAGACAGAACAAGATTTTGGCATTGTCTCAAGCAACTTATATTGATAAGGTGCTAGAATGCTTTAATATGCAAAACTCCAAAAAGGGTGATATGCCAACCCGTTCTGGAGTAGTCATTTCCAAGGAGCAGTGTCCCAAAAAACCTCAGGAAGAGGAAGATATGAGACAATATCCCTATGCCTCAGTGGTAAGCAGTCTAATGTACACCAGGTTGTGTACAAGACCTGACATTTTCTATGAAGTAGGGATAGTCAGTCATTACCAATCCAATCCTGGATTGAGTCATTGGATTGTAGTGAAGAATATTCTCAAGTATCTTAGAAATACTAGAGATTATATGCTTGTATATTCAGGTGGAGACATGAACCCCACTGGTTACACTGATTCTGATTTTCAATCAGACAGAGATAGTCGGAAATCAACTTCTGGATCAGTGTTTACTCTTGGAGGAGGAGCAGTAGGCTGGCGAAGTATTAAACAAACCAGCATTGCAGACTCCACCATGGAAGCCGAGAATATAGCAGCTTGTGAAGCAACTAAGGAGGCTGTGTGGCTCAAGAAGTTCTATTCTGATCTAGAAGTAGTGCAAGATGTGGATAAGCCACTAGTCCGATACTATGACAACAGTGGGGCAGTAGCTAACTCAAAGGAACCACAGAGTCACAAGAGGGGAAATCACATCGAGAGGAAGTATCACTTGATCAGAGAGATAGTTCATCGAGGGGATGTTGCAGTTATGAAGATAGCTTCAAAGCATAACCTTGCAGATCATTTCACAAAGACTTTATCCATGAAATCTTTTAAGGAGCATGTAAGAAACATGGGAATGAGAGAGATGCCTCATTTTCTTTAGGGAAAGTGGGAGATTGTTGGGAATTGTGCCCTGAAAGCATATGTAGTAGACATTGTTTTAAGAAATAAATAAATAAATTGAATTTTTTATGTATATATTTTATGGACTATATTAATCTGTGATAAAATTAAGTAAATATCAGAAAATTTCCTAAGTTCATATATGTGATCTCAACCACGTATTGGTACGGAGGATTGTGTTTAAGATAAATGAACTTGAATAGTTCGCAGTAAAATAAAGTTATGGAATCTTTAGATTAATTACTGCAAGTACGGTCCACTAGTATTATGAATACATGTGATCTAGATCTGGATTACTAGTGTAGTAGGACACTTTAGTGGAGGTACTTTATATATTAGAGAATATATAGAACTGGACCAGATATGTTTATTAACACTTAGTTAAATACCGTTTCAAAGTATTAATTAGATATATTAACTGATGATCATATACAAATCTTAATCCTGAAGTTACTATGAACTCATGTTTATGTTATATGAGTTCTTTGAGTCACTCGTTACGGTTTGTCAGAATGATCAGGCTAGAAACTTTTATTTTGGGAACTCATTAATGTAAATGGCTGGGGACATAGCATACAGATATGGAATCTATACCATCTCGTAAGAGATTGAATAATGGTTCTCTTAAGGGTTGACTTTTGGGACTAAAAGGTTATTGAGCTCAAATTCATAATTTAGTTATGAATTAACCTTCACTAGTAAACTCAATGGTACTTAAGGAAACAAGATATAATTAAAAGGGTAAAATGGTAATTTTATTCCCAGTTACTCATGAACCATTATTAGAGGGTTAATTTTTATGTAATGATTATATCAATGGACACTTTATTGTTATAAAGTACTCAATAAATGAAATGTCTATAATTACAAGAGTGCAGACTCATATTTATAGTTGAGTAATCATGAGATTAATAAATTAAGATTATTTAATTAAAGAGTTTAATTAATAATCACAAATTTATTGGAGCTTGGAATTATAGGTCCATAGGTCCCCACAACGGCTCTATCAACACTATTCAAGGCAAGAATTGATATAAAGGGTAAAATGGTAAAAAGACATATTTAAGAAGAAATTTGTTCTTCGGGCCAAATATGCAATTATGTGATAATAATGATTAATTAATTAATTACAAATTAGCTGTAATTATCAAAATTAATTAATAATTAATTATTATATAATTTTTGAAATTATATAAATAATTAATTTATTATAATTTTCAAAATTATAATAAAATAAATATTTAATTTTTGAAATTAGTATTTAATTAAAATTGGTTTTAATCAATTAGTAGAATTAATTAAATATATTTATTTGAGTGGGAGATAATAATCTGATAAGTTAAAATTAGATTTGAATTTAAAAGATTGATATTTATTCAAATAATTAATTATATGTGATAATTAGTTAAAAAGATAATAGATTCAAATTTGAATTAATTATCAGGTTGTTGGATTTTATCTGATAAGGTAGTTTGAATAAATAATTTAATAATTGTAGAAAAATCAAATATCTCTAATTTATAAGGTGTTGCATGACACACACAATCTCTGGACTGTGTGTGGCGTGCAGCTATATAAATATTAGGGATAGATTTTTCACTTTTATTTATTTAATTAATTAATTAATGGAAAATTCAAAAGATAGTTTTGATATTTTCATTAATAAGATAATTAATTAATTAAAAGATAAATTGTAAATTGGTTACATATTTATTTTTAAATTTAAATATTTTCCATATAAGTTAGACTTATCAAAAATAAATAAGATACTGAATTTATTCGCTCTAAGAAAAAAAACGACACTTTTCTATCTCTTCGTGAAAAAGATACAGAACCAATCTTAGGCATATTGTCTTGATCTCATGTGTTGAGTACATCAAGTTGAATCAGAAATATTCCATCCTTTATTCTCTAAGTGCACACACACTTCTTGAGGTGTAGAGAACGTTGTGGAAGATCTTGGTGTGAGTACCTGGGAGCAGCTTGGATAGGAACATCGTTTATAATTTTATTGAAAGATAGCAAGGACACTTGATAGGCATCAAGAGGGATGTTCTTTATTATTTTCTTGTTTATGATTAATGTATGTATATTAATGGATCTGCATATTTAAAAGTAGTTTAAATATGTTATAAAATTTGTGTTATACACTGGGCCAATCCATCACTATTCCGCTGCGTATTAGGAAACTCGTTCCTAATAGGCAGATAAGGCATTTATATCCTATTTAAGCAGTTAAACACATAACCACATAAATAGTTACCAAACCATGAGTCGAACTTGTCTTTAGTGGTGAGTTTACATGCCCAGCCTGTCTTCAGGAACCCTTAACCTTGGCACACTCTGATACCAAGTTATAACGCCCTGGATAGCTAAGACTGCTACAATGTGTGTTTAAATAGTGTTAAACTCGCTAAACGAGTCATTTGGCCATAAACGTGTAACTAAACGTTGTTAACGGCTTAGGGTTAAAAAATTTGGATGAAAGGAACGTTCATTTTATTAAAACGTTAAGTTCGTACATGGGATCCCAAAATAAACATTAACAAAGTCAATTACAGTTCCAAAAGGGTAATTACAACTCAAAAGTTACAAACAGCCGACCTAAGCGGCAAAATAGGGTTGGACCCTAGTTCCTCTAAGAAACCCCGGCCGTGGTGGTCGAGCAGGCGCAAATGTACACGTCGCCACTAAAGCTCCTCAACTCATGGCTAGTCCAGCTTCCCTTTCCCCTTACCTGCACCACATAGTACTCATGAGCCAAGGATCAGCAAGAAAACTTAAACATGCTCATAAGCAGTTAATAACATTTTACATAATCATAATAAGCATGTCTAGCAGTAATAACCATACTCATGCATGCATTCTATTCTGATAAGTGACTGCAGCGTCACACCAGGGCTTGTTGCCCTAAATAAATGATTAAAGAATCATGTTGGGGCCCAGCCCTAGGATATGGGACTAATAAATCACCCCGGGGACCATTGCCTTATCCTCTGTATAACCAGCCTTGAAGCTAGCCCAACGTACATGGTGCTTTGAATTTTCCACGACCATTGGGTCGGACAATCGAGCCAAGCCCTAATCACATATCTCACATATTGGGTGTAGTTTTCTCACCTATGGTCTAAGCACAAGAAAATAAGCAAGAAAGCATGACCCCCGAGAATGATCTGCTCCCAAGCCCTAGCGGCAACCTAGTAACAACCCATAAATAACGTTCTCATTACCATTCGATTCCATAATTGGACCCCAGGACCAATTGTAATGACCCAACTACTCTAGACTTTTGGACCATTAACGAAAACTATACATAAACACTAATTCTTAATAACACTTACAAGTGATAAGATCATAACTTTATTAAAACTTAAAAAAAACAAAGGTCAAACTTACATAAAATATAAGTTAGGATATGGGATCCCATTGTTTTAAAACCAAAACATGACATAATGATAATTTAAAAAGAGATTACATAATAAAATGCAGAAAAATACATATAAAAACCATAAGAACAAAAACTACATCCTCGAATCGAAACTCTCGGCTCTTTGAATCCATTCTGCCTCAATACACATTCCCCAAGCATCTACGAACCTTTCCCGCCACTATAGCTATTTTCCTGCACATATAAACATAAAAGGAATGAGCCTAATGCCCAACAAGGAAAATCTAACATATAGCCATATACATAAAAATTCATAATGCAACATAAAACATATCATAACACTTATGTCACATACATACTATAATGGCCATTATTACTTGGGGTCCCATAAACTAAGCAAGTCATATGCCCATTAGATTAGTGGGGTCTTGCTAGCTAAGCAAGTCATATGCCCATAATCTATTTGGGGCTTATTAGTCATATAGGTCATATGCCCAAGTCTACAATCATACTTAACAAAACATATTACATAACATAAAATCATAAGATAACATATAAAATCATATAACACATAAATCCTATCCTATTTTCCTTACCAAAATAACCGGGATATGAGAACTGATTTGGGACCTTGGAACACTCCTAAAAACCATAATATGGTGAGTATATTGAAGAAAAGGGATGAAAGTGAAAAAGGGACTATGCTATCAAAATATACTTACCAAAAACCTTGTGCTTAAGAACTTGGATTTCCTAACCAAGAATAAGAATAATGTTAGAATGAGTAGAAGACTATGAGAACTTTAAAGAACATAATACAGAAATGGACTAGAGTTTGGGATACCTTGAGTACTTTTATAATCAATCTAAACCTTGAACCGAAATGTGAATAAACCTTACTTCCCCAAGTGGTTGGTAAGCTTATAGTGATCAATCTTATAATTCCCAACCCAAGTGTTTACACTCTCACACTCACCTAGCAACTTGCAGCCTCTGAACTTAGAGTAATAGATGAATAAATGGCTGGGTACTAGGTCCTATTTATAGAGTTTAGGAATGAAAAGATCTTCATTTAACTTGAATAAAAATAATGGCTTTTTAAGTGAAAATAATTTGAATTATCATTCAGCAGAAGCTGAAGACTCGTTCAAAAAGATGCTGGACTCATCAAGAGGTTGAAGGTTTGAATGGAGAACATTTTTGAAAACTTTTAAAATATGCTGAGAGGGGCGATATATCACCCCCTGTAGGCGATATATCGCCTGGGCTAGTATGCCCGAGGCAATCGTGCAACGTTTCGTGTTTTTCGTATCTTCGTGCTGCGATATATCGCCCCCTATAGCTGCGATATATCGGCATACGCTGAATATTTAAACATGAAATTGCACATTTTTAGCTTAATTTAAATTGAGTAAATAGCCTTGACTAAGCCTTCTAACGTTTTCAAAGCTGCTGACTGACCTTAGGGTATTCAAATTTTAACCTTAATAAATTTAATCCTCAAACTACTTAATCATAAATAAACCCATACATAACATGTGCTATTATCTAATTGGTTCTTATCTAAACCTTATAGTATATTAAATATTATCCTCAATATCAGTCATATTAATCAAACCTTAGGTTAAAATTAATATTCTCAAACTATAGGTTAAACTTAGAAAATCTACAAGTACTACTATGAGTGTCCAAATAAATCCCGGTCTGAACCAAAAATCCACAGTCATAAAGATAATGATATTATTACTATTATACAACTATCTAACTTAGCTAAGTAAAGTTCTTAGACTCTACACCAATCCCATGCTCTCGGGACTCCAAACTCCCCCACACAAGGTGGTGAAATCGTCCCTCGAGCCCCTTGGCCTATGCCCTAAAATTACAAAATCAAGGCCCCAAAAAATGGCCTAGCGTCACGGCACAACCTAACAGGCACCGCGGCACCCAGCCAAGACCCCCTACCCTGGAACACCCCAACGCCGCGGCTCAGAAGAATAGCATCGCGGCACTCTTACGCAAACCCAGAAAATTCTGGGTTTTTCCACCATTTTCTCCGAGCCACAACTTCCAAAATCTCACCCCCAACCTTGCACCAAGGTCCCAAATGAGTCTTAAACTCTAACCAACACATCGTAAGTCATACAAACACCTCAAAAACCAAGCCAAATCTTTAACCCAAATCAAAACCCAACCACAGCTTAAAACTTTGCTGAAACTTAACCTCTGCAGAAATTCATCAGAAAAATAGAGCATAACCTTACCTTAAAGAACAATCATGACCCTTATGATATTCCACTTCGATCCTAGCTCCAATCCCCCTTCAATTCCCAAGCCATTTCCTCAAAATAAACAAAGCCCTCCAAAGGTATGTGAGAGAGAGAGAGAAAGCTGAGGTGAGAGCTGTGTTTTGTTTCCTTCCCCTAAAGCAAACTAGTGATTAAGTCACTCTCGTGGCATGAAAAGACCAAATTTCCCCTTGCCCAATAGCTTACTCCCTAACGCTCTCAAGGGGAAAACCGTCTTTAGCCACTTTTTCCCGCTAATCATAATTAACGCCTCATAATTCTCTTTACCTCCAATACCCTCGAGTAGTCACTAAATAATTTCCCATTACCCGATAAACCCTAGTAATGTAGTAAATTACCAAAATACCCCTAGGCTCAACCCAAGCAGGGTATTTGACCTCGTTATGACTAAACTGTTAACTTGCTCCCTAGGATCGCCTCGTGCAGAATAACCCAAATATATCCACATAATAATGTGGTCTCAACATATAACCCATATATATTCAAATTTTCCCTCAGCTGGCCAAAATTACAAAAATGCCCTTTTAATAAGAAACGGCCCACAAGCATGCTTAATACACCTAAACATACAAATACATTCATATTATAATATAACTCACATAATTCATATAATCATGCATATCATCACATAATAATGTAATTAATTAGTCATTGCCCTCCTGGCCCCCTAATTAAGGCACTAAGACTTATTAGGGAATTTGGGACACTACACATCCTCCTAGTGTCTCTCCTAGCCACGTTCTCTCGCCAGATTTTGTTATATGCACCCTCTGCAGTAAAGGCTTTCTCTACCACTTGTGCATAGGTTGTCACTCCAGGCACGGTGGTAATTCAAACATTCAAGGCTATATACGTTGTATCCTCTGAAGGAACATTTCCTTCCTTGTCCCATCAGTGGGTACCAATTCTGCAGCAAACTTGGCTAATCTATCAAACCTTAGTGTATACTATGTCACTGACATATTTCCCTCCAGTAGCTTACTGAATTCCTATGCCTTTGCAGTCGTAACTGTATGATTGTAATACTTTTCATTGAATACCATTATGAACTCTTCCCAATCCATGGTATTCACATTCCTGGTCTGGGATATTACTTCCCACCGAATTCGGGCATCCTCCCGAAACATGTATGTTGCACAGGCCACCCTCTCATTACCAACTACCCTCATAAAATCCAGGATAGCGATAACCATACTCATTCATTGTTTGTCCTTGGCCGGATCTACACTGCCCTTAAAAACTGGAGGGTGCTGCTTTCTGAACCTTTCATAGAGAGGTTTCCATTTGTTCCCAACCTCTAATGGTTGTACTACTACCGGCACAAACTCAGGTGGCACCTTTGACATTTATAAACAGATAACAATGCTAATAATTATTTTCTTAACAAAAAAAAAAAATTTGAATTTCCTGCTCTCTCTTCAGCTTGAGCTGGTGCCATGGCAGGGAGACCGAGATTGAAGAAGAAATCGCCAGGGAAGAAGAAAAGAGGGCCATCTTTCTCGGATCCAGTCATCAAAGTAAAATCTATGGCTGGCATCCTAGGGGTGGAGGCGATGGTGTTTGACGAAGAAGAGGAAGCTGATGGAATTCGACTGGATATTTCTGAGGAGGGTCAAATGCAGGATTCTTCTTTGCAATCTAAGATCGGAACAGTGTTGGAGAAAGAGGATGTGGCTAATCAGATTAAACAATCTCTGATTGGCGCAGAATTGGAACAAGATGGTTTGAATTGTCGATCTATGGTGAAACAAACACTCAATGATTGGTTGGGGGTTCTGAAAGGAGGATCGGGGAAGAACGCGCAATCAGGTACATCTAAAACTAATTATGTTCTGCATATTGAGGATAATTGTGTAAAGATAGAAGCAGCAGATATTGAAGATGAGATTCAATATTGGAACTCAGCTTTGGTCTGTTATGTCCTTAGAGCAAACCCACCAATTTCGGTGATGGAAGGATATTTTCGTCGAATCTGGAGAGATAAGGGAATTGATAAAATAGCTCTATTAGCTCCAGGGGTCTTTATTCTCAGGTTTAATTCGATGGAGGCTAGGGATGGAATACTGAATGGTGGTTATCAATTCTTTGATAGGAAGCCTCTTATCATGAAGAGTTGGGATCCTAACTCTAAATTTACTAAGGAAACAATACTGACGGTTCCGATTTGGGCCCAATTAAGCAATCTTGAATTGAAATACTGGGGTGAGAGGTCAATGGCAAATATTGTCGGCACAATTGGAAAAATGGTGAAGCAATATCGAGCAACCCTGGCAAGAGAGAAGTTACAATATGCACGGGTCCTAATTGAAGTGAATTTAACAAAATAATTACCATAACAAATCAAGTTTGAAGATGAAAATGGGGAGTTTGTGTATGTGGGAGTGCATTATGAATGGAAACCTGATATCTGTATGCACTATAAAGGGATAGGTCACAGGAAGGAAGTTTGTAAGAAGAGGATGAATCAAGGCGAACCATCAAAAGTCTGGCAAGAGAAGAAAAGTGGAGCTCCTAAGTTAGATCAGTCTATGACTGGAGACATTACAATCCAGAGGCAGGGACCAGAAGAGGAGAAAAGAGAGGAGAACCTATCTCTTACTGGGAAGAAAGGAATAGTGGGTAAGACTAAGGAGGTGAAAGAGAGAAATCTATTTTCGGTGCTAGGACATTATTCAGAAGCTGAGGTTATTGTTGGGGAAACATTACAGGAAATGAGGTCTAATATGAGTGGAGGGGGAGAGCCTCCATTCATAAATGGATAGACTATTTGGGTGGAATGTTAGGGGGCTTAACAAAACCAATAAACAAAGGGAGGTCATGAGAATGATCTCTAACAAAAGAATTGGTTTTGTTAGCCTCCTAGAAACAAGGGTAAAGGCTCCAAATATGGGGTCTTTATACCTTAATATGTTTAAGGGATGGTGCTTTACTACAAACTTAATGCATCATCCTAATGGTAGAATTGTAGTGGCTTGGAACCCTTTGAGTTATGATGTGGATATTCGAGGGTGTACTAGCCAATGGATGCATTTTGCTGTCATAGCCAAAAATGGTGTCAAATGTCCATTACAGTGGTGTATGCATGTAATGATATGTTAGGTAGGGAGAGGCCTTGGGAGGATTTGGAAAACATGGCTCATGGTATTACTTGCCCTTGGATTGTAATGGGAGTCTTCAATGCAGTATTATCTCCTGAAGATCATTTTCCTTATCATGGTAATGGTTCAGAATTAACTTCCTTTCAACACTGTGTGGAGCATTGCAGGTTAATTGATATGAAGTATTCGGGTACATATTTTACTTGGAATAATAAGCAAGCAGGAAAAGACAGAGTGTATGCTAAACTTGATAGAGTTTTGGCTAATGAGTGCTGGATAGAAAAGCTTCCTACTGCTGAAGTTATTTTTTTCCCTGAAGGTGATATGGACCATAGCCCGTTTATGGTGAATTTTGGATCTCTTTCTGAGAATAAGAAACCTTTCAGATTTTTCAACTTTTGGAGTAATCTTGAGGGCTTTCACAGGACAGTTGCTGAGAATTGGAGAAAGGAGGTTAAGGGGACTCCAATGTTTTGCTTGATAACAAAATTAAAAAGGCTTAGAGTGGAGTTGAAAAAGCTTAATAGAGAAAGGAAAGGGGATGTATTTGTGCAAGAGGCAAAGAAGCATAAACTAATGCTAGAAATCCAAGGGCAATTACAAATTGATCCTGGTAATAACCATTTGATAAAAGAGGAGATATCAAGAAGAAAAGACTATCAGCAGGCACATAAAAATCTGGTTCAGTTTCTTAAACAGAAAGTCAAAGAGGATTGGCTCAAGCATGGGGATGAGAATACTAAACTTTTCCATAATAGCATTCGGAATAGGCATATTCAGAATGCCATCTACTCGATTTGGGACATGAAAGGCAATTGGTTGGATAATCAGGAAGAGGTTCACAAAGCTTTTTATGAGTATTATGAAGAGTTGTTAGGATCAGAATTGAGAGACAAAAGGATGGTTTTAGATTCGGTGGTGCAAGCAGGAGCTACGATTTCAGAGCAGCAATCTGAATTTTTATTAAGGAAATATACTGCAGAAGAGGTTAAGGCTGCTCATTACTCGATCCCTGATGAGAAGGCACCTGGTCCGGATGGCTATAGTAGTGCATTCTTTAAACAATCATGGAATATCACAAGTGATGATCTAACTCAGGCAGTTCTTTCCTTCCTTCATTCAGGGAAAATCCTTAAAGAGATCAATACCACAAACATAGCCCTTATACCCAAATCGAATTGCCCTAAGAATGTTAGTGAGTATAGGCCTATTTCTTGTTGCAATGTGGTCTATAAGATAGCCACCAAACTGATATGTTCTAGACTTAGAGAGATTCTCCCTTCAATTATATCTGAGAATCAGAGTGGCTTTATAAAAGGCAGGAACATAGCCCATAACATAATGCTTTGTCAAGATCTAGTTAGGGGGTATGGGAGGAAAAGTGCTCAGGTAGCGTGCCTCTTCAAAATAGATCTGTAGAAAGCTTATGACTCTTTGGATTGGAAATTTTTACAAGAAATGTCGACTGCCCTTAAGTTCCCTGATCAATTTGTTCAGTTAGTAATGAGTTGTGTGACTACAGCCAAATTCTCTCTCATGATTAATGGGGTTCCTACGAGGCTTATTAATGCTAGAAGAGGGGTTAGGCAAGGGGACCCGATGTCTCCTTTACTGTTTGTGATTGGGATGGAGTATCTTACTAGAATTTTAGCTAAAGTAGCTAAACAGCCTGGTTTTCATTTTCACCCTAGATGTGGCAGTTTACAGTTAACCCATATGTGCTTTGCTGATGATCTACTGATGTTTAGCAAAGGAGACTTCAAGGCAGCTTACATGTTATTGAGAGGATTCCATCTTTTTTCTGAGACATCTGGTTTGAAGGCTAATAAATCGAAATCTGCCATATATGGAGTTGGGCTTCAGGAGGATTGTTGGCATTAGCTGTCTGCGATCTCTAGTTTTCAGCGAAGTAAGCTCCCATTAAAATACTTGGGGTTGTCAATAAGCAACAAAAGAATTTCCATAGCAGAGTGTGAGAGTTTGGTGGATAAAATGGTGAAAAGGATTCGAATTTGGACCTCCAGGAACCTATCTTATGCAGGGAGGTGTGTTCTTATTAACTCTGTGTTGATGTCCGTTAATACTTATTGGTCCCAAATGATTGTCTTGCCTAGTGCAGTGATAGATCGTATTAATCAGATATGTAGAGTTTTCTTATGGAAGAGTGGTGATAATGAGGAGGGTCATGAGAGAGTCTCCTGGACAGAGATTAGTAAACCAAAACAGAAAGGGGGTCTGGGTTTTAAGGACATAAGGCTATGGAATAAGTGTGCTTTAGGGAAATATGTTTGGGCAATTGCCAACAAGGAAGATAATATGTGGGTGAAGTGGATTCATGCTGTTTACATAAAGCAAGAAGATTGGTGGGATTATGTGGCACCTAGCACTAGTAGTTGATATTGGAAGCAATTAGTTAAAGTCAAGGAAGAATTAAAGGTCATGTATCATCAAACCGTTTCCAGCTGGTCTTTTTACAGTATAGCTAAAGTGTACAACGTGACGAAGAATATTGCAGAAAACAAGTGGAAATATGCTTCAATTTGGGATAGACTTGGTCATCCTAAGCACAAGTTTATTACATGGTTGGTGTTAAAGCAAAGGCTGTCGACTAGGGATAGGCTTTTCCGATTTGGAATAACTCAAAATACTATGTGTGTTATCTGTGGACAGTGCGGTGAAAGTCATCGGCATCTGTTTTTTGAGTGTATGTTCATTAAAAGTTGTTTGGAGCCTATCTTGACTTGGTTAGGGATAGGTTCTCATCATTTTGAACTGGCTGGGTTGTTGAATTGGATCAGAAGAAGTAGAAATTCTGCATGCAGAAGAAGAGTATATACTAGTTCAATTAGTGCTTGTATATACCACACTTGGCGAGCTAGAAACTCAGCACTTTGGAAGCTTCAGGTGCCGCTAGTGGGTTATGTAATACAGAGTATTAAATATGAAATTTGTATTAGACTTAGCTGGTTATTGGCTAAGAATCTGGGAAAGGAAGATTTAGCTTGGGTTAGAGATTTATAATGTAATTAATAATTTTTTGTTTTAGTGGTTGGAGTATGTAATTGATTGGTGATTGTAATTGTTGTGCATAATACAAGCTAGCTGATTTACCAAAAAATAATCATTTTCTTGCATTTATAAGCAAATAGTGATGCTAATAAGCATTTCATGGCCTACGCATACATATAACAAAGCTAATAAGCATTTCTTTCACATTCATAAACAATTTCAGTGCTAATAAGCATGCCTTTATAAATCATACAGCATTCAAGGGCCAGGCCCTATCAGAATATCTCATGCTTCCTAATAAAGTGGATAGTTAAGGCATTTATATCATATTTAAGAAGTTAAACACATTACCAAATAAATAGTTACCAAACCCTGAGTCGAGCTTTTCTTTAGTGGCGAGGGTACATGCTTTGCCAGTCTTCAGGAACCCTTAACCTTGGCACACTTTGATACCAAGTTGTATTGCCCTGGATAGCCAAGACCGTTACACTGTGTGTTTTAAATAGTGCTACACTCTCTAAACAAGTCTCTTGGCCATAAACGTGTAACTAAACATGATTAACGGTTTAGGGTTAAAAAATTTGTTCAAAAGGAATAACCATTTCATTAAAATGTTTACGTTCATACATGGGATCCCAATATAATATTTAAAAGGCTAATTACAATTCAAAAGTTACAACCAGCCTACCTAAGCGACAAAATAGGGTTTGACCCTAGTTCCTCTAAGAAACCCCGGTTGTGGTGGTCAAGCAGCCACATATGTACACATCGCCACCAAAGTTCTCCAACTCATGGCTGGTCCAGCTTCCCTTTTCCTTTACCTACATCACATAGCACCCGTGAGCCAAGGCTCAGCAAGAAAACTTAAACATGCTCATAAGCAGTTAATAACATATTACAGAATCTGAATAAGCATGCCTAGCAGTAATACCACTACTCATGCATGCATTCTATTCAGATAAGTGACTACGGTGTCACAATGGGGGCGTTGCCCTAAATACGTGACCATAAAGTCAACCTGGGGCCGCTGCCCTAAATAAATGACTAATAATTCATATCGGGACTTGTTTCCCTAGGATATGGGACTATAAAGTCATCCCGGGGTCCATTGCCCTATTCTCTGTATAACCAGCGTTAGAGGTGGCCTAGCGTACCTAGCGCTTTAATTTTCCAATTACCATAAGGTCGGTATTTTGTTATTTGCGCCCTCTACAGTAAGGACTTTCTCTATCACCTGTGCAGAGGTTGTCACTCCATGCACAGTGGTAATGCGAACATCCCAGGCTATCATAGGTTGTAGCCTCTAAAGGAAACTTTCTTTCCTTGTCCCATCAGTGGGTACTAATTCTACAGCAAACTTGGCTAATCTTTCAAACCTCAGTGTATATTCTGTCACTGACATATTTCCCTCCAGCAACTTACTGAATTCCTCTGCCTTTGCAGCCGTAATTGTATCATTGTAATACTTTTCATTGAATACCATTTTGAACTCCTTCCAATCCATGGTATTCACTTCCCATCACATTCGGGCATCCTTCCTGAAACATGTATGTGGCACAGGCCACCCTCTCATTACCAACTACCCTCATAAAATCCAGGATAGCGATAACCATACTCATCCACTGTTCAGCCTTGGCCGGATCTACACTACCCTCAAAAACTGGAGGGTGCTACATTCTAAACCTTTCATAGAGAGGTTCCCATTTGTTCCCAACCTCTGAGATTCCCATTCTAAACCTTTCATAGAGAGGTTCCCATTTGTTCCCAACCTTTCATAGAGAGGTTCCCATTTGTTCCCAACCTCTTACGGTTGTATTACTTCTGGCACCAACGCAGGTGGCACCTCTGACATTTACAAACAGATAACAATGCTAATAAGCATTTTGTGGCATTTATAAACAAATAGCGATGCAAATAAGCATTTCATTGCTTACGCATACATATAACAGCACTAATGAGCATTTCTTTCACATTCACAAATAATTTCAGTGCTAATAAGCATGTCTTTATAAATCATACAACAGTCAAAGGCCAAGCCCTATCAGAATATCTCATGCTTTCTAATAAAGCAGACAATTAAGGCATTTATATCCTATTTAAGTAGTTAAACACATAACCACATAATTAGTTACCAAACCCTAAGTCAAGCTTGTCTTTAGTGGTGAGGGTATATGCTTTCCCAGTCTTCAGGAACCCTTAACCTTGGCACACTCTGATACCAAGTTGTAACGCCCTGGATAGCCAAGACCGTTACACTGTGTGTTTTAAATAATGTAACTAAACATGATTAACGATTTAAGGTTAAAAATTTTGTCAAAAGGAATAACCAATTCATTAAAATGTTTACGTTCATACATGAGATCCCAAAATAATGTTTATAAGTCAAATTACAATTTAAAAGTTACAACCAGCTGACCTAAGCGAAAAAATAGGGTTTGACCCTAGTTCCTCTGAGAAACCTCGATCGTGGTGGTCAAGCAGCCGCATATGTACACATCGCCACTGAAGTTCTCCAACTCATGGCTGGTCCAGCTTCCCTTTTTCCTTACCTACACCACATAGTACCCGTGAGCCAAGGCTCAGCAAGAAAACTTAAACATGCTCATAAGCAGTTAATAACATATTACAAAATTAGAATAAGCATGCCTAGCAGTAATAACCATACTCATGCATGCATTCTATTCAGATAAATGACTACAATGTCACACCGTGGCCTGTTTCCCTAAATATGTGACCATATAGTCACCCCAGGGCCGCTGCCCTAAATAAATGAATAATAATTCATACCAGAGCTCGTTTCCCTAAGATATGGGACTATAGAGTCACCCCGGGGTCCATTTCCCTATTCTCTGTATAACCAACCTTAGAGTTGGCCCACCATACCTGGCGCTTTAATTTTCCAACGACCATAGGGTCGGTCAAGCGTATATCATGCTCCTGATTACGCCTAACCATATCAACCAGCGCTCAGTGCGCTATTACCGCCCTTGACTTATAAGTCAAACCTTTCGACCAGCGTTCAGTGCACTTTTGTCGTCCTTGACTTATAAGTCAAGCCTTTTCAATTAGATAATGTAGACAAGTATACATCAATTAACTATTATCCAGATACAGAGCATTCAAACATGCTTAACCAAAAAATCACAGGCATAATCATAATCATGCTCATTCACAAGGGCCCGAGCCCTAATCATAACTATATTTAACAACTGGGCCAAGTCCTAATCACATACATCACGTACTGGGTGTAGTTTTCTTACATTTGGTCCAAGTGCAAGCAAGCAAGCACGACTCCCGAGAACGATCATCTCCCAAGCCCTAGCGGTAACCTAGTCACAACCCATAAATAACGTTCTCATTACCATTTGATTCAATAAATGAACCCCGGGACTAATCTCGTGCTCTCGGGACTTCAAATTCCACTACACGGGGTGGTGAAATTGTCCCCCGAGCCCCTGGGCCTATGCCCTAAAAACTACAAAACTAAGGCCCCTGAAAATGGCCTGGCACCGCGACACTCAGCTAGAGCCACCTTGCCCTGGACCGCCTCAGCGCTGTGTCTAGGAAGAATAGCATCGCGGCTCCTCTGGGTGAAACCAAATTTTCTGGGTTTTTCCACCATTTTCTCCAAGGTAAAACTCACAAAATCTCATCCCAAAATTGCACCAAGGTCCCAAATGAGTCTAAGAGTCTCAATAACACATCATAAGCAACACAAACACCCCAAAAACCAAGTCAAATCCTTAACCCAACCAAAAGTTTAAAACTTAACCAAAACTTAAACCACATCAGAAATTCACCAAAAACCAAAGCACAATCTTACCTCAACTGAGAATCACGATCCATCAGCTGTTTCCAATTCAATCCTAGCTTTAATTTTCCATGTCCCAAGCTTTTCCCTCCTCAAAGTAATCAAAACTCACCAAGAGCTTCAAAATATAAAGAGGAACGAGAGATAGAGTGTGTGAGGTGCTGAGTTTGTGTTTCTCTATTTCCTACCTCTGAAGGAACTCAGTGACTAAGTCACTACTAGGAAGGAAAGGACCAAAATGCCCCTTGCCCACTAATGTACTCTTCAATGCCCTTAAGGGCAAATTAGTCATTTGTCACTTTTCCTGCTAATCTCAATTAACACCTCATTATTCTCGTTACTTCTAATATCCTCAAATAATTACTAAGTAATTTCCCATTACCTGATAAATCTCAGTAATGTACTAAATTACCAAAATACCCCTAGGCCCACCTCGAGTCGAGTATTTTGACCCCGTTATGACTAAACCGCTAACTTGCTCCCGAGGATCGCCTCATGCCAAATAACTCAAATATATCCACATAATAATGTGGTTTCAATCAATACAACACATATATATACATACAAATATGCCCTCAATGGGCCATAATTACGAAAATGCCCTTCTAATAAGAAATGGGCCCATATGCATGCTTAATACGCCTAAACATGCAACTACATTCATATTATAATATAAGTCACATAATAAATCAATTATTACCCTCTTGGCCCCCTAATCATGGCAATAAGTCATATTAGGGAAATTGGGACGTTACAAAATGTAACGACCCAAAATCACTAATATGGCTTAAGGGCCCTGATTAGTGTGTCGTGAAGGCATAATTGACTTATGAGTGAATTTATTGATTTAATGCATGCTTGTATGATTATTTGAATGTAAATGTGGTTAAATTTTATATCTATGAGAACCACATTATTATGTGGGTAGATTTGCAGTGAGCGACTTGAGGCGATCCTAGGGAGCTAGATAGCGGGAAAAGTCACAATGGGGCTTAGTAGTTGACTTTGGATAAGTCAGGGGTATTTTAGGTATCGAGTAGTTATTTAAACTATCGGGTTATGGAAATAAATATATGGAGATATATTTGAGGATAGGAAGCTTAGGCGGGAATATTGGGGAAATTTACCGTTTTGCCCTCGGGGACGTTTGCGGCACCCCGAGCCTCGGGATTGACTTAATTTATTAGGATTAGACTAAGTTAATGAAAACAGAGGAATGAAACAAACCGACCTCAGCTCTTCTTCTCTCTTCTCTTCTCTTCACTTCTCTTCCTTCTCTCTTCTCTTTCAAGAAACCATAGAAAATCTAAGGGAAAATTCAGCTGGAAATTTCTATGATTGAGCTGAAATCATGAAGGTTTAGCTTAGTACTCAGCTAAGGGACACCCAACTAGGATCAAGGTAAGAATTGAGCTTGTTTTTGGGAGTTAAAATTCTGAGTTTTGGCTGAATATTGAGGTGTTTATGGTTTTAATGTTTAAGGATTGAATTAAGCTGAAAGCTTAGACTTTAGCTCAGAAATTCATCAAGAAGGTGGTTCAGCAAAAGAGGTAAGTTTCAATTCGTATTCAGAGGTTAAAATTTTAGTTTTGCATGATTGGTTTTGGTGTTTAGAGTTGCTGGGTTTCAGAGAATCAAAATGGGGTTTTAGTAGGTTTTTAGGCTGGATTTCTGTTGGGATATGTTGTTAGAGTCATGATAAAAGTGTTGTGATTAATGGGTTTTGAATTAGGATGCTTTGGAATGGTTTTGGATGGGGTTAGGATGTTAGAAATGGTGGTTTTTCTAGGCACAAAGGGAAGGGTCGCGACTCTGTTCTAGAGAGTTGCGGCCCTAGGATGCAAAGGAGCCAGGGAGGCTCGGCCAGAGGGAAGCGACACGGCGTCCAAGGTCAGGGTCGCGGCGCGTGTCTGCTCTTTGGGAGGGGGCTTGGTTCTGTTTTAGAGGCGAGCCGTAGCTAGGCTTCAAGGGCCGTAACCCTTGGGTGCATTTTTGAACATTTGGGGATTTTAGGCGCAGGAGTCTAGCCTAGGGTGCTCGGGATCGATTTCCCCACCGTGCTTGGTGGAATTCAATGTCCCGGAATCTAGTATTGTACCCCGGAGACCTTTACTCGAATATTAATGGAACCCAATACCTTGGTTGTGACTAGGTGTTAAAGCTAGGGCTCGGGAACGGATAGCATCGCTCGTAATCAGTGAACGCGGAGACTAAAGGTAAGAAAACTGCAACTGGTTGGGTATTTGTAATGGGACTAAGTGCTCCCTAATATGTATACTTGAAAGGATGGTATTAAGCCATGTAAACAGTGAACCAACGACCTAAGAGTGCCAAGGGTTACACTATCGCACAGGGCGCGGCTTGGCCACTGGTAGTCGAGGACAGCTTATTATGCACTGAGCTCGGTTTAAGCGGACCGGAGTCTGATAAACGAGTTTTAGGCTCGTTTATGGTCCTAGTTTTTAGGCTATTTTTCATTAGTTAGGATTATTTTAGTTCGGAATTATGCTCGTTTGTTCTTGTTTCAGGGTGATTAATGTTAAGTGATGCAAATATTGGAAAGGAGCGAAAATGGAATGAAATCGAGACGGATTTGTGAATTTTGTTGGTTCTGTAAATAGCGCTACAGTGCCACCTTGGGAGCGCCGTAGCGCTAGGAAGAAATTTTGAAGAGGCTCGGCACTGACTTTAGCGCTACAGCGCTACAACATCAGCGCTACAGCGCTTGGATGCAGTTTTCAGGAAGTTGGTTCCTTACTTTAGCACTACAGCGCTACCAAAAGAGTGCTACAGCGCTGGTGCCCAGATTTCCCCCATTTCGGCTCTGAGTTTAGCGCTACAGCGCTACAAGGGTAGCGCTACAGCGCTGGTTTCGCGATTTCTGATATATCTGGTTATTTTTTATGGGCAATTCAGTCTTTTCCAGAGGGAACTTTTAGTAGGGATTTTTGGGAATCATATAGGCGTCAGAGACAAGGCAAAAGGGGAGAACGACGGCTGGAGTAAGAACACCATATTGGAGGATTCGTCCCTGAGTTTTTCATCTTTTTCTGTTAATTTTCATGTTTGTAATTGAACTATCATATGGCTAGAATGAATAACATAGGCTAAATTTTCTTTTAGGGCTTTTATGTGAATCTTTTGGAAACCCTTGTTATGGTTTAATGCAAAATTGATGTTCTTCTTCATCTTTTTCAATTCCTTGCAATCTATGTTAATTGTGCGATTATTGATTGATCACCTCTAATTGCTATTTTATGAATCAAATTGAAATCTGAAAAGTGAAATTTGATATGCTTTGATTGTTTGGATGCAAATTTAATTTAGAAGGAAAGTATCTAAATTGTTTGCCTATTTTTCTGAGTTGCGTGTTTAATGCTTTCTTCATGATTCAACTTACCATAGAAATATAGGAAGTTGTCATTGAGATTGAATTTTGTAAATCTTAACCAGATTACGAATTGTTTCTGCAACTTATTCTTGAATAGGGAGAAGGGGATATAGATGCTTGCATTAGGAAATAAGAGGGTGGAAAATAGAGGATCATAATTGACCTAATTGTATTTTCTCTGTTAATTTGTTTAATTCTTCATTTTGCTTCGTTAGTATTTTTCTTAGTTTAAAATCTCTGAATATTGTTTAATCAAATAAAATTAAAAGATTAATTGATTGGTAATTGATAAATCAGTCCTTGAGGACGATACTTGGTTTTTACCATTTTATTACGAACTGCGACTGTGTGCACTTGCACAGCATAAATTTCGCAACAAGTTTTTGGCGCTGTTGCCGGGGACTGAAAATAATTATCAATATCAGTCTAATTAATTTTTATTCTAATTTGATTTTAATTTCTCTTGTTTCTAATCTGTTTAGTTGCTTAATTTGTCTATCTCAGGTGACTTTTGGTATATGCGTGGCAGAAAAGGAAAAGACACACTTGTTCCTCTGAATCCTGAGATTGAAAAGTCTTGCAAGCAACTCAAAAAGAACAAGAGGGAGACCCAGAAATCTGTGAAGATGGCACAGAATGAAGGGGATGGCAGGAATGTTCTAATTCCTGGAGTTGTACAAGGGGGTCAGGCTCAGAACAATGCTGAGAGGAGCCTGAGAGATTATGTACTGCCCACTCTGACGGGAGTACAAAATAGTATACGCCCACCAGCTGTAGAGGCCAACAATTTCGAAATCAAGCCTGCTATTCTACAAATGGTGCAGTCCTCTGTGCAATTCAATGGGTTGCCTTCTGAAGATCCTCACACTCATTTGTCCAATTTTCTGGAGTTGTGTGGAACCTTCAGATATAATGGGGTGAGTGATGACGCTATCAAGCTTAGGCTTTTCCCATTTTCTCTGAGGGGCAGAGCTACAAGCTAGCTGAATTCGCTGCAGCCAAATTCTATTGTCACCTGGCAAGATCTAGCTCAGAAATTTTTGTCTAAATTCTTCCCTCCGTCCAAAGCTGCTAAATTGAGGGGAGATATCAATAACTTTTGCCAGAATGATGGAGAGTCATTGTATGAGGCTTGGGAACGGTTTAAGGAACTCCTGAGAAGATGTCCTCATCATGGCATTGAATAGTGGATGCTAGTACAGAATTTCTACAATGGTTTATGTCCGACAACCAGAACCATTATTGATGCTGCAGCGGGTGGCACTTTTATGAGCAAGAGCGCAACTGGTGCTTATGAGTTGCTGGAGGACATGGCTACAAACAACCATCAGTGGTCTGAGGAAAGATCATCAGGAGTTAGAAAGGTAGCTGGGGTGCATGAGCTGGATGCAATCACTGCTTTAACAGCGCAAGTAGCCTCTTTGACAAAGCAGTTGCAACAGAGCAGTGTATCTGCTAATGCGGTTCAGATGGCAGTGAGGTGTGAAATGTGTGGTGGTGCTCATTTTGTCGACCAGTGCCCTATCTGTATGAATAATAACACCCCAGTGGATCATGCTCAAGTTCAAGCAGTGGGAAATTTTCAAAGGCCACTCAATAACCCATTCTCAAATACTTACAATCCTGGGTGGCGAAATCATCCCAATTTTTCGTGGAAGAATAATCAGGGCCAACAACCTCAATTTCAGGGCCAATTTCAAAATAACATGCCTCAGCCACCTATGCATCAAGCTTCGTCATCACAACAACCTAGGCCTCAACAATCAATGCCTCAACCTGAGAGGCCTAATGAACTGCAAGCTGCCTTGTTGACTCTTACTAATACTCAGACTCAATTTATGACTGAGACCAGATCCTCTATTCGAAACCTTGAGACACAGGTTGGGCAGTTGGCCAATATGCTCAATAACAGACCCCAGGGAAACTTGCCCAGTAATACTGAAGTCAACCCCAAGGAGCAAGTTCAGGCAATTACTCTGAGGAGTGGGAAGCAAATTGAGCAGCCTAGACCTCCACAGGCAGTGGTTCAGAATAAAGCGATGGGTGCACAGTCTGATTCAGAAAGGGTTACTGAAGACCATCAGCAGTCAGAACAGAGTCCGCCAGTTGTTATTGAGCAGCCAGTTAGAGTTCCATACCCTCAGAGGCTTAGAAAGACTACACTTGATAAACAGTTTTCTAAGTTTCTTGAGGTGTTTAAAAAGTTGCACATAAACATTCCTTTTGTTGAGGCCTTGGAGCAGATGCCCAATTATGTTAAGTTCATGAAGGAGATTCTGTCAAAGAAAAGGAGAATGGAGGACTATGAGACTGTAGCACTCACTGAAGAGTGCAGCGCAATTTTACAAAGGAAGTTACCCCAAAAGCTGAGAGATCAGGGGAGTTTCACCATACCTTGCACCATTGGCAAGTTTGAATGTAAGCACGCCTTATGTGATCTGGGGGCAAGTATCAATCTGATGCCCCTGTCTGTGTTTAAAAGACTTGGTTTGGGGGAGGCAAAACCAACAACTGTCACCTTACAGCTCGCAGACCGATCGTTAACACATCCATGAGGTATCATTGAGGATGTTCTTGTGAAGGTAGATAAGTTCATATTTCCAGCTGACTTTATTGTTCTAGACATGGAGGAGGACACAGATGTCCCAATTATTCTCGGTAGGCCATTTCTAGCTACAGGCCAAGCTCTTATTGATGTTCACAAAGGAGAGCTTAAGCTTAGAGTTCAAGGAGATGAGGTGGTCTTTAATGTCTTTAAGTCTATGAAGTATCCGGTGGCTAGTGACAGTTACTTTAGTGTGGATGTGATAGAAAAGGCAGTCTCCAAGAGAAGAATGAGCAGTGATGCCTTAGAGGCAATATTATTGGGTGATGACGGCGACGATGATGATGATGCTGAGATCAGAGAATGTGTGAACTGGATCAACTCGTTCTTACCATATTGGAAGAAGTTTCAAGAACTAGCAGATGCGACTGATAAACCGCTAACCTCCATTCAGCAGCCACCGCAGTTGGAATTAAAAGTCCTCCCAGATCACTTGCGCTATGCTTATCTAGGAGAGAATGAAACTTTACCTGTCATTGTGTCAGCTGACCTGTCAAAGGTAGAGTTGGAGAAACTATTGAGGGTGTAAGGGAGCATAAATTGGCCATTGGGTGGACCTTGGCAGATATTAGAGGAATCAGCCCATCGACAGTGATGCATAAAAATTTTTTGGAGGAGAATAGCAAGCCATCCATAGAGGCCCAGAGAAGACTCAATCCAGCTATGAAGGAAGTAGTGTTGGAGCAAATTCTTAAATGGTTGGATGTTGGGGTAATCTACCCAATTTTTGATAGCGCATGGGTGAGCCCTGTGCAAGTGGTACCTAAGAAGGGTGGAATGACTGTGGTGAAAAATGAGAACAATGAACTCATTCCAACAAGGATTGTAACGGGGTGGCGGATTTGTATAGACTACCGCAAGCTCAATAAGGCCACAAGGAAGGATCATTTTCCTTTGCCTTTCCTTGATCAGATGCTTGACAGATTGGCAGGCCATAACTACTACTATTTCTTGGATGGGTATTCTGGGTATCATCAGATCGCTATTGCACCAGAGGATCAAGAGAAAACAACCTTCACATGTCCTTATGGCACATTTGCTTTCAGGAGAATGCCATTTGGACTATGCAATGCCCCTGCAACATTTCAACGGTGCATGATGGCCATATTTTCAGACATGGTAGACCGGTGTATTGAGATTTTCATGGATGATTTCTCTGTTTTTGGTTCATCATTCGACCTCTGTTTGGGTAACTTGGAGAACGTGTTGCGTTGTTGTGAGATGGCAAATCTAGTGCTAAATTGGGAGAAATGCCATTTTATGGTGAAAGAGGGGATTGTTCTTGGCCATAAAATCTCAAGTGAGGGAATTGAGGTAGATAGAGCAAAAATTTCTACCATTGAAAAGCTGCCTCCACCAGTCTCAGTCAAAGGAGTTAGAAGTTTTCTTGGTCACGCTGGGTTCTATCGAAGATTCATCAAAGATTTCTCTAAGGTGTCCAAGCCTCTCTCAAATCTTCTTATGAATGGAATTGTCTTTGATTTTAATGACGAATGTTTGAGGGCTTTCAAATTCTTGAAAGAAAAGCTTATTTCTGCTCCAATTGTGATAGCTCCGAATTGGGAGTTGCCTTTTGAGTTGATGTGCGATGCTAGTGACTATGCAGTGGGGGCAGTTCTGGGACAGCGGATTGACAAGGTATTCAGGTCTATTTACTATGCTATTCGGACTCTAAATGATGCTCAGCTGAATTATGCCACTACAGAAAAAGAGTTGCTAGCTATTGTGTTTGCTTGTGACAAATTTAGACCATATCTGATTGGTAACAAAGTGATTGTCTACACTGATCACTCTGCCATTAAATATTTGATGTCAAAGAAAGATGCCAAGCCCCACCTGATTAGATGGATTCTTTTGCTTCAAGAATTTGACTTGGAGATTCGTGACAAGAAGGGCAGCGAGAATGTGGTGGTTGATCATCTCTCTAGACTTGAGTTGGAGGAGACTGAAAATAAGAAGGCAGTGCAAATCAATGATCACTTTCCTGATGAGCAGTTGTTTGGGATAAGTGAAACTTTAGCTGTCCCTTGGTTTGCAGACATAGTGAACTTCTTGGTTGCCAAGATTGTGCCTCCTGAAATGTCAAAGTAGCAATTAAAGAAATTCTTTTCTGAGGTGAAACACTACTATTGGGAGGAACCTATTCTCTATAGGCACTGTGTTGACCAGATTATCAGAAGGTGTGTTCCTGAAGAAGAGATGCAGTCCATTCTTAATCACTGTCATACTCAACAATGCGGAGGGCACTTTGGAGCATCAAGAACAGCGGCCAAGGTATTACAAAGTGGTTTCTATTGGCCTTCATTATTCAAGGATGCCAATGTTTTTGTCAAAGCTTGTGATAGGTGTCAGTGAACTGGTAATATCTCGAGGAGAAATGAAATGCCTTTACAGGGGATTCTTGAGGTGGAATTGTTTGACGTATGGGGCATCGATTTCATGGGGCCTTTTCCACCATCTTACAACAATGAATACATTCTATTGGCAGTGGATTATGTATCCAAATGGGTGGAGGCTACAGCAACTAGAGCCAATGACGGTAAAACTGTGCTTAATTTTCTGCATAAACATATTTTTACTAGATTTGGCACTCCCCGAGCTCTGATTAGTGATGAAGGGAAACATTTTGTGAATAAGCAACTGGATGCATTGCTGGCTCGTTATGGAGTTTATCACCGAAAAGCTTTGCCTTACCATCCTCAATCAAATGGGCAAGCTGAAGTTTCGAACAGAGAAATCAAGAACATCCTTGAGAAGACCGTTGACAGTTCGAGGAAAAATTGGTCGAAAAAGTTAGATGATGCGATTTGGGCATACAGAACTGCATTCAAAACACCAATAGGCATGTCTCCTTACAGGTTGGTGTTTGGTAAAGTGTGTCATCTACCAGTTGAATTGGAGCACAGGGCATTCTGGGCTATGAAAAAGTTGAATTTTGATTGGAATGCCGCTAGTGAACGAAGGCTGTTGCAACTGAATGAACTTGACGAGTTCAGAAATGAGGCTTATGAGAATGCCAAGATTTATAAAGAAAGAACAAAGGCTTGGCATGACAAGAACTTAATCAGAAAGGAGTTCCAACCAGGGCAGCAGGTACTTCTGTTCAATTCAAGACTGCGACTGTTTCCTGGCAAATTGAAGTCAAGATGGTCAGGGCCATTCACTGTTGTTCAAGTCTTTCCATATGGTTCTGTAGAAGTTCGGGGCAATTCAGGTGATTCCTTTAAAGTCAATGGCCAGAGATTGAAACCTTACTTGGGTGGTACTTTTGATCAAGCAAAGTCTGTCCTCCTTCTGAAGCCTCTTTGAAGAGGGATCCAGCGTCCGGCTAAATGACGTTAAAGACAACGCTTTGAGGAGGCATTTCTCAGTTGTAAATTTATTTAATTTTATTTTATTTGGTTTTGAACAATGATGGGATTTTTTATTTAGTTGTTATTTTTATTTTCATGTATTGTTTGAACCGTGAAAATCGTGAAGAAAAAAAAACAAAAAACAAAAAAAATGAAAAAAATGTGGTGATTTCAGGTGCCATAGCGCTACAGCGCTACACTTGCAGCGCTATGGCGCTCTTCTCAGAGAAGAACAGGAACTTCGGGGGTCAGTTAGCGCTACAGCGCTGGTTCCAGAGGCCAGAGTCCAAATTCGCGTATCAGCGCTACATCGCTACCCTTATAGCTATAGCGCTCGACCCAGAATTTTTTTTAAAAATCAGAGGGGTGCGATTTTTTCCCTCATTTCCTCCACTTTCTTTTTCTTCATTTCTATTTTCTTTTCTCCATTTTCTCCATAACCTCCATAGCTCTTCCCTTGCAGCCCTTCCTCCCTAGAAATTTCACCACACCTTCTCTCTTTCTCTCATTTCTTTCTTCTTCTATTTCTCTCATTTCTTTGATTTCTTCTCCAACCCAGTCAAATCTCCCCAATCATTTGAAACCCTAAAAAAACAAAACTCACTGATTTAATTTCTTGTTGGAGAGGGAAATTCTCAAGGGGTTGTCCTAATTCATGCGTAAGGGAATCTATTGCAATGGTTTGGTAAGTGGTCTTCTTCCCTTTCCTCCTCCGATTTGTTTTGTTGTGATATTTGGGATTGGCTGGCCTTGATTGATTGAAGAGGGTGAATCCTTTCTGTGGCTTGGGTTTGGGGATTTTAGTTGATTTGCTTGAAAGGTTGAATATTGTCACTGTTTGTGAAGAGGAAAAGGGTCCATTGATAGGGGAGGTGCTGTAAAAAAAAAAATTGTCTTGTGGTTTGGTGATAATATAGATAATGGCACCCAAGAGTAGAGCGGGTAGAAATAAGGACAAGGGAAAGGGGCAAGCATCTGCGTCTCAACCTAGGGAAGATAGTTATGAGCATGAGTATGATGAGACTCGGTTTATCAATTTCAAGGCTCAGGAGCGGTATGAGAAATTTGTCAGGAAGCCTTTGATTCCCGAGCGTGAAGTAGAATTTCAGTCTGAACCGTTTGCTCATCCGATTTTTTAACGGGTTCGGGCAAATCTCATGAATAGGAAATGGGGCGATTTTGTAACTAGACTGGCACAGGCTAATGTGTCGTTGGTGTATGAGTTTTATGCGAACTTATGAGATAAACACATTGACACAGTCTTTGTTCGAGGGAAATGTGTGCCTTTCACTACTGAAGCGATTAATAAGGTGTTCAAAGCCCCGCATATAAAACAGGAGGAGGAGGAATATGCCCAGTTTTTGAATGGATCTATAGATTTTGCGGCGGTGGCTGATAAACTGTGCTTTGAAGGCGCTCCTTGGAATTTATCTGGCAGCCCCCCTAAAAGTAACGCATCATGCCAGCTTAACATGAAGGCGAGATTTCGGGCGTTCTTTGTGTGTGCTCGATTTATGCCAGTTAGTCATGTGTCTGATATGACTAAAGATCGAGCCTTATTGATGTACGCATTGATGCAGGGCATGAGTGTTAATCCGGGTATTTGGATCAAGGCAAACATCAATTTCATTGAAAAAGGGCACACTACTGGAGGTTTAGCCCATGGATCCGTCATCACGATGCTGTGCTGTAAAGCTGGTATCCCAGAGTTTGTTACTAATATCTATCATTCGCTGCAGCATCCGTTGTCCATTAATTTGATGAACGACTATCCTGAGCCTTCTTTATATGTGCCGCAAGCAAGAAAAAAGGGAAAGCGCCGTGTGGAAGCTGATGTGGAGGAAGAAGCTGAACCAGTTTTATTGGGTGGCGGTAGCAATTCAAGCTTGCAGCAAGTTAATGAGAAGTTGGATTATCTAATCCAACAGAATCAATATGTGGTTCAGCAGCAGCATATGGTGAATCAGTATTTGGGCCAGCGATATGATTATGAAGTGAGTCATGTGGCTCAATTAAACAATTTGGTGAGCCGCTGGTCGCTAGATGATTCGGATCGCACTTATTTTGCTCCACCTCCACCCTATCCACCGTACTCTCCGTTTTATCCTCCACCTCCACCCTCGTCCTTTGCTGGTTTTCCTGCACCTCAACCTCCGCAATCTCTGCCTTTCGAAGGTCCTTCGTTCCATCCACCACCACCGCCATACTGATGTGGCTGATCAGGTAAGTTCTCTTCCTCTGTTCCTTTTTTTTATCACATTGGGGACAATGTGCGTCTTTAGTTTGGGGGGGGGGGGGGGGGGGTGGAGCTTATTCTATTTTTATTTTTATTTTGCGTTATTTAATTTAGCTCTTAGTCTTTTGTTTGATTTTCTGTGTTGTTTAGTGTAATTGTTAAACCATCATTCGTGTCAGTTGTTGCTTTGGCTTTGCTCGTGAAAAGGAAATTGAATTCAACTGTGTGCTTGGTTCAATTGTTTTAGAGTTTAATTTAAAAGTTTTGTGGGAAATTTTTAATATGTTTTGAAAATGCAACATTTTGGATTTTATTATATGTGTTTGACTAGGGTTGGTGGAATGACAATTTGAATTTGATAAAACTTGCATTATTTGGCCTTTGAGGCGAAATCATTGATGACATGTGTTTAGAAAAATGATTTAGGCAATTTTATTGGATCGATTGTGCCTTTCAAGCCAACCTTGATTTAATTATCCTTAGTTACCCTTTTTTAGCCGTAAACTTTGTTTTTGTTCTTGATTATACTATCTGAGCCTAAATTTCTTAACTTCATTACTTTTCATTTTCCTTTGTTATCATAAGCATATAATTTGTGGGAAAGTAGAATGGAAAATAGTGAGGTATTGGTATGATTTGAATGTAGTATGATTGTACAAAAAGAAGAGAGAGAGAAACAAATCAATTTGTCACACTCCTTGATTTTATTTATATAGAAAATATTTAGTTTGGGGGAGTGTGAAATGATATTCAAAAAAAAATTTGATATGAAAAGAAAAGAAGAAAATGATGAAAGTGTTGTAATCTCTCTCTCTAATTGTATAAAAGGGTGATTTTTGGTGTGGTAAAGAGAAATTTGGCTGGTTTTAAGGTTTTATGCTTATGGTAACGATTGAGCCTAAATGACAATTTTATCTACCCTTGCCTAAGCCTAACGCTATAACCTGTGAAAGTCCTTTTGATTTCAAAACACGTGTTATTGACATTAGTGGAGAAGGTCAAGTAATGCAAGCATATTGAAAAATTGGTTTGTGGAATTGTCTGGAAGGAGTTGAGCATATATGATAGAGTCCAAATGTTGCAGTCATTTTCATGATATATTGTTGATTTCCCTAATTGAACTTTACAAATTGGACTTTAAGGCAATTGAGCTAAAATTCTGGTTATTGTTATTGCAATTGAGATTTCATGAGTTTTGGCAAAGCAGTATAGATGGTAATGATGGTTTAGCGTGTTCGTTTTGTGTTTGTTTCGTTTTGTCAGTTTAACTTAGTATTTACTCGAGGGCGAGTAAAGATTTAGTTTGGGGGAGTTTGATAAACGAGTTTTAGGCTCGTTTATGGTCCTAGTTTTTAGGCTATTTTTCATTAGTTAGGATTATTTTAGTTCGGAATTATGCTCATTTGTTCTTGTTTCAGGGTGATTAATGTTAAGTGATGCAAATTTTGGAAAGGAGCGAAAATGGAATGAAATCGAGACGGATTTGTGAATTTTGTTGGTTCTGTAAATAGCGCTACAGCGCCACCTTGGGAGCGCCGTAGCGCTAGGAAGAAATTTTGAAGAGGCTCGGCATTGACTTTAGCGCTACAGCGCTACAACATCAGCGCTACAGCGCTTGGACGCAGTTTTCAGGAAGTTGGTTCCTGACTTTAGCACTACAGCGCTACCAAAAGAGTGCTACAGCGCTACCAAAAGAGTGCTACAGCGCTGGTGCCCAGATTTCCCCCATTTCGGCTCTGAGTTTAGCGCTACAGCGCTACAAGGGTAGCGCTACAGCGCTGGTTTTGCGATTTCTGATATATCTGGTTATTTTTTATGGGCAATTCAGTCTTTTCCAGAGGGAACTTTTAGTAGGGATTTTTGGGAATCATATAGGCGTCAGAGACAAGGCAAAAGGGGAGAACGACGGCTGGAGTAAGAACACCATATTGGAGGATTCGTCCCTGAGTTTTTCATCTTTTTCTGTTAATTTTCATGTTTGTAATTGAACTATCATATGGCTAGAATGAATAACATAGGCTAAATTTTCTTTTAGGGCTTTTATGTGAATCTTTTGGAAACCCTTGTTATGGTTTAATGCAAAATTGATGTTCTTCTTCATCTCTTTCAATTCCTTGCAATCTATGTTAATTGTGCGATTATTGATTGATCACCTCTAATTGCTATTTTATGAATCAAATTGAAATCTGAAAAGTGAAATTTGATATGCTTTGATTGTTTGGATGCAAATTTAATTTAGAACGAAAGTATCTAAATTGTTTGCCTATTTTTCTGAGTTGCGTGTTTAATGCTTTCTTCATGATTCAACTTACCATAGAAATATAGGAAGTTGTCATTGAGATTGAATTTTGTAAATCTTAACCAGATTACGAATTGTTTCTGCAACTTATTCTTGAATAGGGAGAAGGGGATATAGATGCTTGCATTAGGAAATAAGAGGGTGGAAAATAGAGGATCATAATTGTCCTAATTGTATTTTCTCTGTTAATTTGTTTAATTCTTCATTTTGCTTCGTTAGTATTTTTCTTAGTTTAAAATCTCTGAAAATTGTTTAATCAAATAGAATTAAAAGATTAATTGATTGGTAATTGATAAATCAGTCCTTGAGGACGATACTTGGTTTTTACCATTTTATTACGAACTGCGACTGTGTGCACTTGCACAGCATAAATTTCGCAACAGAGTCAGTGGGGTAAACAGAGGGTGCGTCCTAAGTTGTCGGCCCTGACTATCATGTGACCTGAATATTATGAGACTTGAATGTTATCTCTGATTGGTTGCATCCTTGATTCTGAGTATATGCTTACTAGTTAATGTGGATTATTTGATGATTGATCATGCTTAAAGAATTGACTTTCTGTTATTGTTGTTTGTGTTGCATGTTATGTTTTCTTGCTGGGCATTGGCTCACGGGTGCTACGTGGTGTAGGTAAAGGCAAGGGCAAGCTTGATCAACCCTGACTTTGAGAGCTCTGCGAGCCAAATGTACATGACCAGCTGCTCAGCCGCCACGGTTGGGGTTTAGGCAGGGACGTGAGAACCGAAAATGTATATTTTGCCTTAGTATGGCTGATGGTTGTCTGTATTTTGGGAATTCTATAAGCCAACTTTTAAACTTTGTTTCTTTTTGGGATCCCATCTGTAAAACTATTTAGTTATATAGAATGAAACTTTTGAGACCAAAACCTTTTTAACCATAGCTCATACATGTTTAGTGACACGTTTTTGAATTAATGACTTGATTAGCAAGTCTTGCACCATTATAAGTACACAGTGTAGCGGTCTTGGCTATCCAGGGCGTTACACAAAAACTATTAGTTTAAGGGGAAATTACAAAAAGAACTTGATCCTAATTATGAGATGGTTAAAATTAAGGGCAAATTGGTCTTTTGGTTTTAGGGTTAGCTTTTGCAGACTAAAATAGAATTAGGTTAAATCTATTGTATTATTGTCAGTCGCTATATCGATCAAAGCAAGGATTCTCTCTGAGATTGAGGTCTAGAAGGTTGGAGAATTAAGAACAAACTTGAAGGTAAGATCTTATTAATCTTTACAATCTAGGTCATGTTTATGATTGTTCATGGGGTTTAAGCGTAGATGTTATGAATTAATTGTTATAATTTCATGATGGGGTATTTTATGAATATGTTTTAATGTTATAAACATCCTATGGGAGAATCAATGATGATATAAGGATTGGTTTTATGATATATGTTCATAGCTTGGGGGAGAAGAAGTTTTTTGCATGAGATTTTTTAGAGTTATGAAGTTAGAGGCTTCTCATGAATGTTTTATATTTTATTGATCTCTAAGAATTGTATGATGATATAGAGGGATTAAATATGAGAAAAACCCAAAAATAATTGTTCAAATCGGATTTAAATTGAGAGAGTTACGGTTGTTCGAAGAAAAGTCGTGATCTGGGATTACTCCGTCGGGCGCGACCACGCCCAAGGGGTAGCGCGACCGCGCTACATGCCCAGCAAACATGTTTTTTCCTCATATTGATGGTTTTGGTTGGGGCTTTGATGGTATAGTTTAAGGGTTTTCTATTTTGGGATTTTAGGACTTTCTTAAGGACACTTTAAGGGTGATTGGGTCTTAGAAAGCGTAAGATTGGTTCATGACATTTAGTTAAGTTATGAGTCTCTAAATGATATATGTTGAATGTTTTGAATTTAGGAAGGCACTTGAAGTGAGGTGATTGCGTCGCTACTGGACCTAAGGTAAGAAGAGTAGACACTTGCACGCGAGTGTATGCCCGACGTACTTATTTTGGTAAACTTTGTATGTTATATTGTAAATCATGTTATAAGCTATGATATGATTTATATTATGAACTATGTTAGGAATTAAGTTATGAATTATGTTATAAGCTATGCTATGAATTATATTATGAATTATGTTGTGAACTTTGCTAAGAAATATGCTATGAACTATGATATGAATTATGTTATTAGTTATGTTAGGAGCTATGTTGTGAGTGATGCACGTTGTGTGTGACTGAAATATGTGTGAATATGTTGTATGTTTGCGTGTCATGCTTACGATATGAAAATGCATGCTCACATTATCATAAATTCCATGCTTACATTACAAAAAATGCATGCTTATGTTAATTCGTGCTCAATTGACAACTGACCATATCAGCACTGGTTTACGGCTGGAACGACATCAGTAATATGTGTTATGGATTGAATATGTTATGCTAGGATAGGTTATTTTATGCTATGTTTATTTTATGCTATGTTTACGTTACACTATGGTTAGGTTAGGATAGATTACATTATGCTATGATTATGTTACATTGCGATATTGTTTATTATGGAACTTTGTATGATAAGGTATCGTCTATGAGTAGTTTATGTTTTAGGTTGTGATGATAAGAATTAGTTTATGTCAATGTTTTATATTTTATTCTTTATGTTGTATGTCTTATATTGTTGGGTTTTGGGGATTTGTGTCCTATATAGCTGTAACATCCCAAAAGTGCTCATATGGTTTAGTGTCTTGATTAGCATGCCGGGAGGGCATAATTGAATATATGTGTGATTGATTGATTTAATGCATGACTATGTGACATGCATGATTTATATGATAATATGAATATATTTATATGCATGTTTATAAGTATTAAATATGCATGTGGGCGTGTTCTTGTTTATAAGGGCATATTTGTAATTTTGGCATGTTGAAGGCATAAATGCGATTATATGTGTTAAATGATTGGGGCCACATTATTATGTGGATATATTTTCAGTATACGGCTCAAGGCGATCCTAGTGAGCGAATTAGCGGAATAGTCACAGCAAAGTTTAATACCCGACTCGGGGTGAGCTTAGGGGTATTTTGGGAAGATTAATGTATATTTGGGCTTTATCAAGTAATGGGTAAGTATTTGGTAGTTAGTTAGGCATGACGGGATTAATTAGAAATTTGAAGGACAAGTCGAGGAATTAGTGGGGAACAGGGAAAATGACCATCATGCCCTTATGGGCAATAAAAGAGGTTGAATTAATTTAAGGGGTATTTCTGTCTTTGGGTTAAGGATGTACTTAGATACTTTAGGAAATGACCAAAATCATTAGGATTACTCTCAAACACTCTCTCCCTCTCTCTCTTACACGTAATCTCTCCCTCCCTCTCTTGGGCTTGAAGGTTTTGGAGTGCTGAAGGAGAGGCCTGGGAATTGAAGCTTGGGGATTGAAAGATTGAAGCTAGGAGTAGGCAAGGAACTTATGGGGATTAAGCCATCACTGAGGTAAGATTTTAAGCCCTATTATGTTGAATTCTGGTTGGGTTTGGATGTGTTTAGAGATGCTTGGGTTGGCTTCTGAATTTGGGATTTAGGGGAAATTAAGCTAGTGATGTAGGCTATATGTGTTGTTTTTTAAGTGATACTGAGAATTCTAGACCTGGTTTTGGCTTAGGTGTATAGTTAGGTTGAATTTTTAGGCTGTAGTTGGGTGAAAAATACTGAGAAACCCAGGGATTTATGGGTTCACGGGGGCGCGCCGCGACCCAGTTCATGGGCATCGCGGCCCGTGTGCCCCGGGAGGCCTTGGGAGCTTGTAGGCGTGCCGTAGCACTAAAGGGCAAGTCGCAGGCTGCCTCCCCCCTAGAGCAAGGGGATGGCGCCTCTGACTTGAGGTGCACCGCGACTCGTAGGGCCAGGTCACGGCCCACCTAGGCAGCCATAGCCTAAGTTGGTTTTTAGGCTCGAGGAGGCTCGGGGATTTAAACCTAAGTGCTCAGGACGAATTCTACTACCCGGTTTAGTAGAATTCGAGGTTCCGGAGGCTAGTATTTGTTCCCAAAAAATTTAATTGGATTAAATTTTGATAATTATCCATTGTCGCTTGTGACTAGGGTTACCGTTAAGGCTCAGGACAGAGGATCGTGCTCGGGACCGCTTTGCATCCTTCGCTCGGGGCTCGAGGTAATAAAATTGCACCCAAGTTGTAAATGGGACTGAGATTCCCTGTAAATGAACATATGTGTTTTGTCACTTGTTTATATGTTATGTGTGATGTGAAAATACGGCCTAAGGGACTCGAGGCTGATGTTGAACCTACTGAACGCAGCTCGGCCTAAGCGAGTTGAGATCAGCTAAATAACCAGAGGGCTCGGCCTAAGGGTGTCGACCTTAGGATTTATATGTTTGGATTGAACTGTTATTGTTGCCTAGTTTAGCACTTGTATTCTGCTGTTAATCGACCTGATTGATCTAAAGTTTGCTATGTATGTTTTGTTGTTGTCTATGCTTGTTGATTATGGTTTTCTTGCTGGGCCTTGGATCACGGGTGCTATGTGGTGCAGGTAAAGGCAAGGGAAAACTAGACCAACCATGAGTTGGAGAGCTTTGGGGCGGAGTGTACATCGACAGCTGCTCGACCACCACGGCCGAGGGAATTACAGGGACTAGAGCTCAAAGTTGTATTTTGCCATTTAGACTGGCTACTGTTGTATTAACTTTTGAGGGTTGTATCTGCCATGTAAATCTTATTTTTGGGATATCATGTATCAAACTCTTGTTTTAATGAAAATCGATCATTTTACGATCAAAATCTTTTAACCCTAACCTGTCACTTGACTTTAGAAACACATTTATGTTCAAACGACTTGATTAGCGAGTCTTGCACTATTTTAACACACAGTGTAATGGTCTTGGTTAGGGCATTACAATAACTCTTCTTGCTGGGTGTTAGCTCACGGGTATTATGTGTTGCATGTAAAGGCATAAGCGTAGTTGATGAGGCGATGAGTTGGAGCAGGCTCAATCAGATGTGTGCATGTCGTGATCAGTTGACCTGGGGGTTGAAGGGGTTGCTACTTATCCATGGTTTTAAAAGTCTTCAAGTCATGGTTATTTGTTGATATTTAATAATTTGTATTTTTGCCTACGTAATGCATGCAAAAGATAGTTTATTTTAAATAATGAGATCTTGAGTTGTAGTTTTTGTAAAAAAAAATATTTAATTCATGTTTGTTTTCAAATAAGTTTCGATAAATATTTTGTAGTAAAATAATGGGTTTTAAGTCGGGTCATTACAATATTAAGTTAAAGTTTATATGTTTTTCAATTCTTATTCAATTTTTTTATCATACTTCTATATTGATTTCAATCATTTTACTTCTAATTTTTAATAAGTTAAGTCTATAATAAGTAATGTATTTATTTATTATTAACTTAAACATTTATAATTATATTCATTCTTATCAATTTTTCATTATATATTTTCTATTCATTGAATAATTTATATTCTATATTAATATCAAAAATTTAAAATATATTAAAAATAATAAGGTTAGTGATCAAATTACCAATACATACAAAATATAGGGACCAAATTGTATTTGTTGAAAGTTTTTAAACTGATCTTTTAACGGTGTTGGTCTAAGAGATGTATTTGCATCAAAACAAAAACAACAAACTTGCCATAATAAGATTTATAATTTAAGGACTATTCATACAAATAAATCTTTAATTAAATATCTTAAAATTTTAAATAAAAAAATTATCTATGAATAGGTATTTCATAAATATAATAAAAACCATAGATATATTAATTATAACAAAAATATCAATAACTAATTACTAATACATAAAAGAATTTAATATAAAATAAAATGCATAGCATAGGATATGGGTTTGACTGGAACTGTTGTACCATGCAAATAAGATACACGAGTCTTAGGATATGTTTGGTAGGATGGATGGAGAATAAGGAGGATAGAGAATATATGAAGGATGGAGAATATAAGGGAGGGGAAAGAGACTGATAATCATTTTATGGTGTTTGATACAAGAGAGATGGAGTAGTGGAATGATAAATAAATATATATTTATGAAATTATTTGTTTAGTCTTATGATTAATTTGTAATAATATCTTAAAATGACATAATTGTAATTTTAAATAAATTATTATGGTGAGTATGAATCTTTTCATTAAGGACGATTTACTATCCTCTCGTTTATCATCTCCTTCCTTCAATCCCTCTTACCAAATAAGGGCATTTACAATCTCCTCTCACCTCTATCCCTCCTCTACTCTCTATCCACTCTCTTCTCCCTGCAGCCAAACCTAGTGTTAGTTTCCAAGAACTGACGTCTTTGTAAATTTCTGAATGCATGAGACATTGTTTTTAGGTGAGCCAATCTCTGGTGTTAACTTTTGAGGAACTGGTGCTTCATGTACGATGTATTTTTTTTTTTTTATTGAAACGTGATAGCTACTTCATTAACTGGGAATCAAGATACAATAGAGTTTGGAGACCATTGTTTAGAATTACAAAAGACCGCAGGGCCGGGGGGGATAGTGTCTAAACATACGGTCCCATAAAGCAAGTTTATGAGCATAAAAGTTACTTTAGTCTACTGATGTGATTAGAGGAGCAGCCTATGAAGGACTTGGTGGCATTGTTGATACTTCATGTACGATGTATATGTACAGTTTTTTGGTAATAGATATTTAAAAAAATTCTTTTATGTTATATTATGCCTCAAAATCACTGGCGTGGAATTAGGAAGCTCCAATATGTAGTTAGCCCTTATAAATATCTCATTTCTAATTTATAAAAAAAAAACCTCAGCATGACCTGCCCACTCTATTAACTTTTTTTTTAAAGTTAATATTGGTAATTATTAAAAAAAACACACATATATATTGATAGCAAAATAAACAATAACAAATAAAGTGATATGATTATGATCTCTTATAATATATATAATGGACAGGAGATGAGTTAATTTTTAAAAATAAAATGTTCAAATGGGTAATCGCCCAAAATAAGTCTTACACAAAACATAAATTTCCATATACATAATTTAGACTTTTTATAAAAAAAAATCACGCAAAGCGTATAATAATGATAATAATAATAAAAAATAAATGCACACGTACAACAAATTTTTTGAACTTTGTTTTCGGTACTTTAATTATTCAGAATTTTTCAAAAACTTAAAAGAGATTTGATATACAATGGACACCATTATGAAAAAAAAAATTGTATTCAATACGCCCTCACGTGTCCATATAAGGAACATGTTGTACGAGTAGGGTGAAAAAGAATCTATGTCGTAGCATTCTCCTAAAAGTATTTTAAAATATGTATATTTTTTAATAATTACAAAAGACTGCGCGAAGCGCGGTTATGTTTTCTAGTATTTATATAAAGGAGAGCACCAAGGAGATGATGTGGTACTCTAAAATTGCTCCCAAGCATTCTTTATATTTTCTCATTTTTCATTTTTTTTATTCTTCTTTTAAAAAATTTATAATTAAAAAATAAAAATATCTATATAATTCATATATAATTTGAATTAAATTAATTTATTAATTGAAATGAGAGATATTTAAATTCTAAATATCTATATATAGTTACGATAATTTATTTTTATTTTTTATAATAATAAAAATTAATTAATTATTTTAAATGAAAGATATTTAAATTCTAAATATCTATGTATATATAAAAGAGAGCATCAATGAAATGATGTGTCACTCTAAAATTGCTCCAAATCATTCTTTTTATTTTCTCATTTTTTCACTTTTTTTTATTATTCTTTTTAAAATTTATGATTAAATAATGAAAAATATCTATCAAATTCATATATAATTTGAATTAAATTAATTCATTAATTGAAATGAGAATCTATATATTTATATAAAGGAGAGCACCAATGAGATGATATGGCACTCTAAAATTGCTCCAAAGCATTCTTTCTATTTTCTCATTTTTCACTTTTTTTATTCTTCTTTTAAAATTTTATGATTAAAAAATAAAAATATATATAATTCATATATAATTTGAATTAAATTAATTTATTAACTGAAATGAGAGATATTTAAATTCTAAATATATATATAGTTACGATAATCTATTTTTATTTTTTATAATAATAAAAAATTAATTAATTATTTTAAATGAGAGATATTTAAATTCTAAATATATATCTATATATATATAAAGGAGAGCTTCAATGATATTATGTGGCACTCTAAAATCTCTTCAAATCACTCTTTCTATTTTCTCATTTAATCTAATTTTTTTATTCATTTTCTATTTTCTAAAATATCTTAACAATTGAAAATATCAATATATATAAAGGAGAGCTTCAAGGATATTATGTGGCACTCTAAAATCTCTTCAAAGCACTCTTTCTATTTTCTCATTTAATCTAATTTTTTTATTCATTTTCTATTTTCTAAAATATCTTAACAATTGAAAATATCAATATATATACATATTAATTTGATTAAAAATTTATTTAGTTTAAATATCTTAACTACTTATTTATTGAAAAATACTAAAAAAATTAATTAAAAATTACGTAATAATTTTCGATTATCTATATATCTATTTTTCTTATTATATTATAATTATGTTTTTTTATTCCAAAGTGAATAGTTTTACAAAATATTTATATCTATATCTATATATAAATGAGAAGGTGGCATCCTATATTTTTTACAATTTATTTTTACTATTTTGTGAGAATTTCATATTGTATCCAAAAAAAAAATGTACATACATATATACGTACATCAACCCTTCAACAAATGTAACAGAATTAACCAAATTAATACACATACTTATAAATATATTGATTCTAATATAGTCATACGTAACAGTAGTTATCCAATAATAATAACATGAAAGAGATATCAATGAGAATGGTCACATATGGTTTAACTAAACAGTTATCACAATTAGATTTTATTATATTATTATACCATTTTATAATTAACATTTTACAATCTAAAGTATCTAATTTTTTATTTTCTTTAATATTTTATTAATTTTTTCAGTTTTAACCCATAAAAGTATGCCGTTACAAAATAATATGTTGCTTTTGCAAGCAGTTCTCTTCCTTAGAAAGAGAACTACCTTGATATTGGTAAGAACATATAATACCTGAATATTAATGAGAATTAAAATTTATTATCGGGTGTTGAATCGCTTGATGCTGTCATTTTTATTTAAAATTCTAATTATTATTATTTTCACTAAAGAAATTAAACTCTGAGTATATCGATTTACACTGTATATATGAATTTTAAAGAACCCACGTACCAAATTTTCAATTTTTCTTTTCGCTATGTAATTTAGTAAATATTAAATCTATATATTTATATCTATATCTATATATATATAAATGAGAGTTTCGATGAGATTATGTGAGACTCTAAAATTTATTCAAAGCACTATTTCTATTTTCTCATTTAATCTAATTTTTATTTATTTTCTATTTTCTAAAATATCTTAACAATTAAAAATATTAATATATATACATATTAATTTAATTAAAAATTTAATTTGCTTAAATATCTTAACTACTTAATCATTGAAAAATACTAAAAAAAAATTAATTAAAAATTACATAATAGTTTTCGGTTCTCTATATATCTATTTTTCTGATTATATTATAATTATGTTTTTTATTCAAAAGTGAATAGTTTTACAAAATATTATAATTATTATCATCAATCATCAATATTTATAATTGTATTTTTCTCTTATTTGATATTTTACTAAGCTTGTGAAAATAAGATATTACTAATGGCATTCTTTGGATTTGTGATTTGTTTTCACTATAATAAATAAATATTTTTATAGATTGTAATTTTAGTGGACATTCCCGCAGCAACAAAAGATGCGGAGGTTGATGTGAAACACGAAAAATTCTTTTTAGAAATAAGGAACACATTATGAATGAAAAATAATATTACTAAAAATAAAATAATGCACAACAACAAAAATAATAAATGTTTATTTAAATTATTTATGTTTATTTTAATTTAAATGTAATAGTTTTACGAAAATATATATTAACAACATGTATAATTTAATTTAAATTTGATTTATTTCAACGATGTACATTTTGAATTTAAATTTGATTAGATATTTCATTACAACAACTATTTAATTAAATTATAAATATAAGTAAACAATATTTTTTTCTCATTTTTTATATTACTTTTTTAATTTATAGCTATTAATTTATTAAGAAATTTTTTTTATCTATTTTGTCTGTTCTCTTTTTTCTCATTTTTATTTTAATAAAAATTATAATAGATAAAAATATCTACATATAATAATAATAATAATAATAATAATAAAATCTATCTATTTATATTTTAACTTTTTGACAAAATACAGGATCCAAATGTTAACTTTTAACAATAAAATATTCAAACAGGTAATCAACCAAATTATACGTGGTTCAAATAATCTATCTTTACATTCCTATTTTTTAATTTTTGACAAAACACAAGGTCCACAAGTTAATTTAAAAAAAATTAATGGTCAAAATTGGTAAACAACTAAAATACAAGGTTCAAAATGGTATGAACCCTTATAGAAAACATAAATTATATATATTTATAAAATTTACTTTTTATAAATAATTTTTAACCTTTTGAATAAATATATGATCCACAGGTTAATTTTTAAAAATAAACAATCAAAATGAGTAATCGGCCAAAATATAGTGTTCAAATAATAGATTTATCTATTTCTATTTTAATATTTTGACAAAACTTAAGGTCTACAAGTTAATTTGTAAAAATAAAAGTTTTAATGGGTGATCGACTAAAATACAAGGTTCAAAATAGTGTGAACCCTTACAGAAAACAAAAATTATATAAATATATTATTTAATTTTCATAAGAAGTTTGAACATTTTAAATAAATACATGGTCCAAAGGTTCATTTTAAAAAACATAGGGTCAAAACGGGTAATGAGCAAAAATACAGTGTTCAAATAATCAATCTATCAATTCCAATTTTTATTATTTTGACAAAACACGAGATCTAAAAGTTAATTTTTAAAAATAAAGACTTCAAACAGGTAATTGGCCAAAATAAATCTTACACAAAATATAAATTTTCTTATACATAATTTAGACTTTTTATAAAAAGAACTACGCAAAGCGTATAATAATAATAAATAAAAGTAAATGTACAACAAGCTTTTTGAACTTTGTTTTCAGTACTTTAAAATTTGTCAGAATTTTTCAAAAATCTACAGGAGGTTCGCTATACAATAACAGTGAACACCATCATGAAATAAAAAATTATGGTCAAGATGTCTTCACGTGTCTATATAAAGAACATGTTGTACGAGTATGGTCAAAATGAATCACCACCCCACAGTCTCCCAAAAAATATTTTAAAATATATATGTTTTAATAATTACAAAAGACTGCGAGGAGCGCGGTTATATTTTCTAGTGTATATATAAAAGAGAGCATCAATGAAATGATGTGTCACTCTAAAATTGCTCCAAAGCATTCTTTTGATTTTCTCATTTTTTTTCACTTTTTTAATTCTTCTTTTAAAAATGTATGATTAAAAAATGAAAAATATCTATCTAATTCCTATATAATTTGAATTAAATTAATTCATTAATTGAAATGAGAAATATTTAAATTCTAAATATCTATATGTGTAGTTACGATAACCTATTTTTATATTTTTTTCACTTTTTTATTCTTCTAAAAAAATTTATGATTAAAAAAATTAAAATATTTATCTAATTCATATATAATTTGAATTAAATTAATTCATTTATTTTAAGGGAGGTATTTAAATTCTAAATATTAATATATATAGTTACGATAACCTATTTTATTTTTTCACTTTTTTTATTCTTCTTTTAAAAAAAATTATTAAAAAATAAAAATATTTATCTATTGATGCGGTTTTTCACCAACAGTGAATTATATGAATAACTAGGATGGATTAGCACTTGATGATAAACCATAATAAGAAAATGATAATACTTAAGAATGTTGGAAGCCAACTACGAAGAAAAATGATCACTCCTTTTTACGTGGTTCGGAGGTTAAAATCCCCCTAGTCCACGAGTCAATATTATTGATCTAGCTCTTGCTATTTTTACAGAGTATTTGCATTACAGAAAGAATCCAACCCTTTGCACAACCCAGGATCCTGGTATTTATAGGAGAATGATCTCTGGGTAGGTATTGGGGTCATCCCGTGATCTCTTGATCCTTCACATCATTTCTGCAACATTGATGATTAACATCTAAATTTTACAGTGGTCTAATCAATCAGATAAAAAAGGTAATGGGCCGCATGGCCTTAATCAGGCGTGTGATGTTTGATCACGCACGTTTAAATTGCGTATCCGGGAATTCAGGAATTAAACAGACACGTGATGTCTGTTATAGGCACGTTTATATTGCGTGGTCAACTTTACAAAGATCCTGGGGTATGTCAGGCCTTTGATATATCACGAGCTTAATTTAAAGCTAGCTCTTATCTTTTGGTGCCATGTTTATACAATGGTTCTAGGTGATAAGCTGCTAAATGATTCATCAGCTCGAGCTATTTGTTTAGGGGATCGTACCGAATTCCTCCGGATGAATGGTGAACATGTGGCACATTGGTTATGGCTTTTTGTTAGTTTGCTTTGCCCAAGCTGCCTCAACAAAGTACGTGCTGATATTCAGGGTGTACATTTGCCCCCCAAGCCCCTGCTCGTGATCTATGACGTCACTTTTGACTTTCACAGTGGGGGCTTTTAAACTCCCTTTTCGATTATCTATGCCCTGCCCACCATTTGAGTACTGGACACATGGAACGCCGTGATTGGCGCCTGCTCGGGCTTCGAGGATGGCATTAAATGGCCTGGCCACCTTTTTGTTGCCGTCTCATCTTCTGAATCATGACCCTCGTATCTCGTATTAGTTTGATCGGACGGTCCTCATTTCCTAATGTCTTTTACGTATAAATAGGGTTGGCCATTTTTAGTACTCATCACCTTTTATTTGAAATTTTTCTTCATTTCCTCTCTTCCGATTCTCAAAAACTCTTCTTCTTCTTCTGCCTAAAATCTCAGAAATCCTTATATTCTTGTCACAACAACCCTTCGAAAACCCAGTCTTGAGGGTTTCTCCAGGACTTCTACCTCTATGCTGCTTGCAACCTTCGCTTTGGAAAATATATTGTAAGTTTCCTATTTTTCGTGTGTTTCAATTTCCTTTTTCCTTGCCATGCAAATTTACATTTCATAGTCATAAACATTAGGTTGTTCCTGAATAACTTTGGTGTATAGCTTTCGATTTTAGGCGTATTGAGTAGATCCTAAAACATGTCTAAGGATTGAGAGGTTTCTGGGTAAACTTAGGAAATACCCACTCGGGGTATGGAAGGCGAGAGGTTTTTAGGGTATAAAACCGGGTAGCTTAAGGGTCACGTTTCTTGGGCAGTTTTTCTTTAAAACCCTCTTCCCAAGGCAAGTAGTGGCCTGACTCGCCTGACACACGGATCCCTAAATATCAGGGGTCTTTTGGAAAACTTAGGCGCGTGGCACAGGCAACGCATGGCATCACGCGGGCTGATATTGCGTCAGCACGTGTGTTAGGGCACCTCGCCTTTGTTTTTTCTCCTGTTCAAAAGTTCTACATCGCCCACTAAAAACTCTATCGTTTTTATTCAATAGGTGATCTGATGGCACCAAAGAAAGGAGCATCTAAGAATAACGCGGCTGGCTCATCGTCTCAGCAACTCTGCAAGGGGAAGGAGGTCGTCCCCGACTCCCCCCCTTCCTGAGTTTGGTCCTGTGGTGGAGGCAGAGGTCACAGTTGCTCCTAACGCCTTCTTCGAGGCCGAGAGGATCATCTCCAAGATAACGACCCAAGGAAGGGTCAACAAACTCCTCTTGTCCCACAACATTGAGGCTGGGAAAGGGACCTTAATCGCTCAACCTCCCTACGAGGGGGAGCGGAGCTGTTCACCGCTCCAGGACGACTTCGCGGCCTGGAGTGACGAACATTTGGAGGTTGGCGCCATTCCAGCTCCCCCCCAACTCGTACCGGCTGCTGGCGAGGTTGAAATACTTGTTCCTGAAGCATGAGTGGGAGGTCCCCACTCCGGCAAACATCCTATACTTCTTCTGCCTCAAAGTCAGCCCGGACCAAAGGGGACGAGGGGACGGGTTCTATTATTTGACCTGATTCCCTAATTCTCCTGTAGTCATCGAGCTGCCCAGCCACCCCAACGACTTCAAAGATCAATTCTTCATGTCAAACGAGTTCTGCAACTGCAAACACCAGTACTTCAACCGCCCCCATAATTTTTCTTTTCTCAGCTCGCATAAAATTCCTTTCATACTTAGTCTCCCTTGTGCGTTTATTGATTGGAATGTGTTCGCACAACCATTTTTACGAGGACGGCCAAATCAGCGACCCTTGGGGGTCAGTACGAGACTTTAGCAGGGCTTCCGTCTAACGAGAAGGACTACCGCTAGCTCGTGTATGATGACATGATGCTGGCGTGCAAACTGATTGCCAAAGGTCAGACCCTAGCCTTGAGAAGGACGTGGGCCGCTGTCCCGTAATCCGCGAGCTCCCTCCCATTCCCGAAAGGAATGCTGAGGCCGACAGCAAGGAATCGGAGGAGGACGTGGTACCCCTCATGCGAAAGAGGCGAGCTCCTGAGGCCGCTGGGGATCCCATTGCTGAGCGAGCCGCGTTGGGGGCAGCAATTGGCCCCTCCGGCCAAGGTAACCCATATCCTTTTAGGGATTTAGATAGGGTTGTGACCGACCTTAGGCTAGTTAAGTTCAACCCCAACTAGCTCGTACACCGTAACCCTGATGACCCAGATCATAATATCACCTTGCTCCAATGTGTGGACCACTTGGTTCTCCGGTATGATATGGGCTATCCTAGGGGGACCGTAGTGGTGGACAATACCTTGTCCTTTAGGTCGGACTTCTTTGAATAGTATGGAACAAACCTTAGGTCATGGCCATCCCTTCTCCAAGGTGTTGTAGCCCCAGGACTTAGGCAATATGTAGAGGGGTCCAGCCCCGAGTTAGAGTCTGACCCAGAACCTCCCTTAATCCAAGAAGTGTTTGACCTAGACTCTCCTTCCCCCATAGCAGCTCCGAGGTCGGAGGTCGTGGAAATAGACTCCTCTAGCTCGGACGGTAGGATCTTTTGATACTTTGTATGTACTTTCCTTGCAAACTGATGAGTATGCATGTGTATCTAACAAATTTTCCTTTCTTCTTCAGTTGAGGAGATGGCACAACGAGGGGAACCCGACATCTGGTTGATGTTCCAGGAGGGGAAATCCAGTGGCGGCCCCCTGGTCAAGAAACTTTGACCCACGTCAAAGAAAACTCCTCTGACTGCGGCTGCTTCCAAATCCTTGGCCAAAGGGACGGTCACGAGCTCGGGAGCTGCACCTGTCGCCCCTGTGGAGAAGAGGGGTCTGGCCGAACCCCTTCCTCGCCTTCCCCCAGCTCCTGCTCAAGACCAGATAGCACCAACTGGTCCCCCGGCTTCAACTATCCCTTCTGCCTCCGTCCGCATTCTTGTCAACCCCCAAGACTTGGAGCTAATTCCAGACACTTTTCGAGGGACAGTCTATGGGACGGCGAACTACGCGGTGGATCATTTTTACAAGGCCAAGCCCACCGACCTGAGGGTGATCGAGGAGAGGAGCCCGGAGAACGTCATGGAGTCAGCCCTGGGAATGAACCTCACGGTAAGCACTTTTCCTGACCTGAATTTTATTATTCTCCTTGGCATGTGCCTAACTGTTTCATTGCTTCTTTGCAGGCGATCCTGGCTCAACATCGTAGCATATCTCAGGCAAGGGCTAGGAATGCCGAACTTCAGGCCGAGCTGACTGCGGTCCAAGTTGCTCTCGCCGCTTCTCAACAAAGCGAGCAGAGTGCCAAGGCTGCCTTGGTGGTGGCCCAGGCGAGTGAACAGGCGGCGAAGGCTGCCTTAACCAATGCTTAGGAAGGCGAGCCGGTGGCGAAGGCAGTCTCGGTATCCCTTCAGGCCGAGCTCGAGGGGGCCAAGGCAAAATAGCTGGAGGTCGAGGCGGCCCTTCTGGAGGAGAAAAAGGCATCGACATCCTCCATGGAGAGCATGCTTTACCACTGTTGGGCCTTCAATCAGGACGGCAACTTCTCCTTTATGGCCGATGCGTGGGGGCACTACCTCGAGAAGTTCAAGGTTCGGCTACAACAGGAGCGGCAAGCGCCGATTGAGACCGGGGAGACCTCTGCTGCGAGCGAGCAGGAGACTGAGGAGGTGACGTCCTCAGAGCGGCCTGGGGGGCCTTAGAATTTTTGTACTTTTATTTGTGAATGCTAAGCACGAGGTTATTCTCCTCGAGACAATTTGTATATTAACTTCAGTTATCCAAGTTTTACTTGTTTTCCAATATCTCGTCCTTTATGATGTGCTAGGCAGAAACTTAATTCGCGATAGTTTTATCGACAGCTCGTGTTTTTTAAAAAAAAACATTGGTTAATCAATTTAACCAACTTCTAAGCTTTGGAACCTGGTCGTGTCCAGGATATTTAATTTTTTTTATAAAAAAAAACTTAGTTCGCGTTAGTTTTATCGACACCCCGTGTTTTTTAGAAAAAACACAATCAATTTAACCAACTTCTAAGCTTTGGAACCTCGTCGCGTCCAGGATATTTAATTTTTAAAAACTTAGTTCGTGCTAGTTTTATCGACACCTTGTGTTTTTTAGAAAAAACACTGAATCAATTTATCCAACTTCTAAGTTTTGGAACCTGGTCTCGTCCAGGATATTTAATTTTTAAAAACTTAGTTCACGTTATTTTTATTGACACCTCGTGTTTTTTAGAAGAAATACTTGTTATCCCCATTTCCTGCATGGGCTCGGGGCCTTCGTCCAGGCCCATTGTCAGGGGCCATGTAAGCATGCGGGCCCGGCCCAAGGCCTCCTGGTATGGAGTGTCCAAGGGGAGGGGTATGGACCAGGGATGCATGTCTGGGCCTGTTGGAGGGGTACGGCATGTCCTCCGGCTCCGTCCTCCGGGACGATAGTCCGGGCGATGTACATAGTGTTCGGACCCCCGCGGCCTACGCGTCCAGGTCCCGGACCCTGATACGGTCCGGGCTTGTGGTAAACGAAGCGGGACAAAGGTAAACAGACCCAGATCACCTCACCCCCGGTTGAAGGGGTCAAGCATCCAGGATCCTGAAGCCGCCTCACTCAGCGTGGGCGTTGTCCCCACTTTTCACCTGCAGAAAAGGCCACCTCGGGATTGCACGCCGTTGTTTTAGGTCTGCGTTGTCAAGTACTCTGACTGGTCTTGTCTCCTGAATCTGCCTCGTAACTCGAAGTGTCCAGACCAAAAGCACCGTTTTGTCGGGCGAGATATAGCTCTAAGGTCAACCTGTTGGGCCTTAGCTGGTTTGGAATTCATATATTTTGTACCTTTTGTATTGGGCCTCTACTAGAAAGGCCAGGAATATCCCTATCTCCGATGGGCCAGGGTCGTACCCGGCCCAGACCTGGTGTTCCCATAGGCCTATAAATATAAGCTACAGAACACTGTAAAAGGGGTCTCTCTTCACCAAAAAATATAGTAACTCTGTCAAAATATAGAGGGAAACTCCATTGTAAAAGGTTCTTCAAGCTCTAATAATATAGACTCGTGGACTAAGGCTAGTTAACGCCCCAACCACTTTAAAACCCCGTGTTAATCTTCTGCTTTCATTATAATTATCATATAGATAATAGATATTAATATAGTTGCCGAAAATCTCGGTTAACAATACTGGTTAATCAATTTAACCAACTTCTAAGTTTTGGAACCTGGTCGTGACCAGGATATTTAATTTTAAAAACTTAGTTCAAGTTAGTTTTATCGACACCCCATGTTTTTTAGAAAAAACACTGGTTAATCAATTTAACCAACTTCTATGTTTTGGAACCTGGTCGTGTCCAGGATATTTAATTTTAAAAACTTAGTTCACGTTAGTTTTATCGACACCCCGTGTTTTTTAGAAAAAACACTAGTTAATCAATTTAACCAACTTCTAAGTTTTGGAACCTGGTCGTGTCCAGGATATTTAATTTTAAAAAATTAGTTCGCGTTAGTTTTATCGACACCCCGTGTTTTTTTAGAAAAAACACTGGTTAATCAATTTAACCAACTTCTAAGTTTAGGAACCTGGTCGTCGGGTAATCTGCCCCCCAAGTAATCAGGAAGTGGACTTGCTGGGTTACTTTGAACTAACATACAAATGAAACCGTACACAGACACAAATGAAACCATACACATCATCATTCATTTCATTTTTTTTATAATTAATTGGATTTTATATGCAAGCCTTACATAGACAAGAGGTTTGACTACTGATAATACTTTCTCAAATGTATAGCATTCCAGGTCCGTGGTACCATTTCTCCATTAAGCCGGGCCAATTTGAAAGTACCTTCATGTACGATTTCGATGATCTGATAGGGCCCTTCCCAGCTCAGGCCTAAGGCACCATCTTTGGGGTCTTTGGCCACTAGAAACACCCTTCATAGTACCAGGTCTCCTAATTCAAAGACACGCTTCTTAACCTTTGAATTAAAGTAACAGGTGATTTTCTGTTGATAATGCACAAGTCGTAACTGTGAATCTTCTCGCTTTTCATCAATCAGATCGAGGGACGCGCTGAGCAATTTGTCATTCTGCCCCTGGCTGAAGGTCTGGATCCTGTGCGTGGCTATCTTTGTTTCAACAGGAAGGACGACCTCACTTTCGAAAGTCAGGGAAAAAGGGGTGTGCCCCGTCGAAGTTCGATGTGAGGTCCGGTATGCCCATAGCACCTGCGGGAGCTGCTCGAGCCAAACTCCCTTGGCCTCATCCAGCCTCTTCTTAAGGCTTGCCTTGAGCGTCTTGTTCACAACCTTGACCTGCCCATTAGCCTGGGGGTAGGCCACAGAGGAAAAACTCTCAATTATGTCGTGTCTTGCACAAAATTTGGTGAAGAGGTCGCTATCGAACTGGGTTCCATTGTCTGACACGATCTTCCTTGGCAGTTCGAACCGGCAGACGATATTCCTAACCAGAAAATCAAGGGCTCTCTTTGACGTTATTGTTGCCAGGGGCTCCGCTTCTGCCTATTTCATGAAATAGTCAACGTCCACTACTACATAGCGAACTCCTCCTTTTCCCGTGTCCAAGGCTCCAATTAAGTCAATTCCCCAGACCGCGAATGGCCATGGGGACGAGATCATCTTCAGCTCGACTGATCGTGGCAAACCGTTGGCACTTGTCACCTTTTCGGACTTAGGAAATTGAGTCCTTTGATAGAGTGGGCCAATAATATCCTTGCCTCGATATCTTCAAGGCCAGGTTTTGCCCCCCAGGGTGATCTCCACAAAAGCCTCCATGCATCTCCTGCAAAATATTTTTAGCCTCCTCTGGCAGAACACATCACAGAAGAGGTAGAGAGAGGCCACGTCAGTACAATGTTCCGTCTATGACTGTATACCTCGGATCTTGATAGAGTATCTTCCTTGCATTATTTCGCTCGTCGGGTAACTTCCTTGTTGTAAGGTACTTGACTATGGGAGTCATCCAGGTTGGCCTGGCATCGATCATCTCGATCTCCCTTGTATCCTCTACCACGCTTGGTCTTTCCAAGAATTCCACCGGTATCAGGCTCAAGGTCTCGGCTTCCTTGGAGGTAGAGAGTTTTGCTAGAGCGTCAGCATTGGCATTCTGCTCACGTGGGATCTGCCCGATTAGGCTGTATTCAAATTCGGACAGCTCCTTTTTCACCTTGGCCAGGTAGGGCGCCATCTTGGTTCCCTGCGCTTGGTATTCCCCTAATACTTGGTTTACCATGAGCTGGGAATCGTTGTAGCACTGGATGGCCTTGGCCTTCAGCTCCTTGGCCACTCTAAGCCCAGCCAATAAAGCTTCATACTCGGCCTCGTTGTTGGATGCCTCGAATCCGAACTGTAACGCGGAGTGGAAACGATGCCCCTCCAGGGATATCAAGATAATTCCAGCTCCGGGCCCATTCTCATTAGATGAACCATCCACAAAGACTCTCCACAAAGCCTGCACCGGTTCTTCCCGAGGTTCCACTTGGAATCCAGTGTATTCAGCCATGAAATCAGCCAGGGCTTGGCTTTTTATTACAGTTTGTGGTACGTACAGTATTTCGAATTGGCTAAGCTCGATGGCCCATTTCAAAAGATGTCCCGATGCCTCAGGTTTCTATAGTACCTGCCTTAAAGGTTGATTGGTCATGACGTGGATTGAATGGGACTGGAAATACGGCCTAAGCTTTCTGGAGGCCATGATAAGGTAGAAAGCCATTTTTTCCATTAAAGGATACAGTGATTCAGCTCCGAGAAGCCTTTTTCTAATGTAATAAACTGTCTTTTAAGCCCGGTCCTCTTCCCGGACCAGCACGACGCTAGCTGCATCTTCTGTAATAGCTAAGTAAAGAAAAAGAGGCTCTCCTGCCGTTGGTTTAGACAAGACTGGCGGCTCGGCTAAATGTGTTTTTAGGTCGAGGAAGGCCCGCTCACATTCTTTGGCCCATTCAAACTTTTTATTCCCCCGGAGCAGGTTATAGAATGGCAAACACTTGTTGGTAGACTTGGAAATGAACCGATTAAGGGCTGCCACCCTTCCTGTCAGACTCTAGACGTCTTTTCACGATCGGGGGGATGGCATTTCGAGTAGCGATCTGATTTTGTCAAGGTTTTCCTCTATCCCCCTAGTGTTGACTATGAAACCCATAAATTTTCCTAACGCCACCCCAAAGGTACATCTTTGGGGATTCAACCTCATACCATACTTCTTCAGGATCTCAAAACATTCCCTCATATCAGGAACATGGTCATCAGCAGTTTTTGACTTGACCAACATGTCGTCAACATACACTTCCATGTTTTTCCCAATCTGATTAGTGAACATTATGTTGACCAATCTTTGATATGTAGCTCCCGCGTTCTTCAGCCCGAAGGGCATGACTTTGTAACAATAAACGTTGGTTGGAGTCATGAAGCTGGTATGCTCCTGGTCCGTGGGATTCATAGCGATCTGGTTATAACCAGAGTACTCATCCATGAAGGACATGAGCTCATGCCCTGCTGTGGCGTCTACCAACTGGTCAATTCTTGGTAAGGGGAAGCAATCCTTAGGACATGCTTTATTCAGGTCAAAGAAGTCAATGCAGGTCCGCCATTTTTCGTTAGGTTTTGGGACCAGAATAGGATTGGCAACCCAAATCGGGTATTTTCCCTCACGGATAAAGCCGCATTTTAAAAGTCGAGCGACTTCCTCTTCCAGGGCCGCAGCTCGGGTCGTGCCCAGACGCCTCTGTTTCAGCGACTTCGCAGGCATGCTTTTGTCCAAGTTGAGGGTATGCATGATGATGCTCGAGCTGATCCCTACCATGTCTTCATGAGACCAGGAAAAAACGTCTAGATTTCCTTGCAGGAATTTTAGCAGCTCCGCCTTTCTCTCATCACCAAGGTTTTTCCTGAGCCTAACCATCCTCGAAGGGTCTTTACGATCGATGTTTACCTCTTCGAGCTCTTCGATAGCCGGGAGCTCGGACCTACCTTCGCCAATTCTAGGATCGATATTGTCACTCAGGGTGGTACCTACGCCGTCGACTGGCTGAGATTCCTTTATCCCAAGGCCAGTTCTCACTTCCTGGGGTTCCTCGCTTCCGCCCTGAATGGCCATTGTCTGCTGCCTAGGTTGTGATTTTCCCTTCATGGAAATGCTATAGCATTCCCTGGCAGCGAGCTGATCGCCTCGGACCGTACATATCCCCGTAGAGGAGGGGAATTTGACTGCGAGGTGGCGGATAGAAGTTATGGCTTTAAATGCCATCAACATAGGCCGACCCAAAATTGCATTGTACGCGGTGGGACAATCGATGACCACAAACTCGAGGAGCTTGGAGATAGTTCGGGGTCCCTCTCCCAAGGTTATTACCAACTCGATTGTTCCTATCGCTGCCGACCCTTTGCCAGAAAACCCATACAACATGATGGAGGTGGCCTTCAGCTTGGTTACCGACAGCCCCATTTTTTCTAGCGTGGATCGGAACAACAAGTTCACTGAACTCCCTTTATCAACTAGTATCCTCCTAACTCTCTGATTGGCGAGCTGGGTGGTTATGACTAGAGGATCGTTATGCGGGAACTGGACATGACTGGCATCTTCTTCGGTAAAACTGATTGGTTGTCTCTCCAATCGTTGTTGTTTAGGTACGTGCAGCTCTGGGACAAACTCGACTCCGTTGTGAGACCTCAATTCGTTGATGTATCTTTTCTGGGCACCTCTGCTCGAGCCTGCCAGATGAGGGCCTCCAGAAATGGTGGTTATCTCTCATCCTATTATTGGAGGAGGGATATCCTGACCCATATGGGCTCCAGTCGGATTTTTTGGGACTTCCGGAGCTAATTGAATGTTTTGCCTGGCAGGTGGATTAGGAGTGACTCGATTCCGGGCATACTGAGTCAGGGGTCCGGCCCGGATGAGTGTCTCGATCTCATCCGTCAGATGCCTGCAATCATCGATGTTGTGACCGATGTCGTTGTGGAATCGACAAAATTTGGAAGGGTCTCTCTTTGCCTTCTTATTCTTCAAGGGATCTGGTTTTTTCTAGGGAAGGCGGGCAGAATTCGCTAGGAAAATGCGCTCTCTAGTGCCTGTGAGGTCGGTATAAGCCGCATAGACCGGTTTGAACTTCTCTGCGGGCTTATTCTTATTTGGACCATGCTGCCCGCCCTCACCACTTCCCTTTCTCTTGCTTCCTCCCCATGGTTATTCTGGGGAACGGTTTGAGTCGTAGTTACGATGTCCATTTCTTCTCCAACGGGCTGGTCAGAGACTTGGCCATTTCCTGCAACCGATGCTCGCGCTTCTTCCAAGTTTATCCATCTCTAGGCCTTGTTCAGGAATTCATCCACAGTGCTGACACCTTTCCTCTGGATTTCTTTCCACAGATCGCCCCCAACAAGGATTCCAATTCTCATAGCTATGAGTCTGGAACTTTCATCCGCGTCTCTAGCTTGGGCCGCAACGTTGGCAAACTTGCTCTGATAAGATTTTAAGGGTTCTCCGGGCTGTTGCTTCACATTTGCCAGGGAATCCATCTTGACGCGAACTGCTTGAGAGGCTCGGAATGCCCTCTTGAAATCGTCAGAGAAACTCTTCCACGAGCTGATAGAATGTTTCTTATATTGCTTGAACCATTGTCTAGCTGGCCCAATCAGAGTCGAAGGGAATATCAGGCATCTCAACTCGGGTCCGATATTATGGGCTATCATCAGGGTGTTGAACGTCCCTAAGTGATCCAACGAATCTCCGTCCCCATCGAATTTGGATAAATGGGGCATTCTGAAACCCGGTGGGTACGTCGTTGCTGCGATGTTGGGGGAAAAAAGCTCGAGCTCATCCCCCGAGTCGTATTCATCTTTTCCCTTCTCTAATAGGAGCCTCTTCATTAGTTCCTCCTATTGGGTTTTATGCCCTTATAAAACCATGTTGGACATGTAGCACGATTTCATATTATCAATAAAAGTAGTATAAATCATTTAGTTTGACAACCATGTTGCTTGCTTGTTTTTTACATGATTATTGAAATAATACAAGCATTTATAAAATCCTGAACATATGGATAGTTACAATTATAGTGACTAGGTCACAATGGATTATAGTTGTAATTATATGTTCAAAAGAACGAGTCCTAAGATTAGATCAGTGCATTGGATTTTCACTAATTAGGCAATCTACAATATGATCTACTTACACATTCAGGGTGTGATGTCTTGTCCAAGGCATCGTTCAAGTAGATAAGATCGGATGTATTTAGTTACATCGGACTAGGACCGATATTGATTATTGATTGATAAATAAGTATCGTTGTTATCAAATCTAATCAATGTCACAACGTTGACCATATGTTAAGTCGATCTTAATTCTGAGTGATAATATTCTGCTAATTATATTATTTAAATCTTTTGACTTGTTCGTTACCAGCTTACCCTACGGTCTAGCCCATACTTACATCTTGGAGATTTATTAGTGTAATTGAGTGGGAGTATTATTCATAGATACGAAATCTATAACTTCTGTATGAGAAGTGAAAAGATGATTTCCTTAATTGCTTTGTTCAAAAGGTTAAATGATTGAGATCTCATTTCTGTGATTAAGTTCACGGAAATATCATTTATAATGAACTTATTGGGAGTTAAGGATAAAATACTGATTAGGGGTAAAACGGTAATTTGCACCCAGCTTGTTAGTAAGTCATCGATAGAGGATTGACTGATTGTAATAGTTATAACAATGGATAACGTATTTGTGATTTTGAAACTACGTTCTATGAATTCAAGAGTTCAATTCCGAGTCTATAGTGGAGTCACGAGGAATTAATAAGGTAGTGAAATTATTCGTAAATAAATTCACGGTAACTTGTTGGACCTTGATTTCATGGATCCATGGTCCCCGCATCACCTTTGAGTAAATCATCTAGAATGTCTCAATTAATTGATTTAATTATCAATTAGGATTTTCAAAGTTGACTATGTCAATTTTGGGAAAATTTACAGAGATATGAGATTTAGAGAATAAAAGAGAATATTTGGGTAAATTTATTAATATTGATAAATTTGTATCAATATAAATAAATAATATTAAATCAAGTTTCAAATTATAATTAGTTAATTTGAATAAGGATTTAATTAATTAATTAATTAATAAAAAGTTTTGAATTTAGGTCCAGTTGGGATTTAAATTCAAAACAAAGAGATTGGGCCCAAGTCCATTTATGGCAGCCCAAGGCTTTTATTTTTGTTTATTATTTTTAATTAATTTATATTTAAATAAATCTCTTTAAGTTGCCTATATAAGGAAAGTCAGTCTCAGTTGATTTGGGTAAGTGAAAACCTAGACATTATAATCCTTTCTTAGCCACAATCTCTTCTTCTTTTCTAGATCTCTATCTCATGTGTTGAGAACCAGCCCACACTAGTTCTAGGTTTATCAAAGGCTTGGTGAGGAAGACTGTGTTGTTGATCTTGTTCAATCTCTTCATAATACTTTGCTACAGAAAGGAATCAAGGGTTAGAGAGATTGAAGGATGGAGTTATTCCAGTTCCGCTGCGTAATGTAAGTTTTTACTTTACTCTGTATTTGTATCAATTTCATAGGAGCATGTTCTAGGAATTTGCATGTTTGTTTGATAATATGTAAATTGCATGAAATTAAATAAAGATCCTACAATGAGTTTTTCCAACACCTCCATCTGAGCTAGCCTTTCAAGGGTTTGGTCTTTGATCCCTAGGTTGTTCTGGGGCCGTTCAATAGCTCCTGTCCCATTGTACGCGTTAGGCGGGTTATTGTCCCTCCAAGCTTGAGCTTGGTTTGGTGGGACATTCCCATTGTCATGTATTTCGGAAGGACCATCCTCTCGGCAAGCATGACTTTCATTTCTGGTCGGATCTCCCCTCTGTGAGTTGAGGCGATCTCGAAGGTCGGTCTGTGGGGCGGCTTGAGGGCTTTGTGCCGAACTTAGATGATTTCTCAGGTCTCCACCAGATATGCCACTTCGATGGCTTTCGGTCCAATAACTCCCATTGGAAAAGCTCAGAGCTTGCTGTCAAGGGTGAGGATCTGAGTGTTGGGGTTTTATGCCCTAATTAAAACCCAAATTCTTTGTAATCTCATTTTATTATCAATAAAAGAATAGAAATTATTTTTTAACTTGGTCAATCACTTTGCTCACATGTTTTATTTTCATGATTATTTATTTAATATAAACTTCTATTAAATCCCGAGTATATAGCTAATCTTATTTATAGTGACGTAATCACAGTGGAATATAAATATGATTATATGTTCAAAAATAAGTTAGTCCTAAGATTAGTCAGTGCACCGGATTTACACTGACTTGCCAATCTACGATATGATCTACTTAAACATTACAGTGTTATGTTCTTTCCAGAACATTAGCAAAGTAGATAAGATCGGATGTATTTGTTACATCGGACAGGACCGATATTGACAGTTGATAAGATAAGTAAACATACCGTTATTATCTATTCTAGTCATATCATATAGTTGACCATAGGTCAATTCAATCTCAATTCTGAGTGGTTAGTATTCTAACTGATTGTATTATTTGAGTTCTTTGACTTGTTCGTTACCAGCTTACCCTACGGACTAGCCCATACTTACATCTTGGGAACTCGGTAGTATAATTGAGTGGGAGTGTTAATCATAGATATGAACATCTATAGCTTCTGATGAAGAAGTGAAACGATGGTTTCTTTTTAGTTTGGTTCAAGGTGTTAAATGATAGAGATCTCATTTCAGTAATTAAATTAGTTTACTGAAATATCATTTACAAGGAACTAAGTGTTTTAAGGATAAAATACAATGAGGGGTAAAACGGTATTTTAGTCCTATCTCATTGTAGACCGTCTATAGAGGATTGAGTGACAATTATGGTTGTAACAATGGATAATTAATAGCGTATCTATATTTGTTATAGAGCGTTCTATGAATTCAAGAGTGCAATTCCAAGTCTATAGTGGAGTCACGAGGAATTAATAAGTTAGTAAATTTATTTGTTAGATTTATGATAACTTATTGGAGCTTGATTTCATAGGCCCATGGTCCCCATTGTACCTTGGATAAAATCATCTAGATAGTCTCAATTAATTGATTTAATCATCAATTAGAATTATCAAAGTTGACCAGGTCAATTTTGGATAGTTTCACAGAGTTGTGTAATTTTGAGAAGAAAAGAGAAATTATGGCAGATTTATTAATTAAGATAAATTGGTATCTAAATTAATAAATAAATTTAAATCAAGGTTCAAATTATAAATAATTAATTTGATAAAGGATTTAAATAATTATTTAATTAATTAAATCAATAGAAAATAATACAGGCCTTGATTTTAAGTCCAATGGGCTTATAATCAAATGGGAAATTTCACGGGCCTATAGCCCATGATAATTTCGACCTAGGGCTTCAAAATGGCTGTTATTTTATTGATTTTTTAATTAAATTAAATTGCCTAATTGAGTCTATAAAAGGAGTGCTTATAGAGAAGTCAAAACAAGGGTTTTTGATAAGTCAGATTTTCTGATAGTTTTATATTCTCTCTAAACACAAGTCATTTTCTAAGCCTCTTTGTATTTTCTCTTCTTCTCTCTATATCTATCTCATGTGTTGAGAATTGCCCACACTAGTCTAGGTGGTTCTAAGGATACATTGGAAGATCGTGAAGAAAATAGAAGATCGGTTCAGTTTCTTGATAATACTCTGCGACAGAGAGGATACAAGAGTTAGAGAAACTGAAGGAAGGATTCTTAATTCCGCTGCGTATACTGTAAGTATTCTATTTTTGTATCTCTTTGAATTCAATTTTAGAAACATGTTTTAGGCTATCTCGTATTAATTTGTTTAATATTAGATATACATGAAAATAAATAAAGATCCTGTATAAGTTTTTTCCTACACTGAGACATTTCCGTGTGCTCGCGGGTGATGAGCAGGAACGGCAGGAGGAAGATTTCTCCTGCTGTTTCCATATGAAGGACTATCTCGGGTAGGATGAGGGGGAGATGGATATCTTATCGGCGAATGAGGATGCCTAATCGGTGATGCGATTCTAGTTCCGTCAGATCAGACCAAACTAGCCCGCGGTCTCTCTGCTCCAGCGTCTCCAGCCCTCTGCACCTGGCGATCCGATCGCTGCGCGGGGGGGCTAGCCGAAGCAGGTTGGCCACGCGAGCTCCCCCCAGATCTCCTCCTTGAACCATCGCGAGCACTCCTGGGTGCATTCGATGGTGGAGCCGAACTTGGGGTTGAAGTTCTGATTGACCGGCTGACTCGTTAATGGGCCCTGGGAAAATCATCAAACATAGTTTCCTGGTGATGGCGCGACATGGGCACAGAACTCGGGGTTGAGGTTCTAACCGATCGATTGGGCCTGGGCCAACTATCCCGGCAGGACTTGTGAGTCCTGCTTTGCCTCTTTCCAACGTTAACGTCGGTCGCAAAAGGGGGTAGCCGGGCCAAGACTTCCTCGATTTGCTTATTTGCTTTGGCTAGATGGCTCCTCAACTGCATGTTTTCCATTTCCACCGCCGTCAGGTAACCCGAGTTCGGATTTGGCGGGAAGGGCGCTGAACTCCCGATGTCATCATGACCCATCGGTTGTTTCCCCGGTCGTTGATGAATCTCCGGGTCTTGTTCGTTGGATACGGCGGTGTGGTAAGCCTCCTACCCACCATGTTGATTCGCCTCAATACCATGTCTCGAACGAGTGACCACCATGATAAATTTTTTGTGATAGCACTAATCTAAATCCTCTCAATGAAAGCACCAAACTGTTGACGCGGTTTTTCACCAATAGTGAATTATATGAATAACTAGGATGGATTAGTACTTGATGATAAACCGTAATAAGAAAATGATAATACTTAAGAATGTTGGAAGCCAACTACGAAGAAAAATGATCACTCCTTTTTACGTGGTTCGGAGGTTAAAACCCCCTAATCCATAAGTCAATATTATTGATCTATCTCTTGCTATTTTTACAGAGTATTTGCATTACAGAAAGAATCCAACCCTTTGCACAACCCAGGACCCTGGTATTTATAGGAGAATGATCTCTGGGTAGGTATTGGGGTCATCCTGTGATCTCTTGATCATTCACATCATTTCTGCGACATTGATGATTAACATCTAAATTTTACAGTGGTCTAATCAATCAGATAAAAAAGGTAATGGGCCGCATAGCCTTAATCAAGCGTGTGATGTCTAATCACGCACGTTTAAATTGCGTATCTGGGAATTCGGGAATTAAACAGACACGTGATGTCTTCTATAGGCACGTTTATATTGCGTAGTCAACTTTACAAAGATCCTGGGGTATGTCAGGCCTCTGATATATCACGAGCTTAATTTAAAGCTAGCTCGTGTCTTTTGGTTCCATGTTTATACAATGGTTCCAGGTGATAAGCTGCTAAATGATTCATCAGCTCGAGCTATTTGTTTAGGGGATTGTACCAAATTCCCTTGGATGAATGGTGAACACGTGGCGCATTGGTTATGGCTTTTTGTTAGCTCGCTTTGCCCAAGCTGCCTCAACAAAGTACGTGCTGATATTCAGGGCATACATTATCTAATTCATATATAATTTGAATTAAATTAATTCATTAATTGAAATGAGAGATATTTAAATTTTAAATATCTATATATAGTTACGATAATCTATTTTTATTATTTATAATAATAAAAAATTAATTAATTATTTTAAATGAGAGATATTTAAATTCTAAATATCTATTTTAAATTTCATATATCAATATATAATTACGATCTTCATATATAATTTGAACAAAGTTATTTTCTTCTAAATTTATTCTTTTTATCCGAGTTCATGTCATTCATGTCTTCTAGGATTTTTTTTTCTTATAGTTTTTTCATTTACTTGATTTATTTTGATCATTATTATTCTCTTTCTTTATTTGTTCATTGGGTAGTCGTTGAAGTTTCAATTTATATAACTAACATCTTTATTGATTTTATCTAAGTATTTGTAAGGTTGAAGTCTTGAAGATATCGATCAAGGCCTTGCATGCACAACTTATGATTGGGATATTGATTGCTTATACAAAAATCATGATTGAGACGTTTTGAGAACATTCATGCATCTTTTGTAAGTAAGTGATCATATGAGATTAATACATTTTTTCTCATTCTTTGGGATCAGGAGTAAAGTATAATAACAATTTTAATATACACTTCTAAGAAATTGGTAATTGTGTCTTGTGGGAATCATGCAGGTACATTGATATATGATCAAATTTCAATTTAGGTCTTTCATAAATTTGTAGCAGTATTTTACTAAAAATTGTTAGTAGTTGTTTTTTCTCCTTCACTTTTTCATTTAGCTCTTTTATATGTGTTTTCTTTGGATAATACAATATTGGGTTGGAAACTTTTTAACGAGAAACACAAATTTCTAATGGAATATGATAAGATATGCGTTAAACAAGTAACACAATTTTTTTTGTCACAACAATTAACACAATTTTGTGTTCAAGACATGTTTCTTCACTTTATTTTATTCTACTTTTGTTAAATTATGATTATTAATTAATTAAATTTAAAAAAATGTCTAAAACATCTATAATAATTATAATTAATTCTTCTAATTTAAATATTTATTTAAATTTAAATAAGATACTTATTAATACATAATTTTCTAATAATTATAATAATAAATCAATCATTTATAAATTGACATTTTTCTTCAAATTTTTCCATTCCACATACGTCTTATCTTTTTATTTTATGTTTTGATATTTCAAATTTACAATCAAATATTAATAACTAATTTTTTAATAATTATAATAATAAATCAATCAAATATAAATTGACTTTTCAAAAAATTTCATTTCACATTTATCCTTTCATTATTTTGATATTTCAAATTCAATTATTAACAACTGATTTTTAAATAATTACAATAATAATAACTAAATCATATATAATTACAATATTTTCTATTTATTATTTTGATATTTTATATTCTCAATCAATATATACACACGTGTGAGAGTGATTTAATTTAGAACATTATTAATTAAATCTATTTATCTATATCTATTTATATAACTGAGGATTCCAAGAAGGTGATGTAACACTATCTATTTTTTTCTAATCTATACATATTTAATTAATTTTCTAATAATTATAAAAATAAAAATAAAAAGAATATATATTTAGTTTAATTAATAATTAAAATAAAGATGATAAGTATCATATATATATATATATATAATTAATAACTTTAAAATCTATTAGAATCATTTTACATATTGGTACTTTTAATTTTCGTAACTATTTTTGCGAATGTACGATTTTCATGCTATTTTATTATGATATAATTTACTTATCTATTTATTTTTTCTATTTTAAAAAAAAATATAGAGTCCAAAATTAAGTAATCGACCAAGATACACGTGGTTAAAATAATTTATCTATATATTCATATTTTTAACATTTTGACAAAACACAAGATCCATAAGTTAATTTTAAAAATAAATGATCCAAACAGATAATCGGTTAAAATACAAGGTTCAAATACATAAATTATATAAATATATATTTTATATTTTATAAAGAACTTTTAACTTTTTGAATAAATACATGGTCCAATGGTTAATTTTTAAAAATAAAGAATCAAAACGGGTGATCGGTCAAGATGTAGTGTTCAAATAATCGACATATTTATTCATATTTTTAACATTTTGACAAAACTTGATGTCTACAAGTTAATTTTAAAAATAAAGAGTCCCAACGGATAATCAGCTAAAATACAAGGTTCAAAATAGTGTGAACCTTTAAAGATTACATAAATTATATATAATTTACTTTTTATAAAGAATTTTTAACATTTTGAATAAATACATGGTTCAAAGGTTAATTTTTAAAAATGAAGAGTCAAAATGGGTAATCGACCAAAATAAAGTACTCAAATAATCATTCTATTAATTTTTATTTTTAAACTTTTGACAAAATACGAGGTCTAAAAGTTAAATTTTATAAATAAAGTGTTCAAACGGATAATCAGCCAAAATAACCCTTACACAAAACATAAAATTTCTTATTACATAATTTTATTTTTTATATAAAAAAATCATACAAAACTTATAAAATAATAATAGTGAATAAATAAATAAAAACATATACGTATAACAATTTTCGACACTTTAATTATTCAGAATTTTTCGAAAATTCATAAAAGATTTGATAATGAACACCATAAAAAAATTATAGTCAATAATTATTTACGTATTATATAAGGATTATGTTATATAAATAGAGTGAATATATAATCACTTAAAAAAATATTTTAAAATATATGATTTATAATTATTACAAACTGCGTTAAACAAAGTTATGTTTTCTAGTAATAATATAAATTTAGGATATTAGCAAGCTAGAGGATTCAATGTGAAACACTAGAATTCGCTTAGATGCGGAGAAACTAACCAAAACGTGGTAATAAACTGGAGAAGGAGATAACACGTGGCAAAAACGCATTTCACATGAATTTTCAAAAAATTTAGGATGTGATTGGTATGTGATTAGATTCAATTTTATGTTTCCAAAAACTAAAAATAAGTAGACCCACAATAATCTATGAATTGTTAGATATTTCTTAAAACAAAATCTGAATATGATTTTAAACTTTTGCCTATATAATTGAAAACAACAAAATATTGTTTTCTCTAATTTTCAATTTTTTTTTACTGTGACATATTTTTAGTGTGGGTTAGTATATATAATATATATTTATATATATATGAGTGTATTTTTAATGATTACTACATATAGATGATTACTTTAATATTATTGGATTAAAATTAATGATCCATATTTATAATTGTTAATTAATATTTCTAAATATAAATTTTAATTTTTTCAAATTTTTTAGAAGGGTTACCTGACGAAAAACATGTATTTATTATAAAAATATAATATTGTAAACTTTTCATTTCTCAAATGTATGCCAATTTCTAAATATAGCTAGTGTCTCTCATTAATTGGAAACAACATTAATTATGACAAAAAAAAACTAAATTCGAAATTATTATAGAAAAAAAAATATTTATTTGTTAGTGACTTATTATACCAAGTCACTTTAAGTCCTATCGGTAGGATTCTCACTGTTTCTCGACCCCTGAATAGTTTTTGGCGTGGTTCTTTTTTATGACCATGTATATTGTAGCTATTTAGAGCATCCTGCAAATTTTCAGAAAATTCCTAATAGTTTACAGTACCGAAAATTAGGTTCAAATATGTTGCTTTCCACGCGCATAAAAAAAATTAGTCACGCGTGCAACAACATGTTTGAACCTAATTTTCGGTACTGTAAACTATTCGAATTTTCTGAAAATTTGCAGGATGCCCTAAATAGCTACAATATACACAGTCATAAAAAAATCGCGCCGAAAACTGTTCACGAGTCGAGAACACTGAGAGCCCCACCGGTAGAGCTTAAAGTGAAGCTCCTATCGGAGAATTTAATCAATGCACTATTATTAAATTTTAATTTATCAATATTATTAAATTTTACTTAATTAAATCTATTGATAAATCAAAATTTAATATTATACAACCTATGTATATAGAATATATAAAATTAAAATAATATTCAGATTCAGTTGAACCAATTACACATTCAAATTTAATACCAATCACAAATTTAATTTTTTAAAACTCAAAAACAGTTTACAGATATTGAACCAATCACATTTTCAGAAACATGTTTTTAGTCACTAAATTCATATTTTTATTTCAGAATCTTACTTTTTAAAAAATACAGTTTTTCAATCGCAAACCAATATTGTTAATACTCATTTCATTTCATTAATAGAGATTTTTTACTAAGACCGTCTGATTCAGTCAAGTCATCGGTAATTAAACTTTTCCTTAAACGGTTCAGAAAAAATTGATTAGTCATTAAACGGCATTTTAACCATGGTTCATCTAACCATAACCCTAGTCCACCACCTTTATATATACAGATATATAGATATACATATTTTATAATTAACTGTCTACAACACCCTTTAATTTTTCCCAAATATTCCTTCTTTGCTGCACTACTCATCTGGCTTCTGCTTCTCTATTCTCTGTGTCTAGTTTCAGTGTTTAGATTTTTCTTACAGAGGTAATACAAAGAATCATTATGCTTTACTCTATACGATAAGGCAGACCCTTTTTTTCATTTTTCTTATCTTCAATTAGTAAAATTGGTACTTTAAAAAAAAAATTAGTAAAACTGGTACAAACCCAGTTCTTCATATTGCATGTTATGCTTAAAGGTTTTTTTTTTGCATATACAATTCTGGGTCTGTTTCTCTATTTTGTAAGTTGTTTTTTGAGCTTGTGAATGGTTTTTTTTTATGACTTTTCTTCCTGTATATGCAGATGCCTAGTGCCAATGAGCACGATGAATTTGATAACAGTTCAGAACCATTTGTTGAAATTGATCCTGGTGGACGGTACGGTCGGTACAATGAGCTGCTTGGGTCCGGTGCTGTGAAAAAGGTGTATAGAGCGTTTGATCAAGAGGAAGGTATTGAAGTGGCATGGAACCAAGTGAGGCTACGTAACTTGAGCGATGACCCTGCCATGATTGAGAGGCTTTATTCAGAGGTTAGGCTTTTAAGATCCCTAACAAACAAGAACATAATTGCTTTGTACTATGTTTGGAGGGACGAGGAGCGAGGGACTCTGAATTTCATCACTGAGGTTTGCACAAGTGGGAATTTGAGACAGTATAGGATGAAACATAAACATGTTTCGATGAAGGCTTTGAAGAAATGGTCCAAACAGATCCTCAAAGGTTTGGAGTATTTGCATAATCATGACCCTTGTGTTATACACAGAGATCTTAACTGCAGCAATGTGTTTGTCAATGGAAATATTGGCCAGGTAATAATAATTATTATTATCATCATGTTTGTTTGTTTCCTTGGAAAATTCTTGAAAAAAGAAAGACAGCCCTTTTGAGTATGTGTGAAGAAAAAGAAAACCCAATTTGACTTTACTTGTTAATGTTTGATTTTAACTTCTTGTCTTTTGGGTTGAACAATTTTGGCAGGTTATCTAATTTATCTTCTTTCTAATTCTGATAATAGGTCAAGATTGGTGACTTGGGATTGGCTGCTGTAGTGGGAAAGAATCATTCAGCACATTCTGTTCTAGGGACTCCAGAGTTTATGGCACCTGAGCTTTATGATGAGAACTATACAGAAATGGTTGACATTTACTCATTTGGGATGTGTGTGCTTGAAATGGTGACCTTGGAAATCCCTTATAGTGAATGTGACAATGTTGCCAAGATATACAGAAAGGTTTCCACCGGAGTTAGACCTTGTGCCTTAAGCAAGGTCAGAAACCCTGAAGTGAAGGCATTCATTGAGAAGTGCCTAGCTCAACCAATGGCAAGGCCCTCTGCCGCTGACCTTCTCAAGGACCCTTTCTTTGATGAAGTTGATGATGATGATGATGAAAATGATGAGTCCTCTAATGCTTCATGAATTTGATATCTACAAGTAGTCTGTGTGATTGAGAAGATGTATTTGAATTGTATTTCCTTTCTCTGTAAATGAAGTTTCTACACCCAAAATATTAACTGTTTAGTTAGGTGAGGTTGAATATTTGTTGGAATAGAAATGTAATATGTATCCATGTTTATAATGCTAGTTATACATATACATATATATATATACACATTGGCTTTGTGGTCAGTATGTTTATTCCATTGATTTGATATGAAATTCTAATTTAATAGTGGGACCTCATGTTTTTAATTTTTTTTTCATAAGGTAAGAAAATGAAAGTTTGTTCTTAATTTAATCATCACTAATATTTGTTACCAGATATTACCTTTCCCATGTTTGTTGTAGCAAGTGGGATTTGGAATTCAACCCATGAGATGAGAGATCAAGTGTCCAGGGATTAAGGATCAATAACTTTATTAAACAATGAAAGAGTTTAGAATTAAAGTCAAAGAGAGAACAAAATAACAAATTTAAAGGCAAGTCATAGCCAACAACATGTGTATTCATGTAATGATTTGCCGACTTAAAAGATCATAACCTTCACAAGCAAAAAAAATTATTTTCAGTTTTGTTGGGAAGAAAATAAATATTTTAACGTGACTCTTGGCGTGTTGGAAAGGAAAATTGTGTAGTGGGGAAGTTGGAATACGAATAATGAATTGAAAGTTTATTTCTTTCATTTCATTTGGCTTTGTGGTTTGGTCGTGCTGTCAACACTGTTTTGTTGGGGATAAAAAGTTGTGCTGTTGCTTTACTGGCACTGATTTGTTTTTATTCAAAAGTGATAAAAGTCCTACCATAGCCGTTAACTCTACAATAATATATAAATAAATAAGATAAAACTTGTCTCTAATTTGTTGGAATTTGACAACTTTATCTTATTATTTAAAAAAAAAAGTTGTTTGATATGGTTTTTACTTTTCTGATCCTCTCGCCATTTTACGATTAGTAAGGCATGTGGACATCCCTAAAGATTGACACATGTTAATCATAATTGAATATTTGTGGTTAACACTCATCATCATGACCCCGCCAAGTAGGAAAATACATACAAGCTCATCGTCCCCTTCGAAGGTAAATGGTGTTAATCCCATTCATCTAGACCCTGCTTAGAGACTCTGCCCTACCGTGGTGGTCACCGTCGAGTTGTGCAAGTTTGCCATAGCTCGGGAATCATGAAAAAAGAAGCTCAAGCTTGTTAACTCCTCAAGTCTCGGACTTCCAGGCTCAGACTAAAGGGTTGTTGAGGCACGAGTGTATCAAATTTCTCCATACATCCACCAGGGGCAATCGTTGGGGTTATTTCTGTTAAGCCTAATGGTTAGGCCTGAGATATTAGGCTTGAACCAAACCCATTAAAGACTGCACGACTCGGGCAAGCCCTAGGCACTTTAGAAGAAGTTGCATGTAGTACTCCATTTTAGTTAGCCCATTTTATTTTTAATTTTTTTTTTTATTTTTACTCAAAATTTTAAAATTGTTAATTAATATACACTTTTCTAATCACAATACATTTTTTTTTATCTTTTTTAGACTTTAAAATGTAAACCGCAAAGTTTTCAAATGTAAACCATTAGACTTTAAAATGTAAACTACAAACTAAAAATGTAAACTACATATTCATAAATGTAAACCAATGATATTTTAGTCACTTTGTCTCTAATTGTGAGTATTAATCATAAAAATAAAAAACGGGTATTTATGATTAATGAAGAATAAAAGTGGGCTAACTACAAGTTTTGCCCTTATATTTTTCTTGAATACGTGATCGACCCATGTGTTTTGTTAAATGACAATTCGGATCTTGTGTTTTACAAAATATATCAAAATAGTACCATAGACCTAATTATTGGTCAAAATATTCTAAATATAATCTTTCATTTTCACTTCATCGACCACATTCTCCACCATTGTTAACCCATCTCATCTCCAACGACACAAGAATTGATTTTATAATAAAAAATAATTTAACAAAAATCAAATGTAGAGTATTCTTTTGATCCATTTTGTAAAACACATGGTCCAAATTGTCATTTAACAAAACATAATGGTCAATCGCGTATTCGATAAAAACATAGGTGCTAAAATGATATTTTCCTATTTGTGGACACTCCTTAAGTTAAGTGATTCTCCTCTCAAAGAAAACCATGTTTTCAAGCCCGACCCAAGCTTTTAGGAGGCCTTAGGCAAAAAACTGAAATGAGTAGTTTCTTGAAGAAAAGAAAATCCAAAACTTTAACATTAATATGATATCTAAAAATAAATAAAATCTTTACATCTATTTAATAAAGTCAAATATTCTAAATAAAACTATTACAAAAACAAACAAACTATAATAATATTCAAATTTGTAAATACATTAATCGAATATACATGTTTTTCTTCTTCAAATTTTTCACAATGAACAAATTTTTCACAATGAACAATTTTCAAGCCATAAAACCTAATGAGAATATCAATTTTAAACAAACTTATTCGAAAGAAGAAATAGTAACAAACGATTCAAAAATTTATCTTTCTTGCTTTTTAAGATGTAAATTTGTTAATAAAATTATTGTATTGAAGCTTATCTAATAAATTAATTTCAAGAGACGACATAACATGGAGATTTTTCTTTTCGCAAAATTATGAAGATTTTTTTTATTATTGATTCTAAATGCTTGAAGAGAGAGTAAGTGTAAGAGAATTTGATTTTTAGAAAAAAAAAAGAGTGAAATGAAATATAGTGGAAGGCATAAAAATTGTAATAAGATTATATACACACAATTATTTTATGTGTATATTAATCATCTCATAAAATTAATTCTATAAATTAAAGGATTTTATACTATTTTGGGTTTATGAGTTTTACGGTAATTCCACAATGGGCAATTTGTTTTGAAAAATATATTTTTGGACCTTGTATTTGTAAAATTGTTAAAAAATAGTTCCTTGGATCTGAATTCAGTCAAAATATTTTCAAATATAACCTCATAAAGATTTATGTCTATTATAGATGCAAATATTTTCCAAGTCGATGGCCCCACAAATAAAGCTTGAAGGCAAAAATATTTTGGCCAAATTCAGATTTAGAGGGTCATTTTTAACCATTTAACAAAATATATGGTCCAAAAATAGGGTCCATCCTGGAATTAAGCAAAAATATAGGAACCCAAAATAATATTAACCCTAAATTAAACAAAGGGCGGTTTATTGGCACACCATTTTTTTCTCTTCTCACCCCTTTTAATCAAATGAATTATTTTCAAATATAATTTTGTGTAAATTGACATAAACAACCTTATATAATTTGAAATCATAAACTTTATTTCTTAATACACTTCATTTCAACACATTAAGTATAAACATTCCGATAAAGATGATATCAATTGAAAAAAAATTAAAATTGTGTAAAATATAAATATACTTGAAAAAAATATAAATATAGAAAATTGTGATTCCATTAACAATTTTAATTCTCATGAGATAATTTTTTATTATATATTAATTTGTTATATTTTATTATATATTTTATATGAAATTTATAAAAATATGTGATAAAAATGATAATTGTCATTGTATATATTAATTTTAGATATATATATATATAATCATTTTTGAGGATTTTCCATTGATATGTATATGTATATATATTTTTTATATGATTACCTATGATTTTTAATATTTTGATTTATTTTAAAGTAGGATTATTTTTACCTAGCTAATTATGATTAATGTTTCTAAGTTATTAGTTTTATTATTCTATGTAGTATTATTATAATTTTAGTTGAGAATATATAAATATTTATATTTTAGATGAGAAAATTAATAGATAACAATGTAGAGAGATGGAGAAAAAAGTTTTCATTTAATATGTATTTTTAATATATAATTTTGTACCTTTTTACAATTTAAGAGGTGGGTGTGAAAAGAAAGTTTTATAATTTTATTGAGTTTGTAGTTAGTAAGAAAGTGAGAAGAGAAAGAAAAAAAAAGTGTGTATAATGTCCCGAATATGCTATTAAGGTTGAGTGCCTTGGTTATTGTGCCAGGAGGGCATAATCGGTTTATATGTGGAATTAATTTATTATATGTGTGATTATGTGGTATAAATGGTTTATATGGTAATGTGAATATATATATATATGCATGTTTAGGTGAATTAAATATGCATGTGGGCCCGTTCTGGTTATTAAGGGCATGCTTGCAATTTTGGCCCGTTGAGGGCATAAATGTAATTATGTATGTGTTATGAGTGAGACCCCAGTGTTATGGGGATATATTTGAGATGTGTGGTCTGAGGTGATCCTAGTGAGCAGAATAGTCACAACGGGGTCAATACTCGGCTCGGGGTGAACCTAGGGGTATTTTGGGAATGTAGTATGTATTAGAGGTTGATCGGGTAACAGATAATTATTTAGTGATTATCTGGGTATGTTTAGATTAATTTGAAATTTATAGGGCTACTTGAGGATTATCTGGGTATGTGGTAAATGACTGTATTGCCCTTGAGGCCACTAAATGATAAGGTTATGCTTAAGGGTCATTTTGGTCTTTTGTCAAAGGGACAGACTTAGTTAAGTTAGAAGACCTTGGAAACTAAGGGAAACAGGTTCAAGTACTCTCAGCTCACTCACTCACCATCCCTCACGTTTAGCTCTCTCACTCTTTAAGTATTTTGAAACCTTGGAATTTTTAGGAAGAAGACTTGGAAGTTGAAGCTATGAATTGAGGAGTCCAACCTAGAAACGAGATTAAGTGCAGCTAGGAGGTCGTATTCCACAACTGAGGCAAGTTTCAGACCTTGTTTTGATTAAGTTCTGATCTGGTTCTTTTAGTGTTTTGAGTTTTGAACTCAAGAATTTGATTTTGAGTTGTGATGGTGTTTTGGCTTAGTTATTGGTGTGGTCGTGTTGCCTTGGGTGTAGTATTGAGGCGTAGAGGTTCAATTCTGGCTTTAGTTTTATATTTGGGGTGAATTTTGATTGTTTTGGTTTGGGGAAAACACAGAAAAAGTTCTTGGATTTCTGAGTTCGAGGGGTCACGTCGCGGCGCTGTTCTTGAGCGTCGCGGCCTACATGAACTCAAAAGGCCTAAGGGGTTTGCTGACTCGCCTTAGCGTCGCGACGCTGGGCAGGGGCCGCCACGGCGCATGTCCAGGAAAACACCTAGGTTGCTCTCTAACTTGTAGAGGGTCGCGGCGCCTTTGAGGTGGGTCAATGCTCAAATAGAGAATATTGGCCAATTAAGGGTTTATAGCTCGGGAACTCCAATCTAAAGGCTCAGGAAGGGTTCTACTACCCGGTTTAGTAGAATTCCAGGTCCCATAGGCTAGTATATTATTTTGAAGCCTCTAATTGATTTAGGTTTTGATAGTTATTTGTTATTACGTTGTGACTAGGTTTTACCACTAAGGCTCGGGATTGGGGATCGTGCTCGGGATCGTCTGGTGCTGTCATCTTGGGACTCAAGGTAAGAAAATTGTCATTGCTCGTAGAGTTATATTGTACTTAGTTTTATGTGTAATTTTTTGTAACTATTATGTCATACATGTGTTTGTGACGGATCGACAAAGGCTAGGAACAACAAAGGCTGGGAGCAGCAAAGGCCGGGAGTGGCAACGATCGAGATCGGCAAAGGTCGAGGATGACAAAGGTCGGGAGCGGCAAATGTCGGGATCGACATTAAGCATGTTGAATGCAGGCCACCAGGGCAAGACTGTAACGCCTTACTACCCAGGGACCGTTACATTGTGTATTTTAAATAGTGCTAAACTCGCTAAACGATTCATTTGGGCATAATCGTGTAACAAAACGTGATTAACAGTTTAGGGTTAAAAATTTTGGTCAAAAATACAAATGTTTCATTAAAACGTTTACTGTAACCATGGGATCCCAAAATACATTTGGAAAGGATAATTACAATAAAAGAGTACAACCTGTCGACCTAAGCAGCAAAATAGGGTTTGACCCTAGTTCCTCTTTAAACCCTCAGTCGTCGTGGTCGAGCAGCCGCATATGTACACATCTTCACCTAAGCTCTCCAACTCAAGGATGGTCCAGCTTTCTTTTCCCTTTACCTGCACCACATAGCACCCGTGAGCCGAGACTCAACAAGAAAACTTAAACATGCTCATAATCAGTTAATAATGTGTTACTATAAAAATTGTACTGTGATGTTGTTGAGATGGAGTACATAAATTTGAGCTTTTGAAACACTAAAAACTTTTAGAAAAGAGTGAGTTATGTTATTTCAAAGTTTAGGTAAAAAATCTGTTTTTTTTTGTATTCTTAATTTCGGGACAGAGTTTGGACAGCTAATATATAGGGAAAATGAACTCAGTTTTTTCTAAATTTTGGTGGACATATTCTTGGCATAACCTAGTATTCCACTGTAAAATTAAGTAACAAAATAATGAACGGTTTGAGAGTTATTAAGTGCCAAAGTTTGGAAAAAATAAGGACTTGAAAATAAGGTCATTTTTAACTCATTGTTTGGAAAATGTTTTCACCAATAAATAATGCTCATTTCACCTAATATTTTACAAAGACCTAAATGGTATACCAAACATGGAATTGAGAAATTTTGGTAGCAATTGGGTAAGTAAATTTCAAGTTATGACCTAACAAAGTATGTAGTTAAAATGTGAAAAATTGGGTTTTCACACTTAGTGTAAAAATGGGATTTTGGAACTTTAGATAAAAGTACATTTTTGCATATTGCAAGATAAAAGCTTGGCAATTCTTAAAAACATTTTGACCTAAAATACCACTTGAGTTTAAGTGAGAATTATTTTATTAAAGAATTTTTATTCTTTCTAAAAATAAAAGATTTAATTTATTTATAAGTTGATAAAAAACCCTATATTTTGATAAAATAATTAAGTAAATTGTTTTTCTAGTAAGTAAACTTGATTAATTGACTTCGTAAAATTAGCTAGTTAAGATAAGAAATTATTAGCGGTCTTCCTAATTAAGTTAAAATTAGGCTATTTTCTTAAAACAATTTTTTTTAGAGATTAAAAATAAAAGAAAAATTAAGAGATTATTTTCTTGAAAAATAATTAAGGAATTTAATTAGTATTTTCTGGATATAATACCAGCTAAAATCTTTTATATATTTAACTGCCTATTGAAAGTATGGGTTAATAACAGAACTTTTAAAGAATAAGATTTTTAGCGGATTGTGGGAAAATACTTTTGCAATACCCGAGCCTAAGTATCGAGACCGTAGGATAGGTCTCTCCGAGACTTAGGGTTTAGTCTCAAATTTTTGTGTACGAATTTCTTGAATGGGTTTAAAACCAAATAAGGATCTTTAATCCTTACAAGTGATTTTTAAAATGACCAAACTACCCAAAATAATAATAATGAATTATGAAATGCCATAATTAATCCGAGTATATTGTATGGATAATTACAGTATTGGCTAAGCATAACTGGACTATACATTGGAGGGTGAAATCCTGCTGAGAGCTAAGGACTCCAAGTAAGTCAACTTCTATTGTGTGGCTACAACATGAAACGACTATTGTATTATATGTTAGTATAGAGACACATGCACATATATACACTATCGTAGAAAGTTTGCATAGAAACGTTAGTCTAGTGGGTGTTGATTCAGAAAATATAACCGGTAGATATCCGTCATATTCTAGACGGCTGATCCCCGTCACACTGCTTGATTTTATTATGTCCGGTTCATTACCGCGACGAGTGGCCAAGAGGTGAGGATTGCTGGATTAAACCTAGGGGCGCCAAAATGAATGGGACCTAGGGGCCCTCATGCTTACTTAATCAGTGAACGGTTATAACTCGAGCAAGTGCTCTGATAAGTTATTCTCGGATAGTAGCCGTGAATATTGGCTATTCAGTGAGAGTGCCTAGAGATACTAGGGGTTGCCAATTTTGAGTGAGGCTGAACACCCTAGGGGCAACTGCTCACCAGCACCACTGATTAACATAGAAGTCTCTGTAAACCCGTGTAACTTTGATTACACTCTTGAATAGGAGCAATGCCCTAGGTAACTTGATGGTTACCCCTGTGAGGGATTTATTCTTGAATAAGTAGTGATGCCCTAGGTAACTTGATGGTTACCCTTGTGAGGGATTTACTCTTGGATAAGTAGCGATGCCCTAGATAACTCGATAGTTACCCTTGATAGGGATATTTATTGGCTAGATCTTAGTGTTGAGACTCGGTTCTCTCTTACAAATTAGCATTTATGTTGGAGGGCGTGATACGCCCGAATTGTTGGAAATTGTCGAGCGTTGGTCTTAAATTTATTGTGATACATTATATCTGCTTGCTCTGGGATTTTCTGAGTACATGGATTTATCTGTTTATATAAAATAGTTTGCCATTGGTTATTAGGCATAACCATAAGTTTGCCAGGACGCTTTTGCGTTCTTGAAATTGATTGCGTAGGGTCTGGATGGATCCAGAACCCTAATTTTTGTGAGCTATTGTTATCAGTGGACAGTAACTTGGTCAGTGACCACCTATCTTCTCTGCATGCTTTTGTTTTAAAGTTGAACTTACTAAGCGTTTTCGCTTACCTAGTTGTTTCCTGTTGTAGGTAAGAACAAGGGCAAGGCAGAGCAGTGAGCGCTGGAGTCTACCTTGTGAATGTACATGTGGACCTACCTTTTGGGAAGCTATTTTGTTTTTTGAAATGTTGTTTTATTTTCATAAACTAGGCTCAGTTTATTCTTCATAAACTATGTTTGTATTAAATGTTAAGTATGGCCATACAACTTTTTTTTTTTTAAAAATTATACAGGTTTTTGAGACATTTTGTTAAATGAAAACGTTTATATTTCCACATTATCGAGTCTTGAAAATCTGGGTCGTTACAGTTACCAAATCATAATAAACATGTCTAGCAGTAATAACCCTACTCATGCATGAATACAAGAATAAATAAATGATTATACAATCATTCTAGGGCTTCCAGCCCTAATTCGATGACCATAGAGTCAACTTGGGGTCCTTTGCCATGTCCTCTGAATAATCAGCTTTGGAGCTGGTCTAGTGTACTCGGCGCTAAGTTTTCTCTGACCAATAGATCGGTCAAGCATATGATGTGCTCCTGGTTAGGTTAAACCATATGGACCAACACTTTGCGTTATTGCAATGCTTGACTAATAAGTCAATGCCTTACAACCAGCACTCAACGTGTTATTGTCGTTCTTGACTAATAAGTCAATGCATTACGACCAACACTCACCGTGCTAATGTCGTCCTTGACTAATAAGTCAATGCTTTACGACCAGCACTCACCATGCTAATGTCCTCCTTGATTAATAAGTCAATGCTTTGCCACCAGCACTCATCGTGCTAATGTCGTCCTTGACTAATAAGTCAATGCTTTATGACCAGCACTCACCCTGCTAATGTCATCCATGACAATAAGTCAATGCTAGGATATGGGACTAATAAGTCACCCCAGGCCCCATTGCCCTATCCTCTGTATAACCAACTTTGGAGCTGATCCAGCGTACCTGGCCCTGAGTTTTCCCCGACCAATTGGTCGGTCAAGCGTATGATGTGCTCCTGGTTAAACATAACCATAACGACCAGCGCTCAGCGCTCTATTGCCATCCTTGACTAATAAGTCAAGCCTTTATCAATAACATAATGCAAATATGCATGTATCGTATGTAAAATATCCAGATACTAAGCATTCAGCATGCTTAATCAATAATCATAAGCATAATCATACTCAGGCATTCATGCCCTATTCATGTTCTTGTTCAACAATTCGAAATCACAAGAATAATAATAATCATGCACATTTACAAAGACTCAAGCTCTAATCAATTCTATATTCAGCATTCAAATCATGCCATAATCACATGTATTACATACCAGATGCAGTTTTCTTACCTTTGGTCCAAGTATAGGTATCAATAAACAACCCTCGACCACGATCTCGTTTCCGAGCCCCTAGCGATAACCTAGTCACAACCATAATATAGAATCCTATCAAAATGAGTAAACACAGGCTTCCGGATCAAGTCCTAGCATCTGGAACGTCGAATCCTACCAAATTGGGTAGTAGGATTGATCCCGAGTCCTTAGGTTTAAGTTCCCATGACTAAAAAACTCACTTTGGCCAAAGCTGCCCTTAAGCACTGCAACCCCTAGCCCTGAGTCGTGGCTCGCCTCCAAACAAAGGCCAAAACCCTTCTTTGCCTGTGCCTCGCGTCATGGCGCGCCTACCCTGCACCGCAACCCTAACTGCCCATCAGCGAGAGCCTCCTCCTTCTTCAAGCCTCGGTCGCGGCGCCCTAGAACAGGGCCGCGACCCAACCACGAACCCAGCTAAAAGCCTTCGTTTTCTCCATTAAAAAACCTTCTAAAAACCTATCCAAACATATCCAAATCTCAAAAACAAAGTTCCCAAACATCTCAATGACCCAAAACCATCAAAACCCAGGCTTCAAATAACTCATAAACTCATCAAAACATAGAATCCAAATTCAAAACTTAAGAAACTTTAGGGAACGGAAAGTTGGAAATTGAAAGCTTAAATTACCTCTAATTATGTCATTTCTTTCTAAATCATCCAGCTAATAAGCTTCTAATCTTCCCTAAAATCGTTATGACTCTAACCTTGCTTGAATCCAAGTCCTAAAACTCAAGTTTCCTTCGAAAATGCTAACGGGCATCAAATAAATGAACAGGAGAGAGAGAGAGATTATTGAACGTTCTTTTTATATATTCAGTCAGGTTACTTCAAGCTTAAGTAACATTAAGCAAATCCAAATGCTTGGGGTCCCAAAACGTCCCGATGGCCAAATAGTCAAAATTCACAGAATTCCCTTATGATCTCACAAATTCCCAATATATCATCAGATAATCATTCTCATTACCCAATAACCCAATATATCTCTTGACTCACACTGAGTCAAGTATGGGTCCCGTTGTGATTTTCCCATTAGCTTGCTCTCTAGGATCGTCTCATGCCGAGTAACCCAAATATATCCACATAATAATGTGGTCCCACTAATATATCACATATATGTCAAATATACCCATAACGGGCCAAATTACAATAATTTCCCTATCACTCAAAAATGGGCCCACATGCATATTTAATACACCTAAACATGCATATCAATTCATATAATAATATAACTCACATAATCACATAATTTCCATAATTTACCATCCTAGCCCCTTAATCAAGGCCCTAAGCCTTATTAGGTAATTTGGGACGTAACAACTATCCCCTCCTTACAGAAATTTCATCCTCGAAATTTTATCTGAATAGCCCAGGATATAGATCCCGCATATTTGATTCCAGCTCCCAGGTTGCTCCCACGACCTTTCTAACACCCTGGATACCCCAAGAGAGTTACTGTGAACTTTGAACCGTGCTTAACTCACTAATCGAGTTCTTTGGTTAAAAACGTGCTTCTAGGTGTTATTAATAGGTATAAGGTGTAAAACCAATCAAAAGGAAATGATATATTTTTATTTAAAACATAAAACTGTTCATGGGCCCATAAAAACGTTTACAAGTTATTTACAATACAAAATGGTCATTACAGTGTAAAATTTACAACCCGCCGACCTAAGCGGCAGAAATAGGGTAAACCCCCTAGTTCCTCTAAGAACTCCTTGGTCGTGGTGGTCAAGCGGCCGCATGTACACATCGCCACTGATGGACCCAAATCGGGTATGTTTAAAAATTTACTCGCAAGCGCACGAATCGTATTTATAGAATAGTTTTCGTGTAAGCACGAGTTCGAACCCAAAGGAGTTGTCTAAAATAAAAAAGAAAACTATTTTAAATCAAAAGTAATAAATTCTAACCTAGTTCCAAAGATTGATGAGTTTTAATATTATGAACATAAAATGAAAGATTGAAAAATAAAGCTATTTAAGATAATAAAAATAAACCAATAATGATTTGACAATAAGTGTTAAAAGAAAAGATTATTAAGATACTAGAATCCACAAAATGTAAATTTAATAATATTTATTAGTATATTGATTCCCAAGTTTTAGTGATAGTTAAAATAATTTAAACTATCCTTTTCCAAAAAGATTTATAATTTTAAACACAAATTTCTTATAAAAAGATAGGATTTTTCTTCACTTTTCAAAATTATAATTTCAAAGCATTTAGTGTAAATCAATCTAATGAAATAACAAATAAATCAATGAACATTATTTATAAGGCAAAACATAATATTTTTGTTCTAAGCATGGATGTGTACAATTTAATGACACATCTTACACAAAGAATATTATGTTTATGCACTAATGAAGAACAAAGTTTAAATATGTGCTAACAATCCAAAATACATGATATTTAAGATGAAAGAAGATATTTGAAGAAGAAAATTCCATAAACTTTGTTGCACAAAATGAGAAATCAACATACAAAATAAATACTATCTAGTTACAAAATGTTTCATCATCACCTTAATAATCTTAAAAAGATTAGAAACACATAACTAGAATAGAAAATACACACTAAAAATTACAAACATAAATAGGAAAATTTGGAGGAGAAACCCCCAAATTTTTCCTCTAAAAATACATAGAAAAAAAAAATAAAAAGAAGAAGAAGATGAAGAGAATTGAGAGGTTTTGAATGTGTAGAAACTTTGTGTAGAGTAACCTCCCCCTCAAAAATGGACACAAAAATCCCATATTTATAGCAAAAAATGATGATTAAAATAATCAATTCAAATTAATTAAATTGATTAAATTAATTGAATTAATTATAATATGGCAAATAGGGATAAATTATAGGGTGTAATAATTATGTTTTGAGGTAAAAAGTGTAGAAAGTGGGGTAAAAATTGGTATTTTTGTCATAGGGGACAAATGATACACTTAGGCAAATTTAGGCTGAAAAAACTGGCATGCAAAGCTGTTGGCAGCTGAGCTGCTTTGGACCGAATGGTGGCTGGGATGGCCTGGAAACTTGGGCTGCTGCAGCTTGCTTCAGGCGCAGAAATGTTTGCTGAAGAATGCATGGGAGGCAGCTGGTACGGACGGCTGGAAGAAGCTGGAATGATGCTAAATGCTGAGGAAATTGTTGACAGCTGGCGTTGGTGGAGAAGGCAGCTGGCTGTGTGATTGATGCATGGCTGTATGGAGATGGAATGAAGGCTGGAGAGTGTCTTTGGGCCTGCTGAAGTGGGTTGGCTGTTGAAGGTGGCTGACTTGGGCATTTGCTCAAAAACACCAACTTTTCTCTCTTTTCTTTCAACTGTAACATTTTTTTTCTTCTCTTTTCAAGAGCAATAAAAAATGCAACAATTTATCTACAAAATAAGTAAACATTAAATTAGAATCAAATACTTTCAATTGTAAAACAACTCATATTAAGTCCATGAAAATATTAATTAAAATTTAATTTACTTAAACATTTAAGCTCAAAATTACATCTTTTTACTCCTAACTTAACAATATTAATTTTAAATAATTAAACTATAACATTTTACAATAAAATATCTATAAAAACATACAAAAGTATATAAAATCAAAATAAGACCAATAAATTCAAAATTACTTAAAAACTTAATAAATCAATTTAAAACTCAAGAATTAAGCAATAATTAGCACATAAAAAATGGTAAAATAACTCTATTTTGTAGAGTTATCACACCCCCAAACTTAATATTTTGCTAGTCCTCGAGCAAAAGAAAAATTAAAAACACACTTTTTTTTTTTAATTGGTGATATCAAATGCTTAACTCAACAATTACATAATGGAAATAGTTCAAAGAAAATCACAAATAAAAGTAAGGCTTATGTAATTAATTAAAAAGTTAAAATTGTTTTCAAAAATAGATATTTAACACAAAAACATCAAATCATTATGTGAACATTTAGACAAGCTTATGCAAACAAAAATAAATTAAATCTCAAGAGATAATCAAGCAAATTCTAGGATTTTTCAAATTTTTTTTTTTTTTTAGAGATTTAAAGAATTTAATGTTTAAATAAACTATATCCAAATATCACAAATTCGAATATAATAAAAAAGTGACATATTATGAAAAATATATATTTAAACAAAACTAACTTAAAAATTAAAAGTAAAGCTTAATAATTATTTATATTTTTCTAAGAACAATTTCAATCATAATTCTTATCATTAGAAAATGAAAATCACCAATATTTTTTTGTTCAAACAAAACAAAGAAAATAAAATTTTTTAACATTACACAATAAATGAAAATCACATAAAAAAAAAGAAAAACAAATAAAGATTTTTTTTTTTTTTTTTGAATTTTACAACAAATGAAAAACATGCATAAACACATAAACACCAAGAAAAATCATACACATTACCCCCAAACTTAAATGAAACATTGTCCTCAATGTTTAATAAAATAGAAAAGATTAAGAACTACTCCCTTTGATGAATACTTCATTGGTTTGGCTCTTTTGTTATCTCTTATCTTCTTTTCTTTCTTGGGCAAGAAGTTTCCTTCGAGCTTTTTGGAATTTGAAAAACATGAAACAAAAAACACACAACAACAAGTGAAATATAAAATGAAACATAAAAAGTATGGGTTGCCTCCCACAAAGCGCTTTAGTTTATAGTCTTTAGCTCGACTATAATTTTTTTTTCTTTTAACCTACACCCAATCGATGGTGTAGAATTTCATTAGTAGGGTGAGTTATGACTTTGATGCAAATGCCATAAATAATAATTGATAACATCACACCTACAAGAAAGTTAGAAATATGCAATTTTAATGGAATATCAATAAAATACGAAAATTGCATATCTATATTAGACTCCTTTTCATTTTGAGTAAATATACAAATTTGTTCAATTATGGGCTCTTGAGATATAATTATATCGTTTTCATTTTCCTCATGAGCCTCGAAAATTATTTCATCAAACTCTTTTATTTCATTAGGGGGTTGGATGCATATTACAAGTTCTTCAACTACTTCATTCTCTTTTTCACTTTGAATTTGACTATTTGGATTGGGAATGGGTTGGTTGGGATAAACTTGTTTTTCCGACTCTATAACAGTTGCAAGTTGTCCTACTATTGTTTCAATTTTTGAGATTGACTGAGACTAGGCTAGTAAGATTTGGTAGGTTGATTTCATGAACTGTTGTAGGGTATCCTCTAAAGATGGGCTCGTTTCTTGTTCAATAGGATATGATAGGTCGGGTTGGGCATGATTTTGATTGGGTATGTTGAATTCATGCTCTTGACTCATTGGAGATTGGGTATGGCTCCATGAAAAATTTGGATTATAGGTAGGGGCAAATGGGATATCAAATGATTCATGCATATCATACATATTATTAGTTTCTCCATAATTTAAATTTGAATGCTCATAATAGTTGTACTCAGAATTCCAACTATAATTAAAATGATCCATATGGAAGAAACTAAATGACAAACTAATTTTTTATTTTTTTTTTAAAGATGACAATTAAGGGAAAAAAAAAGAACAAGAAAATAAAAATTAAGATAACAAAAAACAATGTTAAGAAATGAAAACAAGAGCTAGGACAAGATTTAAGTTTTTTTTTTTTTCAAGAATATATATATTTTTTTTTTTCAAGTTTTCTTTTCAAGTATATTTTTTTTTCACAATAAAATGATAAAGGATAAAGAGAAATAAGGCAAAATTAAATAAGACTATCCAAATTTAAGCAAGAGTAGGGAGGCATAGCATGCCATCAACCATAACAAAAATAAGGTAAAAATTAGGAGGCATAAGTGATATCAACTAAAACATAAAATAAAAGACTAGGGGGCAAAATTGTCATCAACTAGTAACTTGCAAAAATAAAATAAAAATAACAACGAGATAAATTACAACAAAATTAGGAGGCACAAGTGCCATCGACTATAAAAATTAAAAGGATAGATAGGAGGCACAAGTGCCGTCAACTAAAAAAAACAACAATAAATATAAATATATAAGTAAGTTTTTTTTTATGGGTGGTAGAACCGTCCCAAATTTTCTTTTTATATATTTTTTTAGTTTTTATAGATATATATTTTTTTAGTTTTTTTTTTAAGTGCAAAAAAATTAAAATAACTAGTAGAAGAATTTACTAACCTTGAGATAAATTTCGTTTCTTTTTCTCTTGCAACTCCCCGGCAACGGCGCCAAAAACTTGATGGACCCAAATCGGGTATGTTTAAAAATTTACTCGCAAGCGCACGAATCGTATTTATAGAATAGTTTTCGTGTAAGCACGAGTTCGAACCCAAAGGAGTTGTCTAAAATAAAAAAGAAAACTATTTTAAATCAAAAGTAATAAATTCTAACCTAGTTCCAAAGATTGATGAGTTTTAATATTATAAACATAAAATGAAAGATTGAAAAATAAAACTATTTAAGATAATAAAAATAAACCAATAATGATTTGACAATAAGTGTTAAAAGAAAAGATTATTAAGATACTAGAATCCACAAAATGTAAGTTTAATAATATTTATTAGTATATTGATTCCCAAGTTTTAGTGATAGTTAAAATAATTTAAACTATCCTTTTCCAAAAAGATTTATAATTTTAAACACAAATTTCTTATAAAAAGATAGGATTTTTCTTCACTTTTCAAAATTATAATTTCAAAGCATTTAGTGTAAATCAATCTAATGAAATAACAAATAAATCAATGAACATTATTTATAAGGCAAAACATAATATTTTTGTTCTAAGCATGGATGTGTACAATTTAATGACACATCTTACACAAAGAATATTATGTTTATGCACTAATGAAGAACAAAGTTTAAATATGTGCTAACAATCCAAAATACATGATATTTAAGATGAAAGAAGATATTTGAAGAAGAAAATTCCATAAACTTTGTTGCACAAAATGAGAAATCAACATACAAAATAAATACTATCTAGTTACAAAATGTTTCATCATCACCTTAATAATCTTAAAAAGATTAGAAACACATAACTAGAATAGAAAATACACACTAAAAATTACAAACATAAATAGGAAAATTTGGAGGAGAAACCCCCAAATTTTTCCTCTAAAAATACATAGAAAAAAAAAATAAAAAGAAGAAGAAGATGAAGAGAATTGAGAGGTTTTGAATGTGTAGAAACTTTGTGTAGAGTAACCTCCCCCTCAAAAATGGACACAAAAATCCCATATTTATAGCAAAAAATGATGATTAAAATAATCAATTCAAATTAATTAAATTGATTAAATTAATTGAATTAATTATAATATGGCAAATAGGGATAAATTATAGGGTGTAATAATTATGTTTTGAGGTAAAAAGTGTAGAAAGTGGGGTAAAAATTGGTATTTTTGTCATAGGGGACAAATGATACACTTAGGCAAATTTAGGCTGAAAAAGTGGCATGCAAAGCTGTTGGCAGCTGAGCTGCTTTGGACCGAATGGTGGCTGGGATGGCCTGGAAACTTGGGTTGCTGCAGCTTGCTTCAGGCGCAGAAATGTTTGCTGAAGAATGCATGGGAGGCAGCTAGTACGGACGGATGGAAGAAGCTGGAATGATGCTAAATGCTGAGGAAATTGTTGACAGCTGGCGTTGGTGGAGAAGGCAGCTGGCTGTGTGATTGATGCATGGCTGTATGGAGATGGAATGAAGGCTGGAGAGTGTCTTTGGGCCTGCTGAAGTGGGCTGGCTGTTGAAGGTGGCTGACTTGGGCATTTGCTCACAAACACCAACTTTTCTCTCTTTTCTTTCAACTCTAACATTTTTTTTCTTCTCTTTTCAAGAGCAATAAAAAATGCAACAATTTATCTACAAAATAAGTAAACATTAAATTAGAATCAAATACTTTCAATTGTAAAACAACTCATATTAAGTCCATGAAAATATTAATTAAAATTTAATTTACTTAAACATTTAAACTCAAAATTACATCTTTTTACTCCTAACTTAACAATATTAATTTTAAATAATTAAACTATAACATTTTACAATAAAATATCTATAAAAACATACAAAAGTATATAAAATCAAAATAAGACCAATAAATTCAAAATTACTTAAAAACTTAATAAATCAATTTAAAACTCAAGAATTAAGCAATAATTAGCACATAAAAAATGGTAAAATAACTCTATTTTGTAGAGTTATTAGCCACCTAAGCTCTTCACTCAAGGCTGGGTGAGTTTTTCTTTCCCTTTACCTGCACCACATAGCACCCATGAGTCAAAGCCCAGCAAGAAAACTCAATATTGCATATATATAATATCAAACGATGATCATGATAATCATCCAGGACTTATAGTCCTAAACTGATGAGTGACAGATGTATAAGTCACTAACATGGGTTCCGCATCATTTACAAGTGAGTGATCAAGTCACTAACTTAAAAGGGGTGCTTAGAGAGAAGTCAAAACATAAGTCACAAGTCAGATTTTCTGATAGTTTTAGATTCTCTCTAAACACAAGTCATTTTCTTAGCCTCTTTGTTATTTTCTCTTCTTTTCTCTATATCTATCTCATGTGTTGAGAATTTCCCACACTAGTCTAGGTGGTTCTAAGGATACATTGGAAGATTGTGAAGAAAATAGAAGATCGGTTCAGTTTCTTGATAATACTCTGCGACAGAGAGGATACAAGAGTTAGAGAAACTAAAGGAAGGACTCTTTAATTCCGCTGCGTATATTGTAAGTATCCTATTCTTTGTTTCTCTTTGAATTCAATTTTAGAAACATGTTTTAGGCTATCTCGTATTAATTTGTTTAATATTAGATATACATGAAAATAAATAAAGATCATGTATAAGCTAATCTAACATGATCACCCTGGCCAACTGATGAATTTATCTACCCTGGATTCATTCTTATCAACTTGAACCTTGCTGAAATAGTCAATACGGCCAGTCAGGCAGTGATAACTAAACCTCTTGCCGCCTCATAGTCCAAGAACAAACAGATAATTATCATATTCCATAGTCATACAAATATACAAATAGATACATGATCATAGCATTTAGTATTTAACATGTATCAAATAATAGTTCACAATGAACAATACTAATAAGCATGTTCTGGCAATATCAGCACTAATAAGCACATTCTTGCTGATGATGCAGTATTCAAGGCACAGTCTTAACATGGTGTCTCATATAAACAGGTAAAGCATTTATAATATATTTAAGTAGTGAAATATATAACCACATAAATAGTTACCAAACCATGAGTGAAGCTTGACTTCAGTGACGAGTGTACATGCCCAACCAGTCTACATGAACCCTTAACCTTGGCACGCTCTGGTACCAAGTTGTAACGCCCTAGATACCCCAAGACAGTTACTGTGAACTTTGAACCGTGCTTAACTCGCTAATCGAGTTCTTTGGTTAAAAACGTGCTTCTAGGTTTTATTAATAGGACAAGGTGTAAAACCAATCAAAAGGAAATGATATATTTTTATTTAAAACATAAAACTGTTCATGGGCCCATAAAAACGTTTACAAGTTATTTACAATACAAAATGGTCATTACAGTGTAAAATTTACAACCCGCCGACCTAAGCGGAAAAAATAGGGTAAACCCCCTAGTTCCTCTGAGAACTCCTTGGCCGTGGTGGTCAAGCGGCCGCATATGTACACATCACCACCGAAGCTCTCCACTCAAGGCTGGGTGAGTTTTTCTTTCCCTTTACCTACACCACATAGCACCTATGAGCCAAAGCCCATCAAGAAAATGCAATACTGCATATATATAATATCAAACAATGATCATGATAATCATCCAGGACTTATAGTCCTAAACTGATAAGTGACAGATGTATAAGTCACTAACATGGGTTCCGCACCCTTTACAAGTGAGTGATCGAGTCACTAACTTAAACAGGATATGTGACTGATGAGCGAGTCACCAATGTAAACCAAGGGAGTGACCATGGAATCGCCACGGTGGGTTCCTTACCCTTAGCCATGTGATGATAGGGTCACCTGGGCCTTCTGGCCCTAGCTCTGAGTAACTAGTCATAAAACTAGGCAAGTGCTTTTAGTTTTTCATCGAACTTGGGGTCGGTCCGGCATTAATGCTCATGATGAGTCATTCAATGCATATGTCGATTAGATCTAATCTTTCATTGGTTCTACGTTCATGACGCTTATGCCGCTACTGACTCTTAGGTCAGTATCACACGACCAGTGTTAAGAACTATTGTCGAACTTGACTAGTAAATCACAGCTTCACAGCTAGTTCGGACACCATTGCCAATTCTGACTAGTAAGTCAGTGCCATTCACAAGTAAGCAAGATTTCTAAGCATTTAATATACAATCCAAGTCCACATTTAAACACTCAACATGCCTCAATAATAACCATGCATGTCACATATGGGGTGCAGTTTTCTTACCTCTGGTTCGAGCGAGAAATAGTAAAAGAATGACCCTTGAGAACGATCGAACTTTTGGTTCCTTAGCGGTTACCTAGTCATAACCAATTATAACTTCCATTAATGAAAATCAACAATAATAGGGTCTTGACCTAAACCTCACTCCCGGGACCCCGAATTGTACCTAAATGATGAGTAGATTCGATCCCGAGCCTTAAGGATTGAAACCCCGAGCCAAAAACCCTTAAAAATGCCTAAAAGTGCCCCAGAGCTACCCCACTGGCACCCCAGCGCTCAAGTCAGACCCAAAGCCTATTAAGTAGCGCTGTAGCACCCCCTAGTGGGCGCTGTAGCGCTGCACCCAGACTGAAATGGCCAGAAATATCCCCCCTTTGACTCCACCATGTCTAACCTGAACCAAAAGCTTCCCAACTTCATTTTAAGTCCCAAATGAACCCAAAAACCATCCTCACATGTCCTACCCCAAGAACCCTAGCCACAAACTCTCATCAATTCCCCTCAACCAATCAAGAAAACCAAGCAGAAAACTATAGCAAAAACAGAGCAAAGCTAGAGTATTAATGGCTAGAAACTTACCTCAAGCTCAGATTAGGACCCTCTTCAATAGTGGAACACAATCCTAAGCCCTCAAGATCCACTTCCCTAGCTTGAATCCTCAAGAACAACCCAAAAATCACAAAGAAAAAGGAAGAGAAAATAGGTACGGGAGATAACCTTTTGATGCTCTGTTTTTCCAACCTTCTACAGCCTTCAATGGCTTTTCCACCTATTTCGTTAATCATAATTAACACCCTCCAATTCCCGCTATTCTCGATATTCTCTAATACCAATAATTCATATCCCATTACCCTTTTATTCCTGGCAACACTATAATCACAAAATTACCCCGAGACTCGCCCCGAGCCCCGAACTTGATCCCGTTATGACTAAACTGCTAACCTACACTCAAGATCGTCTCATGCTGAATAGCTCAAACAAATCCACATTATAATGTGGCCTCAACAATAGATCACTGACATGCATACAAATATAGAATTACGCCCTCAACAGGCCAAATCACCAAAATACCCCTGCGATGAAATGTGGACCCACATGCATGCATTTAACATCATATTATAATATAATTCACATAAACATGCATATAATAGTTTAATGGCATAATAAATCAATTATGGTCCTTCCAGCCTACTAATCCAACCATTAAACCGCATTAGGGATTTTGGGGCATTACAACCTTATTGTTTCTATATAATACCTTAACCAAAGGTATAGTTTTGTTTCTCAGAACCTGGTTCTTTCTGTCTCATATTTGGACTAGTTGTTCCTCACAAGATAATACCGCCTCCAATTCTAGATCATCATAACTCAACACATGAGTCCCATCTAACACATGTTTCCTCAACATGGAAATATGAAATACATTGTATACGATCGTCAGTGCCGAAGATAAGGACAATCTATAGGCCACCTGACCAATCCTGTCCAGGATTTCAAAAGATCCTACTAATCTAGGGCTCAACCTTCCTTTTTCCCAACTCTCCTCACCCCTTACTATGGTGAGACTATAAGGAAGTTATAGGCTTCCACTTGGAATTCCACGTTCCTTCATTTCAAATTAACATAACTTTCCCATTTAATTTGAGAAGCGAGCTTCCAAGTTCTAATCTTTTCAATAGCATCAATGATCCTCTAAACTACCTCAGAATCCAAATATAACATCTCACCCATCTTATCCTAGTGAATGGGCGATATACATTTCCTACCATACAGTATCTCATAAGGTGCCACTCCAATAATTGGATAACTCTCTTATTTACCATCAGTTTGAGGATAATAAGTTGTACTGAACTCTAGCTGTATACTCATCACCTTTTGTAACGTTCCCCAAAACTTGGAAGTACATACAGGGTCCCTATCCATCAGGATAGACCTCAAAGTCCCAAGAAGGCGTATTATCTCCCTCTCTCTCTCATAGAGTTCTGCATATTGATCAACTATATTGCTCGTCCTTATTGATAAAAGTGAGCGGACTTTGTATTCTGGTCCATAATGACCCAGATTGAATCATGCTTGCCCACTATCCTGGGCATCCCTATCACGGAATCCATCGTGATGTTCTCATGCTTCCACTATGGAATTCTCAAAGGTTATAATGGCCTTACTGGTTTCTAATACTCTGCCTTGACCTGCTAACAGGTTAGGCACTTTGCCACGTATTCAATTACGTCCCTCTCCATCCCAAACCACCACTATAAAGCTTTCAAATCTTGTTACATCTTCATGGTGCCTGGATGAAGATAATAAAGGGTAGTATAAGATTCATCTAGAATCTTCCATCAAATCCCAGTGTCCATCGGAACCCAAGTCCGATCCTTATACCTCAATAAACTCATACCTGACACTGCATAATCCTTAGCTATTCCAGCTAAGACATTCCCCTCAATCATTCCCATCTGTGGTTCACTCAACTATTTTTCTTTCATTCTCTCTAAAAGAGTAAACTTAAGTGTAATGTTAGCCAATTGGCCCACCAGTGACTCTATTCCAGCTATGGTCATATCTTTCAACTAACGTGATGCATAAGCAATCACCTTTTCTGACAATGAGGTAACAATCCTCGAGAATTCTTCCACGAAACACATGTAACACCCTGCCCATCCAAGGAAACTCCTAACCTCTGAGGCATTCCTTGGCCTTGGCCAATCCCTGATGAGAGTATACCACAATATCGTCAATAAAGACGATCACAACCCAATTCAAATAATCTTTGAACACTCTGCTTATCGAATTCATTAAAATAATTAGGGCATTAGTCAAATCTAACGGACATGACTCAGCACTCCTAGTGCCCATATCTTATATAAAAGGTAGTCTTTTGCTTATCCTTCTCCCCAATTTTCAACTAGTAATAACTAGATCAAAGATCCCTCCTTGGAGAATACTATTTTACTTAATAACTGAACCTTTAGTTCCTACAGCTCTGCTGAAGCCGTTCAATACAGTGCCTTAGACCTGGTTCTGTCCCTGACATCACCATAATCACAAATCTATTTCTTGGTGTAGAGGTAACCCTGACAAACCCCTAGAAACACATCCAGAAACTCACAGACTAATCCAATTTTTCCTGGTCCCACTGGCATGACCTGAGTGGCATCCACCACACTAGGTAAGAGTCCTATGTATCCTCCTACAATAGGTCTCTAGCTCTAAGTACAGATGTCATAAGTATATAGGGTCCATGCACAATGCCAACAAATACAAGGGTTTCTCACCCTCAAGGTCAAGGGTTATTATCCTTTCCTTTCCCCATACTTGGCTAACCAATCCATTTCCAGGATCGTATCAAAGTCGGTCATAACCAACTCTATCAACTCAATTGATTAGTCATTTCCCACACTCTAACTCATCTCTTAAAATTACCAATAGGGCACCATATTCTCATCACAACATAACCACATAATTTGTAATTCAAGTCTATGCCTCTCTAGATGCAACAATACAAGGAACAATACAACACCAAAACTAATCAACATAATACAAGAACCAGTGGGTCTGATCCACCCTCAAAGGTAGGAGGTTGTTGCTTTCTGAATCTTTCGTACAGAGGTTACCACCTGTTCTCAACCACAGGCTGAACCGGCACTGGCGCTACACTCTGCTGAATTGGCAACCTAGAGACCTGTGAAGGGGCCTGCTGCCTCAATTGACGAAGTTCTTCTTCTATTTTCTGCAATCTAGCCTCCATTTCGGCTAATATCTACTACCAATTCTGTGGGGCAGGTGGAGGGTCCTGACCCTGATTGTCATCCTCGGCCCAACTGCCGTGGAGTCTAGATGATTGCCGAGACATTACAACTATATGCCTGCAATCAATGACGCCGCTCACCAGGCATGATAACAAAGTCCATTTCCACCTCTCATTCACAACAGCCAACCATAATCAACAATCCAGATAACATACAGATAGCATATAGCACACAACGGGTCTTGCACTGGCATCATGCATATGTTATTTCATTCATCATGCTCTTTAAACTAAACAGGGCATTCAAGCACATATTCAAGCATAATAATCAACCATACCAATCAATCCTGAGTCGAGCTTTTCAATGACAGCGAGCGTACATGTTCGGTCAATCTCCAGAACCAATAAATCTTGGCTCGCTCTGATACCAAGTTGTAATGCCCTACTACCTTAGAGTCGTTACCTAGTGAGTTTAAAATGTGCAATTATCTCGCTAAACGAGGTTTTTAGAACAAAAGTGTGATTAAACAAAAGTTAAGGCTGTAATCTTTGAAAATACTCTATTTCATTGAAAATTTCAAGTATCTAACATTTGGGATCCCAAAATAAGGTTTACAAAATATTTACAACTCAAAATAGGTTTACAGTTAATTAACTATCAAAATTATATTTTAATACAGCCAATTCTCAAAATGCCCCCAACCAAAGCAATCGGACAGGCCAAACATGTACGCGCCGCTTCATGCTCTCCGTACTCATGGCTGGTTGACTTTTCCTTTGCCCTTACCTACAACACAGAGCACCCGTGAGCCGAAGCCTAACAAGAAAACTCATACAGCACATAACATATACATATTATATAATCAACATATCAGATAATCCACAGATAAACAGATAGTCCATCAGACTAAACAAATACGACCATGCCGTCCCAGAAGCGTTACCAAAGCCTGGGGTTTCGGTTCTCACCGTAAGGATATCCCATGTATCCATTGGGGTCTCACCCTAACAATAAGCACTCCATGTGCTAAGTGTTATTCCCGGCCCCACTGCCGTTCCCGGCTCCTTCCCGTTCATTCTACTATAATCACATATAGCATAACTCAAAAAACATTCAAGCATATAATAATTCAATCAAGGCTACACCCTAACATGTAATACAATCTAGGGTCGTGCCCTGCAACAACACTATGGGCCCATGCCCTGCTCTACGGGTACTACAGTTTTCTTACCTGTATCCCGAGCTTCACAATGCACCAAAGTCACGAGCATGGTCCTCTAACTCGAGCCTCTCCGAAAACCTAGTCACAACACATATAAAACACTCTTTAATACTAATCAATCCAAAACCACTTCCCGGGACCAATCCCGTACTCTCAGGACCTCTAATTTCCCTAAACAATGTAACGAAGACATCCCTCGAGCCCTCGGGGAAAATGACCAAAAATGCAATATCTCCCTGCCCAGAAATAGCCTAGCGCCGTGGCGCCCAGAAACTTCTCTGCTGCCTGATGCAGCCTTGCGTCGCGGCCCCAAAGAACAGGGCCGCGACGCCCTTTCACGAAACCCAAAATTCTGGGTTTTCCCCTGCATTTTCCCCGAGCCAAAACACCTCCAATCCAACCCAAACACAAACCTAAACCCCAAAATCAATTTAAAACCCCAAATGAACCATTTAACAACCTATAAACACTAACAACAAGGTCAAACACACAATCACACCCATAACCCACACTTTGGTTTTAGGTTTCAGAAGTTTAAACCAGAGCTTTTAAAACTTAAACCAAAGCTTGAAAAATTTAAACCATGCTTCACAATTCTTAAGCCACTCCAGATACGAAAATTCAGAGTTGCTTAGAACTCTTACCTCAATCAATAATTCAGCTTGAACTCTCTCTAATTCCAGCTTCAAGCCAATTCCTCTTGATTATCAAGTTGAACTCCCATGCAAAACCAGCCATAACTATCTTTAAATTTTCATGCTTACTTTCTAAAATCAAGCTTGAAACTTAACAAAACAGGTGATAAATTCTTACCTCTGAATAATCCTTAGCCTATACTTGATTTTAGTTTCCTCAAGCCTCTTGATTCTCCTCCTAGGTATCCCAATTTCAGCTCCCCTTTTTTCTTCTTCTTGCCCTTAGTTTCCCTTTTCCTTCTAGTTTCTCTTCCAATTTCAGCAAGAGCTAAATATGAGCAAGTGTTAGAACGTGAATCATCTTTCCCCCAGCTGAAGCTATCTAAACCCCTGCCAAAAGACTATTTTACCCATCCAAGTAATTCCTTTCCTAACTAAACCTCAAGGGCATTTTTGCCATCTCACCTTTCCTACAATTCTACCATTTTTCTCATCTAAAATTGTTACTCTCAATAGTTACCAATGGTCACTCAAGTTACTAGATTACCATTAACCATTAACCATTAATTCTCAAACTCAATTTATAAAATTCCCAAAATACCCCTAGGCCCCTCCCGAGCCGGGTATTAAATCCTGTTGTGACTTTTAAACTAATTAGCTCCCTAGGACCGTCTCGTCACGTGCATCACATTAACATCACCACTCACACGTGGTATTAATCATATAACATAATTATTACATTTATGCCCTCAGCGGGCTAAGATTACCAATTTACCCCTAACAAACAAACGTGGCCCACATGCATATTTATTCCACCTAAACATGCATTCTAATCACATATTCATTTAAGCTCATACATTAACATATTAATTCATTTATTGCTCTCCAGGCACGCTAATCAAGGTCCTAAACCCTATTAGCAAATTGGGGATATTACAAATAAGCCAATGCTTTACCACCAGCACTCACTGTGCTAATGTTGTCCTTGACTAATAAGTCAATGCCTTACGACCAGCACTCACCGTGCTAATGCCATCTTTGACTAATATGTCAATGATTTACGACCATCACTCACCGTGCTAATGCCATCCATGACTAATAAGTCAATGCTAGGATATGTGACTAATAAGTCACCCCGGACCCCATTGCCTTATCCTTTATATAACCAGCTTTGGAGCTGATCCAGCGTACCTGGCACTGAGTTTTCCCCGACCAATAGGTCGGTTAAGCGTATGAAGCGCTCCTGGTTAAACATAACCATAACGACCAGCGCTCAGCGCGCTATTGCCGTCCTTGACTAATAAGTCAAATCTTTCTCAATAAGATAATGCAAACATGCATATATCATATGTAAAATATCCAGATACAAAGCATCCAGTGGGCTTAATCAATAATCATAAGCATAATCATAATCATGCACATACTTAAGCATTCATGCCCTATTAATGTTCCTATTCAACAATTCAAAATCACAAGAATAATAATAATCATGCACATTTACAGAGACTCAAGCTCTGATCAATTCTATATGCAACATTCAGGTCACGCCATAATGACATGTATCACATACTGGGTGTTGTTTTCTTACATATGGTCCAAGCACAGGTTACCAATAAACGACCCTCGAGCACGATCTCATTTTTGAGCCCCTAGCAATAACCTAGTCACAACCATAATATAGAATCCTGTCAAAATGAGTAAACACAGGCTTCTGGACTGAGTCCTATCCTCCGAGACGTCGAATCCTACCAAACCGGGTAGTAAGATCGATCCCGAGCCCTTAGGTTTAAGTTCCCATGACTAAAAACTCACTTTGGCCAAAACTGCCCTTAAGCGCCGCAGCCCCCCAGCCCTGAGTCGCGGCCCGCCTCCAGATAGAGGCCAAACCCCTTCTCAGCGAGAGCCTCCTCCTTCTTCAAGCCTGGGCCGCGGCCCAACCACGAACCCAGCCAAAAACCTTCGTTTTCTCCATTTAAAAACCTTCCAAAAACCTATCCAAACATATCCAAATCCCAAAAACAAAGTTCCCGAACATCTCAATGGCCCAAAACCATCAATACCCAAGCTTCAAACAACTCATAAACTCATCAAAACATAGAATCCAAATTCAAAACTTAAGAAACTTTAGGTGTAACGCCCTACCACCTTAGAGCCGTTACTAAGTGAGTTTAAAATGTGCATTCAACTTGCTAACCAAGCATTTAGCTCAAAAGTGTAACTAAACTGAATTAAAATCACATAATTTGAAAATGTAATCATTCATTGAAAATTAAAGGTGTTTTACATTAGGGATCCCAAAAAGAAAATACTGTTTATAAATATTTACAACTCAAAATGTGTTTAAAGTCGACAAAACGACAAAATGAGATTTAGTACAAAGAAACTCCCAAAAATACCCCTGGCCGTGACAACTAGGCAGACCAGACATGTACGCATCGCCTCACGCCCTCCGTACTCAAGGTTGGTCAATCTTCCCCTTGCCCTTACCTGCACCACAGAGCACCCGTGAGCCGAATCCCAGCAAGAAACCCCACACAAATAGATAACATATGCATATAAATCACTCAGCATATAAACAGGCCATCAATAGGCTAAACACATACGGCCATGTCGTCCCAGGCGCTTTACCAGGCCTTGGGTTCGCGATCCATACCGTAATAATATCCCAGGTATCCTTTAGGGTCTTACCCTAGCAACTCGCACTCCACGTGCTAGACGTTGCTCCCGGCCCCTTGCCGCTTTCGGCCCTGCACTCCACGTGCCTAACACCGTTCCTGCGCCGTTTCCGGCTCTTGTCGAACATTCACACATTCGCATACATAGCATAACAAAGCAAATACCAAACATGAACAAACTCAATCAAAGGGCTACACCCTACAACACATTCATATAGGGCCATGCCCTGCATACAAGCTCTGTGGGAACAACAGTTTTCTTACCTGTGTCCCGAGCTTCTTGAGCACCGAGATCTCGAGCATGGTCCTCTAACCCGAGCCTCTTTGAAAACCTAGTCACATCACATACAAAACACCCTCAATACTAACCAATTCAAAAGCATTTCCCGGAATCAATCCCATGCTCTCGGGACCTCCCGGTTCCCCACACAAGGTAGCGGAAGCATCCCCCGATCCCCCTGGGCAAAAGCCTAAAAACTGAAAATTTCCCCTGCCCAGAAATGGCCTAGTGCCGCGGCACTAACCCATAAGGGCTGCGGCGCCCAGAAAGGTGCCCTTCCCCTGATGCATCCTAGCGCCGCGGCACGGAATAATAGGGCCGCGGCGCCCATACGCGAACCCAGAAATCTAGGTTTTTCCCAACGTTTTCCCCGAGCCAAAACACTCCCAAATCAATACCAAAGCATACCTAAGTCTCACATTCAATCGAAAACCCCATATAGACCATCTAACAACTCAAAAACATCAACAACAAGCCTAGATACACATTCAAACCCATGATTCACAAATTGGTTTAAAACCTTATAAAACTTAAACCATAACAGAGCACAACCTCATAAATGCATGGAATTCTTACCTCAAACAAGGATTCGACCTTGAGCTTCCTCCAATTCCAGCTCCAAGCTAAACCTCTTTTGATTCTCAAGCTGAATTCTCACACTAACAGACCACAAATCCAGCTTTCAACTTCCATTTTCAAACTCTCAAAGTCAAGCTTGGAAACTTAAAGAAAACAGGGATGAATTCCTTACCTTTGAGCTTAACACACCCTTGAGCTAACTTTCCTAGCCACAGCAGCCAAATTCCTTCAATTCACTAGCCCAAAATCCTCAAAACTCAGCAAGCATCCAATCAACAAGGAGAGGGGAAAAGGAAATCGCATGGGAGAGAGAGAGAGCTGAGAAGTTCTATTTTTTTTTTCCTTTCCTTTGCCTTTTCTAAAACGTTCTAAAATTCCCCAGTCCTTATCTCATCATAACCAACTGCCAAAAAGACCCAATTGCCCCTTAAGTTACCCTAAGTCCTCTTATGCCACCAAGGGAGATTTAGTCTTTTAACACATCCCGCTAAATCCTAGAGTATGCCTAAAAATCCCCGTTTCAATCCCGACATGTCTAAACTATTACTATCACCAACTGCTACTCAATAATTCCCGAACACTTTATAATATTTCCAAAATACCCCTAAGCTCCTCCCGAGCCGGGTATTTGACCCCGTTGTGCCCTTCCTAGCTAAAAAGCTCCCTAGGACCGTCTCGGAACGTGCATCACAAATATATCACCATTATATCGCATATATCATATTTATGCCCTCAACGGGCTAAAATTACAAATATGCCCCTAACAACCAAACGGGGCCCACATGCATATTTAATCGCCTAAACATGCACTCTAATCACATATTCATTAAATTCACATATATTAATACAATACAACAATTATTGCCCTCCAGGCACGCTAATCAAGGCCCCAAGCCTTATTAGCAAATTTGGGTCGCTACATTAGGGAACAGAAACTCAGAAATTCAAAGCTTAAATTATCTCTAATTATGTCATTTCTCGCTAAATCCTCCGACTAATAAGCTTCTAATCTTCCCTAGAATCGTTATGACTCTAACCTTGCTTGAATCCGAGTCCTAAAACTCAAGTTTCCTTCGAAAATGCTAACAGTCATCAAATAAACGAACAGGAGAGAGAAAGAATATTGAACGTTCTTTTTATATATTCTGTCAGGTTACTTCAAGCTTAAGTAACCTCAAGCAAATCCAAATGCTCGGGGTCCCAAAACATCCCCGGGGGCCAAATAGTCAAAATTCACATAATTCCCTTCTGATCTCACTAATTCCCAATATATCATCAAATAATCATTCTCATTACCCAATAACCTGGTAATGTACTAAATACCCAATATACCCCTTGACTCACACTGAGTCAAGTATGGGTCCCGTTGTGACTTTCCCACTAGCTTGCTCCCTAGGATCGTCTCATGCCGAGTAACCCAAATATATCCATTAGCTTGTTGGGCCTCGGCTCATGGGTGCTCTATGGTGCAGGTAAGGGCAAGGAAAAAGTCGACCAACCATGAGTTGGAGGGCATGGAGTGGTGCGGACATGTTTGGCCTACCTGGCCGCCATGACTAGAGTAGTTTTGAGGAACGCTGTGTAAATGACTGATTTTGTCGCCTAGGTTGGCTGCATAAAGGCTTTTGAGTTGTAAATATGTCTTAAACAATATTTTGGGATCCTATGTAACTTTTCTATAATTTTAATAAGTGTTTAATCCTTTTTACGAAAGTTTTATGAAATGAATCTTTATTTTAACTTAATCACACTTTTGAGGTTAAAATTTCAATTAGCAAGTTAATTGCACATTTAAAATCATGTGGTAACGACTTTAGGGTAGTAGAGCGTTACAGTGTGAATAACAACACCCTTAAATAAATATAATTTTAAAATGTTAATATGACATAATTATTGTGAGTTTATGTCAACCAAAAAAATATATTAGCGTTACAGTATTATTTGGTTTGTAAGAAATGATATAGTCATTAATTTACATTGGAAATGAAAAAATTAATTAATTATTGCCTATTTTTTTTCATTAAATCCCCATACACTCACCGCACTAATATTAAAAAATTATTTACAAAGAAAAAGAAAGCCTAATATTCAATTTTTAACTAATAATTTTTTAAAATATATTGATTTATATATGTATATAATGCGGCCCCTATATTTAGGCGCCTGAGTGGTGGCCTCACCTTAGGTCGGCCATGGCCCTTAGGTCTATACCCTTGTGCATCCCAAAGACCTCGAGGCAATCTATCTTTGGCTCGAGGAAACTCTCCTTATAAACAATGACGGAACTAGGGGGAGATTGGGGTGGCCATGACATCCCAAACTTTTTTTTTTATTATGTTTTTTTCTATATTTTTGTATATTGTATTTTTTAAAGAAAAACTAATATAAATATATGTAAAAATACATATTTACCGAAAAATTATATATTTATATATATATATATTTGTATAATTTTTATTAAATTTTTTTTTTTTTTTTTTTGGCCTTTTTTATGTTTTAGTCCTGGTTCGGTCAGTGTTTATAAGACACTAGGTAGTAGGTATCACTCTTAGAGTCCAAAGTTGAGTCTTAGAACTATGGGCATGTTATGGCACGGTCATAGGGATATTTCCCATGCATGGCATCTGCAATAACATGTCATATGCAATCCCATTTCTGTCACTTTACCGAAGGGCAGCAACCCCCCTCCATCACTTCACATCGATAAAGAGTGGTAGCTCCCTTTTGCTTTCCTAAGATTGACTTCTTTTGCAGGCCTATAAAATCGCTTCCACTCAACGACCTAATCAATAGTTGAGAGGCTTCCATTGAAAGCCTCACCTGATCCAACAATTGAGCACTCTCATTTGGCTATAAAAGTGACGTTTCCCCCCTCTGTTATTTCAAGCATATACTTATGAATTAGTCTCTCTATCACTCTCCGTTCTTATTCTTTCTCTAAGATATATTTCAACTCGAAGACATTTCCCAACGAATGCTATCTTTGGTCTCTTAAGATTATAGCTACTGTATCATCCTGTGACACCTCCCTTAAGAGAGAAGCGATGTTTAGTTCTTGAGCTCATATCGTACCCAAGAATAGAGTCGAACATTCAATCCTAGCAACTACCAATGCTTATAATTTCACCCTTTGCGTCTCCATTGTATAAAGAATGAAATTCTTCACCAACAATTATAATAATGTACTCTTTAACCAAAGACCAATTATGAATCACGCAGAGCTAATATGGTAATTATTTCCACCAAAGTAAACATGCCTATAAAAACTGAATATGGCCAACTTGTCAACATGAGATAGAGAAGTTCACCAAGGCGTGTTTATAAATAAGTCTTTGAGATTAGCCAATCTCCTTTGACATATGATTGGTATGAGTGTGATATGACATAGTGCATAACGCATAGAAATATGTATAGAGCATTGGTTATCTCAATAAAGCTTTGTAATAAACGAAAGAAGATATCCTTTTCTTAGGTAGAAAAATGAGAGGACTAATAAAGTTAGAAGCATGTACGTATGCAAAGCTGTTCATTTAGTTTCTGAAGAACCAATAGAGACTTAAAAAACATAAGAAATAATGCAGACATGGAGAGGATTGAATCTGTTTTTGATGGGGATGATTGTTGGAGTCGTTTTCCTTCGAATGACAACTGTTTTAGGAGGTGAGTCGTCTGAATTTGAATCGTTGATTTGGTTTCTTAGAGCTGTTGATCCTCAAAACATGTTAAGATTAGGCCAGGATGCATCAAGGAAAAATCCATGCTTGGATAAGTGGAAGGGTGTGAAGTGCAACATAAAAGGTACCACCATACTTGAGATTAGGCTTGAAAACTCAAATCTTAGTGGTGTACTTGATGCAAATTCATTATGCATGCTTCCAAATCTTCGAGTTCTAAGCTTAGCCGAAAACCGAATTCAAGGACATATTCCAAACGCCATATTGTACTGCAGGAAGTTGACCTATTTAAATCTAAGCAGCAATCTTCTAAGTGGAAAGATTCCAAGTAATCTAGCCAGAATGAAATATCTTAGGAAATGGGACATCTCCAAGAATCATTTTGAGGGTATGATTCCAATTTTCGAAGGAGAATTCAAGAAGCTGAATAAGTTTTCGATGAAAGCATATAATAGAGCTTCGTATCAGGAAGAGTTAAAGGATCAAACTAATGTGTCCCCAGAGAGTCCACAAAGGTACAATTCTCAGAAAAAGAGTTGGCTTAGGAAATCACAAAACTGGATACCGTTAGTTATTGGACTCTTTTTGTTCACGTTGGTGACATACTTGGCGGGCAAGAAGGCATCAGAGTTGGCAAGAGACAAGGCAATTCTGAAGTCTCTTCAAGACTCTCCAACTAAAACCCCTCAAGCTAAGACAATAGAAGAAGTGAAGCCAGAAGGAATACTATCTGAGCTTGTCTTTTTTGTTGAAGAGGAAGAGAGGTTCACGTTGGAGGATCTTCTTGAAGCCACAGCTGATTTAAGAAGTCAGACATTTTGTAGAAGTTTATACAATGTAATACTCAAGAACAATGAGGAGTATTCAGTCACGAGATTGAAGAAATTGCAGGTTTCCTTTGAGGATTTTTGCCAAATTATGAGACAGATTGGAGATGTGAAGCATCCAAACATTTTACCTCTTGTTGGTTATAGTTTTACTCCTGAAGATAAACTCCTAATCTACAAGTATCAAAACAAAGGGAGTCTGCTAAACCTGTTTGAAGGTGAGTTTCCTTTGATATCAGATTGTTAATTTGCACTCACTTAAGCTTGTGATAAATTATGCTGTTGTTTGGCTCTTTGAGGCTATATTTCTTTGAGTAACTGCAGATTATATTGAAAGTAAGAGGGATTTCCCATTGAGGCTTCGTTTATCCATAGCAGGAGGAATTGCAAGGGGTTTGAACTTCATATTTCAAACTACTAATGACCATGAGACACTACTACATCATGGAAATCTTAAACTTTCAAATATTCTGTTGGATGATAATGATGAACCACTCATAAGCGAATTCGGACACTCAAGATTTCTAGACCCCAAGGGAGCCGGCATATGTTCCTCCAAAGGCTACACAGCTCCTGAGAAAAGTGTCTCTGAAAAAGGAGATGTGTATAGCTTTGGAGTGATACTCTTGGAGCTACTCACAGGAAAACCAGTAGAGAAAACTGGTATAGACCTTCCTAAATGGGTGAATGCCATGATAAGGGAGGAGTGGACTGGAGAGGTGTTTGATAGGGAATTAGCTAAGGCTGCAACTCATTGGGCTTTCATTTTGCTCAATATTGCTCTCAAGTGTGTCTCAAACTTACCCGAAAACCGCCCTACTATGGAAGAAGTTTTGGAGAAGATTGAAGAGGTTATGTATGCAGAACAAGACCATACCATGTCGCCATTGTCTTCTCATGAATGTCACCAGGATACTTGTCTTCTACATAGCATCATACCTGAGACATGGGACACTCCTGGATCAAATTATTGAGCCTTCTTGCTTTCTGAAATATTACTATTTAGTACATTACATTTTCATACTTTTCTTCTTGTAATTCCGGATTGCATAAGCCTTTAGAAAAGTACTTGTCTGTTGAGTATACATTAATTCATCAGTTTGGAGACTTGGGTATTTTTTTGCTTAGTTCTCATATCTATGTGCTGATATATAATAATAATAATGATTTGGCCCACCAAAGAATCTCCTGGTTGTTTCTTGCTGATCACGGCAGCTCTTCTAACAAAGTTTACGTTTCTTGGAGAGCATTTCCACGATCCAAGCAAGATTATCATGTGACAGAATATGATATATACACATAAAAGAACTGTGATCAACACAGAAAATATTGGTTTCTTAAGAAAATAAGTGCTGGGCAATTTAAAAGATTAAGTTACATAAGCACTCATGTATGATCTGGTTAAATGTTTGCATCAAGAACATATTTAGATGCAACCAAAATTTGTAAAAAGTGGTTATGCTATCAAATCCCTGCCATGTCATTTAGTTATTTCCCAAAAATATATAAGCTGACTACACTCACAATTTTGAGGAAACTATTTTGGCAATGTAGGTTTCTTTTTCCTCCCTTTTAAAATAAAATTAAATAATTAATAGTAATATGTAATAAATAAAAGCTAATTATTATCTTCCAATATCACCCACCAACTCTGAGACATATAAAAAAAGGTTTGAAATTAGCTCATTTCATTGGGTGAAATTTCCTATCTATATGATTTTGACTAAATGGCTATATATTAATGGTTGAGATCTCCCTTAACTCCTTAGGTAGTGTTTGGTATGTCCACATCTAATCAATCATCATCCTCATTGATTTAATCCCATCCACCATATTTTTGGGAGTATCTTTGTTGTACCATATTTTTAGCACGAGTTCATTCACTCAGCTCGAGTACAGCTGGCAGATACATACATGGAAAAATAACCAAGTAGAATATTTGCTTATTATTCATGTGGACGGCTCAAGATTCATAAATATCAGACATGGTGTTAGGCGTCCTGAGTTTATCACGAACTAAGAACACGATGGCTGTTAAGCACGAGTTTGGAGGAGATATCCAGCTCGTGACAATTCAACTATGATGCATATTCAGGGATCCCCAGAGACTCGAGATATGTTTATACGTTTATTTATGACCAGGTTGTTATATTTATTATCCGAGATAGCAGGAACATATTTCTTCTGTTATCAAATCATTTGTATTGAATATAGATATTATGTAAATGCGTGATTGATTCACGCGGTTACCCAAATCTGTTCATGGAATTCCCCTATAAATACTGGGAATGTTGGACAGAAGAAAAAAAATGATTATTCTGTAATACCAAAACTCTGCCAAAATAGTGAGAGAGACAGTAATAATAGTGACTCGTGGACTAGGTGGATTTTAACTACTGAACCACGTAAAAGTTCTATGTTTTTGAGTGAACTCTTGTTATTTTCTTTATGGTTTACCATTAAGCACTAATCTACCCTTATTATTTCTTAATACACTGTTGGTGAAAAATAGTCTCAACAGTTTGGTGCTTTCATTGAGAGCAAATTAGTGCTTCACCAAAATCCCAGTCAATTCCCATCATGGTTCTCACTCTCTCAATGCATGACAATGAGATAGAACAGCCCGGTGGGCAAGAGGCCCATCATACCGCTGTTCCGAACGAACGTGGCCTTGAGATTCAGCAACGTCCAGGAAAACAACTGGCGGATTAAGGCGACACTGGGAGTTCGGCGTTATTACCGCCAAACCCAAACCCAGACTACCTAACTGCCATCGAGATGGAGAACATGCAATTGAGGAGCCATCTCGCTAGGGAAAACAAGCAGATTGAGGAGGTTTTGGCTCGGTTACCCCCTCTTGCAACCGACATTAATGTCGGAAAGAGGCAAAGTGGGTCTTATAAGTCCTACAGGAATAATCAATCCAAACCGAGTCGATCAGTCAGAACTGTCACTCCAAGTTCTGTACCTGCGGGGCGAGATTACCAGAATGCTTGACCCAGAGACCGTCATAGGGGTCATTAGCAAGTCAGTCAGTCGGTTATGACTGCAACCCCAAGTCCGATGCCTTCTTTACAAGTCCCCAGGAATGCCTATGACAATCCACGAGAAGGGGCTGGAACAAGCTCACGAAGACAAAATGCTCCAAAAAATCCTCCTACGCCGTGATTGGATCACCAGGCACAAAGAACTAGGGACATTGGAGTAGAACAGAGGCAGACTAATTTAGTTCGTCCTGATGGAACGAGGATAGCCTCACCAATAAGGCATCCCCCGTTACCTATAAGGCATCCAACACCACCTCGTCCTCAACGGGATATTCTAGCTCATGGAGATAGTAGGAGAAATCCTCCCCCATGGCCAATACTTACGTCCCACAAACACGTGTCGCGAATCCAGGTCCTCAACCCCAGCCGCGAGCTGTAAGTTTCGCAAATGGGAGTTACTGGACCGAAATCCATCATAGCGGCAGGTCCAAGAGCGACCTAAGAAATCATTTGAGTTCAGCATAGAGCCCTTGGTATGATCCACAACCCGATTTGCGCGATCTTCTGAACTCGCAGAGAAGGTATCTAGTTCGGGATGGAGATATTCGCTATACTCGACAAGAGAGAGATCCGTCCATAGTACACGTTAATGGGAATGCCCCGCAAAACAAAGCTCGAACTTGGAGGGACAATAACCCGTCAAACGCGCATGATAGGATGGGAGTTGTTGAACAGCCCCCGGCTAACCTAGGGACTAGGGACCAAACCCTCGAGAGACTAGCTCTGATGGAAGAGCAAATGAAAAAACTCTTGTCCGGAAAGGAAAAGGAAGATTGCGACTCAGATGAGGAGCTCGAGCCTTTTGCTCCAAATATTGCGGCAGCGACATATCCTGTGGGTTTCAGGATGCCACACCAGTCGAAATTTGATGGAGATGGAGATCCGTCAGATCACCTCGAAATGTTTAACACCATGATGATGGCCCACAATGTCGGGCTCGACCTAAGGTGTATTTTGTTCCCTGCAACTCTGGTCGGGTCAGCCAGGCAGTGGTTTAAGCAATACAATAGACATTCCATAAGCTCGTGGAAGAATTTTTATTCCGAGTTCAAAAAAGCATTATGAGCTTCACAGGTAGCTCGAGTTGAGGCTGATTCATTGGCCAACGTAAAGCAGCAACTTGGCGAAACGTTAAAGGCATATCTAAGTATATTTTCCAATTTCACGAGCTAGGGATGCTGATGACAGCTCCAAAACAATGGCAATGAGGACGGGAATTCTCGTTGGGGGCGACCTATGGCAGGAACTCCAAAGAAAAGGAGTTAAGAGTGTAGATGAATTCTTAGCTCAGGCTCAAGAGTGGATAAATCTCGAGGAGGCGCGAGCCTCTGTTGCAGGAACCAGCCAGACCCATATCTAACCCATTGGAGCGGCAACGGATGTGGCAATTACGTCCCAAACCGTTACCCAGAATAACCAAGGGGGGAATAACAAAAGAAAAGGGAGTGGTGAACCCGACCAGAGCGGGACGAAGAAAAATAAGCCCACAGAGAAGTTCAAGCCTATTTACGCCACATATACCGACCTAACGGATACACGTGAGCACATTTTTCTGGCCATTTCTAGTCGCCTTCCATGGAAGAAGCCAGAACCATTGAAGAAACAGAGGGCGAATAGGGATCCCTTAAAGTTCTGTCGGTTCCACAACGACATCAGGCATAACATTGATGATTGTGGGCAGCTGAAGGATGAGATTGAAACCCTCATTAGGGTTGGACCTTTGGCCCAGTACGCCCGAAATCGGGTGAATCCGAGTCAGCCCGTTGGGCAGATCCTGCTACCTGTTCCGAAAGCTCCAATAAGCCAACTTGGAGCTCAAGCAAATCAGGTCGACCCTCCTTCGATAGTAAGGGAGATATTGTTGGGGTTTTATGCCTTAATTAAAATCCAAATTTCTTTGTAATCTCATTTTATTATCAATAAAAGAATAGAAATCATTTTTTGACTTGGTCAATCACTTTGCTCACATGTTTTATTTTCATGATTATTTATTTAATATAAACTTCTATTAAATCCCGAGCATATAGCTAATTGTTTACTGAGTTTTTCAGAAACTTTAATAATAGAAGATTAGAGAGCTTAGAAGAAAAGATTTGAGGAGTAAAGACAAGGTTTTTACGTGGTTGGGGCGTTAATAAGCCTTAGTCTACGAGACAGTTGCATTAAAGCTTAGAGAACATTTGGCAATGGAGTTTTTCTACAAGTTTGAGCAGAGTAACTGCTTACCATCCAAAAAAATCACCCTCTCCTCAGTGCACCACTATTTGTATTTATAGGCATAGGAGTGCACTGGGCTTGAATCGGGCTGACTCGGGCCCAATAGGGGCGCAAATACCATTAGCTCCTCTGACGGGAGCCCAATACAAAGGATTAAAATATGAAACGTACAATAGTCAAAGCCCATTGGGCCAAACCAAACAATATCTTATTCTAAGATTTGCGACAAACTGGAGTTTCAGTCTGGGTACTTTAGGCTGACGAAGAAGATTTGGGGGACAAGATCGGTCAAAGTAGTGACGGCGCAGTTCTGAACCAATGGCGTACAATCCCGAGGGACAACCCCCACGCTTCATGGGACGATGTCAGTATCTTGGGCACTTTACCTCGCCAACCTCGGAAAACCGACTCGGGTTCATTTACCAACATCCCCCTCCGTTTACCAAGGTCCTGGACCATTTACTAGGGTCCCAAACCATTTACCAGGATCCAGGTCTAACCACAGCGATCCCGACTCCCATCTTGGTTTTGCGAGCTACGACCTTCTCTGCCGCGCCTCGAGACGTTGGGGGGAGCGATTTCGGGACCATACCACCTACCCCGGTGGAGGTCGCGGTCCACACTCCCGAGCGCACTTCGGGCCTTGCCCAGACATGGGCTGCCAACATATGTTTTCGTCTCGTCAAATGGGCCCGATCTGGGCCTTAACTCCAAATCGGGCGGCCCACGGTCTTAGAGTGTGGACCAGGGCACCCGGAAAGAAACGGGGATTACACTAATCTTATTTATGGTGACGTAATCACAGTGGAATATAAATATGATTATATGTTCAAAATTAGTTAGTCCTAAGATTAGTCAGTGCACAAGATTTACACTGACTTGCCAATCTACAATATGATCTATTTACACATTATAGTGTTATGTTCTTTCCAGAACATTAACAAAGTAGATAAGATTGGATGTATTTGTTACATCGGACTGGATCGATATTGACAGTTGATAAGATAAGTAAACATACCGTTATTATCTACTATAGTCATATCATATAGTTGACCATAGGTCAATTCGATCTCAATTCTGAGTAGTTAGTATTCTAACTGGTTGTATTATTTGAGTTCTTTGACTTGTTCGTTACCAGCTTACCCTACGGACTAGCCCATACTTACATCTTGGGAACTCGGTAGTATAATTGAGTGGGAGTGTTAATCATAGATATGAACATCTATAGCTTCTGATGAAGAAGTGAAACGATGGTTTCTTTTTAGTTTTGTTCAATGGGTTAAATGATAGAGATCTCATTTCAGTAATTAAATTAGTTTACTAAAATACTATTTATAAGGAACTAAGTGTTTTAAGGATAAAATACAATGAGGGGTAAAACGGTATTTTAGTCCTATCTCATTGTAGACCATCTATAGAGGATTGAGTGACAATTGTGGTTGTAACAATGGATAATTAATAGCGTATTTATATTTTTTATAGAGTGTTCTATGAATTCAAGAGTGCAATTTTGAGTATATAGTGGAGTCACGAGGAATTAATAAGTTAGTAAATTTATTTGTTAGATTTATGATAACTTATTGGAGCTTGATTTCATAGGCCTATGGTCCCCATTGTATCTTGGATAAAATCATCTAGATAGTCTCAATTAATTGATTTAATTATTAATTAGAATAATCAAAGTTGACTAGGTCAATTTTGGATAGTTTCACAAAGTTTTGTAATTTTGAGAAGAAAAGATAAATTAGGGCATATTTATTAATTAAGATAAATTGGTATCTAAATTAATAAATAATTTTAAATCAAGATTCAAATTATAAATAATTAATTTGATAAATGATTTAAATAATTATTTAATTAATTAAATCAATAGAAAATAATACAGACCTTGATTTTAAGTCCAATGGGCTTATAATTAAATGTGAAATTTCACAAGCCTAAAGCCCATGATAATTTCGACCTATGACTGTTAATTGGCTATTATTTTATTGATTTTTTAATTAAATTAAATGTCCTAATTGAGTCTATAAAAGGAGTGCTTAGAGAGAAGTCAAATCCCAAGTTTGACAAGTCACAAGTCAAATTTTCTGATAGGTTTTAGATCATTTTTAAACATAAGTCATTTTCTAAGCCTCTTTGTTATTTTCTCTTCTTCTCTCTATATCTATCTCATGTGTTGAGAATTGCACACACTAGTCTAGGTGATTCTAAGGATACATTGGAAGACTGTGAAGAAATTAGAAGAACGATTCAGTTTCTTGATAATACTCTACGACAGAGAGGATACAAGAGTTAGAGAAACTGAAGGAATGACTCTTTCATTTCGCTGCGTATACTGTAAGTATTCTTATCTTTGTTTCTCTTTGAATTCAATTTTAGAAACATGTTCTAGGTTATCTCATATTAATTTGTTTAATATTAGATCTACATGAAAATAAATAAAGATCCTGTATAATGTTTCCTAACAGATATAACCACCGTTTAGGGAGGACCTCATTTGGCGGGCACGAGCAGCAGGGCCCAAAAGAGGTACATTAACGAACTGAAGTCCCATAACGGGGTGGAGTTCGTCTTGAAACAACAGTTATCGAAACAACAGCGATTGGAAAAGCAACCAATCATGTTCACAGAAGAGGATGCTAGCCACATCCAATTCCCATATAACGATCTGCTGGTGGTAACTGTTTAGCTCACCAACCGAAGGGTCCGAAGAACACTAGTGGATAATGGAAGTTCTATGAATCTAATTTTCAGGTCCACCCTGGAAAAAATGGGGTTATCCGTAACTGATTTGAAGGTGACCTCGATGACTCTGTACGGGTTTTCTGGTGAAGGGTCGGCAGCCATCGGGATGATCAGATTAGTGGTGACATTGGGAGAAGAGTCGCGAACTGTTTCCAAGTTGCTCGAGTTCGTGGTAATCGATTGTTTGGCTGCATACAATGCGATTTTGGGGCGACCCGCGTTGATGGCATTTGAAGCCATAACCTCTATCTGCCACCTAGCAATGAAATTCCCCTCCGCTGCGGGAATATGCATCGTCAGAGGTGATCAGCTCATTGCCAGGGAATGCTATATCATTTATATGAAGGGAAAATCACATCCTGAGTAGTAAGAGATGGTCATAAATGACGGAGGTGAGGGGTCCTAGGAAGTAGGAGTTACTCACGGGACAAAAGAACCTCAACAAAAAGGGGATAGTGAGGTCGCCCAACTCGACGACATTGACCCACGGGTAGGCAAAGACAGATCAGAGCTCCAAGCCATAGAAGAACTCGAGGAAGTAAACATTAACCCTAAAGAAGCTTCAAGAGTTGTAAAGATTGGAAAGAATCTTGATGATAAATGGAAGAAGGTGTTGGCTGATTTCTTACAGAAAAACCTAAACGTCTTCTGTAACGCCCTACTTCCTTAGAGTCGTTACTAAGTGAGTTTTAAACGTGCAATTAACTCGCTAATCGAGGTTTTAAGACAAAGTGTAGCTAAACCATAAAAAAAGTCACATAATTTAAAAATATATCCATCACTGTAGAGTATAAAATGTTTAACATTTGGGATCCCAAAATACTGTTTAGAAATATTTACAACTAAAAAATATAACTAAAGTCAACTAAAGGACAAAATTTAGGTTTAATACAAACATCTCCCAAAAATACCCTTAGTCGTGGCAGCCAGGCAGGCCAAACATGTACGCGTCGCTTCACGCTCTCCATACTCATGGTTGGTCGACTTTCCCCTTGCCCTTACCTGCACCATAGAGCACCCGTGAGCCGAAGCCCAGCAAGAAAACTCACACAAGCAAATAACATATTCATATCAATCATTCAACATATAATCAAGCCGCCAATAGGCTAAACACATATGGGCATGCCGTCCCAGGTGCTTTACCAGGCCCTGGGTTCGCGGTCTACACCGTGAGGATATCCCAGGTATCCTATAGGGTCTCGCCCTGGAAACTTGCACTCCGCATGCTAAACGCTGCTCCTGGCCCCCTTGCCGTATTTGGCCTTACCGTTCTCGGCCTTCGCCGTTCCCGGCCCTCGCTGTTCTCGGCCTTTGCCGTTCCCGACTCTTGCCGTTCATTCACATATATGCACACATAGCATAACTAAACAAATACTTAAACACGTATAAACAGAATCAATGGGGCTACGCTCTGCAACATAATCATATAAAGGAAGTAGTCCCACGGACCTGGAATGCTCTGCATTTGAAAAAGTATTATCAATAGTACCACCATCAATGTAAGGCTTATTTATAAAAGCCATTTCGATTAAATAATATATGGATTGTTAAATAACCATTTCTTAGTGTTGTTATTGCAAGCTCGTGTCCTCATATTTGTAAAAGCAACCAAGAAAATGTATACATTCTGGTTACTTGGGGGGCACATAACCGAGGTTGGCCAAATTAAGCCTGCTCGGATAAGATTAGAAAACTTAGAAGCTTGGAAAAATTGATTATTCAACGTCTTTTTAAAGCTTGAGTTTTCAATAAACCTAGCACGAACTAATTTTAAATCATCTAAAACCCTGGATATAACCAGGTCGAAAAACTTAGAAGCTTGGAAAAATTGATTACTCAACGACTTTTTAAAGCTCAAGTTTTCAATAAACCTAGCGCGAACTAAGTTTAAATCATCTAAAACCCTGAATGTAGACAGGTTCAAAGCCTGATTCTTAACAATTGCGACGCAAATAGGCGAACACGAGTCTAAGGATTCATAAGCATGAGAAGATTATAAAGGAAAGACAAATGGATAAAAGTTAGATATATATTAAAAATAATACAAACAAATATAGTCACATCGAGGAGAAATAACCTCGAACTAAGCCCAAAGGCAATTGTTTAATATTGAAAGATTGTTAGACAAATACAAAGAAAATCATAAATAAAATCACTGGGCCCCATTAGATCGCCTCGCCGAAGTGACCTCCTCACCATCACCCTCCATTGCTCCAGAAGCCTCACTAGTCTCTGAGGGTTCTTGCAAGAATCGAGCCTTGAATTTAGCAAGGTACGGATCCCACAACCCGGGCTCCATAAAAGAGAAGTTCCCGTCCTGGTTGAAAGCCCAGCAATGGTATAACATCTCCTCCATGGCTGATGAAGACGCTGCCTTTTCCTCCTTGGCTTTAACTTTGGCCTCGAGTAGCTTCTCTTTGAGCTCACCAATCTCGACTTGAAGATGTTCAACACGATGGTTCGCTTATACGGTCTGAGCTTGGGAGGCAGATAGTGCGATCTTTGCGGCCTGCTTATTTTCTTGGGAAGAGGTAAGAGCAGCCTTAGAAGCATGCTCAATCTTTTGAGCAGTTGTCAAGGTAGCTTTGGCGGCCTGCTTACCTTCCCGAGCAGCATTCAGGGCGGCCTTGACAGTGGGCAGCTCGACTTGGATCTCTTCATTTTTGGCCTTAGCACGAGCTACGCTTCGATATTGGGCTAGGACATATTGTAGAATAACAAAACAAGTTCAAATAAAAAAGGAAGAACATATTAAACAAAAAGGAAAAAAATCAGTTATGGGAGAAGGACTCACGGTAAGATTCATCCCTATGGAAGATTTGAGGACGTCCTCCGGGCTGCGCTCCTCTATGGCCCTCAGGTCCCTCACACTGGCTTTGTATGTGTGGCCCACCATATGAGTCGCAGTCTCATATACTATACCCTGAAAGGCCTCGAGGATCTTTTCTAGGTCTTGTGTCTCCACTGGTATTCGGACAATGGGGGCCTCAGTTTGAATGACTTCGGGAGGTGGAGGCATGTGTCGAGGAGGAGGAGGAGGAAGTTGCTCAACAATGACAGTTGTCACCGGAGCTGGCTCTCGAGAGGAGCTCGTGTCTTTACGCTTAGAGGGGGATTTTGTAATATTCCCCGTCTTAGGGGCAGCCTTCTTCACCACTCTGGGCCTCTTCACGATGGGGCCCGCTCCGGCTTTCTTAGCCTGAAAGGCAGTCCGTAGGTCGGGAGCTCTGGTCGATTCCATCTCTTCTCCTGAGAAGAACAAAGGGAGTTAATTCACAAAAGTTATGTTTCAAAGACATGTAAAGAAAAGGGGGAAATATAGATCCTACCCTCTGGGCTGGGGGAGGTGTCTATTATCACCAGCTCGGGTGTATGAGCTGGGCTAAGCATGACCTCCGGCCCTGGGATTAATGGAGGGGAGGGAGAATCTAAAGATATAATGTCTAAAATCCTAGGGGGCTTAGGTCCCTCCTCGGGGCTGGATTCGTCAACATACTACCTAAACCCATGAGCAAATGCCCCCTGGAGCAGAGAAGGCCAGGTCCTAAGGTTGGTTATGTACTCTTCAAAAATAGAAGACCTTAAGTTCAACGTGTTGTCAACTACAATGGTGTGAGTGGGATAACTGTGGTCGTAACGTACTACTAAACGATCTACGCGTTAAATGAGAGTTACATTTAGGTCCGGGTTAGTGGGGTGGCGACTAACTAGCTGGTTGGGGTTAAAACGTATTAACCTAAAGCTAGCAGCAGCTTGGTCTAACTCCCTAAAAGGGTATGGGTTACCTTGGCCAGAGGGGCCGGTTGCTGCCCCAGAAGCTGTTCGGTCAGGATCAAGTCGCTGATCAGCTTCGGGAGCCCATTTTTTCCGAACGAGGGGCACCTCGACCTCCTCCTCTTCGGTGTCCTCGGCGGTTGGCAGAGCCTCTTGTGAGGAGGGAGCCTCAGGGATCACCGGAAGGGGAGCTCGGGTCCTCAGGGACAGTGTCTAACCCTCACCGATCAGCTGACAGGCCAACATCGTGACGTCATTCACGACCTGGTGATAATCTTTTTCCCCGGGGGAAAGTCTGGACAGTTTCTCGGAATGACCCCCGAGGGCAAAGATTTTTCCGTCCTGACAAATATGGCTGCATGAAAAACAAACTCAATCAGGACGTGTTAAAAAATATATATGTTTCAAGGAATAAAAATTCACGAGCTGAATTTGCAAAGGTAGAATACTTAAGAGGTCAGTTGAAGTATCGGTGTTCGCAATTCTTGAAGCCATTCGACATAAAGAATAATCCTTATAGTCATTTGGATGGCTGGGAAGATCGTTGATGGAGGCGGAGCTGGGAAATTATGTGAGGTAGTAAAACCCGTCATGCGTCCTCTTTGGTCGGAGCTTGCTTTGAGACAAAAAAAGAACAAAATATATGATGGAGAGGGGACCTCCCACTTGTGCCTCAAGAACAAATATTTCATCCCCACCAAAAGTCTATATGAATTTGGGGGGAGCTAGAAAGGAGCCAGTTTTACGTAGTTTAAAAAGTCTACGAAATACTGATCCAGGGGAAGGAAGGCCCCAGCCTTCAGATGCTCTTCGCTCCAGGTCGCGTAGTCATCTTGGAAAGGAGCACAGCTTCATTCCCCTTCGAACGTTGGTCGGGCTAGGAGACCGCCAGCTCCCATCTCGATGTTGTGACTCAACAGGATTTTATTCACAATCCCTTGAGTCTTGATTTTCGAGACTATGTGCGCAGCCTCAAAGAATGCGTTGGGGTCGACGGGAACTTCTTTCTCCACAATCGGACCGAAGTGCGGAATAGGAGAGTCAGAGGCGATCTGCTTCCCTTTGTCTTTGCGTTGGGTGGATGAGCTCGCAAATTTCTTCTTGGGAGGTGCCATCAGATCGCCTGACGACAAAGCGACCTAGTTAGTAGGCGACCTAAGATGATCTATAACTATGTCGCGAGGGTACGAAGGATGAAAGGGGTTATTCTCGTTATACGATCTAAATTTAGCCAAAACTCATCGAGTGGTGCCACGTGATATCCAAAGCTACGCGCCTCGGTTTCTTAACAGTCCCCTGATATTTAGGGATCCATGTGTCAGAAATGTTGGGTCACTACTTTCCTCTGTAAGGCGGTTTAGTGCAAAACCGCCTAAGGAATCGTAACCCTTAAGCTACCTGGTATTTAACCTAGATACGTTACGATTTCTATGCCCCAAACATGTATTCTCTAAACCTATTTGTCATTAGAACTACCCCAGATTAACCCATAAATTTACCCAGTTTTATGGATACTCTTTTTTATAAAAACATATTTGATTTCACTTATGGAGCCTAAAGCCGAAACCTATTCCCTATTGGCATTCATAAAAAGTCTAACAATACTGAACGATGAACATTGCTAAAAGGAAGAAAAAGAAGTTTCTTTGGATCATGAAGAATAAAGAAATTCGTTCAAAGCAAAGGATGAGATACTTACAAGAAATGTGTTCGATGATCGAGGAATGTAGATTCGGATCACGAAAAAGCTCCTGGAAAGCTTCTGAATGACTGGGAATGATGAACAGTTTTGGGGATTCTGAGGAAGAAGAAGGGAAGCTTAAGAGTTTAGAAATGGGAAATTTTCAAATACAAAGGTGGTGAGGTTTGAAATCTAATCACCCTATTTATACGTAAACTACGAAAATTAATTTGGGTCGTCCAATCCGGGTATCTCGAGATCCAAGGGCCAAGATTAAATAGACCAAATGGCAGCAAAAAGTTGGCAAAACAATTATTGCAGTCCTCGAAACCCGAATAGACGCCAATTGAAGCAAACCACGTGTACAGTACTCGAGTAGTAGGCAGGCATGGTTTTATGTAGCAGAAGTCTAAAAGCCCCTACTGTGTAGGTCAGAAAATGACAACATCATGCACAAGCAGGAGCTTGGGCGGCAAATGTTGTACCATATTTTTAGCATGAGTTCATTCACTCAGCTCGGGTACAACTGGCAAATACATACACGAAAAAATAACCAAGCAGAATATCTGCTTATTATTCATGTGGACAACTCGGGATTCATAAATATCAGACATGGTGTTAGGCGTCCTGAGTTTATCACGAACTAAGAACACGATGATGGCTGTTAAGCACGAGTTTGGAGGAGATATCAAGCTCGTGACGATTCAACTATGATGCATATTCTGGGATCCCCAAAGACTCGAGATATGTTTACACGTTTATTTATGACCAGACTGGCATATTTATTATCCGAGATCGCAGGAACATATTTATTCTGTTATCAAATCATATCCCCATATAAATATGAATTACTTGTATTGAATATAGACACTATGTAAATGCGTGATTGACTCACGCGGTTACCCAAACCTGTTCATGGAATTCCCCTATAAATACTGGGAATGTTGGACAGAAGAAAAAAAGAATATTCTGTAATACCAAAACTCTGCCAAAATAGTGAGAGAAACAGTAATAATAGTGACTCGTGGACTAGGTGGATTTTAATCACTGAACCACGTAAAAGTTCTGTGTTCTTGAGTGAATTCTTATTATTTTCTTTACGGTTTACCATTAAGCACTAATATGCTCTTATTATTTCTTAATACACTGTTGGTGAAAAACCGCGTCAACACTCTTTAATTAAGTAATTCTCTTATGATATTTATTCTCCTTAAAATGAAAATTTTCCATATAAATATATCCAAAAAAATTAAAACTATATTATAGGATGGCAAGATTGCATTGTTTTAACTTCTATATTTAGTCTAGTAAAGAACAAGGCTATAACACACCCAACTCTCTCTCTCTCTCTCGTGCATAGAAATAGTCCAAATTTGAGACCACTAATGTAATTGAAATGGAACCTATGGATCAAGGGTACTATCTTTCTCATTTTGATATAGCTTTGTTATGTTGTGAATCCAAATTATTTGAATTTAGTTAACTTCACTAAGCAATATATTATACAGTACTATTTAATTAATTAGGCTTTCCAGCTTGGATAAGCTATAAAGTCATTATGGATTAAACTATTAGGGCCCATGAAGCTTTTGATTAAACTACTTGGTCATTATTCATTATTCATTATTGAGTAAACTAATAAGCATTCTTGAATTTCCACCTATTTAGTTATAACAAAAGAAAAAAAAAATGCTTCCTATTTTTGTGGCTTATGCCTTTATCTTAAACTACTAATGGTTCATTATATACCAATACTAAAATAGACATCAAATCATAAGCGTATAACTACCTCTATCATAAATGGCAAAACCCATTTTTTTTTAAAAGAAGACTAAAATTGTAAAAATATAAATTAAATTTTTAAATACCAAATGGGCACTACTGGTGTACAAAGACAAGTTGAGAATGCTTTTTTTTTTTGACAAAAACAAGTTGAGAATGTTTTAATATGAGATTATATAAAATATATATATGTATTTTCAATTTCAATATTTTTAATTAGTTGGCTCGTTTTGGCATTCGTTTACTACTACTTTGGACAAGTCAATATCTTATTCTTCGTTTGACTTAGTTTTTTTTCCCCTTCAAAATTAATTGAGGCTGGAGTTTTGGATTCCATAGAAAGGTTGTGAGTATTTATCACCGCTATCATCTCCTTAATTTTTATTGATATACATATATATATATATAAATGTATATATTGATATTTTTTGTTTAAAGAAATAGAAAATTTTCTTTTATTAATATCCTCTACAGACCACATCAAAATCTCAGATTTGGCCTTTTACATTTCGTAGAGAACCAACTTCAAAGTTTCTAGTACACAAGAAGTCACGAGCTCAAAATAACTTTCTAGATAGAAAATTTTCAAAGAAAAACAAAATAAAAATGAATAAACCCACACACACATATATTTATATATATATATATTCTTCAATAAAAAAGTTGCCAAATGTTTAATATTCTATATATATAATAAGAAAATGAGTGGCCAATTTCCTTATCTTTATTATGGTCACCACAAAATACCCATAACAAGATACTTCAACATGAGGTCCTCTATTAAATGAAACCAAAAGGGAGAGACTTAGCAGCACCAACAATTGTGCCAATTTTTTGTGATTGGTTAGTCCTAATTAAAAATCAATTAATTCCTTCCGTAATTAAATTAATTTTCTTTAAAAGTTTCAAATAATAAGATAAATAAATATATATTGAAAAGAAAGAAAAAAAAAGTTGAAATTAGACTCACTCAAGTAGTGGTCCAAAAGTATAGTATGTAGGTTGTTCAATAAGACTCGAAAATGGGGAGAAAAGCCAAATTGGATGATATATTTGATTGAAATGAACACATGCAATCCAATACAATAAATAACGTACGTAAACATTTTATATAAAATATAACATAGTTTATTACAGGACCAATTTAACTCACTTACTAAAGGTATAATTTTTTTTGTCTTAATTTTTTATTTATTATGTTTACTTTAAAAAGACACAAAAATATGTACATAGAAAGATCATCATCTCTATTTGGCTCCTCCAATATTCTTACACCAGAGGTTTGCCAGTCTCTCTCTTATTTCTTCTCTCTCTCTATTTATAAATTGCACCTTACCCATCACAGCTTCAAATTCCATTTCTTTTCTTCTTTTTTTATTTTTTATATTTAATTAATTATAGAAGTGGAATAACCAAGAAAGATAGAAAAGAAGAGAGAGAGAAACGATGAGCACGTCTTCTGTTGTCATTACAAATATTCCTCTTCATAGATCTTAGTTTCCACAACTTTCTCATCTGGGTCCTCCTCTAATGGTAGTATTTTTCTTCCTTTGATTCTCCAAAGTTTTCTCTTTTCTCGATCTCTATCTAGATTTTAATGGGTCTCTCTGATCCACACAAAAACAAAAAAAAAAATAAAAAGCTTAATTTTTTTTTGTTGGTTTGGTCAGGAAATCTGGGTCCTGTTCTGATTGGTGCACAGAGGATCCGATGTTCCTAGATTGAATTCGAACAAATCCCACTTCGTTTTTTTATCGGAGCACCAACTGGGTTCTGTCTGAATTTTCAGATAAGGTAATGGATTGTTTGCTTGATTGATATTATCCACATTTTGATTGATTTGTTTTGCTTGTATTGATCAAAAGCTTGAGTCTTTTATCTGCAAAGTATTTTGTTTGTTGATTGCCCATGTAATTCTGCAATCTAGATTGGTTCTGCAGCTGGGAAAATTCTCTCCTTCTATGAAACTTTTTGATTGATGGTTTGTTTTGTTCAAATTGAATTGAATTATAGTTCTCTGTGAGGCGCTTTTGGTATTGGAATAGAATTGGGTCATTGAATCTCAATGGTTGATTGCAGAAAAAGATGGAATCAGATCTTGGCAAGCTCTTCATTGGTGGGATTTCATGGGACACAGATGAAGAACGACTTAAGGAATATTTTAGGAATTATGGTGAGGTAGTGGAGGCCGTGATCATGAGAGATCGGGCCACTGGTCGAGCACGGGGCTTTGGATTTGTTGTTTTTGCAGATCCTGCTGTTGCAGAAAGAGTTATTATGGATAAGCACATAATTGATGGACGTACGGTGAGTACATTCATTTTAATCCTTTGCCTGGTACTATGCATCGATTGGACTCGTGTGAATTTGATTAGAGGTTTCAGTTTGGAGTAGTAAAATATGACTAGAAGTTGTACTATTCAGAGATACTCGATCTTGTCAAATTTACTTCTTAGCTAACAATTTTTTCTTCTCTTTCTCCAGTTTTGAATCAATGAATTTGAAACTTAATGCAGCATCAGTTGTTTAGAATCTGCATTGGAAAAAAGACTAAAACACTTGCTGGTTACTGAAATTAAAGATGAAGTCAATTGTTTAATTCAGTTACCACTGTTTCCAATTTAGGTTGAGGCAAAGAAAGCTGTTCCTAAGGATGATCAACATATTTTGAACAGAAATGTTGGTAGAATTCACGGCTCTCCTGGTCCTGGCCGCACAAGAAAGATCTTTGTTGGAGGTTTGGCATCAACTGTCACGGAGAGCGACTTTAAGAAGTACTTTGATCAATTTGGTATGATAACTGATGTTGTAGTGATGTATGATCACAACACCCAAAGGCCAAGAGGTTTTGGCTTTATCACTTATGACTCAGAGGAAGCTGTTGACAGAGTGCTGCATAAAACATTTCATGAACTCAATGGTAAAATGGTTGAGGTCAAGAGGGCAGTTCCCAAAGAGCTATCCCCAGGACCTAGCCGGAGCCCTCTGATAGGATACAACTATAGTTTGGGTAGGGCAAATAGCTTCCTAAGCAGTTATGCTCAGAGTTATAATCTTAGCCCGGTTGGAGGTTTTGGAGTCAGGATGGATGATAGGTTCAGTCCAATTTCTAGCGGTCGAAGTGGGTTTTCTCCATTTAGCAATTCTGGTTATGGAATGGGTATGAATTTGGAGCCAGGATTGAGCCCAAGCTATGGTGCAACTTCCAACTTTAACAACAGTCTTGGTTATGCACGGATGCTAAGCCCATATTACACTGGCAATTCAAATAGGTACAATACCCCTATTGGGTATAATGCGAGTAATGGCAGGAGCAACTCTGTTATAAGCTCCGCTACTCGAAATGTTTGGGGAAATGGGAGCATTAACAATGCCACCAATCCTGGTAGCCCAGGGGCTTACCTGAGCTCTGGAAATGGGAGTTTCGGTGTTTCATTTGGAAATAGTGGAACAAATTGGGGACCTGCTCCTGTTTCTGCTCAAGGTGGAGGAAGTGCTTCTGGTTATAGTGGCAGTAGTTATGGGAATGGAGATAGTAGCTTTGGATTTGGAGAGGGGGGTTATGGCAGAAATGGTGGCACAGGTGTGACCACAACATCATCATACCCAGCATCAACTGTTGGTTATGAGAGGTCCTACGGGGACCTGTATCGTAGTGGTTCAGTTTATGGTGATTCAACTTGGCGCTCCACCACTCCTGACCTGGATGGTTCTAGCACATTTGGTTACGGACTCGGCAACATAACTTCAGATGTTGCAGCCAAGAGTTCTGAGGATTATATTGGAAGCTACAATGTCACTAGTAGGCAGACTAATAGAGGTAAACTCTTACTTTATTAAATGATTTTGGTCTTGTTCTTTAAGCCTTGTGTGGTTTAATTAGTATAAGCTGGCAAAAACAGAAACAAGAATCCCAAACTTGAATTTAATCATTTACTGATAAAAAGTGCTTTGTGTAGTCCTATAGGGTTGTATGTTTTTCCTGAGATTAGAATCGGCCATCCCTTATTATTCCTAATTCATATTAAAAAGTTATGAAGATTTAAAAGTTGCGACTATAAACTATATGAGTTTAGCTATCTGCCTATGCTAATTCATGAGTCTAGGTAAAAGTTTATCAAGGCTATTTATGTAAAGACTAGAAACAGTTTCAAAGTGGAGGTAAATAAAACTATTGGTTTAGGCTTTTCTAACTTCATGTATGGGAAAACTTCATTTGTCTTGATCGATTATAAAAAACTATCTCTTAACTGTTGACATGGGACAGTTATACAGATAGAAAATGATGTGTATGTGTGTCCATGTGTGTACATTTATCAATTCTTTTCAGAGTTTAAATTCTGATATGAACACAGTTCAATGCTATTTCATGGTCTCACCCCTCTTGTTTTGTATTGGGTCCGTTTGGTAAAATTTTTGTTTTTGAATTTTTTAAACACAAAAATAGAAATATTATTTTATTTTTGTTTCTTTATTTTTAAACAATAAAAATATGTTTGGTAACTATTTTTTGTTTCTTGTTTTTAAAAATAAAAAATAATAAACGCGTTTGATAACTTTTAGTTTTTTTAGTTTTTGTTTAACAATATAAGATGTTGATTTGAAGAAGAGAAAAAAAAAAAGAAATGAAAAATTGAAAACTGTTTAAAAAAATTTTGAAATTGAAAAAATTCTATTTTCAAAATTTAATAAATTTTAATTAAAATTTTTAAAAATAATAAATAAAAATAGAGTTACCAAACACATTTTATGTTTTATTTTCAAATTTTTAATTAATTAAATAAAAAACTATTTTTTTTTAAGTGTTACCAAACAACATCATTGTTTTGTAATTTGATATTTTTGTTTCAGGTATTGCTACTTAGGAGAATTGTTGTTTGGATACATGATATGAGGTGATAGTAGGTGAAGAGAAACAAAACTGAAGCTTTGTGAATTTATACATCTCTCTTATTAAGATATTCAGCTTATGAGGAAACTGATATAGTTCTAACGGGGATTCCTTGATTTGAAGTATACATATTCAGAGAGAAAGCAGTTACAAGGGATTTTGTGTAAGGTTTGGTATTTTTTTATAACTTTATTGTTCAAGTTTAGGCTACTTTCTTTTAAATTTGATTTGAGGTGTAAAATCAGATTGCGGAATATATACTCAGGAAGTTTCATGCATCTCCAGAAGGACAAGCCAGCCTTAGTCTGTTGAAAAAAAGAAAAAATAATAGGATATTAATTTTTAAATTTTTTTTTTTCACTTTTTAATTATGTAATGCCTTGCAAAGTTGCTGGCTTCTCCCCACATTTCTTATTCTGGGATTTGTTCTCTCAAATTGTATGTGAGGTTTTTGATTTACTAGTGTGAAACAATGGAAGGATGCCCATATGGGTCCCCATCAAATAAGTTACTAAACACTTTGATTCTTTCTTTCCTTTTTTTCTTCAATATTATCATTATTGGACAGTATATTAAACAAGTTTATACTACATTTGGTGTGAAACTAATGTTTTCATATTACACATTTTTTTTTCTTTCCAATTGATACTTTTTTACTAGCTTTCTCCTCCTCACTGGCTATATAATAGATTGATTTCTCATACTATAATATTTGAGGGAGTCAATTGGAGTATCTGTTTTTCACTACATCCAATCTTGTGTCTCTTATGGGTTTTCATGTGCTAATATATTTTCTACTTCTAAATTCTGATCTGTAGGGCTCTTCTGTGTGGTCACATTGACTCTTATCCTTTCTTATATAAGATTAGAATTTTGTCCTTTACATTTAATGAATGTGGTCCTCTCTCTCTCCAAATACAAGACAGACAAAAAAATATGGGGTTAAGATGGAATGTTCTTTCCCATCTTTACATATTGAGAAATTTGTTCAAGAGTGCATATCAACTCAAGAAATATTGGAATAAATTTGCTACTATGCTCTCTTTTCCTTTACTGTTGGCACACTTGGTCCATTTGGGCTAGTAGTTTAAGAGGAAAAAAAAATATACCACACTACTTAATATGATGACATTAAAAGCAGACATTGCAGCATATATATATATATATATGTATGTATATAAACCGTATTACTTTATAAGATTTGGGTTGATATTTGTTTGACCTCTTTATGTGTCACAAATAAATAAATAAAGATTGAGATGAAGTAGTGAAACAAACAAGCAATCTTTTTAACTAATTAGTACCATGCGAGGCGTTCAATGTTGGGGCCAGCTGAGCGTAGCACCGAAAAATAAGAAATGGTTTAGAATTTCCATTCTATAAAATATGTGATCGTGGGTCCTATCTGTATGCACATCATCCAAGGACTTCATGCCATTTTTGAGTTGCTGCCAGGAAAATTCAAAACAAATTCTTTAATTTCTATTTACGTAATAAATCAAACATTTTATTCTATATCTCTTTTTTTTTTTTTTTAAAAAGGAGAAAAAAGAAATGAAACTAATCTTTACATACATAGCTACCTAAGAGCACTCTTAATAGGTGTTCTACTCTATACTTTAAAATACCTTATCAAAACATATATATACTAAATAGAGAGAAAGCTTATAAAAAAATAATAATATTAAAATATTATATAAATGATATGTAAATGTAGATATGTATTAATTAGAGTTTGTGTATAGTTGTTATCCCCATTTCCTGCTTTGGGCCCGGGACAGTGGTCCAGGCCCACAGTCTGGGCAATTGGATTTGGGCCCAGCCCAGGCCCGCTTAGCAGGGGAATGACTGGGAATGACGGTCCAAGTGTGGGTCCAGACCCAGACGGTGTCCAGGAAAGATGATCCAGGATGATCGTCCAGGAGATGTGTAGCCAGTTGGGGTTACGGTCGAGGTGTACGCGAAACGGTCCCAGAGCCTGGTAAACGATCCGGGCCTGCGGTAAACGAAGAGGGACAGAGGTAAACGAACCCGGGTAAAGTCCTCCAGGTTGGCAGGAAAAGGCGTCCGTGACCCTGAAGCCGCCCCATGACGCGTGGGGGTTGTCCCCACTTTTCACCTACGGAAAAGGCCACCTCGGGATTGCACGCCGCTGGTTTAGACCTGCGCTGCCAGTACACTAACTGATTTTGTCCCCTGAATCTGCCTCGTAACTCGGAATGCCCAGACCAAAAGCCCCATTTTTTCGGGCGAAATATAGGCTTTGGGCTGCCCCAGTGGGCTTCGGTCATTCTTAGCCTTTTGTATTTGTATCCTTTGTATTGGGCTTCCGACAGAGAAGCCAAGGGTATTTATATCCTTGATGGGCTCGAGTCATGCCCGACCCAAGCCCAGTGCTCCTGTGAGCCTATAAATACAGGTGACAGAGCACTGGAGAACAGAACTCTCTTTGGCTTGTATACATTTACTCTGTTAAAACATAGAGAGAAACTCCATTGTAAAATACTTTCCAAGCTCTAATACAATTGTCTCATGGACTAAGGCTCATTAACGCTCAACCACGTATAAATCTTGTTTATACCTTTTAAATTCCATATCATTAATCTCGCTTACTTTTCATTAATATAGTTTCCGAAAATCTCGGTAAACATTTTGGTGCTTTCATTGAGAGCCTGAGAAAGCTAGTGCTAACACCAAACCTCTACTACAATGGTGAATACAAGACACACCACTTTCGACCCTACTAACCCAGAGCAGGGCAATAGAGAGTCGTTGCCTTCCCAGCCTCTTCCTCAAAATCCGCATGAGAACGCTCCTCCTCAGACGTCTCACCTTGACGAGTCACAAGACTATGAGGGTGGAACAGAGTACGAAGAGGAGAACGAGGGGGAATACCACGACGAAGCTGCGGATCCCGAGATCCCAGGAGGAGATCCTAACTAGTAGGACCTGGAGGTGACTAGACTGAGGCAGCAAGTCCTAGACCAAGAGGTCAGGATTGCTGAGCAGGCAGAGGCGGATCGGCAGATGCAAGAATCCATCTAGGCCCTGCAAGCATTCATAGCCGCACAGGGTCTGGCGACCAATCTCCCAGCTGGCCCGCTTCCGGGAGCGCAACAGCCCGCTCCGCAAGCCAGAGCCGGAGTCCCCGAAGACGTGAGGCCGGCCCCTCCCCAGGAACAATTTCCTGAGCCAGTCCCAGGAAACCCGGACCGGGAGAAAAAGAAGGTCGAGGGAAAGACCCGAAAGAAAGACACCCCCGTCGCGAATGCCGGGACCTGTTCCCGGTCGCTCCCTAGGAAAGAGAAGGTGAGCCCCGTCCCAGGACAGGGCCACCCGACCGATCCGCAGGGGACGCGGCCGCGGGATGTGCGGCCCCGGCATGCCCCAGGGCGAGACGGACGGGAAAGGTCTTTGCATCCCAGTGCCTCGGTAAACAAAAATCGCCTGGAACGCCCACGAAGCGAAGAGCGTCATGCCCTTAGTTCAGGGGACGACACGTCCCGGATAGACCTATGCGACGGACTGAACGCTCAGAAAGAGCGGGCCCGTAAGGAAAAGGTCCTCCCCCGAGGTGGCGACCTTAGGAACAACATCAACGACAGGAGGAACGAAAGAATCCCCCTGGAGGATGGCACGGGCAGGAAGCTCATGGAGCAGCTGGCCGCTTTGAAAAAGGTCACGGGCCGTTTGGTCTGCAAGCAGGATGGAGCAGATACCGACTCCGATGAAGAGGACAAAGAGCCCTGTGCGAGGCACATCCTGGACGCTGTGCTCCCCAAGGGGTTCTGTGACGCCCCACATCACTATGGCTGCTTTCTGGAATGACGACTGGCCCTACAAACCAAGACAAGTCTTTCCAGCGTGCTTTGTCCTCACTCGTACACTTCCTGGGAAAACTTCCTAGGGGGTCACCCATCCCTAGATTACTCCAGGCCAAGCACGCTTAACCATGGAGTTCTCAAGTGATGGGCTACCGAAAAGAAGATGCACCTTCCTGATATAGGTAGTACCCATCAATCCATTTAAGCCATCTTCAACTGTGTAGTCCCATACCTACACAGTCTTAGAATCATTACACTTGACCTTCCCCAGGCGGTGTGGGATTGTACAGCTTACCCGGTCTTTCCCCTTACGGATCACGGGATTCTGACTGTTGTTGCGATAATTTTGCTATGCAAGTGCACACAGTCGCAAACTCGTAATAAAATGGTAAAACCAAGTATCGTCCTCAAGGACTGAGTTATCAATTACCAGTCAATTAATTTCTTGTTCTATTTGATGAATTGAAATTCTTGATTTTTGTAAAATACAGCAAAAGAACCAATAAAGTGCAGAAATAATAATCGACAATTAAATAGAATAATAACTAATAGTAAAACTTTTAATTTAATCACTGAGAAACAATTAGGATATTCAATCTCATCAACTATCCTTCCTATTATTCCCTAATGCAAAGTATGAATTCTTCTTATTTTTACCTAATTCAATTAACAAGTTGAAACAGCAGCCTATAATCATACTATGAATTCTAAACTCAACCTAGGTGACAATTTCCTATATTTCTATGGTAAATTGAACCACAAAGGTAGCATTAAATTCCACAACTTAATAACAGTTACACAATTAATTCAGATACTTTCGTTCTAAATTAGAATTATGTCCAATATAACCACAGCATAATTAAATCTCACTTCTCAGATTTTGACTTAAGAACATATATATATGACTAAAGATGGCCAATCAATAATCAATCTATAAGAACAGGTTATAAGGAATTGAAGAAGATTGAAGAAGAAAGAAATTAAAATTGCATTAGGTCATAACAGATATTCAAGTGATTCAATTGAACATCCTAAACAGAAAATTAGTTCATAGTCATAGTACTAATCACAACAAAAACTAAAGATAACATCAGGAAGAAAAACATATAAAAAATACTCTAAGCTTCAGCCTCCCAAAACCAGAACTCCTCCTTCGTCCGTACCTCCCTATTCCTCTCCTTTTCGCAATCTTAAAACCTAAGATTTCAAAAATTAAAGAAGCGGGCCGCGGCTCTACATGCACTATGCCGCGGCCCGTATCACAATTTCTGGGCAGGAGGTCCTTTTCATGCCGCGGCTCTCCTCATCTATGCCGCGGCCCGCATCAACGAATTCTGGGCAGAGTGCCCATCTATGTCGCGGCTCTCTCTAGCCATGCCGCGGCCCGAAGACTTCCTGAAAGACAATGCTTCTGTTTCCCACCTAGCCGCGGCTCCCTTTTGCTCATGCCGTGGCTCTTAAGGGAAATCTCATTTCTTCAAGTTTTCATCCCAAAATTTCACCAACACTTCCAAATTGTGTTGAGAACCATTCTTGATCAAAATATGATGGAAAACTCGGTTATTTCTTCCCTTTCTTTGGCATTTTCTTCCACATGCTCAATTCTTCCTGATATTCACAAAAACAACCAAACAAAGCATAAACCCGCGCTAAAACAAGGAAAAACAAAATAAAAGACTACTAAAAACATCACCAAAACATAATAAAAACTAGACTCAATAACTGTCACAGGTTCAAGATGCCGAGCCTCACCGCCTATACCAGAAACACCGACCCCAGGGATCATCTGTCCCGGTACAACCGGCTTATGACCGTGGCCCACGTTAGTGATGATGGCAAGTGCCTCTGTTTTTCGATCACTCTAGGTGGTCCCGCCAAGGAGTGGTGGAAGAGACTTAAGTCGGGATTCATCCAATCCTGGTCAGGGCTGCAGTCGGCATTTCGCAAGCAGTTCGTGGCCGCCATGAGGATGGATATGCAAATCAGCGCCCTCACCAATATTAAACAGCTCCCCGCGGAGACACTGAGGGCCTACATCCAGCGTTTCACTGAAGAAGCCTCCAAGACTAAGGTGGATGGTGGACAACGCCTGGTAGCGTTGCAGTTCGGGATCCGGGCCGGGTCCCCTCTCTGGGATGACATGCAGCATAGCAAGGCGGCTACCTTGGAAGAATTCATAAGGAGGGCCCAAGGATTTATCAACTGAGAGGAGGCTCAGATCCAGGCTTTCGGATGGCCTCCAGCGCCACAGCCCGGTGCCCAGGCGTTCCCGGGGTACTGGGTGCAGTTCCCGGGGCAATCCTACGTCACGCCCCCGATCGCCCCGGGATCGGCCGTTACGCCTAGGGTTACCTACACCCCTACGATGTATGGTCCTGCCTCTTCAGGGTATGCCCCAGTCCAGTCCGCCCACTTTTCCGGATATGGGGTCGCGCCAGCGGGTCACAGCGTTGCCCTGGTCGGGGCCCAGTAGTCGCAGGCGGGAGTAACGGAGACAAGCGTGAACCCCTCCCGGGGGAAGAGATCGGGCAAAGGCCAAAATCGGGCTGAGCCGGATAAGAAAGGAAAAAGGGGATACGAGCCCCAGTATTCAGAATACACCAATCTAGTGGACACCAGGGAGAACATCTTCCTGGCCACAGAAAGGGCGGTTCACTTCCGGAAGCCTAGCCCCATGTTCAAAGGGGGGAGAAATCCGAGGGATACCAGCAAACAGTGCGCCTATCATAAGGTTGTGGGCCACACGACCGAAGAGTACCGGCAGCTCAAGGATGAGATTGAGAATCTCATCAAGCTGAGGCATCTCCACCAGTGGGTCAGGATGCCCGTGGGAGTCCCGGGCTTGTCAGCAGGTCCCGGATAACCCGCGGTTTAGGGTGAGCCCAGGGCATATCCGCCTCCGGGAGGGTATGCGTAGGGTCCGACGGTGCAAACCCCTCAGGGGGCCTCCGTCACGCAAGCACCCGGCCCTGGAATGCCTTATCCATCTAGGACGGCACCCCTCGCGTGGACAGACATGTGGCTACCATCTCGGGCGGACATCACCTGGGAGGGTCATCCAGGAACGATCAAAAGCGCCACCTAAGCGAGCTCGACCATGATCAGGAGGTGTGCCCCCTGGTCCAGGCCCCAGCTCAGTGCCCAAAATTGATGAACCTCTCTATCACCTTCACGGAGGACGACGCCCGCAACGTCCATTTCCCGCACCATGACCCGCTAGTCATAGATGCGCAGATCGCCAACAAGTTGGTGTCCCGCGTGCTGGTAGATGACGGGAGCTCCGTCAACATCTTGTTCAAGCCTGCCTTCACCGCGATTGGCTTGACTGAAGTGGATCTGACATCGTGCCCAACCCAGATCTACGGCTTCAACGGAGACGGGTTACTCCCCATGGGGAAGATCCAGTTGCCCGTAACATTGGGAGTGAGTTGCAGCACTCGTTCAAGTTCTTCACCTTCGTAGTGGTGGATTGCCCCACCGCTTACAATGTCATTTTCGGCCGGCCTTCATTAGTCGAGTTCGGGGCTATCACCTCCATCTGTCATCTTTGCATGAAGTTCCCTTGCGACAACGGAGGGGTGGGGACTGTCCGGGGAGATTAGAAGAGCGCCCGGAAGTGCTACCACGTGTCCGCCCGACCAATATACATGGTCCAGGACGAGCCCTTTGAGGACTTCATCAACTCGTTTCCTCCCCCCCCCCCCCTGCTGAGAGAGTGATCCGGGAGGAAGATGAACTGGACCCGAGGATAGGAGACGACCACGTCCTGGAACCCATGGACGAGATTGAGGAGGTGTGCATTAGTGACACCGATCCGGCCAAGGTCATCCAAGTCGGGAAAAATCTGCCGGCAGATGTTCGGGCCGCCATAATCGCCCAAGTTAAGGAGAACCAGGATATTCTTGCCTGGTCTCACTCGGATATGATGGGGATCGACCGCAACATCAATTGCCACACATTGAGTATCGACCCGAATGCGACCCCGGTCCGCGAAAAACGTAGGCCCTTGGGAACGGAGAGGGCTGAGGCCCTCAAGCTGGAAGTAGAGAAGCTGTCATCAATCAACTTCATACGCGAGGCTGTGTACCCCGTGTGGCTGCCCAACCTCGTCCTGGTGCCAAAACCGAACGGAGTGTGGAGAACGTGCATCGATTTCACGGATCTCAACAAGGCTTGTCCGAAGGATTGTTTCCCGCTTCCCCGGATCGACCAAATGGTGGATGCGACATCTGGGTACAAGATCTTAAGCTTCATGGACGCTTACTCTGGCTACAATCAAATCTCCATGAATGTGGTAGATTAGGAGCACACCGGTTTCCAAACCGACAAGGGAATATACTGCTACATCGTCATGCCCTTCGGACTGAAAAACGCCGGGGCAACCTATCAAAGGCTTATCAATCGAATGTTCCGGGCCCAGCTGGGGCGAACACATGGAAGTCTATATCGACGATATGCTGGTCAAGTCCAAGACATCCGGGAAGCATTCTGACGACCTGGCCGAAGCTTTCGCAGTCATTCGGAAGTACGGGATGAAGCTGAATCCCAAGAAATGTACTTTCGGCGTGGCCTCCGGGAAGTTCCTGGGCTTCATAGTGAGCTTCCGGGGAATAGAAGCCAATCCGGATAAGATCAAGGCACTGGTTGGTATGCCCTCTCCCCGAAAGCATAAGGACGTGCAAAGTCTGATCGGGCGGATAGCCGCCTTAAGCCGCTTCGTCTCCAAAGCCACGGACAAGTGCATCCCATTCTTCAACGTCCTTCGAGGAAGCCAATGGTTCGAATGGTCAGTCGAATGCGAAGAAGCTTTTTGAAAGCTGAAAGAGCACCTGGCCTAAGCGCCGATCCTGGCAAAGCCGGTGGACGGGGAGCCTCTGTACCTCTATCTGGCAGTGATTGAGCACGCGATCAGCGCCGCATTGGTACGGGAGGAGGAAAGGACCCAGCTCCCGGTATACTACGTGAGTAAACGATTATTGGGCGCTGAGTCTCGATATCCGCTAATCGAAAAGCTGACTTTTTGCCTGCTGATGGTGTCCCAAAAACTCCGGCCTTACTTCCAGGCCCACGCCATAAAAGTCCTGACCAACCACCCCCTGCGGCAAGTGTTACAGAAGCCCGAATCATTGGGAAGACTCCTAAAGTGGGCCATGGAACTAAGTCAGTTCGATATAGCCTGCATTCCTAGAGTCTCCGACTTCATCGTGGAGTGTTCCGGGATATCCCAGGAAAGTGATCCCGTGGCCCCCGCGACACCCGTGTGCAAGGTGTTCGTGGACGGGGCCTCGAATGAGAATGGGGCTAGGGCCGGGATCATCTTGGTATCACCCAAAGGACACTAGTTGCAAAACGCCCTGCGTTTCCAGTTCAAGGCATCGAACAACGAAGCTGAGCACGAAGCCGTGTTGGCCGGGCTGCGCCTGGCCCGGGAAGTAGGGGCCACGAACCTGGAGATCTACAGCGATTCCCAGCTGGTCGTCAGGCAAGTCTCGGGGGAATATCAAACCAAAGGAGAGAGAATGGCAGCTTATGTGACTCAGACGAGAGAGATGCTGCAGGCATTCAAAAAGCATTCCATCCGCCAGATCCCCAGAGAGCAAAATGTGTTCGCAGACACACTAGCAAAGCTGGCCACCGACGCCGAAGCAGAACTGGCTGGACTAGTCCCCGTTAACCATCTCCCCATCCCAAGCATCCGAGCCCCCACGGTCAACACCATTGACCACTCCACGTCTTGGATGGGACCTCTTATCCGCTATCTGACAACCGGTGAGGTACCAGCAGACAAGGCCGCGCCCAGGAAGCTTCAGTACCAGGTCCACCGATATGTCATGATGGACGGGAAACTATATCACCAGGGATTTTCCATGCCTTACCTCAGGTGTGTGTCCGGGACAGAACTAAGCGCCATCATGCACGAAGTGCACGAAGGCTTTTGCGGAGATCATACAGCCGGACCCAGTCTGTCCAAAAAGATTCTGCGCCAATGATATTTCTGGGCGACCATGAAGAAAGATTGTATCGACTACGTTCGCAAGTGCGAACAGTGCCAAAGATACGCAAAGGTCCCGCGGGCCCCGCCGACAGAGATAACCTTAATGACTAGCCCCTGGCCTTTCGCGGTGTGGGGGATCGATCTGGTAGGATCGCTCCCGACCGGGAAATGAGGAGTGAAATACGCCATCGTAGCCGTCGACTACTATACCAAGTGGGTTGAGGCGGAGCCCATGAACATGATCACTTCGAAGAAGGCCCTGGATTTCGTCATCAACAATATAGTGTGTTGATACGGCCTCCCCTACAAAATTGTATCCGATAACGGGAAGCAGTTCGATAGCATCCACTTCACAGATTTTTGTGAGAGACGTGGCATCGTCAAAAGCTTCTCCGCGGTCGCCAGGCCCTAAGCAAACGGGCAGGCGGAAGCCGTCAACAAAATCTTGAAAGGGACGTTAAAGAAAAAACTCCAGGCCTGCAAGAGCAAATGGCTCGAAGAGCTGCCCCGCATGTTGTGGGCTTACCGGACCACCGAGAGGACGTCCGCTGGGCACACTCCTTACTCCATGGTCTATGGATGCGAAGCCGTCATCCCCATCGAAACGACCATCCCGTCTCACCGAAGAGACACGTATGATCCCGTCCAGAACCACGCCTTACTCCAGGAGTCACTAGATCTCATCGAAGAGATCCGGGAGGAGTCGCAAGTGCAGCTGAAGATGTACCAAGGCAAGATCGCACGACATTTCAACTCAAAAGTAAAAAGCTGAAGGTTCGGAACTGGCGACTTAGTCCTGCGAAGAGTCTTCCCTGCTACTCAAGATCAGGGAGTAGGGGTTATGGGCCCGAATTGGGAAGGGCCGTACGAGATCCAACATGAAGTGTGCCTCGGGACGTACTGCTTAAAGTGGCTCGATGGCTCGGAAGTCCCAAGAGCCTGGAACGCGGAACATCTCCATAAATACTATCAGTAGTTAGGGGAACGTGTTCCAATTTTGTATTTTCGTTGTAAATAATGTACGCCTCAGGGCAATCCCTTGAATAATAAAAATGGCGTGTGCAAAACGCCATAAAGAAACGTTATCAATCAATGAAAATTTTACTCAAGTGACCCCAGACCAGTCTCCGCTCACTTGTGGGGGGTATCCCGGGTATGAGAAAATTCCAGGCGGGGCGCAAGCCTCAGGCCAGTCCCAGCCCGGACCGACGATGTCCGGGGGATACAAACCCTGTGGGACCAAGCCTCAGGCTGGTCCCACCCCAGACGAACGATGTCCGGGGGTATAAATTAAGAGGACCAAGCCTGAGGCTGGTCCTACCCCGGATGAACGATGTCCGGGGGTATAAATTAAGAGGACCAAGCCTGAGGCTGGTCCTACCCCGGATGAACGATGTCCGGGGGTATAAATTAAGAGGGCCAAGCCTCAGGCTGGTCCCACCCCGAACGAACGATGTCCGGGGGTATAAATTAAGTGGACCAAGCCTCAGGCTGGTCCCGCCCTGGACGAGCGATGTCCAGGGATATAAATTAAGTGGACCAAGCCTCAGGCTGGTCCCGCCCCGGACGAACGATCTCTGGGGGTATAAATTAAGTGGACCAAGCCTCAGGCTGGTCCCGCCCCGGACGAGCAATGTCCGGAGATATAAATTAAGAGGACCAAGCCTCAGGCCGGTCCTACCCCGGACGAGCGATGTCCGGGGGTATAAATTAAGAGGACTAAGCCTCAGGCCGGTCCTACCCTGGACGAACGATGTCCGGGGGTATAAATTAAGAGGACCAAGCCTCAGGCTGGTCCCACCCGGACGAGCGATGTCCGGGGGTATAAATTAAGAGGACCAAGCCTCAGGCTGGTCCCATCCTGGACGAATGATGTCTGGGGGTATAAATCAAGAGGACCAAGCCTCAGGCTGGTCCCACCCCGGACGAATGATGTCCGGGTGAATAATGCATCCGGTATGCCCCACGGCAAGGCCGTGGCCCGCGACTGGCAGAGTAAGGGAACCAAGTTTCGCGGTAAACTCTCTGAACCCCGTTGGCCCAGGCCATCAGGTTTTCGAAGTTAAAGATTAGGCAGGTAGGACTGAGACAATTTGACAAGCTAAAGTCAAAATTGGTCTAGTCCAGGCCATTGGAACCGGGACCAAACCCTCAGAATCAGTCATGCACGGTGATAAAAGGAAATTTCTAAGGAATAACAGAAATAAGATAAATCGGAGGAAGCAATATAAATTTTCTTGGAAGCGTACGCGTCCGAAAAAGTTATTACAAAATTATAAAAAAGAAAGAAAAAAGAGGCAAGGCGAAGATCCGAGCCTAGGCTTCATCCCCCAGAAGCTTCGTGTCTTCCTTCTCCTTGGCCTTGAATTCAGCCCTCTTTGATTTTGGGTCGAGAAAGATCAGGAGGTTCATGCTTTTGTCCTTGCGCCAAGCCATGTAGATGGCCTCCTCAAAGGTGACGTGCAGCAAGTCATTCGCCTGCTCCTTTCCGCGGCGGGTCTCCTCATGCGCCGTCATCTCCTCATGAAGAGAGCCCTCCAGCTCGCGGACCCGGGTCTCCAAGTCTTGGATCTTCTCCCCGTCTCGGACAGACTGAACCGCAGCCGCCTCCAGAAGGGCTGCTGTAACGACCCGAATTTGCTAATAGGGCTTAGAGCCTTGATTAGTGTGCCTGGAGGGCAATAAATGATTTAATATGCTAATATGTGGATTTATGTGAATATATGATAATGATGCATGTTTAGTTGAGTTAAATGAGCATGTGGACCCCGTCTGGATATTAGGGGTATAAATGTGATAACTGTTATATATATGTGATATGTCTGTACAGCACGATCCGAGACAGTCCTGGGGAGCGGTTAGCCAGAAAGTCACAACAGGGTTGAGAATCCGACTCGGGGCGAGTCGAGGGGTAGTTCGGGCATTAGTTATTATATGGGGTTATCGGGTTAAGAAAATAAATATTTGGAGATATACTTGAGGATAAAATGTCTAGAAGGGAATATTGGGAAAAATTACCATTTTTCCCTCGGGGACGTTTTGGTACCTCGAGCCTTGAGGTAACCACATAGACTTAAGTTGAATAAAACAAAAAGGAAGAATTATTTAGAACTTAGTGAAACCGACATATACTCTCTTTCCCAGTTGAGGATAGCTTCTCATTACACTCTCTCTCTCTCTCACCTTCTATCTCTAAGGCATATCAAGGAGAACTTTGGTGGAACTAGTCAAGAATTGAGGACTTTGGGCTGTTGGAGTTAAGGAACTAAGGGCTAAGCATTTAAGGAACCAGTTCAGAAGCATAACACAGTAAAGGTAAGCTCTAACTATGGGGATTATGTTTGAATTTCAGTTGGTTTTTAGGTTATGCATGTGGGTAGAATTTGATATGTTCTTGGGTACTTTAGCTGAGTTTTGGAGCAGGTTGTAATGGGATTTTGATGCTGATATTGAGCTGGAATGATTGTGTTGATTATCTAGGATTGTTAGCTAAGTTTTGGGTGAAGTGGCTTGGGGAAAATGTAGAAAGATGATGAAGATTTTTGGGTTGGAGGTGAGGGTTGCGGCCCAAGGATGGGCATGCCGCGGCCTGTGTGCGCGCGCGACCATGGGAGGCCGAGAAGTCTCATGCGCGCCGTGGCGCTTGGTGTGCGCGCCGTGACCCGTGTGTGTTGCAGGGAAGTGCTAGCCTCTGTTTTGAGGCTAGCCGCGGCGCTTGAGGGTGGGGGCCGCGACTCTTAGAGCTAGTTTGTGTTTTTAAGGGTGTTTAGGTTTGGGAACTCAATGGTTAAGGCTCGGGATGGATTTTATCACCCGGATTGATAGAATTCAAGGTCCCGGAGGTTAGAGTTATGGCTCGAAGTTATTTATTGGATTAGAACTTGATGGATGGGTATTGTTAATGTGTTGTGACTAGGGTTTCGACGAGGCTCAAGTTAGAGGACTGTGCTCGGGACATCGGTGCTCGGAGAGCTCGGGACTCAGGTAAGAAAACCCTTGTTCCCATAGAGCTTGTATGCAGGGCTGAGCCCAATGTGTTTGAATTGCAAGGCATTGCCCCTTGATTGTATTTGCTAGTATTCTGCACTTGTTTATTATGCTTTGAGTGCAATTATGTGAACGATCGGCAAGCACCGGGAACGGTGTAGGCCGGGGTCGGCAGGGGCCGAGAACGGCAAAGGGCCGGGAACGGCGTTAGGCACGTTGAGTGCGAGGCCGAGAACGGCAAGGGGCCGGGAGCAGCATTGAGCACATGGAGTGCGAGTTGCCAGGGCGAGACTCTAAAAGGATACCTGGGATATCCTCACGGTGTGGACCGCGAACCCAGGGCCTGGTAAGCGCCTGGGACAGCTAGGCCGTATGTGTTTAGCCCATTGGTGGCCTGTTTATATGCTTGGTATATGTTTTGCATATGTTATCTGTTTGTGGGTTTTCTTGCTGGGCTTCGGCTCACAGATGCTCTGTGGTGCAGGTAAGGGTAAGGAGAAAGCCAACCAACCATGAGTGTAGCAGGCGTGAGGCGGCGTGTACATGTTGGGCCAGTCTGGCTGCCACAGCCAGAGGATTTTGGGAGATGGTTGTAAATAAACTTAGATTTTGTCGTTTAGTCGACTTGGTTCAATTTTTATGATGTAAATGCTTCTAAACTGTATTTTGGGATCCCAGGTGTCAAACTTTTATGATTTTCAATGAAATGGAATTATTTCTAAAGTTTTTCCCTCTGTTTATGGCTTAATTACACTATTTGACCTAAAACCTCGATTAGCGAGTTGAAAGCACATTTTTAAACTCACTTGGTAACGGCTCTAAGGAAGTAGGGCATTATAGCTGCCCTCTCGTTGGCCTCGGTTTCTTTCCGAGACAAGGCCTCTTCAAGCCCGGCCTTGACTCGGTCGAACTCTGCGCGGTCCGCGTCTACCTGAGCAACCGCTTTTCTCAAAGTCTCCCGAGCCTGGGCCGTCTCCCTGGCCAGGACCTCCTTGGTGGCCTCCCTTTGATTTACGACCGCCTTCAGCTCCAACTGGAGCGTCTTCATTTTCATGGCTGCCTCGGTCGTCAAGTCAGCATTCCGGTGGGACAGCAGAGCATCCTGGAACAAAGGACAGTTAGAAGAATCCTTACAAACGAATAAAAAGGGGGAAGAAAAAGACACGAAGTAAACTTACTGCGGTGGCTTGATGGCGGAGAGCCAGGAGATGAACAACATGTCCGGGTTGGCGATGGTGGCATATCGCTTGAGTTGGAGGTTAGACATGGTGTTCCCCACCTTGTCCAACAGGTCCGCCGCAAAAGGGGCCGTGTCCTGCCCCAGCTTAGGGCGAAAGTCCGTCTCGGCAGCTGGCCGATCCACGATCGTCTGGGGCACGCTAAAAGCCGCCGGGCGCTCAGCGAACTCAACCTGACGATGAATCGGCAGGGCCTTGTACGTCTCATCTCTCCAGTCCCGACCACTCTCCCAGGTCCGGGAAATGAGCCGGGACTGCTCGTCCCACAAGATAGCTTCCCCCTCCTCGAGTAGTGCCGGGTGTATGGGGAGGGCCGGTAACACGGGAATCTCCTTCGCCGCGAGGTGGCTTTCCCCGTGCGACTCACCAGCTGAACCAGCCTGCCTCGTCCGGGGCCTCTTTTTCCCGGAGTCGGCCTTCGCAGCGCCCAGGTCCAAGGCCCTCTTCCCGGAACTCCGACTTACCGCGGGTTCCGGCTCCAGATCGATCACCGGGGGTTGGGCAAGGCCAGGGATGGCAGCTGGGTCCACGGCCATGACAGGGGCCACGACAATTGCACCCTCGTCGGGTCGAGGTTCCGCCCCAGCGTCTCCTTGTTGAGGGAGGGGTCCAGGCCCGGCACCTCTGGATTCTTCTTGGCAGCCTTTTTTGCCGCGACCTTGGCTGCCCTCGCGGCCTAGGCTTTGAGGAGTTGCCTCATCTCGTCCACGGGGGTAGACATGTTTGAGTCTCCTGCAACAAACGCAAATAAAAAAGAGTTAGTACGATTAAACAGGAAAATCGAAATCAAAACTAAGAGTGACCTGGGACGAACCCTTCTCTAAGCCTCGGGCGTGACTCAACTAATCTAATGCGAAAGAGTAGACTCGATCCCCCATGTCATCCGGGTTTAAGAAATTCCCATACTAAAGGAACCCGGACGAGAACATGAGAACTTCCGAGCCTACGGGAATGGGAGACGAAGGTCGCATCTCCCCGTCAGCCCCGAACGCGGGGCCTCGAGGTGCTAGCCTATCCCTGGCTAAGTCCCCAACTTGGGGAGCATAAGTTAAGATCAAAGGTGAGTTACCTCGCCCTGATACGCTAGCCCCGGGGGTACCCGTGTTCGGCAGGGCCTCCTCGAAGAGGGCTTCCAGCTCCTCTGAATCGGCTGCCTTCGTTTGGGCTAGGTCCTTCTTCTGCTTGGCCACGTCCGTTCGCGCCGCAGTCTCCACCTCCGCGATATGCTCCAGGGCCAGCTGCTCCCTTTGACGGCAATCTTCTCGCACTAAATTCCCTGAAGGTTCGGGATGACGATAGTCTGGTGGGCCGCGAGCATCCCGGCCAGTCGGAGGTTGTCCGTGTTGACGTAGCCTCCTATGTCCAGGTCTTCTGCGCTAAGCTCGGAGTAAAACCTCCTCCGGTCCAAGATGAACTGGGTGAGAGGAGTCTGGGAAAAAGGTCCTGCCACCCAAAGTAACACGATGAGAAACAAAAAGAAAAAAAAAAAGGAAAAATAAAAATTGGCCAGCTAAGGGTCAAGGAAGCACTTACCCACTCGCTGGAAGTCTAGCAGCAGCGTGGGGTTCTTCTCCACGAGGAACCCGGAAGTCATGAACCAGTAATGCCGGATGTCCGGGGGATGCTTCCAGGAGCTTGTGGGAGCGGGGTAGCTACCTTGCGGCTTCAGCCTATAGAAGCCATCCAAGGTCTTGTCCTTGGCATTGACCTGCGGTTCCATCTTGTAGAAATACAAGATTTTCGCGGGGGTCGGCTCCGCGATCTCCTTCGTGGCGCAGAAGACGCGCCATCCCACAAGCAGTCGGTAGTCTTGGGGCAGAAGCTGGAAGGGTGTGATTCCCACGTATGTCAGGAATCGCACGAAGTAGTCGTGAAGCGGGAGTGTGGCACCCGCACTGATGTGGCCAGCGCTCCAGGCCCCGAACCCTTCCACGGAAGTATGCGCTTGCTCCTCTATCCTGGCCATGCGGTTGTGGAAGAGTCCGGGAGTGGACTCTATGCCCAGGCGCTTCTCCAGGATGTACATCATCCGATATATCCGGAACAGGTTCGACACCGTGTCCATCTCCCATCTGTTGCCTTTGGGGGTCCGGAACCCAGGGAGGGCGACGGGGGCCCTGTTAACTTCCTCCTCCGAATGAAGGGTGACGCCTGACGTCATGGCTGATGATCTGGGAACAAAGAAAAGAATCCAAGCAGTCAATACCAAAACCCAAGAAAGTCGGTTAAGGTACGGGGGGCCTCCTACGGACTGCTTGGAGTCCCCTCCGGATCAGGTCCGGGTTCACCAGAGAACCGCGAGACCCAGATCGGGAATGAAAAATGGGCTACTAAATAGGCTCCACCGTCTGTCCAGGAAGCATCCGGACCCGGAGCAACCCGGACCAGGCGGCCTTCCTAGCACTATTCCTAAGCGTAAGCAAGTTCTAGCAGCCTAAGCATATGAACAAAAGGACAACCTACGTTCATGTATTTACCAAGAAGAAAGACAGAAAGACTTACTGTGAATAGCTGGCCATTAAAGATGGTGGTTGTCCGACGATAAGGACGGCAGAATCTCGTTCTTGAACTGGTGAAGGCGGTTCAGCAACTCGTCGATAGGACAGGCCCAGGACGTGCGCTCAGGTGGAGGTGCAGACACTGGAACTGTTGGAAAAAGGCGACGGCACAGAGTGAGCAGGTGGTGAAAGATGTCGTCGGCGATATCGGACATAAACAGATCCTCAGTTCTTGAAATAGCTCGAGAGTGTAAAAGTTTCAAATGAATGTCTGAGGAGTATTTATAGAGACCCAAATCCCGGTCTCTGATCTAGCGGATAGAAATTCCCCCATCGGACGGTCCATAATCGTGCAGGGGCATTAATGAGCACTCAAGAGCTGGATCCTCACCATTTCAATCCAACGTCCCAAGAGAGGGGAATTTCAAAGGTCGCCCCATCCTACGGTCCACCTCAGCGTAGAAGCATTAATGAAAGACCCCCGTGCGGATGGGACGCTTCGGAATCCATGCTGACGCACTAGCCTAGGCCTAGCGACCCTTGGGGTGGTTAGGTGACCTTTCGAGGTCAAGTGCCATCGTTGCAGCAGTCGCTTGGCGACACGTGTATCCCTCACCACGAAGCGGGACTTCAGTAAACGGACCCGAACATTGGTAGATGGTCCGGGCTCCGCGTGCGCCCAGCGTCACTGCCCTTTGCCACGGACCCACAATTCTAAGCAGGAACTGGGAAGGCAACCGTGGAGTATCCGGGAGCAAGGCAAGCCTCCACCTCGCAGACCCAAGCGAAGGCTTGGGGGGTAAATGTTATCCCCATTTCCTGCCTTGGGCCCGGGACGGTGGTCCAGGCCCACAGTTTGGGCAATTGGATTTGGGCCCAGCCCAGGCCCGCTTAGCAGGGGAATGACCGGGAACGACGGTCCAAGTGTGGGTCTAGACCCGGACGGTGTTCAGGAAAGATGATCTAGGACGATCGTCCGGGAGATGTGTAGCCAGTTGGGGTTACGGTCGAGGTGTACGCGAAACGGTCCCGGAGCCTGGTAAACGATCCAGGCCTGCGGTAAACGAAGAGGGACAGAGGTGAACGAACCCGGGTCAAGTCCTCCAGGTTGGCAGGAAAAGGCGTCCGTGACCCTGAAGCCGCCCCATGACCCATGGGGGCTGTCCCCACTTTTCACCTACGGAAAAGGCCACCTTAGGATTGCACGCCGCTGGTTCAGACCTGCGCTGCCAGTACACTGACTGATTTTTTTCCCTGAATCTGTCTCGTAACTCGGAATGCCCAAACCAAAAGCCCCATTTTGTCGGGCGAAATATAGGCTTTGGGCTGCCCCAGTGGGCTTCGGTCATTCTTAGCCTTTTGTATTTGTATCCTTTGTATTGGGCTTCCGACAGAGAAGCCAAGGGTATTTATATCCTTAATGGGCCTGGGTCATGCCCGACCCGAGCCCAATGCTCCTGTGAGCCTATAAATACAGGTGATAGAGCACTGCAGAACAGACTTTTCTTCAGCTTGTATACAGTTACTCTGTTAAAACATAGAGAGAAACTCCATTGTAAAAGACTTTCCAAGCTCTAATACAACTGTCTCGTGGACTAAGGCTCATTAACGCCCCAACCACGTAAAAATCTTGTTTATACCTTTTAAATTCCATATCATTAATCTCGCTTACTTTTCATTAATATAGTTTCCGAAAATCCCGGTAAACAATAGCTATTATAAATATATGTATAAATGAGCTGATGAAAGATGTTTTTATGAGTTTTAGCTAAATATTATAGAGAAAGTGTATTACAAAATATATCACCAAAACATACATTATTATAATTTACCTCAAACTTTTATATTATACCATACATTTACTTTTCTATTTTTTCTCTGCATCATTTATATATTATATTTTTTAAAATATTTTATTCATTTTAAGAAATAAAATAATTAAATATAATAGTATCACACTCATATATATAAACAAGTTTATAAAAAAATAATAAAATATTTATAGCTTGATGAATAGTATTTCACTACCTATAGAGAAATACTATTCATTTAGGTAAAAAAATATAACTTTACATCACCTATTGGAAGGCTACTTAATCATTTTTTCTCTATATTATACAGAATAACACATTTTAACTCATTCATTAGGAGTGCTCTAAGAAGTGGTACTATACTATATTTCCATTTAATTTCTCTCTCTCTCTCTCTCACTCTCTCACTCTTTTGTTGAAAGAATTCCATTTAATTTCTCAAACTTGCCTCAAGAGTTCCATGCAATTCTACACTAAATTATTTTATTTTCCCATTTTTGGTTTATTCTTTAATCTTTGCTTGCATAAAAGTATGGTTATTCTTGATTTTGTTCCAAAAAAAAAGTTATTGTCAGTCAATATGACAGCATCAATTCAGGATGACTTGGTCAATGTTTTTTTTTCCAAGCTTAATTGATCTTGTTCCTTGATCAACTTGAGAATCAATTTCGATTCTTTGTCATGATGTCTAGTATGGTCTCTTTTTTTCTCCTAAAAAAATTCAACTTATTACAAAGCTTTCCTTCTACTTCAAAGTGAATAGTATAAATTTCATGATTGAGATCCATAAAGAAAAGGTTTTTCTGTCCAACACTCTGTTTCCCCCTTTTTTTCCTCTGCTGCTTACTTTTTTGGATTCCCTTATTATTATTAATATTTATTTTTCAAAGGGAAAAGAAGAGAATGGAAACGGTAACATTTTCTGTACCCAAATGTCAAATAAAAAGTAAAGCATTCACACGAATCACCAACACAATAAATATAATATATATATATTTATATATATATATTTATACTGCTCCCATTTAATATAATAGAGAATTTGTGTACTTAGTAATTTTTATATAAATAAAATTAAATAATGTTTTTTTTTAAAATTATGGGTAGGTTATTTTTTTCTTAATATTTATGAAAGAGCACTAAATCCAAAATCTATATAATCCATCCGTCTAAAAGCCACTTATAACGTCATTTGATCAAGTTTGGAATGTGCAGCCATGCTCTAATCGGTGCAAAAAAACAAAGTAAGGTATTCATACCTGGAATTTTGGAACTAGATGGCTTAAAGGAGTTCATACCTTGAGGCACAAGAAGAGAATAAGAAAATTTTAATGATGTATTGTATTGTATACATTTTCCTTATCCCAGTGGACTTCGTTGTCAATATCAGACACAAAAGGTGCAATTTGGACAAATCCATGAACCGAATGCTAATCTTTTACCATACTATATAATTATATATATATATATATATATTAAAGAACTGTTTTAGAGAATACCCATCTTTTCATAACTCATCATCTCTTTCTTAAACCTTCCAAGTTTCTTGCTCATGTAACCATGGCAACAAGTCAGAACCTTAAAGATCTTCAATGGGTTCTGGCTGCTATCAAATCCCAGAGCCTAAGTTTATACAGCATCTCCTTCTACCATTCTCAGCCCCCTCCTTCAGGTTGTTACCAAGAAACTGAGAACTCCATCAACATAAACATCTCCAAAGACAGTCTCTCATACTTCTCTGAGCTTCTCTCAGTTTTGGGAGGCACAGCTGCCGAGGGTGGCAGCCAACCATGTCTGAGAAACTTGGAGTTTCACCGGGTAGAATGGGATGTACAGCACCTGAGAAATCTTGGCGTGTTGCTTGAGAGTAACTCAAACATCAAGCAAGTTATTTTTCGAAGGAACCAATTGAGTAGAGAATGTATGTTTGAGCTATCTGAGATTTTGAAGAGGAATAGAGTGATCAAAGAGATAATTTTTTCTGAATCAGCTATTGGTTATGTTGGGGCTGAGCTTCTTGCTTCTGCTCTTAAGGTGAATGATAGCTTGGAAGAGTTTCAGATATGGGAGGACTCCATTGGATCAAGAGGAGCAGAAGAGCTCTCAAAGATGATTGAAGTCAACTCAACACTGAAGTTGTTGACCATCTTTGATTCCAACTCCATCACTGCAACTCCACTTATATCAGCAGTATTGGCAAGAAATAGGACCATGGAAGTTCATGTTTGGACTGGAGAACATGGAGACAAAAGTTCAAAGGTGGTGGAATTTGTACCAGAGAACAGCACACTTAGAATTTACAAGCTGGATGTCTCAGGTACCTGCAGAGTTGCCTGTGCTTTGGGGTGGAACACAACTGTTAAGTCTATAGACATGACTGGAGTCCGGCTCAAATCACGGTGGGCGAAGGAGTTCAGATGGGTTTTGGAACAGAATCAGATCATCAAAGAGGTTAACTTGTCAAACACTTGCCTGAAAGACAAGGGAGTTGTATATGTAGCCGCTGGACTCTTTAAGAACAAGACGCTAGAGAGCTTATATTTGGATGGAAACTGGTTTAGAGGAGTTGGAGTAGAACATTTACTCTGTCCATTGAGCAGGTTCTCAGCCCTGCAAAACCAAGCAAATATAACTCTAAAATCTTTGACATTTGGAGGTCGTAGAACCAAGATTGGAAGAGATGGGCTTGCAGCCATATTACAGTTTCTGACAACCAATGAAACTGTGACTAGATTAGGGATATATGATGATGAGAGTTTGAGATCAGATGATTTTGTGAAAATCTTTACAAGTCTACAGAGGAATGCCTCCTTGAAATACTTGTCTTTACATGGCTGCAAAGGGGTTCAAGGAGAATTGGTACTACAGACTATCATGGAGACCCTACAAGTGAATCCTTGGATTGAAGAGATTGATCTTGAAAGAACACCACTGCAGAATTCCGGAAAAGCAGATGGAATTCATCAAAGGTTAGGTCAGAATGGGAAAACTGAACCTGAAATGGACATGGACACTCTCAAGGACATGCCACTAACAGTACCTAAGAGTTGTAGAGTTTTCTTCTGTGGGCAAGAATATGCAGGTAATGAACTTTGTCAAGATATAAAATTGAAGAATTATTACTAATTCTCTTTTTTAACTTTTTAACTTTTGGATTATTAATTATTATTATTATTTTCTTCATTTCTGTTCATAGGTAAAAGTACACTTTGTAATTCCATATCACAAAACTTCTCCACTTTCAAACTTCCCTACATTGACCAAGTAAGAAGTATAGTAAACCCAGTTGAACAAGCGGTTAGAACAGTTGGGATGAAGATCAAATCCTTCAAAGATGAAGATACAAAAATTTCAATATGGAATCTTGGTGGTCAGCATGAGTTTTATTCCCTTCATGATCTCATGTTTCCAGGACATGGAAGTGCATCATTCTTCCTCATCATATCCAGTTTATTCAGAAAGCCAAGCAACAGAGAACCAAAGACTCCAATAGAGATAGAAGAAGACCTCCAATATTGGCTCAGGTTCATAGTCTCCAACTCAAGAAAAGCAGTCCAACAATGTATGCTACCAAATGTAACCATAGTACTCACACACCATGATAAGATGACTCAACCATCACCAAATTTGCAGGGTGCAGCAAACTCAATCCAGAGATTGAGAGACAAATTCCAAGGCTTCGTTGATTTCTATCCAACGGTGTTCACTGTTGATGCAAGATCATCAGCTTCGGTCACTAAACTCACTCACCACCTTCGGATGACAAGCAAGACAATTCTTCAAAGGGTACCCAGAATTTACCAGCTTTGCAATGATCTGATACAAATACTATCAGATTGGAGATCAGAGAACTACAACAAGCCTGCCATGAAGTGGAAAGAGTTCGACGAGGTTTGTCAAGTAAAGGTTCCACCACTGAGAATTCGATCAAGGCACGACAACAAAGAGAAGGTAGAAATGAGAAGAAGGGCTGTTGCCACTTGTCTTCATCACATAGGAGAAGTAATATATTTTGATGAACTGGGATTCTTGATCTTAGATTGTGAGTGGTTCTGTGGTGACATTCTTGGCCAACTATTAAGATTAGGTGTGAGAAAGCAGAGTTCTACAGAGAGGAATGGATTCATCAGCAGAAAAGAGTTGGAGAAGATTTTAAAGAGAAGTTTGGAAAGCCAGATTCCTGGAATGAGCTCTAAGGTGTTTGAAAACTTAGATGCAAGTGACCTTGTGAAAATGATGCTTAAACTGGAACTGTGTTATGAACAAGACCCGTCTGATCCTAATTCATTGCTACTCATTCCCTCAATTCTTGAAGAAGGCAGAGGAAAGCCTCAGAGATGGCAATTAAGCAGCCCTGACTGTGTTTATGCTGGGAGGCATCTTGAGTGTGATGATTCAAGCCATATGTTTCTCACACCAGGCTTCTTTCCTAGATTACAGGCAAGTTTTGCACCATCCATTTTTATAATCATTTGTTTTTAAGAAAAAATATAATTAAGGAAACCATCTCTCTTATTTTATAGTCTAGTTTATAGTATTAGGGGAATAGTACAATGAAGAAAAGAAAAAAAAATTGGAAAGTGTGGTATCAAAAGTAAAAAAAAAGTAAAAAGTCGATTCTTAGATGATTAAAAGTAATACTAAAAGTTATTTTATTTTGCTTTATCCAATAAATTTTACTGAGTTTGTCTTAGACTAACTATACATCCATTATTTAGATTATCCGTTATTAATTAAAAAAAAAAAGTTATATTGACTTTTGAATCTGTCTTTAGTTCAAAAGTCATTCCATTGCATGGCCTATGTGCATATACACTTAGTTAATACTATCTATCTTGACTCTACTAATAATTTGCATCTGCCTCTGCAATATGGAAACCCAACAACAAAATCACTTTTAAAGAGCAACTCTTCAAAATCATTTGTTAAGTTACTATTAAATCTAATCTCATTTGTTTGAAAACCCAGGTGCATCTCCATAACAAAATTATGGGGCTAAGGAACCAGCATGGTGCTACTTATAGTCTTGAGAAGTACCTAATTTCTATAAACATAAATGGAATCTATATTAGAGTTGAGCTAGGAGGACAGCTTGGTTACTACATTGATGTTCTTGCATGTTCCACCAAGAACATTACAGAAACTCTTAAACTTATCCATCAGCTTATAATACCAGCAATCCATAAGCTCTGTCATGGAATCACTTTGGCTGAAAATATTTTAAGGCCAGAGTGTGTCCAAAATCTGACTGCCCCACGACACAGAAGAACTCAATTTGTTTCACTTCAACAGTTGATGCAGGCATTGCTTTCGGTTCCTGCAGATGGTATGTATGATTATCAGCACACTTGGGAAGAAGTTTCAGACTCTGGCAGACCAATTCTGAAAGGCGGCTTTGATTTAGCTCGAGACCTCCTATCAGATGATGATTTCAGGGAAGTACTTCACCGGCGTTATCATGATTTGTACAACCTCGCTGTTGAACTACAAGTCTCTCCTGAAACCAACCCAGATGGAACAGAGCTACAGGCATCGTCAACAGGTGATGAGAATGAAAAAGTTGACCCCAGTTTAGGAGGAATTGCCAAAGGGTTGGAAGTAGTTTTGCAGAGACTGAAGATCATTGAACAAGAGATCCGAGACTTGAAACAAGAGATTCAAGGGCTGAGATACTATGAACACAGACTCCTGACCGAGCTTCATCGAAAAGTAAACTACCTAATGAACTACAACATTCAAGTAGAAGAGAGGAAAGTACCAAACATGTTTTACTTTGTTAAAACAGAAAACTACTCGAGAAGATTGGTTACCAACATGATCTCGGGCATGACAGCTCTTCGGCTGCACCTGTTGTGCGAATTTCGCCATGAAATGCACGTAGTTGAGGATCAAATGGGGTGTGAAATGATGCATGTTGATAACATGGCTGTGAAGAGTTTGGCGCCTTACATGTCAAAGTTCATGAAATTAATAACATTTGCTCTTAAGATTGGAGCCCATTTAGCAGCTGGAATGGGAGAGATGATACCAGATTTGAGCAGGGAAGTTGCCCATCTGGCAGACTCTCCCCTTCTTTATGGAGCAGCAGGAGCAGGAGCAGCAGGGGCAGTAGCAGCCGGGGCTATGGGGGCTGCAGCCATGGGACGAGCAGACGGAAGAAACAGAAGCAGGTATGGAGATAGAAGGGATATTCAACAAGATCAAAAAACAGCACAGCAGTGGGTTGTGGACTTTCTAAGGGACCGGAGATGCTCAACTGGAAAAGAAATTGCTGAGAAGTTTGGATTATGGAGAGTGAGGTACAGAGATAGTGGACAGATTGCATGGGTTTGTAGGAGGCATATGCACTTTAGAGCTCAAGAAATCATTGAAGTGCCCATTTGAAAATATGCAACACATTGCCATATTTCTTTTATTATGTTTTTGTCTTTGAGTTCCTTCTTTTTGAGAAGGTAACACGACTTTAACCCCCCACCTTCTTTCATATGACATTGTTAAATAAAAAAATCACGGTTAGACTGGCTTTTGAACTCATTACTAAAACTACATAACAAGAAAATGGTGCTGTCAAGTAGCTGCTTCTTTTGTCTTTTGGGTTCTCAAAGCTTTATTATAATAGTAAGCATCATTCATTGAATTAGCTCGATCAAACAAAAAAAGAAAATGGAACAAGACAATTAAACAGTCCATATTTAGCATTATTACGACTAAGACTCCCTAAAAAATATCGAACTTAACTATTGACATAACTTTATTACCATTAAGTCCAGCTGTATATGAATAATTAGAATCAATACTTTACAGATTTCCTCAAGAACACAATATATGGCAACCATGAGCTTTCAAAATATTAACCATTGACAAACAGAGTCTAAACTTACATGTTGATGGAGATTGATAAGATATGATGAGCATAAAGCCTAATCATGCATGTGAAACGACAAATGACAAAAATAACGGATGCTTTTCCTCAAATCACCACGTGAATGTGGGACCATAACATCATTAATATGGTCTATGCATATATATATATATATATTATATTATCATTAGCTATGAATCAATTATTTCAGTCTGAAACCTTATCAACAAAGAAGAAAAGATGTAATGAAAATAGTTCATATATATTATATAAAGGAGCAACAGTGAATATGAGAACAAAGCTCATAGCTGGTACAGAGAGTTACGTTTCTGTCATCTAAGAACATGTCAATAAAGGATGATGATACCATTACCAAGCTACAATGACCATACGTTATTAGACTTCAACACTAGTATTAGTCTTCGTTCTAAATCTAAGAGTCACCTGTGCCAAATTCCTCCGAACACTTTGTGAAACAAAATGGCTCAGATCAGAAGAAAGCTCTGCTACCGTAAAACACACGGGAGCCACTGTTCTTTGATGGCTGTACTTTAGAATCGGAGCTCGAATTCTCTGAATTTGTTGTTCCAGTTTCCATGTCCATAGGAAGCTTCATTTTTGCCAAGGACTCAGTAAACTGCTGCATACTCTTCATGTACATTTCTACTATCTCCTGCTGCACCACCTTTTGCTCAGGCTCAATGTTCACAGAAACAACTGGCTTTGTGAATGAATCACTAGACAACCCACCAGAGGAATCACTCTCACTATCTTTAGCATCCACATGCTTCTCTTTCAGAGCTGAAACTTGCTCTTGATTCGGAGACTTGGAGGCAGCTGGAGCTTCAGATGAATCTGAGCTTACAGGGGCCGAAGGAGATGAAACTCCATTAGTTGACACACTGCTTGGTGGTGAGTCAACCTTTGGAAGTTGGACAGACTCAGCGGTACCCGTTGAAAAGCTTTCAACAACTTGAACTCCCACTACCTCAGTGAGCTGATTCTCAGCCTCATGATTGACCAAATTCTCAGAACTATCAGATTCCAAACTATTGCATGGCATCTGAATGTACTCTGAAACCATTATCTCATCTTCATTTACAATCTTAGGATCTGGGAACTCTATCTTATCTAACTCACTAGGAAGGGACTCGGATATCTCAGAATCCTGTACACGAGTCCCATGAGTGACCATATCAGTGATCATTTCAGGGGAAGCTCCAGTGTAGTTGATAGACAGCTGAACAAAACCAGCTGGGGAATGAAAAAGATCAGTTGAAGAAAGAGAGAACTCTTTCTCCAACTTCCCATTGTTGATTAGAACCTCAGACAATGGCACCAAAGCAAAACCCAACAACTGGTCTTCAAGATAATTCCTCACCCTGCTAAGCATCCAGATCTCACATTTGAGGGAGGACTCTACAGTTCTTATATTGAGTTGTAGTTTCTCATTGAAGACTGGATTCCTACCACCACCATTGATGATTGTGGTGGAAACTGCCTGTTCTGGATCACTTGTCAGGCAAAGCTTAGCATAAACGTCTTGTTTGTGGTATATGCAGATGTTGTGGATATCCCTCGCTTCGTGTATGTAAACATGAAGAACACCGATGGAGTTTTCACCGTTGACCGCATCAGCATCCTTTCCGTTGACCCTGATTTCCTTGGAGAAAGGAGCTGAGCTCCTAGAGGAATAGTCAGACTTCTGCTTCTCATGCTCAGCACTAAGTGAGTTCTTGCATGGAGATACAACAGATTGTGGGGAGTCCATAAGACTAGATGAGAAACCTGAGAAATGAAAGATGAAAATTGTCTCATGTGGAATCGAACAAAATGAAAAACTAAACCATAGAGTTTCTCAAGGACTTTTGAGACCAAAAACTAACCCCCAATAGTGAACAGAAATAATGCTTAAAACACAAGGGCAAAAACAAGCATAATCTGAGAATAAAAGTGAATTCAGAAGCCAAATTTCCCAAGGAAGATTTTTCCCCAAAAACACAGAAAGTAAAATAACTAAAACTGGCGAGTAAAATCATCAGTCAGTTCTCTTTTAACATAAACAGCTTGAAAAATAAATAAGTAAAACCCACATACCAGCCAAAATCAAGAGCAACCAGACAGAACCAAGCAAAAAAATTGAAAAGTAAGATAAGAAAAGCATACATGAACCCAGAAGCTAAAACCCCAAAAACAAAATTGAGACTTTTAGTGAACTCTACCATAAATATACTCAGCCACAAACTTGATAATAAGCAAGACCCTTTTAAGAAAAGCCAAAATATGAACAGATTCCAATAAAGCTGACTACTTTTGTGACACAGAAACATTATGACCGGAATCCAAGGAAGTAAAACAGGGAAACCCAAGAAGAAAAAAGGACACAATGACCCAGATCATGTCACAAAATTCTAAAAACAAAATCCACTACCCAAGACCAATTAACACAAACAAAAGTAATATCTACCCAGAAAAGAGAAACCCAGATAGATAAAGATAATTATCTTTACCCTTTTGGCTTTTTCTCATTTACCTCAGAGTCAAAGCGATTATGGGTGGAATCAGTCGCTCTATACCAAGATCTGTCCACGACCCAGTTCGTGAATCGAGGTTGTGGTTCTTCTTGCTGGCTATAACCAAGCAGTGGAGCTTTCTTTTCTTGGTAACAGTGATATATGTGTGCGTATGGGTGTGTATGTATATGAAAACAAGGAATAAAACTAGAAAGAGAAAATAAACTGGAAAATTCAGATAGCGTGTGTTGAAACTTGTCGGAAAGACTTATGAAGTATGTGTGAGTGTATATGAATGAAAGATATTCTTTTAGATTTATTAATTGATTTGATGATGGAAAGAGTAAAAGAGCAAAGAAGAGAGGGAGTGATGGGCTTCGCAGGTACACATACACCGCCCCACGCGTTGAGTTTATCTGAGACCAATGAGAAGAGGTTTGAGTGCGTTTTGTAGGTGGGGACACACATATGACTTTTCATACAGTTCCATTTCCATTTCCACTCTCTCCCTCCCCTCCCTGCATTTTCTTTTCTTTTCTTTTTTTTTTTATTATGTCACTGCTTACCTTCTTTTGCATTTTTGTTAAATCCCAATCATTATTTTTGCCCTTAAACTAATCCTTAATTTTCTACTTTAATTAGTGTAAAAAAAATTCTCAAATAAAAAAATAGTGTGAAAATTTGCTGGTTAGAAGAGGATTTCAATTGGATTAAAAATCTCTGTCCTACCCATTTTTTTTATGTTATTGTTGATGCAACGATTTTGTCTTTCTAACAATTTTGTCTTGCTAAATTTGGAGATACTTGTCAATGAACTCTGGTTCTCCGGTGCTTCTACGTCAATGAAGATGACTTTGTTGATTGTCGAACCATTGGGAAGTACTTGTAAGAAAGACACTCCGATGCTTAAGTCAGATTTCGATCCCTTCATCTTATTCAGTATTTATAAAACAAAAATGTGAGGTAGTTAGTTGGTTAAGCTGACTCCTTGATTGGTGGGAGAAATAACTGAATTTCCTTCCATAATGCATTTGAATCAATTAAATATGCAAAGGTCAGAGGTGTATACCGCCTCTGACCCATGGCTTCTGACTTTGGAGATTCTGCAAGACCAAAACGACCCGTTTCAATTTACTTAAAACGGAGAAGCCTTTTGGGTCGAACATTTTGGGCAATATTTTTGGGATCCCAAATGTTAAACGCTTGGCCTCCGGCTAAACTTAAATTTTGTTGTTTAGCCGACTCTGGTTATATTTTTGAATTGTAAATATTTCTAAACAATATTTTTGGGATCCCAAATGTTAAACGCTTTATAATTTTCAATGAATGGTTTACTTTCAAGTTTATGACTCTGATTATGGTTTAATTACACTTTTGTCTTAAAATCTCGATTAGCGAGTTAATTGCACGTTTTAAACTCACTTAGTAACGGCTCAAAGGTAGTAGGGTGTTACAACTTGGGCAAGCTCTGATCTTACCCAAGATGCCTCTAGGGCCTGTCCCCGTTGATTCTCTACCTTCGCCGTCCTCTTCCTCTTCTACACCGGGGTCCTCCCTGGGGGAGGGCCCGAAAAGTGTTGTGCGCCTTGCGGCTCTGCCTTCTGCAACGGTCACGCTGTCAGAAGCGGTAACTGTTACTGGGATGCATGGTGACTTGCCGGTGGAGGCGAGATCTCCTAGCACCTGTGCGAGATCAACATAGGCGTTGTCCTCTGCTTCTGTCTTGGCTGGGGGGTCTGACATTGGCCATAGGCAAGGATCATAGGGGAGACACCCTTCTTCTACCTCTCGTAAGAATCGTCTTTTAGAGGATGCTTTCAGGGGAGGCTTTGGGTCTATGAGCAGTCCTCCTCGGCCAGTCGATGCAGGCCAAGTCATTACTTCAGAGACTCTCCCTGTATGTCAAAAATCAGGAGCTACTAAGGCTGCAGGTGGCCATAACTTAAGTGTTTATGTTCGCGTGACATCTCCTACAGCTTCTGGGACTCCTTTGGAGGAAGTCGTAATTGTATCCCCGGAGGGTACAAGTAATTTTGAGTCGCCCAGTGCCTTTCTAGAGCAACTGCCGTCTTCTGCAGTACAAACGCTAGTGTATTTGCCAAGAGACTTGGATGACGATGTTGGGGAAGGGCTGCTTGTTCGTCCCGCCATGCCACATCTTTCTGGAATAAGAACAACTACTCTAACATCTGATAGCATTATGGTGTCAGCGCTAGCGAAAGGTGGGTAACCGGTTGCCCTCGTTGCTTCTGTTGCTGCACTAGAAAGGAGAGAAGCAAATGATAGAGTAGGGGGTTTGCCAGAATATGTGTCTTCTGCGCCAACGGAGGTGAAGGAGGAGATGTTGCGCATTGTGGATGCTCAAATTCCACCAAGGGAAAATATGGACGTCGACCCTCTTTAGCCTCAAACAGTTCAAGCAACCCGATATTTTTCCTCAACCCATGTCTCATAGTAGGCCTTAATAAAAATGCATCAGGAGATCCGAGGAGTCACGCGAGGCTCCTCCGCGTGCCACGCGCGAAGCCCTCGCCTCGATCCGCGGCACGCCCATGCGAGGCCCCCGCCTCGCTCCACGGTGCGCCCACGCGAGCCTCGCCTCGCTTCGCGGCACGCCCACGCGAGGCCCCTGCCTCGCTTCGCGGCACGCCCACGCGAGGCCCCCGCCCCGCTCCACGGTGCGCCCACACGAGCCTCGCCTCGCTTCGCGGCACGCCCACGTGAGGCCCCTGCCTCGCTCCACGGTGCGCCCACGCGAGCCCAGCCTCGCTCCGAGGCACGCCCGCGCGAGGCCCCCGCCTCGCTCCACGGTGTGCCCACGCGAGCCCCGCCTCGCTCTGCGGCATGCCCGCGCGAGGCCCCCGCCTCGCTACATAGCACGCCCACGCGAGGCCCCCGCCTCGCTCCATGGTGCGCCCATGCGAGCCCCGCCTCGCTTCGCGGCACGCCCACGCGAGGCCCCTGCCTCGCCCGCCGCGCCAAGGGCTCGCAAGGCCAGCACCTCGCCCACGTACAAGCTGCACCAGGGGCTCGCGAGAGACACCCCCACCGCATGAAAGGGAATGACCAAGTATGATCTGGAAAGGTCATGCTAATGTAATCTTGTACGGGGTACGACTTTTAGGACCCCGTACGCCTGACCATAGCACTCATGTAAGACAAGTGGTTGGAGCACTAGGAGAGGGGACATGGCCTGCACGCTCCCAACCAGATGCCAGGGCCGACACCACTACCACCTGCACCACTCCTCTGACATTCGTACGGTCAAGTAGTGGAGACATCCTCCTGGCACCTATCCTTGTACTGGCTGTAAGACCACTACCTCTGAAACCACTCTCCTGACGGTGTACTTATGTACTACCTGGTCCCCTGGACCACAGTGTATCTAAGGCCATTAGAGCCCACTATATAATGAACCCCAATTCCACATGGAAGGGGGTTGGAAAATTTACTGTAGCAAGGGCACCATAGTGAATGAAAAACTGATTTCACCATTGTTCTTCTGCAATTGTTCTTAGAGTTGATACTTAAATTTCTAAGGCTTTTCTATTGATAATCTTTATCTTGCAATTCTTTCCAACTTAACTTAGTTGATGAGTTCTCACCGTCAACAGTTTGGCGCCGTCTGTGGGAACTTAAGTTCCAAGCTGCTGTTCTACCATTACTTCCAGCAAGAAGAAATGCCAAGACGTTCAAAGCGACCCAGGGAGCCACGGGAGGTGGAGGTCCACCTTAATAGAGTCCAGCTGAAGGCATCCATGAAGGATCCCCCTCCACCTAGAGAGGTGGAGCCCCCAAGGGACCCTGAGGATCACGAGGGGGATAAAGAGGCCTCGTCACCGGGCGTCCCGCCTGTGGAGAGTCCTCCAAGAGCACCACCGGGAAATGCTAACGAGTTCCCGCTCCCTAGACCACCCCAAGTACCGAACTCCGGCCGGCAGGACCCGGGCCCCTCTACGCGTAGGCCCGATAAACATCCCCGGGTCCATTCTGTGAGCTCGAGTTTGAAATCTCGATTCTATGAAGAAGAAATACGTGAGCTCCACCGTAAGAACCAAAGCTTGGAGACCACCCTGGAGAATATGCAAGAGGTGCTGAATGGCCTATTGCATGGTAAGTCAAGCGTGACCTTGCCCAAGAGGAAGGAGAAAGGTCGGGAGGGGGTAGAGACCACAGTACCAGTAGATGATGGGAGGACCCGACACTCTACCAGTAACACCCCCCGAGCGAAGCAACGTGAACATCCTGAACCGCCGAAGCAGGCCTAGAAACCAAAGCCAAGAACCAACATTGCCCCTCGCAACGAGGATGAGGCCACCTCTAAAAGAGCACCCTCGGATTTACGGGAGGAGCTCAATAAAAAGAGGGCGGGTAAAGGGACCACGCACCCTATAGCGCCTCGAGAGGGCAAGGGAAAGGCGGATCTTAACTCGTCCGCTTTGAGGGGCTCTCTAAGCAAGAGGAGGCAGGACCTGGACACAGAAATGAGGAGCCTGCGAAGCAAGATTGTCACCACCTTTGGCGGTCAGGCTTTTGAGGAAGAGTTTGACCATGAGTCACCCTTCGTGAGGGAGATTCAGGCCATCCGGCTCCCTGCCAACTTTAAGGAACCCAATATGACCCCCTACGAAGGAAGCACAGACTCGAAGTACCACCTGGACGCATTTAACGACCTGATGAAACTGAGAGGAATTGGTAGTGGAGCCAGATGCCACTGCTTCGCCGTCACATTGAAAGGACTCGCCTATAAATGGTTCAAAAGATTAAGGTCGGGGTCCATCAGGTCCTGGCAGCAGTTTTCTGATGAATTCCTCCAACAGCACCACGCCGTGCGGGACTACACGATGCCAGGCACCAGCCTAGCCAACGTGAAGCAAGGGGAAAATGAGAGCCTGAAGAGCTACATTCACAGGTTCAATATGGAGGCCGCAAAAGTGGGGAGCCTAACCCGCCGAGAGTTAAAAATGGCCATTACAGTCGGGGTGCGCCCAGGAAGCAAGTTATGGGACAACATGCTGAAGAGGGAAGTCACCGACTTAGATGACTTCTACGAGAGGGCACAGAAATACATTCGTGTGGAGGATGGCCACGCAAACCTAAAGGCAGGAAAGGAGGGGTCCAACGCGAAGCCCCTAGCTAACGACAGGTCGAATGTAACAAAGAAGAAAAGGGAGTATGATGGGTCGAGAGATGATCAACAGAGAAAGACCAAACGGGGGAGTGATCATAGGCAAGAGGCTTACACTTACTATACGAACCTTACAGATACCATGGAGCATATTTACCTCACCAATGAAGACCGAGTTCCCTTCAAGAAGCCCCCACCAATGAGAAAGGACCAGTCCAAAAAGGATCCCAGTAGATACTACCAGTACCACAAGGATATCGGGCACACCACGGCGAAGTGCATCCACTTGAAGGAGGAAATTGAGGAGCTCATCCGCAGGGGGCATCTAGGCTGTTATGTCAGGAGAGAAAGGCCGAAGCCAGACGACGAGCCTGCAATACCCTAGATGCAAGGGCGAGCCCTAGAAATACAGAGAGAGGTCCGAACCATTTTCGGAGATCCAGGATTTGGGGGAGACTCTCGGAAGGGGCGAGATAGATATGCAAGAGAGGCCCAACAAAGTCCACCACCTTGTGTCATGAGTTTGGAACAACGACACCCAAAAAGCTTCAAGGGGGAAAATGACTCGATCACATTCATCGAGGAGGATGCGCGGGGGGTGCATTTTCCCCACAATGACCCACTAGTGTTGATAGTTCAGTTGGCAAATATGCGTGTGCATCGGGTTCTAGTGGACAATGGGAGCTCGGTGGGCATCCTGTATCGCCCTGCCTTGAAAAGATGGGACTGGGCATTCGTCATCTAAAGCCCTGCCAATCTTCCCTATACGGATTCACGGGGGACTCAGTGCAACCCCTAGGGATGATCGAATTGGCACTCACCATGGGGGAGCAACCCTGGCAGACTACAGTCATGGCTAACTTTGTCGTAGTAGATTGTGCGTCAGATTTCAATGCGGTATTGGGGAGACCATCCCTAAGAGAATTGAAAGCCATAACTTCTATATATCACCTGGTTGTCAAGTTCCTAACTCCAAGAGGGGTCGCTAGTATGAAGGGAGAACAGAAAGAAGCAAGGGGGTGCTACAACACCTCACTCCACGTGCCTATGAAACCGCGGGAACCAATGGCTATGGTGATACATGAGGCGCTACGTGTGCCCGCGGGGAGTCGGCAGGAGCTAGACCCTTGAGTCGTGGAGGAGTCAAGAGCAGAACCAGTGGAGGAAGTAGAGGAGGTTATAGTAGTGGAAGAACCGTTGAGAAAACTGAAGGTAGGAAGAAGCCTACAGAGTGACGTGAAGAAGGAGTTGATAAGGTTTTTGAAGGATAATCTGGATGTATTCGCATGGAGTCACGAAGATATGGTGGGTATAGACCCCAGTGTTATGTGCCACCATTTGAATATCTCCCCTGAAGCGAGGCCCGTTAGGCAGAAGAGGCGGGCGCTAGACCCAGAAAGGTACGCAGCCTTAAAGGAGGAGGTTGACAAGCTGAAGACAAATGAGTTTATCCGTGAGTCTTTTTACCCTGTGTGGGTGTCGAATCTAGTACTAGTCCCAAAACCAAATGGGAAATGGAGGACCTGCATCGATTTCTCAAACCTGAATAAAGCTTGTCCTAAGGACAGCTTCCCGCTCCCAAGGATAGATCAGTTAGTAGATGCGACAGCAGGACACGAATTACTGAGCTTCATGGACGCCTACTCGGGGTACAACCAGATTCCAATGAACCCAGCAGATGAAGAGCATACGTCATTCATTACGGATAAAGGGCTCTACTGTTACAAGGTGATGCCCTTCGGGTTGAAGAACGCGGGTGCCACCTATCAAAGGTTGGTCAATAAGATGTTCGCTAACCAGAAAGGAAGGACCATGGAGGTGTATGTTGATGATATGTTAGTAAAGACCAAGAATGCAACAGAGCTCAACAAGGACCTTGGTGAGATGTTTGACACACTTAGGAAGTACCGAATGAAGTTGAATCCTGTCAAGTGCACCTTCGGTGTATCCTCAGGAAAATTCTTGGGCTTCATGGTCAATTCCAGAGGCATTGAGGCTAATCCTGATAAGATAAAGGCCCTGATAGAGATGAGCCCGCCTAAGAACAAGAAGGAAGTGTAATGCTTAACGGGAACGGTGGCGGCCCTTAATAGATTTATTTCAAGGTCAACCGATAAGTGCCTCCCCTTCTTTAACATCCTCAAAGGGAGCAAAACGTTCGCTTGGGATGAGGAATGTGAAGAGGCATTTATCAAGCTGAAGGAGCACTTGGGGAAGCCACCCCTGTTGGCGAAACCTGAGAAAGGAGAGAAGCTATACCTATACTTGGCGGTGTCGGAACATGCCATAAGCGTAGCCTTGGTTAAAGGGGAGAAGAAGCAGCAACAACCCATGTACTATATCAACAAGCGTTTGGTGGACGTGGAGAACCGGTACCCAGAGATTGAAAAGTTGGCCTATGCATTGGTTGTGGCCTCGAGGAAGTTGAGGCCCTACTTCCATGCGCACGCAATTGAAGTTCTCACGGATAGTCCTTTAAGGCAGGTCTTGCATAAACCTGAGACCTCAGGGAGGCTGATGAAATGGTCGATCGAGTTGAGTCAATTCGATATCGTGTATACCCCAAGAGCTTCCATCAATGGACAGGTGCTGGCAGACTTTATAGTGGAGTTCACCCGTTAGCCGAATGGAGGAAGAAGTGAAGAAGGGGAGCAGCCTGTCATAGAGGAAGAACGAGGGGATCTTGAGGAATGGAGTCTGCATGTGGACGGGGCGTCCAATGAAGGAGGATCTGGAGCAGGTATCATGATGACAGGACCCGAGGGACACAAGATGTATTGTGCGATCCGGTTCGGGTTCGAGGCCTCCAATAACGAGGTGGAGTACGAGGCACTCCTGGCTGGCTTGCGTTTAGCCCAGGAGCTAAAAGTGACGCGTCTTCGTATTTTTAGCGACTCTCAGTTGGTGGTGTACCAGGTAAAGGGGGAATATCAGGCGAGGGGACCCAAGATGGCAGCCTACTTGGAAAGGGTGAAAGGCTATCTGGGACGGTTAATAGCATATATCATAGAGCAGATCCCCAGAGAAAGGAATTCCCATGCTGATGCACTCGCGAAGCTGGCTTCCACCAAGGATGGGGATATCTTGGAGTCGATACCCGTGGAGTACTTACCCAAACCCATCATCGTAAGCGCGGATGTACATATGATTAGTGTCCCAAAGGAGTCATGGGCGGAGCTGATTAAAAGACACTTGGAGGAAGGAACCTTACCTGTGGACCAGAAAGAGGCCCGAAGGTTGGTGTATAAGGCAGCTAGATACACCTTGATAGATGGGGTTCTATACAAGAGAGGGTTCTCAATGCCACTTCTGCAATGTGTAGAGAAGGAGGAGGCGTTAAAGGTACTGCATGCGATACATGAAGGAGAGTGTGGTAACCATGAGAGCGGACTATCAACGGCTAGGAAGGCCATAAGACAAGGGTACTACTGGCCCTCAATGGAAAAAGATGCAAGCGACTTTGCCAAGAAATGCGACAAATGCCAGAAACACGCTAACTATACTCGGAGGCCCCCAAATGAGTTAACTAGCCTAACCAGCCCCTAGCCCTTCGCTATCTGGGGGATAGACTTGATTGGCACCCTTCCCGCGGGTAGGGGAGGGGCGAAGTACGCAGTAGTAGCTGTGGACTATTTCACCAAGTGGGTTGAAGTGAAGCCACTCGTGAAGATAACTGCCAAACACATCACCTCATTCGTCAACAAATTCATTGTCTGTAGATACGGAGTGCCCTACAAAATTATTTCTGACAACGGCACCCAGTTTGAGGGGGGAGCCTTTGAGGAATATTGTAGGGAAAGGGGGATAAAGAGAAGTTTTTCAGCAGTAGTACACCCACAAGCCAATGGGCAAGTGGAGGCCATTAACAGAGTTCTTAAAAAGAACCTGAAAACCAAGTTAGAAAAGATGAAAGGAGCCTGGGTGGAAGAGCTGCTGAATGTGCTATGGGCCTACAGAACCACCCCTCGCACGACCACTGGAGAGTCCCCATTCTCCTTAGCATATGGGTGCGAGGCCGTCCTCCCAGTTGAGATGCAGGTGAGTTCCTTCAGGGTACTGGCGTATGGAGACGAGGCCAACCGCGTAGCTCTAGCTGAGAGCTTGGACATGCTAATAGAGAAGGGAAAAAGCACAAATGAGGGTGGCGGTATACCAGCAGCGCACAGCAAGGTACTACAACTTGAGGGTGCAAGAGAGAACTTTCAGAGTTGGCGACCTGGTGCTAAGGAAGGTACTCCCCAACATGCGAGACCCAGGGGCAGGAGTGCTTGGGGCGAACTGGGAGGGGCCCTACCAAGTTGCTCAGTGCATACCCCCAAACGCCTATGAGCTGGCGCGCATGGACGACACCGTCATACCTCGAGCATGGAATGCGGAGCACCTCAGGAAATACTACCAGTGAGGCGCTCACACCCTGTGCTAGAAGGACAGGCTTTCAAATTATTGCATCTTATCTTAGTTCAGGCGAAAATCAAAGAGGTTACTTAGATAACCTCCCAAGTAGGTGTAAGTTCTTATATGTATCGTTGTAACCTGAATGCTATGAATGAAACTGGTCACCCTTTCGCACGCTATTTTTTCTACTTTATGTGGGCATCAATAAAAGTGCCTACCGAAGTAAACTTCACCAGACACTTGGGGGGCAATAGTGGCCCTTGAAGATAAAGCATGCAACAAACATGAGAATCCAAAAAAGGACCCCTTGCACCAGGATCCTAAAAAGGACCCTATGCACCAGGAGGATCCTAAAAAGGGCCCTCCATCAGGAGGACCCAAAAGGGACCATGACCCTAAAAAGGACCCTTTAACAGGAGGTCCTAGAAGGACCCCTTATATCGGGGCCTTAGGCAAAGTCCTTAAATACAGAAAATAGGGAGAGGACCTTGCAAGGCATCCCTTGGGTTCACAAGGATTAGCTACCCTTGTGAACATTAAGGAGGCCAAAAGGTCTTACGAAAGAAAAATATATAGTGACAACACTAATAAGTCTAGAGCGGCCACCAAGCTGTCTAGCCAAAAAGGGTCCTAAAAGAGACCCTTGCAAAAATAGTACTATGAAAAACGACGAGAAGGACGCTTCTCGCAAAAAAATAATAAGCGTGCGCAAGAATATATAAAAGGATAGCTAGGACCCAAGGGGTCAAAATATCCTTATAAAAGTAATCAAGAGGCACCAAAAGAGGTCCCAGTGAACCCTTTCACATGGGCTCCAAAGGACCTCTAGCCTGGTAACTAAAAGAGGGGAACCAACCAAACCCCATCACACAGGCTCAAAAGGACCTCAAATGCAGTAGAATAAGAGATATATAGCAACACATGTATATATACATTGAAAAAGAAAATATACCTCAAGCAGATAGGATGGAGTGTTGTCGAGGTCGAAAGGAGGTCGAGGGCCAAAAGCACCAAATGGTCGAATATACGCATCTGCAAAAATAGACCAAAAGGATGTGTTAGCCTCCAAATAGACACACCAAAAAGTTAGCTCATATGTAAAAAAAAAAATGATGATGATGAGATGAAAAAATAAAATGAAGGAAACTAGGGAAAAAATGAGGATGTGGGGGATTGAACCCCTTACCTCTTGAAAAAGGAAGGATTCTCAAAACCACTAAGCCAAAGAAGTAAGGTGAAAATAATGAGCCTCGCATGAAGGCCTATTTATAAGAATTAAAGAGAAGAGTCTACAAGAGCACCTAAAGGTCCTCTCCTAGACTGGGGGGCAAGTGTGGATGCTCAAATTCCACCAAGGGAAAATATGGAGGTCAACCCTCTTTAGCCTCAGACAGTTCAAGCAACCAGATATTTTTCCTCAACCCATGTCTCATAGGAGGCCTTAATAAAAATGCATCAAGAGATCTGAGGAGTCACGCGAGGCTCCTCCGCGTGCCACGCGCGAAGCCCCCGCCTCGATCTGTGGCACGCCCACGCGAGGCCCCCGCCTCGCTCCACGGTGCACCCACGCGAGCCCCGCCTCGCTCCACGGTGCGCCCACGCGAGCCCCGCCTCGCTTCACGGCACGCCCACGCGAGGCCCCCGCCTCACTCCACGGTGCGCCCACGCGAGCCCCGCCTCGCTTCACGGCACGCCCATGAGAGGCCCCCGCTTCGCTCCACGGTGCGCCCACGCGAGCCCCGCCTCGCTCCGCGGCACGCCCGCGTGAGACCCCCGCCTCGCTCCGCGGCACGCTCGCGCGAGGCCCCCGCCTCGCTCCGCGGCACGCCCGCGCGAGGCCTTCACCTCGCTCCATGGTGCGCCCACGCGAGCCCCGCCTCACTTTGCGGCACGCTCGCGCGAGGCCCCCGCCTTGCTACACAGCACGCCCACGCAAGGCCCCCGCCTCGCTTCGCGGCACGCCCACGCGAGGCCCCCACCTCGCTCCATGGTGCGCCCATGCGAGCCCCGCCTCGCTCCGTGGCACGCCCGCATGAGGCCCCCACCTCGCTCCCCGGTGCGCCCACGTTAGCCCCGCCTCGCTCCGCGGCTCGCCCGCGCGAGGCCCCCACCTCGCTACACAGTACGCCCACGCGATGCACCCGTCTCGCTCCACAGCGCGCCCACAGGTCAGCCGTGCCGGGGGGTCGCGAGGTCGACACCACACCCGTGCACCCGTCGCGCCAAGGGCTCGCAAGGCCAGCGCCTCGCTCGCATACAAGCTGCACCAGGGGCTCGCGAGAGACACCCCCACCGCATGCAAGGGAATGACCAAGTATGATCCGGAAAGGTCATGCTAATGTAATCTTGTATGAGGTACAGCTTTTAGGACCTCGTACCCCTGACCATAGCACTCATGTAAGATAAGTTGTTGGAGCACTAGGAGAGGGGACATGGTCTGCACGCTCCCAACCAGATGCCAGGGCCGACACCACTACCACCTGCACCACTCCTCTGACATTCGTACTGTCAAGTAGTGGAGACATCCTCCTGGCACCTGTCCTTGTACTGGCTGTAAGACCACTACCTCTGAAACCACTCTCCTGACAGTGTACTTATGTACTACCTAGTCCCCTGGACCACATTGTATCTAAGGCCATTAGAGCCCACTATATAATGAACCCCAATTCCACATGGAAGGGGGTTGGAAAATTTACTGTAGCAAGGGCACCATAGTGAATGAAAAATTGATTTCACCATTGTTCTTCTGCAATTGTTCTTAGAGTTGATACTTAAATTTCTAAGGCTTTTCTATTGATAATATTTATCTTGCAATTCTTTCCAACTTAACTTAGTTGACGAAATCTCACCGTCAACACGCATCAGTAGACCATATCTCCCTGCTGAAGCTGTTGGGTCGTTAAGTGGTCAAGGTGACTTGCTTCAATAAGTGTCTAACCACATATGGATGGTAAGTTTGTGTAATATGAGCACGAATACCATGTATGTATTAGAGTGAGTATCATGTGGTGTCTGTCCTGTTTGATGTGTAACAGGTTTTGTTAATGTTTTGCAGAGCTATGTGTGCACGTCTGCTGCTAGAAGGGAATATGCAGTGGCTGTCCACAACAGCACTAAGATGGCTGAGTAGACGGTCATGCTTGAGGAGGAGCGAGCAGGGAGAAGGATGGCCAAAGCGAACCGTGATGTGCTCGTGGAGGCCATAAAAAAGTTAGAAGCGTAGCTAGCAGAGGTAAAAGAGAAAGTGGTGGCCACGGAGGAGAAGCTAGTAGGGTCTGTTGGGCTAGAGCTGGAGCGTGATAAAATGAAAGCTGACCTACTGGCGATGATGAACAAATGGATGGAAAAGAGCAAGTTCTGCGCGCAGCATGAAGCCCAGATGGAGAAATTAAATAACATAATAATTGATTTGCAGGAAGATGTAGTGTCCTTGCAAACGGATAAGAGATATTAGAGAAGGAGAAGAAAGAGCTGCAGCTGAAAGTGGGGGGGGGGGGGGGGTTGGAAATGAACATTGCAAACGTGCAGAAGCAGAAACTGGAGGTAGAAATCCAGTTAAATAATAAGTTGAAGGAGAAAGAGGAGGCCATTACTAAAATCGAGAGGCAGTTAAAGGAAATGGCTGAGGTATGTGTTGTATACATTGGTATGACGATATTATGGTTGAGTGTTGTGTTGCATGTGTTGATTAGTTTATTGGTTTGTATTGCAGAAGGCAGAAGAGGCGGCAGTAGAAGCCACGAGGCAGTGCATCCGGGATTGTGAGATTACCGAACGCAAGTTCGTGAGGATTGCCAAAGTTGACACTGCAAAATACCTAGATCTTGCACTGCGTAATAAGAAGCTGACTCCAGAGGAGAAATGGGCTAAGCTGGAGATGTACTGTAAAATCATCGATGTGAAAGTTGGAGAATATAATGTCGATCAATATCTTAATGAACTCGGGGATTTGCAAATCACCTTCCCAGCACAACATCTTGAAAAATTGAAGCTGAAGGGCGACACCTTGGGCTTAATTTATACTGCAAGTGGGGAGCCTGTTGAAGAAGGTGATATTGCAGGGCAGGTGTCCTCTGTTGCCGTGGCAGAGGCTTCCGGACAGATGGTGGTGGAGCCTGCTCTAGTGACAGAGGCAAGGCTAGTTGGTGAAGAGGTGCCATAGAATGATCGACGCAGTTTTGTATGCTTGTATATGCATGTTTACTCTTCTTTGTTTGTTACTGCTTGGACAATTGTAGATGTAATGATGTGCAAATTATTAATACAACTTACAAAAATTCGTTCATGTTCTTTTCCTGGTTGTTGGTGAATGTGTTTTTCTTGATACTATGATAATTAAAATATTGTAGCAGGTGAGGGTCAGTTGAAGTATTCTGATAAGAGGCTTCATAGACCCTTTAGGCCGTTGCATGTGAGATACAGCAAGAGCTTGTACAGATGGTGGGAGAGAATGCCCAGTTAAGTGTTGCGTGAGTTATTTGGCATAATGTTGAGCCGATTGGTTGGTGCTGATGACATTTCTGTTTCAGGTGAACATCGTGATTGGGTAAATGTGCCGTTTTTGAGGCAGATCTTTGATAAGCCGCAGTGGCTGTACTCGACGTGGGCGTTGAATGAGTTAGTGAGAAGTGGAATCCTGTATTACATATCGTGTGAGCGTTATGGATTAGGTCATCCGAAGCTAGAGAGTGTGATGGCAGAGTATACGCGTCGTATTGAATGGGATTAGATACTCCCAAGATGTGTATTTTGTAAATTATGTTATTTGTATCTCAAGGGGGAATATAGGCTAGTGACGTAAACAATTGCGAATTAATATTTAATATAACATATTTTGTAAATAAAGCTGATTTTCTGATTTACAAAATTGACACTGATTACTCGCGTTTATTGCTGAGAGAGTCGAGTGCGTAGGTAGTTTCTCGCTTATCATCTGCTGAACATGATCACTATCATGACAGTTTTGTGCTTTATAAAGTATGTTCTTTTGTTTTGTGTTGAACCTTTTTTCCTTGAGAGAGTTGTGTTGCTCTCTTGTTAGAACTAAGTCGTCCCCTTAGGTGCATGAAAAAGAAAGGTAGATGCTTTACTATTTGCGAGAAGGGGCGACGCGGTTCAGCTTGGACGCAAAATGCAACATGCGAGCTGGGGCGTCGAGGCAGAGCTGGGAGAGGCAGAGCCTGGGATCAGACATCTTTCCATTGCACCCATACCGAGGTTTATTTGGTGCTTCTTGCTGGGGTAGGCTATTAAACCCAATAGGAGTAGCCAACGTGTAGGATGTGGGTGCGACTGCGAGAAAAGTTCCTCCCAGCCTTGGATTGCCAAACCAGTTACTATGTAATTGAGGCAGAACTAAAGAGGGGTGTCTGATGGTTCTGTTGCTGTAGTCATGGTAGATTAAATTGCATGGCGGGGTTCCTCTATTTGCTAGACCCGACGGAGCTCCTCTGTGGGCACATAAAAGTAAGAAGACAGGGTAGATGGTGAAGTGTACCTTGAATGGTCAGCCAAATTCGCGTAGTCAGGCCAGATTAAACTGCGAAATGGCTAGCCTTAGTTCCCCGTTAGTTTAGTCAGGTCAGATTAGAATGCGTTTGGATGAGTAAAGTGTGCCTTGATGATGGACATATTGTGCGAATGCCATGAGTAGAGAGATTTATAGTGGGAGGGTTTACTAGGTGAAACCATAAACTTTTGTTTGCAAAAGATTGAGTGGAGTGGCAGAGGCACCACGCCTCTGTATGTTTCTTGTGTGTTTGAAGTGACCCTCTCAAGCCCATATTTATAGGGGAGGTGGTAGGTAGAGCTTAGTGCACGTGAATAATGTTGTTTCTCATGTGGGTAGGTAAGGGTATAGTAAAATATGCATGTAATAGTAGCTCTTAGTGTAGAGCAAATAAAGTGATAGTTGTCACATGCGTGTTCTGTTTATGGTACGTCTGGAAAGATTCCTCATGTAGAATTGTGTCAGCAAAAGTTGACTATGTAAAATATCTTAGAGTAATGTAAGAAAGGAAAGTTATTTTATTACGTTTGAATTGTATAGTACACACAACAGTTAACAATAATATTGTTTTCAAAGACATTAAATTCCAAGTACGCGGTACATTTTTGCCACTCATTATGTTTTTGAGAGTATAAGACCCTCGCCCTAGTGCTTCTGTTACTTCAAAGGGTCTGTCCCAGTTCGGCTCTAGCTTCTTTGGGTTGCCAGTGACTTTACGTAGAACCCAGTCTCCCTTCTTAAACGTGCGCTAATGGACCCTCTTATTGTAATAGTGTTCTGCTGCTTTTTGGAATTTTTTGTGTCTTATTTGTGCTGTTGTGCGTAACTCGTCCAGGAGGTTGAGGTTGTGTGTTAACTATACGTTCTTGGAGGTCAAATCAGAAGCTATTTCTGTTCGAAGTGTCGACAGGCCCACTTTCGTTGGGATGATGGCTTCTGTTCCATACACCATGGCGTAGGGAGACTCGCCTGTAGAGGTCATTTTTGTCGTTCTGTATGCCTATATCACTTTTGGTAACTCTTCTACCCATGCGCCTTTTTTATCTTCCAAGCTTTTCTTGATGTTGGCAAAAATGACTTTGTTGGAGGCCTCTACTTGGTCGTTGCCTTGAGGGTAGGTGACAGAAGCAAAACTTAAATTTATTTTGTATGTGTCACACAACTCTTGTACTTTGGCATTTTGGAACGGGGTCCCGTTGTCCACGACTATTTCCCATGGTATCCCAAATTGGCAGATGATGTGTTTCCATATGAAGTTCATGGTGTCTGTTTTGCTGATCATGACGTAGGCCTCTGCTATGACCCATTTAGTGAAGTAATCGGTGGCTAACAAAGCGTACCACTTTCCTCCAGCGGCTCTGGGCAGTTCTCCTTCTACGTCCATCCCCCACTTTGCAAAGGGCCAAGGTGCGATGGTGGAATGTAGAACTTGAGCAGATTGATGGATGGTGGGCGCAAATTGCTGGCATTTGTCACATTTCTTTGCATAGTCACGCGCTTCTGTCATCATATATGGCCAATAATACCCCGTTGTGAGTGCTTTGTGTGCCAAGCTTCATCCCCCTTTGTGGTTCCCACATGGTCCTTCGTGGATCTCCTCTAATAATTGTTTAGCCTCTGAGGGACGCAAGCACCGAAGGTAGGGGCCGCTAAAGGATCTGCGATACAACATTCCATGGATGATGGAATAACATTGAGCTTTAAGGCGCAGAAGCTTCACGTCTTTTGCGCTGGGTGGTAATTCAGAGTTGGTCAGGTAGCGGATGATTGGATCCATCCAGCATTCTGGTTCTGATGAGATAGAGAAGACTTTCACAGCTCCTGGTGGGTGACTCATGGAAATTGCGGAGTGTCGAGAACATTCTCCTGCAGAGGCTTGTTTGGCGAGGGCATCGGCCTTCTGATTCTGTTCCCTTGGTATTTGTACGAGCTCAAATTGATGGAATTGTGACTTCAATTCAGATACTTTTTCCAATAGGTTAGCCAGGTGAGGTGCCTTAGTTTCGAAATTGCCGCCCACTTGCTCTATCATTAACTTCGAATCTCCCCTGACTCGCAGTCGTCAGATGCCCATGTTTTGTGCTAATTTTAGATCATAAATTAGAGCCTCGTACTCGGCTTCGTTATTTGTGGAGAATTTCTCCAACTGTATGGCTTCCTCAATTTTCAATCCAGAGGGTGCCTCCAATACGACGCCAATCCCAACTCCTTGAGAGTTGGAGGCTCCGTCTGTGTGCATCATCCACATCCATTCAGCTTCTGAATCCAGCAGTTCAGGTAAGGTCTCGGGTGTGAAAGATTGTATCTCAACTAGGAAATCAGCTAGAACTTGGCCCTTCTTTGCTTTTCGTGGTAAGAATTGTATATCAGATGTCCTGAGTTCAATTGCCCATTTGGATAATCTGTCAGAGAGATCGAGTTTGTTCAAGATCTGCTTTAGTGGGTAGTCCGTGTATACAATGATGGTATGGCCTTCAAAATACTGTCGTAGCTTCTTCTTCGCCGTAATTAACGCGAGGACCAATTTTTCCATCATGTTGTAGCGCGTTTCAGCGTCTAGGAGCATCTTACTGCAGTAGAACACTGGCTTCTGTCGGCCTTCGTCTTCTCGAAAGAGCACAGAGCTTACGGAAAAGCGTGAAACAGACAGGTAAAGGAAGAGATCTTCGTTGGGAATGGGAGAGCTTAATATGGAAGGAGCGCTCAGATAGACTTTCAATTCCTCAAATGATGTATTTTGTTCTGGCCCCCAGGTGGTGTTGGCAGATTTCTTGATGCATTGGAAGAAAGGCTGGTAGCGATCGGACATGCGGGATATAAATCTGCTTAGTGCTACGACTTTGCCTGTCAGAGCTTGGATATCCCAGATGGTCCTAGGTTCCTTGACCTCTGAGAGCGAGGCAATTTGGGTTGGATTGGCCTCGATGCCTCTCTTGCTGACCACATACCCTAAGAACTGGCTAGAGGACACCCCAAAAACGCACTTGGTTGGATTCAATTTCATTTTATGGCCATCAAGGATGTTGAAGCATTCGGTTAGATCTTCCACATGTGTAACAGCCTGCCGAGATTTGATTACCATGCCATCGATGTATACTTCCATACTCCGTCCAAGCAATGAGGAAAAAAATTTGTGCATCAGCCTCTGATATGTTGCTCCTGCATTTTTTAGTCTGAAGGGCATAACTTTGTAACAATATAGGCCGCATTATGTTGTGAAGGCCGTGTGGATTCGGTCTTCTGCATTCATTGGGATCTGATTGTATCTTGAATAGGCATCAAGGAAGCTCATTCTTTCGTACCATGCCGTGGCATCTATCATTTGATCAATTTTTGGGACAAGGTAGCTATCTTTAGGACATGCTTTGTTCAAGTTGGTGTAGTCTATGCACACTCATTTTTTTCCGTTTTTCTTCGGGACTACTACAGGGTTGGCTAGCCAACTGGGATACATGCATTCTTCGATTACTCCTATGCTCAGCAGTCGTTGTACCTCTTCTTGTATGGCCTGGTTGGCTTCAGGAGCAAACCTCCTTTGCCTCTGGTTGACGAGCAGGAAGCTGTTTGATATGTTGAGGTTGTGACTCATGACAGAAGGATCTATTCTTGGTATATCACGCGGGGACCAAGCGAAAGTCCCAGCTCTGGCTTGCAGGAGTGGATTAGGGTCTATTTTTCTGTCTTAGGGAGCTTGGCACTTACCAGCAGTATTTTGGATGGGTCATCATCATCTATACAGATCTCTTATAGATCGTCAAGGGTGGTTCGGGGCTTTTCGCGATCTTCCTCTATATCTATGCCCTTGAGACATGCTAGTAAGCTGTCCTTTGATTGCTATTTGGTGGGGTTGTTGTCAGGAGAGGAGGTGCCAGCGTCATTTATCTCTTTCAAAGTAAGGAAGCATTTCTTTGCCTGCTTCTGGTACCCTTTTATGTCAATTGTATAACGGACGTTGGGTGATTGGCATCACATAACTTGGTTCAAAGTGGAGACCACTCCCTGCATTCTGTGGATCCAGTTCCTCCCCATGATAGCGTTGTAGCTTGTGACGGAGTCCACTATGAGGAAGTCCACTGGCAAAGTGCGTTTTGCGGCGACTACATTTAACCTAATGGCGCCTCTCGGATATACCCTTTGGCTGTTGAATCCCAGGATTGGTGCAACAGAGGGTCTAATCTGACTTTCTTCGAGTCCTATCTTCTGAAAGGCTTCCCAGAAGAGGATATCAACACCATTGCCCCCATCGACTAAAACTCTCCCCCAGCTGGCAATGGTCGACCTGCAATGAGATGACTAAAGGATCGTCATGAGGTAGGTGGACTCCCCGCAAGTCATCTTCTGTGAAGGTTATTGCAAAGGCTGGATAACATCTGTCTTCCGAGGTGACAAGGTTGACGGTGTGGCCTAATGACCTGTATCGCTTCACCCTTTCCTCCATTCTTTTATGTTTTTTGGATGCCCGCTCTTGTTCCGTGGTGAGCTCCATGATCCCATGTATCATGGGGATTTGTTTGAGAGGCTCTTGTGAACTCGTGGAAGCCACATTTGGGGAGTCTGTCGTGGGTAGTGCTGGGGTAGAAGTGGCGTGGGGTTGCGAGATGCCGGGTCTGCTTGATCCTTTAATATACTGGGTTAATCATCCGCTTCGCATGAGGGCCTGAATCTGATTGTGAAGGTTGTGGCACTCGGATATTGTGTGGCCATGATCCTTGTGGAAGAGGCAAAACCTATTTTTATCTCTTCTTTCCGGGGGATTGTTGATTTTGTACGGATCACGCCAGATGGGTCTGTGTTTGTTTTCTTCGTAGATGACCTCCTGAGGGATGGTGTACTCAAAAGAGGGGTATCGCGGTGGATCTCGATTTGCTTTTGGTCTTTTTCCTCCTTTCATGTGATCTGCCTTCTGTCTTTTCCTTTTGTCGTCCCTTGTAGATGAGGGAGGAGGGTTATTCGCTGGTGGCGTAGAAATAAGGGCGGACTTCTTCTGCGCACATTCTCGAAATTCTAGGACCCTGAAGACGCCCTCGCGCAGATTTGGATTTTGGCCATGTCATATGGTGATGTCATGGTGAGGTTTTCGTGCAATTGGGACCCTACCTGTAGGCTTTTGACGAAGAGATTAGCCACGGTTACTGGCTCGACGTCATGGATCTGATGTACTAGGTCGATGAAATGTTGTAAGTACGACTTTGGGTGTTCATTTTCACCTTGCTCAATTTGGTAGAGATCTGCCATCGTTCTTGGTGCTTCGCGGTTAGCATTATATTTTTGGAGAAAGGCTTTGCGAAGATCACCGAAACCGTTGATAGAACCAGGTTTCAATTGCCTGAACCATAGTAGGGCTAGTCCAGAAAAAGTTGCGGAGAAAACTTTGCATTGTATGGCTTCATTGTTGGCTTCCATGGTCATCTTTTGCTGGAATTGGAATAGGTGATTGAGTGGATCTCCTTTTCCATTAAATGCGGGCAGTGAGGGAATTATGAAGTCCCGCAGTTTGGGCTCGTTCTGTATCCACTCTGCAAAAGGCGATCTCTCGGTGGTCCTTGAAACCAAATCCATGTGATCAGTAGTGTAGGCAGACCTTCCGTCTGAGAACTTCTGCATCACTTCTTGCAGCATCTCTTCTTTCCAGCTATCCAAGAACTGGACAAAGGGGGTACGCTCCTCGGCTGGTGTATCCTGCACGGTCCGTGCTTGGGTCTGCTGGAGCCCCTTCTCAGCGACTGGTTGGGTTGTTCTCGTGGGCTCTGCATCGGCTCGCGCATGTGCTTCGGAGCAAACTGTCTGTTGCTCCTCAGCCCCTTGATGAAGACGAGTTGGAGAGGATGGTAAAGGACCTTGGGACCCTTCTTTGATGTGGTGGGTGTTCCTCTTAGGGGAGTCGATCTAGACGATCGGAGCTCCAGTCCTATCAAGGTTGAGATTTTCTTTGTCTTGGGCCCTGCGTGTGGTTTCATTTGTTTTCCGTAATTCGGCGATCTTAGCTTCGAGCCTGGCCTGAGCTTCGGTCAGTGTCCTAATGGCTTCATCGGATCTCTGCTGGCTGGCTTCCAGCAGTCGACACATCTTGTCGATTTGGTCGCCTACATTCGTTGTTGGGGCGACCTGGGAGACGGTACCTAGTGCTCCGTTGTTCTTTGGCGGCAAGGCTTTTGTGTTCGAGTGAATCTTGATTGCAAGGAAAGATTTCTTGATTTGACGATGTTGTTAAAGAGGGAATAGATTTCCCACAGACGAGACCAATTTGTTGATGCAACAACTTTGTCTTTCTAAATCTGGAGGTACTTGTCAATGAACTCCGGTTCTCCGGTGCTTCTCCGTCAATGAAGATGAATTTGTTGATCGTCGAACCATCGGGGAGTACTTGCAAGAAAGACACTCCGATGCTTAAGTCAGATTTCGATCCCTTCATTTGAATAAGAGTTCAGTATTTATAGAACAAAAATATGAGGTGGTTAGTTGGTTAAGCTGACTCCTTGATTGGCGGGAGAAATAACTGAATTTCCTTCCAAAATGCATTTGGATCAATTAAATATGCAGAGGTCAGAGGCGTAGACCGCCTCTGATCCGTGACTTCTGACTTCAGAGCTTCTGCAGGGCCAAAACGACCCGTTTCAATTTACTTAAAACGAAGAAGCCTTTTAGGCCGAACATTTTGGGCCCAACAGTTACCATACTTAAAAATTGACACCTAATTTACTTTTTTATAAGTTCATTAATTACTATTTTTAATTAGTGGGATAGAGAATTTCATTCCATTATAGTTATTCATTTATGCTTACTATATCATATGTTGTAAAACTTTTAACTGCTACAAACACATTAGTTTTAAGAAATTAGACTAGGTGGACACTTGTAGGTAACCATTTTAATTTTTACCCATTTAATTAATAATCTTACTTTTATATGTAGATTTATAATGAATGTTCCCATTATACCCTTTCTCTACACAGTCCAGGCATGTTATAAAAAATATATATTGGATCAATTGCAGTTGCCAAGAGTCGAACACATGCCCATTAGGATAGCATAAGAAGTCACATAATCATCATATCCAACTCATTTTACTGTTAATTAATAGCTTTGAATAATATTTAATAACAAATAAACACAACAAATACATAGTTAAATTAATAGCTAAAAATCTATACATTTTATTTTGTTAAGCCTATTAGAATGAATTTTAAGTCTTGTGGTTTAAATTTTAATGAGTCGTGATTTAAATTTTAAATCTTGTGGTTTAAATTTTAAAAAGTTGTGGTTTAAATTTTAAGTCTTGTAGTTTAAATTTTAAAGACTAGTGATTTAAATTTTAAGGAGACATGGTTTAGATTTTAAAGGATCATGATTTATATTTTATATGGTCACGATTTAGATTTTAATCGCGTGGTTTAACTTTAAGCCTTGTGGTTTAAATTTTAATGAGTCGTGGTTTAAATTTTAAGTCTTGTGGTTTAAAATTTAAAAAGTTGAGACTAGTGGTTTAAATTTTAAAGAGTCTTTAAATGATCATGATTTATATTTTATATAATCGTGATTTAGATTTTAAGCCTAGTAGTATAACTTTTAAGTTTTGTGATTTAAATTTTAAAGAGTCATAATTTAAAATCAAGCATTGTGGTTTAAATTTTAAAGAGTCATGGTTTAGATTTTAAGCCAAGTAGTTTAACTTTTAAGCATCGTAGTTTAAATTTTAAAGAGTTGTGGTTTAAATTTTAAAGAATTTTTATTTAAATTTTAAGTCTTGTGGCTTAAATTTTAAAGATATGTTGTTTAAATTTTAAGCTTTGTGGTTTAAATTTTAAGCCTTGTGGTGGTTTAAATTTTAAAGAATCGTGACTTAGATTTTAAAAGATTATGATTTATATTTTATATGGTTGTGGTTTAGATTTTAAGTCTAATGGTTTAACTTTAAGCCTTATGGTTTAAATTTTTATTAAATTTTAAGACTTGTGGTTTAAATTTTAAAGAGTGATGATTTATATTTTAAGTTTTGTGGTTTGTATTTTGAAGAGTTGTGGTTTAGATTTTAAGCTTTGACGTTAAACTTTTAAATATTCGTGGTTTAGATTTTATGTATTGAGGTTTATATTTTAAATGATTGTTGTTTACATTTTAAGATTTATGGCTTACATTTTAAGCCTTGATTTTTACATTTAAAGAATAATTTTTTATAGGTTAAATATATTCCTATAAATATTCTTATCACACATATATATGACACACTACAATTAGAATGCATTTCCAATTTAACTATAATATGACACACATAATATACATTACAACAACACTTAGAATCATGTGCTCAAATAAGGATAATTTGGGAAGTCTCATGATAATAATGGGTAAAGTTCAACTACATATATTTAGTGTCTCGTTTTAGTTAACTACTCCTAAAAGTGGGTAGTTCTCTACTTTTCCCCATTAGTTTTTATATTAGTTTTATTATAAAACTATTAAGATTACTCAAACGTATAAAGAAAATAAATAACAAAGTAATAGAGTGGTGGAAAGAGGGAGTGAAATTTTAATGAGGATTGACTATTTATATGTATACATATAATTTAAGAAAATCAACTAAGCACTACAAATCAAATTATGTGGATATTTAATTTTGGGAAATTTAATCTAATTATGTGGATATTTAACTTTGGGTAATTTAGTGATTCTTCATTATTATTATTATGGACATTCATATATATAATAGTTATGAAAGAGTTTATATTAATTTATATTCTTAAATTTTACATAAATATTAAATATGATTATATACGTTTAATGTCCCAAAACTTTTAATAAAATTAAGGGTTTGGATTAGCATGTTGGGAGGGCATGTGGAAAAAATATATAGATTATATTCATACATAATCGAGTATGCATGATTATGTGTATTAAATGTTTTTAAATGCTAGCTTTTGTTAAAAATGGGATTTTCGTAATTTTGACTTGTTGATGGTATATTTGTATTTTATGTGTTATATGCGTGAGACTACATGATTATGTGGATATATTTGTAATATTCGGCAGGATTAGATCATTTTGAGCAATTTTAGCTAAAAATTCACAACGGGTATAAATACCCAGCTCGAGAGAGCAAGGGATATTTTGGTAATTTTAAATATTTGGCAAAATTGTTGGTAATGAAATAAATTGGTGGAGTAATTGTATTTGATGGATTAGTGAATTAATTTAGAGATTAGTGGTGAAATTTGAGATTAGTAGGAATTTAGATGAAATGAACAAAATGCCCTTATGCTAAGGGTTAAGGGTAATTAAAGGGAGGGGTAGAATGGTCTTTTGATCCTAAGTGGTGCAAAAATAAACTGCAAAGTGATGAGATCCTTTAGCCATTCACGTGCTCTCTCTCCTTCTAGCTTTTCTCTTCAAAGCTCAACCAAGAACCAAGGATGTCCAATCTAGATTAAGTTGTTTTTTAGGATTTCATGGGGACTTGAGGCTTCCAGAAGAATTAGCAGCTGTAAGATTTCTTCAAAGAACTAGGGATTCGAACTCAGAGAGGTATGGTAATGGTTATTCCAAGTTTTTTTTTCAAAGTTTTGATGTGTTCTTGATGGGGTATTGAATTTTGATCTTAAATGTGTTATTTGGATTGGTTATGATGTTGTATACTGGTGGTTTAGTTGGATTGTGGTCGATTTTGAGGCATAAGAGTTTGTTTTGGGGTTTGAAATCGCAGGGGGAAATCGCATTTTCTAGATTTTTCGTAGCTGCGCCGCGACGCTTGGGAAGAGCGTCGCGACCTGCTTGAGTTTCCTGGAGGGCAGGGTTTGCCCTCTGACCGTCATGGCGCCGTGACACTAATGTAATAATTTTGGATAGGGAAAGCTCTCTATTTGTGGAAGCACCGTGGCCCTTTAGAAGGGGCGTTGCGACTCAAAATACACAAACTTTAGAAGGGACTTCTTGGTTCGTTTAGAGCCGCAGCGCTGCAGGGGGCACTGCGACGCTAATGCATTTTTAGGGTGCATTTGTTTAGGGAATCGGGAACTCACTTGAGGGCTCAGGGGACGATTCCATTGCCCAGTTGAATGGAATTGGAGGTCTCGAGAGCTAGGTTTTAGTTTTGAAACCTGTGTTTGAGGGTGTGCTCCCCATTCACTGAGCAAGGTTGTTTTTCCTGAGTCGTGTAAATGATTCATATGACTGAAATAAATATACTTGTGAACTGTGATGCGTGTTTATGACTTGTATGATTGGAATAAATGAATTTAGTATTTGTGAAGCATGTGTTTATTGCTTATGAATAATTTGATTATTATTATGTCTTATGGAGGTTTTCTTGTTGGGCCTCGGCTCACGGGTGCTCTATGGTGCATGTAACGCCCTACTAATTAGGGATCGCTACACTGTGTGTTTAAAATAGTGCAAGACTCGCTAATCGAGTCATTTAGACTTAAACGTGTAATTGAGGTTAATTAAAGGATTGGGTATTAGAAATTTTGGCCAAAAGAATATTACTGTTCATTAAAAAGTTTAGAAGATACATGGGATCCCAAAAAAAAGTTTATAAACTGTTACAATTGTAAAAAAGGTATAAAATGGTCGACCTAAGCGGCAAAATAAACTGAAATCCTAGTTTCCCAAAAGAAGTCTCGACCATGGCAGTTGAGCATGCCGCATATGTACACGTCACCTTTGAAGCTCTCCAACTCATGGCTGATCCAACTTCTCCTTGCCCTTACCTGCACCACGTAGCACTCGTGAGCCAAGGCTCAGTAAGAAAACTCAAAATCAACATAATAGATAATTAATAGGCTATAAATTTATTACTAGCATCAGGTATTCTTTAGGTTATAAATCATTAATAGCATGCCTAGCAGTTACAACCAACACTCAAGTAGGCATTCAATCCATCTATGCGGCTGTAGAGCCACATGATCGCATACCACACTCCTTTCCTTCAAGGGGCTATAGAGTTGTACAAGCGCATATCGCACTTCCAGATTGGTCCCGCCATAACGGCCTGCATTCCACATGCTAATGCCGACCACGACTTATAAATCGAACTTTTCAATCAGATACCAATAGATATGCATCTCACACATAACCTAAATATGCATAGAAAATTCATTCATGTTTAAGTAAACATTCCAAGCATGGTTATAATCACATTCAATAACTAGGGCTGAAGCCCTGATCTCAACATAGGTGCAGTTTTCTTACCTTGAGTCCTGAGCAAGTTAATATAGCGACTCCAAGTGCAATCGTTTCCTCCTGAGCCTAGCGATACTCCCTAGTCACAACCACAACAAGGAATATTCATTAAGAACTGAACCAATAAAGGGCCGCAAGATCAAACCCTAGTCCTCGGAACCCTGAATTCCACTAAACTGGGTAGGAGAATCATTCTCGAGACCTTTGATTCGGGTTTCCAAAACCCTAAGCCACATACTTAAAGGAATTCCATTTAGCATCGCGACGCCTCACACTAGGCCGAGAGGTTAACCTAAATTTCTAGGCATTTTGCGCTGCGGCGGCTACCACTAAGGGTCGCGGTGCCCCATTTGGCAGAGATCCAACCCAAAATATTTTCTCATTTTGCGCCGTAATGCCAAGGCAGCCCGAGGAAACCCCATCCTCGAGGACCTTCAAGCGGGATGCGACGCTTCCTACCCAAGCGTCGCAACGCCACTGCGAAAACCCAGATTTTTGCAAGCTTCAAAATTGCAAACTGACTCAATCCATTCTCAAAACAGCATCTCAACTAATTTTCAACCACCAAACAATACTAGCCACTGAGATACTCAACAAACAATCAACCAAAACTCTCTAAAACACCCCATAGTACAAATACCCAAAGATTCATCAAGAACACAACAAAATAGCATTAGGGATTAAGCTTAAGGGATTCTCTCCAAATTTTGACTCTCCACTAGATTCCCCAATCTCAGAACCCCCTAATCCTCAAGAGCTAGCTTCAATTCCACTAAGGGTTGCCTCTAAATTCAAGACTTCAAGAGTTTTCTTCTTAGGACTAAGTAGAGAGAGAGAGAGAGAGAGAGAGAGAGAGCAAGAGGGAGAAAATGTGAGTTGTGGAAAGCTATAGACTCAATTGAGTCTTAGCTGCATAAGGGAAAAAGACCACAATACCCCTACCTCTTAAATCTCTCAACAAATCCCACAAGGGGCAAAAAGGTCATTTGACACCACTTTCCCGCTAAACCTCAAATTTCACTTAAAATTCCCACTTAAATCAACTAATCCTCCAAATACTAATATTTTCCTCAACTATATCCTATATCATAATAATTCCTAGTAATTCATCGAATTACCAAAATATCCCTAGGTTCACATCGAGCCGGGTATTAATCCCTATTGTGACTTTTCCGCTACCTTGCCCAAAAGAACCGACTCATGCCGAATATCTCAAATATATCCACATAAAAATATGGTCTCAAACATATAACACATATAATTACAATTATATCCTCAATGGGTCAAAATTATGAAAATGCCCCTTTCTAGCATAATCGGGCCTATAAGAACATTTAATACACATAAACATGCATAATTAGTCATATTATAATATAACTCATGTAATTCACATAAATATTCAATAAAATCACAAATATCACATATAATCTTAATTAAGCCCTCCCGACACACTAATCAAGGCACTAAGCCTTATCATGAATTTGGGGACGTTACAACTATCCCCTCTTAATAGAAATTTCGTCATCGAAATTTACCTGAACAACTCAGGATACTGATCTTGCATGTCTGACTCTAATTCCTAGGTCTCTTCCTCAACCTTGTTGTTCCTCCATAGTACTTTAACCAGAGGAATAGTCTTGTTCCACAAGACTTTATCTTTTCTATCCAGGATTTGTATTGGCCACTCCTCATAGGACAAGTCTGTCTGTAGCTCAAGATCCTCATAACTCAACACATGAGTTGTATCTGACACATACTTCCTAAGCATGGAAATATGAAACACATTATGTACCCCTGACAACGACGGGGGTAAAGCCAACCTATAGGCTACCTGTCCAATCCTCTCCAAGATCTTAAAAGGTCCCACAAACCTAGGGTTCAACTTTCCCTTTTTCCCAAAATCGCCTTACTCCTTTCAAAGGAAGAAAGACATAGTCCCCAACTTGGAACTCTATATCTCTACACCTAGGATCAGCGTAGCTTTTCTGCCTACTTTGCGAGAAGAGCATCCGAGCTCTAATCTTCTCAATAGCCTCATTAGTCCTCTGAACTTCTTCAGGACCCAAATATTTCCTTTAACCCATTTCATCTCAATGAATGGGTGATCTACATTTCCTACCATACAACATCTCATATGGAGCCACTCCAATTGTTGACAGATAGCTATTATTGTGGGAAAGTTCAATAAACGGTAAATACTTACTCTAGGACCCTTCAGAGTACAGTACACATGCCCTAAGCATGCCCTCTAGTATTTGAATCATCCTGTCAGATCGTCCATCTGTCTGAGAATGATATGTTGTACTAAACTTCAACTGAGTGCTCATAGCCTTCTACAGGCTCCCCCAAAACTTGAAAGTAAAAGTGGGGTCCTGATCTAATACTATAGACTTTGGAGCCCCATGGAGATGTACAATCTCCCTATGATACAACTCAGTGTACTGGTCTAATGTATAGTTTATCCCTACAGGCATAAAATGGGCCAACTTGGTATATTTGTCTACAATCACCCATATCGAGTCATGTTGCCCCACCACTCTAGGCAACCCCACCACAAAATCCATAGTGATGTCTTACCAGTTCCACTCAGAATACCTAAAGGCTGTAACAACCTAGCCGACCTCTGATGTTCAGCCTTCACCTACTGACATGTTAGGCAATTAGATACATATTCAATCACATATTTCTTCATCTCAAGCCACCAATACAAAGATTTTATATCCTGATACATCTTCGTGGTGCATGGATGCAACGAATACAGTGTAATATGAGATTCATCTAGAATCTCCCATCTAATATCAGCGTCCGTCGGAATACAGATCTGATCCTTGTATCTCAGCAGACCCATCTCAGAAATTATATTGTCCTTAGCCACTCTATCTAGGACATCCCCTGTGTGCTTCATCAATTGGGGATCTTTTAATTGACCCTCCTTTATCCTCTCTAAAAGAGTCGACTACAAGGTGATATTGGCTAGCTGGCCCATCACCAACTCTATTTCTGCTCTAGTCATATCCTCTACCAACTCTTTTGATATTTGCTTTTAATTAAATAAATGTCCCAGACCTCTCCGACTCAAGGCGTCTACCACCACATTAGATTTCCCTGGATGGTAGAGGAATTCACAGTCATAATCCTTTACCAACTCTTACTGACGTCTTTGTCTCATATTCAGATCCTTCTGAGTAAGGAAGTACTTCAAACTCTTGTTATTGGTGTAAATCTTGCACTTCTCTCCATATAAATAATGTCGCCACACCTTCAATGCAAATACCACTGCTGCCAACTCCAAGTCATGAGTAGGGTATCACTTTAACTATCATGACACATAGACAATCACCTTCCCAGCCTGCATAAGAACACAACCTAACCCTTGTCTAGACACATCGCAGTAGACCATAAACCTTTCTTGATCTGATGAAAGACTCAAAACTTAAGCAGTGATCAATCATCGCTTCAATTCTTGAAAGTTGTTCTCATATCTGTCTGGCCATAAATACTTCAGTTTCTTGCGTGTCAACTCCGTCAATGGTGTAGCAATTCTTGAGAAACCTTCTACGAAACGCCAATAATACCCTGCCAATCCGAGAAAACTTCTTATATCTGAAGCGCTCCTTGGCCTTGGCCAATCCTTAACTGCCTCAGTCTTGGCCGGATCCACCTTACTCCCGTCTTTACTAACAATGTGACCGAGAAATGTCACCTGAGGTAACCAGAATTCACACTTCTTGAACTTGGCATACAATATGTTCTCCCTTAGTCTTTGTAGTACCAACCAGAGATGCTGCTCGTGCTTTGTTTCTGACTGAGAATAAACTAAGATGTCTTCAATGAAGACAATCACAAACCTGTCCAAATAATCCTTGAATACTCTATTCATCAGATCAATAAAAGCTGTTGGAGCATTAGTCAATCCAAATGACATGACTGAAAACTCATAATGCCCATACCTTGTGCGAAAAGTTGTCTTTGGAATATCCTCCTCCTTAATCCTCAACTGGTGATAACTAGATCGAAGATAAATGTAACGCCCTAAACTCCAGGGACCGTTACGGTGTGCCTTGTAAACAGTGCTAAACTCGCTAATCGAGTCATTTGGCCAAAATCATGTAACTAAGTATGATTAGTGGTTTAGGGATTAAAATTTTTGGTTAACATATAACATTTCATTAGAACGTTTACTGTATATATTGGGATCCCAAAAATATAATTTAAAGGTCTATTACAAGAAAATATTTACAACAGGTCGATCTAAGCGGCAAAATAGGGTTTAACCCTAGTTCCTCTTTCAACCCTCGGCCGTGCCGGTCGAGCAAGCCCATATGTAACGTCGTCACCTAGGCTCTCCAACTCAAGGATGGTCTAGTTTTCTTTTGCCTTTACCTGCACCACATAGCACCCGTGAGCCGAAGCCCAGCAAGAAAACTCAACATGCTCATGAACAGTAATAACATGTCATCGAATCATAATGTGCATGCCTAGCAATAATAGCTTCCATCATGCATGCAAATAAGTTCAAATAAATGATTATGGGGTCCTGCATCTGAATAGAAGACTAATGAGTCATTCTCTGAGGACTTGCTTCCTGAATAGATGACTAGTAAGTCAATCTTTGACTGGGTGACTAATGAGTCACACCCCGCATAGGTGACTAATGATTCACACTCTGTATAGATGACTAATAAGTCATACCCTATGTAGATGACTAATGAGTCCATCTCTGTCTAGGTGACTAATGAGTCACACTCTGTATAGGTGACTTATAAGCCACACTCTGTATAGATGACCAATAAGTCTATCTCTATGTGGATGACTAATGAGTCATACCCTGTATAGGTGACTAATGAGTCACACTCTGTATTGGTGACTAATAAGTCACACTTGGTATAGATGACTAATAAATCAATCTCGGTGTGGATGACTAATGAGTCATACCTTGTATAGGTGACTAATGAGTCACGCTCTGGAGGTCCCATACCCTCCTAGCCATGTGACATGTAGGTCACCTTAGACTTTCTGGCTCTGGCTCTAACTAACTAGCCCTTAGACTAGACAAGCACTTTTAATTTTCATCGACCTTGAGGTCGGTCCGGCATTAATGCTCATTTGAGTCATTCAATGCAGATATCGATTAGATCTAATCTTTTATCGACTTGCGTCAAACACGCTAAGGCCGTACTTGACTTATAAGTTAATCCCATGTGACCAGTGCTCAATACCACTGCCGAACTTGACTAATGAGTCACATCTTCACAGTTGATACTGACACCATTGCCAATCCCTGACTAATAAGTCAGTGCTTCCTCATTTAGCTAATACAAACATACATATAGCATATGTCAAATATTCAGATATAAGGCATTTGGCATACTTACTCAGTAATCAAAAGCATAATTATAACCATGCACAATTACAAAGACTCAAGCTCTAATCAATCTCATAATCAATATTCATAGCATGCCCTAATCACATGTTTCTCGTGCATCACATGCATCACATTTAATCACTTGACATGCCCCAACAATAACCATGCATGTCACATTTAACCATCCAACATGCATCAAGAATAACCATGCATGTCACATATACACAGGGTGCAGTTTTCTTACCTTTGGTCCAAGCACAGGTTACTAATAAATGAGCCACAAGCATGATCCTGATTCCAAGCCCCTAGTGATAACCTAGTCACAACCATAATATAAAACCTCATCAAAATGAGTAAATAAATACTTCTAAACCCAACCCAAGCCTCCGGGACATTGAATCCCACTCAACTAGGTAGTAGGATCGATCCCAGGCCCTTAGAGTTAAGTTCCCATGCTCACACATCAATTTGGCCAAAAATGGCATCAAGCGCTGCGGCCCTCCCGGCAAGCGCCGCGGCCCTTAGGCTTATCAACAACCTCCACCTGCTTCAACAAGCCAGGGCCGCGGCCCAACCACGAACCAGCCATTTTTCCTCGTTTTCTCCATTTTAAAACCTTCCAACAACCTATCCAAACATCCCCAAATCATAAAATCAAATTTCCCAAACATCCTAATCATCCAAAACCATTAAAACCCAAGTTTCAAATCACCCAAAAACTCATTAAAACACAAAAATCCAATTCAAGCTTAAAAACTTTAACAACTTTAAAAACTTAGAACTTAAAACTTGGATTACCTCCGATTGAGTTGTTTTCCAACTAAATCCTCCGGCTAATAAGCTTCTAATCTTCCTTAGAATCGCTATGCCTTGATCCTCGCTTGAATCCGAGTCCTAGAACTCAAGTTTCCTTCAAAAATGTGATAGGGAGACAAAAATGGAACTTTGAGGGAGAGAGAACGTACCGAACTTTTTTTTTATTCCTTTAAAAGTTACTTCAAGCTTAAGTAGCCTCAAACAAATCCTAATGCTTGGGGTCCCAAAAACACCCCCGAGGACAAAATAGTCAAAACCTCCAGAATTTCCCCCTGATCTTACTAACTCCCAATTTATCATCAAATTCTTGTTCCCATTACCCAATAACCCAGTAATGCTCTAAATACCCCTTGACTCACTCCGAGTCAAGAATAAATCCTGTTGTGACTTTCCCACTAGCTTACCTCCTAGGATCATCTTGTGCTGAGTAATCCTGGCATAACCAAATAATAATAAAGCACCACTCACATATCACATATATGTCAAATATGCCCGAAATGGCCAAAATATGAAAATCACCCAATTAATCAGAAATGGGTTCACATGCATATTTAATACTCCTAAACATGCATATAATCATTTAATAACATAATAAATCAATTATGGCCCTCCCGACCTATTAATCTAGCCATTAAATCGCATTAGGGATTTTGGGGCATTACGATAAATCTTTGAAAAGAGTGTCTTGCCTTGCAGCTGATCAAACAAGTAATCAATTCTTGGCAGCGGATACTTGTTCTTGATAGTCAGCTTATTCAACTCTCTATAATCAATACACATTCTTAGTGACCCATCATTCTTCTTTACAAACAGGACTGGCACACCCCACGGTGAGAAGCTAGGCCTGATAAACCCCAAATCAAGTAGCTCTTGTAATTGAACCTTTAATTCTTTTAGTTCTACTGGGGTCATTCTATATGGTGCCCTGGACACTGGTTTCATCCTCCATGCCAATTCAATAACAAATTCAATCTCCCGGTGCGGCGGCAGCCCTGGTAAATCCTCTGGGAATACATCCAGAAAACTCACAGACCATTCTAGTTTCTTCAGGCCCAACTGATATGACCTTAGATCTATCCACCACACTAGCTAGGAATCTTGTGCAACCACCCGCAATAGGTCTCTAGCCCTCAATGCTGATATTGTAGGAATACGGGGTTCGTTCAAAGTACCCACAAATATAAATGGGTCCTCACCCTCAGGTTCAAAGGTCACCATCCTTCTTTCACAATCTATGGCTGCCCTATACTTGACTAACTAGTCCATACCTAAGAACATATCAAAATCCTCCATGGCTAACTCAATTAAGTCCATTTATAACTCTCTACTATCCACCTCTACTGGTAAGGATCTAATCCATCTCCTAGAGACTACCAATTCCCCAGTAAGTAATAATGTTTCAAAACCCACATTACAATAATCACATGGTCTACACAATCTATCTATCACTTTGCTAGATACAAAAGAATGCCTAGCACTAGAATCAATCAGCACAGTGTAATGGTCCTGGATTAGTAGGACGTTAGATACATGTTTTAAAATTCTATGACATTTTATAATATCAAAACAGAATAAAAAAATATTTATCTAAATTTAATAAAACTTAGTATTATTTAAAGAAATATATATACTCTTTAATTAAAAAAAACATTATGTACTTATATTTTAAAAAATGTTTTATTTTTATTTAAATTTAAACAATTAACTAAACGATCATTTACTTAATTATAAACTCAAGGATGTAATATTTTTGAAGCTAAAACTTGTTTGTAGTTATGGATGTACATTTTTCCCACAAAGATTGGGTCATGTGGGGACCCGACTCTAATGAGGCGGGGATTTCTCATCAAAATGGGGAACGAGACAGGAACATGAACAATTTACGGGGCAGGGATGAGGATTGCACTCCCCGCCCTAACAGGACCCCATTTAATTATTTTTATTTTTTATGTATTTTCTATCTTTATTCATGTGTTATTATTGTGTATTTGTATTTTTTAAAAAGATTTTAATTTTTATTTGGGACAATATTTAGTATTTTATTGTGTAATATCTTGATTTTTATATAATTCACTATTTTTATTTTAATTTATTTTTTAAATAAATAGGTTCTTCATGGGGATTCTCCATCCCACCCCCAACGTGGAATAAACGGTGATGGGGATAGGGACGGGGGAGCACTCCTCGCCAATTCCCTACACCATGTACATCCCTATTTGTAATTAGATTATATTTGTTATAGGAGCTTTTTATTATGAATGTGTAAAGCTTGTTTCAATTTTTTTTCCTTTTCATACTCCTATGTAATATAATGTTTTTCACACTCACAAAACAATAGAGTACACCATCTAGTTTTGCGATCAAGACCTGATTAAGACATATCCCTTTAAAGAAGCATGGTTTGCTTGAAGTGCGAAGCTCCAACAAAGCTTTTAGGATGCATGTACTTCTAAGAAGGGTGCTTGACATAATGCAACCATGAGCAAAAGCTATCTTCAAACAAACTTACAATTGCCTTAAAAAGTTACAATTACAAGGGGGGAAATTGCTTAATTAAGTTTGTTTGAAATTTTAAAAGAAATCAACTTTGAAAACATAATAAAGTTAATTGGTAAATATGTATAAATTTGAGAAACTAATTCCAAATATCTAGTAATTTGTTTTGTATTTTGAATTTATAATGATAAGAGTAATTGGTAGCGAAAATACCAAACTTTTTCAAAATTAGCATTTTAATACCTAATTCTTTTTTTTACGACATAAATATCTTGCATCAACATTTCTTAATAACCGTAGGTACATGGCTGTTAAATTCCAAGTTGGCACCTTCGTGTCACCCTCTGATTGGTCTAGATAAATATTTTTTTATTTTTATTTAAATTTCATTTAAAAATTCAAAATTTAAATTAAAATATATATAAAATTATTTAAATTTCATATAAATAATATAAAAATAAATAAATTAGTATAAATATTAAAACAAAAATATGATTAAATTTAAAAAAAAAATCGAAAAACTTTTTTTATATGAATTAAATCAAACATAAAAGTAAATTAATGGTACCTAGATTCCATTAAAATCAAATTGAAATTAAAAGTAGTTGCATCGACTATTGTTGGGGACAAATACTAGAGAATAAGGTTGGGGTTGCTGGCAAGGTGGCTATGTTGATTGTTACACCGACGAATGAACAGATTTGGGCGGAGTTCGGCTTCGAGTGTTAGAGCTTCGACGAGGAGGAGGAAAAAGGCCTTGATTGGAAGAAATTCAGATCTGAAGGATCGTGCTAGGTAAGAATGGCTTCGAGGGTAGATCTGGTTCGACGGGGAAGAAGGCTTGAATGGTGGAGATGGTTTGACAGAGAAGAAGGCTTCTTGGGTGGCGTCGAAAGCCCTTGGTGCTCCGAGAAGAAGAAGACTTCTTGGGTGGAGGTAGATCTGGTTCTTGGGTGACAGAGAAGAAGACTTCTTGGGTGGCCTCAGTTAGCGTATTGGGTGCAAGGTTCATTGTTCATACAATCTGGGTTTTTGGGGGACATATATGATTTTTCTGGTTTTTTTTTTCAATGTTCATACAATTTGGGTTCATTGTGTTGGGACTAAATATAAATATGCACAGATCTAAACTTATGTCAGATCATTAAGATTACATAGCAAACCCATAAGACATACCTGATTCTATGATGTTTGATATTAGAAGGTATTGAGAATATATGGCTTATACTTTGCAAATCAACAATGAATAATGGGAAGAATGCAATATTCCAAACCCTAGATGTTAATCAAGATCCAAATTCAAAGTATGAATGCAATTCTTGATAACCAAATAAACATGTTCATGATATGAATGTTAATCTTGAATATAGGAAATTGAATGATTAAATGATGATAAGAAGAACTTAGAAACATTTAATCATCAATACTAACAATGAAAACACAATAGAGTAACACAAAACAAAGTTAGGGTTAGACAGATGCAACCTTTGATTTAGAGCAATTTGAATTTTCAAACTTGGGGAACTTCTAAGGCTTATACACAATAAGAATATTGTTGTCCAAAATCTCTATTCCAAGTCTTCCCAATTGCTTGAAGTTTCAACTAAGTATAATGAGATTCGGGATTTAACAAGCCTTGCAACTCATGCAAGTCAAGCAAAGCTTGATGACTTTCATGGAGAAAACTTTAATCTTAGAAAGCTAGAGAGAGAAAGAGGTTAGAGAGGGAGAGAGTTGGAAAGTGTGATGAAGGATTTTCAACTCCAATAACCCATATTTATAGTGTAGGCATCATCATTAGTCTAACCAATAGGATTAGAGAATTTAAAACACATCATTTGGAGCATTTTACGTAAATTGTATGACCCTAAAAGATCACCCAGGCGACGTATCGCCTGCATGCCTACTAGCAGGCGATGCATCGTCTGCTAGGGCTTTTGAAGCCCTTCACATTTTAACGATGCTACGCCACTTAGCGGGCGGCGCATCGCCACCCCCCTCTGACTTTGGACCCCTCCAATGGTCATAAAATTTCTCCAAATGCTACTAAACTTTTTGAGAATGCTTGGATACCACATTGTATCACTTTAGACCCATAAAAATCACTTTTAGATGCCTTCTACAGAATCTCATATTTTCACTTCTCCTTAAGTGAAAACCATTAAGTGTTTTGCACCTCAACGTGTAAATATTTTAACCATTATATTTAAGCAATCTCAACATAAGGGTTATGGGTTTATGTCTTCCACAGAATAATCTTTTCTCTCTATGGGTCTCATTCAATTGATGGGAATAAAGGAGGAGAGGTGATGAGAGATTAGCCTTGGGGACCAAACCCAGTGGCATTCTTTATAAAGTAATCTAATTAGAACCCCATTAACCCTAATTAGGTTTACTATTGGGTATTACACATTACAAAGCCCATACCATATAATATGTTTAATTGGGCTCCTTTAATTAGACACTTGGTTAGCCCAACTTAGAATATTAACTCAAATATACGCCCACACATTAAGTTATTAAAAATAACCCAACAATCTCCCACTTGGGCTACAAATGAATTCCAATGACAATTACATTTGATAACCTTAGGTGCGCACAAACTTGCTAATTATTCTTAAAAACATCTTCTTTAATCAGTATGGTCCATCTCCTATACCAATACAAGACCAAAGCGACCTTTGTTACATTAATCGTAACACGATCCATCAATGATCACCATGTCAAATATATTCAACTACATAGATCAAGTATGGATGTGTAATTGGAAATTATATGCAATGTGATCTTAATCATGCCTATTTCCAATTAGTCATTTATTCTTTAGTGAAATCAATCCCCAGTCTTTCAAACTTTATGTCAAATCACAATTGAAAGATAAAACATCAGAGCAATAAAGATAATAAAACCATCCACTTTATTATGTAGAAAACTAAACATACATAAAGTATTATAATAGTGTCAATAAATAATAACTAATACAGAACACAAACTCCCAGTAAAACTTCATATCATCAAATAAGGCAACACCCATGTGAACCTTTGGTTAGTGGGTCCGCTAGCATTACGTTTGTTCCTATGTGCTCAATAGACACTATCTTACTCTGAACTCTCTCTTTAACAACTAGAAACTTAATGTCTATGTGTTTAGACTTTGAAGTGCTTCTATTGTTATTCAAATATAGAACAACTTATAGATTGTCACAATAAATCTTTAGTGGTCTTTCAATTCCATCCATAACTTACAGCAGTGAAATTTTTTTGCAGCCATATCGCATGATTGGTTGCCTCATAACAAGCTATGAACTCTGTTGCCATGGTGGAATGAGCTATGAGTGATTACTTAGCACTTCTCCAGGATATAGCTCATTGTGAAAACATGTATATATAACCAGAAGTGGATCTTTTAGTATCTTGGCAACCCGCAAGATTAGAGTCAGAATACCCAATGATCTCCAAATTTTCTGACTTCCGATAGGTGAGCATGTAATCCTTTGTTATTTGTAAGTACCTCATAACTCGTTTGGCTGCTTTCTAATGATCCATGCGGGGGTCACTTAAGTATCTGCCCAACATACCCAATATGTACACCAAATCTAGACGCGTACATACTTGAGCATACATAAGACTCCCAACAACTAAAGCATAAGGAATCTTTTGCATCCCTTTTCATCCAATTTCATTCTTGGGGAAATGGTTGAGACTAAACTTGTCTTAACAACAGGAGTATCTCCTTGTGCACAATCTTTCATGCCAACTCTAGCAAGTACCTTCTCGATATAGCTCTTTTGTGATTACCCAAGGTCACCCCGAGAGCGATCTCAGTGTATCTTAATTCCTAATACAAAAGATTCATCACTAAGATCTTTCATTTCAAAATGCTTTGTTAGAAATCTTTTTTTTTTTTCATGAAATAGGCCTATATCACTACTAGCCAATAATATGTCATCAACATAGAGCACTAGGAAGATAAATGAACCTGTGATATACACAATCATCAATTGAATTAACCTCAAAACCGCATGAGACAATGATTTGATGAAACTTGTGATACCATTGACTGGAAGCTTGCTTGAGACCATAGATGGATCTTTTGAGTTTACAAACCATAGACTTTGGATCACCTGATACAAAGTTTTCTGGTTGCATCATATATATAGTTTCTTCAACCTCACCATTGCAAAAAGCTGTCTTAACATCCATCTGGTGCAGTTCTAAGTCAAAATGAGCTACACGTGCCATTATTGTCCTAAAAGAATCTTTCAATTATATTGGAGAGAAAGTTTCTTTGTAGTCAATACCTTCCTTTTGAGTAAAACCCCTGGCGACTAGACGCACTTTATACCTCTCAATGTTTCCTTTAGAATCTCTTTTGGTTTTAAATATCCATTTGCAACCAATGGGCTTCACACCTTTAGGCAACTTGACAAGATCCCAAATGTCATTGTCTTTCATGGATTTCATCTCATCATTCATGGCATTAATCCACTTTTGAAAATTAGCATTTTGCTTTACTTGTTGGAAGTTGATTGGATCATCTTCCATTATCCCTATGTCAAACTCTTGTTCTTGAAGAAATACAATGTAATCAATTGAAATTGACATTATTTTCTCTCTAGTGGATCGCCTAAGTGGCACTTCCTCTTGAGGTTGTTGGGATTGCTCTTCCGGAGCAAACTCTTGATTTTGAGTAGGAAGTTCCATAGGTAAATCCTCATTGTTGTCTTGAACAATGTCAATAGGTTGATCATTGTCAATAAAAACATTCGGTAAAGGAATAGATTAATCTTCAAAGACACATTCCTAACTTTATCTCCCCCCTCAAACACAACATCCTCAAGAAATCTCGCATTTTTTGTCTCGAAAAAGGACTTAGTTGAGGGATCATAAAACTTAAAACCCCTCGACCGTTCAGGATACCTAACAAAATAACAACTAACTATTCTTGAGTTTAGTTTGTTTTCATGCGAAATATAAGGTCTTGCCTTAACTGAACAACCTCAAATGTGTAAGTGTATAATGTTAGGCTTTTGCCTATCCATAGTTCATGAGGGATTTTAGCCACCACTTTGCTAGGTACTCTGTTCAGTATGTAGGCTGCAGTCTTAAGTGCCACTCCCCAGAGTGATTCTGGTAAAGAAGAACGACTAATCATACTTCTTACCATGTCTTTAAGCATTCTATTTTGTCTCTCATCAACACCTTTAAGGCAAGGTTGCCCTGACATTATGTATTGTGGGACGATTCCTCATTCCTCTAAGAATTTGGCAAAAGGTCTTGGACGTTTTTCACCTGATCCATCATATCTACCATAGTATTCACCACCACGGTCAGATTTGACAACTTTAATCTTCTCACCTAGTTGATTTTCAACTTCGGCTTTGAAGGCCTTAAAAACACCAAGGATTGTGACTTTTCATGGATTAGATATAAATACCCATAACGAGAATAGTCATCTATAAAAGTGATAAAATATTGTTGGCCATTCCAGGATGTTGTAGGGAAAGGACCACATATATCAGTATGTATTAATTGTAAGATGCCAGAACTCCTATTGACACTTAACTTCCTAATATTTGTTTGCTTCCCTTTGATACATTCAACACATACATCAAGGTCCGTGTAATAAAGGGGTTCAAGTATTCCGTCTGACACAAGTCTCTCTATTCTCATTTTGGAGATGTGTCCTAAGCGCTTGTGCCATAAGGTGGCAGAGTTCTCATTTGATAATTTGCATTTTGTACCTCTTGATATTGTTTGCAATGCTTCATTAGATGAAGCAATTGTATTTAGCATAAATAGTTTATCAATTAAAGAACCAGTCACAACAAGAGGAGAATTAAGAAAAATACTAAATTTATTATTCCCAAATGAACAAGAATAACCAAAGTTCTCCAAAACAGAAATAGAAACCAAATTCCCTCTAAATGATGGTACTACATAAGTCTCTCTTAATTCAATAAAATGACTAGTCTCAAAAGATAATCTAAAAGTGCCAATGGATTCAATTGGAATAGCTTTGTCGTCACCCACATAAATGAATCTTTCAGCATCACTTGGCGGCTAGCTCCAAAGGCAACCTTGCATAGAAACACTTGTGTTAGTAATAGCCCCAAAATCTACCTACCAAGTATTGCTAGGTACAGAAGTCAAATTAACTTCATACCTTTCTTTATACGCCATGCGATGTATTTGGAACATTCCTTCTTCACATGCACAAGTTTCTTGCAAAAGAAACAAGTATGTCCCCCATCCTTAGTCTTTTGTTTCTTGAGTTGTGAAGTTCCCAATGTAGTTTCCTTATCACGAGTCCTCTTTCGATTGTTTCTCTTTGAGGTAGTTGCAACATGAGCACTTTCACTTTTTTCACGCTTCAGTCTATCCTCTTCTTGCAAGCAGTGTGAAATGAGCTCATTAAGAGTTCATTTGTCATTTTGAGTGTTATAGTTCACTATAAGTTGACCATAGTGTGCAGGAAGGGATATGAGTACCAAATGCACAAGCAAGTCATCAAACAAGTCAAGCTTTAGGGCCTTAAGTTTGGAACCGATGTTAGACATCTCCATAATGTACTCCCTAATATTTCATTTTCCTTTATACCTCATTTGGACAAGATTGGGTAAAAGCTTGCTTGTCTCAGCCTTTTTGTTCTTTGCAAAAAATTCTTCAATTCAATAAGGAAATCCTTTATAGATACCTCATCAGACATACTGCCCCTGAATGCTTATGAAACACTGCACTTTAGCATCATTAGACTTAAGCAATTAGATCATTCCCACTTCTCAAAGTTTGCCTTTTCATCAGCAAAACTTTTCTCCGTAGGAGAAGCAGGTTGTTCTTTACTTAATGCATAGTCTAAATCCATGTAGTCGAGAACCAACAGAATGTTCTCTTTCCAACTCTTAAAGTTTGTGTTGTTAAGCACAGGAATCGAGTTCATGTTGGTAGTAATATTAGCAGCAGAAGCAGTAACTAACACATTTAGAACAAACAAATAACATATGCTTGCATAACAGAAATTCATGTCATAACATACAAAATAGTAAGAGAAAAAAAAATGTGTAAGATGCAAATTTCAATCAACTGTAGTGGTGGGCTCAGTTTAAACAAGATACCTAACACAACATTGATCTTTATTATTTGGACAAAAACATCAATTTGTAAGTGGTACTCTCCATGCAGAAATCAAATAATGATAATAAATCTAGTCAAACAACAACCTTCCTTTGGGCCAGTATGTTGTTCACATGGAAACTTTATAATTATCACACATTTATTTCCACATGCGTATTTGTTGTTTGGCCAATCAATTACCTTCATTAGGGCCGATCATTGATTGCATAAACAAGAAACACACACATCCAGGTATTTGAAAATAAATAAATTTACACAAAAGATGTTACTTTGGAAACGTTTTGCTTCAATTAATTTATTTTAAAATACAGGGCATAAAAATTAAGTGATTGCCCAAATTTAAAAATTTACCATAAATAAATATAACCATGATAAAATCATAATTTATGTGTATAAAAATATATATATATATTTATACAAATTTTATGAATTTAATAAAACTATGTATTCATACAATATTAATCTCAAATATATATGGTCTGAGAGACAAATAAAGATATATATATATATGTATATCAATATTACATTCATATTTTAACTAAATAAATGACTTGATTGATTCCCGAAATAGTCTAACATGAATGTAAAAATAATAAATCTGTTATATAATCATAAAAAAATTAACTTAATTGATTCCCAAAAGCTTCCTGATATAACCTCTAAAGCACAAAAAAAAAAAAAAAGAATCAATAAAAATGATTCATTGCTGAGAGACACAAATAAGCAATGATGTATCCCATATTACACAAATATATATGTTTTCCGTATTTTGATCATCCGACACATGGCAATTGGGAGTACTTAGCGACAGGCTGTGGAGTCCTTGGGATGCGAGTTCCTTGATGTAGTCTAGTCCGATCGAATTGAGGATATCTCCAAGTGAGGCTATGCCCTGAGGTCTTCTCTCGAGGGTGTCTTCCAGTGAGACCATGTTTTAGGCCAGTCTCTGAAGCATGGATACCCATAGGTGAAGCCATGACCCGAGGTCTTCCCTCTCGGAGAGGATGTCTCCAAGTGAGGTCATGCCCCGAGGGCCCTTTCTCACTTGGCCATTCTCTAAGTCCAGGACTTCGGTCCTAGGGCCTAGGAGTAATGCTAGGTGTCAATCACTACAAGTGAGGGCCTCGAAAGGATCATCTGACAACTTTTGGTGATCCTTGATTAGTGGTGTCGAGTTCGTACACTCGACAATTGACATTTCCCACAACAGCGTCTGACATGGGCAAACATGCGCCGCACCCTGACAGTCATAGATATGTTCCCCTTAAAGTTGGTGTATGACTTTTTGCAATGGGCCCCGTAGAATCCGCGTGGGCCATGGTATTTATTGAAACATAGCCCTTTGTGTATTAACTTAACATTAATACCCGAATATTTATGAGAGAAGATTAGCATTAATGACCCAAGCCTCTATAAATAGGGTTGGGGTATCTCCTTGTAAAGGGTTCAATTTTTTAGAGTGAGAAACTCTGTACTCAGTGCAATATATACACTGCCTGAGAATCACCATTGAAGCTTGCTGCCTCAAGCTTCAAACTTACTAAATAATAGAAACTCGTGGAATATGGTTTTTTTATAACCTAAACCACGCAAAACCTTGTGTCTTTCCTTGTTTACCCTTTAATCTCCTAGATTAAGTTGGCAGGAAAAAAGGTAGTCAACATTTTGGTGCTTTCATTAAGTACTTGAAGGAAGCTTGGAAAACATTCACGATGACCACTCAAAGGAATGCACCAAACGATACCGCCCCTCACGTCATAGTTGAGGCAGGAGAAACTGGTCACATGCCGCCGCAAGACCACCCTGACGCGGTGGAGGACTACGACGAAAAATGTTGAGTACGATGGCATGGATGATGGTATGGATGACGGGGGAGATGATGAGTACAATAAGGAGGAATATCCTCATCCCATGGATGCGACGGAGACACCAAAAGTGGTGTCGCTTCGTGACCAGGTGGCCACTCAACAACAGAAGATCGACACCCAAGAGGGTTATATCATTGCCCTGCAGGATGGTTAACGCCATAAGGGCTACTCTGGCGGCCCAAGGGCTGCAAATGGACCCTTATGGTGAAGTACCATCTGGGCATCCAGCTGGTGTGCCTCCTGTGCCCCCAGCTGGAATCCCACTTGTCACTCTAGCCGGTGTGCCTCCCGAGCAATCGGCAGGGTTGGCGCGAGATCCGCCAACTGGCATGCCTCCCGTTCACCCAGCTGGAGATGGAACCCCATTATGCCACAGGACTGTGGCAAAGGTAAGGTTGGCGATAACCCTGCTCCAAAATCACAGAAAGCACATCGGAACCCCAAAGACAACCAAGTCTCGAGGCCAACTAGCATAGGTGAAGGCCTAGGAGCCTAAGGACGCTGTAAGGCCACTAGCGCCCATGGAGCCCAGGGAGTTTCTCCCAGGCACACAAATACAGATCGCACGAGGCCCGGAGGTGGTGTCCCCCAGTCACCTCGCCATCCCCACAGGAAAAATAGCTGAGGGGGCAACATGCGAAATTTCCCTATCGGCAGAAAGTGTGGCCTCAGCATCTCGGTTAACAATGGGAATGTTGTGTCTGACGGGGAAATAGAGGTGGCTCGTCCCAAGGACAATGGCACATTCTAAGGATAGGTTGACCTATGGGGTGACCTTAATGCTCATCTATGCAATAAAACCCATAGGCGCGAGCTCCCCAAGAAAGGTCCATCATACCTCAAGGACAATCTCAATGCCCTAAGGAGAGATAACCTAGCGCAGAGCGCTAGCCAAGACTGCGACACTCTTCACACGGAATTAGAGAGCTTGAAGAGGATCATGCTTAGAATGGCCTGACAACAAGGCCATGACTTTGACTCGGAGGAAGAAGATGGGGAGTCATGCGCTCCTCACATAGTGGAAGCCCCTTTGCCGCAGGGCTTCAAGATGTCAGCCATCCCGTCTTATGATGGTGCCTCGGACCCCACTGATCACCTCTCAACATTCAACAAGTTGATGTCAATGCACTGCGTATCTAAGGATGCTAAGTGTCATGTGTTTTCAATAACTCTAACGGGACCAGCAGACGAGTGCTTCAAGAAACACCAGCCGGGATCCATTCAGTCGTGGCACCAACTATCATCTTCCTTCCGAAGACAGTTTATAGCAACTTGTAAGGTGAGCTTTGAGGTCAATGCATTGACCAACATAAAGCAAGGACCATGGGAGACGCTCAAGGCATATATCAAACGCCTCAAAGAGGAAGTTGCGAGGACCAAGAGGGTGGGCGATGGACAACAACTGATGGCATTACAAGTCGCCATCTGCACGGGGTCCCCATTGTGGGATGACCTCTGGTGAAGAAGATGTCGACAGTTCGACAACTTCATCAGTTGAGCAGAAGAATATATTAGCTGGGAGGATGCATATATTGGAGCGTTTGGAGGGCCCGTCGCCTTTCCCGCTCTGACAGCGCCTGGCCCCATCACTTTGGGGATCCAGTATCTGCCTTACGCTCCTGTCCAACCAAGTTTGGGGGGAGTCCAGTCTAGTCCGAGTGTCTTGCCAATTGGCTTTAGTGCCATGCCGACCGCTGGTTTCAGTGCGACTCCGATGGGATACGGAGTGGGGCCCATTGGGTACAGTGTTTTTCAGTGCTGGAGTTGCCGATCTATCCCAGTTTGTCGCACCCAGTCGGACCCCCAGCAACAGTAGAGGCGGGGGCAAGAGAAAGGGTCAAAAGCCCAAAGGAAATGGGAACGCACAGGCTGAACATGTAACTACCCCTTTCTCGATGGGGGACAAGGGAAGGGATATAACTCAGCGGTAGAGTGTCACCTTGACGTGGTGGAAGTCATCAGTTCGAGCCTGATTATCTTTTATACTAGGTAATCTAGTATCCTTATGCATGAAGATAATAAATTCGGGGTTATACCACTCTAATGACAAAGTGTCCATTCACGTCAGGAATAGAGGTTTTTGATGTAGTTGCTTGTAGTTTTCTTTTTTAAATCGAGATTGGGTTGGTGTTCAGTGTACCATGAGAAGTATGTCTCATAGTACTCTGAGTACACTGACTTTGTAGACTCCCGTGAGAATATCTTTGTGGCTACGGAGCAACATGTTCATTATCGAAAGCCATAACCCATCTGGAGGGGCAGGGAAAGTCGAGATCCCGACAAGTTTTGTCGTTTTCACAACGATATAAGGCACCACACCAATGAGTATCATCATCTCAAGGATGAGATCGAGAACCTCATCAAGTTGGGACACCTCCACCAATACACTCGATGCGGGCCTGACCAACCTCTGACCCCAGCAGCAGGAATACCTGTGCAACCTGCTGCTTCTATATCTCCGAGCCCGGTGCCCATAGCTCCACTGCAGCCAATAGCAAACAGGCCCCCTCCGGTGAAAGATAGGGTGGGGACCATTTCAGGAGGATCCCAATTGGGGGGCACTTCTAAAGGCTCGCAGAACATGTATGCGTGGGCCTTAAACCACTATGATGAGGTGTTGGCCTTGATTCAATTGCCATCCCAGATGTCGCGGATGATTGACCAAGTCATCACATTCTCCGATGATGATGCTTGGAGAGTTCACTTCCTAAACCACGACGCTTTAGTGATCGAGAGCCAGATGTCCAACAAGATGGTGGCTAGGATCCTGCTGGACAATGGGAGTTCAGTGAATCTCTTATTTAAGTTTGCTTTCGAGAAGATTGGGCTGACCACAAGCAATTTGTCCCCGTGCACCTTGACTCTTTACAGATTATTTGGAGAGGGTCTCATACCAATGGGCCAAATCAATCTACCTGTGACATTGGGGGAAGAGCCTCGCCAGGCCTTCAAGTATTGCACTTTCATGGTGGTGGACTGTCCCTCTGCGTATAATGCCATTTTAGGGCGTCCAGCCTTGGTGGAATTCGGAGCCATCACCTCAATTCGGCATATGTGATTGAAATTTCCCACAGAGTCAGGAATTGGTACAGTCCGAGGAGACCAGAAAAAGGCGAGGTAATGGTATAACATCTTCCTCTGGCAACCAGTAATTGTAGTCAAAACAAGGGACCACGAGCAATCTCTTCCCGAGGAAATGATAGCGGTACTGGCTTAAGAGGAAGATGAGCTAGACCCGCGAGTTCAAGAAGAGAGGGAAGTCGAGCCTATGGAGGAAGTCGAGGAGGTGGCTCTCGACGCGCCCACTCCTAATAAGAGAACTAAGATTGGAAAAAATCTGGAGGAGAAAGTTCGAAACTCGCTCCTAGCCTTCCTTCGAGAGAACCAAGATGTCTTCACCTGGTCTCATTCTGACATGACAGGCATTGACCCAAATATCATTTGCCATGCCTTGAATGTCGATCCAAACATCGCTCCAATCTAACAGAAGTGGAGGACATTTGACCAGACTAGAGCGAAAGCCCTAAAAGAAGAGGTGGACAAACTGCTTGCGAACGATTTCATCCAAAATGCACAATATTCCAAGTGGGTATCCAATTTGGTCCTCGTGCCTAAGTCAAACGACACCTGGAGGATCTGCATAGACTTCTCCAACCCGAATAAGGGCTGCTTCCAACTGCCGAAGATCGATCAAATCAATGCCACCTCTTGGTACGAGCTTTTGTCCTTCATGGACGCGTACTCAGGGTATAACCAGATTTCCATGCATGTCACAGACCAAGAGCACACTAGCTTCCAAACAAACAAGGGAGTTTACTACTAAAAGGTGATGCCCTTCGGGCTAAAGAATTTTGGGGCCACCTACCAAAGGCTCGTGAACCGAATGTTCAAGGAATAGTTGGGACGAAATATAGAGGTGTATGTGGACGACATGCTATTAAAGTCCCGAACAACCCCCTACCACATGAGGGACTTCACGGAGGTGTTCTCTGTAACGTCCCGGATAACCAATATCATTACATTGTGTGTTTATAATTGTTCAAGACTTGCTAATCAAGTCGTTTAATTGAAAACGTGACCCTAAAGTCATAATCGAGTTAGGGTTAAAAGATTTTGGTCATAAACGAATAATTTTTCATTTAAATAAACGTTTAGTACATGGGATCCCAAAAACAGGGTTAAAGGACAAATTTGCAAACTTCCAAAAGTCAAATACAAGCAAAGGCCACTCTAATGGCAAGATACACATTTTAGGTTTTATGTCCCTATACAATCCCTCGGCTGTGGCAGACGATCAGCTGAGAATGTACACCTCACCCCCAGAGCTCTCCAGCTCATGGTTGATCCATCTTACCCTTACCTTTACCTGCACCATGTAGCACCTGTGAGCCGAGACCCAGCAAGAAAACCAATATAGCATAGCATAAACAATACTGACAATCAAATGATCCATAGTAGTAGTTACTAGGTATTCAGCATGTTATGACAGGCACATAATCAGTGATGGCAATTAACAAATCACAAGCCATTCATCCAAGTATTCAACAAGCCATAAACATCAGATTAGCAATAGTAAACATATCATTACTCAATAGTTTATCATAATCATCATACAATACTCAGGATTGACGCCTTTAGGCCGCACCCTCTATTTATCCCACTGACTCCAGCTCGCTTAGGCCGAGCTCAGGGATTATCTAGCTGACCCCAGCTCTCAGTGGCCGAGTTGCATGCTGTGCACAAATATCAGCCCCGACACTCTTAGGCCGTCTATTTCATGCTCTCATGGCATATCATAATTATACAACATTTGCATTCAAACATAGGGAATCTTAGTGTAGGAAAAAGTTTATACATGATCTTTATTTATTTTCATGTATATCTAATATTAAACAAATTAATACGAGATAGCCTAAAACATGTTTCTAAAATTGAATTCAAAGAGAAAAAAATAATATAATACTTACAGTATACGCAGCGGAATTAAGAGTGCTTCCTTCAGTTTCTCTAACTCTTGTATCCTTTCTGTCGCAGAGTATTATCAAGAAACTGAACCGATCTTCTATTTTCTTCACAATCTTCCAATGTATCCTTAGAACCACCTAGACTAGTGTGGGCAATTCTCAACACATGAGATAGATATAGAGAGAAGAAGAGAAAATAACAAAGAGGTTTAGAAAAGGACTTGTGTTTAGAGAGAATCTAAAACTATCAGAAAATCTGACTTGTGACTTATCTGTCGTCTCTGAAATCTTCTCTCTAAGCACTCCTTTTATAGACTCAATTAGACCATTTAATTTAATTAAAAAATCAATAAAATAACAGCCATTTTGAAGCCCTAGGTCGAAATTATCATGGGCTATAGGCCCGTGAAATTTCCCATTTGATTATAAGCCCATTGGTCTTAAAATCAAGGCCTGTATTATTTTCTATTGATTTAATTAATTAAATAATTATTTAAATCCTTTATCAAATTAATTATTTATAATTTGAACCTTGATTTAAATTTATTTATTAATTTAGATACCAATTTATCTTAATTAATAAATCTGCCATAATTTCTCTTTTCTTCTCAAAATTACACAACTCTGTGAAACTATCCAAAATTGACCTGGTCAACTTTGATAATTCTAATTGATGATTAAATCAATTAATTGAGACTATCTAGATGATTTTATCCAAGGTACAATGGGGACCATGGGCCTATGAAATCAAGCTCCAATAAGTTATCATAAATCTAACAAATAAATTTACTAACTTATTAATTCCTCGTGACTCCACTATAGACTTGGAATTGCACTCTTGAATTCATAGAACGCTCTATAACAAATATAGATACGCTATTAATTATCCATTGTTACAACCATAATTGTCACTCAATCCTCTATAGACGGTCTACAATGAGATAGGACTAAAATATCGTTTTACCCCTCATTGTATTTTATCCTTAAAACACTTAGTTCCTTGTAAATGATATTTCAGTAAACTAATTTAATTACTGAAATGAGATCTCTATCATTTAACACCTTGAACCAAACTAAAAGGAAACCATCGTTTCACTTCTTCATCAGAAGCTATAGATGTTCATATCTATGATTAACACTCCCACTCAATTATACTACCGAGTTCCCAAGATGTAAGTATGGGCTAGTCCGTAGGGTAAGCTGGTAACGAACAAGTCAAAGAACTCAAATAATACAATCAGTTAGAATACTAACCACTCAGAATTGAGATTGAATTGACCTATGGTCAACTATATGATATGACTAGAATAGATAATAACGGTATGTTTACTTATCTTATCAACTGTCAATATCGGTCCAGTCCGATGTAACAAATACATCCGATCTTATCTACTTTGCTAATGTTCTGGAAAGAACATAACACTGTAATGTGTAAGTAGATCATATCGTAGATTGGCAAGTTAGTGTAAATCCGGTGCACTGACTAATCTTAGGACTAACTTATTTTGAACATATAATCATATTTATATTCCACTATGATTACGTCACTATAAATAATATTAGCTATATGCTCGGGATTTAATAGAAGTTTATATTAAACAAATAACCATGAAAATAAAACATGTGAGCAAAGTGATTGACCAAGTCAAAAAATGATTTCTATTCTTTTATTGATAATAAAATGAGATTACAAAGAATTTGGGTTTTAATTAGGGCATAAAACCCCAACACTTAGTCCCAACATAGCCACACAAAGGGTGCAATTTTCTTACCTTTAGTTCCGAGTAGAGAAAGTGAAATGGTCCCGAGCATGATCCTTATCCCCGAGCCTTGGCGATAAACCTAGTCACAAGGGCCAATGGGTATCCATCAACTTCCAATCAAAATAAACTACCTAGGAGACATAAACTAGCCCCTGAGACCTCAATTTATACTAAACTGGGTAATTGAAATTGTCCCGAGCACCTAGGTTTGAACCCCCGAGCCTTACCAATTCTAGAAACAATTCTAAGGCTAAACTCCCTAGGCAGGTCGCGACTTGGCTTAGTAAGTCGCGACTTGCCCCCAAGTCAGAGAGCAAGCACCCAAGCCAAAGGGGAGGCAGGCCTCGACTTGACCTAGTGAGTCGTGGCGCGCCCCCAAGTCAGAGGCATCCTCAGGCCAAAATGGCCACATGCGCCCCCCCCCCCCCCCCAGGCTGGGTCGCAGCGCGCCCCCTTCGAACCCAGAAAATCTGGGTTTTCTCTTCTTCTTCCCAGCCATGAACATTAAAAAACCAACCTGGAATTCTCTTGCCAACCTCCTTAATTCAACACCAATCCAACTACGAATTTGGACCCATATTCACTTATTTTCATCAAATAATTCCCAACAATTAATACAGGAATCAACACTTTAATTCAGACACAAGAATCACAGCAATAACCATTGAAATTTCTACCCAAATCATCAGTTATTTACTACCCAATATCTAGTCTAATTCCACACTCATGCAATCCTCAACCTCCTCACTTAAACTTAGCAAAACAAAGAACTCAATTAAAACTTTACCTCCAATTGCAGTCTAATTTCCCCAGCAGTAGCTCAGAATGATCCCAGCGTAAACCTTCAAGCTTCCTAGCTGAATTTCCTGGGTTAACACTTTAAATTCCTCAAGGTTTCCTTGAATCTTCAAAAATTCAATCTTGGCTCCTTGAGAGAGAAAAAAATCGTGAGATGGAGAGAGGAAAAGACTGAAGGCTTCTACTTCTTTCTGCCTTAGACTTAAGTGTTTTTCTGTGTTTATCTCTAATATCCTATAGACTTATTTGCCCCTCCAACCTTCTCAATTAGCCCCTAGGGATAGAATAGTCATTTTGCTCCCAATTTCCAACTAATCCCTCAAGTGTTTCTAATATCTACCAATTAATCCCGTCATCCAATTAATTACCAATTATTTACCCAATGTCTAATAATCCCCGATATATTTTCTAAATTCCCATCGTGACTATTTCGCCAATCGGCTCACTAGGACCGTCTTGAGCCATATACTGCAAATAAATCCACATAATAATGCGGTTTCAACAATTTATCACATATAATCACATTTATGCCCTCAATGGGCCAAAATTACAAATATGCCCATATAAGCTAAACAGGGCCCACATGCATATTTAATACTCATAAACATTCATTTCACATATCCACATAGTCATATAATCATGCATGCCACATAATCATACATTTAACCATTAAATCACACATATACCAATTATGCCCTCCCAGCACGCTAATCAAGGCTCTTAAGCCTTATTAGAAAATTTTGGGTCATTACATTCTTGGTGCTTCGCAAGTTTGAAATGAAGCTAAATCCCCCAAAGTGCACATTTGGCGTCGCCTTGGGAAAATTCCTAGGCTTCATCGTCAGTGCTCGGGGAATAGAGGCAAACCCCGAAAAGATTAAAGCCCTGATCAACATGCCATCCCCATGAAGGCATAAGGATTTCTAGAGCCTCACTAGGAGGATCGCTGCTCTGAGTCGTTTTGTCTCCAAGGCGACAGACAAGTGCATCTTGTTCTTTAACATCCTTCGAGGAGGACAGAGGTTTGAATGGACGGAAGAGTGTGAGCAGGCATTCTAGCAACTGATGGCTCATATGGAAAACCCTCTTATCCTATCAAAACCCGTCGACAAGGAACCATTCTTACTCTACATGGTTGTATCTGAGAATGCCATTACCACCGCCTTAGTGCACGAGGAGGGTCGTGTTTAGCACCCTGTGTACTATGTGAGAAAAAGGCTCCTTGGAGTAGAAACCAGGTACCTGCTCATGGAAAAGCTGACCTTATACCTGATGGTGGCTTCTCAAAAGCGCATCCCATCAAAGTCCTCACGAACCACCTCTTGTGGCAAGTCCTCCAAAAGTCGAAGTCGTCTGGGAGACTCCTAAAGTGGGCTGTCAAACTTAGTTAGTTTGATATCGCTTTTCTCATGAGGACGACCATAAAGGGGCAGGCACTAGCATATTTTATCGCCAAGTACACAAGAAATCATGAGGGACCTTTGGGCGTCCCTACAGATGGGCCCACGTGGAAGCTATATGTCGATGGGTTGTCGAATGAAAATGGAGTCTGAGCAGGTCTCATTTTAGTATCCCCTGAAGGGCACGAGGTCCACAATGCCCTAAGATTTGGGTTCAAATCCTCCAACAATGAAGCAGAGTATGAGGTGCTAATTGCTGGGCTTCAAGTTGCACTTGAGCTTAAGGCTGAGGGGCTCGAGATTTTCAGTGACTCACAACTAGTAGTTAATCAGGTACTCGGGGAGTACCAAGCTCGAGGAACGAAAATGGCCACTTACCTACCAAAGACCCAAGAGATGCTACATGGCTTCAAAAAATTCACAATTCGACAAGGGCCACGGGAATAGAACGCGAACGTTGACGCCCTAGCCAAGCTCGCAACCACCAAGGACTCTGAACTGATCAATGTAGTCCCCATTGACTACTTGTCTTCTCTGAGTATCTCAGCGCCTGAGGAGGTAGAGGCGATCCAGCCCCAGGACGGGTGGATGGTACCCAAAATTAAATATCTCATTTCAGGGGAGTTGCTGCATGATAAGAAAGTAGCTCAAAAGCTACTTTACTAGGCGTGTCAGTATATCATCATGGACGACAAGTTGTACAAGTGAGCATATTCATTGCCTCTATTACGGTGCGTATCAAAGCAAGAAGTTAGCATGATACTCTGAGAAGTGCACGAGGGCTTTTGTGGGGACCACGTCAGGGGGCAGAGCCTCACCAAGAAAATCTTGAGGCATGGATACTTCTGGCCCACCATGAACGAAGATGCGATGGACTATGTCAAGAAGTGTGACAAGTGCCAAACGTTTTTCCAACATACCTTGAGCTCCTCCAAATGAGCTCACTCAGATGATGAGTCCTTGGCCCTTCGCGGTCTGGGGCATTGACCTTATCGGGCCACTGCCCATGGGAAAAGAAGGAGTGAAGTATGCGATAATGGTGCTCAACTACTTCACGAAGTGGGTCAAGGCTGAGCCACTCGCTACTATCACTGCCAAAAAGGCTCTAGATTTCATCATCAAGAACATTGTTTGCCACTATGGACTCCCATGGAAGATAGTCTCCGACAACGGTCTGCAGTTCGATAGTGAGGTGTTCACAGATTTCTTTCAGAGACACGGAGTTATGAAAAGCTTTTCTTCCGTTGCCCACACACAGGAAAATGGGCAAGTGGAAGCAGTCAACAAGACACTCAAGGCCACCTTAAAGAAAAGGCTTGATCAGGCGAAAGGCGTCTGGCTCGAGGAGCTGCCTCGGGCATTGTGGAGCTACCACACCACTGCCAGGACCTCCACTGGCCACTCGGCATTCTTAATGGCCTATGGGTATGAAGTCATGCTCCTAGTTGAAGCAGGAATCTCCACACACTGATGGGATTGATATGACCCGACCACAAACCATGCTTTATTGCGAGAATCCCAGGACCTCGTGGAGGAGCTCTGTGAAGCTTCTCAGCTTTGAGTAGCGTCCGACCAGCAGAAGGTAGCCAGGTATTTAAACTCTAAAGTGAAGGATATAAATTTTGGGGTCAGAGATCTGGTGTTGCAAAGAGTCCTCTTAGCCACCCGAGACCCCGATGCAGGAGTGTTGGGACCTAACTAGGAAGGCTCATACCAAGTCGAGAGCGTTGTATGTCCGGGGATATACAAGTTGGCTCGACTAAGTGGGGAGTTGATACCCCACACCTGGAATGTCGAGCAACTTTGCCGGTATTACCAATAATATGAGTAGTGAACCTTGTTAATTTTTGTAATCTCCCCTGTAGCATCCGGGCACATTTAATGGAAACTGTGTATATAAAACATGGTAAAAAAGAAATTTGTTTGTCTGCTTATATTTTTTGGTTTCCTTTATTCTGGACAAGTGAACGCAGACTAGTCTCCGAACACTTGTGGGGCATGGAGTTGGGGTAGAATCACGCTTCAAGAGGAACGACCTAGGAAACTAAACTTGTCAAAAGAAGAGTAAGCCTAGTGTCGCCACCCTGAGAATAGAAAAACCTAGGAAACTATTCGAGTCTCGCCTAAGAGACTAAGCTTGTTCTAAGCAGAGTAGGGCTTAGCATCTAGAGACTAGGAAAAGAATCTTATTAGCGCGAGAACAGACCCGCGTTACCTCCCGTGGACATTGCTCCGAGGAGCTCTGATCAAGTCCATTAATCTCGAGATGCGAACAGAACACCGAGTACATTGGGCTTGGTCTCGGGGAAGACTTGGGATGCCTCCCATGGACATTGTGCCTAAGGAGTAATGCCTAAGTCTTCCATATGCCTTAAACATTATAGCATCGAGAAGTCCATGACATGGGGAGCTTGGCTAGTCGACGAGTGAAGCACCTCTAGTGTCATGGGATCCCATAGCTAAATGGCCTGAAAAAAATGCAGTGCCAAAAAGCATCAAGTAATGCGAGATTTTATTTAGCATATTCTCTCAAGGACACTACGTGCCTGGGGAGTAGTAAACAAATCCCAATCCTCGAGATGTGAATGGAAGCTTGAGCCTTAGGAACTTGGGCACTAGCAGAAGTTGCCTTAAGACTTGAGTAGAATGCTTTGCAAATATGGACTGAGGTTACCTCCCGAGGACACCGTGCCTGAGGAGCAGTGACTCAGTCCTATGATTTCGAGATGCGAACAGATGCCCAAATCATTGGAACTCAGGGTCAGACCTCGAGCGCTTAAAATCGAGTCACGATAGACCTAGTCAAAGGGCGGGGAACTCAACCTCCTAGGCCTGGGATAACTAGTTCACGACTTCCAAATGATTAGGTTCCGAGTTATGTACATGGGGGGCGAATCAAGAATCCCAAGTCGGCCCACCGGTAACCACATTCCCTGGGGCAGATAACTTAGTGTGAATGACCCCCTAAAACCCCGAGTCATCAGGACTCTGGGATACGTGATGGCAGTAAAGATACTTTTAAGGACATTGAGCCTCGAAGGGAACACTAAATGTCGAGCACTAAGGAATAACACTATTGTAATGCCCTACTACCCTAGAGCCATTATCGTGTGATTTTAAAAGTATCATTAGCTCCCTAATCGAGGTATTATACCAAAAATTGTGGCTAGTTAAAATGAAGACTCATTTAAATAAGATTTTGGAATAAAAGGGTTGGACATTCATTTAAATTATGAAAGTGTTACATTGGGATCCCAAAATACTGTTTATAAACATATTTACAACTCAAAAGTTACTTTACAGTCGACCTAAGCGACAAAATCAAACATTTATACCACACTCCTCAAAATACCCCAACCGTGGCAGCCAGGTAGGCCAAACATGTACGCACCACTCCATGCCCTCCAACTCATGGTTGATCGACCTTTTCCTTGCCTTTCCTTGCACCATAGAGCACCCGTGAGCCGAGGCCCAATAGGAGAACTTCACAACACAACATACAATAATTTATCTCAACAAATACGTACTTAATTTATCCCAAGCCTCTGGGTTCATGCGGCCCGCGACGCTTGAAGAACAGGGCCGCGGCTCGGGCCTGCGAACCCAGAAATCCCCTGCATTTTTCTCAATCTAACATCACCAACTCCTACCTAAATCAACCCCTAAACCCAGAAGTAGACCTATAACTCATATTAGTGCAACATATTCATCATTATAACCCCAAGAACTACCCCATAATCTTACCAACATAAAAAATCAGACCTAAGGTTTTTATCACAAGAAAACCTCTAACTTCTGTTGATATCTTAACAAAATCAAAGCAAAAACCTTACCTCAATTAAGGAATTTGACCCTTAGCTATGCCCCAATTACTTCAAGCTCCAAGTCCCTTAAGCCTTCAGCCGATTTCCCCAAGAGTTCTTCCAAAGTTTCCACAGAGTTTCAAGCACCCTAAAGAGAGAGAGAATGTATTGAGAGAGAGAAAGAAGCTGAGAGAATGTGTTGTGTTTTTCCTCTGTTTTCTTGTTAGTTATAGAGACTTACACAAGTCTATCCTCTAAAAATAACAAAAACGCCCATCAGTAAATCCTTAGTCCTTTAATGCCTCCAAGGGCATTCCCGTCGTTTGCCACATCCCACTAATTCCCTAAGTATTCATATAGATCCCAAATTAACCCCGACATACTTAAATAGTCACTAAATAGCTACCCGTTGCCTGGTAAATCCCGAACCCACACTATGTCCCCGAAATACCCCTAGGCTCACTCCGAGCTGGGTATTCAAACCCATTGTGACTATTCCGCTATTCCACTCCCTAGAACTATCTCAGATCACACATCACAAATATATCTCCACAATCCTGTGGTCTCAAGTACAACACACATATAATTTGCATTTATCCCCTCAATGGGCCAAAATTACAAGTATGCCCTTATTAACAAGAACAGACCCACATGCATATTTAATTCTCCTAAACATGCATACCTAGCCATATAATCATTTACCCACGTAATCAAATGCTAATACACATATAACACCTGTATAACCCATCAATCGATCATATAATCCCAAATGAGGCCCTAATAACAAATTCAGGACGTTACAACTATCCCCTCCTTATTAAAATTTTGTCCTCGAAATTTATTCAAACATCTTGGGATACCAATTCCGCATACCTGACTATAACCCTAGATTCAGATCATTTACCTTGCCACTACTTGCAATACCTTCACTGAAAGGATAGTTTGAATTTGTATGACTTTATCTCTTGTCTCTAGAGTTCCACTGACTTTTGCGAAATATGTATTTCTCGTTCCCTATCTCATAATATCTTACTCAGAGCCACTCTAGCCATCTATCAGCATTCATCATCGTGACAATCCATTCCACGGACTGTATTTACCTCAAGGTCCCAAAACTCACATATTCTAAATAAGACACTCAAAGTCTGAGTTATTCCTTTAGGTTATCAATTGTCTAAAGGTAACCATTAATTCCAAATTCCAACCTTATACTCATCACACTCTATGACCCTTTTCCCAAACTTGGGAACCTAAGGGTCCTAATCTAACACTGTCGACTTTGGTGTCTAGTGGGGACGTACAGTCTCCTTTCGTACACACTCCCTCTTTTGATGTCTCACTCACGCCAACCGTGGTGTGTTAACCCAATAGGTCAAATCACAACTTTTTGCATCCATTCACCTCATCTGCAATTCTATCCACCTTTAGGGCCCATAATTATATTCCTTCATACTAACTTCAGGATACCCTAGAGTCATAATAGCCCTTCTGGCTTTTGATTATCATTTCTCACGTACTAAAATATTAGGTTGTGCACCTCCCAGTATTCAACTTCCTAGATGCAATAATCGTAAAAGGGTAACCTAAGGCTCATCCCACATCCTCCCCTCAACACCAACATCCATCGAATTGCTCATCCGATTCGCATATCTTAACCTATCTATGCCAAAGTGGAAGGATTCTTAACCATTCCTACAAGATCTCCTTTCCGTGTTGCACCGTTTGTTCATAGAGGTATAACTGTTACTTATTAATCGCAGGTTCCAGACCAATCCCGGTCATCACTCCACCCTAACCGTGGCTAACTGACATTACTGTCAACTCGACATTCCATGTAGAACATCTAAGTCCTTGTCCCTTCATCCATTGTGAGGTACAAATGATCACTCTTCTAGTGTGTATACAGGCACACCCTAATCCTTGACACACTGCACTAATATTCCATGTTTCAAGCAAGGATAGTGCCCACTGCACCGTCCTCCTGTACTAGTCCATCCCGTGCATATCCTATACCTTGGCATGTGAATCAACCCTTATTTTAATCTCTGAGAATCTGGCACACAACTATCCATTCAGACAAACTTTAGATTTCTATATCACTTTAATCAAGGGTATAACAATCCCCGAAGATGCTTCAGGTAAAAGTCGAGGTGTCTCACCAGTCTCACAGTGTTTCTAATCCCCTAAGGTGTTCCTTTAACAATTGCATCACTTCCCATAATGTGACCTTGAACATCATCTGGAGAAATAAGAACTTATCCCTTCTGGAGCCTTACCTGTAATCCCCGTTTCCTCAGCCTGAGTAGTATCAATACATGTATTACTCATATTTTGTCCTTAACCAGAAGTAGTCCATAACATTCTTGATCGAGTTAGATATGACTTGTCCAAATAAATCCTTCATTCTTGGCAATGGATATCTATTCTGAACAATTATCTTATTTGGCTTTCCATATACAGTATGTACTTTCGCAGATTTGGCCTTTTCCTTAACCCTTGGCGTTGATATGTCCCATGGTAAGATGCTCCATCTGATCACCTTTAAATCAAGTAACCCCTTTGACTGAACCTTTAATTCTAGCTACTCAACTAGCGTCATTATTCATAATGTCTCTGATACTGGTTCTATTCTCGCCTTATTCCCGTAGCACACTCAATTTCCTAGTCGCGGTAGCAATCCTGAAAAATCCTTATAAACCCATCTAAAATCCCACTGAATGACCCAGTTTCCCTTTGATCTAACTGACATAACCCTATTGCTACCTACCACCACAGCTAGGCATCCCATAATCGCACTTGAGTCCTCTCCTTTTAAACCCAGAAGTCACCATTTTCTCTTACAATCCATGGTTGTTCTTTATTGGCACACTAATCCATACTTAAGATCATACCGAGATCATCATATAAAAATCCCAACCAATTCTTACAGCTAATTTTCTACCCATAATACTATATCTAATTCCCCGAAAATTACAAACTTTCCTAGCAAACGCAAAATCTCAAACCCCATAGCATAATATTCACCTGGTACGTAGCACCAAACTGAGTAAGTACAATATAAAGGAATGATAACTAGAAGGCCAACCTATCATTTCCAAGGAACGAGCCTCGGGCTTTGGCTGCCTCCAAGTGGACTCTCGAGCTGAGGTCGAGCTATCTGTACTTCTTGGTTCTTTTGTCTTCGATTCCGAGCAATGCTTCTTGATGTGACCAACTATTCCACATGGAAAACATGCCTTCGCTCAGCATTTTCCCAGATGGCATCTCCTGCACCTGATGCACACTGGATAACTTCTCCAAAACTCGTTGCCACCCTGGTGGCTGCCCTGAATACTATGGCCCCTCCTGTCAGGACCAAAAGTGGTAGAACTATCAGGGGTCTTTCTTTTCTGATTACTGGGCTCTCCACCCCTACCTGCTCCCGCAAGTGGGGGTACCATTGCTTGAGTTTCCTGCCCCACGACACCCTCGCTCCATATCTCACCTCATGCGACCTCTATAGTAAGGGCCCTCCCTACCACCTGAGCGTAGGTAGAAATCTCATGGATTGGAGCGATCCTCACTCTATGGGCCACCCTAGGGTTCAACCCTTGAATGAATCGTTCCTTCCGGGCTACATCTGTCAGTACCAAATCAAAAGAGAACTTGGCCAACTTATCAAATTCGTTGTCATACTCTATCACAGTCTTATTGCCTTGAACCAAATTCATAAACTCATTGGTCTTCGCAATTCAAACTGCGTCACAATAGTACCTCTCATTGAACAGTTGTCTGCATTCTTCCCAACCCATCACAACAACATTTCAGGTTTGAGATACCACTTCACACCATATTCGCGCATCCTTTCGCAGCATGTACGTGGCACAAGCCACTCTATCATTGGCTTCCACTCCTATATAGTCGAGGATAGCTAACCATGCCCATCCACTATTAAGCTTTGAATGAGTCTAAGCCCCCTTCGAAAACTGGAGGAAAATGCCTTTGGAATCTTTCATACAACAATTCCCACCTGTTTCCACCCTAAGTTTGAACCAAAACTGACGCCATTGCCGTCAAAACATACAGAGCAACGTTCCCTGATGGAACTCGCTATCTCAACCACCTAATCTTTTCCTCTTGCTTTTGTAGTCTAGCCTGTATGTCAGCAAACACCTACTGCCAATCCCATGGGGCAGATGGAGGATTCTGGCCCCAACTACTATTCGCAACCCCAACATTAACAATGTCTACTTCACTTAACTACCTCAGATGCATAACTTTTAAATCTGTTTGTAGTCAATGACTCAATCCATCAAATATGGTGATCCCATCCAAAACCACTCCCCTGAGCAGGGTCAGACAACACAATGGCCACATACAATAAGCATACCAAAACACAAACACATACAATAACCATTCAGATAAGCAACTAGAAAAATATTTCACTTAATACCAATCGACCCTGAGCCGAGCTTGTCTCTGGCAACGAGCGTACATGTTTAGTCAATCTTCAGAAACCATAAACCTTGGCACTCTCTGATACCAAGTTGTAACACCCAACTACCCTAAAGTCGTTATCATGTGATTTTAAAATGTGACATTAGCTCGCTAATCGAGGTATTAGACCAAAAAGCGTGCTTAGTTAAAATGAAAACTCATTTAAATAAGATTTTGGAATAAAAGGGTTGGACATTCATTTAAATTATGAAAGTGTTACATTGGGATCCCAAAATACTACTTAGAAACATATTTATAACTCAAAAGTTACTTTACAGTCGACCTAAGCGACAAAATCAAACATTTATACCATGCTCCTCAAAATACCCTAGTCGTCGCGGCCAGGTAGGCCAAACATGTATGCACCGCTCCATGCCTTCCAACTCATGGTTGATCGACCTTTTCCTTGCCCTTACCTACACCACAGAGTACCCGTGAGCCGAGGCCCATTAAGTGAACTTCACATCACAACATACAATAATTTATCTCAACAGATATGTAATAATCAATGACCACAAACAATTTACAAGTTTATATTGGATTACACAACAGAGGCCTACGCCGATCAGGATGCATTAGCAGGCACCAAGTTCGCGGTCTTAACCGAGCACGTGTGTACAACACCCTTGGAGGGTGTCGCCCTAGTGGCCTGCATTCAACATGCTTAACATCGATTCTAGCCTTTTTTGGTCCCGATCTTTACTATTCCTGACCTCTGATGCTCCCAGCCCTTGCCGCCCTGGCTTTTGCTGCTCCCGGCCTTTGTCGTTCCCGACCTTTGCTACTCCCGACCTTTGCCGCTCTCAATCTTTTCCAATCGGTCACAATCACATGTATGACATAATAGCTATAAACTATACATACAACACTAAACACAACATAGTTCTATGGGCACAGATAGTCCTCTTACCTTGTGTCCCGAGCTGAAAACCCAAAGCGATCCTGAGCACGATCCCTAATCCCGAGCTTGAGCGGTAAAATCTAGTCACAATGTAATGATAAATAGACATAACGATCTAAATCAATTGAAAGCCTTCAGAATAACATACTTGCCTCCAGGACCTCGAATTCTACTAAGTCGTGTAGTAGAATCCTTTCCGAGCCTTAAGATTTGAGTTCTCGAGCTTAAAACCCTATTTTGGTCATAATTCCCTATTTAAACTGTGGCCCATCCCATTAGGGTCGCGGAGCGCCACAAGTCAGAGAGCCTTGGGCTCTCTTCAAGTGGACATGGGCGTGCCGCGACGCCTGGGCAAAATTCGAGGTTCCCCAAGCCTCTGGGTTCATGCGGCCCGCGACGCTTGAAGAAAAAGGTCGCGGCTCGGGCCTGTGAACCCAGAAATCCCTTGCATTTTTCTCAATCTAACATCACCAACTCCTACCTAAATCAACCCCCAAACCCAGAAGTAGATCTAGAACTCATATTAGTGCAACATATTCATCATTATAACCCCAAGAACTACCCCATAACCTTACCAACATAAAAAATCAGACCTGAGGTTTTTATCCCAAGAAAACCTCTAACTTCAGTAGATATCTTAAAAAAATTAGAGCAAAAACCTTACCTCAATTAAGGAATTCGACCTTTAGCTTGCCCCAATTACTTCAAGCTTCAAGTTCCTTAAGCCTTCAGTTGATTTCCCCAAGAGTTCTTCCAAATTTTCCACAGAGTTTCAAGCACCCTAGAGAGAGAGAATGTATCGGGAGAGAGAAAGAAGCTGAGAGAATTTGTTGTGTTTTTCCTTTGTTTTCTGGTTATTTCTAGAGACTTACTCAAGTCTATCCTCTAAAAATAACCAAAACACCCCTCATTAAATCCTTAGTCCTTTAATGCCTCCATGGGCAATCTCGTCATTTGCCACATCCCTGACATACTTAAATAATCGCTAAATAGCTACCCGTTACCTGGTAAATCTCGAACACACACTATGTCCCCAAAATACCCCTAGGCTCACCTTGAGTCGGGTATTCGACCCTGTTGTGACTACTCTGCTATTCTTCTCCCTTGAAACATCTCAGATCACACATGACAAATATATCTCCACAATCTTGGGGTCTCAAGCACAACACACAATATAATTTACATTTATGCCCTCAATGGGCCAAAATTACAGGTATGCCCTTATTAACAAGAGCGAGCCCCACGTGAATATTTAATTCTCCTAAACATACATATCTAGCCATATAATCATTTATCCACGTAATCACATGCTAATACACATATAACATCCGTATAATCCATCAATCGATCATATAATCCCAATTAGGCCCTAATAACAAATTCAGGACTTTACAACTACAGTACAGGACCTCCTAAAGCCCGAGTCATTGGAACTCGGGGGTGTAGGATTTTCGAGTGCCCTTACTTGACACCTCGTCAAAGTTACACTTATAAACTCAAGCCTAAGATGAAACACTAGATGCACAAGAATCTAAACACTGCCAGGAGAATCTACAAGCTCTAAGTACCACAGGCAGCCTCCGTCCAGAATCGTTGGAACTCAGGCACGTAGGGCCGCGTCGAGTAACAACTTGACCTAGTGTTAAAGTTACTCTCGAGGATTGTGAGCCTACAGAGCAACACTAAACGCATGAAAATTGGCTAAGTAATAAGAGAAGTCGATAAAAACTCGAGTCTTCAAGACTCGAGGGCAAGACTTGATTTGGCATCTTGAGACTCTCATGAGTATAGTAAGCTGAGTTAGCCAAGTCCATGTTGGATATTTGTTAAAGGTTAAATTTGGCAATAATAATGCAATCATGGCAGTAAAGTAGTGCAAGCTGCATAAGTTTAGATGGAAAATAGTTACAACAGTGCTCGGGGGATCGAGTGTTGATTGTTTATACCCTAATAAACTATGGCACGCAAGCCTACTTAGCTAAAAAATAATACATGACAAAATTACTGAGGCCCTTGGCCTAAGGGCACCTCCACCACCATCAGGATCATAGGATCAGCTTCAGGAATGCAACCCACCGCCAAGGCCTCCTTCTCTTGGACTGCCCTGGCCTCTTCCACCTCAAGACACACCTTGAGCTTTCTCTTCATGTTGGGATCCTCAGTGAATGAGAGATCCATGTCTCTGTTGCTCTGCCATGCAATAAGGAGTGTATCATCGACCATCACATCGAGGTCCTTCTCCAGTTCTTTGGCTCGACGGTGATGGTCTTTGACAATTTTTGGGGTTTTCTCCAGCTCTTCAGCACGGACTAGAGACTCCACCCGACTCAACTGGAGCTCTTCGCGGTCTTTGGTCAGCTCCTCCTCAACGGCTCGGGTGCGGCCTGCAGCATCTTCTAGCAACTTAGAGGAAGTTTCATCCAAAATGGATAGCTTCGAACGCTCAGTGGTCAGTAGGTCCTCCACCTCACGGAAACGGGCCCTCGTGTCCTCCACTTCTTTCTGGAGCCGCGAGTGTTCCTCCAAGGGGACCGCATCTCCTGTAGCTGAGCCAGTTCTTCCTCAGCCCGGGGCAACTCCTCCCGAGCCTTCTTCAGCTCAAAGGACCACATCAACACGATGTCTCCAATCCGTTCGTTAAGGGCCACAGTCTGTCAAATAATAATATTAAATCAGCCAAAAATATGGAGAAATAAACATTGAATTGAGGTGAAAATTAGAAGACTTACCCTAAAGGAAGAATGGAGACTTGTGGCTATTTGCGAAACCTCGTTATCGCTACCACGACGAGTGAAGCTGCTAGCGAGCAACTCATAGAGGGACGCCGCTAACACTTGTAGAAGCTCAGTGCCAAGCAACACGACCCTATCTTCTATTCTTCTCGCGAGGAGAAGAACAAACTCCTCACGACAAGGAGGAACAATGGGATCCTTTGGCCAACCCTTGCGCAGAAACTCAGCAAGGAATTTAAAGTTCTTGCTACCCTTGTCAATGCAGGTGTGGTAATATTCAACGATCTGCTTGTGCGTCTCCAAGTCTTTCCCATCATAGTATTCTGGGAAGAATATTAGCTGAGGTGCCTTAACTGGAGGAGACTCGGGCATGTTAGAATGAATTTCCTTACCATTCCCAGAGAATCCCCCATCTCCTAGGGGGAAACCTCAAGGTCAATGTCCTCTTTGGGAGTTGTTGTGCTCGGGGAGAAGAATGGTGGAGCAGCCACAAAGAATGCTTGGGCAGCTGGAGCTGGAGCTGCAGCGATCGAGGGTGTGGGCACCGCAGTTGATGCCGTCAGGAGATCTACCTGATAAGTTCCCGACACCCTTTGACGCTTCGACCAGACCAGTTCGGACAGGCCCATGCTTTCTGCACAAATGAAAAAAACTGACTAGTCCCATGGAAGGAAAGAAAAACAAAAAAATGTGAAATACGTGCGAGACTAAGTATAAATCTTCTCAGGAACCCCACCGCAATCAGGCTCCTTAGAGTGGAGGATAGAATGGGTGAATTCACGAATGAGCCGATCCATCTCCTGCGTCAGATTGGTCTTGTATTAACAAAACCACGTGGCATGCATGGTCGTCATCTCGCCAAGAGACACGAAACCTTGGGGATGCCTCTTCATACTTGGATTGCAGAGGAGCACATCGATGAGGTCTTGATAGTCTTGATACTCTTCCTCGGGCACCCGACACCCCGAGACTTGGCCGCACTCGAGAAGCGAGGGAGAAAATGATGAATGGTCGAGACTAGTTCCCTCCCCTACATGCTTAGAATAATGAAGGACAATTGGGGATTTACCTTGAGGCACGTAAGATGACTCAATCCCCGCCTCGAGCTCTTCATCTTCCTTCACCTCTACAGTTGCCTTGATGGCAAGGACACTCTCCGCATGCTCCTCACGAAGGTGCTGCGTATATTGAAACTGGCCCTTGGCCACCACATAGTCCATATAGAGACTAGACTCCTGCCGAGATTACTTCGAGTCTTGGAATTTGGAAAGGACCACGGGGCTTATGCTCTTCCTTGCCTGCAGTAGCCCATACTATTAGAGATGGGCATCAGTGATGAGGAAGCGGAGTTCCAACTCCTCGACACAAAGGGTGTTCATCGCCCTGAGCCTTTCATCGAAGGATTCAACAAAAGGTGTGCGACGATAAAGATCTGAAATGAGACATTTTTAAGATCAAGGATTAGTTATGAGCTGAAGACTATTAAACGAAACTATGCGAGGATGAAGGTGCTTACCAACTCTAGCAAAGTCTAAGAGTATGGTGGGATTGGTCCTCGTCGGGAACCCATTCTCCTAGAAGAATTGGTCCTTGTAGTTTTGAACGTGATTCTCATTGCCACTCGGAGCCTTATATCCTCTCCTTGGAATGGTGTGCTTCATCAGGGTGTAGTAACCATCCTTTTCCCCCTTCTTCGAGCACTACCTAAAGATGTAGACGTAGAATAATTTAGCAGGGGATGGTGTGCGCCATTTCTGTCTCTTGTATAGCACGTAAAGGCTGGCCAGTACCCGATATCCATTCAGGGAAAACTAAAAGGGAGCTATGCCAATGAACTTGAGGATGTCGACATAGTATTGGTGCAATGGCAGGGTTGGCCCAACCTGGAGAAAAGCGGCACTCCAAGGCCCGAACAAGTGAATGCTCTTGTGCGCCCTCTCGTCCTCCTGAGATAGGTACACTAGCATCTCATGGGAATCCACCCCAAAGTGGTCGAGAATCTTCTCCAGGGCACCTTGGTGTCGTAGCTTGTTGGGGATGTCCTCCACCTCGAACCCCGAAACAGTGTAGGTGTTGTCCAACGGCACCGGGCCTGCATTGGCCTCTTCCTCTGAGAGGCTAGTTCAAAGGGATCTCATCGCCACCAGGTTGGAGCCCTCTCATACTACGAGGGCTTAACTGTTACCAGCCACTTATTTCCCCTTCTCGAGGTGTTGCCCCGCTTATCGGGGTATTTGGAGGATCTCGACGTCAATGGCATAAAATCCTTGTTTGTGTATTGGTGAAGCTCCTCGGACATTTGAAACAACAAAACAAGTAGTTAACACCTTGTCCCAAAGAAATATGGGTCAAAGCGAGAATCCCTAAAATTACTACTTGGGGTGGAGAAAGAATTTCTAAAAGCTTGGGATGTCCTCGGGGTCGAAAAATCAGCACCAGAGAACACCACTGAAACTTATGAACACTGCTGAAATCTAGGAATTTTCCAAATTTTGGTCGAGTGTCCATAAAGGAAAAAGTTACCCAAGGTGGACAATAGGCCATTTTGGCCACTCCCAACACCAAAATGTGCCTAAGAAGACCTGTAAAGGGTCAAAGCTTCCCATCAAAATACCACAAAAATCATTCCCAAGCATGCATCTAAACTCCCAAATTAAACCCAACGAAAACACGAAACCAGTAAATACTTACTCGAGATTTAGTGCCGATAAGTGCTGAAATGGGTTCGGACGCTGAAGAATTTCTTGCCGTTTGCCCAGAAGTAAGACGACTCTCACCAATCGTCTAGACTTGCAGAAGAGTCTCTAGAATGGTTGAAGGATTGGGAGGTTTTGAGGAAGAAGATAGTGTTGGAGGTTTCGAATTTTGAATGGCAAGAGTGTTTGTTTAGAGGTCGTTATCGAGCTTTATACTCCGAACATGGAAGGGAGGCAATCGCACCCCGACTATCGGGTTACATACAACATGAACACTCAAGAGTAATCCAACAATCAAATTCTAAAAGGCACGGATCATGATCATTGGCATTGGGAAACGACGTCTTTGGTATGGGGCGAAAAGACGCCTAGGGTACATAGTAAAAGTTTTGAATAGTGGAACCGACTTCTCATTAATTGCACGGATTGATGGGCCCATCAATAGGGAGTCAACACGTGGCACAAACTTTTCAAAGAAGTCAGAGGAAGGCCAAACGTCACCTCTCGAAGACCTATTTGAATTACTCCTCAATAGTCTCCACTGTCCGAGGACAAGTGAAGACTTGGGGGCAAATGTTGTCTGTATTTTGATCATCTGACACGTGGCAATTGAGAGTACTTAGCGATAGTCCATGGAGTCCTCGAGATGTGAGTTCCTTGATGTAATCTAGTCTAACCGAATTGAGGATGTTTCCAGGTGAGGCTATGCCCCGAGGTCTTCTCTCAGGCAAAGGTGTCTTCCAGTGAGACCATGTTTCAGGCCAGTCTCTGAAGCTTGGATACCCACAGGTGAAGCCATGACCTAAGGTTTTCGCTTGAGGATAGGATGTTTCCAAGTGAGGTCACGCCCCAAGGTCCCCTTCTCACTTAGCCATTCTCCAAGTCTAGGACTCCGGCCCTCAGACCTAGGAGTAATGTCAGGTGTCAATCACTACAAGTCTGGGCCTTGAAAGGATCATCTAACAACTTTTGGTGATCCTTGATTAGTGGTGTCGAGTTCGTACACTCAACAATATGCATTTCCCACAACACCGCCTAACATGGGCAAACGTGTGCTGCACCCTGACAGTCACAAATATGTTCCCCATAAAGTTGGTGTGTGACTTTCTGCAATGGGCCCCGTAGAATCCGCATGGGTCATAGTATTTATTATAACACAACCCTTTGTGTATTAACTTAACATTAATACCCTGATATTTATGAGAGATGATTATCATTAATGACCCAACCTCTATAAATAGGGCTGGGGTATCTCCTTGCAAATGGTTCAGTTTTTTAGACAGAGAAACTCTGTACTCAGTGCAATATATACGCTGCCTGAGAATCACCATTGAAGCTTGAGGGCTCACTAAATAATAGAGACTCATGGACTAGGGTTATTTTATAACTTGAACCACATAAAACCTTGTGTTTTTCCTTGTTTATCATTTAATCTCTTAGATTAAGCTGGCAGCGAAAAAGGCAATCAACAATATATATATACATGTATTAATCCTAAAATGAATTGAATGGAGTATATGTATAAACTAAATGGTATTGAATTAATAACCATTGCAGTAATAGAAACTTCATATATGTATATATGTAAATGTCACAATCGAATAAATATATATAATATATCTCACATAAGTCAACAACACATTAATTGGAATGACTAAAATAAAATCTGAATAGATGAATCAATACAGATTTTGCAAACAACCAGTTATAATGCAATGAGTATTGCCGATCAAATGAGAAATTCAATGGAGAACTAAAGAATACAGCGGTGCCAAAAAATATAAACATATATATTATGTATATAAAAAAATTTGGAGCATATAATATATATCAAAATTTGAATCCAATAACAATCATATAATCATGATTAATGAAATACACATAATATGAATCAAAATCCTAAAACAATATGGATTTATGAAATAAATTTAAATCATGTGTATCGCTACAAGAAAAAACAGTATTCATAACACTTAAAAACTGCTAACCGGGAGTATTGATAACACTTCTGAAAATGCTAACATAGCCCCTGTTATTACAAGTCCTGTCTTTTCTATAACAGTATTCAAATGTTATGTTCGATGTTATCTTAAACTATTCAATAACACATTTTTAGTTGCTATAATATTCAAAAAATAACATTTAGTTAGAGTATTTGATTATAAATTTGAAGTTTAATCTTATACTTTATACATAACACTTTCCAACTGTTATGAAAATTGTTATATTTGATCATTTTATAACGTTTTTAGTTCATTCTATTATATAAATCATAACTTTTTGTCCCAATTATAATATATTATATAAAACCATAATTATTGTAAATTCTCCCAGTAATAACATTTTGTTATTTTGTAGTATGCATTTTTAATTGTTGTAAAAAGTTTTTATTATTGTATTTTGATTAAAAAAATCACAATTGATCACAAGTGTAATATTAAATAGATCCAAAAATCTAAAATATTCAATATATATGATAAACCATGAGTATTTTTACATTTGAAGACGAACTACTTCAAACCATGACACTGTCCACTTCAAAAGTTCTTAGTTCTAACTTGAGTTTGAAAGCATACATAATAAAATTCTATAGTCTTGCACATCTTTTGCTTCAAAAGTAAAAAACAATAACATAACAAGATACACAAAAAGTAAACCATGAAGCTTGCTCCACCCTCCAATTCATCACCCATTCCATTGTGCACTTGTCTTTGTTGTGAGGTTGATTTGCTTAGCTACCCAAGAGTTTAAATAATTAATGCTTAAACTTAGAGTAAATAGTAAACTAAAAGAGTACAAAAAGAAAGAAAGTTAATAACCTCATTAAGACTTTATAAGATGGCCATGCAATTACACTAACTACAGCACATAGGCATGAAAGATTGAAGATTTATGCTTGGTAAAATACTCATTAGAAAAGTTAGCTCAAACACTTTATGATTATGAAATGAAAATGCAAATGATACACCAACCAAACATATAAATATATATACATAAACAATACAACAACTAATTTATAAAGAAAACCCAATAGCATAGACACATGAACTAGAATTAGATCAAATATAATGTTCCAAATAACAAGAGTAATGAATTTTCCATTTTTATTGTAGATTTCACTAAAGGACAATTAAAGGTTTCTCAAAATCATGCAGACCTAGTTTCCATAAACTAATCAAATAAATTAAAATGTCACAATAGAGTGAAGGTATTGTTCTGTTGAGATTATATATGAAACACCACAAAGAGTACAAAGCATAAACTAAGCACAACTATAGAAGTCAAAGATAAATTCTTAATCTGCATAATTCTTGCTAATTTATTCAGTAAAAAATTCAATTTTGTTAGTAAAAAGGACTTAATTACTAAAATATTAAAATTTTAGGGACTAAGCTGCTAAATTGTAATAAGTAGAGTATTGTTCAAAGACTAATAGAGACAAATACCCAAAGTAAAATCATTATGGTAAGGTTCAAAGAGATATTACCACTCCTAATCCAAGCATTGTGTAAGTTGTCAAACCAAATCCAACTAGAGCATTTTTTCCAAAAGCACCCTGTGGATACATGCAAATAGATTGTGACAAATGCTCTACAAATTAAAGTAATTCTAATATGATACTTCTAAGAGGACTTATAAAGAGAAATATGTATGTTTCTCAAACATGGAACTTCTAAAATAATTTCCCAACTAAATTCATAATACAATTTCAACTTATATACAGGCCCAAGGAGAAAGCTTGCACTCAAATTAAACAAATGGTCAACTAATATTTAGAGTGCATAATAATGTGGATATAATCATTGGAATGGTGGTATTTAGATTTATGGGTTATCTTGAAGACTGTTTTGTCAAGAAACTTGCCACCCACTACAATCACAGGGTTCAAAACATGGCTGCACCTAAAATGCAGATTTGGATATTATGATTTTACATCCAAGCTCTAGAATAGCTGTTGATTACAACTAGGCCTCAACCATATGATTCAAGTGGTTGAGGCAGAAGACACAAAGGAGAATATTACCTGCACAGCTCTTCCACCGTCAAGAAATAAAAACGTAGTCCAAATGTAGGTACATTGTAACATTCTCCATTCCAAGTAATCATGTTTCAAAGACATCAAATTCACTTTAGATGACCCTGAAAGAAAATGGTTTAGAAAATGATCTAGCCACTAATTTTCAGAGCTGTGTGTTCACGTTCTCTTCCATTACTTTCCGAAGTTTACTACACTTTACTTACAGTTATATATTCCAAAAAATTCTAGTACTGTTTCATTCACTTATGGTATATTTTGATGAAATAATTTCCTTTTAAGGAATAATGACCTAATTACTTGAGTTGAGATTATTAAGCTTCTTGAACTTTGATTTAAAATGTGAACACTGCTAGAAAACATTCAGGCAAGGGTTACTTTAGTTTTGATAAGAAAATGTGTGTCCCTGTGGACATGGGACACGCCTAACACATCTAATTGCAATTGTATTGTTCTGAGTTGGTGTGGTGGAGCAGGGAAAGAATGGCAAGAAATTGTAGAGAAAAAATGTATTAGAATTTTTTTCATAAAAATATGACATAGAATCCTTATCATGGTATATTATTTGGTCTCTGTCTTGATAATAGAATTTACAAACTAATACAGTTATAAATAATTTACTTAAGATAGTATTTCAGGTAATGAAATGTTTAGTGAACCACTAATATCAAAGAAACATTCATTAGAATAAATGTTTTTCTTTGAGGGGATTATCAGGGATCTAAAATGGCTCTATGATCAACATTCATTCGTTGCATTCATGATTAATTCTAAGTAATCAAATAAAAGGTCAATGGATTTTGAAGCTGGTACAAGAGATATTATTTGATAAAAATTGGCTTTAAGCAAAACAGAACTAATTAAGTGAAGATATAAATCATTCAAAATTTCTCATGGTTTAATCAAAGATTTCATTGGAAATTTTCTTCCATGAATTTTATATGAATGGAACCTTGTTTCTTAATTAGAATCAAGAGAAATTATTGGACACAAAAGTTTTCAATGCCAACATAGAATTAGAGCATACTTACAAAGCAATGTTTAAAGAAAGTGATAAGAGAACAAACAGTAGTAGAAAAATTACATTTATTCATAGGCTTCTGTGGCCGTTACAAATTTCAATTATATTTATATATTTATTTAGATGAAGATAGAAAGCAAAACATAAATATCACACCAAGACATAATTCTTCCTAAGATATAAATTCAAATGAGCAATTTCTATTTACAACTTTGTCAAACAATTTCTTGTATCTTAAAAGAGAAGGTAAAGAGTATGATCTACATTGTTTTCTACCAAATTTTGTTAGTGCTATGATTTATTTGTGTAGAAAGAGGCTGTGACTTTTGTGGCAAGACAAATGATATTGGTATTGAAAAATATATCTCTACATTTTGTTGACAAAAAACAGCCTGTAAATAATGAAAAAAAGCCTTCAATAAGCATAATTCTAGCAGATAATGACATGTCCTATTATGCATCAATAAGATTGGAAGAGAAGATAATGATTTTAAATGTTTATGGCTACTCTAATTTTGATATGAAAATGTGTCCCTTCAGATATTAGACATGCCTAAGACATCTTATTACAAATTTTAAATTTTATGTTCTGAGGTTGTTTGGTGGGGTTGGGGTTGGGGGCCAAGAAAAATGAACTGGTATTTTATTTTAGGGCAGCCAGATCTGAACTTTGAATCCATAATGATGACTGGTTAGACAATACCATGTGATTCCACAAGGACTATACCTCACTTGACCCCTTCTAGCTAATTTTCTCTATAGTCTTGACCATTCATTTCAATGCAATAGATATATCTGTCCTATACATCTTATCAAAGACTATTAGTTATAAATACACATATGAATGGGGATCACTACCATCCCATGTTCTCAAACTCAAAAGTATCAAGCTAATTTCATGACTTTTATTTGATTGGAACTTTTTTTTTATGAATATATCATAGACTACTTGTCCCAAGTTCTTGGTCTACATTCTGTTTTGGTATTTTCAGAAACCAAACAAAGTAAAATTCTTGACATAGATTATGATCAGCAATATACTTAGGAAAGTAAAATTAAATTGAGTGTTCCTCATCACGAAGATTGGAGATAGTTTGTTTGTACAAGATACTTCATTTGAATTAAGTAGAGAACAAAATTATGTTGTACTTTTGACAATTCTTTCTCTAAATTTTTTTAAAGAAGTTGTCACATAAAAAAAGTGTATATTCTTTTATCAAAGTTATATTTCAATCGAGGATAAAGACTTTTCTCTAATCATAAACCCTTCTTGCTACTTTTCTCAACCTAATATTCTATGAAATAGTGATTAAAATTTCCTCTCTATTACTAAGCAATAGCGAGGATTTTAAATGTCCTCTCTATAGTTCAACAATAGAGACAAAGTATTAGCGAGGAAGTTTAATGACAATTTCATTATCGCTATTCGATATAGCAAGGATTTAGAAAGCTTTAGCGAGAAAAAAATTCATCTCTAAAACCCGATTTTGTTATAGTGCCAACACAAAATGATATTTCAGTTTCTTTAAGAAGGAAAAGGACCCTAAAAAGAGAAGCAACTCAGGCAGAGATGCTTGCAATACAACTGAAAAGGACCTCAAAAAATATACAAAAAGATTATTACACCATTTACAAGTATATGTTTTTAACAATCTAATTAATGTACCAATCATCAAACAAACCAAGCAAACACAATTCAATTATAAAATAGTTATACTAGATAAGTCTATATAAAAGCAAACACCATTTTCCCCTAGACTAGCATCTAACCATCTACCAATATCATTTCAACTAATTCAAAAACGCATGCATGTTTTCTTCCTTATCTTGCCACAGCACACAAATTTCTCAGATCCTACTTCACTAAGACACACAAGTTCTCAACCTTCCGTTATCACCGCAGCACACAACAATGATCTATGAACCTACTTCACTATGGATGAATATTTAAGATATTCAAACTCCTCTAACATTTGCATAATATTAAAACAAAGGTAAAAGGCATACCTCTTGCAAAATGCAAACAAAAGTAAGAGTCTCTCGTGAGAGATTGCTTGCACACCAAGTATTTTGCCTCTTCTCTTGGAGGCAGCCTATCAAAAAAGTTTTAACTATATTACAAAGAGAATAAAAATATAGAGATAGAGACATATATAAGCAATATGACAGCACCAAACAAAAATCTCATTATTTATGATCAAAACCCATACAATCAATATTATATATTTTCACATGAATAAAAGTCTGATAAAATCATATTATAGAATATGCATCAATCAAATCTGTAAAATCCAAATTTCATACACAAAAGCCAACAAAAGGACTAAAGAAAAGGTAATCTAAATCCATATTCTCAAATCACAAACATTAAGTATTAAGCACCATATTCTTACACTTAAAACATCTCTAATTTTTCTCTTTGTATTCTCTTAATTAGAAACAATTCCAACACAAAAAATTATATAAACCTGAACTAAAGGGGAAATGGCTTACCTTCATCAGTTGTAGCAAAATAAATTATTAAAAAAAAAGCAACAACACAAACCAAAGAAATAATCTTTAAGGAAAACCAACAAATTAAAGCCCACTTAAAGGATCTTGACACAACCATAATGTGAAAATATAAGGTTTATTTATAAAAGTTCTAGGAAAAAAAAAAAAACAAACATATTATAGAGCTGAAAATATAAATAACCATTATGCAAGAAAACATAAAATTATGTCAAATAATAAAACATAACCAGTCATGTAATGAAAATTTGTTACATAATGATTAAAAATAAATCAAATATCACTTTAACATACATTTTAAATCAAGTTAATTGTACTTTAGTACTTTAGAAAACGCAATCAAAACTATGGTTCTTTTAACACATATAAAAACTAAAATGCACTTTAGAACAAATAATAGCAAAATTTTCTTTATTGACTTACTTTCTGATTAAAATTAGCTCAATGAAAGGGCTAACTTAAATATATGTAGGTAGCAAATGAAAATAATATGAAGTCACTCAATTTCTTAATTGAATAGAGATGAAATAGAAAGCTCAACACCTTGAATTTGATCCAAACTAAGTGGAAATTCTTGAGCCAAAAACTTGAGTCTCAAAGAAAATAAAGATGGGATCAAAAGTAAGAGCAAACTCAGTAGGTCATTTCTTCAAATGCCGAGAGTAGATAAACCATATACATAAAAGAATTTCATGATTATAAATGAAGCATACTTGTATGAAAATATTTCACCTTGAGTTTTCCAATTTCCTTCAAGCTTAACATCACTAGATCAGAGTCTAAGTGCATGCCTGCACAAAGAATTAAGAACAATGCATCCTAGAAAACATTAAGAAAACTTTCAGCATCACAGATGTACTTACTTCAACAACCATGCAAAAGATAGAAATCAAAGCTAACTAAGTGTTTCCAAGTCATAATACAGTGGCCAAAGTTATAAATAGAAAGTGCAAAAAGTAAGAATTAAGTATTTGTCAACCAAGAATGAGACAAATTAAAAGCTTAACTAATATGAGAGGGACATGTATATGTCTAAACATTCACAAAGTTTTTTTTACCAAAACAAGCATGTTCATATGAAATGAAAGATACAAATGCTCAAAAGCATAAATGCAACTAAGTTGAAGGGCCACTAAGATATGCAATGTTAGAGCGTCAAAAACAGAAAAGAGAAACAATAGCTCCACCACTTGAACCTCATACATGAAAAATTCCTTGTACCGTATTTGCAATTAATGCTAAATGAAAAATAGAACTGAGGGCCAATAGAATTAGTCTAATATATTCACTGAAAATACAATGAAAAAAGAAAAGGCAAAAAATGCATAATCCATTAGTCAATCCAAAGTGAAATCCCTATGCATCTCAGCTCACAAATGACTTTCAAAATCTAAATAATAGCATTTGAATTAGTATGAAATTTGTACAATAAAATTTATTCCTAGTGTTCAAGTTATGTATCTATGTCCCAAAAAAAATAATACAAATTATACAATAAAACAACGTATATTGATCATAATACCAACTCAAAATTAGTTAACTAAAACTTGAACACATTCACAAATGAAATCACGTGATATCTGTGTAAAATGAACCTCTCAGTGGCCTCAGTGCTTTTTCAGAAAGTGAAATTCTTGTGGCAGACTTTTGTTCATAATCTGAACACCTCCTAAACAAACAATTATTTCTCAGTTATGCTATTAAAGTTGGTTTGTAATTAAATATATAAGAAAAAGATATTGTTGAAATATTCACTGAGGTGAGGAGAACACAAATCTATTCAGACTTTTTCACTAATAATTGTATAGTGGATTCAATTTCACTTTAAAATATGCCTCAAAATGTCTATAAAAAAAAGTGTCAAACACCCACTCTTTCAACAATAAATTTATATGAAAAGACTAACCCACGAAAAAGATCTTTCCCAAATTCATTGTAATCTCTAATAAGAGTTTCAACTTCCAAACCAAGAATCCCAATCACCGTTGAAAAAGGGACCCAAATAAGTAAATTTAGAGCTCAATTTATTAAAAAAAAACAGAACTCTTAAATAAAAACACTCAATCAAAGACAATTATATTCATTATTCCTCAAAGTTCAACTACTTGAACAAAGTCCCAGTAACTTATATCATCTCATATCCATTGCAATCAACCTCATTTGCTTCAAATTGAACACATCCTCTATCAGAGTGCTAAAATAATCAACTTTCAAAACAACAATGTAATGACACTGAAAAAGAAAAGAAAAGAAACAGCTAGAAATGTAATGTGATGGATTTTGGGATTTCTAGAAACTCACCTTCAAGCTGGTTCTCACTCAAGTCCAAGAAATCAAGCCCCTTTTTTTTCTTTCCGAAATCCATCTTATTTGGGTAATTTACTGATCTTACCGATTAAGAGGAATTAGCTCCTTTTATACAAAGGATAAGTTAGAAACTAACAGAGCTAACGAAGTTGTTAAGAAACAGTAAAATAGAATAACAAGGCCAAACAACACAAATACACACATATATATATATACATATACATTGATGATCTGATATGAAATTGAAATCTAAATTAAAAATTACCTCACAGTTTCGAATACTCTGGCCTGGTTTCGTGCTTCCAGTAGGAGAGTTAGCAAGCGCGCGACTCGTGAGGGAGATGCCTGGGTTCTTGCTTCCAGCAGGAGAGATAGCAAGCACACGATTCGTGAGGAAGATGCCTGGGTTCTTGCTCCAGCAGGAGAGACAACAGCGGGAGAGATAAACAGAGAGGGGGGGACGAGAGACTCAACGACTACAGCACGGGCGTGGTCGTGGTGTGCTTCAGTTGCGTGAGTACCGGCGTGAGGGAGGATTCAGCAGGGGTGTGGTTGTGGTGTTAGAAAGCCGAGAGAATGTGAGAGAGTGAATGAGAGAAAGAGCAAGGGCGAGCGAATGAGAGAAAGACTGAATGAGAGATTAGGGATTTGAGAGTGAGAGAGGCATGCGCTGGTAGAGATTAGGAATTTGAGAGTGAGAGAGGCATGCGCTGGTAGAGATTAGGGATTTGAGAGAGAGAGAGGCATGCGTAGGGATTTCAGATTAGGGATAAGTTTTTTTTTTCATTTGCTGTTCTCTTTTGTCAATTTTAGGCGGCAAAAAGGGTTTCATTTACCGCCTAATTTTTTTTTCCCGTGTCTTTTTTTCTCCGTGTCTCCGTATCAATAGCACTTCTAAAATTATGTTATATTTTAATGTAATATTTGAGAAAAATTGTTGTAGTGTATAAACATAAAATTCCATAACCACAACCAATATGATCAATCATAATAATTCAACATAAAGCAAGGCTCTGATACCACTTGTTGGGACTAAATCTAAATATGCATAGATCTAAACTTATGTCAGATTATTAAGATTACATAGTAAACCCATAAGACATACCTAATTCAATGATGTTGGATATTATAAGGGTTATGGGTTTATGTCTTCCACAAACTAAACTTTTCTCTCTATGGGTTTCACTCAATTGATGGAAATAGAGGAAGAGAGGTGATGAAAGACTAGCCTTGGGGACCAAACCCTATAGCATTCTTTATATAGTAATCCAATTAGAACCCCATTAACCCTAATTAGCTTTACTATTAGGTACCACGCATTACAAAGTCCATACCATATAAGATGTTTAATTGGGCTCCTTTAATTAGATCACTTAGTTAGCCCAACTTAGAACATTAGCTCAAATATAATTGTCTTAATTTGTTAGTCCACACATTAAGTTATTAAAAATAACCCAACACGTTGTTGTGTTGTTGTCCCAAAACAATGATTGGGACAAGACTTTGATGTGTCTATTTGAGATTATTTGAGTATGTATGTGTGCTTTGTGATAGGGATTAGGAGTTTCTTTGATATATCTATGTTGTATTATGTTCTTACTGTATGCACAAATATCATCTGTTGTGTCTTGAAGACTTGCTTACTCACATCAGATCTGGGTATGAAAAAAAATTGTTAAATGTTTGTTATTTTTTAGTTTTTCTTCTAGACTAAGATTTGTGGCTTCAAGGTAGTGGTGTTAGGTTTGTGGGCAGAGGGGACAAGCGGATATGTGGCTTGTTTTGGGGAAGGATCAAATCTAGGATTTGGGTTATAGATGTGTTCTGATTTTTTTGAAAAATTTGATAGAAGCGTGATGAGATGAAGAAGATTATGAGATTGATTTCGATTTGTGTGTATTCGTGATTTTAGTTTTGGATTCATGTGATTTGGGATTTTGATTGGCGATCTTGAAGATGAACTCTTGTTTTTATTTTTTTAATTTAAATTTGATTTGTTTTAGTTTTGGGTTTTATTTTAATTTAAAATGAATTTTAAATTATTTTAAATTTTTTATTATATTTTAAATTATTTTTATTTATTTTTTTAATTTTAAATGAATTTTTAAATAAAAACTAAATAATAAATAACATGGACTAATTGTGTTTTGACATGTAGGCAACAACTTGGCACTTAACGGTCAGGTACTGACGGTTGTCAAGATATGTTGACGGAAGGTATTTATGCCGTAAAAAAAAGATAGGTATTAAAATGTTAATTTTCAAGAAGTTAGGTATTTTTGCCGCCAATTACTCTAATGATAATTGTTTTAACTTACATAGGATGATATAGGCAGAGAAACAACATCCTTAGGGATATATGCTCAGTAAGAGTGGAAGTTTTACTTTAGGCAATGAGTCCTCAGATGATGTCATGAAGGTAAATAGTGCTCAAGATATTGTTCACCAAATGTTAAGAAGGTGCTCGAGCATGTGCAAGCTTGATACTTGAGCTCCCTCGATAGGGATTGATCTTAAACAGATGGAATGATTGGTTCTTAGAAGTACTCGATAAATACATATTCAAGGGAGATGCTTGAACATGAGGAGTTCGACGACTAGAGAACAAGTGAATCCAATAATTAACTCAATCTTAATTATAGACCAGGAAAAAAAGTAGAATAGTGTGTGATGAAGTTAATAAATGTTGATTGGTTAAGTCTACAAAATATAAAATAGTTTAAGATATTTTCCAGTATTTAATTATGTTATCCAAATTTAAATATTTAAATTATAATAAATTGGATAATTGATTTTCTTGATTATTGGAAACCCTAAAGTACCAGTCACTCTATATAAATAAGATGGTGGTAGTGAACTATGTAAGCCATGAATATGTGGAAATGTTTTCAAAATTGTGACATAAAAAAATTATTTATATATATCAATGGGCATAGATCAATTTTTTGGGTTGAATAATTTTGGTTTCTCTCTCTTTAAATTATAAATAGGTTTTGGTACCCATGAGGTTAGGTTTGAATCCTTAATTTGTTGTATATATTTGTAAATGAATAAATAATTGTTACACCCAAATTTCAAGAATAAAATAAATAACCTCAAAATGTAAGCTCGAAAAGGTTAAGCTTAGGATCTATAAATTTTAGCAGTACATTTATACGAATTGTCAAGTGGTTCTAGATCTGTTATTAGCACTCGAGCATGAGTCACATCATTCGAGCCTGAGTTGTAGGCTCGAAGACACCAACCTACTCTGAGGAACGTACTAGACCAAATTACTGGATGAGGAGGAGGTTTCAACTGGAACCATGATCTCGAAGCTTGGATAGTCTTGAAAGCACGTCAGCACAACGATTGAACTCAATGACGTGTTTGGCACGCAAAAAGGCTATTAGGAAATCCCTATTTTGTAGGGATACATTATTATTGTCATGGAATATTATGTAATTAACACATAAATTGTATTTATTTCATATTTAATTGATTGATTGTAACTTTCCTGAATTAGGGGAAGATATTCTTACAACAAGGTCTATAAATAGCATGGAGTAGTTGATTTGTATTCTCACACAAATTGTACTGGAAAATACTATGTCAAATTGCTTACATTCAAAGGTTTGAGAAAGCAGTGATAATAGCAATGACTCATGGACTAGGCAGATTTTAACTGATGAACCACGTAAAAAACCTTTGAATTCTTCTATTTTGTCTATATTATTGTTTAGTGCTCTTCATAATTAAGTTGACAAAAAAACGACATCAACAGTTTGGTATTTTCATTGAGAGCATTTAGCAAATCATTGTATTGTTTAATTAAAACCTCCTACACATCATCAATGGTTGCCACAAATAAACTCAGAACTAGTGGGCAACCATCACCTCAAATCCCCGAGGAGCACACTCCTCAGACGGAGAACTATCCACAGAGGCCTGGGAAGCAGCCCATGGTAGATCAGAGCCTCGATGAATGGAGTGCATCATTTGATAAGGGTATTTTGGATATTATATTTTATATCCTTTCGCACTTAGATAATGTTCCTTTCAAGTGTTTTTAGGAGTTCTTAGCTTTGTTTCACGAGTTTTTGATTTTTAAGTCATAAAATATTTTATAAGGTATTATTGATGAATTTGATATATTTTTGTGGTTAGGAATGAATGTGTAATGATAGGACTCGAGAAAAAGAAGTTTGGAACAAGTTTGAAGTGTTTTAGAAGTCCCTAAACCCGAGGTTCAAGCCTAAAGTTGAAGATTATGAAGGAAAAGCACGCGAGCAGAAAATAGCTTGTGGCCGCGGCCTGGGAGACAGGGAGTAGTGGCCGCGGCCTCCGTGCGATTATGACCGAGAAAATGACCTGTGGCCGCACCCACCAAGAATCATTGGTCACAGCCGTGCGACAATTTTTTCTTTAAAATTTAAATTTTAAATGTAATTTTTGAGGGGCTATAAAAGGGATTATGGTTAATTTTTATGATAACTTTGGATTGCGAATTTTAGAGGCTGGAGCAGTAGAGGTAGAGAAAAAAATATCATCATCTATATTCTTCAATCTAGTTTTTCTTTCTTCTAAAAAATCTTTATTTTCATTGAATATATATGTTTATGAATATGAATATGATTATGGAGTAGTTTTCTTTATAGTTGAGGGTTATTTCAAAACCCTAGACATGAGATCTTGAATGCATTGATGAATTTTATTCCTTTTATTCCCTTGTATTAAATTGCCTCTATTTTTCTAATTGAATGTTATGAATCTTGTCAGATCTTGTTAGGTGGCCAACTAATTAGGGTTTTGCATTATTCTACTATCATCTTAGGATTTATATTCACCTAATAGTTTAGGATTCTAAGTAGAGTGATAAATTGCAATTAGAGTATTGTGACGGGCATTTTGATTGTGATGAAAAATAGAACCCAGGTTAAATGAATTGCATGCTTAATGAATTTATTTCCTAGATTAACTTGTTTCCACAAAGTGTAATGCTTTTACTAGGTTAAATAGATCGCATGCTTAATGGGTTTATTGCTGGGTAAAAAGGGTTAATTAAGAGTACTTAGCTTTAATTAAGTATAATAGAGAAACTTGGATAATTGACTGCTTAAGTGTTATCTGAAGGGTTAATGGTTTAATTGGGAATAGGGAATATTATTCGTCATTGTTGATAGATTGATTCTTAAAGATGGAGAGTAATTCTTGACTATTTCTTTAATATCGTTATATCCTTAGTTATTCAATCTTTGATGTTTATTTTATTTTATGTTTTCAGCTGTTAAAACTAAAACCCCTTTCTAATTTTTAGTAGTATTATTTTGAATAATAATTTGATCATAGTCCTCGTGGGTTCGACCCTTATTTACTGCTATACTGAAGTAGCTGATGTAAGTAAAAAAAATACATATTTAAATTTGATACGGCATACGACACGCATCAATCATCGGCCTCCAGAGGGCAACCTGCTCAGACTCCTGGGCTCAACGAAGATTTATATTATAGTCTTGAAAGGTACATATCAATCGTGGAATTGGAGAATCATAGATTGTGCGAATAGCTGCCCGAGGCTACACGAAGAAATGAGGAATTGGCTAGGCAAGCCACTGAAGTACATGCACTGCCCTGAAGGACTAAAGGACGACCCCAATGGAGTACTACCGCCAGAATGGCTGAGTAAAGGTCCCAACAAGCCCAACCGAGGCCCATGACAAATAGTGGCAATGGTCGCCCTGGAGGAAACACTCAAAATGCTGCTAGGAGTAATCCTACGGGAAATGTACCTGCTAGAACTAGGAATAACCGAGCTCCTTCGGTACCTCAGAATGATAACCCCGAACGTGCCAGGAACAACCCGGAACCTGTGCGAGCCAATTCTGGACCTTCCAGACCCAATAACGGGAGGCCACTAATATCACCGATAAGGCATCCACCCTCGCTGATAATACACCCCTCTCAAGCTCGAGAGGCACCCTAGCTAGCTCCCAATGGGAACCAAGCAGGGGATCGGAGAGGGGATCGGGCACCCCAGATACCTTCTCAAAGTGGGAGCCGAGACAGAAACCATTGGGCTCAACCTAGACAAGGGGGTGAACGTGAGGCCCCCCGCGAGAGGCTCACCAAGGACATAGGGCACCCCAGCTAACGGGAATTCATATGTCGAGGTCACAAACAACTAGGGCGAGGGGGCAAGCAGAAAACCCACCTCGTAACAATTGAGTCACACAACAACCAGGGAGGAATGTCAGCTTCCTCAGTGGAAGTTTGAACCTCAGCCGGTCGATGAGTGTGTACAACACTGAGCCTAGGAATGATGGGAATTATGAGAATGATTATCCTGATCTTCGAGACCAAGTGAATCAAAACCAGGGGCAGACTAACCCGTCAAACCCAGATTTACGAACACAGTTAAATAACCGAAAAAAGCCTTTGCAACCAGTACACGGGAATCAATATAACCCTGTACTAGGATAGGGAGCAATATGTTTTGCAAACAATAACCAACTAACCCAGATGCAAGCTCAACCTCCGGTGGACTTGGTCCAATAAAGGATCAACCAGCTTGAAAGAGCATTCAGGCTCCTTCAAGAAGAAAGAAATAAGGACAAGGCTAATGACTCGGATGAGGAGCTCGAGCCTTTTGATCCTCATATATCAAACACCCCATTTCCTTATGGATTTAAGATACCCCATGTGGTGCCTTGCGATGGGAATTCTGACCCATATAGCAACCTGAGTACGTTTAACACAATAATGCGAGCCAGCAATGTTGAATACAAGCTAAGGTGCATGCTCTTTCTGACTACACTCATGGGACCAGAAAAAAATGGGTTTGACAAGTTCCGAAGGCACTTGATCTCGTCATGGGAACAACTAACTAAAGAGTTCAAGAAGCAATTCAAGGTCATGTTGAGTGTCAAGCCCGAGGCCTCAACATTAACTAATGTTAGGCAACAGCTAGGAGAGTCATTAAAAAGATACCTGGCGAGATTCAACATAGAAGTTGCACGAGCTCGAAATGTCGATGACAGTGGTCATCTCATGGGAGTACGAGCTGGAGTAGTGCCAGGAAGTCCCCTTTGGGACGACATGCAAAGGAAACCCGTGTTGATAATGACCAAGTTCAACAACTTGACTCAGAGGTTTGTCAATGTAGAAGAGGTGAAGTTAGCATTAAAACTGACTCCTCAGCCCATAATAACTACAATGACGAACATTAACTTAACCTTGACCTCGGCTACGCCCTCAACACCATGGCTCTCAGGAGATAACCCTTCAAAAAGAAAGTGTTAGGAAAACATGTATTGCCTCAATGGAAAAGGTAAGAAAAAATATTACAACTCTATGCAAAATATTACAATAGACAAGGATTGATTAAATAAAGTGTTACAACTCTATAACTGAAAAATACAAATAAAAGGAGAAGGGGATGTAAGATGATAGAAATAGAAAGTACAACTCTATTACAAAAAGATACAAGTAAACTAGAAGTGTTTGAACAAAGGAAATAAAAGGATTACAACTTTTAAACAAAAGAACAAGTAAATAGAATAAGAAGTAAAGAAGAAAGAGCAATAGAAGAAAATAAGAACAAGAACCAAAACAATAAACTCTCACTCACACAACCAAAGTGAAGAGTGTTGGGGATCACCAACTTGAACAAGGTTTGAAACCTTTGTCCAAAAGCTTATTTCCCCCTAACTCAAGCACTAAGAGATCTCTCACAGATTATAGGAAATGCTTTCTGGAATAATCAAGCCTCAAGGTGTTTCTAGCCAAGTGCCCTAGTGGATAGAAAAGTTGTGTCTTACAAGTGAGCATTAGGCTCCTATTTATAGAGTTTAGAGACAACCTTTGAATTTCAAATTCCAACAACCCCCATGGTTGTTACCAATGATTAATTGGGTGTTTTATGGAATTAAAATAGAGATTTGGGAGTTACTTGGCTGTAGGAATCGTTCAAAATTGGATAAAAACTAAAATTGTATGAAGCTGTCAGCCACTAGGGCCACGGCGCCTATTCCAGGCGCTGCGACCCTCAGTCAAGTTCAGTAACAAATTTTTCAGTTTTTTCCAAAACGTTCCAATTTATTCCCACTTGATTTTGTAACTTCCATACACAATATGGGAGTTAAAATCACATCTCTATCAGCCATTTCTCATATGGCTTTAAGAAATTCATCTCAATATTGTGTAACAACAAATCTACACAATAATGGGTGATATTTAGGAGTTACAAATTTGTGATGAATTTGTAACACCAAATATGTTACATGTTTGGATATTTCACATATATCCAAATAATGTAACTCTCTATTATATGTTACAATATGTGACACTCTATATTACATTTATTTAATCTACAACATTATATTTTAAAATAATATAATATTACATTATATTATAAAATAATATAACAGAAAGAACAATGAAGGGAATAACTTGGAAGCGAGCGTGGGTAAGAAGCAAAAAGGAGATAAATACTTCTCCATATACATAGTTTATACCGAGCTTACATATACTCGGGAGAACATTTTTATCGCAAATGAGAACCAGGTCCCTTTCAAATGACCTAATCTGATGCGAAATCAGAAGTCTAAAAACGATACCAATAAATTCTACAGATTCCATAGGGACATTGGTCATACCACCGATGAATGCAGACAATTGAAGGACGAGATCGAAGGTTTGATTTCCAAAGGATACTTTGGGTAGTATGTCAAAAATAGGAATCTGACCCAAGCTTCGTTTGGGCAGAGGGTAGCTCCTACATAGCTGGCCCAAAAGAATACGACCCCACGCGCAAGGGAGGATGACCGACCTCCCCTAATCGATGGGGAGGATGTAGTAACCATCGCCGGAGGACCGCATATCGCTAGGTCAGGAAGAAATGCCCACAAAATATATGTCAACGAGCTCAAGATAGGGGACGAATCTCCCTATGAACCTGAACGTCGAGATCCAAAACAATAAAGGGTTGAAACCCAACCCATTACTTTCACTAAAGAAGACGCCTCGCACGTCCAGTTCCCCCACAATGACCCTTTGGTCATCACCTTCGAGCTCGCCAATAAAAGGGTACGTTGCGTCCTAATAGATAATGGGAGCTCGGTTAACATCCTGTATAAATCCACCTTGTAAAAGATGGGACTCTCCGTTCAAGACCTGAAAGCATGTGCAACGACGTTGTATGGATTTTCAAAAGAAGAAATTGCCAGCACGGGATCTATCGAGCTCTCGATGACCTTGGGAGACAATCCAGTCTCGGTAACCAAGATGATGGATTTTGTAGTGGTTTACACCCCTTCGACCTACAATGTACTGCTCGACAGACCAGCCCTGATTGGGCTGGGGGTTTTTTCATCTGCGAGGCACCTGCCCATCAAGTTCCAAACACCTAGTGCCATTGGGACATTGAAAAAGGACCAGCTAGCCGCCCAAGAATGCTATATCATCTCAATGAGGGGGAAGAGACAAACAAGGCACAAGCACTTGTTGTCATCCGAGAAATAAGCGGGACAATCTACGAAGTTGAAGAAGAGATCAACCCCAGGATAGAAGAGGATAAGGACGATCTCGGACCAATCGAGGAGGTCGAGGATGTAGAGCTTGATGAAAAGGATACTGTTGTGATAAATTTAATATTTGATTCTAAATATGCAAGTGCACATAATCACACAAGTAATATAATGATAAGTAAATCGTCTCCACAAGGATTGCAAAATAGAAAAATAAGCAAAACAGTTACTAAACAACTTAAAGTACTAAAAATCAAATGGGTTGTTTTTAGGCTAAGCAAAATATTAAAAAGATGGAAATACTAAAATTAAAAACTGAACTGAACAAGAAATTTGAGAGAAATATATGGATTGCAAAATGGACTTGAATTATTGAATTCCCCTATATTAATCATCCTAAATAAATTGCGGACAGATTGCGGCAGCAATATTCTAGCAAAACTCCCAGGTTAACAAGAATTCATTTAAACACTCATAAAACTTTCCCAAATTTTATGACATTAATTCTTTGACCTAATTAAACATATTCCTATGCAAAATAAGATTTAAGAATGCAATTCAAAGTTTAATTCTCAAAAGTTACACAAGGCAAATAACATATCCCTATGTTACTTACTAACATAATCTAACCTAGATTATGACTTGTGTCATCCAAGTTCTTCCCATTACATTTAATCTTTCCAGCATTAAACATAATTAAATAAACTGTCATTGCTGGCCCAAACAACAACAAGAAATTAATATAAGCACACTTGAATGAACAAGGGAGATTTTACTAAAATAAAGTGCAAGAAATTGATAGACTATAACATAGGGTTCATCACCAATTCAAGCCACCTAAAAATTAGTTCATGGCTGAGTTCATAAACATTAATCCACAATTAAAACAGTCCATAATATTCAGATTCAGCAATCACTAAGAAAATGTAAAAATGGAGTTTAGAAATAGAAAGAAGAACAAATCCAAAGTGATGCTTGAGCTAGCTTCTTCCTTCTCCTTCTTCTTGCTGATTTTTGGTTCTCCTTGTTTCTTCTTGCTGGTTTTTCTTTCCCAAAATGGCTGCTACCTTCCTATTACGGCTGATGCCTCATTTTGTGTATTCTAGGTTTTCTCTTTTCTTTCCAAAAATACAATATTGCCCGTTTTTTCTCCAAAAACGTGAATTCCTCCTTTCTCTTTTGTCATTTTCTCCCATATGTTGACTGATTCTTTCTGCCCTTGCCACCTCAGCCAATATTCTAGCTCACCCATTGACTTTCCATGTGTTCCATGTGCCCAAAAGCTACCTGATCAAAATGCTTCAGCAAAACCTGATAATTCAGCCATCAAAAATTCAATTAAAATAGTTTCATATGTTAGTTCATTCCTTGAACAAATATTTATCCATGAAACTACTACCTTTAACCCATTAGTTATTAACAACTACAAAAATAATTAAACTTAATTAAGATAATAAAAACACCAAAATTAGCTACAAATGCTAAAAATAAACTATCACCCATGATTTTTCCACAATTATAAGTGCAAAAGCACATGAAATAATTCTTTATTCAAGAGTTATCACACCCCCAAACTTACGACATTACTCGTCCTCGAGTGATGACTCTGAAAAAAAAATACAACTAACAAAAGACACAAAAGGCACAAACTAAACAACAAAAGACAAGGAAACAACAAAGACAAAACATCATAACAATGGATAAACTTTGCTATGCCAATGGTAAAAAGGGGAAGGCTCTCGGGAATTTATTTTGAAAAAGGGAAGCTGAATTTCAATCTTTCACAAGTTTTAAACCAAATTCTTCAAGCATTAATGCCACTGCCAAAATATGAATCAAGTGTTTCACCCTTTAGTGCATGCATAGCTTTTCCTAAACAATTTAAATCATAAAAAATCAAGCAAGACCTTGGTCCTTAAGCTTAAATAATGTCTCCATAAGTTACTTAGTGATTCCTCACTCCACTAATTAAGACAAACACCACACCAAAGATCAATAGGACTTTATCAAGCTTGTAATGATAGGCTAGGGTGAAGGTAGGATAAGAGAGATAAATTTTGGCTCAAATCACCCTAAGCAACTCAATCTTTCTAGGACCTAAATACATAAATTCACACATTAATTTCCCCCAAAGAAAACCCCACAACACAATATAAATCTTACCACTAGCCTTTATTACTAACATACAAAGACAAAAACTAAAACAACTTTTCCTTTATTTGAAGAGTACACCCCCAAACTTATTTAAAAACATACATACTTTTTTCTTTCTTTTTCTTTTCTTTTCTGATTTGATTTTTTTTCTTTTCCCTTTTTTTTAGATGATTTGATGCAAGGGAGTGCACTCTTTAATTTTTTTTTCTTTTTGGATATTCTACATTTTTTTTAGAATGAAAATAAACAACTAGATGGCAAGAGAACAAGAAAATTGAGAACACACTCTCCCCCCAAACTTAAAATCAACATTGTCCCCAATGGTGAAAATAAGAAAAAGAAGAAAATGAAAATGCTCACCCAATTTCCTCTCTCACACTCAACTCCTCTCAACCCCCCAAAATGCACAATAAATGAATCCTAGGTGACTAGGGATAAAAATGCATACAAGGTAGGCTTCAAAGGCTCAAACGGTCCAACAATGGCCTAAATCATTTCATCAGTGTGGTATTGTCTAGGATTTTGCCTCAAGGAACATCACTACGTAATTTTAGAAACTTAAGCTCTCACAAGAAACTAGCTTTTTCTAGGGCTCAAAATTGTTTAATCAAGGTATGCACATACTAAAAAGAGAAACACTCTCATCAATCATTTGCTAGCAACATTCACACCCAAAGAATTTAGTTCAAAAGTTAAGAAAGAAAGATATTCAACTTAAAAGTGTTTTTAAAGTGTTGCGAAATCGTCATTGAGCCCCCTAGTTAAACACGAACAAAAGCAAAGAGTATCCTAAAAGATTAACTAAACAACAGGAAAAGAACATAACAATCAACAAGACAACACAGAAGCAATACAAAACAATAGACAATAAAATGTAAGCAACAAGATAGTTCAAAACAGGAATTAAGTACAGAATAATAAATACAAATCAAAATGTGGGTTAAAGAGGCTCCCTCCGCCTAGTCCTCGGAATCAGCATCTAAAGGACTAGGGTCATCATGAACATCTGGAGCGGTCCAAGCCTCCAAGATGGATCAAGGGAACACTAGAAATTCAGCGGTTGGTTTGGTGAAGTTTTGCTGGAGGGACTTGATGAGTGCGGCATCCTGCTACTTAGCGTACTTCCAGTAGTCATGCTGCTGAGCTTCTAGAGATACCAGCCATCCAAGAATCTCCCTCTGCTGAGCAATGAGGTTAGTGAGTACAGGAGCAAGGCGCGGGGCTGGTGGAGGCATAGTGGAGGGCCCAGCTGCTGAGGCAGACGCACGAGTCTGACCAATGATAGTGAAATCGATGTCCCAGTGCTCGAAAAGTACATCCTCTGTGGAGGAAAAAGGCACCCCAGCTCTAATGCATAGTTGTGTAATGAGTGATGGAAAGAATAGCTTCCCTTCTTTCTTCCTGGCACAACTAGCAATCTGCCTGGAGATTTACTGGCCCACATTCATACTCAGCCCAGCCAGCATACAGTATAGCAGGCGAACCCTCTCCTTGGACACCGTAGTGTCATGCGTGGTGGGCAACAAGCGACACTTAAGAAAATTTAACCAGACTCTAGCTTCTGGAAAAATAGAGGTGTGCAAGAGAGTGCGCACACTGCCAGAAGATATGCACCACTGAGCTCCGGGGGCTGCGACACGTTGCAGCGCCTTGTCAAAGTTTTCTGGTGAAGGGGCCAAGACCATCTCATTATATGCAGCGCATTCAACGCTGGCTAACCCAAAGAGGGAATTAATAGCCTCACCAACAAAGGAGACAACCTTGCCTCGAACCAAAACTTCAGAATTCTCAGCAGAGGCTATGTTGGCATAAAACTCTCGCACTAGTGGGATGAGAGCATGCGCTGGCTTTTGACAGAACACCTCCCAGTCGTGCTGCTCTATGACTCTACTGATAAATTCTGGCAGGTCAACAGTGGTGGGTAAGAATCCTTTTTCGTGGAGAAACTTCTTGCTTTTAATGTATTCGTACTGTGCTTAGGCTTGAGCAGAAGCAAAATTTTTAGTGGGGCCTGAAGGAGTTGAGTTTTTCTTGGTGGAAGGGGCTGGTATGACACTGGTCGCTGGCTGGGAGGCATCTTTGGTGGAAGAGGAGGCCTTTTGTTTCTTTTGAGTAGGTGCATCGGATGTGGGTTTGGCGGCTCTCTTGGATTTGGGACGGGTTGCTGTTGATTTGGTGGCTGGTGGGGTAGTTTTGGCCGGGGTAGGAGCATTTATAGTTGCTAGGGGAGGCAATAGTAAGGGGCAGTGGGAATTTGTGGGGCTTTTGGTGGGGCAGTGGTGGTTTTGGATTTCTTTTTGGTTGTTTGTGGGATAGAGGTTGGTGTAGATTTTAGTTTGTGTGGTGGTGGGACAGGGGATGGTGGGGTAGATTTGGGTTTCTTTCTCTAGGCTCTTGTTTTAGTGGTCATTTTGGCAAAAAGGGAGCAGAGACAGTAATAATCAGTCAACACCGCAACCCAATCACTCAAAAACCAGAGACACTGCTTCTTAATGACACCTGAATAGAACCAAGGGCAATTCGGTTGGTGTATGCTCGGCTTGGGCTTGAATGCACCTGGGTGGGGCTCACGAAGGGAGCTAGGATATCGAGATGGTGTTCGGTGCTGGCTGGGAGATGCCTGACCAAAACGAAAGGACGGGCTCTCGGATGTAGGGCTTAGATGCGCCTGGGATGCCGAGTGGTGTGCGAGGACTGGCTGGGAATTGCTTGTGGAGACGCCTGGAGTGCCGAGAGCTGGGATGCGCTTGGGGAGACTCGCGTGACTTGAGTCGCACGCTTAGAATTTGCTAGGCGCCTCACTGTAACATGGGAAGAGGCACGAGCCTGTGGGATGCGTGCGTCAGGAGTCGATTGGGCTTGGCTTGGGCTTGAGGTGCCGAGGCGTAGAGACGCTTGGGTTTGGCTGTGACTGGAGTGGTGCGCCTGGGCATCTGGGGTCGTGGCTCCCTCAGCTGAGGCGCGCGAAGGGCAGGGGCGCCTAGGGTCGTGGCTGTATCTGGTGAGATTGGGGGGGAATGGGTGGCTCGGGTGCTTCTCGCAGGTGGGGAAGATGATAATGGGGGAAGTAGGGCATCTGATCATTTAGATGCATATATAAGTATACATTTTATAGATATTATATATATACATATATTTCATATATTGTATAGGTTATATAAAGTTATATTATATATAAAATTTTACTGATATTATATATATTTTTCGTTATATGTATATATATAGTATTATATATATATGCCTCTGAATGAAACCACGACCCATGATTTTTTTTCTCAGCCTAGATTGCCACCATTTTGCTTAAACTTTGCTTCAACAACTATAATGTGACGTAACTCCCTTTTTTTCGGAAATATTTGCGGCCATTTTGCGGAAGCAAAAATCTCGTAAAACCATCAAACTCCAAAATCACTTCCAAAACACCTTGTTTCTTGCTTTCTTAACTCCTGAAACACCAAAATACACATAAAACCACTCAAAAATATCACAATAAAATGGAATTAAAATTACAAAAAATAAAAATAAAAATAATTAAAAACACTCATATGTATATATATATATTTTTCTTTCTGTTTTTCTCCTTTTTTTTTTCTATAGACACTATAATTTTACACTTGCTTTTTTTTTTTTGGATTATCTTTAAATTAGTACCTGAATCACTTGACAACCCAAAACAACAACAGCTTTAAGGATCCTCCAAAGTGATGGAGGTCTTCTCACGGTCGACCTCACCTCCCCAATAATGTTTCAGCCGCTGCCCATTCACTTTAAACTCCCCTCCAGATTGATCTTCCTGAACTTCAACTACTCCAAAGGGGTAAACTTTCACCACGGTGAATGGGCCTGACCAACAAGACTTCAACTTGCCCGGAAACAACTTCAAGCGCGAGTTGAAGAGTAACACTTTCTGCCCATTTTGAAAGACTCGAGCTTGAATTTGAATGGTCAAACGAATGCAAGCTCGCTTTTCAAGCCCTTAAAAAGCACCCAGCCGAACCACCAATCTTATCCAAACCAATCATAGAGGAAGTATTGTACTTAGATCTCGCAACAACTGAGCATGCAATTAGCACAACATTTGTTTGGGAGGATAAGAAAGTACAAAAAATTGGTTACTATGTTAGTAAAAGGTTACTGGGGTCAGATTCGAGATATCCATTAATAGAAAAGCTGGCCTTGTGCTTGATACATGCATCTCGGAAGCTCCGACCTTACTTCCAGGAACATCCTGTACACATATTGATTGATCAACCAATAAGGTAAGTGATCAAAACCTGAGGCATTCAGAAGACTGTTAAAATGGGCAGTCGAACTCGAAAAATTTGAGATCACTTATCACCCGAGAATAAAGATCAAAGGACAAGCCTTAATAGATTTCATAGTTGAATGTACAGGAATCACCAACGAGGAAGTCATAACCCCAGCCCGCGAGCTATGGAGACTTAACGTCGATGGGTCTTCAAATGAGAATGAAACTGGGGTAAGAATTATTTTGATCACTCCAGCTAGAAATTGTTTTCATTCAGCCTTACGGTTTGGCTTCGAGGCATCAAATAATGAGGCTGAATACGAAGTGCTATATCCAAACTGGGGACTTTGGATATCTTCTGAGCTCAAAGCAAAATCCATTAACTGCTATACTGATTCTTAATTGGTAATTAACTAGGTCTTAGGAGAATATCAGGCTCGTGGCATTAAAATGGCAGCTTGCTTGGAGAAAGTCAAGGCAACATTCAGGCAATTTGAGTTATATACCATTGAACAAGTTCCGCGGGAGCAAAACTTGAATTTAGATGCTTTATCTAGGCTCGCCACAACCAAGGAAGCTGATGCACTCAATGTGGTGCCGATCAAGTTCCTCCTGGTCCCAAGCATAGTCGGGCCTGAAGAAGAAGACGTCAATATGATTGACTCACAACCTACCTGGATGACCCCCATAATTGACTACCTTGAAACTGGGAGCCTCCCAGCAGACCAGAATGAGGCTAGGAAACTTATGTACAAGATACCAAGGTACACTATCTTGGAAGGGAAATTGTACAGAAGAGGGTATTTTATGCCATTGCTAAGGTGTGTAACTCCACCCGAAGCCAGAATTTTTTTACAAGAAATCCATGAAGGATTTTGAGGAGATCACACTGGGGGGCATAGCCTATCAAAAAAGGTGATTAGGAAAGGATACTTCTAGCCTACAGTTAGGGTGGAATCATTCGAATATGTCAAACACTGTGACAAGTGTCAACGGTTCACTTGAATCCTACAAGCTCCACCAACCGAGCTCACCATGATGAGCTCTCCGTGACCATTAGTGGTATGCAGAATCGACCTCATTGGATCCTTAGCAATAGGAAAAGGGGGAGTAAAATATGTTGTAGTTTCTGTCGATTACTTCACAAGTGGACTGAGGCCGAACCTCTAGCCACTATCACCTCGAAGAAAGTTTTGGATTTCGTGGTGAAGAATATACTTTGCAGATACGGGGTACCAAAGAAAATAGTATCAGACAACATAACCCATTTCGATAGCGAATTGTTTACACAGTTCTATGAAAAGAATAAGATAATCAAAAGTTTTTCCTCAGTAGCCCATCCACAGGCAAATGGCCAGGTTGAAGTAGTGAACAAAACCCTGAAGAGCTATGTTTAGATAAGGCTCGAAGAAGCTAAAGGAAAATGGCCAGAGTAATTACCACAAGTCCTATGGGCCTACAGAACAATAGCTCGGACCTCGATAGGACATACCCCCTTCTCCTTGGCTTACGGTTGCAAAGCTATGCTACCTATTAAGGTCAAAATCCCAACAATCAGACGCGAGGCATACGACCAGACCTCAAACCAATCCCAACAAGAAGAAACTCTAGACCTAAATGAAGAAAAACAAGACGAAGCCCAACTTAAGAACATTGCATACCAGCAAAGGGATACAAGATACTTCAAAAAGAGGGTTCGAGAAAGAAAATTTGGATTGGGAGATTTTGTGCTCAGACGTATGTTTTTGGCCACACAAGACCCCTCGGCAGGCGTGCTCGGGCCTAATTGGGAAGGACCATACCAAGTCGAATCCATTAATTGACCTGGTGTTTATAAACTGGCGAGATTGAATGGATAATCGATACCACGAACTTAGAATGGTAAACATCTATGACCTTATTATCAGTAATGTAGGAATGATGTTTATTCATTTGTAACCAAGCTTGTATTTAGTTTTTGCTTTTATTAATAAAGCACTGATTTTTATACAAATTTTTTGTATTTTTATTTTTATACTTTTTGCAAGCTCTCAAAATTCAATAACCTAAGATTGCAATCATAGGATATTAAGGGGGCATAAGTGGTATACAATAATACCATAAGCTCGAAAATATGGCAACAATAAGAATAAAATAAAATTAGTCAAAGTGTATGGATTATTAACCAGTCACAAATTAAACAAGTGTATGGATTATTAACCAAACACACACTAAACAAATTTGGAATGACCCGACAAACTCTATTCGACATAATTAAAAGTTGGAATTCTAGATTAACCAACAAAAGTTATAAGTCGAGGCAAAGGTGGAAAATTTTACAAAGAAGTTTCAACCTCGCAACCTCAAGACCATAATCGAGGATGAGGAAAAGTTACTATAAATAAGTAAGAAATAACTATATTAATGACGTTACATGCCGAAAAGTATTTTAAGCGAAGATACGAGGTAAAAGTAATGTTCGAAGTCGAAAAAATTGTGCAATCGAATGAACTATGTATGAATACATGGAAGTTCGAACTCAAGCATGACAATATTTGTATAGATAAACAAGTATACTAGCAAAGCATTTTGTAGTATGATCGAAATATTTCGAGCTAGATATATAAAGTATGCTATAAGAGAAAAATGATGAAGGTAGATAGTATGCACAAAAGATTTTGAGAAAGAGATTAAAGTATGAAATATAAACTGCCATTTAAAACATAAACTTATAAAATAACTCAACCTTTGAGTTATAATTGTCTCAGTCTCTGGCTCTGACTGCGTCAGAGCGAACACTTGAGCTGGAGTCGAGTTGTCTGCCCCCTTTTGCTCATCCTTCCTTCGCCTTGGGCAATCTCTCCTGAAGTGCCCAACCATCCCACATAAGATACATACCTTTGCTCGGCATTCTCCCAGATGATGCCTCTCACACCGAGTGCATTCTGGGTAGACTTTCCAATCCTCATCCTTGCCCAATCCAATAAACGGAGGTATCACTGTCTGAGCTCCGCGCTCTCCAGTACTCTCCTTCTCAATTTCATTTCATGTGCTCTCAACAGCAAGAGCTTTCCCTACCACCTGAGTGTAGGTAGAGATTTCATGTACTGGGGAGACTCTAACGCCCTGAGCTATTATGGGATTCAATCCCTGGATAAATCTTTCCTCCTGAGCTACATCCGTGGGTACCATATCAAAAGAAAACTTAGCCAACCCATCGAATATGTTAACATACTCAGTTACTGTTGCATTTCCTTGAACCAGGTTCATAAACTCATTTGTCTTAACAGTCTTAACTGCATCACAGTAATATCTTTCATTAAACAACTGCCTAAACTCTTTCCAATTCATCGTAGTTGTATCTCGTGTTTGGGATACTACTTCCCACCGCGTCTGGACATCTTCCAGTAACACATATGTAGCACAGATCACCCTATCGTGACCTACCACCCCTATACTATCTAGGATGGAAGTGATAGAAACGACCCAAAATTGCTAATAGGGTTTAGTGCCTTGGTTAGCGTGCCAGGAGGACATACTTGGTTCATATATGTGTTTAATTGGTCAAATGCGTGATTATATGGCATGCATGTTTAATAGGATTAAATTAATATGTGATACACATGTTTACGAGTATTAGATATGCATGTGGGCCATTTATAGCTTATAAGGGCATATTTGTAATTTTTCCCCGTTGAGGGCATAAATGTGATTATATGTGATAAATGATTGAGACAACATTATTATGTGGATATATTTGCAGTATATTGCTCAAGACGGTCCTAGTGAGCGGATTAGCGAAATTGTCACAGTGGGGTTTAATACCCGGCTCGGGGAAGCCTAGGGGTATTTTGGGAATTTAGAGGATATTTTGGGGATTTACAGATATTGAATAAGTATTTGGTAATTAATTGGGTACAATGGGGTTAATTGATTAATAGTAGGAACACTTGAGGAATTAGCAGGAACTGGGAGCGAAATGACCATCTTACCCCTTAGTACCCTTAGAAGAAATAATGGGCTTAAAGGGGCAAACTAGTCATTTGTGAGTTAGGATATACTCAGAAACTTAGAGAATAAACCAGAATTCTCTCTCACACCATCAACATGTTCCTCTCTCACTCTCTCTAGGAAGAACTCAAGTGAACTTGGAGAATTGAAAGAGAATAGGCTGGGAAATTGATATGGGAGTTTGGATGGAGCTAAGCTAGAATTGGTCAGAGTGTTGCTGAGGGTCTAAGCTACAATTGAGGTAAGAAATTCATTTTGAATCTGTTGAAAATTATGTTGAATCATGTTAAGATTTGAGTTGCATGAGGTTTAGCTTTGTTAGCTGGATTTGGATAGGATTTGAGTGTTTTATAAGAGTGGGAAATATTTATAGGATAGGGTATGTTGATTAAGGAGTGGGGATAAGAATTCTGGGTGTGGATCTGAATTTTGGCTGAAGGTTAGGTTGAATTGTTGAGGTTTTTGGCTGTGAAGGATGAGCAAAAAACCTACGAATTCTGGGTATGAGGGGGCGCGCCGCGACCCGACTCATGGGCCCTGCGGCCCGCATGCCCAGATTGCCTAGGAGAGCTCTCTGTTTCGAGGGCGCACCTGATAAATGATTTTTAGGCTCATTTATGGTCTAATTGTTAGGGAGGTTTTCATTAGTTTAGGGCTATTTTATCGTAGATTTATGCTTGTTTGTTCATGTTTCAGGTTTTTGATGTTAAGAAGGTGAAAAGAGATGAATGAGGTAAAAGTGGGAGAAAATGGAGCAATTTTGGAGAAAATCGAGTCATTTTAGAAGCAAGGAGTTCAAGTTAAGTCACTGTGACTAGCGCCCCAGCGCTAGCATAGTAGCGCTACAACGCTCATTTGTTGTTATGAAAGCTTGTGTTTCTGTAAGTAGCGCTACAAACCTAGCGCTACAACGCTAGTTGATATTTATTTGGAGTCTGATTGTAGCGCTACAACGCTAGTACGTGAATTTTTTATGGGATTTGGCTCCTTTATCAACGCTACAGCGCCCAAAACCTAGCGTTACAGCGCTATCGACGCGATTTTGAAATTTTAAGTCATTTTTAGAAGGACAAAACGGTATTTTCACTTGTGGGCATTGGGAATCTATTTAAGTGACATTATTCTACGAATTTGAGGAGGCTGATGAGTTTTGTAAACCGTAGATTAAGAAAAGACTGTTGATTTATTGTTTTCTAGATTTCTTCTTCATCTTAATTCTTTAGGTTGTTTTCTATGAACAAGTATCTGAATGTTCTTATCATTATGTCTGATATGAACTAAATCCTATATCTAGGGATTAATGTAGTCGCTTGAATTTCAATTTAATTTTATTATGATGTTCTATTGATACTTCTTCTTTATTCTAATCTATATGATGTTTGCTTAATGCTAGTAAATACCTTATCACTATTTGCTTGATTTAATGATTTTGATTCAAAATTTGAAAGATGCGAATTGAATATGCTATCATTATATAGACATAGGTTACATATTGGATGAGAGTACATGTATGACTTGTGTAGCATTCTTAATGCATGCTATGTGTTTATGTTTATCACATAGATGTAGAAAAGTTGCATATAGTTTGAGATCTTATATCTTGAAAAAGAATAGGAATCGATTTTTGTCAAACTGCTATTAGAATAGGAAGAAGAGATTTAGAACTTATTAATAAAATTAATATAAAGAAAAGTTGATGAAATTAATTCCCTAGGCTTCTTATTATTGATTTTATCTGGTGATTCACTGTTCTGTTTACATTTATATAAATTGTGTTCGTAGTTTATAATTTTCCATCTCAATTTTAATCACCAAATAGAAAGTGAAAAGCGATTATTGGTAATTGGTTAATAGTCTCTGTGGGACGATCTCTGTTCTTACAGAATTTATTACTTGACACGACCACATATACTTGCGTGCAGATTTAAGGGATCAGCACCGCGACCTTAGGGGGGAAAGTCGCGGCCCGCCTCCCTCTGAAGCTTGAGGATTCGGTCTCTAACTTGGGGGTGCGTCGTGACCCTCATGGTCAAGTTGCGGCCCGCCTAGGGGTTTTTGCCTTAGGTTGGTTTCTAGGAATGGTAAGGCTCGGGGGTTCGATTCTAGACGCTCGGGACGGTTACCACTACCCGGTTTAATAGGAATCGAGGATCCAGAGGTTAGTTTTTTTCTCCTAAGTATTTATTTGGATTAGAAATTAATGATTATCCATTGGCCACTGTGACTAGGAATATCGCCAAGGCTCAGGACTGAGGATCGTGCTCAGGACCATTCTGTATCCTCTGCTTGGAATTCAAGGTAAGAAAACTGCACCCCTGCATGGTTGTGAACGAGACTGAGATTCCCAATTATTGATTTCTTGTATTATGTGCTTATAAGATTTATGTGATATACAAGAATGACTGGCCTAAGGGAGTTAGGGTTGTTGGTAAGCGTGCTGAGCGCGACCCGACCTAAGCGAGCCGAGGCCAACTAGATCAACAGGGGGCTCGGCCTAAGTGTGCCAACCCTGATTATTTGAGAACATGATATTATGTGTTTGTCATTGATTAACTGAATATTCATACTCAGTTTTATGTTTGAATGAGATAAGCTTGATTGAATATTATTATTGCTCCATGTGCTTGTTGTTTCTGGTTTTCTTGCTGGGCCTTGGCTCATGAGTGCTACGTGGTGGAGGTAAAGGCAAAGGGACGATGGACTAACCATGAGTTGGAGAGCTCTGGGGGCGGAGTGTACATAGTCAGATGCTCGGCCGCCACAGCCGAGGGAAAGTATAGAGACAAAGGCCTAAAACTTGTATTTTTCCATTAGAGTGGTTATTGTTTGTATTAAAACTATTGAGAATTGTAACTATCACTTGTACCCTATTTTTTTTTGGGAGCCTATGTTTTAAACATCCATTTTAATGAAAAATTAACAGTTTATGTTCAAAATCGTTTAACCCTTAACTGATGGTTGACCTTAGGATCACGTTTTTATTCAAATGATTGATTAACAAGTCTTGCACTATTTCAACTACACAGTGTAACAGTCTTGGTCATCTAGGGCGTTACACTAATCATGCCCATCCATTTCTCAACTCTGAATGGATCTAGGCCTCCCATTACACTATTCAAAAAACCGGAGGGATAATATTCCTAGAATCTTCCACATAGAAATTCCCACCTGTTCTCAACCCTAGGCCGAGCCAATACCTATGCCACTCCTGGCATAGCAAAGAAAGAGGTGTTCCCTGATAGAACGTGCTTCTGTTTTAAACACCTGATCTCTTCCTCTTGCCTCTACAATCTCAATTTCATATCTATAAAAACCTATTGCAAATTCTGAGGGGCATGTGAAGGGTTCAAGCCCTGGCTGTAATTCTCAGCCTCTATATAACTACCACCGGGTCTCATTAACTGCCTTGGGTACATAACCTCTGATCAGTCTGCACTCAATAACTTGATCCATTAAGCATGATAAGCATATTCAAAATTCTTCCCCCATGGGAACAATCATACAACACCACATTCATATACCACTGCGAAGCTAAAAATACGCCTACAACATTCATACACCAATCATAATCCCTGCTCTTCCAACATACATACCATGCTCTTAACTCCAGCATGCAAATAACACATTTATATATATATATATTCACTAAGTAGGTAATCATATAATCATATCAATAGTCAAGGGCTAAGCCCTAACAGAATCTCATGCTCTCTAATAAGGTGTGCAGGTAAAGCATTTACATTCTATTTAAGCAGTTAAGCACATAACCACATAAATAGTTACCATACCCCGAGTGAAGCTTGTCTTTAGTGATGAGTGCACATGCCCAACTTGTCTACAGGAACCCTTAACCTTGGCTTGGTCTGATACCAAGTTGCAACACCCTACTACCCAAGGACCATTACTCTGTGTATTTTAAACAGTGCTAAACTCGCTAACTGAGTCATTTGGCCATAATTGTGTAACTAAATGTGATTAACAATTTAGGGTTAAAATTTTTGTTCAAAGACACAACATTTCACTAAAACATTTACTGTATACATTGGGATCCCAAAATACATTTTAAAGGTTAATTACAATAAAAGATTCACAACCTGCCGACCTAAGCGGCAAAATAAGGTTTATCCCTAGTTCCTCTTTAAACCCTCGGCCTTGGTGGTCGAGCAGTCGCATATGTACACATCGTCATCTAAGCTCCCCAACTCAAGGATGGTCCAGCTTTCTTTTACCTTTACCTGCACCACATAGCACCCGTGAGCCGAGACTCAACAAGAAAAATCAAACACATGCTCATAAGCAGTTAATAATATGTCATCAAATCATAATAAGCATGCTTAGCAGTAACTGTTGGAAAAAGCTTATACAAGATCTTTATTTATTTTCATGTATATCTAATATTAAACAAATTAATACGAGATAGCCTAAAACATATTTCTAAAATTTAATTCAAGAGAAACAAAGAATAGAATACTTACAGTATACGCAACGGAATTAAAGAGTCCTTCCTTCAGTTTCTCTAACTCTTGTATCCTCTATGTCGCAGAGTATTATCAAGAAACTAAACCAATCTTCTATTTTCTTCACAATCTTCCAATGTATCCTTAGAACCACCTAGACTAGTGTGAGCAATTCTCAACACATGAGATAGATATAGAGAGAAGAAGAGAAAATAACAAAGAGGCTTAGAAGAGGACTTGTGTTTAGAGAGAATATAAAACTATCAGAAAATCTGACTTGTGACTTATCTGTTGTCTCTGAAATCTTCTCTCTAAGCACTCTTTTTATAGAATCAATTAGGCCATTTAATTTAATTAAAAAAATCAATAAAATAACAGCCATTTTGAAGCCCTAGGTCGAAATTATCATGGGCTATAGGCCCGTGAAATTTCTCATTTGATTATAAGCCCATTGGACTTAAAATCAAGGCATGTATTATTTTCTATTGATTTAATTAATTAAATAATTATTTAAATCCTTTATCAAATTAATTATTTATAATTTGAACCTTGATTTAAATTTATTTATTAATTTAGATACCAATTTATCTTAATTAATAAATCTGCCATAATTTCTCTTTTCTTCTCAAAATTACACAACTCTGTGAAACTATCCAAAATTGACCTGGTCAACTTTGATAATTCTAATTGATGATTAAATCAATTAATTGAGACTATCTAGATGATTTTATCCAAGGTACAATGGGGACCATGGGCCTATGAAATCAAGCTCCAATAAGTTATCATAAATTTAACAAATAAATTTACTAACTTATTAATTCCTCGTGACTCCACTATAGACTTGGAATTGCACTCTTGAATTCATAGAACGCTCTATAACAAATATAGATACGCTATTAATTATCCATTGTTACAACCATAATTGTCACTCAATCCTCTATAGACGGTCTACAATGAGATAGGACTAAAATACTGTTTTACCCCTCATTGTATTTTATCCTTAAAACACTTAGTTCCTTGTAAATGATATTTCAGTAAACTAATTTAATTACTGAAATGAGATCTCTATCATTTAACACCTTGAACCAAACTAAAAGGAAACCATCGTTTCACTTCTTCATCAGAAGCTATAGATGTTCATATCTATGATTAACACTCCCACTCAAGTATACTACCGAGTTCCCAAGATGTAAGTATGGGCTAGTCCGTAGGGTAAGCTGGTAACGAACAAGTCAAAGAACTCAAATAATACAATCAGTTAGAATACTAACCACTCAGAATTGAGATTGAATTGACCTATGGTCAACTATATGATATGACTAGAATAGATAATAACGGTATGTTACTTATCTTATCAACTGTCAATATCAGTCCAGTCCGATGTAACATATACATCCGATCTTATCTACTTTGATAATGTTCTGGAAAGAACATAACACTGTAATGTGTAAGTAGATCATATCGTAGATTGGCAAGTCAGTGTAAATCCGGTGCACTGACTAATCTTAGGACTAACTTATTTTGAACATATAATCATATTTATATTCCACTGTGATTACGTCACTATAAATAAGATTAGCTATATGCTCGGGATTTAATAGAAGTTTATATTAAACAAATAATCATGAAAATAAAACATGTGAGCAAAGTGATTGACCAAGTCAAAAAATGATTTCTATTCTTTTATTGATAATAAAATGAGATTACAAAGAATTTGGGTTTTAATTAGGGCACAAAACCCCAACAGTAATAACCCTATTCATGCATGCAGGCAAGTACAAATAACTGATTATGGGGTCCTGCGCCCTGAGTAGATGACTGTCAAGTCAATCTGGGGTCTCGCGCCCTGAATAGATGACTATCTAGTCTCTTTGGGGTTCTGTAGCCTAAACAGATGACTTATTAAGTCAATCTGGGGTCCTGCGCCCTAAATAGATCACTGGGGTCTTGTGCCCTGAATAAATGACTGGGGACCTGTGCCCTGAGTAAATGACTGGGGACCTGTGCCCTGAGTAAATTACTGGGGTCCTGTGCCCTAAGCCATGTGACATTCCAGTCACCTAAGCTTTTTACCCCTGGCTTTGAGGAACTAGCCTTAGGCTAGCCAAGCGCTTTAGTTTTCTTCAACTAATAGGTTGGTCAAGCATTTAATGCTCATGTTAATTAGATCCAATCATTTCGGTCTGCGGTCAGAACGCTAATGCCACTCTTGACTCATAAGTCAATTCCATACGACTAGTGCTTAGTACTATTGTCGATCATGACTGATAAATCAGAGCTTCACGACGAATACTAAACACCATTTCCGTTTCTTAACTAATAAGTCGGTGTTTTCTCAATGAGGTAATGCACACATGCATATATCATATGTCAAATATCCAGATATAAGGCATTCAACATGCTTAATCAATAATCACAAGCATAATCATAATCAATCACAATCATAGAGACTCAAGATATAATCAATTCCATATTCATTATTCATGCCATGCCATAACCACATGTGTAACGCCCTAAACTCCAGGGACCATTACGGTGTGCCTTGTAAACAGTGTTAAACTCGCTAATCGAGTCATTTGGCCAAAATCGTGTAACTTAGTATGATTAGCAGTTTAGGGATTAAAATTATTGGTTAAGATATAACGTTTCATTAGAACGTTTACTATATACATTGGGATCCCAAAAATATAATTTAAAGGTCTATTACAAGAAAATATTTACAACAGGCCGATCTAAGCGGCAAAATAGGGTTTAACCTTAATTCCTCTTTCAACCCTCGGCCGTGGCGGTCGAGCAGCTGCATATGTACACGTCGTCACCTAAGCTCTCCAACTCAAGGATGGTCCAGCTTTCTTTTGCCTTTACCTGCACCACATAGCACCCGTGAGCCGAAGCCCAGCAAGAAAACTCAACATGCTCATGAACAGTAATAACATGTCATCGAATCATAATGTGCATGCCTAGCAAAAATAGCTTCCATCATGCATTCAAATGAGTTCGAATAAATTATTATGGGGTTCTACATTTGAATAGAAGACTAATGAGTCATTCACTGAGGACCTGCTTCTTGAATAGATGACTAGTAAGTCAATCTTGGAGTGGGTGACTAATGAGTCACACCCTGCATAGGTGACTAATGAGTCACACCCTGCATAGGTGACTAATGAGTCACACTCTGTACAGATGACTAATAAGTCATACCCTGTGTAGATGACTAATGAGTCCATCCCTGTCTAGGTGACTAATGAGTCACACTCTGTATAGATGACTAATAAGTCTATCTCTATGTGGATGACCAATGAGTCATACCCTGTATAGGTTCCTAATGAGTCACACTCTGTATTGGTGACTAATAAGTCACACTTGGTATAGATGACTAATAAGTCAATCTCGGTGTGGATGACTAATGAGTCATACCCTGTATAGGTGACTAATGAGTCACGCTCTGGAGGTCCCATACCCTCCTAGCCATGTGACATGTAGGTCACCTTAGCCATTTTGGCTCTGGCTCTAATTAACTAGCCCATAGACTAGACAAGCGCTTATAAGTTTCATCGACCTTAGGGTCGGTCCGGCATTAATGCTCATTCGAGTCATTCAATGCAGATGTCGATTAGATCTAATATTTTATCGGCTTGCGTTAAACACGCTAAGGCCGTACTTGACTTATAAGTCAATCCCATGTGACCAATGCTCAATACCACTGCAGAACTTGACTAATGAGTCGCAGCTTCACAGTTGATACCGACACCATTGCCAATCCCTGACTAATAAGTCAGTGCTTCCTCATTTAGGTAATACAAATAGATATATATCATATGTCAAATATTCAAATATAAGGAATTTGGCATGCTCACTCAGTAATCAAAAGCATAATTATAATCATGCACAATTATAGAGACTCAAGCTCTAATCAATCTCATAATCAATATTCATAGCATGCCCTAATCACATGTTTCTCGTGCATCACATGCATCACATTTAATCACTTGACATGCCTCAACAATAACCATGCATATCACATTTAACCATCCAACATGCATCAAGAATAACCATGCATGTCATATATATACACAGGGTGCAGTTTTCTTACCTCTGATTCGAGCGAGAATGAATAAAAGAACGATCAACCTTTAAGCCTTTAGCAGTCACCTAGTCATAACCAAATATGGGACACCATCAATAAAATAAACATCACTGGTTCCCAAACCAAGATCTAGCCTCTGGGACATCAATCCCCACTAATCTGGGTAGTAGGAACAATCCTGAGGCCTAAAACCAAGTTCCCGGGGCCAAAACACTCAAACGGCCTCAAACCTGACCAAGGGCTGTGGCCCTAACACCTTGGGCCACGGACCTCAGACACTCCAGGAGCAAGGGCCGCGACGCCCTACACCTAGGGCAGCGGCGCCCAACAAGGCCAAACTTGCTCCACCAGCTACTTCGAGCTAGGGTCGCGGCGCCCAAGAACAGGGCCGCGACCCCCAACCCAGTTTCATCCCCAAACTCGTTCTCCTTCATCCCAAACCCTCCAAAAACATACCTAAACACTTCCAAATCATCAAATCAAAGTTCCCAAGCTTCCCCATGATCCAAAACCATCAAATCCCAAGGCTCAAACGAACCAAAAACTCAACAATTCACAAAGTCCAATTCTAAGCTTAAAAACTTAAAAAACTCAAAACTTAAAACTTAGGTTTCCTTTGATTGGGTTAATTCTCGACAAATCCTTTGGTCAAGAAGCTTCTAATCTTCCCTAGGATTGCTATGCCTCGATCCTTGCTTGAATCCGACTCCTACAACTCAAAATTTCTTCGAAAATCCTTCAAACGGTAACATGAACTATTGGAAGGAGAAAGAGAGGTTTTCTAACATACAGTTCTATCTGACAAGCTACTTCAAGCTTAAGTAACCTCAAATAAAACCTAGTGCTCGGGGTCCCAAAAACACCCTCGGGGACATTATAGTCAAAACTCCCAGAATTTCCTCCTGATCTCAATAACTCCCAATTTATCATCAAATAACATCCTCATAACTCAATATCCCAATAAAAGACCCCCGTTATGAAAAAACCGCTAATTTACAATATAAGACCGTCTCATGTCGAATAGCTCGAATATATCTCCATAATAATGGGATCTCATTCACAAATCACAATATGCACCCAAATATACAAATATGCCCTCTGTTTTCCGAGTTTTTCGGAAACGAATAACTAACAGAATAATAAAAAGATAAGAACTGTAGAAATACTGAAATGTAACTAAACAAACAGTGTTTTTACGTGGTTCAGGCGTTAACAAGCCCTAGTCCACGAGTCGATGTTATTATACTTGGAAAAGATTACAGTAAGATGGCTGGTGCATAAGAACTTCACACGCTCACAATGTTTCCCTCGGATTCTCTTGAAGAAGATGAAGCTAGAGAGATTTTAGTAGAGTTTTTGCTATATGATTTGTTCGTTCCTCCTCTTGTAAAATGAAGGGGTCTTTATAGCTAGGGTTTTGGATTAGGGTTTTTCTCTACGTACATGAGTTTTAATTACACCAGCCATAAATAGGGATACAATTACTGTAGTAGCATGGCTACAAGACTCTATGTGGGTATATTTACGTGAAAGTATGGGGAACACACAAAGTCAGCCGTCTTTTCCAAGTTGTCAGCGGAACAGTAGGCGAAAAGGTACCCTTAGGCGTGCTGGGATGTGTGCGGCTTTGACCTGACGGGCGTGTCAGGCGGGATCCTGTGTCAGGCGGATATCATTCCAAATATGCCTCCTCCAGGACTCGACCGTTTGGCTTTGTTCCGTGCGAGGCACGGAACTGCTTCCGCGGAGACCACTCGAAGAGCTTCTCCTGGAAGGAGCTTCCCCGATGGATACTCCTTCGGGAGCTCCGGGAGAGTTGACGAGTTTCCGTATGGTGTTTGCTTGGAAGAGTAATCCGGACACCAAGCGGGAGAGGTGAAGCCTTTCTGTATATCCGCGAGCTCTGGTCACCTATCGTGAAAGACATCGATAATTCTGTTTCCCCGAGGCCATCAATCTAAACGCTATCCGGAAATCTGGATAACATTTACCCCCCAAGGTCACGGAGCTTTGAGGGATCCGGGAGCTTGTACAATCGGTTTCTTAGATTAGGCGAGGGGGCACCTTCTGTGTTCCCGGAAGGGTTCCTTTTTCCCGCCTGAGTGTTAGTATGGAAAAGAAAGAGAATTTCTTCTGTTTGAGATCAAGTACTCAAGTGCGGCAAGGACCACGTGTCATTCTGGGAATGGTTCTGCGACCAAGACGTGTGCGTGAGGCGACTGGTTGAGTATGCGTGCGTCAGTCATCTAACTAATGATTTGACGGTTTTTAATGGTACTCCGGGCCCGAGGTGGTGTAATGATGGGAAATAAATACTTTATTCCCATCCGAGGAGTCATAAATAGGATCGTCGCTTCCTCTCCAGCCGTTGGATCTGATGCACACGGAATGGGAAGATCGGGACCGTCCACTTGAGGAATTCGAAACGGCCTCTTCCCTGCTATAAAAACGAGGGAAAGGACCTTTCTTCCTCTTTACGCTTTTAGATTCTCCATCTTTAGGATTTTCAGATTTCCAAACCTTCGAACTCTCAGGCTTCCCAGCTTACGTTCCCCCGAACTTGCCATTTCTTTTGGTAAGTATCTGGAAACTTTTCTTTTTGATTTGGCAGTGGGTTTATTCCCGAAGTTCCCGGTTTGAATCGCCGTTCATCTTTGCAGCTTTTACTTCTCGCGATCGTGCTGTGCAGTGATCCAGTTACTCCCTCAACCTCCAACTACCCGAACATCAGTAAGTATTTCTACTTTGCTCTTTCCTCCCAAACCTTAGGTTGTTGGTAGTTATTAGAGTAGAGGTTTCTGCCATTATTGCTTATGTGCATTTGTGAATAGGGCTTTGGTAGGCATGTGATTGATTGTGAGTCGATAAGTAGCCTTTTCTGCATGTTTTGGCGATTTGCGTTTGGAAAGTCGTCCCGTGTTTTGCTGTTTTAGGGCATAAGCATGAACGCCTTTAGGGTGTCTTTCTCTGGAAAAACACTTCTTTTGGTGGGCTTAGGCTCGGGGTCTGAGTCTGGTTCCTTGCTGTCCTTCGGGTGGCATGGTGCCAATCCCTCGGTAAGCTCGGTGGGAGCCTCTCCAAGCAGTTTTCGAGGAGGGTCTCCCCGACGCCTTTGATACCACTAGGGTATGACAAGGGTGCTGACTGCTTAGAGTGTTTTCTTCTTTCTTTTCTTTTGTCCAGTGACGAACATCTCGAAGGAACAACTCCTTGCTGCGGGGGAGGCTGATTCTGCCCAAGAGAAGGGCTCTCCTGTCGCTGGTGGAAAGGGGAAAGGAAAAGCGAAAGCGGTCGCGGCTAGCCCACCAACCTCCAATAGTTCCATCTGGGAGATGGACCAAAAACCGAACCTTTTCAGGAATTATGGCATGCTAGAGCTGTATTCCTCTGAGGCAGGCCTGAAGAACATCCCAGGTCTGATGTGGCACCGTCTGTCGGTGCTGGGCGAGTCAGCTAGCCAGAGCCACGAGGGCTTTGGTGCCTGGAGTTGGGCACACATAGTGTGCGGAGCGCACTTGCCCCTAAGGAGTTACTTCGCCAATTTCTGTGTGAAGGCGGGGATTGCCCCCTTCCAGTTAATTCCTCCCAGTTACAAGCTCTTAGCGGGGTGGTTCATCTTTTGCAAGTCCCGGAGACTGGAAGCTCCTACCCCGGAGGAGGTGCTGTACTTTTATGGGTTGAAGTCTCAGCCTATGAGGGGTCACTCAGACAAGGTGGGGTTTTACAGGCTAGAAAGGCACCCGGATGTGATGTGCCCCACTTGTCATACCGCGAGGGTTCCAGACCTCCGGGAATACTGGTTCCTGACGACTGGCTTCCCGCTGAAGAGGGTGCCAGCTCTATCTTTGGATTTCAAAATCCCTGGTAAGTGTTTCCTCTTTTCCTTTTCAACTTTGTTTCTTTGTGTTTGATTTGCCTTTTGGGAGGATCTCTAACGCTTGTATTTGATTTTTGCAGAAGTCGTTCCGCGGACACCTCGCTGCGCGGAGATGATAAGGAGGTCCAAGTTCTACGAAGGGCTTTCCGAGGAAGAGTTGAGAGTGGAGGGACTTGTGACCTCCGAATCGTTGAGGGAGTATGGGTTACTCGCCTCCTTCCAAAATATCGAGCCAGTAAGTGGTAGGGGGCAGACTCAGGTGTCGGCTGACATCCGGGAGCAGATTGCCCTGGAGCTGTCTAAGGTGATCACCCAAGCCGCTCGGGACGAAAATACTCTATCTCCTAGTTGGGCGGAGAGGTTCCCCGACCCCCAGCCGGAGGGAGAGGAGATCGAGGCTCGCCACGCCGCGGCTTACCCTAACGAAGGGGCTCCGGGGGCTAGTTCCTCCGGGAGAGGTAAGACTAGTTTTCGATTGATCCACACCCCCAGCCTGTCTGAAGTTTCCCAAACCTCTCAGATGGGGTTTGATCCTCGTTTCCTTAGGCTAGATCCGCGTAGGATACCTTTCGACAGGTACTGTGATAGGGTAGATGAGCTCCTCTGGTGTCTGAGTGATGGTAGTCTGCCAGAAGGTGTCATCATGGTTGACCCTTCTTCTCTCAGCATGTTCTTCCCGGACTTCAAGGAGTACGGGAGCTTCCTGGAGCAGGAAGCGATGTTTTGTTTTGCTCGGGGAAGGCCATCCACGTTTCTCGTGCATGGTCGTCCCTTTCAAACTTTTCTTTTTCTTGTTTCTTGTTCCCTGCTGGCGGGCTTGCTTGTACTTTTATGTTGCTGATTGTCTTGTCTTCCGCTTATCTTCTTTCTCATTTCTTGTTGGTTCGTTAACCTTGCTTTGTACGTTTCTTGCAGAGTATCCCGAAGCCAAGATGTTGGGGAGGGTTACTTTGCTTATTAAGAAGGCTGCCACCAGCCAGGACCCGCCCACGGGGAAAGGACGGAAGCCCAAGGCTGGTAGGGGAGGTAAGGCTGCCTCCCCCAAGAAGACAAGTGGCGAGGCGCAAGCGTCTCCGAGGGTAGAGAAGTCCCCTGCTGAAGGGCCTTCCGAGACTATGATGGTCTCGAGTAGCAGTAGCGACGGGGAAGGGCTTGTGTTCCCCGTGAGGACAACTGGGGTGAGCAAGCGTCCCGGAGGAGATGCTGAGGGTGCTAAGAACAAACGCCTTAGACACTCTTCTCCCGGTCGAAGGCAACAACAACAGCAACGACAGCAATCACAACTACAACAACAGCAGCAATAGGAACAAGAGAGACAATCACCAACGCCGCAGCAGCAGCAACAGCAACATCCAAACCAGCAGCAGCAACAAGGGCAATTACTTCTGCTACCGCAGCAGCAAAAGCAACAGACCGGGGCCTTAATACCCCGGCTGCCTCCTCCTCCAGTCCAAAGGGGGTCCACCCTTCCGGGGTCTCCGTCTTCTCAGACAACCAATCTTCCCCTGCCTGGCCTGAAGTTCCACTTTCCGCGGAAGCCGACCAGTTTTCCCGCTGCCCTCCTGGAGGGTGTAAGACGGGCCGATAGTTTTTTGAAGAGGCGGCTAGAGGCGGAGAAGGCCGTTACTCAGGGAAGGGCAGATAACTTGTCTGCCGTGAAGAGGGCTGAGCTGGCCGAGGGGGTGAGATCTCCTCACCCGGCCGGAGCGGTTCTGGATGGTCCAGCCTTGGAGAAGAGGCTGGTGCCTAGGCTTGGACGTGCATTGGCGCCGTTCGGAGCTGAGATGATGGAGGACATGGCCCTGAGCTTATGCGAGCTCAATTCTGAGAAATGGGCCATCAGTAGCAGCAAGGATCCGCTGTTGCTGACACACGCTGTGAAGCAGCAACTGTCCGGGGTAAGCCGTCAGTTGTTATTTTTTGGGATCACCTCTCTTTTGGTCCGGCTTTAGCTCATTCGGTTGTCTTTCCTTGCAGGCCTCTATGATCGCGGAACGCTCGTTCCGGGAGGTTGGTGCAGCTCTGGTTCAGCTGGAGGAGAGCCAGCTGGCTCGCCAGGCCTTGGAGGCGGAGAAACAGAAGCTGACCCAACAGGCCTTGGGGGCTTCGGAGAAGATTGATCAGGCCCGGCGCACGGCTGAAGAAGAGGCGGAGAAGAAATATCTTGCCAAATATCAAGAGTACCGGGCCAAGGCAGAGAATGAGTTTAGACAGCGGTCGGATGGGATTAAGACCGAAAACTCCAAGCTCCGGGAAGAGCTGTCCCAAGCCAAGGTGGAGAAAGATACCCTGGAAGCCCGCTTGCAATCAAAGAACGATCTCCTCCTTAAGCGGCAAGAGGAATATTCCACTCTTCAGAGTAAGCTGCACGACGAGGAGCAACTCCATAAGAGGAGCAGGGATCTCGTGTCTATGCTTCAGTTGGGGCTCGCCGAGAAGGATAAAGAGATCGGGGCTTTGCAATTCACTGCCAGGGGGCATGTGACCGAGAAGCAATCCGTGCTGAACCAAAATAGGGAGCAGCGCAAGGCGATTGATTCTCTTAAGGGGGAGCGGGATGCCTCCAAGGCCGAAATGGAAAAATTGAGGGCCCAACTAACTGCCGCGGAAGCACAACTGGCAACCTCCGAGGCGGAGCGGTTGAAGGAGAAGGAGGATGCTGAGGTGATACTGAACAGGACTATTAATATATCGCATGTGGTCCTCATGCATCAACTCTGGAAAGTGAACCCGGAGGTGTTAGGCTATCTGGGAGATGATGCCGAAGCCATGAGGGAGAAGCTACTCGTGTGGGATCAGGGCCCAGAGGCGTATGTCCAAACTTATAACATTGACGATCGTGCTGAAGCTCCTGAGGCGGGAGATCCCGGAGAGGCGGGGACTTCTGAACCTTCTCATGACCAAATTCCTCCTTCCAATGAACCGACTCCGCCAGCCTCAGCTGAAACAGATGCCCCCGAAGCTGCGGTCGTGGACGCTGTAGTTACCCCCAATGCTTGAAGGGGTTTTATCTTTAATTATTTTTCATTTTGAGTTTTTCATTGCGGACATTTTTACCATAATCATAGCATTCTCCTTTCTTTTCTGCCGAGTTCTTTATTTATCCTTGCGCTTAGGGTAGACATTTATACGGTAGAAACTGTTGTAGGGGCGTATGGGGTTTTGGTTCCAACGGCCAAAACCTATGCACTTCCCACTTGAAGCTTTAACGGATGATGTCTTTTTCCCATGTAGTTTCTAGGTTACGAAGGTTTCCTGGTTCCAACGGCCAGGCTCCTTTCACCGTACTTTATCTTTCCTGAGGCAAATAGCCAATCCAGGGACTTGTAGTTATACTGTTCGCTGGGATTGCTAAGGTGAGTCGTTCCATTGTTTGGAACGGGAGTTCTTTTGGTGAGCGTCGCTAGACTTAAGGTTAGATCTTTGCGAAGCAAAACTAACTGTTGTTGCGAACCTCATTGTGGCTGACTTCAGGGACCTGCCATGGAGCCCTGCGAGGCAAGGCTTATTGCTGTTGGGGGAATCGCCACGCCCACCAGGTGTGATCCCGGAGCAGGGGCTTTGCGAAGCAAAGCCGGCTGTGAGTGGGGGGATCAAGTATGTCTGCTTCTGGAGCTGAAACTTGCAATGGCCATGGAGCTTGCCATGCATTATTTTGTGAGATCCGGAGTTGGAGCCTGCGAAGCAAGGCTTACAACCGTCGCGGATCTTGCCATCTTTCGCCTCGCTGGACCCGGAGCTGGAGCTTGCGAAGCAACGCTCTACAGCGCTCGCGGATCTTGCCATCTTTCGCCTTGCGGGATCCGGAGCTGGAGCTTGCGAAGCAAAGCTCTACAGCGCTCGCGGATCTTGCCATCTTTCGCCTTGCGGGACCCGGAGCTGGAGCTTGCGAAGCAAAGCTCTACAGCGATCGCGGAGAATTCTGCAAAGGACTTGTCAGGGAGTTGGGGGTGTTTTGGCGTAGCTCTATGAACGTGCCTCGACCCCCAGTCCCGTCCATCGCTGGGCTACACAGGAGATAATACTTATGATACATAATGGCAGGCATTTCCATGGCAATTTTCACATAAGCACATATGACACGTAATGCAAGCATGTTCATGGCAACAAATAAACCTAAGCTCAACAATTTAAACATTTCAAACAATTTAAAAATTTCAAACACAATGCTAGCACATAAGTGGTGTTCTGTGTACGTTTTGTTCAAGGGGCGTATGGTTATGCCTTAGCCATGTATACCCCCCAAGTGAGCGTGGGGTCCGGACGTCTCCGGACCGCGTGGTCACTTGTTAAAACGCAGCTTTGAACACAGGGATAAAAAGTGCAGTAAAAGCGGAGTGAATCTCTCCGTGTTTCATTGAATTAGCCTGCTAGGCGTGAGTTTTACAGCAGGGAGGATTATTTCCACATTTTTCACTTTTGTTATTTTCACCAAGGACTTCCGACTGGATGGTCCGGGGCCTACTGGTAGTAACGGCGGAGGTGCTCCGCGTTCCAGGCGCGCGGGACTTTAGATCCGTCGAGTCTCTTTAAGTGATACGTCCCATGGCCCACTTTTTGTTGGACTTCGTAGGGGCCTTCCCAGTTGGGTCCGAGGACTCCTACTCCCGGGTCCTGCGTAGCAGGAAATACTCTCCGTAGGACAAGATCTCCAACTTCGAATGTACGGCTCTGGACTCTCATGTTAAAGTGTCGGGCTATCTTGCCTTGGTACATTTTTAGTTGGACCTGTGACTGCTCCCGGAGCTCCTCGATCATGTCCAAGGACTCCTGGAGGAGGGCATGGTTCCGGGTAGGATCGTAGGTGTCTTGCCTGTGAGAGGGGATCATAGCTTCTACTGGGATGACGGCCTCGCAACCGAAGGTCATGGAATAAGGCGTGTGCCCCGTCGAAGTTCTCTCTGTTGTGCGATAAGCCCAAAGTACTCGCGGAAGTTCTTCCGGCCAGTGAGCCTTGCAGGCTTGGAGTTTTTTCTTCAACGTGGTCTTTAATATTTTGTTTACAGCTTCCACTTGTCCATTAGCCTGTGGTCTGGCGACTGCGGAAAAGCTTTTGATAATTCCATGCGAAGCACAGAAGTTCGTGAAGTGTTCACTGTCAAACTGCTTTCCGTTGTCGGACACAATTTTCCGTGGAAGCCCAAAACGACACACTATATTCCTGATGACAAAATCCAGTGCTTTTTTAGATGTGACCGTGTTCATAGGTTCAGCTTCAGCCCATTTGGTGAAGTAGTCTACCGCGACTATGGCGTACTTCACTCCACCCTTTCCAGTGGGGAGGGAACCTACTAGGTCAATGCCCCAAACGGCGAACGGCCAGGGGCTGGTCATTAGGGTAATTTCCGTAGGCGGCGCTCGCGGAACCTTGGCGTACCTCTGGCACTGCTCACACTTCCTGACATAATCCACACAATCCTTCTTCATGGTGGGCCAGAAGTATCCTTGTCGAAGGATTTTTTTGGAGAGGCTCAGCCCGGAGGTATGATCGCCACAGAAGCCTCCGTGAATCTCATGGATGATGGTGCTGACTTCGGTTCCGGCAACACACCTAAGGAAGGGTATGGACAACCCCCTGCGGTAAAGCTTTCCATCCATAACCACGTATCGGGGAGCTTGATACTGGAGCTTCCTTGCGTCCGCTTTATCGGTGGGGAGTTCTCCGGTGGTGAGAAATCTGAGGATGGGTCCTATCCAGGAGTGGGAATGGTCGATGATGGCGTTTATCCTTCGCGTCTCAGTACTGGGGGCTTCTAAGTGCCCGATGGGGACTAAGCCATACTGTTCAATCTCCGGGTCCGTTGCAAGCTTGGCCAGCGTGTCCGCAAGTGAGTTCTGGTCCCGGGGGACCTGGCGGATTTTGTAGCCTTTGAAATGCTGCAGTAGGCCGCGGGAGAGAGACACGTAGGCAGCCATCCTTTCGCCTTTCGTCTGGTATTCCCCGGATATTTGGTTTACCACAAGCAGGGAGTCGCTGTACACTTCGATTTTTTGGGCTCCGACTTCTCTGGCCAGTCGTAACCCAGCTAACATGGCTTCGTGTTCTGCCTCGTTGTTGGATGCTGGGAATGCGAAACGGAGGGCGCTCTGGAGCTGATGCCCTTGGGGAGATATTAGGATAACCCCCGCTCCAGCTCCTTTTTCATTTGAGGCTCCGTCTACGTAGACCTTCCAGGTGGGAAGTTCCGGGGCAGGATCTTCTGGGAGGTCATTCATTCCCGAGCACTCCACAATAAAGTCCGCGAGAGCTTGACCTTTTATGGAAACACGCGGTTGGTAGTGGACGTCGAACTGGCTTAGTTCCATGGCCCACTTAAGCAATCTGCCAGAAGACTCGGGCTTCTGCAGGACTTGTCGGAGAGGGTGGTTGGTGAGTACTTTGATGGTGTGCGCCTGGAAATATGGCCTCAGCTTCCGTGAAGCGATCAGTAAGCAGAGGGAGAGTTTCTCAATCATCGAATATCTGGACTCAGCGTCCAATAACCTCTTGCTTACGTAATAAACAGGGAGCTGGATACGGCCATCTTCCCGGACGAGAGCGGCACTTACTGCGTGCTTAGTCACAGCTAGGTACAAGAACAACGCCTCTCCTTCGACCGGTTTGGACAAAATGGGGGCTCGGGTTAAATGTTCTTTGAGGTGTTGGAAGGCCGCTTCGCATTCGGGGGTCCACTCGAACTTCTTGTTCCCTCGCAGAACATTGAAGAAGGGGATACACTTGTCGGTGGCCTTGGATACGAAGCGACTGAGAGCAGCTATCCTTCCGGTAACGCTCTGGACATCCTTATGCTTCCGGGGGGAAGGCATATCTATGAACGCCTTTATTTTTTCAGGGTTGGCTTCCACGCCGCGGGAGCTGACAATAAAACCGAGGAACTTTCCAGACGAGACCCCGAAAGTACATTTCTTTGGATTTAGCTTCATCCCGTACTTTCGGATCACGGCGAAAGCTTCCTCAAGGTCGTTACTGTGGTCCCCGGAGGTCTTGGACTTTACCAACATGTCGTCCACGTACACCTCCATGTTCCTCCCCAGTTGGTCCTTGAACATTCTGTTTACCAGACGCTGGTAAGTCGCCCCAGCATTCTTCAAACCGAAAGGCATGACCACGTAACAGTAGACACCCTTATCCGTGAGGAAGCTGGTGTGTTCCTGGTCCGCGACATGCATCTTGATCTGGTTGTATCCGGAGTACGCATCCATGAAGGATAAGAGTTCGTACCCGGAAGTAGCGTCCACCATCTGATCGATTCGCGGGAGAGGGAAACAATCTTTCGGGCAGGCCCTGTTTAGGTCCGTGAAGTCAATGCACATTCTCCAGGACCCATCGGGTTTCGGGACCAGAACTGGGTTGGCCAACCACACGGGATAGTGCGACTCCTGGAGAAAGCCTATGGACATCAATTTGTCCACTTCAGCTTTGACGGCTTCGGCTCTCACTGGGTCCAGCGGCCTCCTCTTTTGGCGAATTGGAGTTGCAGCTGGGTCTATGTTGAGTGCGTGGCACGCAACATTGGGATTAATCCCTGTCATATCAGCGTGGCACCATGCCAGGATATCCTGATTATCCTTCACAGTGGCCACGATCTTATCTCGAACGGCCGACGGCAGGTTTTTCCCCACCTGAATGACCTTGGTGGGTTCTCCCGGATTGAGGATCACCTCTTCGACTTCCTCCATCGGCTCTATTGCTTTCTCGATTCCCACTCTTGGGTCGAGTTCGTCAAAGTATGCCTCCTGAGCATCCCTAGTTTCTGGCAATACTTCCGCCAAAGGAATGGCAGCAAACGTCTCTCGGACCGTGTAGACGGCTCGGACGGAGACGTTATAACAGCTCCGTGCACTTCTCTGGTCTCCTCGGAGGGTGCCAATACGCCCATCGTCGCAGGGAAACTTCAAGCATAAGTGACGTATCGAGGTTATGGCCCCACAATCGATCAGGACCGGTCGGCCTAAGATGGCATTATACGCCGTGGGGCAGTCGACCACCACGAATGTGCTATGCTTGAAGGCACAAGCGTCGCTTTCTCCTCTGAGGGTGACCGGAAGTTGAATTTTGCCTAATGGCATGAGTGCGTCCCCATTGAAACCTTGAAGCTGGATGGGGCATGGGGCCAGGTCCGTCTCGGTCAATCCGATCGCGTGGAAGGCCGCTTTGAAGAGGATGTTCACGGAGCTTCCGTTATCGATCAAGATCCGTGAGACCTTCTTATTGGCAATTTGGGCTTCCACTACGAGGGGATCGTTGTGGGGGAAGTGCACATGTCGAGCATCGTCCTCCGTGAAGGTGATGGGAAGATCCATCATTCGGGGACGTTGAGCAGGTGATTGGACCAAAGCGCACATCTCCTCGGCGTGCTCTAACTCCTTCAAGTACCTCTTCTGAGAGTTGCGGGTACTTCCGGCAAGGTGTGGTCCTCCGGAAATGGTGGCGACGTGTCCGTCAACGGGTGGCGGAGCAAGGCCGGGTGGATATGGGTTGCCTGGTCCTGGAGCCAACAAGGCAATGGGCGCCGGAGCGGGTGGAGCAGGAAGTGCTGGGAACTGAGACCCGGGAGCTTGGGGGTGACCGGCTCCAGGTGCGCTAGCGGCCCCCCTCTATCCCGGGGAATAAGCAGCTCCGTGAACCACCCCCTGTCCGGGATAGATTATGGGTATTCTCACCCACTGACCGAGGTGTCCCGCTCTTGCCAGGGACTCGATCTCATCCTTCAGCTGAAGGCACTCATTCGTGGTGTGCCCCACGTCTCCGTGGAACTCACACCTCTTATTGGAGTCTCGCGGACGCCTTCCTCCGTGAGACACTTTCGGGGGCTTCCTGTAGTTGACCATATTACAGGTCGCCCGATAGACATTCTCTCGCGAGTCTATTAAACTGGTATATTCCGTGAACTTGGGCTCATAATCCTTTCGGGGTTTCTTTGAATGGTCTCCCCGGTTGGAGTTTTTTCCGCTTCGTTTGCTCCGCGATTGGCTCAAACTTCGTTCCGGGGCTTCCGCTTGCGGCTGCGGCATGCTAGGAGCGATACTACATCCGGTTTGTACCGCTCCATACCCAGAGAAATGTGTTTGACCCGGCGTCTGAACAGACGCGGAAGGCCCATACACACTCGGAGTGAATCGGGCTCCTGGAAGCGTGAGGACTGGTGCGGGAGCTTGCGAAGCAAAGCTCGGCGCAGTCACGGAAGGGGTTGGAGCCGGGGGAACTCCAAAGGCTTGCTGGTAGGCATCCTCAAGGTTGATGATTCCCTGAGCTTTTGACATGAATTCGGACAGGGTTTCTGCCCGTCTCCTTTGCATTTCCCCCCATAGCAGGGAGCCGACAGTAAGGCCCGATTGAAGGGCGATCAGCTTCATGTCATCGCTGACCTTGGTTTTTGCAGCAGCTTCCATCATTCTCTGAATGAAAGCTTTGAGGTTCTCAGTGGGTTGCTGTTTGATGTTGGTTAAGGAACCAACCTCCATGTCGTGGTCGCGGGCAGCAATAAACTGCCTCCTAAACGCGGACTGTAGCTCCTTCCAACTGTGGATTGATCCGGGAGCTAATCTTTTCCACCAGTCCTCCACAGACTTGGTAAGGGTGAGTGAGAAGCACATGCATTTGGCGTCCTCACTGACGCGCGCCACTTGCATCATTTTATTGTATTTAGCTAGGTGGGTACGCGGGTCTGTCCTCCCATCATATAATTCTATGTGAGGCATTTTGAAGTTATCTGGGAGGGACGCTTCTGCGATCCTCCTAATACATGGTTCCGGGTCTTCCTCCTCAGAATCTGACAGGGCCCCACTTTGCTTCCGGACCAGCTTGGTCAAGGCAGCAATCTGTTCCTCGAGCCTCTTCGTATCACTTTCCGGGAGGTCACGTCCCCGGAGCTTGTCATTAATATGATTTCGGAGGTCATCTCCGCGAGGCCGGGCTTTTTCCCCTTTGGCCTTCTCATACTTGGCCTCCAACCTTCTTCTTAGGTCCACCGTGGACCAGCTATCTTCGGAGTGCGAGTTCGCAGCCCGACCGTCCTGATTGACGGAATCACTGGGGCGGTTGTTCCTTCCCCTAGGCCTGGGTGCCTTAGCACCGGGCCCTTTAGGCACAGAGTGCCCCCTTGGGGCTGAAGGGCGTCTGGGCTTAGGAGCGCCAGAGACCTTCTGCGCGCGGGGGGGGGCAGTCGGCCTGGTGATTCACGCCTTTAGGAGGTGCAGGGGCGTCAGCGCGCACAGGCTCTCCCACTTTTTCTTTGCCCTTGTTAGGGGCGGCTTTGGATGGTCCAGCAGCGGCTGGATCCGGCATGGGGGCATCAGCACCACCTCGAACAGAGGTATCCTCGTCCGAGTCGCCTAGATCTCCGAACCTACTTTGGAGGCGTTCCATCATGCGTTGCATTCTTTCGGAGACGCGCTCCTGCTCGGCAAGCTTGGCCTTAGTGGCCACCAGTTCTTCGGCTACTTGGACCAGTTCTGGGTCCTTCTCATAGTAGCAGCCGTCCTTGTAATAACCGTCTTGGACATACTCTTCTTCGTCTTCTAAGTATGTTGTATCTTCGGTACTGACCTGATCCTGGCGGGATGTCGGGTCTTCACCTTGGTAGTCTAAGGGTTCGCTTTGCACCACATCTTCCATCACGGTATCGGGGTTGACCGTAGCATTTTTGTCAACAGCGGATTTTCTCGTAGTCACCATCTCTTTAGCACGAAGTGAATACAAAAAACGTACACAGAAAAAGAGCTGACTAACAACTTCCTACAGCTCTCAATGAAAGCACCAAAATGTTTTCCGAGTTTTTCGGAAACGAATAACTAACAGAATAATAAAAAGATAAGAACTGTAGAAATACTGAAATGTAACTAAACAAACAGTGTTTTTACGTGGTTCAGGCGTTAACAAGCCCTAGTCCACGAGTCGATGTTATTATACTTGGAAAAGATTACAGTAAGATGGCTGGTGCATAAGAACTTCACACGCTCACAATGTTTCTCTCGGATTCTCTTGAAGAAGATGAAGCTAGAGAGATTTTAGTAGAGTTTTTGCTATATGATTTGTTCGTTCCTCCTCTTGTAAAATGAAGGGGTCTTTATAGCTAGGGTTTTGGATTAGGGTTTTTCTCTACGTACATGAGTTTTAATTACACCAGCCATAAATAGGGATACAATTACTGTAGTAGCATGGCTACAAGACTCTATGTGGGTATATTTACGTGAAAGTATGGGGAACACACAAAGTCAGCCGTCTTTTCCAAGTTGTCAGCGGAACAGTAGGCGAAAAGGTACCCTTAGGCGTGCTGGGATGTGTGCGGCTTTGACCTGACGGGCGTGTCAGGCGGGATCCTGTGTCAGGCGGATATCATTCCAAATATGCCTCCTCCAGGACTCGACCGTTTGGCTTTGTTCCGTGCGAGGCACGGAACTGCTTCCGCGGAGACCACTCGAAGAGCTTCTCCTGGAAGGAGCTTCCCCGATGGATACTCCTTCGGGAGCTCCGGGAGAGTTGACGAGTTTCCGTATGGTGTTTGCTTGGAAGAGTAATCCGGACACCAAGCGGGAGAGGTGAAGCCTTTCTGTATATCCGCGAGCTCTGGTCACCTATCGTGAAAGACATCGATAATTCTGTTTCCCCGAGGCCATCAATCTAAACGCTATCCGGAAATCTGGATAACACCCTCAACGGGCCAAATTACCAAAACACCCTAATAATCAAATGTGGACCCACATGCATGCACATAACATCATATTATAATATAATTCGCATAAACATGCATATATTCATTTAATGGCATAGTTAAACAGTTATGGCCCTCCTGGCCTACTAATCCATCCATTAAACCGCATTAGGGATTTCAGGGCATTACAACTATCCCCTCCTTACAGAAATTTCATCCTCAAAATTTACCTGAACCGCCCGGAATATAAATTCCGCACAATTGACTCCAGTTTCCCAGGTCGTTCATTCGACCTCACTGTTTCTGTAACATTGTTGACGGTGAAATGTCGTCAACGAAATTAGATCGGAAAACTCAAAGGTAAGTCAGGTGATGTTTATATAAGAACTGAGAATAAACTTTAAGGAAAAGTAAACACAGGTAAATGATGGAGCAAGTCTTGGTATATTTCTCAATAGCCTCTGCTTACAATGAATTTTCCAACCCCCTCCCATGTGGGAGAAGGGTCCTTTTTATAGTAGGCTCTGATGGCCTGGGATACATGGTGGTCCAGGAGACCAAGTGGTACATCAGTACTCTGGCAGGATAGTGGCTTCAGAGGTTGGGGTTGTACATCCAGCACTGGAGCAGGTGTCAGGAGAATGCCTCCACTACTTGTCTGTACCCATGTCTGATGAGTGGTGGCAGGCATAGTGGCGCAGGAGTTAGCAGTGTCGGCTCTGGCCTATGGCCGTAGACGTACGGACCATGACTCTGGTCCTAGCAGTCCCACTGGCACTGGTATCCGTACTTAGTACTTGGTCGTACAAATATGTCTCATTCGACTCGTACGGGATCCCCTGAACATAGGGATCTCGAGGTGTAAGGAATGGGACCCTTGGTGAGTATAATGGTCGTGGCGTGAGGTGGGGGTCTCAGGTCCTTGACATGAGATGCTTGCAACACCCCGAGGTCACCCATGAGCATAGGCCATAGGCATGTGGCCTTGACGGATGTCTAAGGATATGTGGCGAAAGGCCTTCCTTGCGACCCCCTTGGTGGGGCGGCTCTTTTGATGCATGGCTTCACTCGCGTGGCCACCAGGTGGCGTGGCTTCTACTCCCTCGTGAGAGCCCCTTGGAAGGCCTATTGACGACGCAGCTCCCTAGCTGCTGATGAGGCCCTCCCCCTCGTGGCTATGTGATGGTGTGACTCGCTCGGGGCACGGGGCCGAACGTCTGCTGAGGTGCGAGGCTACGAGGCCATGGGCACGACGCCGAGGATGCTCCAGCGAGGCCATGCGGGCACGGCGCCGAGGATGTTCTAGCGAGGCCACTGGTGCGACGCTGAGGACGCTCCACCGAGGCCATGCGGGCGCGGAGCCGAGGACGCTCCAGCGAGGCCACGGGCGCGACGCTGAGGGCACTTCAGTGAGGCCATGTGGGTGCGACGCCGAGGGCGCTCCAGCGAGGCCATGGGCGCGACTCCAAGGGCGCTTCAGCGAGGCCATGTGGGTGCGACGCCGAGGGCGCTCCAGCGAGGCCATGGCCGCGACGCCGAGGGCTCTTCAGCGAGGCCATGTGGGTGCGACGCCGAGGGTGCTCCAGCGAGGCCATGGGCGCGACGCCGAGGGCGCTTCAGCGAGGCCATGTGGGTGCGATGTCGAGGGCGCTCCAGCGAGGCCATGGGCGCGAAGCCGAGGGCGCTTCAGCGAGGCCATGTGGGTGCGACGTCGAGGGCGCTCCAGCGAGGCCATGTGCGCGACGTCGAGGGCGCTTCAGCGAGGCCATGTGGGTGCGACGCCGAGGGCGCTCCAGTGAGGCCATGGGCGCGACGCCGAGGATGCTCCAGCGAGGCCATGCGGGCGCGACGCCGAGGGCGCTCCAGCGAGGCCACGGGCGCGACGCCGAGGACACTCCAGCGAGGCCATGGGCGCGACGCCGAGGACACTCCAGCGAGGCCATGGGGGCTTGGACGCGAGCCCATGGACGCTGGGGGGTGCGCCTGTGTGCGCGAGATCACCTTGCACGACATGGTTCTAGGCCTGCAAGGTCGTTGCGAGATGGTGACGGCTCGATTGCCTCGTGGCTTAAGCATGCACTTGGGCCTTCGAGGGACCTCAGCGCATGTCCTAGTTCTTTTATGGGCGTGGAATATCGAATGTCTACAATGGCTCACTAAGTGATGCTTCCCTTGGGACAATCTCTCAGTTTCACAAGGCTTATAGGTCTGAGCCTGATAATGTGACTAAGTGACCTTTAGCCTTGTATTTTCACCATGTACTAGGGATTTTTTTTTCTTGGTGGATTTTTGGCATCCACACTTGCCCCCCAGTCTATAGGGAGGCCTTTAGGCGTTCTTGTAGACTCTTCCGTTCCTTTTTATTATTCTCTTATTCTTCTTCTTCTTTTTTTTTTTTTTATTTACCATGTTCGAGGTCCTTTGGAACCCACGCGAAAGGGGGTTTGATAGGTCCCTCTGTGGTGCGCCTTGGTTGCACCTATAAGGATATATTGACCCCTTGGGTTCTAGTTATCCTTTTATATATCTTTGCGCGCGCTTATTATATCTTGCGAGAAGCGTCCTTCTCGTCATTAGGCATAGTACTATTTTTGCAAGCGTCTTCTTTGAGACCCTTTTTGGAAGCGTCTACTTTGAGACCCTTTTGGATAGAGTCTACTTTTGAGACCCCTTTTGGAGGCGTCTACTTTGGAGACCCTTTATGGAGGTGTCTACTTTGGAGACCCTTTTTGGAGGTGTCTACTTTGGAGACCCCTTTTGGTGGCGTCTACTTTGGAGACCCTTTTTGGAGGTGTCTGCTTTGGAGACCCTTTTTGGAGGTGTCTACTTTGGAGGTGGTTTCCCCTCAGGTGGGGACTTTCACGGCTAGAGGGTCTTCGTTCGATCTCCAACTTGGCCAGCGACCCCTCTAGCACGATGCCCCCCTTCTATATGGAATCCCCAGGCACATTGGGAGTATGGCCACTGGAGGAAGGTTCGCTTTCTTCAACCTGGAAGTTCTTATGGCCCTCCTCCACACGTATGTACCTCTGTGCTCTCTCGAAGAAGTCGTCCAAATCTGAAACTTCCCTTTTGAGCATGTTACTCCATAACTTGCTTCCTGGACGAACTCCGGCTGTAATAGCCATCTTGAGCTCCGCTTTGTTTAAATCTCCCACCTTTGTTGCTTCTATATTGAACCTATGGATGTACTCCCTCAAACTTTCATTTTCGCCTTGTTTTATGTTAGCGAGGTTGGTAGTCGGCATGACGTAGTCACAGGCTGCATGGTGCTGCTGAAGGAATTCATTAGAGAGTTGCTGCCATGATTTGATTGTTCCTGGCCTTAACCTCTTGAACCACTTGTACGCCACTCCTTTAAGCGTAACGACGAAGCAATGACACTTTGCCCTATTGTTGACCCCTCTTAACCTCATCAAGTTATTGAAGGAGTCTAAGTGATATTTTGGGTCTGTAGTTCCCTCGTACGGAGTCATGCGAGGCTCTCTGAAGCCAATGGGCATTTGCTCAACCTGAATCTCCCTTGTGAAGGGTGAATCACGGTCGAATTCTCTGTCATCCATGCGCCCCACAAGTGCTGTGGTGATCTTGCCCCGAGGGCTTCGCATTTTGGTGCCTAGCCCCCTCCACTTTTTGCATATGGAGTCTTGCGGGGTCTTGGGCTGATCCCTTGCCTTGGTTGTGTCCCTCGGTGGAACCGCGGGGGGTACGTCTCTTACTTCTGACCTCTCCCCATGGAGCTCTTTTCTTAGGCCAGGGGGTGCCTCTTTTGAGGGGACTTCGACCTCGTTCTTACGACCATCACCTTCCCTCTGCCTTTGCTCCTGGGGACCTTTTGTTGGCCTAGGTCCCCCCTGATACTTTGTCTGGGGGGTTTTACTGGCAGAAATTTGGGTTCCCCCATCATCTACGGGGACAGTACTTTCCCCTTTTTCATGCTCCTTCCCTTTACGCACAGGCGGGGGTGTGCTTGACTTTCCTCGCAGCAGGTCGTTTAAAACCTCTTGCATGTTCTCTATCTGGGTTTCCAGCCTTCGAGTCTTTTTATGTAACTCTTGAATCTCATCCCTGTAGAGGCGAGTCCTTGAGCTTGAACTTACTGAGCGTACCCCGGGACTCTTGTTTGGCCCGTGCGCTGATGGACCTGGGTCTTGGTGGCCTGAACGTGGTGCTACCGGGGGCTGGTGAAGTGAATGCACTGGTGGCTCCAAATGACCTCCGTCGGGCCGGATGGTCGGGGATGATGCTTCCTTCTCCTCCCTTGGGGGAAGGGACTCCTCCGGTCTGCCTCCATGTTTGGGCGGAGGGGGGTCTTTCTGGGCAGCCCTCCGCTCCACTTCATCCCGGAGAACCTCATCATCTTGTATTTGCCATAGGTGTTTTGAACGTCTTAGCATATTTCTTTGCTGAAAATGATGGAAGAACGCTGGCTTGATGCTTGTTCTTCCCACAAACGGCGCCAAACTGTTGACGGTGAAATGTCGTCAACGAAATTAGATCGGAAAACTCAAAGGTAAGTCAGGTGATGTTTATATAAGAACTGAGAATAAACTTTAAGGAAAAGTAAACACAGGTAAATGATGGAGCAAGTCTTGGTATATTTCTCAATAGCCTCTGCTTACAATGAATTTTCCAACCCCCTCCCATGTGGGAGAAGGGTCCTTTTTATAGTAGGCTCTGATGGCCTGGGATACATGGTGGTCCAGGAGACCAAGTGGTACATCAGTACTCTGGCAGGATAGTGGCTTCAGAGGTTGGGGTTGTACATCCAGCACTGGAGCAGGTGTCAGGAGAATGCCTCCACTACTTGTCTGTACCCATGTCTGATGAGTGGTGGCAGGCATAGTGGCGCAGGAGTTAGCAGTGTCGGCTCTGGCCTATGGCCGTAGACGTACGGACCATGACTATGGTCCTAGCAGTCCCACTGGCACTGGTATCCGTACTTAGTACTTGGTCGTACAAATATGTCTCATTCGACTCGTACGAGATCCCCTGAACATAGGGATCTCGAGGTGTAAGGAATGGGACCCTTGGTGAGTATAATGGTCGTGGCGTGAGGTGGGGGTCTCAGGTCCTTGACATGAGATGCTTGCAACACCCCGAGGTCACCCATGAGCATAGGCCATAGGCATGTGGCCTTGACGGATGTCTAAGGATATGTGGCGAAAGGCCTTCCTTGCGACCCCCTTGGTGGGGCGGCTCTTTTGATGCATGGCTTCACTCGCGTGGCCACCAGGTGGCGTGGCTTCTACTCCCTCGTGAGAGCCCCTTGGAAGGCCTATTGACGACGCAGCTCCCTAGCTGCTGATGAGGCCCTCCCCCTCGTGGCTATGTGATGGTGTGACTCGCTCGGGGCACGGGGCCGAACGTCTGCTGAGGTGCGAGGCTACGAGGCCATGGGCACGACGCCGAGGATGCTCCAGCGAGGCCATGCGGGCACGGCGCCGAGGATGTTCTAGCGAGGCCACTGGTGCGACGCTGAGGACGCTCCACCGAGGCCATGCGGGCGCGGAGCCGAGGACGCTCCAGCGAGGCCACGGGCGCGACGCTGAGGGCACTTCAGTGAGGCCATGTGGGTGCGACGCCGAGGGCGCTCCAGCGAGGCCATGGGCGCGACTCCAAGGGCGCTTCAGCGAGGCCATGTGGGTGCGACGCCGAGGGCGCTCCAGCGAGGCCATGGCCGCGACGCCGAGGGCTCTTCAGCGAGGCCATGTGGGTGCGACGCCGAGGGCGCTCCAGCGAGGCCATGGGCGCGACGCCGAGGGCGCTTCAGCGAGGCCATGTGGGTGCGATGTCGAGGGCGCTCCAGCGAGGCCATGGGCGCGAAGCCGAGGGCGCTTCAGCGAGGCCATGTGGGTGCGACGTCGAGGGCGCTCCAGCGAGGCCATGTGCGCGACGCCGAGGGCGCTTCAGCGAGGCCATGTGGGTGCGACACCGAGGGCGCTCCAGTGAGGCCATGGGCGCGACGCCGAGGATGCTCCAGCGAGGCCATGCGGGCGCGACGCCGAGGGCGCTCCAGCGAGGCCACGGGCGCGACGCCGAGGACACTCCAGCGAGGCCATGGGCGCGACGCCGAGGACACTCCAGCGAGGCCATGGGGGCTTGGACGCGAGCCCATGGGCACTGGGGCGTGCGCCTGTGTGCGCGAGATCACCTTGCACGACATGGTTCTAGGCCTGCGAGGCCGTTGCGAGATGGTGACGGCTCGATTGCCTCGTGGCTTAAGCATGCACTTGGGCCTTCGAGGGACCTCAGCGCATGTCCTAGTTCTTTTATGGGCGTGGAATATCGAATGTCTACAATGGCTCACTAAGTGATGCTTCCCTTGGGACAATCTCTCAGTTTCACAAGGCTTATAGGTCTGAGCCTGATAATGTGTCTAAGTGACCTTTAGCCTTGTATTTTCACCATGTACTAGGGATTTTTTTTTCTTGGTGGATTTTTGGCATCCACAAACATTACCTTAAATCAAGGTATAACTTTGTTCCTCTGAATCTTATTCTTTCTGTTCCATATCTGGACTGACTATTCTTTACAAGATAACTTAGTCTCAAATCTTTGATTCTCATAACTCAGCTCGTGAGTTTCTTTTGACCCATGTCCTCAGCATGCAAATACAAAATACACTGTATATACCTGGCAGTGCCAAAGACAAGGTCGAACCAAAATCAACTTAACCACTCCTATCTAAGACTCAAATTGTTCTGCTACTCTAAGGCTCGACTTGCCCTTAACTCGTCACCCCTTTCCATTGTGATACTTTTTTTTTAAAAGAAGATATAATCTTCTACTTGAAATTCCATGTTCCTGCTTTTCAATTCAGCAAAACTTTTCCACTTACTCTGAGAAGTGAGCATCCAAGCTTCAATCTCTAGTAATCTCAATAGTCTCCTGAACCACCTCAAGATCCAGATATATATTAACTAATTCATCTTATAAGATGTTTTTCTAATAATAATTGGATAACCCTCTCTCTCTGATTTACCATCAGTCTGAGAGTAATAAACTGTACTGAATTCCATCTATATACCCATCGCCTTCTTAACCCTTCTAAAACCTGGAAGTCTCAATAGAGTCTTCATCTGATAAGATAGACCTTAAGTTTCATGAAGGCACTCTATCCCTCTCACAAAGAGATCTGAATACTGATCAGCTGTATTATTCACCCTTGTTGATAAAAATATTCCCACTTGGACTACTGGTCCACAATGACTCAATGTCAACTCATATTGGCCCACTAACCAGGGCAATCCCACCACGAAACCCATCGCGATGCTATCTTATTTCCATTATAAAATACTCAAAGGCTACCATGGCCTCACTGATTTCTGAGACTCTGATCTGACCTGCTATCAGGCTAAGAACTTTACTGCACATTCCATTACATCCATCTCCATCTCAGGCCACCACTATAAAGCTTTCATATCCTGTTACATTTCCATGATGTCTAAATGAAGAGAATAAAAGAATAGAATGAGATTCATCTGGAATCTCCCAATTAATCTCAGTGTCCATCGGATTTCAAATCCGATCCTATACCACAATAAATTAATATCTGACACTGTACAACTCTTAGCTAATCCAGCTAAGACTTTCCATTCAATCTTTCTTATCTGTGGTTCACTTAGTCATCTTTCCTTTTTATCCTTTCCGAAATGATAATCTCAAACATAAAACTGGCCACCTGGCCCACCAGAAACTCTACTCTAGTTCTGGTCAGATCCTTTAACCAACATATTGCATAGACAATTACTTTTCTCTGTCACTGAGAATTCATAACGACCTACTAACTGGTTCTGACCTGCAAGAAGACTCAGAACTATTTCCCAAGGCACCTGAAATATCTTTACCACCCAAGGACACTCCTTCCCCTAAGGCGTTCTTTAACCTTGGCAAATCTCCGCAGAGAAAATACCACAATACCATCATCCAAGACGATCACAAATCCCATTCAAATAATCCTTTGAATACTCTGTTCATCTGATTCATAAACACTTGGCATTAAACAAATTCTCAATACATACTCAGCACTCCCAGTGCCCTTATCTCATACAAACACAGTCTTTTATATAACTTCCTCTCCGATCTCTAACTGGTCCTAACCAGATCCAAGATCCACCACACTAGTTAAGAGTTCCATGCATCTCTCTACCATAAAACTCTAGCTCCCACTTCAAATGCCATAAATACATCAAATCATGGCGCATTGCCAACTGTCACAAGGCTTTCCACTCTGAAGTCCAAGAGGTACTGTACTTTCCTTGCCATTTAAAATTGCCCCACACTTGGCTAACCAATCCATACCCTGGATCATACCAAAACCAGTTAGTCATAACCAACTCATGAAAACCATTGATGAGCCTTTCCACAATAATTCACCTGATCTCTTAAATTACCAATACAATATCACTTTTTCATCACAACACAACCATATGGCCTGTGTAGCAACTTTATGCTTCTCTATATGCAACAAATAAAGAACAGCATGGAACCAAGTCATTCAGCACAAAATAAAGATCAGAACCAAAAGCTAACCTGCCACCTCTGAGTAACTAGTCTCGGTCTCAGACTCTGACTGCCTCAGAATAAACACTCGAGTAGGAATCTAGTTTTCTATCCCCTTTTGCTCATCCTCTCTTAGCCTTGGGCAATCCCTCTTTATATGTCCAACCACTCCACATAAGAAACATGTCTTTGGTCGGCACCCATTCAAATGGAGCCTCTTTCACCGAACACATATTGGATAAGTCCTCCAGTTCTCCTTCTTACTTGCACTAATAAGTGGAGATACCACTATCTGAGCTCTGTGCTTCCTATCACTCTTCTTCTCATCTTCTATGCTCTCAACAGCAAGAGCCTTCTCTACCACCTAAGCATAGGTAGAGACTTCATGCACTGGGGCAACTCTAATGCCCTGAGCTATTCCAGGATTCAATCCCTGAATGAACTTTTCCTTCCGAGCCACATCTGTGGGTACCATGTCTAAAGAAAACTTGGCCAACCCTTCAAATCTACTAACATACTCGGTTACTGATGCCCTTCCTTGAACGAGATTCACAAACTCATTCATCTTAGCAGTCTTAGCTGCATCACAATAATATCTTTCGTTGAAGAGCTGCCTAAACTCTTTCTAGTCCATCACAGCTGTGTTTCGTGTCTGGGATACTACCTCCCACCATGTCCGGGCATCATCCCGTAGTACACATGTAGCACAGATCACCCTATCGTGACCCACCATCCCCATACTATCAAGAATGGAACTAATCATGCCCATCCATTGCTCAGCTCCGAATGGATCTAGGCCTCCCTCGAAAACTGGAGGGTAATACTCCTGGAATCCTCCACAGAGAAATTCCCATCTGTTCTCAACCCTAGGCTGAACCAAAGCTGGTGCCACTCTTGGCACAACAAAGGTAGAGGTGCTCCCTAACAGATTCTGTTGTTGCTTCAAACACCTAACCTCTTCCTCCTGCCTCTGCAATCTTGATTGCAAATCTGTAAACATTTGCTGAAGATTTATAGGAGCAGATGAAGAACTAATACCCTGGATATAACTCCCAGCCTTTGTATAACCACCACCAGGCCCCATTATCTGCCTTGGCTATAAATCTGTTGATTGAATCTGCAGTCAATAACTTGACCCATTAATCATAATGAGCACATCAAGAGCTTTTCCCCACGAGATAAATCTTACCACACCACAATCATAAACCACTTGCAGTTCTAAAAACATGCCCATGGCATTCATACTTTAATCATAATCCCTGCTCTTCCAACATTCACATCATGCCTCCAACTCCAGCATGCAAATATCACAATTATATATTCATGGAGCAGGTAATCATATGATCATATTCATATAAATATTAAAGGAGCATATAATCATATAGTCAAGAGCCAGGCTCTATCAGAATCTCATGCTCCCTAATACAATGTGCAGGTAAAGCATTTACATTCTATCTAAGCAGTTAAGCACATAAGTACAGAAATAGTAACCATTCCCTGAGTGAAGCTATCTTTAGTGACGAGTGTACATGCCCAGCTTTTCTTCAGGAACTATAAACCTTGGCTCTCTCTGATACCAAGTTGTAACGCCCTAAACTCCAGGGATCGTTATGATGTGCCTTGTAAACAGTGCTAAACTCGCTAATCGAGTCATTTGGCCAAAATCGTGTAACTAAGTATGATTAGCGGTTTAGGGATTAAAATTTTGGTTAAGATATAACATTTCATTAGAACGTTTACTATATACATTGGAATCCCAAAAATATAATTTAAAGGTCTATTACAAGAAAATATTTACAACAGGCTGATCTAAGCGGCAAAATAGGGTTTAACCCTAGTTCCTCTTTCAACCCTCGGCTGTGGCGGTCGAGCAGCCGCATATGTACACGTCGTCACCTAAGCTCTCCAACTCAAGGATGGTCCAGCTTTATTTTTCCTTTACCTGCACCACATAGCACCCGTGAGCTGAAACCCAGCAAGGCCAAACTTTCTCCACCAGCTTCTTCGAGCTAGGGCCGCGGCGCCCAAGAACAGGGCTGCGGCCCCCAACCCAGAACCATCCCCAAAATCGTTCTCCTTCATCCCAAACCCTCCAAAAACATACCTAAACACTTCCAAATCATCAAATCAAAGTTCCCAAGCTTCCCAATGATCCAAAACCATCAAATCCCAAGGCTCAAATGAACCAAAAACTCAACGATTCACAAAGTCCAATTCTAAGCTTAAAAACTTTAAAAACTCAAAACTTAAAACTTAGATGACCTTTGATTGGGTTAATTCTCGTCAAATCCTTTGGTCAAGAAGCTTCTAATCTTCCCTAGGATTTCTATGCCTCGATCCTTGCTTGAATCTGACTCTTACAACTCGAAATTTCTTCAAAAATCCTTCAAACGGTAACATGAACTATCGGGAGGAGAAAGATAGGTTTTCTAACGTACGGTTCTATCTAACAAGCTACTTCAAGCCTAAGTAACCTCAAATAAACCTAGTGCTCAGGGTCCAAAAAACACCCCCGGGGACATTATAGTCAAAACTCCCAGAATTTCCTCCTGATCTCAATAACTCCCAATTTATCATCAAATAACATCCTCATAACTCAATATCCCAATAAAAGACCTCCGTTATGACAAAACCGCTAAATTACAATATAAGACCATCTCATGCCGAATAGCTCGAATATATCTCCATAATAATGGGATCTCACTCACAAATCATAATATGCACCCAAATATACAAATATGCCCTCAACGGGCCAAATCACAATATGCCCGCTAATTTACAAATATACAAAACACCCTAATAATCAAATGTGGACCCACATGCATGCATATAACATCATATTATAATATAATTCGCATAAACATGCATATATTCATTTAATGGCATAATTAAACAGTTATGGCCCTCCCGGCCTACTAATCCAGCCATTAAACCGCATTAGGGATTTCAGGGCATTACAACATGTATCACACGCATCACATACTGGGTGTAGTTTTCTTACCTTTGGTCCAAGCACAGGTTACCAATAAATGACCCTAAAACATGATCCTGTTTCCAATCCCCTAGCGACAACCTAGTCACAACCATAATATAGAATCCCATAAAAAACGAGTAAATAAATACTTCCAAACCAAGTCCTAGTCTCCGGGGCGTTGAATCCTACCAAACTGGGTAGTAAGATCGATCCCGAGCAGTTAGAGTTAAGTTCCCACGACTAAAAACCCAACATGACAAAAATTTCCCTTAAGCACCATGGCCCCCCAACCCCGAGCTGCGGCCCGCCTCTAAAAAGTGGCCAAGCCCCAAACTGCCTACACCTCGCGTCGCGGCCCGCCTCCCAGGCGCCGCGGCCCTAACGCCGATCAACCTCTCCTCTCTTCTTCGTTAAGCTTGGGCCAGGACCTTGTTCTTGGGCGCCATGTCCCACTCAAATCAAACATATCCAAATCCCAAAAAAAAAGTTCCCAAACATCCCAATGGCCCAAAACTATCAAAACCCAAGTCTCAATCAAATAAAAAAAACTCATCAAAACGTAAAATCCAACCAAAGCTTAAAAAACTGAAAACGCAAAACTTAAAACTTGGATTACCTCTGAATAAGTCATTTCCCAGCTAAATCCTCCATCTAATAAGCTTCTAATCTTCCCTATAATTGCTATGCCTCGATCTTTGCTTGAATCCGAGTCCTAAAACTTGAGTTTCCTTCGAAAATGTGATCGGTGTCAAAAAGGGAACAGGAGAGAGAGAGAGAGAGAGAGAATGTTCTGAACGTTATTTTATATTTCTAATAGGTTACTTTGAGCTTAAGTAACCTCAAGCAAATCCTAATGCTCGGGGTCCCAAAAATGCCCCCGAGAGTAAAATAGTCAAAATTCCCAGAATTGCCTCCTGATCTCACTAACTCCCAATATATCATCAAATAATCATTCCCATTACCCAATATCCCGGTAATGTGCTAAATACCCAAAGTACCCCTTGACTCACTCTAAGTCAAATCTGGGTCCCGTTGTGACTTTCCCACTAGCTTGCTCCCTAGGATCGACTTGTGTCGAGTAACCCAAACATATCCATATAATGAAGAAGTACCACACACATACCACATATATGGCAAATATACCCATAACAGACCAAATTATGAAAATTGCCCAATTAAACTGACATGGACCCACATGCGTATTTGATACACCTAAACATGCAGAACAAGTCATATTATAATATAACTCACATAATCACATAATGATGCACATAAATATCACATAATCACATAATTCCATAATTTTCCATCCTAGCCCCCTAATCAAGGTCCTAAGCCTTGTTATGAAATTTGGGACGTTACAACCCCAGAGCTACCGGCAGCACTGTTGACCACGAATTCAGGCACGTAGGTTGAGACCGTAAGATGACGGTCTTGGATAGGAGGCTGAGCAAAACAAGCTTGCTTTAATTGACCCGCAAGAGAAAGGGCCACGATTTCTGAGATTTCTATAGGGTCGGTAACCTAGCCCAGGTCGAACGACTTTGAGGCCGGTTGGGGTCAGTCGAACTTCTTGGTGAGTTTGGAAGGGTGACCTCCCTTTGAGACTCCCAATGTCGTTTGTTTGCTCTTGAGGCAACCAGCTTGTTGAGGAGGTTGTCCAAGTCCAAATCCATATTACCTATCAAAAGGAAAAACAAAGCATCAGGAGCTGATTAGAAGTTATAGTGCATGATGAGACTTCTAGGAAAAAACAAACCTAATAGGAGGATTCTGATGGGTTTGAGATCAATGACCATTAAATCCCTCTGTCTTTTGATGACTCTAAGGGGGTTCCTTCTCTATAGGTGGGAGACAACCTCATTAAATCTCTATAGTCGTTGGTCCCATATTGGACATCTACCCCATCCCAAACTTCGTTGAGACTGTACATAGTCTGGTATTTCCCTAAACAACTATCGAACCCATGGACTTTAAGGTCTGCCCTCGATCAGATCATGAAATTATTTCTAGGGTCATTAAAAAGAACCACTACATTGGGTTCCTACCTAGGAAGAGTGGGAGACCACTTGGACAGGTCCAACACTACTTTACCTCCGTCCACTGAGCTCGGTGAGGCCTCGTCCTGAGCTTCAGTTCCCGAGCATGGGTGTTCAGGTAGACAAAGAGCAAAGGCCTGGGCTTGCGAGCTTGAGGGTCTCCTTCTAGAAGGAAGCTTGGCAGTTGGGATTGGGATGTCTTCCCATCTCGAAAACTTGCAGATTCCTAAGTCATCGGTAGACTCGTCTTCACCTAAGAGACCATAAGCTCGGATCTTATCCTCGTGAAGGAGGTAAGTGAGGGACCGCCAATCGTAAGGAAGCTTGAGAATTTCTTCCTTGTGATATTTCATGGCCTTAGCTGGCCCTGGTCGGTGGTAGTTGGCTGCAAGAAAGATTCAAGTGAGCATTTCAAGCTCGAAAGTAAGAGAAAAAGAGAATAAAAAAGGACCATGGAGAGTTACTTACGAATTCGTTGGAAGGAATAAAATCGAGAAGGGGCAAGGCCATCTATCCAAAAGAAGATGGTTTTGAAGTTTGGAGGTTGATTAGGAATATCCTCGAACAACCGCTTCTCCTTGGGTTAGCTCGATAGATAGTAAAACCCATTTCATCCATGAGCTCGAGATGGGTTACTTTTAAGACAAAAGACATATAGAATTTCCCATGCAGAAGGCCCGTCCCACTTCATCTCGTGGTACAACGATCTCAGAGCGGCCAATACACTGTAGGAATTGGTCTGGATCTAGAAATAGTCCCTTAGGGGCAGTAAAGCCCCAGCTCGCATGTGCTCGCGACTCCAGGCCGCGAGCTTAATCTTCCTCTCAAGATCATTGTCACTCAGGGCATAGCAACTCCTTTCATTGTAGCTTGCAGGATGACACATCAGTTTTCTGGATAACGACCAGCAGTTCTAAAATATGCCCGGTGGAGGTGACAAAGCTCTGATAATGCTTAGCCTCGAAGAAACTATTCTCCGCGAGTGGAATGGAAAGGGTCTTAGAGGTGGTTGACTGGTTTGAAATGTTCTCCATGAGGCTGAATGAAAGCTCGCCAAGAGAAAAGGCTACAGTAACCCTACAATTGGGATCTAAAGGAATTGGCCGAATCTTGGGGTCTGCGTCAGGGCACATAGCAACCCGGAGCTTCTTTCTTTTTCCCTCTTCGATCTCGTCGATCTAGCATCGAAAATGAGCTCATATTTCCTCTCGGTTGAGCTATTCCTTGTGCTCGCGAATTAACTGTTGGTTTTGTGTAAATGACAATTCAGGTCGAGGAGATGGTGGACAGTAATGGATAGCAAGCTCGGGCCTTCATTGATTCTCTGAAGACTGTGACATCTAACAAGAAAGAGAAAGGCAAAGGCCCATTATTTAAAAAAGAGTGAAAAAGATTAAATCTTGATAACTCGAGGTTGCAAGCTCGAGATAACGAGATCGCCTTAATCGCGCATGAAGGCTTGAAATGGCAAGATCAACTCAAATGCCAACACCGAACTATTGAAAAGTTCGGGGCATCAAGAGTGTACCCATGCGAGAGTGGGGCGGTTAGTGTTAGTTTTGAGTATCCCGAGTTTCTAGGGAAAAGTGGGTAGTTACCGAAAAAAGGAGATACTATTTGGATACTTGCATTAAAATACTAATCCAAAACCCTTTTTCTTAAGATACATGAAACTTATAACCTAACATCCCATAACCTAAAAAGGACCCATTTTTATCTGTTTTTACCAATTTTTTTGCCTAAAACATGTTTCTGATCTATGAAAGCCTATACAGATTAAAATTTATCTTTTGCAAAGAAGGTTTCAAAAAAGAGGCAATAACTAGAAAGGTTTTATTACATACAGAGGAAACGTATAAAAAAACATGATGATCAGAAAACTCACACAAATTTGTTTGTGGGAACGAGGAGATTGTCGACTGGAGAAGGGGAAACAGGAATGATCACACGGAGCCGAAGGTGGTGATATTACATTGCTGCTTCGATTTGGAGAACATGCAAAAAGAAGAGCTCTTGTAATGACCCAAATTCCCTAATGTGGCTTAAAGCCTGGATAAAGGGGCCAGGATGGCCATAATTGATTTATTATGCACTTAAATGATTATATGCATGATTATGTGAGCTATATTATTATAAGATGATAAATGCATGCATGTGGGTCAACTTTTCATTGTAAGGGCATTTTGGTCATTTGGCCCGTTGAGGGCATATTTGTATATTTTCATGCATGTTGGTGAGGTATGGATGATGCCACATTATTATTATGTGGATATGTTTGAGCTATTCGGCATGAGATGATCTTAGAATGTAAATTAGCGGTTTGGTCATAACGGGTAATGGGTTATGATTTAATTATTATTTGAGAATATTGGGAATAACGAGAATTGGAAGACGTTAATTATAATTAACGGGGTTAGAAGGGAAATGACGGTTTTGCCCTTGGGAGCTGTTAAGAAGTTAAAATAGGCTTGGGGCATTTTGGTCTTTTGACCAAGGTTATATGTTAAAATTAGAAGGTTGTAGAAAGAGGTAGGCTGAAAACACAGTGCTCTTTCTTCCTCCTCCACGATCATCTTTCCTTTTTTTCTTTCTTTGAATTTTTGAAGCAAGATTGAGGGTTCAAACTTGGGAATCAAAGCTTGAGGTTCTAGGCTAGTGTTCAGCTATTGAAGGGGATTCAAACCTAAGTTTAAGGTAAGGTTTCAGCCATAGTTTTTTTTTTCTGGATTTTGCTCTGTTTTTCATATGGTTTTTATTTGATATTTTGGACTGAATAGATGGGAATTTGATGATATTTGAAATGGTTTAAAGCTTAGGTTTAGTTGGTTGAGTGTTGGATAAGTTGTGGTAATTCTTGTGAGTGATTTATGGGTTGATTGGTGAAGGTTTTTGGCTAGTTTTAATGGAGAAAATGGCAGGGGAGCTGTGTTCATGGGGTCAAGTCGTGACTTGGCCCAGGCAAGTCGCAGCCCACCCCTGGTACCCGAGGCAAATTGCTCTCTGACTTGGGGGCGCGCCACGACTCACAAGACCAAGTCACGACCCGCCCTTCTTTTTGTACCAGGGAGTTGTTTTTCAAGGGTTTTAGGCTTGGGGTTTCAATTCTTAAGGCTCGGGATCAAATCTACTAACTATGTTAGTAGGATTCGAGATCCCAGGAGTGAGGTTTTAGACCATGAAATTTTTATTAAGATATTTTATTAATGGGCTTTCATATTTGGTTATGACTAGGTGACCGCTAAGGGACCAAAGGATTGATTATTCTCAAGGGTCATTCTTTTATTATTTCACGCTCGAACCAGAGGTAAGAAAACTGCACCCAGTATGTGACATGCATGGTTATTGATGAGGCATGTTGAGTGCTCTATATGTGGATATTGATTGCATTGTAAATTGTTAGTAGTCTTGCTTATCTATAAATGTTACTGACTTATTAGTCAGAAACGACAATGGCGTCAGTATTGATCGTGAAGCTGTGATTTATTAGTCAAGTTCGGTAGTAGTACTGAGCATTGGTCGTATGGTATTGGCTTATGACTCAAGAATGGTATTAGCGTGTTTAACGCAAGCCGAAAAGATTAGATCTAATCGACATAAGCATTATCAACATAAGCATGAAATGCTTGATCGACCTCAAGTTCGATGAAAACAAAAGCACTTGTCTTGTTTAAAGGCTAGTTACTTAGAGCCAGAGCCAAAAGGCTCAGGTGACCATAATGTCACGTGGCTTAGGGTGCGGAGCCCAAGTTCGTGACTCATTAGTCACATATCTGATTGGGCTGCAAGCCCCAGTATGATTACCAGAATCATTATTGATATTCACTTATCTGATTGGGTTGCAAGCCCCAGCATGATTACCAGAATCATTATTGATATTCACTTATCTAATTGGGCTACAAGCCCCAGCATGATTACTAGAATCATTATTGATATTCACTTATCTGTTTGGGATGCAAGCCCAGCATGATTACCAGAATCATTATTGATATTCACTTATCTGATTAGGCTGCAAGCCCCAGTATGATTATCAGAATCATTTATTGATGTTGTATACATGCAGTAATAAGTTTTCTTGCTGAGCCTTGGCTCACGGGTGCTATGTGGTGCAGGTAAAGGGAAAGAAAAACTCACCTAACCTTGAGTGGAGAGCTTAGGTGGCGATGTGTACATATGCAGCCGCTTGACCACCACGACCAAGGTGTTTCTCAGGGGAACTAGGGGTTAACCCTATATTTTGCCACTTACGTCGGCGGGTTGTAATTTTTATACTGTAATGACCATTTTGGATTGTAAATAACTTATAATCGTTTTTATGGGCCCATGTATAGTTTAATGTTTTAAATAAAATATATCCATTCCTTTTGACTAAAAAATTTACCCTGACCTATTAATGACACCTAGATGCACGTTTATAACCTAATGACTCATTTAGCGAGTTAAGCACTATTTAAAGTTCACAGTAACGATCTTGGAGTAACCATGGCATTACAACTTGGTATTAGAGTGTGCCAAGGTTTAGGGTTCCTGTAGACTGGCTGGGCATGTACACTCGCCACTAAAGACAAGCTCGACTCATGGTTTGGTAACTATTTATGTGGTTATGTGTTTAACTGTTTAAATGGAATATAAATGCTTTACCTGCTTACATGAGATACATTAGTAAGGCTGGGCCTTGACTACTGCATCATAAGAAAGAACATGCTTATTAGTACTGATATTGCTAGAACATGCTCATTAGTATTGTTAATCGTTGAACTATTAACTGATGAATGTTAAATGCTAAATGTTATGATCATGTATCAATATGTTTGTATGCATGATTGTGGAACATGGATGAATATTTGCTTGTTCTTGGACCATGAGGCGGCAAAAGGTTTAGTTATCACTACCTAACTGCTCGCATTGATTGTTTGAGCATAGTATAAGCTGCAGTTATGCTTCCAAGGCATACAGATTCATCAGCTGGCCAGGGAGATCAAGGCCAAAATGATAGACAAGGTCAAGAGAATGACCAGAGTCAGATCCCTCAACCAGTTCCTAATAACTGGCAGCAGCTGTTTACTGATTTACAGGCAAGAGTATTGAGGCAGGAAAAAGAAATCTGCCTCCTTAGACAAAAACAGGTTCCTGCAGGGAATGTTTTACCAGAGGCACCACCTGTAGCGGTGCCAACAATTGAACAACTGCCAAAGGTTGGAAGCAAATGGGAACCTCTTTATGAAATGTTCAGGAAACAGTAACCTCCAATTTGTTAGGGCAGTGCAGATCCAACAAAGGCAGAGCAGTGGATGAGTATGATTACCACCATCCTTGAATTTATGAGGGTGTCTGGTAACGAGAGGGTGGCTTGTGCCACATACATGTTTCGGGAAGATGCTTGAATTTGGTAGGAAGTTATATCCCATACTAGAAATGTTAATGCCCTTAGTTAGGAAGAGTTTCAGACTCAGTTTAATGAAAATTATTATAATGATTCCATTAGGGCTGCAAAGGCTAAAGAGTTTATAAAATTACTTCAGGGGAGTCTATCAGTGACGGAATATGCTCTAAGGTTTGATAGATTGGCAAAGTTTTCCATGGAGCTAGTGTCCACTGATGGGACCAGAAGGGAGAGGTTTCTCCAGGGGCTACAGCCTAGATTAGTCTGGGATGTTCGTATGACCACTGTGGCTGGAGTTACTACTTATGCATAGGTGGTTGAGAAGGCGCTCACAGTTGAGAACGCAGAGAACAAGATCTGGTGGGATAATGCAGCAAGAAGAGAGTTTAGGAGGATAGGACCACCATTTGTGGGTTCAGGTAGGGGCGGAGGCCCTAGTGATCAGAAGAGGAAGGCTTCTGACACCTTCCTAGCTCCAGGCCCTGATAGGCAACCACGTGGTATTTTAATTGGCCACCAGGGTGGCAGTGAGGCCTGGAAGACTTATCCTGAGTGTCCTCGGTGCAAGAGGTGTCATATGGGGGAGTGTAAGGCAAAGGTTTGCTATTTATGTGGGGCAGTGGGGCATTTCAAGAAGGATTGCCCAAAATCAAGAAATGAAGAACCCAGAAAGGCGGACAGCTCGACCCCAGCTCGAGTGTTCGCATTGACTCAAGCAGAAGCTGAGGCTTCACCCTCAGTAGTTATAGGTTAGCTTCTTAGTGCTTGAACCCTTTATACTATTTTGATTGATTCTAGTGCTACACATTCTTTTGTTGCTAGTAGGATTATTGATAGATTGTGTAGACCATGTGATTATTATGTTGTGGGGTTCGGGACCTTATTACCCACTGGGGAGTTAAAATTATCCAGAAGATGGGTCAGATCTTTGCCAGTGACAGTGGAGGGCAGAGACTTGTCAGTGGATTTGATAGAGTTAGTTATGACTGACTTTGACATGATTCTGGGTATGGATTGGTTAGTGAAGTATGGGGCAACCATAGATTGCAGCTGGAAGATGGTCACCTTTGAGCCTGAAGGTGAGGACCTTTTTGTGTTTATTGGCACTGTGCATGGACCTTGTATACCTATGAAATCTGGCTGAGGGCTAGAGATCTATTGCAAGGAGGTTGCATAGGATTCTTAGCCAGTGTGGTTGATACCACTCAGGTCATTCCAGTGAGACCAAAGGAGACCAGACTAGTCTGCGAGTTTCTGGATGTGTTTCCAGAAGATTTACCAGGGTTGCCACCACACAGAGAGATTGAATTTGTGATAGAACTGGCACTAGGGATGGAGCCAGTGTCTAGAGAACCTTATAGAATGGCCCCATCAGAGTTAAAAGAATTGAAAGTTGTGGATGCCAAAAATCCACCAAATAAAAACTCTTTAGTCCCGGGTTAGAACATAGGGACAAAGGTCACTTATTCATGCTATTGGGCTCGAGCCTGTAGGCCTTGCTGAATACAAGAGATCATCTCCTGAGAAACAACACATTATGAGCCACAAGGTTTAGCCCTGCTAAGCTAAGGGGCCACATTGAATACTGCAAGAGGATAGGTGCACAAGGCCCTCACATAGTGAGGTCCGACGTGCCCGCGCAAGGCTGACATGCTCACGGGTCAAGATGCACTCATACGCGTAAACGCTGCCAAAGACGCCCGGGACATACACCCGGGAATGCTCAATATTCCATGCTTATAAAAGACCCAAAGATCGCACTTAGACCCCCATACGCCTACACTCTCATTGGGTCCTCGAGCCATCAGGCATGCACCTCCTAGCAAGGCCATCAGGCACGCGCCACCAGCGAGGCCCTCATGCGCGTGCCCCCAGCGAGGCCCTCCTGCGCGCGCCCCCTAGCGAGGCCCTCCATGGCCCCAAGGTGGCCTCGCCCCTTAGGCTCAAAGTGGCCTCGCCCATGGCCACAAGGTGGCCTCGCCACTTAGGCCCAAGGTGGCCTCGCCCCTGGCCCCAAGGTGGCCTCGCCACTTAGGCTCAAAGTGGCCTCGCCCATGGCCCCAAGGTGGCCTCGCCACTTAGGCCCAAGGTGGCCTCGCCCATGGCCCCAAGGTGGCCTCGCCACTTAGGCCCAACGTGGCCTCGCCCATGGCCCCAAGGTGGCCTCGCCACTTAGGCCCAACGTGGCCTCGCCCATGGCCCCAAGGTGGCCTCGCCACTTAGGCCCAAGGTGGCCTCGCCCATGGCCCCAAGGTGGCCTCGCCACTTAGGCCCAACGTGGCCTCGCCCATGGCCCCAAGGTGGCCTCACCACTTAGGCTCAAAGTGGCCTCGCCCATGGCCCCAAGGTGGCCTCACCACTTAGGCCCAACGTGGCCTCGCCCATGGCCCCAAGGTGGCCTCGCCGAATAGGCCCCATGGTGGCCTCGCCCATGCCCACGGAGTGGCCTCGCCAAATAGGCCCCATGGTGGCGGCCTCGCACATAGCCTCATCGGGGTCACATCCGCAACACATTTGGCCCCGGGAATAGCCAAGAGAGCCACGCCATCAATAAGCCTTCCGAGGGGGCCTCGCAAAGGAATGAGAGCTACGTCACCTAGTGGCCACATGAGTAGAGCCATGCACCAAGGGTCCCATTCCTTACACCTTGAGACCCCTATGCTTAGAGGCTCTAATACGAGTCGAATGGGACGTACTTGTACGACCTAGTACTGAGTACGGACACCAGTACCAGTGGGACTGCTGGGGTAAGAGTTATGGCCCGTACGTCTACGGCCAAGGGTCAGAGTCGACACCACTACCACCTGCGCCACTACGCCTGCCGCCACTCATCAGACATGGGTACAGATAAGTAGTGGAGACATCCTCCTGACACCTGCTCCTGTACTGATGTACGACCTCAACCTCTAAAGCCACTCCCCTGACATAGTACTTATGTACCATGTGGTCCCCTGGACCACCATGTATCTAAGGCCATTAGAGCCTACTATAAAATGGACTGGAACACCACCTGAAGGGGGGTTGGAAAATTCATTGTATGCAGAGGCTATTAAGCAATATACATTTCTCACTCCATTGTTCATATGTGTTTATCCTTTCATAAGTTAATTCTAAGTTCTTATCTAAACATCGTTGCATTTACCTTTGAGTTTTCCGACCTAATTTCGTTGACGAGATTTCACCGGCAACAAAAGTATAGCTGAAGGAGCTGTTATACTTAGATTTTATCAGACCTAGTTTCTCACCTTGGGGTGCACCAGTTCTTTTTGTGAAAAAGAAAGATGGTTCTCTGAGGATGTGCATTGATTACAGAGGACTGAACAAGTTAATAATTAAGAACAAGTATCCTCTGCCAAGGATAGATGATCTGTTTGATCAGTTGCAAGGTAAAAAGGTATTTTCAAAGATAGACCTTCGATCTAGTTATCATCAATTGAGGGTCAAGGAGGGATATATACCGAAGACTGCCTTTCGCACTAGATATGGGCATTATGAGTTTTTAGTCATCTCTTTTGGATTGACTAATGCCCTAGTTGCTTTTATGGATTTAATGAACAGAGTGTTCAAGGATTATTTAGACCAGTTTGTGATCGTCTTCATCGATGATATTCTGGTTTATTCTCAGTCAGAGTCAAAGCATGAACAACATTTTGAGATTGGTTCTATAGAGACTGAGGGAACACAGACTGTTTGCAAAGTTCAAGTAGTGTGAGTTCTAGTTATCTCATGTCACTTTCCTTGGGCACATTTTCAGTAAGGAGGGGATTAAAGTGGATCCAGCCAAGATTGAGGAAGTTAGAGATTGGCCAAGGCCAAAGAATGCTTCAGAGGTTAGAAGTTTCCTTGGATTGGCAAGTTATTATAGATGTTTTGTGGAAGGGTTCTCTAAGATTGCTACTTCACTGACTGAGCTGACACGCAAGAATCAAAGGTTTGTGTGGTCAGACAAGTGTGAGAACAACTTCTAGGAACTGAAGCAGAGGTTGATTACAGCTCCAGTTCTGAGCCTTCCAACAGATTAGGAGAAGTTTATGATATACTGTGATGCCTCACATTAGGATTTGGGTTGTGTTCTGATGCAGTCAGGGAAGGTGATTGCTTATGCCTCACGTCAGCTGAAGGAGTATGAATAGAGATATCCCACTCATGATTTAGAGTTGGCGGCTGTGGTCTTTGCATTGAAGGTATGGAGGCATTACCTTTATGGGGGAGAAATGTGAGATTTATACTAACCACAAGAGCCTGAAGTACTTCTTCACACAGAAAGATCTGAATATGAGATAAAGGTGTTGGCTAAAGTAGTAAAAGATTATGATTGTGAAATCTTGTATCATCCAGGAAAGGCCAACATGGTAGCTGATGCTTTAAGCTGAAAGGGTCCGGGACAGATTTACAGTGCGAGGCTGATATCCAGAGAGTTAGCTAAGGATATGGCCAGAGCTGACATAGAGTTGCTAGTTGGCCAACATTACATTATAGTCTACGCTGTTGGAGAGAATCAAGGAAGGTCAGTTGGGTGATCCCCAACTAACCAAGATCAGAGAGGATGTTTTAGCTAGAGTGTCCAGAGATTATATAGTGTTTGATATGGGTTTGCTGAGATACAAAGGACGGATATGTGTTCCGTTTGACACTGCTATGAGACGAGAGATTTTGGATGAATCTCATACTACACCTTATTCTTTGCATCCATGCACCACGAAGATGTATCAGGATGTGAGATCATTGTATTGGTGGCTTGGGATGAAGAGGGTTGTGGTAGAGTATGTGGCAAAGTGCTTAACATGTCAACAAGACAAGGCTGAGCATCAGAGGCCGACAGGGTTATTGCAGCCTCTGGATATCCCAGAGTGGAAATGGAAAGACATCACGATGGATTTCATAGTGGGGTTACCCAGGACTACTGGTCAACATGATTCAGTATGGGTTATTGTGGATCAATACACCAAGTCAGCTCACTTTTTACCAGTGAGGACTACATATACAGTTGACTAGTACGCATACTCTATGTGAGAGAGCTCGTGCGAATCCATGGAGCACCGAGGTCGATCATGTCAGATTGGGATCCCACTTTCACTTCCCAGTTTTGGGGATGTTCACAGAGGGCCATGGGTACATAGTTGAATTTCAGCACTGCTTATCATCCTCAGACAGATGGACAATCTGAGAGGACAATTCAGATATTAGAAAACATGCTACTAGCATGTGTGTTGGACTTTGGTGGGTCCTGGAGTAAGCATCTACCTTTGATAGAGTTTTCCTACAACAACAACTATCAGTCGACCATTGGGGTGGCACCTTATGAGATGATGTATGGTAGGAAATGCAGATCTCCCATTCATTGGGATGAGACAGGGGAAAGGAGATATTTTGGTCCTGAGGCAGTTCAGAGGACCAATGAGGCCACTGAGAAGATTAGAGCTTGGATGCTCGCTTCTCAAAGTAGACAGAAAAGTTATGCAGATCCCAAACGCAAGAATGTAGAGTTCCAAGTGGGAGACTATGTCTTCCTTAGAGTCTCACCATGGAAAAAGGTGAGAAGGTTTGGGAAGAAAGGCAAGCTGAGCCCTAGATTTTTAGGTCCATTTGAGATCCTGGAGAGGATTAGTCAGGTTGGCCTTACAACCGACATTGTCGACCGTGCATAACGTGTTTCATATCTCAGCTCTTCGGAGGTATGTATCTGATGTGACTCATGTTTTGAGTTATGAGGATCTAGAGCTTGAGTCAGATGTCTCTTATGAGGAACAACCAGTCCAAATACTAGACAGAAATGACAAGGTCCTCAGGAATAAAGCGATACCTTTGGTTAAAGTATTTTGGAGCAACAGCTAGGTCGAGGAAGCGACCTGGGAGCTGGAGTCAGATATGCAGAGTCAGTATCCTGAGCTGTTCAGGTAAATATCGAGGACAAAATTTCTGTAAGGAGGGGATAATTGTAACGACCCAAATTCCCTAATGTAGCTTAAAGCCTGGTTTAGGGGGCCAAGAGGGCCATAATTGATTTATTATGCAATTAAATGATTTATATGCATGATTATGTGAGTTATATTATTATATGATGATAGATGCATGCATGTGGGTCCACTTTTCATTGTAAGGGTATTTTGGTAATTTGGCCCGTTGAGGGCATATTTGTATATTTCCATGCATGTTGGTGAGGTATGGATGAGGACACATTATTATGTGGATATGTTCGAGCTATTCGGCATGGGACGATCTTATAATGTAAATTGGCAGTTTGGTCATAACGGGTAATGGGTTATGATTTAATTATTATTTGAGAATATTGGGAATAACGGGAATTGAAGGACGTTAATTATAATTAACGGGGTTAGACGAGAAATGAAGGTTTTGCCCTTGGGGGCTGTTAAGAAGTTAAAATAGGCTTAGGGCATTTTGGTCTTTTGACCAAGGGTTATATGTTAAAATTAGAAGGATGTAGAAAGAGGTAGGCTAAAAACACAGTGCTCATTCTTCCTCCTCCACGATCATCTTTCCTCTTTTCTTCCTTTGAATTTTTGAAGCAAGATTGAGGGTTCAAACCTGGGAATCAAAGCTTGAGGTTCTAGGCTAGTGTTCAACCATTAAAGGGGATTCAAACCTGAGTTTAAGGTAAGGTTTCAGCCATGGTTTTTCTCTAGTTTTTGCTTTGTTTTTCAGCTGGTTTTTAGTTGATATTTTTTGCTGAATAAATGGGAATTTGATGAGGTTTTAAACGGTTTAAAGCTTAGGTTTTGTTGGTTGAGTGTTGGATAAGTTGTGGTAATGCTTGGGTGTGATTTCTGGGTTGATTGGTGAAGGTTTTTGGCTGGTTTTTATGGAGAAATGGCAGAGGAGCTATGTTCGTGGGGTCAAGTTGTGACTTGGCCCAGGCAAGTTGCGGCCCGCCCCTGGTACCTCAAGCATATTGCTCTCTGACTTGGGGGCACGTCACGACACCAAGTTGCAACCCGCCCTTCTTTTTGTGCCAGGGAGTTGTTTTTCAAGGGTTTTAGGCTCGAGGTTTCAATTCTTAAGGCTCGGGATCAAATCTATTAACCATGTTTGTAGGATTCGAGGTCCCGGGAACGAGGTTTTAGATCATGAACTTTTTATTGAGATATTTTATTAATGGGATTTCATATTTGGTTATGACTAGGTGACCGGTAAAGGACCAAAGGATTGATTGTTCTCAAGGGTGGTTCTTTTATTATTTCATGCTCGAACCAGAGGTAAGAAAACTACACCCAATATGTGACATGCATGGTTATTGATGAGGCGTGTTGAGTGCTCTATATGTGGACATTGATTGCATTGTAAATGGTTAGCATTCTCGCTTATCTGTGAATGGTACTGACTTATTAGTCATAAACGACAATGGTGTCAGTATTGATTGTGAAGCTGTGACTTATTAGTCAAGTTTGACAGTAGTACTGAGCACTGGTTGTATGGTATTGGCTTATGACTCAAGAACAGTATTAGTGTGTTTAATGCAAGCCGAAAAGATTAGATCTAATTGACATAAGCATTATCAACACAAGCATGAAATGCTTGACCGACCTAAAGTTCGATGAAAACAAAAGCGCTTGTCTAGTCTAAAGGCTAGTTACTTAGAGCTAGAGCCAAAAGGCTCAGGTGACCGTAATGTCACATGGCTTAGGGTGCAGAGCCTAAGTTCATGACTCATTAGTCACTTATCTGATTGGGCTGCAAGCCCCAGCATGATTACAAGAATCATTAATGATATTCATTTATCTGATGTGGCTGGAAGCCCCAACATGATTACCAGAATCATTATTGATATTCACTTATCTGATTGGGCTGCAAGCCCCAACATGACTACCAGAATCATTATTGATATTAACTTATCTGATTGGGCTACAAGCCCCAACATGATTACCAGAATCATTATTGATATTCACTTATCTGATTGGGCTGCAAGCCCCAGCATGATTACCAGAATCATTATTGATATTCACTTATCTGATTGGGCTGCAAACCCCTGTATGATTATCATAATCATTTATTGATGTTGTATACATGCAGTAATAAGTTTTCTTGCTGAGCCTTGGCTCACGGGTGCTATGTGGTGCAGGTAAAGGGAAAGAAAAGCTCACCCAGCCTTGAGTGGAGAGCTTGGGTGGTGATGTGTACATAACCATGATGAAGGTATTTCTCAGGGGAACTAGGGGTTAACCCTATATTTTTCCGCTTAGGTCGGTGGGTTGTAATTTTTATACTGTAATGACCATTTTGGATTGTAAATAATTCGTAAACGTTTTTATGGGCCCATGTACAGTTTAATGTTTTAAATAAAACATATCCATTCATTTTGACCAAAATTTTTACCCTAGCCTATTAACGACACCTAGATGCACGTTTATAACCTAATGATTCATTTAGTGAGTTAAGCACTGTTTAAAGTTCACAGTAACAGTCTTGGAGTAACCAGGACGATACAGCTCTGGTTCGTGTTTTCCTCTAGTTCGTGTTTTCTTTTTCTAAAAGCTGAAATGCAAAGGTGAAAAGTGGGAGAAGAGAAAATGTATATATATATATATAGGCAGGAAGAATTGTAAACGGCATATTGATCTGAGTTAAAAGGTTATCTAAGGGACCACGTTTGATTCCAAAAAGTTAGCGACAAAAAGAGAATGGGAAAGGACGTGCGCAGGTAAAAGGGTACTCAAGTACTCTCAGTAAGCAATCCCTCAATAACACGTGTCCACACTCGAGTGTGATAGATAGGCACGTTTTTCGATAGTGAAGTTCAAAAGTTTCATTCTCAGAGGATTTGAACCAACACTTTTGAGGGGGTAAAATGTTACACCCAAATTTCGAGAATAAAATAAATACACTCGAAATGTAGGCTCGAAAAGGTTAAGCTCGGGATCTATAAATGTTAGCAATACACTTATACGAATTGTCAAGTGGTTCTAGATCTGTTATTAGCACTCGAGCATAAGTCGCATCGTTCGAACCTGAGTTGCAGGCTCGAAGACACCAACCTTCTCCGAGGAATGTACTCGACCAAATTACTGGATGAGGAGGAGGTTACAACTGGAACCATGATCTCAAAATTTGGACAATCTCGAAAGTGTGTCAGCACAACGATCAAGCTCAATGACGTGTTTGGCACACGGAAAGACTATTAGGAAATCCCTATTTCATAGGGATTCGTTATTATCATAAATTAAATCCATATTGTCATGGGATATTATGTAATTGATGCAGTAATTGTATTTATGTAACGCCCTGGTTACTCCAAGACTGTTACTGTGAACTTTGAACCGTGCTTAACTCGCTAATCGAGTTCTTTGGTTATAAACGTGCATCTAAGTGTTATTAATAGGTTAAGGTGAAAAACCAATCAAAAGGAAATAATATATTTTATTTAAAACATAAAACTGTTCATGGGCCCATAAAAGTGTTTACAAGTTATTTACAATCCAAAATGGTCATTACAGTTCAAAATTTACAACCCGCCGACCTAAGCGGCAAAAATAGGGTAAACCCTCTAGTTCCTCCGAGAAACTCCTTGGCCGTGGTGGTCAAGCGGCTGCATATGTACACATCACCACCTAAGCTCTCCACTCAAGGCTGGGTGAGCTTTTCTTTCCCTTTACCTGCACCACATAGCACCCATGAGTCAAAGCCCAGCAAGAAAACTCAATACTGCGTGTATATAATATCAAATGATGATCATGATAATCATACAGAGCTTATAGCCCTGAATAGATGAGTGAGTATCACTTTGTGGTTACGTTAACAATGAAGGAGCGTATAGCTCTAATTAGATGAGTGATTTAACACTTGAGGTTCTGGTAAACCATAATGAGTGACTGGCGAGCAAGTCACTGTGGGGCTCGGCACCCATAACCATGTGACAATTCAGTCACTTGGACCTTCTGGCCTTGGCTCCAATCAAATGAGTGACTGCTGGGTAAGTCACCCTGGGCTTAACACCCATAGCCATGTGACTAAATCGTCACTGGGGCTCTCTGGCCCTGGCTCTAAGTGACTAGCCTTAGGCTAGACAAGCGTTTTTAGTTTTCATCGAACTTAAGGTCGGTCTGGCATTAATGCTCATTTGAGTCATTCAATGCAGATTTCGATTAGATCTAATCTTTGTCGGCTTGCGTTAAACACGCTAAGACTGTTCCTGACTTGTTAGTCAGTACCAGGTGACCAATGTTCAGTACTACCGCCGAACTTGACTAATGATTCACAGCTTTACAGTTAATACTGACACCATTGCCAATTTTAACTATTTAGTCAGTGCCATGCACAAGTGAGCAAGATTTTCTAAGCATTTGATATACAATCAATATCCACATTTAAACACTCAACATGCCTCATGAATAACCATGCATGTCACATATGGGGTGCAATTTTCTTACCTCTGGTTCGAGCGAGAATTAGTAAAAGAACGACCCTTGAGAACGATCAACCTTTTAGTTTCTTGACGGTTACCTGGTCATAACCAATTATGGGATTTCATCAATAAAATGAATAATAAAAGGTTCCCGGACCAAGACCAAGCCTCTGGGACATCGAATCCTACTAAACCTGGTAGTAGGAACGATCCCGAGGCCTAAGGTTTGAGTTCCCATGATCAAAACACTACTTTGGCCACAATTGCCCTCAAGCGTCACAACCCGCCTCCCCAAGCACCGCAGCCCTTAGCAAAAACAGAGGCGCCATCCTTAAGCACCTGCCCCAAGCGCCGCGGCCCACAGGCCCTTCAGCACCACCCTCCTCTTCAATGAGCTTAGGTCGCGACGCTCTAGAACAGAGCCGCGGCCCCACCTGAGACTCAGCCAAAAACCCCTGTTTTTCCCTTTCGAACTCATTTCAAAACCTTATTAAAACACTCCCAATATCACAAAGCAAGGCCACCAATTATTACCACAACTTATCCACCATATAACCTTCAATACCTAAGCCTTACACCAATCAAAACTTCATCAAATTCCCCATTTCAATGATCAAAACTCCAAACCTTAAAACCATCACAAAAACAGAGCAAGATACTATAAAATGAAACTAGAACCTTACCTTATGCTTGAATCAAATCCTCTTCAATGGATGAACTAAAGTTATAAGCTCCAAACCTTGATTCCCTAGCTTAGTTCTTCAAATAGGGTTAAAAAATTCCAAAGGTGTAAGGAGGAGAATGGTGATCGAGAGAAGGAAAGAGAAGGCTCTGTTTTGGTTTCAGTTTCTATAACTTGAATGGCTGAAATATATCTTAGGGGTGAAAAGACTATTTTGCCCCTAGGTCATTTAAAGTCTTCTAAAGGCTCCCAAGGGTAAATATGTCATTTCCCGCCTATTTCGTTAGTCATAATTATCACCCTTCAATTCCTGCTATTCTCAAATACCAATAAAATCATATCCCATTACCCTTTAATTCCCGGTAATGCTCTAATCATCAAACCATCCCAAGCCTCACCCCGAGCCCCGAACTTAAACTTGTTATGACCAAACTGATAATTTGTAATTCAAAGATCGTCTCATGCCGAATGGCTCAAACAAATCCACATTATGATGTGGCCTCAACAATAGTTCATCAACATGCATGAAAATACACAATTATGCCCTCAACACAGGGATGTAAATGGGGTAGGTCGGCCCCGCCCCACTAAATATCCGCCCCGACCCGCTAAGCTTATGCCCCGACCCAACCCGCCCCATTAAGGCATTCGATGCGGGTCGGGTCAGACCCGCCCCGGATGTGATGGAGCGGGTCAGACCCGACCCCGTAAGGTTTTTTTTTTCTTTTTCTTTAGTAAAAGAAAGACTAAGTTTTTAAAATATGTTACAATATAAAAATAAATGGCAAAAAAATCTCTCATACTAGACATAAATGAGCTACTTCATTTTTTTTATAAATGGTCTTGCATACTAAAATTAAAAAATATATATACTTTAAAGCAAAACATCAATTTTCTCATCTATCTCTCTTAAATATACTTTGTCTTATATATATATATATATATATTTGAATCTTGGATCACGCTAAATAGTGTTAGTAATTAGTTTTTAAAAAATGATTTATTACAACAAAAAACAACAACCGGGTCGGGTCGTGATCCGACCAGCTTCAATTGCTAGCGGGTCGGGTCGGATCTCGACCCGCCCCGTTATTGCCCCGGTTATATTTGGATCAGGGGCACCCTGTCGGGTCGGGGCTTCGACCCGCCCCGATCCATTGGATTTTTTTTGCCATCCCTACCTCAACGGGCCAAATTACCAAAATGCCCCTATGATGAAATGTGGACCCACATGCATGCATTTAACATCATATTATAATATAATTCACATAAACATGCATATAATAGTTTAATGGTGTAATAAATCAATTATGGCCCTCCCGGCCTACTAATCTAACCATTAAACCTCTTTAGGGATTTTGAGGCATTACAATTTATTTCATATTTAATTGATTGATTGTAACTTCCTCGAATTAGGGGAAGATATTCTTACAACTAGATCTATAAATAGCCTGAAGTAATTCATTTGTATTCACGCACAAAATGTACTAGAGAATACTCTGTCAAATTGCTTCCATTCAAAACTTTGAGAGAGTAGTGATAATAACATTGACTCATGGACTATGCAGATTTTAACTGTTGAACCATGTAAAAAACATTTGAATTCTTCTATTTTTTTTCTACATTATTGTTTAGTGCTCTTCATAATTAAGTTGACAAACGACGTCAACAATAGTATTTTTGTCTCCTAAACTTTTGACACTACTTGATTGTGACCCCTAAAATATACAATCTGTTAAAATTTCCTCCTGAACTATATATACTATCGGATCGTACCCATTTGTTACGATTTGCATAAAATAATTAGCATCCCCCCCCCCCCCCCCCGAACTTTGATAACTATCAAATGAGACCTATTTGATTATAAAAATTTAAAATATATTTTTCTATTAGTTCTTAAAAAATTAAAGAGAAATTATTAAAAAAATTCAATAGAAGGATAAAATTATTTAAAATCTCTTTTAAATCCATTTAAGTTTTAAAGTATTTTTTAAAAGAAAAACTAAATTGTTACAAATAAAAAAAACATATTCTCCTCTTCTTCTTCTTCTTTATTCTTTTTTAATATACTTTTCTAATTGCTTTCTATTCTTTTATTTTTGCCCAATATTTTTAATTAATTAAGTTTTATATATTTCTTTTAAAATTGGTACATTTTAAATTTATAATATTCTATATATATTTAATTTTTAAAATGATTTTGCGGGGCAAAAATGAGAGAATAGAAATTGTATAGAAAAATTAATAAAAAGAATAAAGAAGAAGAAGAGGGGAATATGTTTTTTTAACTATAACAATTTAGTTTTTTTTTTTTAAAAATATATTTAAACTTAAATGTATTTAAAATGAATTTTAAATAATTTTATTCTTTTATTGAATTTTTTGAATAATTTTTCTTTAATTATTTAAGAACTAATAGAAAAATAGATTTTTAAATTTGTATAATTAAATAGGGCATAATTTGGTAGTTGTCAAAGTTTGGGAGGCAAAAATACTAATTATTTTATGCAAATCGTAACAAGGGCATGATCTTGTAATATCAATAGCTCAGGGGAAAATTTTAACAGATCGTATATTTTAGAGAGTACAATTTGATAATGTCAAAAGTTCAAGAGACAAAAATAATGTTTAATCTTTGTAAATTATATGTAATATCATATATTGTCCTTTTTATGGTGGTATGTATTGTTCCCTTTTGTGGCAGTGTTTCTAGTTCCCATCATTGGGAGTTACTTGACACTACTTTCCCCCCCAAGAAATGTGCTAAATGATGTATTATCAGTAGAGAAGTGCAAATATCAAATATGAAATTGACTGAAATCTCTCTATTGGTAGGCATCATTCTACTCGGGATTCTATTGTAAAATACAAAATACAGATCAACATATACTAAATTATAATGTAATTGATTGTAAGATGTAATGTTCTCATAAAAAAAATTATAAACACAACTTTTTTTTAAAATAAAATAATAGTTGGAATTTTCTGATACGTAAGTAAAAAAAAATGCGAAAGCAAAGAAGAAGATGTTTTTTCTGTAAAACTTAATAGAAGCCTCATAGTTCATAAAAAAAAAAAAAAAAATCTAATTAATAACCTACACTTGCAATCAAGGTAAATAGCCTTTTTTTTTTTTTTTAATATCAGTAACAAGGTAAATAGCTTCACTGGTTATACACTAACCCCCACAAAAATATATTTAAAAAATATAACACAATTTGCATGTGCCTTCCATAATATGTTACACTTCCAAACTTTTGTTCCTCTCTTTCCTTTCTCCCTTAATGATTGACAATAGAAAATACTTATTAAAAAAACACAAGAAATGCAAAAGTGAAGATGCTAGACAAATCAATCAACATACTAAAAGTAAAGAATGAATGACTTGTCCGTTCTCATTTTAGTATTTGTTTTCCACTTTCTCTTTCTTTTATGTAAATATTAATTTATCAAGCTCTCAAAGGATTGTTCGGCATAATTCAAAAATTGAAGTTGCTATTGTTCAAAAGCCCAAAAAAAAAAAGTAGTACAAGAAAAGTAAGCTAATAAGAGTGGGTCCTTAGTCCTTTGAATTTTAATTCAAATGACTTTGGAGGGGACTCACTGACTCTCCACAATTCATTCAATGATATCTAACCATCTCTTTTGAAAATCTTACAATTCGTCCAAAGTAGACTTTTAAAAAGTGATTGCCTCCAACACCCTCTTATTCTTATATCTTAAGTAATCTTAAGTAAACAAGATGCCTATTTATTTAATTGTTGTCCGGTAATACTTTAAAAAAATAGTTTTTTATTTAATTAATTAAAAATTTAATAATTAAACATAAAATATATTTAGTAACTCTATTTTTATTTATTATTTTTTAAATTTTAATTAAATTTTGAAAATAGACTTTCTTCACTTTCAATTTTTTTAAAAATAATTTTTAATTTTTTTTCTCTTATTCAAATCAACATCTCATATTGTTAAACAAAAAATAAAAATAAAAATTATCAAATGCGTTTATTATTTTTTATTTTTAAAAATAAAAAACAAAAATAATTACCAAACATATTTTTATTTTTTTAAAATAAAGAAACAAAAATAAAATAATATTTTTATTTTTGTGTTTAAAAATTTCAAAAACAAAAATTTTAACAAATGACCCTTAATGTTTGCTAATCTTTTTTCTTTTTCTCAAGGTAACCTTTTGAGCCTGGGCTCCAAAAGAGTCACCCATGATAGAGATAGTCACACTTTTTTCTCATTCTCGTGCCACATTTGTCTTTTTCTTATTTCCCTTTCCGGGTGATATGGATTTATAAGATTAGACCTGTTTGGGTAGAATTTGATGAATAATTAGACTATTTTATCATATAATAATTAGATAAATTTGCGGTGAAAATCATAAAGTAATTTTTATGTTAATAGTTAATAAGTAAGTTAAAATATTACACTTAAACCATTAAATAGATTTTTTAATAAAAATATTAGTAATTAATTTGAAATATTACACTTGAGTCACTCTCTAAGTAGTTTTTTAGTTGTAAAAGTCGTATTTTATACTAATTTTATCTCAATTTTAATTAATTAATAAAAATATATAATTCTATCATTGAAAAATTATTTGAAATTTATTTTATAAATTAAACAAAATCAAAAGTTATAACATGAAAAATTATTTAATTTTAAATAAACTAAGTTTTAATTCAATTTAAGTTGTATTATTTTAAATTTTTTTAATTTAACTAATATTGAATAATATTTTCATATTAGAAAATTTTAAATCATTTTTTATTTTTAAAAGAGATTCCATTTATTTTATTGATGTTATGAATATATATTTTTAGACATTTTATGATTAATTAAAATTAAGATAAAATTTGTGTAAAATGTGACTTTTGCAATAAAAACAACTATTTAGTGACTTAAGTGCAACATTTTAGACTACTTACTGACTTTTGTTGCCAAAAAAACTACTTAATGACTTAAGTGCAATCTTTCAGACAACTTCCTCACTTATGCCACCAAAAAACCACTTAGTGATTTAAGTGCAATCTTTTAAACTACTTAATGATTTTTGCTGCAAATTTTTCTACCCTAATAATTATAATGAACCATTACATTATACTCTTTTGGTCCGAAATTCTCATCTTTCATGAGTATGTTGCAATTGGCGTATAATTATATGTTTGCCTTTGAAAGAGTATCATACAAATAAAGTTAGGTCTTGGTTAGTTAAATTTTTACTTTTGACTTTAGTTTTTAAAAATAATCTTTTTAAGGAAGCTACAAATATTAAGGACTAGTTTGGTACATCTGTGTTGTGGGAAAAAAACCGTTGTAATTGTACTGTAGGAAAAAACAACTGCAGTTGTGTTGTGGAGAAAAATTGACGAGTATTTGGTAAATTATAGATATTAAAGTGCTGTGGGTTGGAAAAGCTGAGGTAGAGTGTTTGGTAAACTATATGATTAAAGTGTTGTTAAATATTAAAAGACCAAAATAAATGTTATATATTTTTATTTTATTAAAATATATTCATACATACTAAATAAATTTCAACATTAACATTGTATATATTTAAACATGTTTAAATTAAAATATATTTTTGAGAATGCACTAATAAAGTGACCATCAATAAAAGAGTTATATTATATATACAATACACACATATAATTGTGACTAGCTAAAATTCTAATTATAATGATCATAATATAATAATCTAATCATGATATAATCATAAATAGTAAAAATTAAGTTATGCAAAACTCACTTTTTATGTTTTTAATTATTTCTCTTTTTTTTTTGCTAAAGCATAAAATTAATATGTCTTTGAAAAATTATAATTTAAAAATACTATATGCTAAAATAATATTATAATGTATAATAATTTATATATTAAATATTTTAAAATTTTCTTTATATTAATGTGGTTTGTTAATATAAAATTACTAAAATAAAAAATGTTAAAAATATCTAATAAATATAAAAATATTTTTAGAACAAAATAAAAATATTTAAGATTCAAATATTATTTATGTTATTATCATATTAATTTATTTCAAATATTTTAAGGGTTTATACCTTTTTGGACCCTGTGTTTTGTCCCTTTACCTGTGTTGGACCCTGTGTTTTGATAAATTACTTTTTGGACCCTATGTTTTGTAAAATGGTTAAAATAGAACCCTAAACTCAATTTTGATGAAGAAAAAAATTTTTTTTTTTTTTTTTTTTTGAGGGAAGGAAGAAAATTTTATTCAATCATCAATCACAAAACAGATACAAACCCAGCAGTAGCAAATAGCTACACCAAACAACAAGAAAGGAAGAGTTAAAGGGAGTTTATAAGGCCAATTACATCTCTTTCTCGTTTCTTTGCCTTAGTACAATTAATTCCCTTAACTCTAGCTTTGATAGCTAATTTAATAGATGAACTAACAACCTTCACCGAGCTACAACACAAATCAAACACACATCTATTTCTATTACACCAAACAGAATAGAACACTGCTGAAAGGATAGCATTCCACACCGAAGACAGCAAGTCAGAGCAGGTTTTGGTGCACCTAATCTTCCAGGCTTCAATGTTGGAAGGCCAGCCACTAAAACCAGACCAAGAACTAACATCCTGAAGAAGATTCTTAGTAAAAGTGCAGTAAAAAAAGAGGTGTTGATGGGTCTCAATGACACTTTCACAAACAGGGCAGTAATAAGAGGCCAGCTCCATTATTTTCCCAAGATGATCTCGAGTGAGAAGGTGATCATTCATCGCTTGCCAGGAAATAAATCTGTGTTTCGGGACACATAAACGATGCCATATTGCAGAAGCATAATGAACTTTGCTAGCTGCTATAAGAGAAAGATAAAAAGAATTCGCTTTGAATTTACCTCTTAACCCCGAGGAAGTAACAGCAGCACAATCAATAACATTCCTCAGCTTCAAGAATTTCTGAAAGTACCAGCTTGTGTCATTTTTTAAAGGGACAGACCAGAAACTTTGACCTTTAAGGTAGATCGAGTCGATCCATTTGACCCAAAGGCAATCCTGTTTGCTCGAAATTGCCCAGATGTGCTTGGCCATCATCGCAATGTTCCATTTTCTACCTTCAAAGAAGCCAATTCCTCCATACTTTTTGGGAAGACAGACTTGATCCCAAGAAGTGAGGTGAAGCTTGCTTCGATTCCCTTTCAACCCCCAAAGAAAATCTCTGCAGCTTTTATCAATGGCAGCAACTACTTTTTGAGGTAAAATGAAGATACTCATCCAGAAATTCCTAATGCCAAGAAGGACTGAATGAATGAGTTGAGCTCGGCCCGCAAAGGAAAGATTCCTGCTCGCCCAAGAATGGAGGCTCCGTTGAATTTTATCAATAATTCCCCCACAGTCTGCAGCTCTCCATTTTGTTGGTCTTAGATGAACTCCGAGGTACTTAAGCGGGAAAGAGCCTTCTTCCATTTGAGCAATCTCCAAAAGTTTGGTTTTACATTCATCATTAATGCCTCCAAAGTATATATGAAACTTTGTGTTGTTGATTGAAAGGCCTATTGTATCACAAAAGCTTTTAATGGCTGACTGAGTGAGACTCATTGATTCCTCATTACCCTTGCAAAAAATGACTAGATCATCTGCAAAACAGAGATTGACAAGTTTTAAATGTTTACATAAGGGGTGGAAACCAAATCCTTTATGTTCAGAAGTCTGAAGCAATAACCGAGATAGATACTCCATTATCAGAACAAACAAGAGAGGAGATATCGGATCTCCTTGTCGAAGACCCTTTTCCCCTCTAAAAGTTCCATGAAGCCGACTATTGAGCATCAGGGAATAAGAGGTTCCCTTTAAACAAACCAGCACCCAATGGATGAATCGCGAAGGGAAGCAAAGACCCTTGAGAAGGTCAGCCACAAACTACCAATCAACTGTGTCGTAAGCTTTACTAAGATCGATCTTCATAATGCATCTAGCTGAAATTTTTTTCCTCGTATAACCCTTGAGCAAGTCCTGAAAAATAAGGATATTATGAGCCAGGAGACGATTTTTAATGAAAGCCCCTTGATTACTGTGGATCAATGAAGGAAGGAATTCAGACAAACGAGAACATAGCATTTTTTAGATGCATTTATAGAGCGTATTGCAGCAAGCAATAGGTCTATAATCTGCTGCTATATATGGGGAATCAATCTTCAGGATGAGGGAGATAACAGTCTCATTAAGTTCGTTGGGGAGCACACCATCTCGAAAAAAATTTATCACTGCCATGCTAATGTCATTTCCTATCTCATTCCATAGTCCTTTGAAAAATCCAGCACCAAACCCATCCGGACCGGGGCTCTTAATTGAGTGAATACCAAACATAGCTTCTTTCACTTCTTTCATAGAGAACGGCCTAATTAGTTTGACCTGCAGCTTAATAGTGAGCTTTTCACCAAATTTCAGGCAGTTGATATCAATCTCTTTATTCGTCGAACTCTTCTTCCCCATAAAATTCCTGAAGTGATTAAAGTAATGTTCTACCACCTTGTCAAAATCATCGATCACCTCATCATTTACTACATAGGAAGTAATTCTATTTTCAGCCCTCCTCTTCTTCATAATAGCATGAAAGTAATGGGAATTTTCGTCATTAAATTGTAGCCATGTTATTTTACTGGATTGTTGGAGGAAACTAACATACCTCTTCCTCGCTTGAGTAAACTCTTGAAGCTTGGTCTGTTCAGCTAACTAGAGCACTGAGTTGAGCAGGTCATTAGCTAAGTTGTAATGCCCTGAATTCTCCGTTGTGCTTAACGGCGGGAATAGTAGGCTAGGAGGGCCATACTTGCTTAATTATGTTATTGATTGATAAAATGCATGTATATGTTGATTATATTATAATATGATGTGAAATACATGCATGTGAGTCCATATTTTTAATTACAGGGGTGTGAAGGTAATTTGGCCGTTGGGGGTAAATTGTTTATTTGGATGCATGTTGGTGATATATTTTGAGACCACATTATGATGTGGGTTTGTTCGAGCTATTCGGCATGAGACGATCATGGTATGTTAATTATCGATTTGGTCGTAACAGGCTTAAGCTCGGGGCTCGGGGTGAGTCTCTGGGTGTTTTAATGATTAGAGTGTTACCGGGCATTAAAGGGTAACGGGATTTGAAATATTGGTGTTTGAGGATATTGAGATTAGCGGGAATTGGGAAGCGTTAATTATGATTAACGGGATTAGTGGAAAGTACCAATTTTACCCTTAGAATAGTTTGAGAAGCTTTTGATGACTTAAGGGTATTTTGGTCATTTAGGTTTGGTTATATATGACTTAAGTTGGCTTTGGATGGCTGTAGAATAAACAGAGCAAAGCAGAGCAAGAACCATCTCCTTCCCGTACATTCATTCCTCTCTTTTCTTCATTGGAGTTTTGAGCTCAAGGTGGGGTTTCAAGCTAGGAAATTCAAGGGCTGAGTTTGTGGACTTGGTTCAGCTATTGAAGGAGGTTCAAATCTGGTTTGAGGTGAGTTTTAGTCTTGAGTTTCTGGTTATACCCTGTTTTCGTTTTGAGTTTTCAGCTTTTGATTTCTTGATGAAAGTGTGGATTAGAAGAGGTTTTGATTGAAGATAAGTTTGGGTTTTGATGAGGGTGAGTTATGGGTGGTGTTTAGAGGTTAAAATGAGTGTTTGGAAGAGGTTTTGAGTTGGTTTGAAGGGCTGGTTTAAGAGGAAAAACACAGGGGAGAATTTCTGGTGCGTGCAGCCCTTATGGCTGGTCTGGGCTGCGCGCCGCGCCGTGGCCCTTGGCGTCTGGCAGGGAGGCCATTTCTGTCTGAAGGGCGCGCCGCGGCGCAGAAGGGGAGGGTTGCGGCCCTTAAGGCAATTTTGGCCAAAAAGATGTTTTTAGCTTGGGGATTCAAACCTAAGGCCTCGGGGTTGAACGTACTACCCGGTTGAGTAGTGTTTGAGGTCCCGGAGGTTAGGTTTTGGTTTGGGAACCTTTTATTATTCATTTTATTGATGGAATCCCATAATTGGTTATGACCAGGTAACCGCTAAAGGACCAAAAGGTTGATCGTTCTCAGGGGTCGTTCTTTTATTCATTCTAGCTCGAACCAGAGGTAAGAAAACTGCACCCCAAGTGTGACATGCATGGATATTCATGAGGCATGCTGGTTGTGTAAATATGGATTTGGATTGAATATAGAATGTTTAGCATATGTTGCTCACTTGTGCATGGTACTGACTCATTAGTCAGATTTGGCAAAGGTGCTAGTATCAACTGTGAAGCTGTGACTTATTAGTCAGGTTCGGCAGTGGTACTGGGCACTGGTCACATTGAGCTGACTCATTAGTCAGGACGTCCTTAGCGTGTTAACGCAAGCCAATAAAGATTAGATCTAATCGACTATCAGCATTGAATGACTCAAAGAGCATTAATGCCAGACCGACCCCGAGGGTCGATGAATGAAATAAGCGCTTGGAGGCTAGTGGCTTACCTAGCCGCCACTCTCCCACTTGAAACAGTGACATTCTTGTCAGTCACTCAGTATGGTTTACCAGAACCTGTTGAAGGCTAGTGGCTTACCTAGCAGCCACTCTTCCATTTGAATTAGTGACTTGCTTGTCAGTCACTCAGTATGGTTTATCAGGACCTCATGTGATGTTCACTCATTTGTTTGAAAGCTTTATGCTCAGTGTGATTATAATGATAATCATTTGATAACATTTATGAATAGTGTTATGTTTTCTTGCTGGGCTTTGGCTCATGGGTGCTATGAGGTGCAGGTAAAGGGAAAGAAAAGCTCACCTAGCCTTGAGTGGAGAGCTTAGGTGGTGATGTGTACATATGCGGCCGCTTGACCACCACGGCCAAGGAGTTCTCAGAGGAACTAGGGGGTTTACCCTATTTTTGCCGCTTAGGTCGACGGGATTGTAAATTTAAAACAGTAATGACCATTTTGTACTGAAAAAAACTTGTAAACGTTTTGTTTCGCACTGCAGAGCAGTTTGTAATGAAAATCTCCATTTCCTTTTTATTGGTTTTATACCTAACCTGTTAAGTACACTTAGAGCACGTTTTTGACCAAAGGACTCGGGTAGCGAGTCAAATTTCCGGTCCACCGTTCACCGTAATTGTTCTGGGGTAACCAGGGCGTTACATAAGTCATCTTGGGCCATATTGAGGTTTTCCTTAGCTACCTGATAGCTGTGAGGAATGTCTCCCAAATCCTTTTTTTGGAATTTCTTCAACACATGTTTCACCCTGTAGAGCTTTTGAATGATGCCAGCTAGGCCTTCCTTAGTTGTGGGCTTGTTCCAACTATCAAGAACAGTGTCTTTGAACCTGCTATGATACATCCAACAGTCAAAGAACCTAAAAGGCTTGGTTCCAACATTCCCTATAACATGGTTCTTTATAACACAGTAGTTGTGATCTGAATTACTGTCCCATTTACAAATTCCTTTGGTGTTTGGAAAGAGATCCAAGCATTTTTCATTGGTAAAGACCCTATCCAACTTCGAATAAATTCAATCCCCTATATCATGCTTGTTGGACCAGGTGTAAGAGGATCCAGCATAACGAATTTCATCCAATTGGCCTAAAGAAAGCCAATTTTTAGCATCAGAAACCTCTTTAGGAGTTATAGGTGTACCTCCATTTCTGTCTTGATAGCTAAACATAGCATTGAAGTCCCCTAAAACAATCCAAGGAAGATTCAAATGCCCTAACCTAGCAAGCTTATCCCACAAAACTTTCCTTTCCAAAATAGAGTTTGAGCCATATACAGCTGTTAAGAAGAACTCTGTTTTATGACCTGAAACTCTAATTTTACAATGCACAAACTGAGGATCTTCATCAAGAATTTGAACTTGCACAAATTTCGATTGCCAAATTAGCAATATTCTGTAAGAAATCACACTACTCGAGTAATAATCCCAGTTGGGAAAACTATTGCTAATTATTCCTGCTGCTTTCTCATGGCGGACTTTGGTCTCAAAGAGCGCCCCAAAACCAATATTATTCAATCGACACAAGTCACGAATATCTCTCTGTTTATTACCTTTATTCATACCCCGAACATTCCAACTAAAGATGTTACACTTCTCCATGTTAACTAGAATTAGAAGTGGTAGCCAAATTCCCATTCCCAGGCTCTTGGAGTGCTGCATAACCATTTCGAGTTGTAGCTTTAGAAGGCTGGACTGTAGTGATCTTGGTTCCTCTCCTTCTTGGCGTTATCCAATCACCCCCCGATCCTGTATCATTAGCCACCCCTGTTATGTTAACAGTAGCTTGCTTTGCTGCTGTAACTACATTAGTTTCAACTGCCTTGTTTACAGTAACAGTAGCTACTTCACACGAATTTGAGGCATCCTGAGATATAGCAGTAACTGCAGTAACTGCAGCTGTTTCACTTGAGGCCTCCTTAGAAGTAGTGGCATCTGCATTGACCTGATTATTATCAATAGGAAGCTCAACAATTTTCTTATCAGTGACCATCTCTGTTCTCTTATGATCTGGTTTGGATTTCTTAACCCAAATGTGCCCCTTATCCTTCGAATAGTTCACCACGGTATGTCCCAAACAGTTACAAGCTTTGCATTTAGAAGGAAGCCATTCGTACTCCACCAATTGTTCAACTAGTTGATCTCTCTCATTGACAAACGAGATAGTCTTAGGGGGGTTCTCAGAGATCTCCATGTCAACAAGAACTCTCGCAAATTTGACCATCGATCTATCACGAGTAACTTGATCAAGCATAATGGGTTTGCCTATAGTGCTAACTAGAGCACTTAGACTATTACGACCCCAATATTGAAGCCCCAAGCCGTTTAATCGAACCCAAACCGGAACCGATTTCACCATCTGCACTGTGTCCATATCAGGTGTCCAGGGACGAAGAACAACTGGTTTTTTGTCGAAATGAATCACACCAGTTTCCAGGACTAGATCCCTAGTTGCAATATCTCGAAAGCTAACGAGAGTAAATCCAGAGTTCATTCGAACAATCCGATCAATACCAAGGTTACCCCATACTCTTTTCACAAATCCTTCGAATACTCGAAATGGGGGATTAGCACCCAAAACTACACAAACAATCGATGTGCGCCAAAAAGAAGCTTCAACCTCAACTTTGTCAATGTCTAGTTTAGCAATTACTTGATTCCCAACCTTCATAGGCTCTATGAAATCCAAGCTAGTAGAAGGAGTTTTTACCTGGTTGGCTTTGAACTTACTCCACACATCTTTGGCTGAGTTTTGATAATCAGTTTTTTCCACCTCCTCGGCCCAACTAGCAGCTTTGAATGGACCTGAATTGCCCTCTGTTTCCACAGGCAAAAATTGCTTAGCATTCAAATCAGCTTCCAAAACATCACACGGGTCATGGAATTCCTCAACGCTATGCTCCAGCACGACTTGTTCTTGAATTGAAGGGAGATCTGGTTTCATCTGAATCAAATCTTTGGAAATAGCCACCGCCGCCGGCTTCGGCGCCTCCTTTTTCTTCCGACCCATGGGGAGAGAGAAGGAAGCTCCACACGCCTTAACGATGAAGAAAAAATTGAATATAACAACACAATTTTTAAGCAGAATGATTTTATTTTTATTCTGAATTGTTAGTTTGGTAAATTATTTGTGATTTTAGTTGAGAAATCATTGACCAAAATCAGATTTAGGGTTCTATTTTAATCATTTTACAAAACATAGGATCCAAAAAGTAATTTGTTAAAACACAATGTCCAAACAGGTAATGGAACAAAACACATGGTCAAAAAAGTATAAACCTATATTTTAATTTAAGTTAATATATAATAAATAAATAAATAGATATATTTAGATGAAAAAATACATTTATGGTAGAATTTTTTAAAAAAGCAGCTTTTAGAAAAGACTAAAAGTTGGGTTGTGCATCAGCTTTAACTTTTAGTTACCTATAACTTCTGTATACATTATTCAATAAACTGTTGTCCAAACATTTTTATTGTACAATTATTTCAAAAAAATAACTTCTAGTTTTTCTTAAAGTTATACCAAACTAGCCCTAACTTGTTAAAATATAAATTTTGTAGACTAAAATACTAAATTGCCTAGTAAATCCAACCAAACATAAAAGAGTTTTTCGATGTTGAAAGACAAGAAAAAAGTTTTTATAAGCCTTGTCAATAAGTGCTTTAACATAAATCTCACCAATAATAATTTGGTTTAGTAGGAATAGATACTAGGTGAAAAATTTAGAGTGGCTATGAGCTAAAGCGGGTCAGGTCCAAATTTAGGGCCCACAAACTTTGAGCTCTAAATTAAAAAATAAAAAATAAATTAATTAATTAAATTTGTATAAGTATAATAAAATTTATAAAATTAAGTGTAGAAAAATTATAATTTTACTAAGGCCCAATATTTATCAAGGTTGGAATGCCTCTCCCATCTCTGTTTCCATCCTCATTTAAGTTTCTGTCACATTCCTTTCTTACTTAATCCTTAATGGGAGCAATGACGAGGAATCCCCGCCAATATTGAGGATCCTAATAAGGACCTATTTGTGTAAAAAAAACATAAAATTATTTAAAACATAAACTAAAATAATACAACAAATATATGCACATATTAATAACAAAATTACGTGCATAATTTTAGAGAAAAGTTGAGAACTACCCACTTTCAGGAGTAGTTAACTAAAATTAGATACTAAATATGTTTAATTGAACTTTACCCATTATTATCATGAGACTTCCCAAATTACCCTTATTTGAGCACATAGTTCTAAGTATTGTTGTAATGTGTATTATATGTATCATATTATAGTTAAATTGTGTATTATATGTATCATATTATAGTTAAATTGGAAATGCATTCTAATTCTAGCATGTTTAAGGAGAAAAAAAAATACGTAATTGAAGGGGTATAATGGGTACATTAATTGAAAATTTAGGTACTAAAATTAAAATTAAAAATAGTGGGTAAAAATTAAAATGGATCATTTAAAATGAGTACCGTGTCTAATTTCTACATAATTTTATGTATTATATAAATATATAAATAATTTTAAAAGAGGACAAGGATCCATTAGCATTGGAGTGAAAAATGCCCCCTTCCCACATATATATGAATTTATTTGTTGAAAACTCAGTTTTGGCGGATTTTTTTTTTCTTACAACAATTTAATTTTTTATCCTCCCTCTTATTCATCCAAATATTGGTTTTCAACATCACCTACCCTCTTATAATTATTAATTTTAGATTCTTTCTTCTTCTTTTTTCTTTCTTTTTATATTTCTTATATTTATCATATACATGGATATATATACAGGGGAATTCTCTTTTAGGGACTTCACTTTAGGCCTTATTAGTGGGGCTCTCAATGTTCTCGACCCGTGAACAGTTTTCAGCGTGATTTTTTTATGACCGTGTATATTGTAGCTATTTAGAGCATCATGCAAATTTTCAAAAAATTCCGAATAGTTTACAGTACCGAAAACTAAGTTCAAACATGTTGTTTCACGCGTGACTAATTTTTTTTTATGCGCGTGGAAAACAACATGTTTAAACCTAGTTTTCGGTACTGTAAATTATTCAGAATTTTCTGAAGATTTGTAGGATGCTCTAAATAACTATAATATACAAGATCATAAAAAAAAATCATGCTGAAAACTATTCACGGATTAAGAAACACTAAGAGCCTCACTGATATAGTTTAAAGTGAAACCCTGTAAAAAAAATTATCATTAGATGAAATTTAGTTACATAAAGTGTAGATGTACTTGTGGCGATATTCTTGTACTAAAGAAAAAGACAGCATTAATGGCGAGTAATGAATATGGTGAGCTTGCCTTGTTCATATTGAGAAATATGAGAACCAATAAACAAACTAATAAAAAAAATAATTAATTGGTTGAATTTTGACCCATTATCTAAAAAGAAATGTATGGAAAATCTTTGGTAGCTAAATTCAATCCCAGTCTTTGATGGTGCACATGATAAACAAAGCAAGGGTTTTGAAAAAAGTGACATTTGATAATTGAGATAATCTTTATGTTGCATTATTGTATCACACACTATAAGAGGAGGTTGCGGCTTTTTACTTATTTATTTGTATATTCTTGACTTTTAAAAAAATGAGATTTTGTGCAAAATGTTTTTTTTGAATGGCACGTGAAAGTAAATAAATATTCATATTTTTAATTTTGTAGTAACGTAGTCAAATTATTTTTTTATTACATATTATCAAATATGCTATTTAGCAAATAACTATTTTAATCTAAATATTTTAATATATATATTCATTTTATTTTAAAGTTATTTTGATTTTTTTTGTTTTCATAGATTGTTCTTATATCACAAAATATATATATTGGGTTGAAAAATAATATACCAACAAAACTTACAAATTATTACTAAAAAATGTATATACTATGCTAACAAAATTATATATTACCATTAAAAAATATATACCATGATTCAAAATTATATACTACCATTATGTATAATAAGATAGAAACTAAATATCATAAAAAAAAATTGATATAACATACCACAAAAAATGTATACACTAGTTGGAAAATAATATACCAACAACCCATAAAAAACTTAAAAAATCAATATAACTTTAAAATAAAAATTAATTAAACAAAACTAATACACATATATCACTATATTAAAGTCATATATTCTTAAATAAATAAATAAATAATAAAAAATGACAATTTAGGTGATAAAAAATAGAATATAATCATTTTTCTACAATTGTAAAAATAAAGACATTAGGTTCTTGATATCATTGTTTTGAGTCATATACTATAGTTTCTCTTAAAAAATAATAGTTGCCGCTAAAACAACCTAACCTAATCCCACAATCTTCAATGTTAAATATTAAATAGCTATATTTTGATTATCACACACACAAATAAATAAATAAATAAAAAAGAGCTAATATATATAGAACATTCCACCGTTTTCCATGGCTATAAGCATGGGACAAAATATTCCAAGTAAATCATGATTTTGGTAGGAGGAATTTGAGTTTTTATGATTAATGATGTGTCCTCAATACAAAAAAAATTCTTGTTCTTCTAATCATTTAAAAAAATGTCAAATCTTTTAAGAATACCCTAAATATTAATCTCATAATTTTTCCTATTTACTTCCTCTTCTTTCTTTCTTTTTTCTCCATCAACCCATTCATCTCAACTCTGTTTCTAGAAACAAAATCCATGGGTAAGGTAAAACATAAAAAAACTCAATGTAATGGCAAGTATTTCTTACCTAGGACACTAAAATATTGCTTTTTGAACAGATCTGAGCATAATTTTTGGGTTCTTTTGCAATTTTTTTTTTTCAGATCTGAAACTTTAAAATCTGCAGAAAATCGACGTGGTTCGATGGTGCTCGATGCCAGCTTGATGGGATCTTCAAAATCAAAATTTTCATGAAAATATCGATATTGCTCGATGGTGGTTCGATTGTGTCGATGTGATTCTTGTAAGATACGTAATTTTTCACTCGGGTGTCTGTTTTGAGTGATTTTTTTTTATTTTGAATATTTTTTTTTAAGATCTACACGTTTGAGATGTGTATATACACATTTGGGCAATGTAAATCTTGAAAAAAAAATACAAAATGCAAAACATACCTCATGTACAAGATATGTTTAGGTATGTTTTCAAGTTCTAAATTTTGAAAATGTATATGTGGACATTTAAAAAAAATACAAAAAAAAAGTCACCCAAACGGATGCCTAAGTGAAAAATTATGTCTCTTACAATAATTACATCGAATCACCATCAAGCAACGTCAATTTTTCATTAAAATCTTGCTTTTGAAGGCATATCGAGTTGGTATCGAGTACCGTTGAGCAACAATCGAGCAAAATCAATTTTCTACAGATTTCAGAATTTCAAATCTGAAAAATAACTCAAAAATTATGTACAACTTGATAGTTACTCAATGATGTTGGATGTCATATGTGCCTTTCAACTAAAATAATCAATCGGCTTGGGCTTGTTCTCAACTTCATTCTCTTCTCTTGTTATATCAACTTCATTTGTTTTGCATTTTGGTGTTCAAGAATTTTATTTATTAGTTGTTTTTTATAGCAAAATTCCATTTGAAACTTGTAAATTTTGCTACATCATTGGTCATTTAGAGATTTCCATAAATTTATTACACAAGCTCAATTAAATGTGTTAAAGAAGTTAAAATACACCATCCTATTGAAATGAGTGCTTAACTAGTTATATATATGTGTGTGTGCATATATATATATAGTGTATTATTAAGAGTGATTGATAAAATACCGACATAGTGCTATAAAAGTTGGGATGTCTAGTTGGTTTCTTACCATCTAGATTTTTTCGTGTAGAGTTCAAAGGATCCCAACCCCATTCTTGAAATATTAGCACCACAAAATTCACTTTTATTTAGCAAAAAAGAGGACAAATTGAATTTTTATTTTAAAATGTAACTTTTCCATTTACTCTACATTGGGATACATTATATTTCACTACTATTTCACTAGGGAACAACTAAAGAAATATTCCTTCATATTCTTATCTAATATTGTACCATTATAATTTTTGTTACTCGCTTCTAAGTTCCCTCCCACAAAATCAAACATAAAGTCACATCTATAATATATATATTTTTTTAAAAAGGACATTGCTGTGTCTTTCCCTCCTTTGTTGACCTTGATTTGAAAAGTATCATTAGCTTGTGATTAGTAAATGTAGAGTCGGTATTTCATATAGAAAAGGGTGAAATTGGTATTTGACAAACAAAGACTTTGGCTCGATGTAATATACTAAAATTTTAAGTTAAAGTAGTGTCTTATTGAAGATGGGTGTTTAGAGAAACTTATTCCAAGCCAAATATAAGCACAAAATAATAGACTCGATAATAGCTTTATATATGAAAATGATGGGTGCACGAGTTTTCTTAGCCTCATTGATGTTAATGCCTCACCTCACCAGCAATATAATCTTATGTTAAGTGTTGTTGTAGAGTGAGAACCACATTAATATATATTGATTTATGAGGCTAAAATAATATTGAACTTTGAAGAGAAAACGTTTAAAATATATAATATATGCAGAAATTAATTTGAATTAAATGAGTAACACCTTCACAAAAATAAATAAATAAAATAATAAAGGATAAAGAAGGAATATAGAGGAGGCATAAATGTAAGTATCGTAGGAAAAATCATAACGTATATAATACTTGAATTAACACAATATGATAAACACAATAATTATATTTATATCTACTAAATTAAAGATACATAAATATTATAATTATAAATAATACAATATAAATAACAATATTATAATTATAAATAACACAATATAAATAATTATAATATAAATAACAATATTATAATTATAAATAACATAATATAAATAGAAATTATAATTAATTTAGACAATAATTATAAAGAATAAAATAAAAGCCGAGGCCTGTGTAACACACAGTTTCCTTAAAACAGATTCACCGCCTCTACGAGGTTTCGACGTCTATCTCCCAGGATACAACGGTGAACGACAAGTAACTCAATTACTTCGCCGAACAAAATATGCCCGAACTCTATCACACTACAACAGATCTAAGAACTCTAAAGAGTAAAAAGGGAAAAACAATATTGAAAATATATATATCTTAATCTTCAAAGGAAGACAAACATATATATATATATATATGTGTATATGTTTTTGGTGTAATTTTAAACTAAGACCACTTAGGTCTTATTTATAGAATTTCCCTAAGGCAAAATTTTATTCACAAGCAACGTGGGACAACAATCCCAATTGCTTTTTCATTCAAAATTCTAACAATCCCCCACATGAATGAAAAGCTGACTCAGGGAAAAAATAACAAAATGAATTAGACCTAGGTGATAGAGTTCAACGTTAGAAACCCGCATAGGATAGGTAGGTGTTACCCTTTGAACCTTCCCTTGTGTAAGTATATTTACTTTACTGGTTGATTAGTAGACGCGATGTCTTTGAACTGTTGTGCCGTTTGTGAAAACGATGATATACCACACACAGGAATCTTTCCTGACATATATTGGTTCTCAAGATTATGTTTGTTTTGGCCCTGAACATTTCCCTGGTTCTGCAAGAGATATTCTAGGAATTGAGCCCTTATTCAATCCCTATAGAAGCGGCACATCTTCTCTCTCACATAGGTGATTTTCTTAATTAAGAGTAACCCGTATTACTCTGCTCGACATTTCGACGCATAAGAAATCATTAAAAGCATAGCTTAACCTTTTCCTTACGGTTATCACTGTTTCATCATAGGAATGGACAATGAGGATAACCCCCACAGTGATCAAACATAATCTTTACAGTTTTAGTTGTCCCTTTGAACTTAGATCTTGGGATCTCCAGTCAACTAGGTGGGGTGTCTACTGTATTGACTTTATTCATTCATGGGCTTTAGACCCATTCCCCTTGATGATTTTTCAACCAACTCTCTATTTAACCCTTTGGTTAGTGAATCTGCAATATTATCCTTTGACTTCACATAGTCAATAGAGATAATTCCAGTTGAGAGTAGTTGTCTAATGGTATTGTGTCTACGACGTATATGTCTAGACTTACCATTATACATATTATTATGTGCCCTACCAATTGCAGATTGACTATTGCAATGTATGCCAATGGCTGGCACTGGTTTAGGCCATTTTGGAATATCTTCTAAAAATTGACGAAGCCATTTAGCTTCTTCGCCACACTTGTCTAAGGCAATAAACTCAGATTTCATCGTGGATCTAGCTATTACCGTTTGTTTAGAAGATTTCCATGATACAGCTGCACCACCGAGTGTAAACACATAACCACTCATAGACTTTGAGTCTTTCATATCAGATATCCAATTAGCATCACAATACCCTTCAAGTACTGCTGGATATTTAGTATAGTGCAACCCATAGCTACGAGTAAATCGTAAGTACCTAAGTACTTTTGTTATTCCTTTCCAGTGGTCAGACCCTGGATTACTCGTGTATCTACTCAGTTTACTAACTGCGTAGGCTATATCAGGTCTTGTACAACTCATTAAGTACATTAGACTTCCAATAATTCTAGAGTACTCTACCTGAGAGACACTCTCCCCTTTGTTCTTGAACAAATGTAGACTCGAATCTATAGGGGTTCTGGATACACCAGAATCTTCTTTGTTGAATTTCTCAAGAATTTTGTCCATATAATGTGACTGACTTAGAATGATCTTATCAGATGTCCTTGAGATTTGAATCCCCAAAATGACATCTGCTAGACCCATATCTTTCATGTCAAATTTCGAGTTCAACATACTCTTGATAGATTTGATCATCTTATCACTGCTTCCAACAATGAGCATGTCATCTACGTAAAGACGCAAAATGACATAGTCATTATCTATTTCTTTAACATAAATACATTTATCGCATTCATTGATTTTGAAGCCATTTGCCAACATAGTTTGGTCAAATTTCTCATGCCATTGTTTTGGTGCTTGCTTTAAACCATATAAAGATTTCACCAATTTACATACTTTTCTTTCTTTTCCTGGGGAGGAAAAACCAACGAGTTGTTCCATATAAATTTCTTCATTTAAATCCCCATTTAGAAAAGCAGTTTTCACATCCATTTGATGTACTTCAAGATTGCGCAACGCAGCAATAGCAAGTATCATCCTAATGAAATTTATTCTCGTCACAGGAGAATAAGAGTCAAAGCAATCAAGGCCTTCACGCTGCTTATAACCTTTAATTACAAGTCGTGCCTTATACTTATCGTTTAAGTTGATTCTCAACTTCGGTCTTATGGAGAACAAATTTCTCTATAGCCTCATTTTTGCTTTTTAGCAAATACACATAGCAATATTTAGTGCTATCATCGACAAAAGTAATAAGATACTTATTGTCTCCCCTTGTTTAAAAAAATTTAAAATCACATACATCGCTATGTATTAATTTAGGGGTTTATTATTCCTTTCAATCGTTTTGAAGGATGACCTTGTTAGTTTTGCCTTAACACAGGTTTCATACTTATGATTTTGAATCAATGTGGAATTTTGATATGTGATTCAAGTTAATTAATCTACGCAAAGTGTCATAATTTAACATGTCCTAGTCTACCATGCCAAACATTGGAAGACTCAAGCAAGTAAAAAGAAGCGTTATTAACTTTATTGATAATTGGTTTAACAACCATTACACCGAGTTTAAACAACCCATCAGTTACATAACCCCTTCCCACATACATTCCACTTTTAGACAAAAAAACTTTGTCTGACTCAAATACCATACGAAATCCATGCTTGTTCAGCAGTGAACCAGACAAAAGGTTTTTATGGATATCTGGTACGTACAACACATTGTTCAGAGTCAGCTCCTTTCTAGAAGTCATTGTCAGGATCACTTTTCCCTGACCCTCAATCTCAGACGTGGCAGAGTTTCCCATAAATAGTTTGTCTCCATTGGTCACTTGTTCAAAACATCTAAACATACTCTTGTCTGAGCATATATGTCAAGTAGAACCAGTGTCAATCAACCACTCTCTAGGGTTAGAGTTGACTAGGTTTACTTCCGATACCATCGCTGATAGATTTATATCACCAACATCTTTGGAGATATTATCCATCATATTAGTCTCTTGACCATGGTTCTTCTTTGGCAGTCTACAGCCCGATGACTTGTGACCTGGCTTATTACAGTTAAAGCACTTGCTAAGGAATTTGAACGACTTTTTGGAGATTCCTCCTTTTGGTCCGAACTTGAACCCTTTATCATTGGGTTTAAAGTTCCTTTTTCCCCTGAAGTTTTGACCTTGCTCCATCAGATTGGCCTTACCCACATCTTGTCTTGAACTCATTTTTTCAGAATTCTTGTTGTCTTCTTCAATACAAAGTTTGACAATTAATTCTTCAATGTTCATCTGCTTTCGCTTATGCTTAAGGTAGCTCTTGAACTCCTTCCATGCAGGGGGAAGTTTTTCAATCAAAGCAGCAACTTGGAAGGTCTCACTCAGGATCATTCCCTCAGAGGAAATGTCATGTAAGATTAATTGGAATTCCTGAGCTTGACTAATCACAGTCTTGGAATCTACCATTTTATAGTCAAGGAATTGCCCAACCACAAATTTCTTTGTGCCAGCATCCTCAGTTCTATATTTTTGGTCTAAAGACTCCCATAGTTCTTTAGCCGTCTTCTTTGTCGAATAAACTTCATACAAAGAATTTTCTAGACCATTCATAACATAGTTACGACATAGAAAATCAGATATGATCCAATCATTAACAATATTAATGACTTGGATATCATCCTCATTTTCTTTCAGCTTTTGTTCGTTATCAGTAACGAACCGCGCAAGATTCATGGTGGTCAGATAGAACAACATCTTTTGCTGCCACCTTTTGAAATTCTGTCCATTGAATTTGTCAGGTCTTTCCCCAAAGCTCAAAGGATGGCTCGTATTAACCAAGGCCGGAACCGTTTGGGTATGAGCTTGAATTGCCTGAACTGTTAGGAAAAATTAATATTGCCTCAATGGAATTGGTAAGATAATGTTACAACTCTATGCAAAATATTACAATGGACAAGATTGATTAAATAAAGTGTTACAACTCTATAACTGAAAATACAAATAAAACAAAGGAAATGAAGAAGATGATGAAGAAGAAGAGAATAGTAAAGTACAACTCAAAACAAAAGTTACAAATAAAATAAAGTGTTTGGACCAAATGAAGAGATTACAACTCTTAAACAAAATATACAAGTAAATAAAACAAGAGAATAAGAAGAAGAACAATAGAATAAAAGGAAGAACATAAACCACAAACAAACTCTCACTTACACAACCTAAGTGAAGAGGATTGGGGATCACCAACTTGAACAAGGTTTGAAACCTTTGTCCAAAAGCTTATTTCCCCCTAACTCAAGCACTAAGGGATCTCTCTCAGATTTTGGAAATGCTTTCTGGAATAATCAAGCCTCAAGGTGTTTCTAGCCAAGTGCTCTAGTGGATAGAAATGGTGTGTCTTACAAGTGAGCATTAGGCTCCTATTTATAGAGTTTAGAGACACCCTTTGAATTTCAAATTCCACCAACCCCCATGGCTGTTACCAATGATTAATTGGGTGCTTTATGGAATTAAAATAGAGAATTGGGAGTTACTAAGCTGTTGGAATCGTTCAAAGTTGGATAAAAAAATGAAATTATAGAAGCCGTCAGCCATTAGGGCCGCGGCGCTAGTTCCAGGCGTTGCGGCCCTCAGTCAATTTCAGCAACACATTTTTCAGTTTTTTCCAAAACGTTCCAATTTATTCCCACTTGATTTTGTAACTTCCATACACAATATGGGAGTTAAAATCACATCTCTATCAGCCATTTCTCATGTGGCTTTAAGAAATTCATCTCAATATTGTGTAACAACAAATCTACACAATAATGGGTGATATTTAGGAGTTACAAATTTGTGATGAATTTGTAACACCAAATATGTTACATGTTTGGATATTTCACATATATCCAAATAATGTAACTCTCTATTATATGTTACAATATGTGACACTCTATGTCACATTTATTTAATCTAAAACATTATATTATAAAATAATATAATATTACATTATATTATAAAATAATATAACATTCCCCCACTAGATTAAATAGTAATCTATTGTAACACTTATTTAATCAATCATTATATTTAAAAATATAACATATCCCCCACTTGATTAAATAAGAACTCTCTCTTATAGGAGTCATTACATTGATGCATAAAGTATAGTGTTTTTCAACTTGAACTTTACTATAGTGTAATTATCACAAAATTTGTCGAAAATTTGGTTGCACTAGGCATTGAACCATCTTTTCATGATGACAAATCGGTGATAATACACACACCTTTGCGATGTTCACTTGAGACCTCTATGTCTTGCTTTGCACCGTTAATGGCCATGTGCACTTTCCATTCATGGACGTTCTTGAGAATACTCCCAATTCTCATGAGAGGCGGCACCACCCCTAGGTCCATATAGGTAGAATTCTTACAGTATTTTGTTACCAAAAATACTTGTCTTTACAAGACTGAATTCTATTAAAAAACCTTTCGGTTTTAACCCTCCACTTGGTAACATACAAGTACTCAATATCTCAGATGGGACTTGTTTTGAGTACAACTAATATTCACTTGATTGACTTGTTATTACCTATTGAACCTAACACTAGTTAAATAACTAGTGTTAAGATAGGTTGCCATCAATCGTGAATCTCTTTAGGGAGTTTAAGTCCCATCCCTCGAGATGATGCAGCCACTAAATCCCTCGTTAGTGGCTTAGTGAAAGGATCCGCCAGATTTTCACTTGTTCTCACATAGGATATTGAGATGACTCCTCTTTGAATCAATTCTCTTACATATCCATGTCTTAGACTAATATGTCTAGACTTCCCATTATACACTCCGCTGTATGCTCTAGCCAATGTTGCTTGGCTATCACAATGTATCGATATAGTAGATACATTATCTTTGATTAGGGGAATCTCTATCAACAGATCCCTTAACCATTCGGCCTCTTTGCCAGTAGCAGCTAGAGCTATAAACTCCGCTTCCATAGTGGAATGAGATATACAGGTTTGTTTCTTGGAACCCCAAGAAATTGCACCTCCACCAAGTGTAAATACCCAACCAGTTGTGGACAAGTTGTCCCCAATATTGGATATCCAACTTGCATCTATATATCCTTCTAATATCGAAGGAAATTTGGAGTAGTGAAGGCTTAGTCCTTTGGTTTTCTTGAGATAACCAAGGACTCTTCCAATTGCCTTCCAGTGATCCACACTTGGATTACTTGTAAACCTACTAAGTTTACTTACCGCAAATGCTATATCAGGTCTAGTACACTGGGCAGCGTACATTAGACTCCCTATAGCACTAGCGTACTCCAATTGAGCCACCGCTCTTCCTTCATTCTTCTTTAGTTTTACACTATGATCGAATGGAGTATTGGCATCTTTAACCTTGAGATGGTTAAATTTGTTCAATACTTTCTCAACATAGTGGGCTTGCCCTAACGCAAAACCGCCATTGTGTTTCTTTACTTTGATACCGAGTATGGTATCAACTTCTCCAAGATCTTTCATCATGAAGGTTGATGATAGAAACCTCTTCGTTTCTTCTATCCCTTTCATGCTATTAGTTAGAATAAGCATGTCATCCACATATAAGCAAACAATGATTACATATCCCTTACAAGTTTTGGAATACAAACACTTGTCTCCATTGTTATGTCTAAACCCATTAGATATGATGGCTTGATCAAATTTCTCATGCCATTGCTTAGGAGCTTGTTTCAATCCATATAAGGATTTTACAAGTCTACAAACTTTATGTTCATATTTTGGTAGGACAAACCCTTCGGCTTGTTCCATACAGACCTCCTCATTGAGATCACCATTAAGGAATGCCGTTTTGACATCCATTTGATGAACATACAAGTTGTGTATAGAAGCTAAAGCGAACAAAATTCTTATAGAAGTTGTTCTTGCAATAGGCGCATAGGTATCGAAATAATCGATACCCTCTTTTTGCCTAAACCCTTTAGCTACTAATCTAGCTTTAAAGGTTTGGATAGTGCCATCAGTGTGATATTTTCTCCTAAATACCCACTTACACCCAATTGGCTTAGACCCCGGTGGGAGGTCTACCAATTCCCAAGTGTTATTGGAAAGAATGGAATCCATCTCATCATTGATGGCTTCTTTCCAAAATGCACTATCTCTCGATTGCATAGCTTCTCTATAAGTCTTAGGATCATCCTCAACGAGAAGTACAATAGGAATTTTCCTAATGACTTCCTCTCTATTTCCTTCTACCATGTAGAATGAAATTCGTTGAGAATCTATCTTATCCACTACTAGACTTTTATGATTTTTAAGCCTTTGACTTCTTCTAGGTTCAAAGGGTTGCTTTACATCCTTTTGAGAATTCTCCTCTTGAGAATCAACTTTGGATGTAGAAGCTTGAGAATTATTCTCATATAACAAATTCTCCTTTAGAGATGTTGAAGCTTGAGAATTGTTGTCACATAACATATTCTCAAAGAATTCAACTTCTCTAGATTCAATCACAATATTAGACTCTAAGTATAATAGCCTATAAGCTTTACTATTGTTGGCATAACCAACAAAAGCACACTTTATGGCTCTTGACCCTAACTTTGTTCTATTAGGTTCGGTTTTCTTGCAATATGCAAGACACCCCCACACTTTGAAGTACCCTATGTTGGGTTTTCTTTCTTTCCATAACTCATATGGAGATATCTCATTTTTCTTCATCGGTATTCGATTAAGAATGTGACAAGCGGTTAAAAGCGCTTCACCCCATAAGTTGAAGTTCAACTTAGAAAACACCAACATAGAATTTATCATCTCTAGATAAGTCCTATTTTTCCTTTCGGCAACACCATTGTGTTGTGGTGTATAAGGTGCAGTGCACTCATGAATTATACCATTTTCTTCACAAAATATATTGAATTCATTAGAGAAGTACTCTCCTCCTCTATCACTTCTTAGCACCTTAATCTTTTTTATTTAGTTGGTTTTCATCTTCTAATTTATACAATTTAAAAGCATCAAAAGTCTCATCTTTATGCTTTAAAAGAAACACATAGGTATATCTACTAAAATCATCTATAAAAGTAAGAAAATACCTTTTACCACCTCTAGTTAAAACACCATTTAATTCACAAAGATCACTATGGATTAAATCTAGTAAATTAGATGATCTTTCTACACTAGGAAATGGTTTCTTAATCATTTTTGCCTTAACACATGTTTCACATTTACCATAGTTTTTAATATTGCATGCAATCATACCACATTTTACTACTCTTTTCATGGTTGAAAAACCTATATGCGATAGTCTAAGATGCCACAAAAATAAAGAATCATACTCAACAATATAGGCGGAATTAACATTTTTATTGATAACATTGAAAGTTACATCATTGGTGCACAATTTAACCATACCCTCACAAGAGTACCCCTTTCCCAAAAATACATTTGATTTGGTAAGTATAAGTTTACCGGACTCAAAAACGGCTTTAATGCCGGGCTTGCCAAGCAAATCACCACTTACCAAGTTTCTACTCATTTCGGGAACATAAAGTACATTCACTAATGTAACTTTCTTGCCGGAGGTGAAGTAGACATCAATAGTACCTTTGCCAAGTACCTTGGATTTGCCCTCATTGCCCATTTGTATCTCATGGTTGCCCTTTGACTCTTCAAAGGTCTTGAACAATGATTTGTCATAGGTGACATGGACGGTGGCACATGTGTCATACCACCATCCTTTCACCTTGCCTTGGACCGCATTCACCTCACTAAGGGTAGCAACTATGTTTTCCTCTTGAGTTGTGTTCACCTTAGGTCCTTGTTGGTATTTTCTATGTCTACACTCTCTAGCATAGTGACCCTTTTTCCCACACACAAAGCAAGGACCTTTCTCGCCCTTAAACTTGTTTGGGTTGGTTTTTGGACCCAAAGGTTTCTCATTACCCTTTTTCCCTTTGTTTTTGGGATGTTTTGGTTGTGACACCGCATTTTCTTTGGAAGTCTCTCCATTAGACCCCTCCACAAGTTTATCTCTACATATCGATTCCTCTTCGATTCGAATATGCTTTTGGATCTCCTCCAAAGAATAATCCTCATTTTTATGAAGGATTCTTTTCCTATAGCTCTTCCAAGTTGGTGGTAATTTAGCCACTATAGCACCAACTTGAAAGGCCTCGGGAAGCTCAATCTTTAACACTTTCAATTTATTAACAATAATTTGCAATTCATGAATTTGAGGAAGAATAGGTTTATCACCAAAAAATTTGAAATCGAAGTATTGAGATATCAAAAACTTTTTGGTACCTTCCTCTTCCGCCTTAAACTTTTTCTCAAGTGCATCCCATATCTCCTTGGCCGATTTGGTCTCGGTGTAGAGGTCATAGAGCCTATCGGATAGGGGGTTGAGGATATGACCCCTACAAAGAAGATTGTCCTCCTCCCTCTTCCTTCTCTTCTCCACCTCCACGGGAGTGTCTTTGTCGGATGGCTCGGCTAGAGGTGCCAAGGAAGACTCAAGGATGTAGGCGATTTTGAGAGTGGTTAAAAGAAACCTCACCTTGTCTTGCCACCTAGTAAAATTGGATCCATCAAACTTATCCAATCTCACTAGGTCTTGGTTCATGATTTTGATTGTCTCCCCTTCCATTGAAACAAAAAGGGATAAGCTTTTGAATGTTAGGAAAAATTAATATTGCCTCAATGGAATTGGTAAGATAATGTTGCAACTCTATGCAAAATATTACAATGGACAAGATTGATTAAATAAAGTGTTAAAACTCTATAACTGAAAATACAAATAAAACAAAGGAAATGAAGAAGATGATGAAGAAGAAGAGAATAGTAAAGTACAACTCAAAACAAAAGTTACAAATAAAATAAAGTGTTTGGACCAAATGAAGAGATTACAACTCTTAAACAAAATATACAAGTAAATAAAACAAGAGAATAAGAAGAAGAACAATAGAATAAAAGGAAGAACATAAACCACAAACAAACTCTCACTTACACAACCTAAGTGAAGAGGATTGGGGATCACCAACTTGAACAAGGTTTGAAACCTTTGTCCAAAAGCTTATTTCCCCCTAACTCAAGCACTAAGGGATCTCTCTCAGATTTTGGAAATGCTTTCTGGAATAATCAAGCCTCAAGGTGTTTCTAGCCAAGTGCTCTAGTGGATAGAAATGGTGTGTCTTACAAGTGAGCATTAGGCTCCTATTTATAGAGTTTAGAGACACCCTTTGAATTTCAAATTCCACCAACCCCCATGGCTGTTACCAATGATTAATTGGGTGTTTTATGGAATTAAAATAGAGAATTGGGAGTTACTAAGCTGTTGGAATCGTTCAAAGTTGGATAAAAAACTGAAATTATAGAAGCTGTCAGCCATTAGGGCCGCGGCGCTAGTTCCAGGCGCCGCGGCCCTCAGTCAATTTCAGCAACACATTTTTCAGTTTTTTCCAAAACGTTCCAATTTATTCCCACTTGATTTTGTAACTTCCATACACAATATGGGAGTTAAAATTTGTGATGAATTTGTAACACCAAATATGTTACATGTTTGGATATTTCACATTATATCCAAATAATGTAACTCTCTATTATATGTTACAATATGTGACACTCTATGTCACATTTATTTAATCTAAAACATTATATTATAAAATAATATAATATTACATTATATTATAAAATAATATAACATGAACTGGGGTCTCAGTTGACACCTCATTATTCCCGCTATTTTGGTTTGTTTCAGTTGTCATTTTCTGAAATCACAAAACCAACAATGTTATTTTCCTGACAACAGAAAATTATACGGGTTCGCTTAGATCAAACTTAAAGAAAAATTCTTAGGTTAGCCTGGAAGGGTTAAAATCCCAACCATTTGTGGTCTAGCCTCTCGTAGAATATTTCTTTGAGTATTTATCCAGCCTCCAATATCTATACTAGATAATTTCCAAAGAATACTAGAAGAGTCTAGCCCCTGCCTCAGCAGTCTAGTTTCTTTTAAAATATTCAGTTCCCAGAACTTCTCTAGTGAGATTTAAGTTCAAACAAACTTTTCGCAATAACAATATCTTTCAATATATAGATATAGAAATGTCACTAATAGATATATTAAACATTATAATAATATAAAATATATCTAACATTCAAATATTATATTTAAACAATATTCTGTTTTAAGATTGTAGGAAAAACCATAACGTATATAATACTTGAATTAACGCAATATGATAAACACAATAATTATATCTATATCTACTAAATTAAAGATACATAAATATTATAATTATAAATAATACAATATAAATAACAATATTATAATTATAAATAACACAATATAAATAATTATAATATAAATAACAATATTATAATTATAAATAATATAATATAAATAAGTATAATATAAATAGAAATTATAATTAATTTAGACAATAATTATAAAGAACAAAATAAAAGCCGAGGCCTGTGTAACATACAGTTTCCTTAAAACAGATTCGCCGCCTCTACGAGATTTCGACGTCTATCTCCTAGGATGCAACGGTGAACGACAAGTAACTCAATTACTTCGCCGAACCAAATATGCCTGAACTCTATCACACTACAACAGATCTAAGAACTCTAAAGAGTAAAAAGGGAAAAACAATATTGAAAAATATATATATCTTAATCTTCAAAGGAAGACAAATATATATATATATGTATATGTTTTTGGTGTAATTTTAAACTAAGACCACTTAGGTCTTATTTATAGAATTTCCCTAAGGAAATTTTTTATTCACAAGCAATGTGGGACAACAATCCCAATTGCTTTTTCATTCAAAATTCTAACAAGTATGAAGTCCACTTTTGGATGCACTAACATTTTATTATTCTCTCCCAACCCTAACAGCTCCTTATTTTGAATATTTCTTTTTATATTAATAATCTTCTTTCTCGCGTGACCATTCTGTTGTTTGCCGTTGTGACTCAAACACTAGACGTAATGATGTCGACTGAAAGTTTATGAGGTGTCCTTTAGTCCAAATTAATGGAAATCATGGAAATACATTATGAATATATACATTTTAATAAGACAAAAAAGAAAAAAAAGAAATACAAATAATTTTTATTACTTTAGAATGTCTTCTCCCCCTATTTTTATTTAGAGGTGTTGTACCACAAAAATATGGGCTGAATTACTCAGCATGAGGTACAGCTGGTAGACAAGCGCATGAAGAAAATATAAATATAAAGTTGTACGCCCTGATTTTCCCACGGGCTGATTAGCAAGCCGAGCTTCGGCCTAACCATGATTACCTCATGATCATCCCCAGGGCTGGAGCGTCTGTCGTAATGTCGTGCCTTCTTAGCTCGAGGAAGCCCCAGGAGCTCGCCTTCACCGCCCAAGGCTGGGGCAGGGATTCCGAAGGCCGAAGACCGTGCTAAGTATGCAGCTCGTGGTATGAGCTGGATATGGAGGCTGTGACCCTTTGTGATGTCAACACACGCAAGGTAAACGTGCATATATCAAGCATCACGTGTCTGATATCCCCCTGACTTCTCGGACACGCAGCAGGAACGTGCGTGTTCAGACACCCACGACTGGGTTGGGCCGTGCGGCCCATTACCTCCTTACCTATTGATTTGACCACACTTATGTGTCAAGTTTAGGAATTAATCATGAATGTCACAGAATTGATACGACAGCTAAGAAGGTCACGGGATGACCTTCTCACCAACTTCCAGGTGCCTTCTCCTATAAATATGGAGACCCTGGGAGTTGATAGGGGTTGGAAAAATAATCTCTTGTAAGAAATACTCTGTAATCAAATACTCAGTATAGATCAATAATATTGACTAGTGGAGTAGAAGGATTTTAACCTTCGAACCACTTAAAAAACGTGTCTTGAGTCACCTCTTTCATCCTCTAAGATCATATATCTATTTCGGTTCATCTTTAGCACTAATCCCTTTCTCTTCTTCTCTTAATTACCTGTTGGCAAAGAACCGCGTCAACAGTTTGGTGCTTTCATTGAGAGCAAATTCGATTAGTGCTGCTGCAAACATCCAACTATGGTGACTACTCGGTCCAGGCATGGTAACGAGACAGATCAACATGATGGACAAGAGGCTCATTATACTACCATCCCTGATGAGCAAGTTCCTGAAGTCCAGCAGCGGCCAGGAAAACAGCCGGTGGGCCAAGATGATACCGGTAGTTCGGCGCCTCGGCCACCTAATCCGAACCCATGTTATTATACTGCAGTGGAGATGGAGAACTCTCAACTAAGGAGCCAGTTAGCAACAGCTAGCCAGCAAATCCAGGATATCCTGGCCCGATTACCCCCTCTCACAACCGGCGTTAACATCGGAGAGAGGCAAGGCGAGGCTCCTAAGTCTCGCCGGGCTAACCGGTCCAGGCATAGCCGTTCGGATAGGCTTCCAGCAGCCAACTCCACCCCTTCATCACACCATCGAGAGGGAAACTTCGAGGAAATGCCTAGGACCGGACAACAGCAATACAACCATTCGGTCAGGACATCAACTCCTAGCTCTCAGCCATCCTTGAGGACGCCCAGGAGAGCTCGAGGAGATTCCCGAAGGAGATCCAGGGAGGGCTCGCGATGGCAGCCCGTCCTTGACGACCGTCCTGTGCCTCGTCCAGATCGCTCGGTGCGGGATCAACAGGTTGGCAGGGCCGAAAGGCCCCCACCAAACTTGATCCGTCCAGACGGAACTAGGATCGCCTCCCCAGTCAGGCATCCTCCATCTCCGATCCGATATCCGTCTCCTCCTCGGCCCGTCCGGGACATCCCAGCCTATGGGGGTAGTAGGAGAAACCCGCCATCAGCTGGACCTTCCCGGCGTAGCAGGGCGCCAGGGGAAAGCTCAGGTCGTCACCATCAAAGGCGGACTTCAAGCCTATCCAGCAGGAGTCATCGGACCGGCAGTCGTCGGAGTGATCTCTCTGGGGGAGACCTACGTCAGCGGTTAAGTTCGGCACAAAGTCACCAGACCACCCAGGGAGGTGACCTGCGAGATCGCCTCAACTCTCATAGAGGGGACAGAGCAGGAGGAGATGGCCAGGCTCATTCAGGGGGGGTTCTGTCCGGAGTACATAACGGAGGGAATGTCCCAAATAACCTATCTCAAGATAGGAGGGGCAATAACCCACCAAATGTGTACAATGGATCCGGAGCTGTTGAACAGCCCCGGAATAACCAAGGACATCAGGACCAAACCCTCGAGCGCCTGACTCAGATGGAGGAGCTGATGAGGAAGCTCCTATCAGAAAAAGAAAAAGACGAATATGATTCGGGAGACGAGATGGAACTCTTCGCCCCCAATATAGCAGCGACGACATACCCATCTGGTTTTCGTATGCCTCACTTGTCAAAGTTCAACGGGGACGGAGACCCGTTGGACCATTTAGGGATGTTCAACACCCTAATGATGGCCCATAACATTGGCCCGGAGCTGCGATGCTTGATCTTCCCCTCCACACTGACTGGACCTGCCAGGCAGTGGTTCAAGCAAAGTAAAAGACAGTCAATCAGTTCCTAGAAGACCTTCTCAGCCGACTTCAAAAGGGCATTCCGAGCCTCCCAGGCCGCCTGTGTTTAGGCCGACTCCCTAGCTAACGTGAGACAGCAGCCTGGTGAGACTCTGAAGGCCTACCTGAGCAGATTCGCGAACGTCGCTGCTCGAGCTAGAGACGCGGATGATAGCTCCAAGCTCATGGCCATGAGAACTGGAATCCTTGTCGAAGGAGACCTATGGAAGGATATACAGAGGAAGGGAGTCAGCTCGGTCAACAAATTCCTTAACAGGGCTCAGGAATGGATAAACTTGGAAGAAGTCGAGGCCTCAGCTGCGGGAACCAGCCAGGTTCCCGATCAACCCGCGGGAGTAGGGACGGAAGTCGTGGCAACGACCCCAAATGTCGTACAGAGCAACCAGCCTGGCGGAGGCAAAAGAAAGGACAATGGCGAAAACAGTCAGCACGGCCAAAAGAAGAATAAGTCCGTAGATAAGTTTAAGCCCGTTTTCACGACGTATACCGAGCTCACCCAGTCCAGAGAGAGTATCTTCTTGGCCAACTCTACTCGGGTCCCTTGGAAGAGGCCGGAGCCATTGAAGCACCACAAGGGAAAGAGAGACACTTCAAAATTTTGCCGTTTTCATAACGACATCGGCCACAATACCGACGATTGTAGGCATTTAAAAGATGAGATCGAGACTCTCATCCGAGCCGGTCCCTTGGCTCAATACTCGCGGAACAGGGTCCCAGCGAGTCGACCTGCTCCAGAAGCCCCAGCCAGTCAGCCTGGGTCTCGGGTAGATCAGGATGTCCCTCCCCCCGTGGTCGGAGGAGAGATATCCACCATCTCTGGAGGACCGCACATGGCTGGCACGAGCAGAGGTGCCCAGAAGAGATACGTGAGTGAACTAAAGGCTCACAACGAAGTGGAGTTCATCCCGGAGCAGCGCCAGTCAAAGCAGCATCGATTGGAGAGGCAACCAATCATTTTTATGGAGGAAGATGCAGGCCATGTCCAGTTCCCTCACAATGATCCCTTGGTTGTAGCAGTCCAGCTCGCCAACCGGAGAGTGAGGAGGGTACTAATATACAACGGGAGCTCGGTGAACCTCCTATTCCGATCCACCTTAGAGAAGATGGGTTTGACCGTCGCCGAGCTAAAGGCAACATCCATGATGCTATATGGTTTTTCGGGAGAAGGATCAGCGGCGATAGGGACGATCGAGCTGGTGATCACCCTAGGGGAAGAATCTCAGACAGTCTCCAAACTACTCGAGTTCGTGGTCATAGACTGCCCCACTGCTTACAACGCCATTTTGGCCCGACCTACGCTCATAGCTTTCGAGGCTATCACTTCCATTCGACACCTCGCCATGAAGTTCCCTACTTCAACAGGAATCTGCACTATCCAGGGCGATCAGCTCGCTGCCAGGGAATGCTACAGCATTTCCATGAAGGGAAAATCTAAACCCAGGCAGCTGGCTATGGCCATTCTGAGTGAAGAGGAATCTCAGGAACCCTCAGCGGACCCTGAGATTGAAAAATCTCAAAGCGCCAAAGGGGGAAATGTCGCTTTAAGTGAGGATATTGACCCCCGAGTAGGCGAAGACAGATCCGAGCTCCAGGCTATTGAGGAGCTCGAGGAGATGAACCTTGATCCACAAAATCCATCACGGATGGTCAAGCTCGGGAAAAATCTCTGCGGCAAGAGGAAGGCGGAGCTGACTACGTTTCTGCGGGCTAACTTAGACGTATTTGCCTGGTCCCACGATGACATGGTAGGGATTAGCCCGAGTGTCATCATGCACACGCTACATCTGGATAAAAGCATTCCTGCCAAGTCTCAGAAGCAAAGACGTTTAGGAACAACCCGGGCTGAAGCCCTAGAAGAAGAAGTAGTCCGGCTCAAAAAATGTGGCTTTATCCGCGAAGCCAAGTTTCCAATTTGGGTCGCCAACCCCGTGCTAGTTCCAAAGCCCAACGGAAAATGGCGAACCTGCATCGACTTCTCTGACCTGAATAAAGCATGCCCGAAGGATTGTTTTCCATTGCCAAGGATTGACCAGCTGGTGGATGCCACGGCGGGGCACGAGCTCATGTCCTTTATGGACGCGTACTCAGGCTACAATCAGATCGCGATGAATCCGGCGGACCAGGAACACACCAGCTTCATGACCCCGACTAATGTCTATTGCTATAACGTCATGCCGTTCGGACTAAAGAACGCTGGAGCTACCTACCAAAGGCTAGTAAATAGAATGTTTGCGGACCAGATCGGTAAAAACATGGAAGTGTACGTTGATGACATGCTAGTCAAGTCAAAGACTGCCGATAACCATGTTTCCGACCTGGAAGATTGTTTTAAAATACTACGAGAATACGGCATGAGGCTCAATCCCCAGAAATGCACTTTTAGAGTCGCGTCAGGGAAATTCCTGGGGTTCATAGTCAATACCCGAGGAATCGAGGCAAACCCCGATAAGATCAGGTCACTGCTCGAGCTTCCTCCGCCCAGGTCGCGGAAAGATTTCCAAGTCAACTGATAAGTGTTTGCCCTTCTACAACCTGCTCCGAGGAAACAAGAAGTTTGAATGGACAGTAGAATGCGAAAGCGCATTCCTCGACCTGAAGGCACATTTGGCTGAACCGCCCGTGCTATCCAAACCCAAGGCAGGAGAGCCTCTTTTTCTCTACCTGGCTGTCACTGAGGATGCAGCTAGTGCCGTACTGGTACGAGAAGAGGACCAAGTTCAGAAGCCAGTCTATTACATCAGCAAGAGACTTCTCGGGGCAGAATCACGATACACACTGATGGAAAAATTGGCGTTCTGCCTAATCATGGCCTCGCGAAAGCTCAGGCCGTACTTCCAATCTCACTCAGTACACGTCATGACCGATCAGCCTCTAAGGCAGGTTTTGCAAAAACCTGAAGCATCGGGACGTTTGTTAAAATGGGCGGTCGAACTCAGTCAGTTCGAGATTTTCTACACTCCACGAACTGCTATAAAAAGTCAGGCCCTCGCCAATTTTGTGGCAGAATGCACAGGATTCCAGGAGAATCCAGCAGAGGGCTCACCTCAGGTCACCTCGCCCCAATCGTTGTGGAGGATCTTCGTGGATGGTTCATCCAACGAGAACGGCTCCGGGGCCAGAATCATTCTGATATCCCCCGAGGGACATAGATTCCACTCGGCGCTAAGGTTCGGGTTCAAGGCCTCCAACAACGAGGCAGAGTACGAAGCTTTGTTAGCTGGGATGAGGATAGCCAAGGAGTTAAAGGCGAGCTCCGTCCAGTGCTTCAGTGACTCCCAGCTCGTGGTAAACCAGGTTCTGGGCGAGTATTAGGCGCGGGGACCCAAGATGGCCGCATACTGGCAAAGGTAAAAGCCGAGCTGTCCGCATTTGAGCGAGGATCGATCGAACAGATACCTCGGGAACAGAACGCTAATGCAGATGCTCTTTCCAAGCTCGCCACCTCGGGAGAGACGGAGACCTTGGGGTTGGTGCCAATAGAATTCTTGGAAATACCAAGTATAGAAGAAGACCGGGCGGAGGTCAAGATGGTCGACGCCAGGCCGACCTGGATGACCCCCATTCTTGAATATCTCGTCGAGGGCAAGCTGCCTGAAGGGCATAACGATGCAAGGCAAATCTTGTATCAAGCTCCGAGATATACGTTGGTCGATGGGGTGTTGTATCGACGTGGGCATTCCCTACCTCTCCTCCGGTGCGTTCTTCCAAGTGAAGCGAAGGCCATCCTGCAAGAAGTTCACGAAGGATTCTGTGGAGACCACACCGGGGGGCAGAGCTTGGCCTTAAAGGTTCTCAGGCAAGGGTATTACTGACCAACTCTATCCAAAGACTCGATCTCGTACGTGAAGAAGTGCGACAAGTGCCAGCGATTCGCTGCAGTTGCTCGAGCTCCTCTAGTCGAGCTGAAGATGATCTCGTCCCCATGGCCGTTTGCCGTTTGGGGGATAGACTTGGTTGGCGCCCTCCCCACTGAAAAGGCGGGGTCCGTTACACCGTGGTAGCCATCGACTACTTTACTAAGTGGGCGGAGGCAGAGCCGTTGGCAACGATGACGTCCAAAAAGGTGCTTGGCTTCGTGGTAAAAAGCATCATCTGTCGCTTCGGCCTGCCCAAGAAGATCGTCTCCGATAACGGCACTCAGTTCGACAGCGACCTGTTCACCGAGTTCTGTAAAAGACATGGGATTGTAAAAAGTTTCTCCTCCGTGGCCTATCCTCAGGCTAATGGCCAAGTCGAAGCTGTCAACAAGACCCTAAAGGCGAGCCTCAAGAGAAGATTAGATGAAGCGAAGGGGGTCTGGCCAGAACAGCTCCCCCAGGTCCTATGGGCATACCGGACCTCGCATCGGACTCCTACGGGTCATACTCCCTTTTCCTTAACCTTTGGGAGTGAGGCAGTCCTCCCCGTGGAGATAAAGGTTCTTTCGCATAGAGTCCAGTCTTACGACCAAGATCGAAACCATGAGCTCCTGTGCCATTCCCTTGATCTGGTTGAGGAAAGGCGAGAGGATTCGCAACTCCAGCTCGCCCATTATCAGCAGAAAATCACCCGCTACTTCAACACCAAGGTCAGAAAATGCGCCTTTAGCATGGGCGACTTGGTCCTGAGGAGAGTTTTCCTCGCCGGAAAAGATCCGAAAGATGGAGTTTTGGGACCGAACTGGGAAGGACCATACCAGGTCATCGAAGTCATCAAGGAGGGAACTTATAAGTTAGCTCGACTTGATGGAGGGGCGGTCCCGCGGACTTGGAACGCCATCCACTTAAAGAGATATTATCAATGATCCACTTGTAAGGTCTGGAAGGACACTTTTTATGTATTAATGAAAATCAGCTTTTTACGCACATTTGCAAGTGTAATCTTAAAGTAACCACGAAAGACCCTTTCCCAGTTACTTGGGGGGCATATGGTACCTGGATATAACCAGGTCTCCTTAACGACTTAGATGTTGATTCTTATCGATTGACCGTTGTTTTCTTAAAAGCACGAGATATTGATAAGGGTTAACGTTGACTAAGTCCTATCCTGGTTTTAACCGGGTCATAAAACTTAGAAGTTAATTTAAATCTATTGATCGATGTTCTTCCTAAAGAGCTCGAGATATGGATAAAAGTTAACGCGAACTAAGTTTTCAAATTAAGTTCCTGGTTTTAACCGAGTCATAAAACTTAGAAGTTAATTTAAATCTATTGATCGATGTTCTTCCTAAAGAGCTCGAGATATGGATAAAAGTTAACGCGAACTAAGTTTTCAAATTAAGTTCCTGGTTTTAACTGGGTCATAAAACTTAGAAGTTAATTTAAGTTAATTTAAATCTATTGATCAATGTCCTTCCTAAAGAGCTCGAGATATGGATAAAAATTAACGCGAACTAAGTTTCTCAAAAAATAAAATTATTGTAACCAAAGCGCGAAAAGGCTTGAAAAAGCGTAAATTAAAAACGTCAAAGCAAATTATCTCGAGGTGAAAACACCTCATGCAAAGGTTACATAAAAAAAAATACTTAAAAATATTCAAGGGCAAAAGAGAAAAAACGCCCTAAGCTCCGTCAGATGGCCCCTGGGAGGTCGCTGTCTCACCCTGCTCTGCCGCGCCAGAGCCTTCCCCAGTTTCTAAAGGCGGCGCCTCTTTCTCAAGGCAAGCTTGGAACTTCACCAGCAAGCGCGCCCAAAGACTCGGTGACATGAAAGAAAAGTCAGCCTCCAGATTGTAGGCCCAGCAGTGATAGAACAGATCTTCCATGGACTGCTCCGAAGTGGTCCGTTCGGCCTCCAGGGCGGCCTGGATCTCAGTCTTCGCAGCCTCGAGGTCTGTCCGAGAGGTGGCAAGGGAGGTCTCGAGCTCTTGGACCTTCGAGCGGGTCTTCTCCAACTCGGCCTTCGAGGTTGCCAAGGCATCTTTAGTCGCCTTAGCCTCCTGAAGAGAGGCCTGATGCTCGGCCCTCATATCCTCGAGCTGAGTTTTCGCCCTGATGATGCTCCGGTGAAGAGCGACGACACCCTGCGAGAAATGAAAGATAAATTGCCTTAGAGGAAAAATAGGGCAAAGTGTAATGGTAAAAGCTTTAAAGAAAACAGGGCAGCTTACCGTTAGGGTCATGCTCATTGAAGACTCCATTACGCCAACCGGGCTCATTGTCTCAATAGCCCGGAGTTCCTTCTAGGTGAACTTGTATATATGGCTGACGGCGTAGTTCGCCGACTCATACACCGTTCCCTGGAAGGCCTCTGGGATCTTCTCCAGGTCCTGGGGATTGACTGGGATGCGTACATCGGAGGCCACCATGGCTGAAGTCCCGAGCTCCGTTCCTGCGTCCTGGGTGGCGGTTGGAGCTCGCGGAGGTGGTGGAGGCATTTGGCCTGCTCCTCCAGCAGGAAGAATCGCTCCCGCGACATGGTCTGCCGGGGTTTTCTCCTTCTCCTTTGCTGGAGACTTGGTGGAGACCCCAGCGGCGCTCTTGGACGCCCGGAGCCTTTTCATTCTTGGCCCGGCTGAGGGGTTCCCCCCGAAGACTGCGCCTCGCAGGCTCTCCTCGGACTGAGACATCTCTTCTATCAAAACAAAAACATGGTTAGTACAAGTTAGCAACCATACAGAGACAAAGACAAAGGGTTAAAGGTAAAAAGTATGCGAATACTAAGGGAGCCCTACCCCCCGAGCTGGAAGAAGAACCTAAGACGATTACTTCCCGAACTGGCGCAAGTTCTGGGTCCGGGTCTGACTCAGGGCTAGATTCTCCTACATACTGCCTAAGCCCCGGAGCTAAGATACCCCTCCGGAGTGATGGCCATGAGCGGAGGTTGGTCCCATACTTCTCGAATAGGATCGTCCTAAAGGCTAGGGTGTTATCTACTACTATGGTACCCCTAGGTCGGCTATCTTGGTAGTCCAACACAAGCCGATCGACGCAGTGGAGCAGGGTTGTGTCCAGGTCCGGATCACTTCGGTGACGATGGACGAGCTGTCGAGGATTGAATCTAGCTAGCCGGGGGTCGGCAATGGCCCTATCTAAGTTCCTAAATATGTAAAGGTTACCTTGGCCAGAGGGACCCGCGGCTGCTCCGGACTGGATCCTCTCTTCGTCCGTTATCTGGGCGACCTCCAGCACCCGCTTCTTGCTCCTCACAAGTGGAGTCTCGTCCTCCTCGTCCTCGTCCATCGCGACCTCCTCCACGATGATGGGCATAGAGGAGCGAACTGGGGGAGGCTCCTGAGGCCTCCTTAGATTCAAAGTTTGATTTGGGAAAATCAGCTTACAAGTCACCACCGTCTCGTCCGTCACGAGCACCCGGTAGTCCTTCTCACTGGGGGGCAAGCCCGCCAGTGTCTCGTATTGGGCACCGAGGGTCACAGATTTCTCTGTCCTCGCGAAGATGGCTGGAAGATTAGTCTGAGTCAAAACGGGGTACGGGAGGAGCTAAAATGACACTTAAAGTACGAGCTAAGGTCAGAGAAAACTTACGAGGACGATTGAAATAGTGATGCTCGCAATTCCGGAACCCAGTTGACATGAAGAACTGGTCCTTAAAGTCATTAGGGTGGCTGGGCAGCTCGATGACCGCCGCCGTATTGGGAAACCGGGGTTAGATAGTAAAACTCATCGCCTCGCCCCTGCTGGTCCGGGCTGGCTTTGAGGCAGAAGAAATATAAAATGTCTGCAGGAGTGAGGACCTCCTACTCGTGCTTCTGGAACAAATACCTCAACCCTGCCAGCAGACGGTAGGAGTTGGGGGGAAGCTGAAACGGGGCCAACCCCACGTAGTTGAGGAAATCAGCAAAATACTAATCCAGTGGAAGGAAGGCCCCTGCCTTAAAGTGTTCACCGCTCCAGGCTGCGAACGACTCGTCGAGCGGCGCACAGCTCCGCTCGCCATCTGAAGCAGGTCGGGCCACTATGGATGCTTTCCCCAGGGCGATGTTGTGGGAAATGAAGATTTCGTTAATCTTCACCTGGTCGGTTATCTTTGAGACGATTCTCTCCACCTCAAAGAATGCATCAGGGGCCACCTCGACCTCCTTCTCCACTGCCGGCCCGAAGCGGGGGATCGGGGAGCTAGGCATCGCCGCCTTTCCTCTATCCTGCTGGGAGGCCGAGTTGCTGACGTTCTTCTGGGGGAGATTCCTCTTTGGAGCCATCTGGTCGCCTAACGAAAAAAAGAAAACATTTCAGAAAAGGCGACCCAAGCATGAGGAAAAAGCAATTATTATTTGCACGAGCTGAGGTAAGCCCAGCCCGTGGAGAGTGGGACCACGCGGTTTGATGAACACGCGCTTGTGCTCCCAACAGATCCCCGAGTACTCGAGATTCGTGTGTCAGGAGGGTTAGGATAGAATTTTCCTTGGGGGGAAAGTTTCAGTAGGCAGAAAATTGCAAAACCGCCTGTGAGGCGTGTTCCCTAAGCTACCCGGTTTTGCACCTAAAATTACCAAAACTCCTACCCAGAAAATTTTCCACAGAGAAAGCATCCTAAAACCCATACTCTAAAATGGTTTCCTACAGCAAAAATACCCTTGGGGGGAAAGTTTCAGTAGGCAGAAAATTGCAAAACCGCCTGTGAGGCGTGTTCCCTAAGCTACCCGGTTTTGCACCTAAAATTACCAAAACTCCTACCCAGAAAATTTTCCACAGAGAAAGCATCCTAAAACCCATACTCTAAAATGGTTTCCTACAGCAAAGATACCCTAACCTAAAAAGGGCTTTCACCCTCCGTATCCACAAAACCCAGTAAAACCTTGCATGCGGCTACAGTAAATTTTTTACCTATGCTACAATGGCATATATTTTCAAAACGCACATGGTCAGGAAACTTACAGTGTGTGGCTGGGAGGTGGATGGAGGTGTCGCCTTGGTAAAAGCTTCGTCGGTGTATTGGCTTCCAAAGCTTTGAAGAAATCCGTGTGCCTAAGCTTCTTGAACGCTAAAAGTAGCAGTAACAGAGTAGAGGGTTTGTTCTTCTGAGATAAAGAGAGAAGAAGAAGAGAAGTTTGAAAAATTTCGAATGAAAGGGTGGCCCATGCGTAAGGTGGCCACCCCTTTTTATATGCGTAAAGGATCACGTGTAGAGGGCCGTTGGATGGCCCTGATGAGGGATCCGAGGCCCTCCACTTGAAACACGAAACGACGGCTGGGCATAGGCTAGGCCATTAAATGCGGTTCTCGTAAGACGTACCGTCACCACCCACGATGTTCCACGTATTAGGCACCTGCGTAAAAAGTGGAATACGAAGAGTTCATGGGGAAGTCTGAAAGCCCCTGCTGTGGTCTTATATATGGCGTGATATATCATGAGCAGGAGCTTGGGGGGCAGATGTACGCCCTGATTTTCCCACGGGCTGATTAGCAAGCCGAGCTTCGGCCTAACCATGATTACCTCATGATCATCCCCAGGGCTGGAGCTTCTGTCGTAATGTCGTGCCTTCTTATCTCGAGGAAGCCCCAGGAGCTCGCCTTCACCGCCCAAGGCCGGGGCAGGGATTCCGAAGGCTGAAGACCGAGCTAAGTATGCAGCTCGTGGTACGAGCTGGATATGGAGGCTGTGACCCTTTGTGAAGTCAACACACGCAAGGTAAACGTGCATATATCAGGCATCACGTGTCTGCTATCCCCCTGACTTCTCGGACACGCAGCAGGAATGTGCGTGTTCAGACACCCACGACTGGGTTGGGCCATGCGGCCCATTACCTCCTTACCTATTGATTTGACCACACTTATGTGTCAGGTTTAGGAATTAATCATGAATGTCACAGAATTGATACGACAGCTAAGAAGGTCACGGGATGACCTTCTCACCAACTTCCAGGTGCCTTCTCCTATAAATATGGAGACCCTGGGAGTTGATAGGGGTTGGAAAAATAATCTCTTGTAAGAAATACTCTGTAATCAAATACTCAGTATAGATCAATAATATTGACTAGTGGAGTAGAAGGATTTTAACCTTCAAACCACTTAAAAAAACGTGTCTTGAGTCACCTCTTTCATCCTCTAAGATCATATATCTATTTCAGTTCATCTTTAGCACTAATCCCTTTCTCTTCTTCTCTTAATTACCTGTTGGCGAAGAACCACGTCAACAAAAGTATTTTGTTAACTCTGGAGTGAGTAGCTCGAGCTGACTTGACAGTTTGTGACAACCTGAGTTTCTAGATCACCTTTTACGCCAACAACTTATTTTGAGGTACATATCATCCAGATCGCCCTCTTAAAACTCTGAACATGACCCACGTCAGTTCGCATTGGTCCTACAACACCCATCTTGAGCAGTGTGTTCAGCTCACAGAAGCCTAACTATGACACGATGGAGGATCCCAAAAAACTTGGAGATTCCTTATACGCTTAATAAATTCCCATATTTTATTATGTATTTATTACTCGATATAATGGGTATATAATTAATAGGCAATCATATATTTATGTAAATGAGAAGTTACCCAAATTTTTCAGTTACCATATTAATGTACGGTTACCCAAAATTGTCCAGGGTGATCTCCTATAAATACACGGGGAATGGACAAAAAAAAAGGGATCGACTTTCTGTATGCCAAAACTTTGCTGAAATTGGCATAAACAATTTCACCAAGAGTCCAAAACAGATTAATAAAAGTGACTCGTGGACTAGGTGAATTTTAACCACTAAGCTACGTAAAATCGTGTTAGTATTTCGTGCTCTTGTTTTTTGTCATTTCTTTCTATTCGGTTTATCAAAAGTCTAGTCTCTCTATTGTCGGATTTCTAAATCCTCTGTTGCCGAAAAATCGCATCAACAGATTGATGCTTCCATTAAGAGCATATAAGATTTGAATTCTAACACAAGTTTCAACCCAACAATCATTATGGTGGTCACCGGTTCTATTGTACCCCAAAATAAGCACATATTCAATCATTCAGCTAGGGGGTACAACTGGCAGATAAACACATGGAGAAAGCATGCGAGTAGGACATCTGGCTAATCCTGATGTGAGCAGCTTGAGTTAAGACTTGGCAACATGATAAGAAGATAATCTCCAGATCGCCTTCAAGGACAATAACCTAGTTCGAGACATGTGATGGATAGATCGTCTGGATATTCTGAACACTTGGTTCGAACTAAAGTTCGTTCACTCTTCGGCCTCTAGCTCGAGGAATCTGTTCAGCTCGTGGAAACCTGGTCATGACGCACAATGAAGGATCCCAAAAGACTTGGAGGTTCCTTATACGCTCATTAATGCCCAGGCTGTATTACGTATTTATTGCCAGAGATAACAGATGTAATATATATAGGCAATCGTATCCCTATGTAGAGGGGAAATTATATTGATTGATTGCTTACCATATATATGCACGCGGTTACCCAAACCTGTCCAGGAATATCCACTATAAATATCAAGGATAATGGACAGGAAATGGAACTGCTTTTTAAGATACAAAAACTATGCAGAAATTGTAAGATATTAATAATATTGTCTCGTGGACTAGGTGGATTTTAACAACTGAACCATGTAAAATTGTGAGTGTGAGAAGTTGTTCATATAATTCATTATGGTTTAGAAAAAAATAATAATCTCTATGTTATCAGATTTCTTAATCCACTGTTGGCGAAAAATCACGTCAACAGATTGGTGCTTTCGTTGAGAGATCATTAGTGCTTGACCCCTTACAAGTTTCACTCAATATTCATCATGGTAGTCACCCAATATATGCATGAAAATGAAATGGAGCAGCCTTGTGGCCAAGAGGCGCATCATACGACCATTCACACTGAAAAAGGCCAAGACGTTCAACAATGCCCTAGAAAGCAACATATGGGCCAAGATGATATTAGGAGTTCAGCATCACGCCCACAAAATCTTGATCCGGTGTATTTGATAGCCATTGAGATGGATAATGCCCAATTAAGGAGCCATCTTGCTCGGGCTAACAGGCAGATCGAGGAGGTCCTGGCTCGATTACCACCTTTTGCGACTGATGCTAACGTCGAAAAGAGGCAAAGTGGGTCCCATAGTTCCCACAGGAATAACCGACCTGATTAGCGAGCTAAGATGCGGCCTAATCATGACTACCACGTGGACATCCCAAGACCGGAGCTACCGTCGAAAGATCCTACCTCCTTAGCTCGAGGTAACCTAAGGGTTCGCCAAGATTACTTAAGGACTGGGTCTGGACTCTGAAGGCCGCAGGTCGAGGGAAGCATCCAGCTCGTGGTACGAGCTAGAGTTGGAGGCTGTGACCTTTTATAAAGTTAACCACGCAAGGTAAACGTGCATATATCAGACATCACGTGTCTGATATATCCCTGACTTCTCGGACACGCAACAGGAACGTGCGTATTCAGACACCCACGACTGGGTTGGGCCGTGCGGCCCATTATCCCCTTACCTATTGATTTGACCACACTTATGTGTCATGTTTAGGAATTAATCATGAATGTCACAGAGTTGACATGATAGGTAAGAAGGTCATGGGATGACCTTCTTACCAACTCCCAGGTGCCTTCTCCTATAAATATGGAGACCTTGGGAGTTACAAAGGGTTGGATTCTCTATTGTAAGAAATACCCTGTAAAAGAATACCCAGTATATATCAATAATATTGACTAGTGGAGTAGAAGGATTTTAACCTTTGAACCACTTAAAAAATGTATTTTGAGTCACCATTTCATTTCTAAGATCATTTATCTATTTCGGTTCAACATCAGCACTAATCCCTTTCTCTTCTTTTCTTAATTACCTGTTGGCGAAGAACCGCGTCAACACGACCCAATCCCAGTCATTCTGTCAAGACTGCAAATCCAAGCTCTGTACCTTCCGAGCGGAATCAGCGAAGTGCTAAAATTGCTAATCCTCACAGGACCCATCGTCGCCATGTTAGTCGATCGGTTAGAACTGCAACTCCCAGCTCCGTGCCTTCTTAATAGATTCCAAGGAATGTTCACAACAACCCAACAGGGAGAGTTGGGACCAATTCACAGAGACAAAACACCCCATCAAATCCATCCATACCGCAATCAGAGCCTCAGGCGCAGAGAACCCGGGAGATCGGGGTAGAACCGAGACGGGCTAACTTAGTATGACTCGATGGGATGAGGATAGCCTTACTGATAAGGCACCCACCATCACCGATTATACATCCATCATCACTGCACCTGTAGAGGAACGCTCTCATTCGGGGGGATAGCAGAAGTAATCCTCCCCCGTCAAAGGACATTTATGTCCCACGACCTCGTGCTAATAATTCAAGTCCTCAATCTCAGCCGCAAGTTGTAAGTTTCGCTAATGGAAGTTACTAGACGAGGAGCCAACATGGGGCAGATTTGAAAGTGACATGATGAATCATCTTAGTTCCGCACATAGTCCTCATTCTGATCCACATCCTGACTTGCGTGATCATCTGAATTCACAAAGGAGGTATCAAGCTCGCCATGATGACATGAGTTACACTCAGCATGGGGGAAATCTATCTATCGTACGCGACAATGGGAATGTTCCACCTAACCAAGCTAAAGCTTGGGGGGAAAGCAACCCATCTAATGCGTACAATAGGATGGCGGCTGGTGATCAGTTCCCAGCTAATCTAGAGACGAAAGATCCAACCCTCGAGCGGCTAGTCTTGATGGAGGAGCAGATGAAGATGCTTTTATCTGGAAAAGGAATAGAAGATTGTGGTTTCGATGAAGAGCTCGAGCCTTTTACTCCAAACATCGCAGCAACTCTATATCCTGTTGGCTTTAGGATGCCGACCATGCATGCATTTGATGGAAACTCAGATCCATCCAATCACCCCGGGACATTCAATATGTTAATGATGGCCCACAATGTTGGGTTCAACCTAAGGTTTATTTTTTTCCCACAACTCTTACCAGACTAGCCAGACAGTGGTTCAATAAATACAAAAGACACTCAATCACCTCGTGGAAGAAATTGTCTTTCGAGTTTAAGAGAGCGTTCTGGGCTTCAAAGGAAACTAGCGTTGAGGCTGACTCATTGGGAAACATAAAACAACAACCTGGCGAGCCCTTGAAGGCATATTTGAGCAGGTTCACCAACGCTGCAGCACGAGCTAGAGATGTTGATGATAACTCCAAGCTCATCGTAATGAGGATGGGAATCACAGTAGGAGGTGATTTATGGTAGGAACTCCACTGAAAAGGAGTTAAAAGTGTAGATGAATTCTTAGCCCGGGCTCAAGAATGGATAAATTTGGAGGAGGCGCAATCTGCTGTCGCAAGAACCAGCCAGGTCCCTATTCAGCCCGCTGGAACAGTGACAGATGTTGCAGCTATGATTCAACTTGTTACCCAGAATAACCATCTAGAAAATAACAAGCGGAAATGGAATAGTGAGGCTGGCCAGACGACACAAAAAAGAACAAACCCGGGGGAAAAATTCAAGCCCATCTATTCCACCTACACCGACCTGATACACGAGAACATATCTTCCTGGCGAACTCTAACCGCCTTCCAATGAAGAAACCAGAACCGTTGAGGCACCAGAGGGTGAAGAAAGATCCCTCTAAATTTTGCTGATATCACAATGACATCTACCATAACACTGATGATTGTCGACAATTGAAGGACGAGATCGAAACTCTCATTCGAGCTGGACCATTAGCCTAGTATGCCTGAAACTAAGTCGTTCCCAATCAATCAACCGGGTAGAATGCTCATCTAGCTCTGGAAGCACCAATCGGCCAACCCAGAGCTCAGACAGATCAGGGGAACCAAGTCGATCCTCCTCTAATAATAGGACGGGATATAACTACTATTGCTGGAGGATCCCATTTGGCAAGCATGAGCAATGGTGCCCAAAAAAGTTATATACAGGAGTTGAAAACTCACACTGGTGCTAAATTCATCACGAAGCGATGATTATCAAAACAACAACAGTTGGAGAAAAAACCAATCATTTTCACAGAAGAGGACGCTAGCCACGTTAAGTTCCTGCATAATGATCCGCTAGTGGTAACTGTTCAACTCCCTAACCGAAGGGTACATAGGATATTGGTTGATAATGGGAGCTTGGTAAATGTGCTATTCAAGTCCACCCTAGAAAGATGGGATTGTCCGTAACCAATCTTAAGGCGACCTCAATGACATTGTACGGGTTCTCAGGTGAAGGAACAACAGTCTTAGGGACGATCGGGCTGTTGGTCACTCTAGGATATGATAGGCGAACTATTTCTAAAATACTCAAGTTCATCGTAATCAATTATCCGACCACCTATAATGCGGTCTTGGGATGACCCGTGCTGATGACTTTTGAGGTCATCACCTCGATCCGACACTTGGCGAAGAAGTTTCCCTCAACTTCAGGTATATGTACTGTAAGAGGAGACCAACTCGCTGCCAGAGAATGCTACATCATTGCCATGAGGGGAAAATCATAGCTTGGGCAACAAGCAATGGTCATAGTTGAAGGAAATGAGGAGCCACTGGTGATGGAAGTAACCCATGGGGCGGAAGAACCTCAAGCTGGGAATAACGTGGTCGCCCAACAAGAGGACATTGATCAACAATTAGGCGAAGACAAGTCTGAGCTCCAAGTTGTGGAGGAGCTCGAGGAAATCAACATCGCCCAGAGATAGCTTCAAGGGTTGTAAAGGTTGGGAAAAACCTTGGAGCTAAAAGGAAAATGGAGCTGGTCGAATTCTTGAAAAATAACCTGGATGTCTTCGCCTGGTTGCACGAAGATATGGTGGGAATCATTTTGAATGTAATAATGCATACTTTGAATTTGGACAGGAATGTGCCTGAAAAGTCCCAAAAATGAAGGATTTTGGGGAGAGAATGATCGAAAGTGTTAGAAAAAGAAGTGGCTCGCCTACTTAAGTGCGGATTTATCAGGGAAGAAAAATATCCGACCTAGGTTGCTAACCCTGTTCTAGTCCCGAAACCCAATGGGAAGTGGAGAACTTGCATTGACTTCTCTGACCTCAACAAGGAGTGTCCCAAGGACTTTTTCCCACTACCTAGAATCGATCAGTTAGTAGACGCAACAGCTGGTCACGAGCTCATGTCTTTCATGGACGCGTATTCTGGATATAACCAGATCACAATGAACCCTGTTGACCAAGAGCATACCAGCTTCATGACTGAGCATAACATATACTGCTACAAAGTTATGCCATTTAGGTTAAAGAATGTCGATGCAACATACCAACGATTAGTCAACAAAATGTTCGTTAACCAGATCGGGAAAAACATTGAAGTGTACATCGATGATATGCTTGTTAAATCAAAGACTTTCCGCAACCATGTGCCTGACCTAGAAGAGTGTTTTAGCGTACTAAGGAGGTACGACATGAAGCTAAACCCCCAGAAGTGCACTTTTGGAGTTTTGTCAGGAAAATTTCTGGGCTTCATAGTCAACACAAGGGGGATAGAGGCTGACCCGGAGAAAATTAGGTCATTACTAGAAATGCCTTCACCTAGGCCGCGTAAAGAAGTATAGAGCTTAACTGGAAAAGTGGCGGTCCTACACCGCTTCATTTCAAAATCCATTGACAGGTGTCTCCCATTTTACAACTTGCTCAGAGGAAACAAAAAGTTTGAGTGGACTGAAGAATGCAAACAGACATTTTGCTATCTGAAAACTCACCGAGTTTAACCTCAAGTACTATCAAAACCTACAGCTGGAGAATGTTTGCTTCTATATCTGGTTGTGACAAAAAATGCGTTCAGCGCCGTATTAGTTCGAGAGGAGAACTTGACTCAGAAACCAGTATACTACGTGAGTAAAATCCTTCTCAGAGCTGAGTTTCAATATCCTTTAATTGAAAAACTAATGTTCTGCTTGATTTTTGCGTCGAGAAAGCTCCAACCATCCACGTCTTAACCGATCAACCTTTAAGGAAGGTCTTGCAAAAGCCTGAAACATTGGGACGTCTACTAAATTGGGCCATCAAACTCAGCCAATTCAAGATATTGTATATGCCGTGCACAACGATCAAGAGTCAAGCACTCGCTGACTTTATAGCTGATTGCACAGGGTTTTAGGATAAGCCAATGAGAGAACCAGTGCAAGAGTTGTGGAAGATCTTCATTGATGAGTCTTCTAATAAGAACAGATTAAGAGCTAAGATAATTCTAATCTCATCTGAGGGGAATCAATTCCATACAACTCTCAGGTTTGGGTTCGAAGCATCTAACAATGATGCAAAGTACGAAGCTCTATTGGCAGGAATAAGGGTGGCGAAAGAACTGAAGGCGAAGGCAATCCAATGTTATAGTGATTCCCAGCTCCTGGTTAATCAAATATTTGGGGAGTATCAAGCTCGCGGTATTAGAATGGTGGCTTACTTAGCTAAGGTTAAAGGCGAGTTATCTAAATTTGAGTTTTGCTCTGTTGAACAAGTCCACCACGAACAGAATTCCAATGCAGATGCTTTAGCTCGACTTGCCAAAACCAAAGAGGCAGACACACTGAACGTAGTCCTGGTGGAGTTTTGGAACAACCGAGCATAGTAACAAAATCACTTGAGGTCGGAATGATTGACATAAAACAGACCTTGATGACCCCCATAGTGGAGTACCTCACAACCTGTAAGCTACTAGGCGATTGAAGGGACGCAAGAAAATTTCTATATCAAGCTCCGTGGTATGTTATGGTTGAAGAGACTCTATATTGACGAGGACATTCACTACCTCTCCTACGATGTGTTTTGCCCAAGGAAGCACAGACTATTGAGACAAGGCTATTATTGGCCTACACTGAATAGGGATTCAGCCTCATATGTACATAAATGCGACAAATGCCAGCACTTCACCACCATTGCTCGGGCAGCACCCATTGAGTTAACCATGATCTCATCCCCCTGGCCATTCACAATATGGGGAATCAACTTGATTGGTTCTCTACCAACAGGAAAATAAGGAGTTTGTTATGCAGTTGTTGCCATCGATTACTTCACGAAGTGGGTTAGGGCCGAGCTTCTGGTGACCATAACCTCGAAGAAAGTCCTGGATTTTGTTGTAAAGAACATCATAAGTCATTTTGGGCTCCCAAAGAAGATATCGTTTGACAGCGGAACTCAGTTCGATAGTGATCTCTTCTCAAAATTTTGTGAGAAATATGATATAACTAAGAGTTTCTTGTCGGTAGCGTACCCGCAAACTAATGGGCAGGTTGAGGATGTAAATAAAACCCTAAAGGTGAGCTTAAAGAAACGATTAGATGAAGCCAAGGGATTATGGCCTGAGCAGCTCCCACAGGTACTTTGGTCCTTTAGAGCCTTACATCGTACATCCACAGGGCACATTCCCTTCTCTCTGACTTTTGGAAGTGAGACGATTCTCCCGATTGAAGCACTAATGATGACACATAGGCTGAAAAACTTTGTTCAAGATCAAAACCATGGGCTACTCAACGCATCCCTGAATTTGATCGAGGAAAAACAAGAAGAGTCATTATTGCAGCTCACCCAATATCGATAGAGAATTACTCATTACTTCATCTCGAAGGTGAAAGGTCGCAGAATCAGACTCGGTGATTTAGTGATTCAGATGGTGTTTTTGGAAAACAAAGATCCCAAGGATGATGGGTTAGGACCGAACTGGGAAGGGCCATACCAGAACGTGGAAATCCTACGAGAGGGAACCTTTAAACTAGCTTGGTTAAATGGAGAAATAGTCTCACGGACCTGGAATGTCGTGCACCTTAAAAAATACTATCAGTAATGGTTGACATAGTTACTTTTTTTTGCTCTTTAATGTTTTTGGTACTGTTCCATGTAAAGCTTATTTTTAAAGTCACTTCATCTCAATAACATTGGATTTTTACATTTTTGTCTTATTCTTGTAAAGAAAAACATGCTCATTTTGTAAAAGCGACCTAGAATATGCATAAGTTTTGGTCGCTTTGAGGGCACATAACCGAAGAGTTGTTAAAAGAGTTTAGCATATTCAGATAAAATTTGAAACTTAGAATTTGGAAAAATTGATTATTCAACGACTTTTTAAAGCTCGAATTTTCAAAGTACTTCCGAATACGAACTAAGTTGGGAAATTCCTAAGACAAAACAAAACCTAGAAGAAAACTAGGAAACCCTGGATATAACTAGTTCTAAGGCCTGATTCTTAAACAGGTGCAATGCTATGAAGCGGATAAAAATCCTGGACACAACCTGGTCCGAGGACATAACCAGACTTAATGCTATTAGGCAGGAAAATTCCTTGGCATAACCATGGTATTGACTAAAATTGATTAGTCAAGCCATCAAAGACCTATCTCGATCCAAAGACAACCCTGTTCTTCAGGCGTCGCATCCCGTGTGTGTCGAAGAGGCTGGAAGCCTTTATCTGCCTAGGCGCGCCGCGACCCAAGGATAAGAGTACCGTGGCCCATGTCCCTCAACAGAGAGGAATTTTACCTTTGACTTGAGTGCGCTGCGGCTCAAATTCAAAGTATTGACTGTTTGAAGGTTTTTAGCTCGTAAACCCAAAAGTTAAGGCTCAGGAAGGATTTTACCACCCAGATTGGTAGAATCCAAGGTCCCGGAGGTTAGAATTATGCTCTGAGGTTATTTATTGGATTAGAACTTGATGAATGGTTATTATGAATGTGTTGTGACTAAGTTTTCAGCGAGGCTTGGGTTAGAGGACTGTGCTTGGGATTGCAGTGCTCAGGAAGCTTGGGACACAGGTAAGAAAACTGTTGTACCCGTAGAGCAGGGCGTGGCCCTATTGTTTGTATTGCAGGGCATGGCCCTATTGATTGGATTGCAGAGTGTAGCATTATTGTTTATGTTTAGTATATGTTTAAATATTTGTTGATATTATGCTGTGTAGTGCATATTTGTGAATGAACGGTGAAGGCTGGAAACGGCGAAGGCTGAGAATGGCAGGAAGCCGGGTACGACAAGGGGCTGGGAACGGCGTTGAGCATGTAGAGTGCAGGTCGTTAGGTCTAGACCCTCCTAGGATGCTGGAGACATCCACTCGGTGAAGACCGCGAACCCAGGGCCTGGTAAAACGCCTGGGATGGCATGGCCGATATATGTTTAGTCTGTTAGTTGTTTTGTTATATGTTGTTGATAGATATGCTTATGTTATTTTTTTTGCGTTGAGTTTTCTTGCTGGGCTTCGGCTCATAGGTGCTCTATGGTGCATGTAAGGGCAAGGGAAAGGTTAACCAAACATGATTACGGAGAGCGTGGGGCGATGGGTACATGTTCGGCCTGCCTGATCGCCACGACTAGGGTTATTTTTGGGAAAATGTACTATAATAGTTGATTTGTCGCTTAGGTCAACCTTAAATGTATTTTGAGATGTAAAGTATTTTCTGAACAATATTTTGGGATCCTAAATGTTTAGCTCTTTATGTTTTCAATGAATGACCACATTTTTATATCAAATGCCTTTAAACGACTTTTTAGTACAGTTTAGCTACACTTTTATCCTAAACCTCGATTAGCGAGCTAATGGAACATTCTTAACTCACTTAGTAACGACTCTAAGGAAGTAGGGCGTTACAAATAATCCCGGTGAAAAGTATAATTCCATTTACACTGCTTATACCGACATGACAGATAAGCGAGAACGTATCTTCTTGGAAAATTTTACTCAAATTCCATGGAAGAAGCCCGAGCCTATGAACATCAAAGAGCAAAGAGAGATCCAGCTAAGTTATGCCAGTATCACAACGACATTGGTCACAACACTTATGATTGCTGTCAACTGAAAGATGAGATCGAGTCATTCATCCGGGATGGACCGTTAGCACAATAATCTCGAAATAGGGTAGCTCCTAATCAACCAGCGAGGCAAAACCCTCAACCAGCTCAAGTAAACCAGGCCAACCCTCAACCAGCCCAAGGGAATCAGATCATCCCTCCTCCCGTTGAAGAGGAGAAATAGCCACTATTACCGAAGGGCCCCATTTTGCAGGAACGAGCAACGAAGCCCAGAAAAGGTATATCCAGGAGATGAAGACACATGATGGCACTGAATTCGTGCTGGAACAGAGGTTATCGAAGCAACAATGATTGGATAAACAACCAATCATTTTTACGGGAGACGACACTAGCCACGTCCCATTCTCACATAATGACCGCTGGTAATAAGAATTCAGATCGCCAATCGAAGGGTAAGAATACTGATTCATAACGGGAGCTCCGTAAGTGTGTTATTCATGTCCACCTTTGAAAAGATGGGGCTGTATGTAGCCGATCTTAAGGCAACCTCAATGACCCTCTATGGATTTTCAGGAGAGGGAATGGCAGCCATAAGCATGATTGAGCTCGTTGTGACAATAGGGAATGAAGCACGAGCTATAGCCAAAATTCTCGAATTTGTAGTAATTGATTGCCCGGTTGCTTACAATGAAATATTGGGAAGACCTGCACTAATGACATTCAAAGCCATAACTTCCATTCATCATTTAGCAATAAAATTTCTATCGTCTTCAAGTATATGTACTATGAGAGGAGATAAGCTCACTGCCAGAGGATTCTATAACATTGACATGAAGAGAAAATCATAACCTGGGCAGCAAGCTATGGTAATAACTGAGGAGAATGAGGAACCTCAGGCAATGGTTGATGTTCGTGTTTTCACCAGAGGACATGTGGCATTTGTTAGAGGAGTAATTCAGCTTGCCACGTTCGGTGATCCATCTCTAAGGAATGGATGTCCCCAAGTGAGGTCGTGCCCCGAGGACAGACCTTGGGGAGCGGATGTCTCAAGGCGAGGCCACGTCTGATGACCCATATCCAAGGAATGGATGTCTCCGAATAAGGCTATGCCCCAAGGACCATTCAGAGGGTCATCACTCTCTTCATTCACCAATCTCCCAGGTCTAGGATTCTTGTCCTCGGACCAAGAGTGGTTGCTAGGTGTCAGTCACTGCAGCTATTGCCCACCAAATCATCTGAAAACTTCTTGTGAGCCTCGATTAGTGGTGTTGAGTTGGTACCCTCGACGATCAGCATTTCCCACAATGCTGAATGGCATGGGCGAACGTGCGCTGTATCTTGATATGGTCAGATACTTGTTCCCCATGAAGTTGGTGGGAAGCTTTCTACAAATGGGTCCTGTGCAATCCGCTTGGGCCCATGGTCTTTGTTAGTGCATCCATATGTAATTAAGTAGTAGTTTACTCCCCAAATAATGGGGGAATGTGTATTAAATGTTCATTAAGGGCACTAATGATCCAGGCCTTTATAAATAAGGTTGGGGTATCTCCTTGTAAAGGGTTCAAAATTTTGGCTAGTTGAACATTGTAAGCTCAGAGCAATATATACGCTGCCTGAGACTTCATTGAAGTTGTCTCAAACAAGCTTCAAAATCACTAATACCAAAGACTCTTGGACTATGGCTCTTTTATAGCCCGAACCACATAAAACCTCTGTGTCATTTTCTTCTAGTTTCTGTGAAGTTCTTATATTAGGTTGATAGCAAAAAAGATAGTCAACATTTTGGTGCTTTCATTGAGAGCATGAAGAAATCTTGAAGAAAAATGACCATGGTGATCACTAGACAGAACACACCAGACAACGCAACTCCTCCCACCAGAGCTAAGGGTGGAGAAAGTAGTCGTCCACCTGCACAAGACCTCCTAAAGATGGTCTGGGAGGATTATGATGAAAATGTCGATTATGACGACATAGGTGACAAAGGTGATGACGAATATTATGAGGAGGATTATCCTCATCCAATGGATGCGGAGGATCAACCAGAGGTGGTGGTGCTCTGTGACCAGGTGGCTACCTAGCAGCAAAAGCTCGATGCTAAGGAGGGGAATATTCCCGCCCAGCAGGAGATGGTTAACGCCATGAGGGCCACTTTGGCAGATCAAGGGTTTCGAGTGGACCAGCATGGAAAAGTACCATTTAAGCAGCTGGTGTGCCGCCTACGCACTTAGTTGGAGCTGGAGATCCCGCTGTCGTGGCACAAGATCCGCCAGCTGGTGTGCCACCTACGCGCCCTGTTAGAGTTGGAGCCCCCACCTGCGCCACAAGAGCGTGGCAAGGGTAGAGTCGATGACAACCCTGCTCTAGGGAAGAAGAAGGTTCATCGGGCCCTTGAACACAACAAGGCCTCGAGGCTAGCAAGCAAGAAAAAGGGGAAGGTGGCCAAGGACAGCGCCAGGCCACTAGCGCTTGGGGTGCCACAGTTGTTTTGCCAAGACGCGCCAAGACAGACCACACTAGGCCTGGATGAGGTGTCCCCTCAGCACCTCTCCAGCCTTGCAGGACCCGATGCATAGGGGCTAGCCGAAGGAACGTCTACATTCATCGAGAACAAGGCTTCAACATCTCGGTTACTAATGAAAAACATCGAGTTTGATGGGGAGACCAAAGTAAGGTATCCCGAGGATAGTGGTAGGTGAACCAGACCAACGGGATGACTTAAATGTTAAGAGTATGTCCTAAAAGCAAGTAAAATATATTTGTTATTTCTATGAATAAATAAATACAATGGTTTATTATTGTTATATTTGGATTATTAAATTATTATTTGAATAATTTTGTAATATCAGAAAAATTCCATATTCATTATTGAGGATGTGATCTTGTATTATACGAGAGAATTAAGATCACATGAATGAATAAAAATAGTCAACAACAACAAATTAAAGTTAAGGAATTCTTTAATTGGGGTTGTAAGTACGGTTTGCTGAGTATCATGTTGATACAAATAATCTAGATTCAGATTATTGATGTGGTAAGACATCTCGGTAAATATGCTTTATATAATATGATTATATATGACATGGACCAATATGAATAAAAGTATTTATCCAAAAACCATTTAACAATAAAGACTTGTAATGCATATCATAACTGATGATAATTTATAGATCAACCTAAATCCTGAGTGTTCATGAACTCCTGTTCATGTTTATTAAATCTTTTGATTCATTCGTTAAGGTCTCTTCAAAGAATGAGGCTAATCACTTTTGTTTTGGAGATTTAATATCATGGATGGCTGGGAACATGTATCAACAATATGGAATCTAATCTTTCCAAATGAATCTTATATTAGTTCCCTTAAGGGTTGATTCTGGAACTGAATGATTTTGAGCTCAAATCTATAATTAGATTATAGATTAACTATTCACTAGTGAATTAATGGTACTTAAGGAATAAGAAGTAAATTAGAAAGGTAAAATGATAATTCTTCCATTCTAATTTATGAACTAATTAATTAGAGGGTTGAACTATTGTAAGATGGTTTTATCAATGGACGCCTTAAGATAAGATTTCTGTAAAAGTATATCTATAACATAAAGAGTGCAATTCTGAATTTATAGTGGAGAAATATCAGAATTAATAAATTAAATATTATAATTAAAGAGTTTAATTATTTAGTTTCAATTTATTGGAGCTTAATGTTATAGGTCCATGGTCCCCGAAATGGCTCAAACAAACAATGACAAAGGTAAATACAAAAATGAGCAAAATGACTTATTTGATAAGTAAAATATTTTTCTATGCACTAAACATAATTATTGTATAATTATATGTAATTAATTAATTGAGAAATAATTAATTATTTAATTTAACAAAAATATAATTAATTTATTTTTGAGAATTTTGGTATTTAAATAATAATAAAAAATTAGGAAAAATCACATGCCTTCCCTGGCATGTGGTATACGTATAGCACAGTGCACAGTCACTGTGCTACATGCATAAGAAGCTCTTGGTAGTTTCTTGGTTCCACAATTTTAGTTATTAAATAAATAATGAGATATTGTAATATGATTAAAATAATATTATTTAAACATAATTTGATAACTGATTAGTTATTTTCAAATTGTTTAAAATAACTAATATTTTATTTTTAATATATTAGATATATTAAATATAGGATATCGATTTTTTAGAACGATACTTTTCAGGGATAGAAAATATATCGTGAAATCTCTCTGAGAGAAAGAGAACAATGATACATGCATAGGTCACTGTTCTTCACAAACTTAGGTCCTAACTTTATCAGATCTCATGTGTTGAGAACATCTGATAAATAGATTTTGCCTATTATTTTGTATAGCGAGCCCACACTCGTTCTTTGTGTGCTAAGAACATTTTGGAAGATCTTGGTGTGAGATCTCAAGGATTTTTGCCATACAAAAAGAAAGCAGCAAGGAAGGACTTGAGGTAATTTTCTATTCATATCTTTGATTCAATATATATATATATGCATGTGAAGAAGTTGATCTAGAAATCTTGTGGGGTTAAATTAACAATTTTGATTGTTGTTCCGCTGCGTATAATCTCTGATTTGATCTATAAAAACCAACAAATGGTACCAGAGCCATCTTCATATATATTTAATCTGTGTGGGTTTAGTTTTATGCATTTATTTATTTTTGATGAATGAATGGATGGCTTAATATGATTAAATGCATGGGAATGTTGAATCGTTAATTATATGGTATTTTTGGGTTAGGATTTGTTTATAATTAGATCATTGTGTAAGCCATTATGGGGTATCAGATTTATGTAATTTTATTCGGTTTTTGACACCACAAAATTGTAATTCTGATCACACAAAAGTCAGAACGGAGCCCGGGATTCAGAATTCAGCCACCGTTCCTCTGAGGCCGCCCTTCGAGCCGCTGCTGGGGACGTTGTATGGACGGGTCCGTACAAAATTCCCCCGGCAGCACCAAATGGTGCCACATGTCCCCGTCTTGCTGGTCCAGAAAATTTTTTTCTTCTGAAATTATTCTGTTTTTTTTTAATTTTAAAATGTTAAATATCCTATTTATTAGAAATTTGATATTTAAATAATGAGATAATATTGTTATCCTAACAAACTTTTTTGAATATCTTATTTCAAAATTTAATTTAAAAGAAATAACAGATTTTATTTAAATATTTCAGATTTTTGTTTTAATTAAAAGTTGTTTTAATTAAAAGGAAAATAAAATAATGATTATTTAAAAGTTTTGTTTTAATTAATCAAAATAATTAGAAAATTATTTTCTTATTATTATTCTGGACCAACGACACATATCCTACCGAAAGTAAAGTAAAGAAGCCCGATGGAGATCAATGCGGTTTTATTTTATTTTTTTAATTTTATAAAGAGGTTGTAAAATTAGAAATACCCAAAAGCACCCGGTTCAACATTTATTGTTTATTTATTTAAATAATTATTTTCATGTGATTGATAACATGTTCATGCATTTTATGCCATACATAAAAACCCACACAGTCATACTCATGCATCTCATTAATAGAAACATGATTATTAGGATTGTCCTATATGTTTATATGATTTGTTTTGTGAAACCAATTGCATATAAATTACTTAGTTTTACTTTTGAAAACTTGGTAAAATATCACACCATTTTTTTTAAGTCTTTATGACTTAATTTCTTTAAACCAACTTTATTTTAAAATTGTTTTTTAGTAAAGTTTAGATGAACATAATTGGTAATTTAAAATTGGATATGGACCTAGAAACTCGCTTTCTTTCCAATTTTAATTATGTTCATAAAGTTTAATGAATCTATAATCAATTTGGAATTAATAAGGTTAAAAACACTTCTTTCAAAATAATGAGTGGGAGAGGGTTGATAACTCAACATAACCCATGGTCTCCATTATTAATATAACACCGTGAGATATGAATAGCGCCTTGCGACGACTTTGTTTTCGTCCCCCTAAGGAAGGTGTCTAGACATATCAATAGCAAAGTTATATTTCTTACAAAGATAGGAATTAATGATATATTTTAGGTTTGACCGACCCTAAGGCGGCATGTCCTAAGTTAAGTCATGAACTCCGAAATAATGGGTTACACCCACAAAGTTATGATTAAGATTTTGCAGTGGATAATCATAACTTGACCAAACTAAGTGGTACTTTAATGTTTAAAAGAGAAAATAAAGAGTTATTTTAAGTTTTAAACAATAAAGATAAGAATGTCTTATAAATTCTCTAAGATTAATTTGACTGACCCTAAGGCGGCACTTTAATTGTTAGAAAGTTTTATCGTGGAAGTTAATCTTTATTTTATGTGTTTTAATTGTGCTCATGCATCACGTTTAATTTCTGAAACTTAGATATTTATTTATCTAAATATAATAATATTTGTATTTTTTTTTATTCAGAATATGTCTATCTTTGGAAATCCTATCGCTGCTTTAATCGCACAAGAAAAATTAATTGGTGATAACTTCATAAATGGAAATCAAATATGAATCTGTTGTTGGTTAGCGAAAACCACAAGTTTGTCCTAAATGAGGAATGTCCTGAAGAACCTGGCGCCAATGCCCCGAAACATGTTCGAGAAAAATTTGATGCATGGATTCAATATAATAACAAAACTAAGTGCTATATGCTTGTAAGCATGAGTGATGTCTTACGAACAGAGCATGAATCCATGGAAACTGCTTTTGAGATACTAGAATCTCTTAAGGAAATGTTTGGGCGCCCATCTGATCAAAGTCGTCATGAGGCTACTAGAACCTACATGAATGCTAAGATGAAGAAAAGTCAATCTGCGTGTGAGCATGTTTTGAACATGATCAGTGTACTTCATGAAGCTGAGACGCATGGAGCAGTCATGGATGAAAAGACACAAGTAAGCATTATACTTGAGTCTTTAACTCCTGCTTTTTCTACATTCACAACAAATTATGTCATGAACAAATTAGAATTTAACATGACACAATTGCTGAATGAATTACAAACTTTTGAGTCTTTGAACAAGACGATCTCAAGTCAGGCTGAAGCAAATGTTGCTGAAACAAAGCCATCTTCTTCTAAGAAGAAAAGGAAAAGCAATAAAAATGACTGCAAACCTAAAAGGGACAATCCGAAAAAGGCAAAGAAGTCATCCAAGGCACCCGAGAACAAAAAGAACAATGACCCCAAACAAAAAGCACCCAAAGGAAAGTGTTTCCATTGTAATGTCGATGGTCATTGGAAGAGAAACTGTCCAAAGTATCTCGCCGAGCTGAAAGAGAAAAAGAAAGGTAAATTAGATTTACTTGTACTCGATGCTTGTATGGTGGAACAAGATAAATTATCGTGGATAGTTGATTCTAGTTCCACTAACCATGTTTGTTCTTGTTTGCAGATGCTTGAGTCCGCAAAGTAGTTGGAGCAAGGAGAGATGACTATGAGAGTGGGAAGTGGAGCCCTTGTTTCAGCTAAAGCATGTGGAACAGTCCGTTCAAATTTTAAGAACAATTTTCTAGTTTTGAATAATGTTCTATTTATTCCTGAAATTACTAGAAACATTATTTCTTTATCTTTGTTACATGAACAAAAATTTGGCATTTCTTTTAATAATAATATGATTTTTATTTCAAGGAATGGGAACAATATTTTTCATGCAAAACAAAAGGATGGACTATACATGCTTAATCCAATTGAAAAATTGCTCAATAATTTTGAATTATTTAAAGTAGCTATTCCACAAAGGAACAAAAGACAAAATGTTTCTAAAGAAAATAATACGTATCTTTGGCACTTAAGATTAGGTCATATTAGTCTAGGTAGGATAAACCGGTTAACTAAAGATGGACCTTTGAGGGAACTAACAGTTGGAACCCTACCGGTTTGTGACTTCTGTTTAGAAGGAAAATTGACTAAACGACCTTTCACTTCAAAGGGAAATAGAGCCAAAGAACCACTAGAGCTTATACATAGTGATGTATGTGGTCCAATTAACATTCAAGCTCGAGGTGGTTATGAATATTTTGTCACATTTATTGACGACTATTCTAGATACGGTCATGTTCACCTAATGCTTAAGAAGTCAGAAACTTTTGATAGGTTTAAAGACTTCAAAGCCTTAGTTGAGAAGCAATTAGGTAAATCTTTAAAAACACTCTGATCTAATCGTGGTGGTGAATATTTGGATTCTGAATTCAAAGATTTCTAGCTGGAGCATGGTATTCTATCCCAACTAACAGCACCTGGAACACCACAACAAAACGGAGTATCAGAGAGAAGAAACCGGACCCTGTTGTACATGGTCAGGTCTATGTTAAGCTACTCTTCACATCCCTTATCGTTTTGGGGATATGCACTTCAAACAGCTAGTTACATTTTGAATGTAGTTCCATCCAAAGCAGTGACAAAGACACCACTAGAATTATGGAATGGAAATAAACCTAGTTTATGACATTTCTGTATTTGGGGTTGTCCTGCTCATCTGCTAAGACCTAAATCTGGAAAACTGGATTCAAGGTTTGAGGTGTGTATGTTTGTGGGCTATGCTCCAGAAACAAGAGGTGGATATTTCTATAGCCTAAGTGATCAAAAGGTAATTGTTTCGACAAATGCAACCTTTTTAGAACACGACTATATGAATGATTTTAAACCTTGGAGCAAAGTAGTTTTAGAGGTACTAATGACAGATAAAATGTCATCTCCTTCTTCTTGATCAGTTAATGATAAAACAACCAAAGAAACCACAATTCTTGAAAAGGAAAAACTAGTGCAACGTCGTAGTGGGAGGATTGTGAGACAACCTATTCGCTACGAACATGAGGCACACGTTCTTATATCAGATACTGAAAAGGATGATCCATTGAATTTTAAAGAAGCAATGGAAGACCCTGATGTTGATACGTGGCAAGCTGCTATGAATCAAGAAATGGAATCAATGTATTCCAATTCAGTCTAGGAACTTGTAGATCTACCTGACAATGTTAATGCCATTGGATGTAAATGGATCTACAAGAAGAAAAGGGGTGCAGATGGAAAGGTAGAGGCCTATAAAGCAAGGCTTGTGGCCAAAGGCTACACATAGAGAGAGGGTGTAGACTATGAAGCAACATTTTCTCCTGTGGCCATGCTTAATTCCATTCGCATACTTTTATCCATAGCTGCCATCTATGATTATGAGATATGGCAAATGGACGTCAAGACAGCCTTTCTGAATGGCCAACTTGATGAAACCATATATATGGAACAACCAGAAGGCTTTATTAAGAAGGATCAAGATCAAAAGGTATGCAAGTTGTTGAAATCCATTTATGGATTGAAACAAGCATCAAGATCTTGGAACTTAACATTTGATGAAACTATTAAAACATATGGTTTCGTACAAAATGTTGACGAAGCATGTGTTTATAAATACATCAAAGGGAAAGTTGTGGTTTCTTAGTTCTTTACGTTGATGATATCCTACTCATTGGGAATGATATAGAGACATTATCAAATGTAAAGAAATGGTTGGCTGACAAATTCCAAATGAAAGATTTGGGAGAAGCGAGCTATGTTCTAAGCATTAAAATTCTAAGAGATAGAAAGAACAAGCTCCTGGCACTTTCACAAGCAAATAATATTGATAAAGTGTTTGAAAGATTCTCTATGGAAAATTCCAAAAAGGGTCAATTGTCGATCAGACATGGAATTACTCTTTGCAAAGATCAGTGTCCAAAGACACCACAAGAGCAAGAAGACATGAGAAAGTATCCCTATGCATCAGCTGTAGGGAGCCTAATGCATGCAATCTTATGTACTAGACCTGACATATGTTATGCAGTAGGGATTGTCAGTCGTTACCAGTCAAATCCATGTTTGGAACACTAGATTACGGTGAAACATATTCTCAAGTATCTCAGGAGAACGAGGAACTATAGCTAGAATATTCGGGTAGTGACCTTGAACCTACTGAATACACTGACTCAGATTTGCAATCTGACAAGGATAATAGAAAGTCTACTTCTGGGTTAGTAGTCACTCTTGGTGGTGGAGCAGTTGTCTGGAGAAGCATTAAGTAATCCAGTATAGCTGATTCAACCACGGAAGTTGAATACATAGCAGCTTGTGAAGCAGCTAAAGAAGCAGTTTGGCTGAAAAAGTTCTACACAGATCTGGAAGTGGTTCCAGAAGTGGAGAAACCACTTGTTCTTTACTGTGACAATAGTGGAGCAGTGGCCAATTCTAAAGAACCAAGAAGCCACAAGAGGGGAAAGCATATAGAGCGCAAATACCACTTGGTCAGAGAAATCGTACATAGAGGAGATGTGTCCATTCTGAAAATCGCATCAGAACACAACCTAGCAGACCTGTTCACAAAGACGCTTCCTGCAAAGCAATTCGAGGGTCATGTACGTAATATGGGATTGAGAGAAATGCCTCACTTGCTTTAAGTACAAGTGGGAGATTGTTAGGAGTATGTCCTAAAAGCATGTAAAAGATATTTGTTATTTCTATGAATAAATAAATACAATTGTTTATTATTGTTATATTTGGATTATTAAATTATTGTTTGAATAATTTTGTAAATATCAGAAAAATTCCATATTCATTATTGAGGATGTGATCTTGTATTAGTACGAAAGAATTAAGATCACATGAATGAATAAAAATAGTCAACAACAACAAATTAAAGTTAAGGAATTCTTTAATTGGGGTTGTAAGTACGGTTTGCTGAGTATCCTGTTGATACAAATATTCTAGATTCAGATTATTGATGTGGTAAGACATCTCGGTAAAGGTGCTTTATATAATATGATTATATATGACATGGACCGATATGAATAAAAGTCTTTATCCAAAAATTATTTAACAATAAAGACTTGTAATTCATATCATAACTGATGATCATTTATAGATCAACCTAAATCCTGGGTGTTCATGAACTCCTGTTCATGTTTATTAAATCTTTTGATTCATTCGTTAAGGTCTCTTCAAAGAATGAGGCTAATGACTTTTGTTTTGGAGATTTAATATCATGGATGGCTGGGAATATGTATCAACAATACAGAATTTAATCTTTCCTAACAGATCGTATACTAGTTCCCTTAAGGGTTGATTCTGGAACTGAATGATTTTGAGCTCAAATCTATAATTAGATTATAGATTAATTATTCACTAGTGAATTAATGGTACTTAAGGAAGAAGAAGTAAATTAGAAAGGTAAAATGGTAATTCTTCCATTCTAATTTATGAACTAATTAATTAGAGGGTTGAACTATTGTAAGATGGCTATATCACTAGACGACTTAAGATAAGATTTCTGTAAAAGTATATCTATAACATAAATAGTGCAATTCTGAATTTATAGTGGAGAAATATCAGAATTAATAAATTAACTATTATAATTAAAGAGTTTAATTATTTAGTTCCAATTTATTGGAGCTTAATGTTATAGGTCCATGGTCCCCGAAATGGCTCAAACAAACATTGACAAACTTAAATACAAAAATGGGCAAAATGTCTTATTTGATAAGTAAAATATTTTTCTATGCACTAAACATAATTATTATATAATTATGTGTAATTAATTAATTATTTGATTTAACAAAAATATAATTAATTTTGAATTAATTTTTTTTTGGGAATTTTGGTATTTAAATATTAATAAAAAATTGGGAAAAATCACATGCCTTCCTTGGCATGTGGTACACGTGTAGCACAGTGCACAGTCACTGTGCTACACGCATAAGTAGCTCTTGGTAGTTTCTTGGTTCCACAATTTTAATTATTTAAATATTAAATAAATAATGAGATATTGTAATATGATTTAAATATTATTATTTAAACATAATCTGATAAATGATTAGTTATTTTCAAATTGTTTAAAATTACTAATATTTTATTTTTAATATATTAGATATATTAAATATATGATATCAGTTTTTCAGAACGATACTTTTTAGGGATAGTAAATATATCGTGAAATCTCTCTGAAAGAAAGAGAACAGTGATACAAGCATAGGTCACTGTTCTTCACAAACTTAGGTCCAAACTTTATCAGATCTCATGTGTTAAGAACATCTGATAAATAGATTTTGCCTATTATTTTGTATAGCGAGCCCACACTTGTTCTTTGTGTGATGAGAACATTTTGGAAGATCTTGGTGTGAGATCTCAAGGATTTTTGCCATACAAAAAGATACCAGCAAGGAAGGACTTGAGGTAATTTTCTATTCATATCTTTGATTCAATATATATATGCATGTGAAGAAGTAGATCCATAAATCTTGTGGGGTTAATTAACAATTTTGATTGTTGTTCCCCTGCGTATAATATCTAATTTTATCTATAAAAACCAACATTAAATGCTTGTAGAGGTATAACAGTCTCTAGGAACAATCTTGGAAAGAAAGGTCAGCCAGACCCCTAAGATGATCTTAATGCTCGGAAGAGAGAACACCCGGCACAGAATGTCAATCAAGACTGCGACCCTCTCTGCGTGGAATTGGAGTGTTTGAAAATTATTATGCTTAAGATGGCCGAAAGACAAGGCCAGGACTACGACTCGGAAGACGAGGATGGGTGTAATGCCCCAAATTTCCTAATAAGGTTTAGGACCTTGATTAGGAGGCCGGGAGGGTCATAATTGATTTATTGTGTTAGTAAATGATAATATGCATGTTTAGGTGTATTAAATATGCATGCGAACCCATTTTTGAGTACTTAGGTGATTTTCATATTTTGGCTGTTTCGGGCATATTTGGCATATATGTGATGTATGTGTGTGGTGCTTTATTAATATTTGGTTATGCCAGGGTTACCCAGCATGAGACGATCCTAGGGGGTAAGCTAGTGGGAAAGTCACAACGAGATTTATTCTTGACTCGGAGTGAGTCAAGGGGTATTTAGAGCATTACCGGGTTATTGGGTAATGGGAATAAATATTTGGTGATAAATTGAGAGTTAGTAAGATCAGGGGAAATTCAGGAGGTTTTGACAATTTTACCCCCGGGAGTGTTTTCGGGACCCCGAGCGTTAGGATTTTTTTAAGGCTACTTAAGCTTGAAGTAACCTTTTAAAAGAATAAAAGAATGTTCTGTACGTACTCTCTCCCTCTAAGTTTCATTTTCGTCTTCCGATCGCATTTTCGAAGGTAACTTGAGTTCTAGGACTCAGATTCAAGCGAGGATCGAGGCATAGCGATCCTAGGGAAGATTAGAAGCTTATTAGCCGAAGGATTTAGTTGGAAACAACTCAATCAGAGGTAATTCAAGTTTTAAGTTTTAAGTTTTTTAAAGTTTTTAAGCTTGTATTGGACTTTGTGTTTTGATTAGTTTTTGGGTGATTTGAGACTTGGGTTTTATGGGTTTTGGATCATGGGGATGTTTGGGAACTTTTATTTTTGAGTTTGGAGATGTTTGGATATGTTTTTGGGAGGTTTTAAGGGGTTAAAAACGGAGAAAAATGGCTGGCTCGAAGTTGGGCCGCGACCCTGTTCTTGGGCGCCCCGGCCCAAGCTCGATGAAGCAGGTGGCAGGGTTTTGTGTGCTCTGGGGGCCACGGCACTAGGTGTAGGGCGCCGCGGTGCTTGGCCCTGATGCCCCTGTTTTGGCTTGGGGCCGTGGCTCAGTGAGTTGGGGCCGCGACCCTTGAGGGTATTTATGGCCAAAATGATGTTTTAATCTTGGGAACTTCAACCTTAGGCCTCTGGATCATTCCTACTACCCGGATTGGTGGGGTTTGATGTCTCGGAGGCTAAGTTTTGGTTCCGGGATTGGTTTTAGAACTTGAACTCATGGGATCACCATTTATGGTTGTGACTAGGTTATCATTAAAGGCTTGGAGTAAGGATCGTGCTTGTGGAGGATCGTGCTTGTGGCTTGTTTATTGGTAACCTGTGCTTGGACCAAAGGTAAGAAACATGCACCCTGTGTATATGACATGCATGGTTATTCTTGATGCATGTTGGATGTTTAAATGTGACATGCATGGTTATTATTGAGGCATGTCAAGTGATTAAATGTGATGCATGTGTTGCACGAGAAACATGTGATTAGGGCATGCTATGAATATTGAAAATGAGATTGTTCAGAGCTTGAGCCTCTATGTTTATGCATGATCCTAATTATGCTAGAAATTGATAAGTAAGCATGTTGAATGCCCTATACACAGATATTTGACATATGATATATGTTTGGTAGCATTCTTACTTGTGTATGGCACTGATTAGTTAGGGACGGCACTGGTCGCGTATTACTGACCTGAGAGTCAGAAACGACATAAGCGTTCTGAATGCAGGGTCGATAAAAGATTAGATCTAATCAGTATCAGTGTTGAATGACTGTGGGAGCATTGATGCTGGACCGACCCTAAGGTCGATGAACATTATAAGCGATTGACTAGTCTAGGCTAGTTACTCAGAGCCAGGGCCAAAGTCCTAGGTGACTGTTTGTCACATGGCTAGGGAGCAGAATCCCACGGTTGTGACTCTATGGTCATGCGGTAGGTTATCTTGGTGACTAGTTCATCAAACACCTATCTTGGTTAAGCTAGTGAAATGATCACTTATCTACAAAGCCACGGTGACCCTATCGCCACATGGCTAAAGGGAACGGAACCCACTTTAGTGACTATTACAACTGTCACTCTTTTATTTAGGGCTATAAGCCCGGTATGGTTACCGGAACCACCAGTGTTAAATCACTTATCTGATTGAGATTGACTTGATAGTCATCCATTCAGGAAGGCAGGATTGTTTATCCTGGATACCCATCATTTCGTGAATTTGTTTGCCTGCTTGAATAGGGCTATATTTGCTAGGTGTGTGCCTTATGATTTGATAACTTGTTATGACTGTTCATGAGCATATTGAGTTTTCTTGCTGGGCTTCGGCTCACGGGTGCTATGTGGTGCAAGTAAAGGCAAAAAAAAGCTGGACCATCCTTGAGTTGGAGAGCTTAGGTGACAATGTGTACATATGCAGCTGCTCGACCGCCACGATTGAGGTTTGAAGGAGAGGAACTAGGGTTAAACCATGTTTTGTCGCTTAGATCGGCTGATTGTAAATATTTTCTTGTAATAGACTTTTAAATTATATTTTTGGGATCCCAATGTATATAATAAACGTTATAATGAAACGTTAAATCTTAACCAAAATTTTTAATCCCTAAACTGCTAATCATACTTAGTTACACGATTTTGGCCAAATGACTCGATTAGCGAGTTTAGCACTGTTTATAAGGCACACTGTAATGGTCCCTGGAGTTTAGGGCCTTACAATGGGGAGCCATGTGCTCCCTACATAGTGGAAGCCCTGTCGCCACAAGGCTTCAAGATGCCTTCCATCACATCTTATGTTGGCAGCATGGTTCCCACTGATCATCTGTCAAAGTTCAAATGATTAATTTTGGTGAATCGTGTCTCCAAGGATACAAAGTGCCACGTGTTCTCGTTGACCTTGACAGGTCCGGCGGATAAATAGTTCAAGAAGCACAAACCAGGATCCATTCACTCATGGCACCAGCTCTCCTCTTCATTCTGAAGATAGTTCATATCGGCTAGATAAATAAGCTTTGAGGTCAATGCCTTGGCAAACATAAAGAAATGACCCCTCAAGACCCTCAAGGCCTACATCAAGAGATTCAGAGAAGAAGCCGCTAGGACCAAGAGGGTCGACGACGACTAGCAGTTAATGGCCTTGCAGGCAGGCATTTGAGTAGGATCTAATTTGTGGGATGAATTCCAGCGGAGAGGATGCCGCAGGCTCAACAACTTCATTTGTTGAGCACAAGAATACATAAAATGAGAGGATGCCTAGATTGGGGCTTTTGGCAAACTCGTTGCTTTCCCTACTCCATTGGCTTCGAGCCCGATGGGTCCAGGGACCCAGTACCCCCTTACTCTCTCATCAAACAGAGTATGGTGGGTACCCCGCAATTCAGCCCAAATGTCCAGTTAGTCTGCTTTAGTGCCATACCTCATGCTAGCTTCAGTGCCGCTCCGAAGGGATATGGAGCCACACCCACTGGTTACAATGCTTTTCATCCTGCGTTCAGTGCCATAACTACAACTGCATCCCAGTCGGTTGCACCAAGCAGGACCCCCAGCGGAAGTAAGCGCGGGGGCAAAGGCAAGGGCATAAGGCACAAGGGAACTGGGGCAACATCGGCAAGACAAGGAACGATCCCCATGGATAAGTATGTCTTGCAATACTCTGAGTATATAGATCTGGTGGAGTCTTGGGAGAACATCTTCTTAGCCATAGAGCAGTATGTCCATTACCGGAAACCACCACCCATCCGGAGGGACAAGGAGAGGAAAGATCCCAACAAACTTTGTTGATTCCATAACGATGTGGGGAACCACACCAATGAGTGTCAACAACTCAAGGAAAAGATTAAGAACCTCATCAAGCTAGGGAATTTGCATCAGTATGCTCGGGGCAGAGTACATCAGATTCAGGCCCCGGCTGCAAGAACGTCTCCGCAGCAGGCAACTCCCCAGGCTCCTAGAATAGTACCTCCCCAACAACAAATAGTCCACGGGCTTCCCCCAGTGACTGGGAGAGTGGGAACTATCTTCAGAGAACCTCACTTGGGGGCACCTCCTGGGGTTCGTAGAATAGATATGCACTAACCTTGAATCACGATGATGAAGTGCTAGTGTTAGCTCCGCTGTCGGTACAGATGCCTAGGATGACTGACCAAGTCATCACATTTTCCGATGAAGATGCTCGGAAGGTCCATTTTCCCTACCACGTTCCTTTGGTAATCGAGAGCTAGATTTCCAATATGATGGTGGCTTGGATCCTGGTAGACAACGAGAGTTCAGTAAACATCCTGTTTAAGTCACCCTACGAGAAGATTGGGCTAACCACAAGTGACCTATCCTTGTGCACCTCAACTCTATACGGGTTCTCAGGGGAAGGGCTCATTCCAATGGGGAAAATTGAGCTACTTGTTACACTCAGAGAAGTGCTTCGTCAGGCCTTCAAGTACTAGACCTTTGTTGTCGTGGACTGCTCCTCGACATATAGCGCCATCTTAGGGCATCCAACCTTGGTAGAATTTAAGGCAACCACTTAAATTTGCCACCTATGCATGAAATTCCCCATGGAAGCGGAGATCGAAATAGTCCATGGAAACCAGAAGGAGGCCATGTAGTGCTACAACGTATCCCTCAAGAAACCAGTATTGGTGATTGAGGCAGCAGCCCCAGAGCAGCCTCATCCCAAGGAGATGGAGGTACATGTTGTTCAAGTAGAGGAGTCCAATGAATTAGACCCTCAAGTTCAAGAAGAGAGGGTTGTCGAGCCCATGGAGGAGGCAAAGGAGGTAACTCTTGATGCCTCCCTCCCCGACAGGAAAACCAAGGTCGGAAAGAACCTCAAGGTGGAGGTCCGAGAAGCATTGGTGAGATTTCTTTGGGACAACCAAGATGTCTTTGCATGGTCTCACTTTGAAATGACAAACATTGACCTGAATATCACATGCCACGCCTTGAACATCGATCCCAATATCGCTCCAATCCAGCAAAAACGTAGGACTATCGACCCAACCCGAGCACTGACTTTGAAGGCTAAGGTAGACAAGCTTCTCGCGAATGGGTTCATCCGAGAGGCTCATTATTCGAAATGGGTATCTAATATGGTCCTAGTGCCCAAGCCAAATGGAACCTAGAGGACCTATATAGATTTCTCTGACCTCAAAAAGGTCTGCCCAAAGGATTGTTTTCCTTTACCGAAGATAAATCAGATGGTCGAAGCCACCTCCGGGTATGAACTCTTGTCCTTCATGGACGCATACTCAGGGTACAACCAGATTTCCATGCATATCATAGACCAAGAGCACACCAGTAATCGAATTGCCAAAGGAGTGTACTGCTACAAAGTGATGTCCTTCGGGCTCAAGAATACTGGTGCCACCTATTAGAGGCTAGTAAACCGTATCTTTAAAAACAAGTTAGGTCATAACAAGGAGGTTTACATGGATGACATGATGGTTAAATCCAGAACGGCTCCCGATTACATAAAAGCCTGACAGAAGTGTTCTCGGTACTTCGCTGGTTCTGAATGAAGTTGAATTCCCAAAAGTTCATACTGTTCTTCAACATACTCCGAGGGGGTCAGAGGTTTGAATGGATGGAGGAGTGAAAACAGGCGTTCCAGCAGTTAAAGGTGCACATGGCCAACCCACCGATCCTCTCGAAGCTCGTAGATGGAGAACCCCTCCTCCTCTATATGGCTGTGTCGGATAGGGCCATTGGTGCTGCTTTGGTGTGCAAGGAAGGCCGGGTCCAGCACCTCGTGTACTATACAAGTAAGAGATTCCTCGGGGTAGAGTCCAAATACCCACTTATGGAGAAGTTAACCTTTTGTCTAATGGTGGCCTCTCGGAAATTACGACCCTATTTCCAAGCGCATCCTTTCAAGATCCTCGCTAACCTTCCCTTGTGGTAGGCCATTCAGAAGCTAGAGTCATCCAGAAGACTCCTTAAATGGGCGGTTGAACTGAGTCAGTTTGACATCACCTATCTCTTAAGGACTGGCATCAAGGGGCAAGTATTGATAGATTTCATCACCGAGTGCACGGGAAATCACGAATGACCTGGGGACTCCCCAATGATCAGGCCTACATGGAAGTAATACGTGGATGGTTCTTCTAATGAGAATGAAGCCAGAGCAGGTTTGATCTTGGTCTCTCCCGAAGGACACAAGGTCCAAAGTGCCCTGAGGTTTGGGTTTGAGGCTTCTGGCAACGAGGTTGAGTACGGAGCACTTATTGCTGGGCTCTGGGTAGCTCTGGAGCTCAAGGCTAAGGGCCTCGAAATCTTCAGTGACTCATAGTTGGTAGTCAATTAGGTGCTCAGAGAGTACCAGGTCCGGGGAACAAAGATGGCAGCTTATCTTGCGAAAACTCAAGAAATGTTGCACAACTTCAAGAAGTTTACCATACGACATATGCCACGGAAACATAATTCTAATGCTGATGCCCTGGCTAAGCTTGCTACCACCAAGGACGCTGAGTTAATCAATGTGGTCCCTATCGAATATTTGGCCACTCTGAGCATCTCAACTCCTGTAGAGGTAGAAGTAGTCCAGCCCTGGACGGCTAGATGGAGCCCATTGAGAAGTACCTTGTATTCAGGAAATTGTCGTAGGACAAGAAATCAGCTCAGAAGTTGCTTTACCAGGCACCTCGGTATGTCATCATGGGCAGTGAGCTATATAGGTGAGGATATTCGTTGCCCTTGCTTCGATGTGTGTCCAAGCAAGAAGCCAGTCTTATACTCCAGGAAGTACATGAGAGATTTTGTGAGGACCAAGCTGGGGGGCAGAGCATCGCCAGGAAAATCTTGAGACTAGGATACTATTTGGAATAGTGCCCTTAAAGCAATTGTAGTTGACAAATGTTTTAAATAAAATAAATAATTGAATTGAATTATTATAAATGTAGACTATGTTCGATATTATATGGTAATATTAAGTGAATATCAGAAAATTCCAAAGTTTATCTATGTGGACTTAATCTCATATTGGTATGGGAGGATCAAGATTAAGATAATAAACTTAAATAGTTCGCAATAAAATGAAGTTATGGAATCTTTAGATTAATTACTGCTAGAACGGTCCACTAGTATTATGAATACATGTGACCTAGATCCGAGTTACTAGTGTAGTAGGACACTTTAGTGGAGGTACTTTGCATGCTGAGAGTATGTAGAGCTGGACCAGATGTGATTTGTTAATACTTATTTAAACATCGTTTCATAGTATTAATTAAACACATCAAACGATGATCATATACACGATGATCTTAATCTTGAGGTTACTATGAACTCCTATAAATGTCATCTGATCCTTTGATTCATGCGTTATGGTTTGTCAGAATGATCAGGCTAAGAACAATTATTTTGGGGACTTAATGATGTATTTGGCTGGGGACATAGTTTAACAGATATGGAATCTATACCTTCTTGTAGATTGAATAATGGTTCCCTATTGGGTTGACTTTTGGAACTAAAAAGGTTATGAGCGCTTAAGTCACAAACTTGTTATGACACAACCTTCATTAGTAAAGTGAATGGTACTCTAGGAACAAGATATAGCTAAAAGGGTAAAACGGTAATTTTATTCTCTTTTAATTATGAACCATTAATAGAGGATTAACGTTGTATGTAATGATTATATCAATGGATACTTTATTTTTAATAAAGTACTCAGTAAATATATGTCTATAATTATTAAGAGTTCAATGTCATATTTTTAGTAGAGTAATCATGAGATTAATAAGTATGATTAGTTAATCAAAGAACTTTAATTAATAATGTAATATTTATTGGAGCTTGATATTATAGGCCCATAGGTCCCCAGGGTGGCTCTATCAATACCATATCAAGGTAAGAGTTGATATAATGGTGTAACTGTAATTTGGGAATTTGAGAAAATTTGTATTCTTCGAGTTAAATATGCAATTATATGATAATTAAGGTTGAATAATTAATTTAGAATTAATTATTAATTTCAAAAATATATTTATTAATTTAAATATATAAAATTTTCGAATTTCATATATATATATATAAATTAATTAATTTTTGAAATTAATTATTTTATTTGAGTGGGAGAAAATAAAATTGGTAAGTCAAAAAATAGTTTTTGAATTATTTAATTTTAAAAGATGATGATAATGATGAGCATCAATTTGAATTTTGAATTTTGAATTTAAATTTATGAAATATGGTTCTTATCTTTTCCTTAAAAAGATTAACACCTTATTTTGTGGGAGATTTATTTTAATTAAATAAAAGAAAAATACAAAATCCCTGACAAGGGAATAGTAGTACATGCCTGACACAGTCCAAGGACTGTGCCATGCGTGTACTACTTGTATTGTATAAGTTTAGTTTTTATTTTATTTATTTAATTATTTAATAATTTGAAAATAGTTTTTTCAAATTTGGTAAGTTAGATATTTACCTAAATCAAATCCTATCATCATTATTATATTATATTATATTATATAACTATTATTATTGTGAATAATAAGGTAATATAAATCTCGATATGTATATGATATAGAAGAAGAAGAGAAAAAACACACAAGATAAGACTTCATATTCAACAATCGCAATTCAGAATAGTTCTTAGAGGTTTTTGTTAGACAAAAACTCTCTTTTTTTCTTCTTCTTTATTCTAGCCATTCTCATAACATAATCCAAGTTCTCATGTGTTGAGAAATACTTGTGATTCCTAAAATACTAACCCATATTTTCAATGCGTCCAGACACAACTTGAGGTGTAGAGAACACTCTGGAAGATCATGGTTTGAGTGTTCAAAGATTTGGATAGGAAGATTGTTAATAATACAAAAAAACTCAAGGACACTTGATAGGCTTCAAGAGGTAAAAGTTTATGTTCTTGATTTTTGTGTGTTTATATATTCTATATAAATATATTGTATAATTATATATGTTTGTTGCATGATTAATATTATTGTATGATAATGTTTTTGGATTATTTTCTTAGTCATATAAATTGTTTATATGATTAATGAAATTTTTTTATTGTTGTTGTTCTGTTATTCATAAACAAAAATGAGCCCACCACACGTGAGTTTTTTCGCTGCGTGCTCTGATTTGTTTTCCAACAGATAATTCTAGCCCACTATGAATGGTGATGCGATGGATTATGTCAAGAAGTGTGACAAGTTCCAATGCTTCGCCAACATACCTCGAGATCCACCAAATGAGCTCACTCAGATGACTAGTCCATGGCCCTTCGCAGTCTGGGGCATCTAACTTATCAGGTCACTGACCACGGGGAAAGGAGTAGTGAAATACGCAATTGTGGCAGTTGACTACTTCATAATGTGGTTCGAGGCCGAACCCATTGCTACCATCACCTTCAAGAAGGCACTGGACTTCATCATCAAGAATAATGTTTGCCACTACGGGCTCCCGAGGAAGATTTTCTCCGACAATGTCCTACAGTTCCATAGTGAGTTGTTCAAGATTTCTGTCGAAGGCATGGGGTGGAGAAGAGATTCTCCTCCATTGCTTACCCACAGGCAAATGGGCAGGCAGAAGCAGTCAGCAAGACGCTTATAGCCACCTTGAAGAAAAGATTGGAGCAGGCAAAAGGAGCTTGGCCTGAGGAGCTGCCTAAGGCATTGTGGAGTTACCACACCACTGCCAAGACCTCCACCGACCACTCGCCATTCTCCATGGCCTATGGGTATGAAGCCATGCTCCCAGTTGAGGCAGAAATCGACACGTATCGATGAGATACGTATGATCCGACCACAAATCACACTTTACTTCGGGAGTCTCTGGACCTAGTGGAGGAGCTCTGAAGAGCTTCTCATATTCGGGTAGCTTCCTACTAGCAGAAAGTAGCTAATTATTTTAACCCCAAAGTGAAGAATAGAAAATTTGGGGTCAGAGATTTGGTGTTGCGAAGAGTTTTCTTAGCCACCCAAGACCCTGGTGCTGGAGTGTTGGGCCCTCACTATGATTGTATGTAATAGGTCGAGAGCGTTGTATGTCTAGGGACTTACAAACTTGCTTGACCGGTGGGGATTTCATTCCCCACACCTCGAATGTTGAGCATCTCGGTTGGTATAACCAGTAATGTGAGCATTGTATTTTTTTATTAAATTATGTAAAAAAATTTGTACCCTCTTGGAAAAGTAATGGAAACTGTGTAGACAAAACATGGTAGAGAATTTAAAAGAATATGCTTATATTTTATTTTCCTTTTTCTATTCTATTTGTGCTACTCGTAGAGCACCCGCTCGCTGGCTTGGACAAGTCAACACAAACTAGTCTTTGATCACTTAAGGGGCATGGGGTTAGGGCAGCCTCGCAGAGGATGACCTAGGAAACTAAGCTTGTCAAGAAGTGGAGTAAGCCTAGAGTCAATACCCAGAGAATAGAAAAATCTAGGGAACTAAGCAAATTCTGGGGAAGTCCATGAATTTAAGATCCTAGAAGAACGAGAGAAAACTTGGGTTTCCTCCCGAGGACATTAAGCCTGAGGAGCCATGATCAAGTTCTTAGATCTCGAGATGCAAACGGAATCCCAAGTCATTTGTACTCGGGCCTAAAGACCTAGGAAGCTAAGCATGTCATGAGTGGAGTAGGCCTAGTGTCACAGGAATTCAAAGTTTAAAAATCCTAGTAGCACGAGAGCGGGCTTAAGATACCTCCCGAGGACATTGAGCCTGAGGAGCTATGACCAAGTTCCTAAAACTTGAGAAGCGAGCGGATGCTCGAGTCATCCACACTCGGGCCCAAAACCTTAAGTTGCCAAAACTTTGGCACCGTAAGGTTAATACTAGCACTGGGAGTCAATGACCTGGGAAGCTAAGCTAGTCGACAAGCGAAGCAACCTAAGTGTCATGGGACCCCTAATCTAAGACTTGGGACAAATCTCAGGGTTGGAAAAATCCAAGTAACGCGAGGATAGACCTAAGATATTTCTCCCAAGGACAACGTGTGCCTGACGAACGAAAACTGGGTCCCAATCCTTGAGATGTGAATGGAGTCCTGAGTCATTTTGTACTCAGGCATAACCCAAAACAATCACCTCGATGGTGAGAAATCCAAGTAACATCAGTGCTGAATCGACGTGTGAATAAAAATCTAACGTCACGAGGCTCAACCTAAGGATGTGAAACTCAGTTGCATGCTCCAAGGACTTAGAGCCCACAGACAATGAGTTCACAACCTCCGCATAGAAAAGGTTCGAGTAGTTGTACTCGGGGGGTAGGGCGAAAAGCCCAAAATATCATCCCACGGACAGTACGCCCCACGACGCAATTATCTCAATGCATTTGACCTCTCGAAGCTTGAGTGATTGGCACTCAAGGATTCCGGATGGCATTAAAGTTACTCCCGAGGACAGCGAGCTTAGGAAGAAACACTAAATGCCCAAAGTGCCAATTCTGAGATAGGAAAACTAGAACCATGTAGTGCAATAGACCTTCTAAGGCCCAAGTTGTTGAAACTCAAGAGCGTAGGACCGTTAAGTGTCCCACTTGATAAGGCATTAAAGTTAATCCTGAGGACTCCGTGCCTAGGAAACAACACTAATCGCCTGAAGCATCTAAACACTAAAAGGAAGTTCTTCAAGCTTTAAGTACAATGGATGACCTAGGCCCCGAGTTGTTCGGACTCGGGGACATAGGACTGCGTAAAGTGTTCCCACTTGACATCGTACTAAAAGTTAATACCGAGGACTACGGGCCTGGGGGACAACACTAGGAACCTCATGGTCACAATGTCCCCCAGTCGTTGATTGAAGGCCGCATTCTGCACCAAAATAATACTTGTTAGCCCGATGGAAAAATAAGACAAACAAAAGGGGAATTAAAGGTTTTTGAGCCATACCCTCAAGGAGATGTGGTGACTGGCAGCTATCAATGAGATCTGATTGTTACTACCACAACGAGTGAAGCTGCGGAAGGGCATGTCACACAGCGACCCCGAAAATCCCTTGAGTAGCTCTGCGGTGAGTGGAGTCATCCTTTCTTTGACTCTGTAACGACCCAAATTCGCTAATAAGGCTTAAGGGCCTTGATTAGCGTGCCAGGAGGGCATGATGGGATTTATGTGTGATTTCAATTATTTAAATGCATGGTTATGATTTAAAGCATGTTATATGACTATTTGTTTATCTGAGATGCATGACTATGTAAGTTAGTGTGCATGTAGACCCGGATCGTGTTAGAAGGGCATAATTGTAATTTTGGCCATGATTGGGCGTAACTGTATTGATATGTGTTGATTGTTGAGGCCACAGTGGTATGTGGATGTATCTGTGCTTTGTGACTCGAGGCGATCCCAATGAGCAGGCTAGCGGAAAGTGTTGACAGGAATTTATACCCAGCTCGGGGCGAGCCTGGGGGTATGAACAGGAATTCAGAGAATAGATTGAGATTTATTTTGATGATGGGGAATATTTATTTGGTGGTTAATCGAGTGTTGGAAAGCAACGGGAAAATATTAGGGACACTTGAGGATTAGCGGAATTTGGTAAAATGACTAAAACGACCCTATTTGGACAAAAGGACTTAGAGTTAATAGGAAGGGCATTTGGTCATTTGGCTTTTAAAGATAGGTTTTATGAGGCTTTACACTTAGTGGGATTTATAGAGAGTGTTGGCTGTGGAGAGAAAGAAAGAAAAGAAAGAAAAAGGAAAGAAAGAAAAGAGGGAAAAACAGAGGGGTTTTCACAAGGGTCGGCTTGTGCATTTTTGCACCTTTCCGCTCCATTTTTCTTGGAGCAAAGCTTAGTGGAGAGCAAGGATAGGCTGAGCATCAAGGATCTTGGGTTAGACTTGAAGATTTGGCAAGAACACATCAATGTTTGAGGTAAGTTTTAGAGATTTTCGGTTTTAAGGGTTTTGATGGTTTGAGCTGTGTTTTGAGTTGGATTGATGGGAATCTCAGGGGATTTCTGGGCAAGATTTGAGGGAGAGCAAGCTAAGGAGGCCTAGGGTTGATTCAAGGTCGAAATTTGCAGCAATGGTATGATTTCTAAGACTTTATCTTTGTGGTTTGCATGAATTTCTGGTTTAGGGTTGTTCATGGTAGATTTTGAGATTTGGGATAAATGATCTTGGGATTTGAGGATTTGGGATGCTTGGGATGAATGGAGAGTGTTCATAAGCTTGATTTTGAGTTTGATAAAGATTTGGGGAAGTTTGGTTTGAGATTGGGTGAAAGAAATCGCAGAAATGCGATTTTGGGATTTCTGGGCTGCAACTAGCGCTACAGCGCTAGTCAGTGGGCGCTGTAGCGCTAGTCCCTGTTTCTGGGGGGTGCATTCTGCTTGTAGCGCTACAGCGCCCTCTTTAGAGCGCTGTAGCGCTGCACTGTTCACAGAGGTGAATTTTGGGTTTTTGATGAGGGATTTTGACCTAGGGTTCGGGGCTTGTTTCCGCCACTTTGTTTTGGGGATTTGGGACTTCCCGGGGGCTCGGGATTGGTCCCGAGGCTAGGTATTCGGACTTGGGGTTCGGTGTTGACTTTGACCTATGTTTGTGCCTAGGTGTGCGCTAAGGCTCGTGTGGGATCGTGCTCAAGGAGTCAGGTGATCTAAGCTATTGAAGGGAAAGGTAAGAAAACTATAACACCCGAGGTTAGGGCATGGCCCCAGATTGTATTATGTGCAAATGTTTAAACCTTAAATGAATCATGATGTGTGTGAATGATTATTTCGAATGTGCTATATGTGTGATTATGATGAAATGAGCGGCAAGGGCCGAGTACGGCGTAAGCCGGGGCGGCCGTGGGCCGAGTACGGCGTAAGCCGGGGCGGCCGTGGGCCGAAAGTAACACCTAGCACATGGGATGCTATAATCAGGGCGGGGCCCGGTGGATTCATGTGTTATGCTATAATCAGGGCGGGGCCCGGTGGATACATGTGTTTGCTTAGTCTAAATGGTTGACTTATTTATTTGTGGATTATCTGTTATGATAAAACTGTATACATTGCATATGTTATGTTCTACATGAGTTTTCTTGCTGGGCTTCGGCTCACGGGTGCTCTGTGTTGCAGGTAAGGGTAATGACTGAGTCAACCAACCATGAGTACGGAGAGCGTGAAGCGACGTGTACATGTTTGGTCTGCCCGACTGCTTTGGTTGGGGGTTTATTCGAAAATGGCTGTAATAATCTATGATTTTATGATTTCTCAACTGTAACCTTATTTCAAGATGTAATTAGTTTTCAAAACTTATTTTGGGATCCCAAATGTTTAATAATAGAAGTTTTAATGAAAATGACGCATTTTCAAAGATTACAGCCTTAACTTTTAATTAGTCACACTTTTGTTTCAAAACCTCGGTTAGCGAGTCCATTGCACACTGTTTTGTCTTAAAAACTCACTTAGTAACGGCTCTAAGGAAGTAGGGCGTTACAACTTGGTATCAGAGCGAGCCAAGGTTTATTGGTTCTGGTGATCGACCGAACATGTACGCTCGCTGTCAGTGACAAGCTCGACTCAGGGTTGGTTGGTATGATTAATTGACATGTCTGAATATATGTTTGAATGCCCTGTTTGCCTGCTTATTTATATGGAGCATGAGAAATGAGTTGACATATGCAGGAGATGCTGTTGGGCTGAGCCCTTGATTATTGCATGTTGAGATTGATGCATGCTGAATAATACTATTATGCATATGGATGAATATTAGCATAATGGTTCGCATATTGAGTGTATGTGGTTAATTTCTGGATTAAATTCATATATTATATCTGTATATTGGCTTGTATGAAGCATGATGAGCCTGGATATACTTAGTGATGTTAAATCTGGTAGCTAAATGTATATCATTGTGGATTTGAACTAGTATATGCTTGTGTGTGCATTATACCTGTGGATATTTGGACCTAGTGGTGGTTTGGTTCAGAGTAGGAACCACAGAGTTCAGGAGTTGGTCGGTTTTGACAGATGAACTCGTGTTGTTGGTTCCTAGAAGGGTTTGGGGACCTGATATTGTGTTGAAAAGGGGGTTTCTAGATGTAAGTTGGAGTTGAGACCTCCAGTTATCCCGGAGAGCAGCAGCAAAGGGGTCACTAGTGTGTGAGTTAGCTGTGGAGTTTGTTAATTGAGATGGGATAGAAGAACAGCGGATTCTCTGGGGAGATGGTTGAATTAGATGTTTTAACAGTAAGGTTACTGGTGATGGTTTATTGTGAAGTATGGACAGATAAGGGTACTATATGAAAGGCGTTTAGGATGTTATCCTCTAGAGTTGAGGAAGGTACGAGTTGACAAGGAATTTATCAATAGATGAGCTGAGTTAATTCCGCCCTTGGTTAAGAGGACGAGAGATCCTGATTAGGGGGTTATGTTAAATGTTGAGGCAGAGGGATGCCTGGAATTGGTACTCGGGATGAGGTACTGGCTTAATGGGTTGGAAAGAACCTAGATGATGAATGGTTAGATGAGATTTTTTTAAAGACTTGATTAGAACCGTGGAGACGGGCAAATGTTTAAGTCTGGTTTGGACTGTTAGGGGTAACGACAGCGTAGATCAATGGTTTGGTGAATTGGATAGTTCATTGCGGAAATTTATACAGATGGATGTATCTGGGATTGGTGGCGACCCATTTAAGGGCATGAGATCTGGAATAGCTTAAGGCATTTGGGCTGCTTTGAGGAAAGAGTTTTTGTCTGCATGTGGATGGCGGAGAGGGCCATATTGTTTGAGGAACTGATGGTTGATGTATAGAGCATGAGTGCTAGAGCCGCAAGGGCGGTGCTTCCTTTGATGGAATTAGTAAAGATAGATTCGTGATAATCAAGTTGAAAGAACCCCGGATAGTGTTGTGGCTTTTGGATTGCCAAGAAAAAGGGGAAAAGTCTGACTGATAAGACGGTACTTTTGTTGATAGAACGCAGTGAGGTCGGATTCTCAATTTTGAGGTACAAGGACTCCAGACAGTGCTTGGGCACCTAGATTGAGATTGGAAAGAGGCCTGATCGAAATGGTAGTTATCGAGATGGCGACAGAAACCAGGAGGTTAATTGGTATGCACATGAGGAAGAGGATGCCACCTGAGAGGAGGTCAGGTGAGGACATGACTTCTACGAAGGATGACTCGAGATGTTAGGATGGATTTCCCATGGTGCGGGAAACGGAGAACTGGAATGCATCGATACATTCGAGGTTCGAGGCTGAGTCCTCAAGGATGAGTATTTAACTGGCGAGCTTATGCTCTGGGCATGTAACGAACTAGAAGGGCTCGGTGCTGAGAATGTTCCGCGAGGGAGATGGACATAGAAAGGTTGCCTCAAAGGTGCCATTTGAGAGGCCGAGGACAGTAATACTTATTGAGAAGGAATTAGAAACTCTGGCAGGTGGATTGTTGAGGATTTCATCTGGAGTACGTAAAGGAGACAGAGCTGACCAGTGGGAAAGTTATGTGGGTATGCAAAGAAAGATTTAGGGAATACTTCAAGGTCAGACTACAGATAGGTTGGTATAAGAAATGTTGTAGAAGACGGTTTTGGCCGACAGAAAGTCTATTTAAGCGATCGAGGGAGTTTGATCTTGGATTAGCCAGGGTGTTATACTGCGGGGATTGCTAGTATCGTCGGGTTAGGACGAAAGGTACAATGTTGGATACAAGTTGGGACGATGTCCCCAAGAGTTGATCTACGACCTGGTTATTGCCAGTTGGAAACCAAGGATAAAGACTTTTCGTGAATTGATTAGGTTGCACCGGGCAGGGTGTGAGGAATTGGTAACAAGGATTCTGGAACGGTTCAAGCTACAGCAGCGCAGGTAAGTTCTTTAGACAGAGAATGCATGAACGGTGTGGGCAAGTTCCCTTCAAGTTCACGAGCAGTACACATGGATTGCTCTCAGAAGGAAATGGTGAGCAAATGACTATACGGAAGGCGTTCGTACCCAGAAGGCGAAGTCACAGGTAAGAGAAGAATTGATCTGAAGCCGCAAAGAAGCTAATGAAGAGCGTCTGAAGAATTGAAAGCATAACAAGATTGGTAAGCGCGACATCTATTGCAAGCACCTCCGGAGACAACTACATCAGAGATGAGGAGAACAGTAAAACTTGAGGTTAGACGGATTGAGTGGTGTCAAATCAGAAAGAAATTCAGAAGACAAGGTAAGATTTGATTGGTTACGGACGATAATGGAATTTGCGTGTGTTTTGATTAAGTAAAGAGTGATGGCATAAAGGACTTGATCTATGATGAGGACATGGACTTGTAGGGGTGCATCACGGATTAGGCACGCCCAGGCGCATCTGGCGCGTGGATGGATCGAACCTTGCGGGAGGTGAAAGAATGAGCGTGGTTAATATACTTGAAGCGTTAAGTTAACAGTTACGCGTATTATAAGGTGCTTGAGTCTTGGGTATTAGTAAGGAAGATAGCGTCGAGACACAGAGGTGGTGAAAAGTAACAGACGGATGATCAGTGTTTGAAATCCTTGATTGGGCGAGGGGAGATATGTTTGGAGACAGAACTCCTAGTTGTGAGGCGTGTGTCAGTCAGGGGATGGCGCCATAGACTGTAATAGAGTGGGCAAGGCGACGACTGAGTTTGGCGTAACGCTAGTAGGTATGTTTAGCTGGTGAGTGTCAATGATCTATGGAATTCAAAGTGTTGGCTTGAGTTGAAGCAGGGAAGGACCCTGCTAAGGTAGTACAAGTTGGGATACCAGAAATGGACGAAGGATCCAATTAGATTTGGTTTATGAACGAGAATTCTGAATGGATATCATTCCACCTCCTAGGGTACGTTGTACCGGGAGGGTCGAGCGGGTGACGGAACCTAGTGTTTTCCTTTGGACCCTGAGGGGTTAAGTGATGTGGTAGTGTATGATGGGAATAGACCACTTTAGACCTTGAGTAAGGTGTTTGGACATGAAAAGTTTTAACTCAGTCGATGGAGTTAATGTGGTTGGGTCAAGTGAACTGGTTTCAGGATGGAGCATCGATGATATCGAATTGAGACCCTATAGTATTTTAAATTTTGGAATGGATTTAGAGAACGAAAAGAACAGAGTGGGAATCTGGGATTACCAGTGGATTGCAAGTGGAATGGCAGTCTGAAAGTTTATCAGACATCAACTGAATCGAGCGCTGAGTATGCGAAAACTTGAGATTTTAAGGGAAACGTTATCCCTGGTGAGTTAGCCGTGGTGGTAAATGTTGGCGTCTTGTTAAAGTAACATGACATAGGACGTGGTAAGAGACGAAGGATAATGAATACTACTAGTTGGCATTGGTTCAGAGAGAAAGCCAGAGAGGTTGTTGGAATCCTTAAGGCAGGAGTGTCTGCATATTCGAAAGAATAAAGAGCTGGTAAATTGCTAAGTTTTGAGGAAATAAAGTTCCGGAAGGAAAGAGTTGCGTCTCTGCGTAATAACAGACGAGGATCTGTAAGGTGTTCAGAGAAAGAAGGGAGAGTTCTGACACCTATTTCAACATGAAATTCAGAAGTTGTACTAAGGGTTAGGCCGGCGGGGCCTACAAGCTGATCCCACCTAGTAGAGGTGATGACTTTTGAGTATCTCTGGAATCAAGAATAAGACAGTGAATTGGTCATTGTAACCTAGGCAGACCCTGGGCTTCGGCAGGGTTGCGGTGTAACGAGAGGCTATCAAGAGTATGGCTATTAGACAAGATCTTGTGGGGCAAAATTGTTACTCTTGTAGGGGTGTGGTTGAAAAGTAAAGTAAAGGCGGTGGACCTTGGAAGTATGGTCAGAGTTGCGGGTTTACAACGGATAGGTTGGATAAATTTCGAGGACGAAATTTTTATGAGGAGGGGATAGTTGTAACGACCCAAATTCGCTAATAAGGCTTAAGGGCCTTGATTAGCGTGCCAGGAGGGCATGATGGGATTTATGTGTGATTTCAATTATTTAAATGCATGGTTATGATTTAAAGCATGTTATATGACTATTTGTTTATCTGAGATGCATGACTATGTAAGTTAGTGTGCATGTAGACCCGGATCGTGTTAGAAGGGCATAATTGTAATTTTGGCCATGATTGGGCGTAACTGTATTGATATGTGTTGATTGTTGAGGCCACAGTGGTATGTGGATGTATCTGTGCTTTGTGACTCGAGGCGATCCCAATGAGCAGGCTAGCGGAAAGTGTTGACATGAATTTATACCCAGCTCGGGGCGAGCCTGGGGGTATGAACAGGAATTCAGAGAATAGATTGAGATTTATTTTGATGATGGGGAATATTTATTTGGTGGTTAATCGAGTGTTGGAAAGCAACGGGAAAATATTAGGGACACTTGAGGATTAGCGGAATTTGGTAAAATGACTAAAACGACCCTATTTGGACAAAAGGACTTAGAGTTAATAGGAAGGGCATTTGGTCATTTGGCTTTTAAAGATAGGTTTTATGAGGCTTTACACTTAGTGGGATTTATAGAGAGTGTTGGCTGTGGAGAGAAAGAAAGAAAAGAAAGAAAAAGGAAAGAAAGAAAAGAGGGAAAAACAGAGGGGTTTTCACAAGGGTCGGCTTGTGCATTTTTGCACCTTTCCGCTCCATTTTTCTTGGAGCAAAGCTTAGTGGAGAGCAAGGATAGGCTGAGCATCAAGGATCTTGGGTTAGACTTGAAGATTTGGCAAGAACACATCAATGTTTGAGGTAAGTTTTAGAGATTTTCGGTTTTAAGGGTTTTGATGGTTTGAGCTGTGTTTTGAGTTGGATTGATGGGAATCTCAGGGGATTTCTGGGCAAGCTTTGAGGGAGAGCAAGCTAAGGAGGCCTAGGGTTGATTCAAGGTCGAAATTTGCAGCAATGGTATGATTTCTAAGACTTTATCTTTGTGGTTTGCATGAATTTCTGGTTTAGGGTTGTTCATGGTAGATTTTGAGATTTGGGATAAATGATCTTGGGATTTGAGGATTTGGGATGCTTGGGATGAATGGAGAGTGTTCATAAGCTTGATTTTGAGTTTGATAAAGATTTGGGGAAGTTTGGTTTGAGATTGGGTGAAAGAAATCGCAGAAATGCGATTTTGGGATTTCTGGGCTGCAACTAGCGCTACAGCGCTAGTCAGTGGGCGCTGTAGCGCTAGTCCCTGTTTCTGGGGGGTGCATTCTGCTTGTAGCGCTACAGCGCCCTCTTTAGAGCGCTGTAGCGCTGCACTGTTCACAGAGGTGAATTTTGGGTTTTTGATGAGGGATTTTGACCTAGGGTTCGGGGCTTGTTTCCGCCACTTTGTTTTGGGGATTTGGGACTTCCCGGGGGCTCGGGATTGGTCCCGAGGCTAGGTATTCGGACTTGGGGTTCGGTGTTGACTTTGACCTATGTTTGTGCCTAGGTGTGCGCTAAGGCTCGTGTGGGATCGTGCTCAAGGAGTCAGGTGATCTAAGCTATTGAAGGGAAAGGTAAGAAAACTATAACACCCGAGGTTAGGGCATGGCCCCAGATTGTATTATGTGCAAATGTTTAAACCTTAAATGAATCATGATGTGTGTGAATGATTATTTCGAATGTGCTATATGTGTGATTATGATGAAATGAGCGGCAAGGGTCGAGTACGGCGTAAGCCGGGGCGGCCGTGGGCCGAGTACGGCGTAAGCCGGGGCGGCCGTGGGCCGAGTACGGCGTAAGCCGGGGCGGCCGTGGGCCGAGTACGGCGTAAGCCGGGGCGGCCGTGGGCCGAAAGTAACACTTAGCACATGGGATGCTATAATCAGGGCGGGGCCCGGTGGATTCATGTGTTATGCTATAATCAGGGCGGGGCCCGGTGGATACATGTGTTTGCTTAGTCTAAATTGTTGACTTATTTATTTGTGGATTATCTGTTATGATAAAACTGTATACATTGCATATGTTATGTTCTACATGAGTTTTCTTGCTGGGCTTCGGCTCACGGGTTCTCTGTGTTGCAGGTAAGGGTAATGACTGAGTCAACCAACCATGAGTACGGAGAGCGTGAAGCGACGTGTACATGTTTGGTCTGCCCGACTGCTTTGGTTGGGGGTTTATTCGAAAATGGCTGTAATAATCTATGATTTTATGATTTCTCAACTGTAACCTTATTTCAAGATGTACTTAGTTTTCAAAACTTATTTTGGGATCCCAAATGTTTAATAATAGAAGTTTTAATGAAAATGACGCATTTTCAAAGATTACAGCCTTAACTTTTAATTAGTCACACTTTTGTTTCAAAACCTCGGTTAGCGAGTCCATTGCACACTGTTTTGTCTTAAAAACTCACTTAGTAACGGCTCTAAGGAAGTAGGGCGTTACAACTCTCCCCACGAGTAGAGGCTCCTGCTCCTTGCGGCTAGAAGGACCAACTGGACCCTGCGGTCTGTCTTCCCACAGGTACTCCGAGAGGACTATGAAATCCTTGTTTCCTTCATCAAGACGAGTGTTAAAGCATTCGACTACCCGTCTATGCTTTTCCAGGTCTCCTTCCTCAAAGTGTTTGGGAAATACCACTAGGAGAGGTGTCCTAACCAAAGGACAGTCATACACCCTAGAAGCTATTTATTTTCCCTTCTGAGAGGGGCGGGGGGGAGCCTCAAGGACAATGAACTATTTGGTAACCGTTGGCCTTGAAGGTGTGGCCAACGGGGCAACTTCCAGGTTTACGGGAGCTGCAGGAGCTGGAGGACCGACCACTGGGGGCAAAGGCATGAGCGTGGGCAAGGCACCACAGTTGATGCCTCCAGGGTATCTATTTGAGAGGGCCTCATCACCCTCTTTCACTTCTACCTAACCAAGTCATACGGACCCATGTTTTCTGCACAAATAAACAGATAAGGTCAGTCTTTAGAAGAAAAGAAAGGAAGTTATCCGTAAAAACAAACATGCGTGCAAGGCACAAAATAAATCTCCTCTGGAGCCCCACCACGATAAGGCTCTTCTGGGTGAAGAATGGAATGGGAAAACTCACAGATGAGTCAGCCCATTTCCTGTGTTGTGTTGGTGTCGTATTGACAAAACCATATTGTGTGCATGGACGTCTCCTTGTCCAGAGACACGAGCCCTTGGAGGTGTTTCCTCCTCTTTAGATGGTAGAGAAAAACTTCGATAAGGTCTTGGTAGTCTTGGTACTCCTCGTCAGTCCAAGGACGCTTTGAAACTTTCCCACACTCAAGGAGTGATGACGAGAATAAGGAATGGTCTGGACTAGTTCCTTCCTCTACATGATGAGCGTAGTTAAGAATTATTGGTGATTTAACTTGGGGCACGGAGGATGATTCGATCCCAGTCTTGAGCTCGACTTTGAGCTCCTCGTCTTCTTTCGCTTTCGTGGCGGCTTGGTTCATAAGTACACTCTCTATACGCTCCTCAGGAAGACGCTATTCGTACTTGTATTGGGCCTTCGCTGTGATGTATCACATGTGAAGCCTTGACTCGTTAACTAAATTCTTCGAATCATGAAAGATAGTGAGGCCATGAAGCTTATCCTTTGATCCACCAGAAGCAGGCCGTATTGCTGAAGATGGACCTCGGTGATAAGAAAAGCGATATTCATCTCCTCCTCGAGTAGTGCGTTCATTTTCTTGAACCTTTCGTTGTATGCGTCAAAAAAAGGTGTGTGGCAGAAGGGACCTGAAAAGAAACATTTGAGACCAAGGAACAACTACAAGCAGAGGACTAATAAATTTTATAGCTCGAGAGTGACACTTACCAACCCTGGAGAAGTTCAGGAGAAGAGTTAGGTTGGTTCATGTAGGGAAGCCACTTGCCTAGAAAAAGTGGTCCTTGTAGTCTGTCACGTGGTTCTCGTTGTTGCACGAGGCCTTGTACTTCATCCCTGAGTACGTATGCTTCATGAGCATGTAGTATAGTATCTCAGTTGGAGAAGGAACGAACCAATTATGCCTCTTGTATAGAATGTATAGCCTGACTAGCACTCGATATTCGTTTGGATATAGCTGGAATGGAGCTATGTCAATGAACTTCAAGAAGTCAGCATAGTATTTGTGCAATGGGAAAACACCACCAGCTTGAAGATGAGACACGCTCCAGGCCCCGAGGCCGTGGACACTCTCATGCGCCCTCTCGTCCTCTCAAGACAAGCGCAGCCACATCACAATGTTGTCCACCCAGCGGTGGGTTACAATTCTATCCAGAGCTTCTTGGTGTCTGAGCTTGATGGGGTCACCTCCGCCTCGAAACCCGCAATGGTGGCATGTGTTTTGTTTGACAGTAGAGGGTCAGCGTTTTTCTCCTCCTTTGAGATTCCATGTCAGAGAGGCCTCTTCGCTGTTGGGGCATTATCTTCTCTTACCACGAGAGCCTGACTGTTCTCCAACTATTTTCTCTTCTTGGGAAGTCTTCTTGCCTCTCTAGCCATTTCCAGTACCTCGTATTCAAATGGAAAAGATCCTTCCTCTAAATCATTTATCTCTTCTCTTCGACCCCCACTTTTTTAGTTAGGGATCGGGTAACCTATTAAGGTCTCTCGAACCTCTTTCCACATTCTTATAGAAAACTCTCCTCTAGACTAGGATTTCCCTTGGCTAAGAGAAAAGGGCTTAGAAAGCTATAGAAAAGCTCCTACGAGTCGTCCGGCGGAAAATACTTTCTGAATGGAGTAAAAGAACTTGGGATCGTCGATCTCTTCCTTAAAGATTGGGATGAGTCGATATCGGTCGATGGTGTGAAAACACTTCCTGATGTCGAATTCCAAAAACCAGCGAGAGGTTCCCCACTCTTCTTTGATCCGTCTTAGGGCCGAGTGGCGGCCTCGACTCGAGCGGAAGTGCGATGTGTCTAGAAACTCGGGATCGTAAATGGATTTGAGTACCATTCTGATCGCCTCTTTCATGATCTTTTCTATAGGTATAACTACTGTGAGCAGTCTAAACTTCGACCCTTATTTATTTCTTCATATTGTAAAGGAGATCAAAGTTCTTTTCCTCCTTTTTCCCAATGTCAAGTAAAAAAAAAAAGAAAGCGTGATGAGAATTATTTTTTTTGTGTAGAACGCCTGCTGGTGTAAGTGTTGAAGCTCCTTGGACATCTAAAACAATAAACCAAGCAGTTAGCATCAAGGCCCAAAGAAAATAGGCCAAGGACGAGAAACCCTAAGACTAATATTCGAGAAGATGAGAAGAACAGTTTCTAAGGGGACTAGGGTGTCTTCGAGGCCAAAATATGGATGCCGGAGAGCACCACCGGAAACTATGAAAGTGGGTAAAATTTGGGAAGCAAAGTGGTGAAGAAGAAAGGGTTTGAGAGTTTTGGGGATTTTAATTTCGGATGCTAAATGTGATTTCTGAGAGGCGGTTGTCGAGGTTTTATACTCGAAAAGCTTGGGGTGGAAGCAGCTCCACCTCGATCGTTAATTACCTATGACTTAAGCACTCGAGAGTAATCCAATGGTCAGAATCCAAGAGGTATGGATCGTGATCATTAGCATGGGAAAAGGACGCCTCAGATATGGAGCTAAAGGACACCTAGGGTACGGATTGGACGTTTTGGGTAGTGGGATGGACTTCTCATTAATGGCACATATTGATGGGCCCAGTAATAGGGAGTTGACACATGGTCCTATCTTTTCCAAGAGTGACGCCATGAAGAGCCCAAGCGTCTCCTCTCGAAGACATTTCAAATTACTCCTCACAGTCTAAGTCTCCACTTTCTGAAGACAAGTGAAGACTTTGGGGGAAAATATTGTCTGTGTTTTCACCAGAAGAAACGTGGCATTCGTTATAGGAGTAATTAAGCTCGTCGAGGACTAATGAGGTTTCATACTATGATATGGTCGGGCGTGGATGTTTCCAAGTGAGGCCACGCCCCGAGGTCTGTCCTCGAGGCATAAATATCGGCGAGGCCACGTCTGATGACTCGTCTTCAAGAAATGGATGTCTCCAAGTGAAGCCGCGCCCCGAGGTATGTCCTCGAGGCACGGATGTATCAAGGCGAGGCCACATCCAGTGAACCATATCCAAGGAATGGATGTATCTGAGTGAGGCCACGCCCCGAGGACCATTCGAAAGGTCATCACTCTGTTGATTTTCCATTCTCGCAGGTCTAGGATTCTTCTCCTCAAACCTAGAGTGGCTGCTAGATGTCAGTCGCCACAACTATTGCCCACTAGATCATTTGAAAACTTTTGGTGAGCCTCGATTGGTGGTGTCAAGTTCGTACCCTCGACAATCGAAATTTCCCACAATGCTACCTGACATGGGTGAACGTGCGCCTTATCCTGACATGGTCAGATACCTCTTCCCCATGAAGTTGGTGAACAACGTTCTGCAAATGGGCCCCGTGCAATCCGCGTAGGGCCATGGTCTTTGTTAGTGCATCCATATGTAATTAATTAGCAGTTTACTCCCCAAATAATGGGGAAATCTATATTAAATGTTCATTGCTCCATGCCTCTATAAATATGGCTGTGGTATCTCCTTGTAAAGGGTTCAGAACTCGACTAGTTTAACATTGTAAGCTCAGAGCAATATATATGCTGCCTGCGACTCCATTGAAGCTTGCTCAAACAAGCTTCAAACTCACTAATACTAAATACTCATGGACTAAGGCTCTTTTATAGACTGAACCATGTAAAACCTTTGTGTCATTTTCTTCTAGTTTATAGCAAGTTCTTAGATTAGGTTGATAGCGAAAAAGGTAGTCAACAATGGTAATTGCATGAGAGGTGGAAGAACCAAAAGAATAAGGAAATGAGGTTGCCCAACTTGAGGACATCAATCCAAGATTAGGTGAAGACAGAACTGAGCTCCAAGTGTTAGAGAATCTCAAGGAAATCATTATCGACCCAGAGATACCTTCGAGGGTAGTAAAGAATGGAAGAAACCTTGGAAATGAAAGATAGAAGGAACTAGTCGAGTGCTTAAAAAGGAACCTAGATGTCTTTGCTTGGTCACACAAAGATATGATGGGAATAAATCCAAGCATAATGATGCACACCTTAAACCTGGATAGGAATGATCCTACGAAGATGCAAAAACGAAGGCTTTTGGGAAAAGAACGGGGGTAAGATTTGTAAGAAGAAATAGCTCGCCTACTCAAATGTGGGTTTATAAGGGAAGAAAAATACCCAACCTGGATCGTTAACCCTGTTTTGGTCCCAAAACCAAACGAAAAGTGGAGAACCTGCATCGATTTCTTCAACCTCAATAAAGTCTGTCCTAAGGATTGTTTCCCACTACCAATAATTGATCAACTAGAGGATGCAACGATCGGTCATGAGCTCGTGTCCTTCATGGATGCATATTCTGGATATAACCAGATCGCGATGAACCTTGCAGATCAAGAGCACACCAGCTTCATGATCGAGCATAGCATATACTATTACAAGGTTATGCCATTCAGACTTAAGAATGTTGGTGCAACTTACCAAAGGCTAGTCAACAAGATGTTCGTTAACCAGATCGGGAAAAACATGGAGAAGTATGTCGATGATATGCTTGTTAAGTCAAAGACTACCAATAACCATGTATCTAACCTAGAAGAATGTTTTGGCGTACTGAGAAAATGCGACATGAATCTGAACCCCCAGAAATGCACCTTTGGGCTCTCATCTAGGAAGCTTTTAGGCTTCATAGTCAATGCAAGGGGGATCGGGGCAAACCCGAAAAAGATCAGGTCATTGTAGGAAATGCCTTCGCCTAGGTCGCGAAAAGAGGTATAAAGTCTAACTTGAAAGATCGCGACACCAAAATTCACAGACAAGTGTTTCGCCTTCTAAAATTTTCTTTGGGGAAATAAATGTTTTGAGTGGACCACAGAATGCGAGCAAGAATTTTAGAACCTGAAAGATCACTTGGCCGAGCCCCCTATATTATCAATACCAGTTGCTGGTGAATATTTGTTCTTATACTTAGCAAACAGAAAACATGGTCAGCGTTGTATTAGTTTGAGAAGAAAATCGAGCGTAGAAGCCGGTTTATTATGTGAGAATGAGACTTCTTGGAGCTAAATCCAGTTACGCTCTAATAAAAAAAGTCATGTTTTGTTTGATCTTGGCCTCGAGAAAGCTCAGGCGATATTTCCAGTCCCACACTATCCATGTCTTAATCGATCAACCTTTGAGGTAGGTCTTGCAAAAGCATGAAACATCAGGACGTCTATTGAAGTGGGATATCGAACTCGAGATATTATACAATCCACGGACAACGATCAAGGGCCAAGCGCTTTATGATTTTGTGGAAAAATGCACAGGTTACCAGAACGAGCCAATGAGGAAACCAGTGCGGGAATTATGGAAACTCTCATTGGTGGATCGTCCAATGAAAATAGATCAGGAGCTGGGATAATTCTAATCTCACCTGAAGGACACCGATTCCATACACCTCTGAGGTTCAGTTTTGACGCATCTAACAGTGAAGCAAAGTATGAGGCATTGTTGGTAGGAGTTTAAGTAGCAAAAGAGTTGAAAGCAAAGGTGATTCAGTGCTACAACGATTCTCATCTCGTTGTTAATCAAATATTAGGGGAGTATCAGGCTCAAGGAATCAAAATCGCGGCTTATCTAGCTAAGGTTAAAGATGAGCTGTCTGAGTTTGAGTTCTATTCCATGGAGCAGGTCCCACGTGAACAGAACACAAATGCTAACGCTTTAGCTTGACTCGCCACCACCAAGGAAGCCAACATATTAACTGTGCTCTCTGTAGAATTCTTGGAACAATGAAGTAACAAGGAAGAGTCAGGGGAGGTCCGAATGATTTTTTCAGAACCGATCTGGATGACTCCTATTGTCGAGTACCTTATAATTGGTAAACTACCAGAAGATTGAAAGAATGCAAGAAAATTATTGTACCAGGTCCCTTGGTATGTTATGGTCGAGGGGATTCTCGATAGGTGAGGCCATTCATTACCCCTCCTGTGGTGTGTTCTGCCCGAGAAAGAACAAACCATCCTTAGAGATATACACGAAGGGTTTTGTGGAGACCATGCTGGGGGAAAAACATGGCTCTAAAGGTATTAAGGCAAGGCTATTTCTTGCCTACGGTCAAGAGGGACTCGACCTCGTATGTCCAAAAGTGCGATAAGTTCCAGTGTTTCGCAACTATTACTCGAGTAGCACCCATGGATCTAACCATAATTTCATCGCCTTTGCCATTTTTCATATGAGGGATCAACTTAATCGACTCATTGCCGATGGTTGGGGGGGCGGGGGGGGGGGGGGGGGGAGGGGTTTGCTATGCAGTTGTCGCCATCGACTACTTTACTAAGTGGGTTGAGGCCAAGCCCCTGGTGACTATAACCTCGAAGAGAGTCCTAGATTTTGTAGTGAAAAACTTAATATGCCATTTCAGACTCCCTAAAAAGATTATTTCCGACAATGGAACTCAGTTTGATAGTGACCTTTTCACATTTTTTGTGAGAAATGCGGTATAATTAAGAGTTTCTCCTCAGTGGCATACCCTCAAGCTAATGGATAGTTCGAGGCAGTGAACAAAACCCTAAAGGCGAGCTTAAAAAAATGACTAGAAGATGCTAAGGGGCTATGGCCTGAGCAGCTACCGCAAGTACTATGGGCCTACTAAACCTCACATCGCACCTCCATTGGGCACACTTTCTTCTGTTTAACCTTTGGAAGTGAGGCTATGCTCCCAGTCAAGGCCTTAGTGACGTCGAATAGGTAGAAAGCTTTCAACCAGGATCAGAATCATGAATTGCTTAATGCATCCCTTAACTTAATCGAAGAGTAGCGGGAGGAGTCTTAATTGCACCTCACCCACTGCCAGCAAAGAGTTACTCGCTACTTTAATTCAAAAGTCAAAGGACCCAGACTCGAACTGGGTGATTTAGTGCTCCGAAGGGTGTTTTTGGAAAATAGATATCCCAAAGATAGTGTATTGGGACCGAACTGGGAAGGACCCTAATATATCATGGAAATCTTGCGCGAAGGAACCTTAAAACTAGCTTGGTTATGTGGACAATTGGTCCCATGGACCTAGAGTGCTTTACATCTCAAAACATACTATCAGTAATAGAACGACTTAGTTAGTTTTTAATATTTTTAGCATTTTTTATTCATTGTAAGGTTTGTTGATAAAAGTCATCTTATTTTAATTGAATAGTACAGGGTTGCAACGAATTTTACACATGGCACCAATATTTTATATCTTGTAATTTATCACAAGTTTACTTTGTAAAAGCGATCTAGAATATCCATAAATTCTGATCACTTGGGGGAATATAACCCTCGAAGAGTCTTTGAAGTATTAAGCAAATTTAGATATACTTTGAATTTGGAAAATTGATTACTCTACGACTTTTAAAACTTGAGTTTTCAAATAAATTCTGAATACGAACTAAGATAAGAAAATTAAAACTAAGAAAAAAACCCTAAAAGTTAGCTGGATACAAAAATCTTGGATATAAGTAGGTATGAGGCCTGATTCTTAACAAGTATAAAACTATTAGGCGACCAAACTTCTGGATATAACCAGGTCATCAACCAAAATTAACTGGTCAAGCCATTAGATATTTATCTAGATATAAAGTTAAGCCCTATGACTATGCAAATTTATGAGGACCTTTTAAAGTTCATAAACATGGCTAAATAATAGATAAAAGGAAACAAAAAATAGATCAAAAATTTATAAAACATGTACCAACATAAGTATGTGTATAACTTGAGGAAAAATAACCTTGAACTAAGCCTAAATGAAATTGTCTCGACTTTTAAAGCCTGATTACAAAGGATTCAAAGAACCCTACGTGAAATTAAAAATAAGAAAAAAGAAGAGGACACCCTAGACATCACTGAGCTCTGGTAACTTGCTCATGTGATGTAACCTCTTTATCACCCCGATCAGCTGTCTCAGAAGCCTCTAAGGTCTCGGAGGACTCTTTCGCTAATCGGTCCTGGAACTTGGCGAGGTATTGCCCCTAAAGTTTCACCTCCAGCAATGAGAGGTCTCTTTCTTGGTTGTACGCCCAGTACTTATAAAGTATTTCCTCCAAAGAGCACATTTACTCAGCAGTCTCATGCTTGGCCTTCTCAACGTCCTGTTTGGATTTCTCCTCGACCTCAGACAACCTCTTTTTAATTACGTCAACTTCCTCAGACAGCTGGTATCGAAGTTGGGCCATGTTATTGACTTGTCCCTTGGCGATTCATACATTGTATCGGGATGCCTTCAGGTCGTTCTTAGACTCCTCCAGGGAAGCCCTGGCCTCGTCCTTTTCAGCTAGGATCTGGGCAATGCCGCGGATTAAGGCTAAACAAGACTGCAATAAAAAATATATATAACAGGGTTAGCTTGCGAAAAGGAGGGAAACTGATCAAAAAAAAAAAAAATGTGTGCAAGTAAAAAGGACAACTTACATTCAGACATTCCCAAGGAAGAGTCCAGGACATTCTCTGAGGGATGCTCCTCTATAGCTCTCAGGTCCTTGACGTTCACCTGGTTGGCGTGGCTCATTAGGTGATTTTCCATCTCATGGAGGGGCCTACAAAATGCTTCCAAGATCATTCCGACCTCGAGTGGCATAACAAGAAGCTGCACGGGTGGGGCCTTGCCTTGAATAACTTGAGGAATCAGAGTAGGCTGAGGGGCTTCTCGAGTGGTAACTGCCATCACCCAAGCTTGCTGCTGCTTCAGTTGCTGCTATTTCTGGATGGAGCTGATACCTTTATCTTTTGTAGGGGATCCAGTGTAAGCCCCGACTCCGGAGGTGGTTTTCTTTGATACTCTCAGCTTCTTGACGACAGGTCCAGCTCTAGCCCCAACAGAGTTGAAGGTGCTCTTTAGGTCCATGTTTTAATCTAACAGAGAACGAGAAAAATAGTTGAATTCAATGAATAAGTCAAGATAATACAAAGGAAAAAGGAGAAAATCCTAGCCTCCAAGCTAGAGGGGGAGTCGACTATAAATAGCTCCAGATTCTAATCTAGGCTGGACTCGACCTCTAATTCACAAATGGCTGGAGGTGGGGGAGAGTCTAAAAGCATTATCTGGCAAGGTTCACTTGGTCTGAGCACCTCAACCAGACTGGGTTCATGCATGGGCTAAGAGACGCCAAAGGCATGACTACCCTGGCGAATGGATTCCCAAGTTAGAAGGTTGGTCTCATACTTGTTAAAAATGGTTGACCTGAGCCTAAGGGTTTTGTCCACCATTATAGTATATTGAAGGAGAGCCAGGTCGTGGCGGATTACTAGATGATCCACGCACTGTTGAAGTGTGATATCTAGGTTCGAGTTTTCTTAATTACAGCTCACGAACCATCATAGGTCATACCGAGCCAAAATAATCTTGGTAGCAACCTAGTTTATATCCTTATCATCATTACCTTGACTGGAGGTGCCAAATGCTACCCCTAACTATGCTTGCCCTTGTCTTCCCTCAATTTTCAGGGCCACCTCACCAGGCCTCTTGCGCACCAATGGCGCGACCTCCTCTTTTTCTTCCTCCTCAACCTCGTCAAAAAGTAGAGCTTGAGCTCTCAGCTTCAAGGTCTGACCTTCTTTGATCAGACCATATTTAACCATCGTGGCATCATTTACAACCGTCATGCACTCCTTCTCTGGGGCAGTGTGCTTGGCCAAGGTTTCGTATTGACCTCCCAAGGTCACAGAAATTTTCGTCCTCTTGTAAATAGTTGTACGAGACAATAACTTAATCGAGATCAGTGATAAAGGATTCAGATAAAGAATTCACAGGGTAGGAAAACTTACAAGGACATTTGAAATATCTGTGCATGCAATTCTTGAACTGGTTGGACATAAAAATACGTCTTTAAAGTCACTCGGGTGGCTGGGGAGGTCAAAGATGGAGGTTGTGTTGGGGAATCTGGTGAGGTAGTAGAAACCATCACCTTGACTATTTGTCTCTGGATGGGCCTTGAGGCAGACAAAATACATAATATCAGCCGGAGTGGGGACCTCTTACTCGTGCTTCAAAAATAAGTATTTCAACCCTGCCAGGAGTCGATATGAGTTCGGTGGGAGCTGGAACGGTGCCAGTTTGACGTAGTTTAAAAAGTATACGAAATACTGTTCTAGGGGAAGGAAGGCACCTGCCTTCATGTGCTCATCACTCCATGCTCCAAAGTCATCCTAGAGCGGGGAGTAGCTCCGCTCTTCGTCCAACGAAGGGTGGGCAATAAGTATTTTGGGACCCATCTCAATCCCGTGACTCAGCACGATATTTTTTCACCTTTTTTAGAGTCTTTATTCGAGACTCGATGTGCTTGGCCTCAAAGAATAACATGTGCAACCTCGATCTGCCTTTCCACCACTGGACCAAAGTGGGGAATGGTTGTCTCAGAGGTGACTTGCTTATCTTTATTTTTTTAATTGGAAGAGGAGCTCACTACTAACTTCTTCTTATGACTTGCCATAATTTAGTTTGCCTGGCGACAAAGTGGCTTGTTAGAGATGCCCTAGGATATAACCTAGCTTTGATAGTAGAAGTAAGGGCATCCTAGAGTTTTAAATTCAGTCAACTTGACCTAAGTTACCTACGAGCTAAATCATCACCTGATACTACTGCGTGGGTTCACGCATGATCAGGACTCACGCGCCATAACCTCAGGAAATCCTGATACTTCGGGATTCATGTGTTAGACCTAGTACCTTTTCAAAAAGTAGCTTAATGCAAAACCACTCTAAATACCATGACGCTTAAGCTGCCTAGAACTGAACCTAAAAACCCTCAAATCTTCAAACCCAAATATTCAAACATCCATCTCTCAAACCTAGAAAACCAAAAGTATGATCAATCTTTTGTGCATTGTTCCTAACCGTTCCTAATGTTGTCAGTTTTTGCCATATATAAAGCCTATGCTAAACTCATATCGAAACAAGTCAAAAATACTGGAAAATTTCATAAAAATAACTCATTGAACAATAAAAAAACGAAATTTAAACCATATATAAAAATACTTACAATTTGGTTTCTTAGTCGACGAAGTGAAGAAAGTGAGAGAAGAACAGCATATGCTAACAGAATCTGAGACTGAGAGTTTCTAGGAAGTAAGGGAAGGCAGAGAGTTTTGAATATTTTGGAGAAGAAGAAAGAGGAGGAAAATTTTGAATGCAGAGGTGGTGAGGCTTAGGCTTGGTTCTCCTATTTATACGTAAACTTTGGGAACTAATCTAAGCCACACGATCAGATCAGTTCGGGATCCAAGGACCCAAGTTAATTATCCCAAACGATGACAAAATGGTGACAGGACAACTGTCACAGTACTCAAAACCCAAACATGTGCCAGTAAAGAGCAGACATGTGTCCCATACTCGAGTGGGTAAGTGGGAACAATTCCCTGTAATGGAAGAAGAAAAGCCCCTACTGTGCGTGTCAGACATGGCGTCATGCACGAGCAGGGACTTGGGGGGAAAATGTTGTACCCAAAAAATATAAGTTGAATTATTCAGCATGAGGTACAAGTGGCAGGCAAGCGCATGAAGAAAATATACATATAAAGTTTTTTGTTAACTCTGAAGTGAGTAGCTTGAGCTTACTTGACAGTCTGTGACAACCGAGTTTCTAGATCGCCTCTTACGCTAACAACTTAGTTTGATGTACATATCGTCTAGATCACCCTCGCGAAACTTCGAACATGACCCTTGTCAGTTCGCATTGGTCCTACAACACCCAACTCGAGGAGTGTCTTCAGCTCGCAATAGCCTAACTATGACACACAGTGAAGAATCCCAAAAGGCTCGGAGATTCTTTATATGCTTAATAAATGCCCGTATTTTATTATGTATTTATTACCCAATATAACATGTATAGAATTAATAGGCAATCATGTATTTATGTAAATGAGAAGTTACCCAAAATTTTCAATTATCATATTAATGCACGATTACCCAAAACTGTCTAAGATGATCTCCTATAAATACAAGGGGAATGTATAGAAGAAGGGATCGACTTTCAGTGCTGGAATTTTTAGTTTCTTGAAAGAAATTTTCTTTGAAATTAAAAATATAAGGTATATGCTCAAATATATAAGTCTTAGGTTTTATACATAAAATATATAATTTTTCCCACATTCTAAATACGTATTTTCTCATTTATATTTATGTAGTTCTTCCCCATTTATTTACAAAATGATTAAGTAAAATTATTTTAAAGGAGATCAAAGAATTTATTTAATTATTTATAAGTACTACAAAATTTTGTCGCATTCTAATAATTGTTATTAAATAATTAATGGGAGTATTATTTTATGCAAATTAAAGCTAAGGAATTATTTTAGTAAATAAATTTTTTGTAATAAAATTTATGAATGAAAATGTGTGATTTAAAGAAATAACTTCGTATTAACTAAGGTAGCAAATTATTTATGTTTGCAGAATTTTTAAGAAAGTGGAAATAACGTGAACAAGTAGAATTGTCAACTTAGACGCTAATTTTAAGAACACTCTCACGTATGCATGTTACATGCAAGTGTATTTTTACGTTCAAATGTACACCTAATATTCAAACATATGATTTTTGTTTTGTAACCATGAATGATTAATTTTTAGAATTGTCATTATTCTCTATGATTTTATGTGATGTTGTTGTGTGAATAGAGTTGTAGTGCAACTTGTGCCACGTGTGCATGATCCATGCACACGTGGGGTATGTATGTTGGGCATGTGAATTCTTACATGATTTTAAAACGAACGTTTGATTATGATTATAGGCTCGTTGTGACGTACCCGCACTTTACTTATTCTTGGACTTGAGGTAAGGAAGTTAGATAGAATTTCTATAAATTATGTTATGAAATGTATGACCTGATATGATTGCAAGAGTTATGATGTTATCAAAAAGTATAACTGATATGAATTATCTTTATTTTGTAAGTCTCCTTTTTATTTTCTCAGAAGAAAGAAGAATAGAAAGGAAAAAAGAGAGAAAGGAATACAATTACATACGGTAGAAAAATATTTTTTTTTAGTCTTTCTTTCTATTCTACTTTTATTCTTTACCTTTCTCTATCCATATTCATATAGATAGAATTGGATTCATATCATAATTTATGAATTAATATAGAAGTCTTTTTCGTAAGTGAAAAGACCAGGTTAGTGATATTTTTACAATGAGTATATGATTGAAGAATTAAATTATTACTCAACAAAGAAAATTTTAAATGACTGTTGAAATTTTTAACGAAAGGATGAGATCAATTCAGAAGTACTAAATTTATTTTAATAATTTTTTGAAATAAATAGAAATAATTATTAAAGCAAAACAGACATAATTCAAATGGTCTAATTTGGGATCGTAAGAGAAATTTTGACCTTATCCATCTTAAAAAGATATCAAGATAAAAAAAAACTATAAAATATTAGGGATCTGGTCCTTAGATTTATTTATGGTCCTTAAGGAGTCGTATGAGGTGAAAACCTCATGTATGGTTCTGGAATAGCGATGGTAACAATGATGGTATCATAAACTATAATTATCTAATAGTTCAAGTACAGTTGATATAGTTGAGGCCTAATCAAAATATGGTTTTTGGGGATGATATTTGTGGCGTCAACCTAAAGGGTTTATAATTTTATAATTTCTTCACTTGCAGAATGTGAAAGATTACCTTTTGATTTACCAGAACTAGAAGAGGAATTAATAGCAGGTTATCAAACTGAATACTCGGGGATCAAATTTGGTTTATTTTACGTTGCTTCCTATATAAACTTATTAGTTTCTTCATTATTTGTAACAATTCTTTACTTGGGTGGTTGGAATATCTCTATTCCATACATATTTGTTTATGAATTTTTTAAAAATAAATAAAACATATGGTGTTCTTGAATCGACAATTGGTATCTTTATTACATTAGCTAAAATTTATTTTTTTCTTATTCATTCCTATCACAACAAGAAGGACTTTACTGAGGCTAAGAATGGACAACTATTGAATCTTGGATGGAAATTTTTTGTACATATTTCTCTAGGTAATATATTATTAACAACGTCTTCCTAACTCTTTTCACTGTAAACGGATATTATATCCTATATTCTCAACTTGGATGAAACGAGAGAAATAAACAAACATAAAATTATTCATATATATATATTCACGATATGTTCCCTATGGTCACCGGGTTCATGAATTACGGCTAACAAATAAAAGCGAGCATTTTATGCGTATTTAATACACTTAAACATGCATAATCAGTCATATCATAATATAACTTATGCAATTCATATAATCACATAAATATTCAATTAAATCACATAATTACACATAATATTCAAATAATTCCCTCAAAGCACCCTAATCACGGAACTAAGCCTTATTAGGAACTTTGGGACGTTATAACTATCCCCTCCTTAGAAATTTTGCCCCTGAAATTTACCCGAACAACTAGGGGTACTGATCTCGCATGTCTAACTATACTTCCCAGGTCACTTCCTCAACCTTGATGTTCCTCCGTAATTCCTTTACCAAAGGTATAGTTTTTTTCCTTAAGACCTTGTCCTTTCTATCTAGGATCTGAATTGGTCGCTCTTCATAGGACAAATCGGTCTGTAGCTCCAGATCCTCATAACTCAACACATGTGTTACATCTGATACATATTTATGAAGCATCGTAATATGGAATTCATTATGAAGCCCTGACAGCGATGGGGGTAAAGCCAACCTATAGGCTACTTGACCAATCCTCTCCAGGATCTCAAAAGGTTCCACAAATCTAGGGCTCAACTTGCCATACTTCCCAAACTGCTTCACTCCTCTCAAAGGTGAAACACAAATTAGACATAGTCCCCAACCTGGATCTCTATGTCTCTACGCTTAGGACCAGGTAGCTCGTCCGTCTACTCTGAGAAGTGAGCATCCGAGCTCTAATCTTTTCAATAGCCTCATTGGTCCTCTGAATTGCTTCAAGACCTAGATATTTCCTCTCACCCATTTCATCCCATTGGAAGGGTGATCTACATTTCCTACCATATAGCATCTCATATGGAGCCACTCCAATAGTCGACATATAGTTGTTGTAGTTAGAGGCAAATACTTGCTCCAGGACCTCAAAGTCCATTACGCATGCTCGCTGCATGTCTTCTAAAATATGAATCATCCTCTTAGATTGTCCATCTATCTGAGGATGATAGGTTGTACTAAACTTTAGTTGTGTACCCATATCCTTGAAAGAAAGATGGGGTCTCGATCTGACAGAATAGACTTTGGAGCCCCATGGAGCGTACAATCTCCCTGGCACACAGCTTAGCATACTAATCTACTGTAAAATTTGCCTCACAAATAAAGAGTGGGCTAATTTGATATACCGATCCACAATCACCCAAACTGAATCATGCTGACCCACTGTCCTGGGCAGCCAAACTGCAAAGTCCATAGTAATGTCCTCATACTTCCACTCAGAAATACCCAAAGGTTGTAATAGCCCTACTGGTCTCTGGTGTTCGGCTTTCACCTGCTAACACGTTAGGCACTTAGCCACATATTAAATCACATCCTTCTTCATCCCAGGCCACAAATATAGCAATTTTAAGTCCTAACACATCTTCGTGGTTCCTGGATGGATTGAGTACGGTGTGTTATAAGATTCATCAAGAATCTCTCTCCTGATAGCAGAGTCCATCAGAACACAAATTTTCTCCTTAAACCTCAGCGAACCCATGTCTGAAACAGTATAGTCCTTAGGCACTCCAGCTAGGACATCCTCTTTGTGCCTCATCAATTGAGGATCATTCAACTGACCATCATTTATTCTCTCTAAGAGAGTAGACTGTAGGGTGATATTGGCTAATTGGCCCACCACCAATTCTATCCTTGCTTTATTCATATCCTCTGCTAATTCCTTTGATATCTACTTCAAGTTAAATAATTGTCTCGGACCTCTTCGACTCAAGGCATCTACCACCACGTTGGTTTTCCCTGGGTGGTATAGAATCTCATAGTCATAATCTTTCACCAACTCTAGCCAACGCATTTGTCTCTTATTCAGATCCTTCTGGATAAAGAAATACTTTAGAATCTTGTTGTCAGTGTATATCTCACACTTCTCCCCATAAAGGCAGTGCCGCCATACCTTCAATGGAAAGACCACCACTGCTAATTCCAGGTCATGTATATGGTATCGCTATTCATAATCCTTTAGTTGTCGTGATGCATAGGGAATCTCCTTTCCAGCCTGCATAAGAACACAACCTAACCCTTGCTTTGATGCATCGCTATAAACCACAAACTTCTCCTAATTTGAAGGAAGACTCAGAACCGGAGCATTGATCAATCGTCGCTTCAACTCCTGGAAATTGTTCTCAAATCTATCTGACCATACAAACTTCTGATTCTTGCATGTCAACTTCGTCAGTGGTGTCACAATCCTTGAAAACCCTTCCACAAAGCACTGATAATACCCCCCCCCCCCCCCATTCCAAGGAAACATCTGTCTCAGAAGCACTCCTTGGCCCTGTCCAATCCCTGACTCCTTCAATCTTGGCAGGATCCACCTTAATTCTGTATTTACTAATAATGTGCCCAAGGAATGTCACTTGATGTAATGCTCCAAAATCCCTAATGCGTTTTAATGGCTGGATTAGTAGGCCGGGAGGGCCATAATTGCTTAATTATGCCATTAAATGATTATATGCATGTTTATGTGAATTATATTATAATATGATGTTAAATGCATGCATGTGGGTCCACATTTGTTTATTAGTGTGTTTTGGTAAATTGGCCCGTTGAGGGCATATTTGTGTATTTTGGTGCATATTGTGATTTATGGATGAGATCCCATTATTATGGAGATATATTCAAGCTATTCGACATGAGACGGTCTTATATTTCAAATTAGCGGTTTTGTCATAACAGGGTCTTTTATTGGGATATTGAGTAATGGGAATGTTTATTTGATGATAAATTGGGAGTTATTGAGATCAGGAGGAAATTCTGGGAGTGTTGACTATCATGTCCCAGGGGGTGTTTTCGGGACCCCGAGCACTAGGTTTTATTTGAGGTTACTTAAGCCTGAAGTAGTTTGTCAGATAGAACCGTACGTTAGAAAACACTTTCTCTCTTCCCGTTAGTTCCTTTTACCGTTCAAGGCAATCTCGAAGAAATCTTGAGTTCTAGGAGTCGGAATCAAGCGTGGATCGAGGCATAGCGATCCTAGAAAAGATTAGAAGCTTCTTGACCGAAGGATTTGATGGAAAACAACCTAATCAAAGGTAATCTAAGCTTTAAGTTTTGAGTTTTTAGAGTTTCTAAGCTTTGAATTGGATTTTGTGAATTGTTGAGTTTTTGATTCGTTTGAGGCTCGGGATTTGATGATTTTGGATCATTGGGATATTGGGGAACTTTGATTTTTGGATTTGGAAGTGTTTAGGTATGTTTTTGGAAGGTTTGGGATGAATAAAATTGAGGTTATGGCTGGTTTCTGGGTGGGGGCCGCGGCCCTGTTCTTGGGCACCGCGGCCCAAGCTCGAAGAAGCAGGTGGAGGCATTTTGGATGTGCTGGGCGCCGCAGCGCTGGGTAGTGGGCGCCGCGGCCCTTGCTCCTGGTGTGGCTGGGGGCCGCGACTCAAGGTGCTAGGGCCGCGGCTCAGGCAGGGTTTTGAGGCTGTTTGAGTGTTTTGATCTCGGGAACATGGTTTTAGGCCTCGGGATTGTTCCTACTACCCGGATTAGTGGGGTTTGATGTCCCAGAGGCTAGATCTTGGTTCGGGAACCTTTGTTATTCATTTTATTGATGGTATCCTATATTTGGTTATGACTAGGCGACCGCTAAAGGGCTAAAAGTCATATCGTTCTCAAGGGTCATTCTTTTATTCATTCTCGCTCGAATCAAAGGTAAGGAAACTGCACCCTGTGTATATGACATGCATGATTGTTGTTGAGGCATGTTGGTTGATAAATGTGGACATTGATTGCATATTAAATGCTTAGCAGAGCTTGCTTACCTGTGTATGGCACTGATTAGTCAGGGACGACACTCGTCGCATATTACTGACCTGAGAGTCAGAAATGGCATAAGCATCCTGAACGCAGGGCCGATAAAAGATTAGATCTAATCGATATCAGCATTGAATGACTCTAGGAGCATTAATGCTGGACCGTACCTAAGGTCGATGAAACTTATAAGCGCTTGACTAGTCTAGGACTAGTTACTCAGAGCCAGGGCCAAAGGCCTAGGTGACAACTTGTCACATGGCTAGGGAGCAGAATCCCATGGTTGTGACTCTATGGTCACGAGGTAGGTTATGTTGGTGACTAGTTCATCAAGCACCTATCCTGTTTAAGCTAGTGAAAGGATCACTTATTTGTAAATCCTCGGTGACCCTATCGTCACATGGCTGATGGGAACAAAACCCATCTTAGTGACTTTTGTGACTGTCACTCATCTGTTTTGGACTGAAAGTCCTGAATGATTATTATGATCATTGTTGATATTATAATCATGCTATATTGTGTTTTCTTGCAGGGCTTTGGCTCATGGGTGCTATGTGGTGCTGAGTGGAGAGCTTAGGTGGTGCTGTGTACATATGCGGCTGCTTGACCACCACGGCCAAGGAGTTCTCAGAGGAACTAGGGGGTTTACCCTATTTTTGCCGCTTAGGTCGGCGGGTTTGTAAATTTTAAACAGTAATGACCATTTTGAGTTGTAAATAACTCGTGAAAGTGTTTTGATGGGCCCATGAACAATTTTATGTTTTAAATAAAATATACCCTTTCCTTTTTGGTTGATTTTCCACCTTAGCCTGTTAATAATACCTAGAAGCACATTTTTAACCAAAGAACTCGGGTAGCGAGTTAAATTCACGGTTCATGGTTCACCGATCACTGTAACTGTTCTGGGTTAACCAGGGCGTTACACTTGAGGTAACCAGTACTCACACTTCATAAACTTGGCATACAATCTGTGCTCTCTCAGTCTCTGCAATACCAACCGGAGATGTTGCTCATGCTCTACCTCCGACTGGGAATAAACTAGGATGTCGTCATTGAAGACAATTATGAATCTGTCTAGGTAATCATTGAACACTTTGTTCATCATATCCATAAAATTTTTTGGGGCATTAGTCAATCCAAATGACATGACTAAGAACTCATAATGCCCATTCTTGGTACGAAAATGTGTCTTTGGAATAACCTCTTCTTTGATCCTCAGCTAGTGATAACCATATCGAAGATCAATCTTTGAGAACACTGTCTTGCCCTGTAGCTGATCAAACAAATCATCGATCCTCTGCAATGGATATTCATTCTTAATAGTCAGCTTATTCAACTCTCTATAATCGATGCATTTCCTCAGGGATCCATCCTTCTTCTTTGCAAATATAACTGGTGCACCCCATTGCGAGAAACTGGGCTTGATAAACCCCAAATCAAGTAGCTTCTGTAACTAAACCTTAATTTCTTTCAATTTTGTTGGAGCCATTCTATACGGTGCTCTAGACATTGATTCTATCTCCGATGCCAATTCAATAACAAATTCTATCTCCCTATGCAGCGGCAACCCCGTTTACACTTCTGGGAATACATCCAGAAACTCACAGACTAATTTGGTCTCTTTAGATCAATCTAGCACAACCCTGGTGGTGTCCACCACACGAGCTAGGGATCCTATGTAGCCACCTCACAATAGGTCTCTAGCCCTCAATACTAATATCATAGGAACACGAGGTCCTGGCACAATTCCCACAAATACAAACAGGTCCTCACCCTTAGGTTCAAAATTTCCATCTTCTTCTTACAAACTATGGTTGCCCCATACTTGGATAACAAATCCATACCTAGAATGATATCAAAGTCATCCATAACTTGCTCAATCACACCCACCAATAACTCTCTACTATCCACCTCTACCAATAATGATCTGACCCATCTCCTAGAGACTACCAGATCCCTAGTAGGCAATAAGGTCCTAAATCCCACAATATAATACTCACATGTTATACACAACCTATCAACCACTCTACTAGATACAAAGGAATGTGTAACCTTAGAATCAATCAACATAGTATCAAACATACCAGCACTAGGAAGCTAACTTGTCACGAGGACTAGAATCAGCCTTTGACTTTGTCAGTGCAAACACTCAAGTTGACATCAAGGTGTCTGCCTTCTTTGGATCTTCCTTCTTTACCCTCGTGCAATCTTTCTTAAGGTGTCGAACTATACTGCATAAAAAGCATGCATTCGCTCGACATTCTCCCAGATGATGTCTTATGCATCAGGCACACTGTAGATAGGTTCTCCAGCTCCCTTTGTCACCCTGGCAACCTATTTGTATACACCGTGGCCTCCTGTCTAGGCCTGTAACTGTAGAATTATCTGGGGTCATCTCTTCTGGTCACTAGGGACTCCACCCCTACCAGATCCTGTAAAGGGAGGTCCCACCCTCCTTGTGTCCCTTCTGGCAACATTCTCGCACCAGTTCTTGTTATCTGCGCCCTCAGCAGTAAAGGCCTTCTCTACTACCTGAGCTTAAGTCGTCACTCCAGGTACAAAGGTGATTCTGACATCCCAAGATCATTTGGCCCTCGAACAAACCTTTCCTTTCTTATTACATCAGTTGGAACCAAGTCAGAAGTGAGCTTGGCCAACCTATCAAATTTCAAGGCCTACTCTGTCACCGACATGTTGCCCTGGACAAGATTACTGAATTCATTTGCCTTTGCAGCTCTCACTACATCATAGTTATATTTCTCATTAAACAAATATTTAAACTCTGCCCAGCTCAGGTTATTCACATTCTTAGTCTGGAATACCACTTCCCACCAAATTCAGGAGTCCTCTACAAACATAAACGTGGCACATGCCTCTCTCTCATTACCTACCATGCCCATAAAGTCTAGGATGGAGGTGGTCATACCCATCCATTGCTCAGCTCGTAATGGATTTGGCCCTCCCTCAAAAGTAGAAGGGTGTTGCTTCCTGAAGCACTCATATAAAGGCTCCCACCTGTTCTCAGCCCCCGGCCGCTGCTGTAAAACTGGTACCATGACAGGTGGCACAACTGGTGCGACGTTCCCTGCTGGAACCTGCTGCTGTTTCAACAAGCTGATCTCATCCTCTTTTTGTTGGGAAAACTTATACATGATCTTGTTTATTTTCATGTAAATCATATACTAAACACATTAATATAAGACAACCTAGAACATGTTTCTACAATAGAATTTAAACAGAGATAATGATAAGAACACTTACATTATACACAACGGAATGAATGAGTCCTTCCTTCAGTTTCTCCAACCCTTGTATATTTTATGTTGCAAGGTATCACCAAGAAACTGAATCGTTCTTCAATTTTGTTCACAGCCTTCCAAAGTATCCTCAGAATCACCTAGACTAGAGTGGGAAATTCTCAACACATGAGATAGATACAAAAAGAAGAAGAATGGAAGAGATTATTGAGGCTTAAAAAAGGACTTATGCTGTAGAGAGAATCTGAAACCTAGAGCATCAAGAATAGATCTTCTGATTTTCTGTCAGATAATCTTTCTAAAAATCTATTCTCAACTCTCACGTATCATTCCTTTTATAGGATCAATTAGGTTACTTATTTAATTTAAAAATCAATAAAATAATAGCCAATTATAAGTCCTAGATCGAAATTGTCATGGGCCATAGGCCCATGTATTTCCCTTTTAATTATAAGCGCATTGGACTTACAATCAAGGGCTGTATTATTTTCTATTAATTAAATAATTAAATAATGATTTAAATCCCTTATCAAATTAATTATTTATAATTTGAACCTTGATTTAAACTTATTTATTAATTTAGATACCAATTTATCATAATTAATAAATCTGCCCTAATTTCTCTTTTCTTCTCTAAATTACATTACTTTGTGTAACTATCCAAAATTAACCTGGTCAACTTTGATAATTCTAATTGATAATTAAATAAATTAATGGAGACTATCTAGATGATTTTATCCAAGGTACAGTGGGGACCATGGGCCTATAAAATCAAGCTCCAATAAGTTATCATAAATCTAACAAATAATTACTAACTTATTAATTCCTCGTGACTCTACTAAAGACTCGGAATTGCACTCTTGAATTCATTGAACACTCTATAAGCAATATAGATACGTTATTAGTTATCCATTGTGACAACCATAATTGTCACTCAATCCTCTATAGATGGTATACAATGAGATGGGACTAAAATATCGTTTTACCCCTCATTGTATTTTATCCTTAAAACATTTAGTTCCTTGTAAATGATATTTCAGTAAACTAATATTAATTACTGAAATGAGATCTCTTTCATTTAGCACCTTGAACCAAACTAAAAGGAAACCATCGTTTCACTTCTTCATCAGAAGTTGTAGATGTTCATATCTATGATTAACACTCCCTCTCAATTACACTATCGAGTTCCCAAGATATAAGTATACTACAATCAGCTAGAATACTAACCACTCAGAATTGAGATTGAATTGACCTATGGTCAACTATATGATATGACTAGAATAGATAATAACGTTATGTTTACTTATCCTTTCTACTGTCAATATCGGTCATGTCTGGTGTAACAAATACATCCGATCTTATCTACTTTGCTAATGTTGTGGAAATAACATAACACTGCGATGTGTAAGTAGATCATATCGTAGATTAGCAAGTCAGTGTAAGTCCTGTGCACTGACTAATCTTAGGACTAACTTATTTTGAACATATAATCATATTTATATTCCACTGTGATTACGTCACTATAAATATAATTAGCTATATGCTCGGGATTTAATATAAGTTTATATTAAACAAATAATCATGAAAATAAAACATGTGAGCAAAGTGATTGACCAAATCAAAAAATGGTTTCTATTCTGTTATTGATAATAAGTGAGATTACAAAGAAATTGGATTTTAATTAGGGAATAATACCCCAACAGTACCGTCTTCTCAAGTTCAAGGGTGAGTTTCTACCGACGTTCCAGCCTCTTCACCAACTAACCCCAAGTTCAAATTTCTCTAGTAAGTTTTTTTGTGCCACTTCTTTGTTTTCCCTTTTTATTTTTTATTATCATATTGCTTTCGTGTTCATGTTGAATGTTATGGCCATGACCACCGCGTGGGGTGGTTCTAGGTAGTGATAAATAATAGAAAAATTTTAGTGTAAATTTCCTTCCGAACTTTTTAGGTAGTGTGATGAAACGATGAACCCGAATGCCTTAAAAATATCTGAGTGAATTGTTCCCCTCTAAAAATTTGTTTTGCTGTTAGTTCTCGACTTATTATCCTGGTACTTTAGTTGTTCTTGGAGCACTGTCTGAAGGGGACCTCTCCAAGAAGTTTAGGAGAATCCCAGTGCCTTAATCATTTTTCTTCAGTTTTGGTGCTAACTGCTTGGTTCTTGCTTTCCCTGTCACTTTCAGGTCCCTGATCATGGCTCATGGCATCACACTTTATACGGAGTATGATGTAAATGTGGCCACAATCTTCTTGGAGAAGCATAAGCTTCCCACTGGTAATACGTGGGAAATGGACGTGGAGGCGAACAAGTTCCAGAACTACCGAATGCTAAACGAGTTTGAGAAATCCTTCAGGGTAGAGTTGACTCTGGGACTCTTCTTCAATAGGCTCGCCCGGATGGTAAAAAAGGCCCACACTGAAATGGGTGCATTTGGGGCCTGGAGCATGGGCCACATTAGTGTGGGAGCCAGTCTCCCACTTCACGACTATTTTGCGTGATTCCTCGAGTTCATGGGGATCGCGCCATTTCAACTCCTGCCCCAGGCGTAGAAGTTACTCACTAGGTGGTATGTGTTATGTGCCTGGAAGGAGATGGCAAAGCCCACTCCCGTGGAGGTGCTATACTTTACCGGTTGGAGCCGTAGCTGAACTCCAAGGACAGGACGCGAGACGAGTTTTACAGACTGAAGGGCTGTAATGTCAGTCCGACTCCATCTAACACCTGGAAACACCACCCCAGATGTCAGACACTATTGCTTTATGACATCCAGGTTCCTTCTGGAGAAGAATCCCACTTTAGTGCCTGACTTTCAACGTGTGGGTAAGTTTTCTTTTCCCACTCTACGCTTCATCTTTTTTTTTTCTTTATCATTGGATATTCATGTTCCTTTGAGCAGGTCTGTATGCCTAGACTCGGATGACTAAATTTATCCTGGAATGGAAGTGAAAATACACCACCTTCAGTGCCGAATATCTGGAGGGGGGGGGGGGGTTAGTGAACACGAATAATCTTCGGCTAGCCGGGTTGCTTGTCGACCATCAATCGATATAGGCCCCCAACCTCTGGGGACTACAGTGTGAGAGGGACCTTGCTCTGAGTTGGCCCTCGTTCATATTGAGATGGTGGAAGTCGCGGTCAAGTCCAACACAAAGAGGTTGAAGGTGGAACGTATGAGACTTACGGAGCGGGCCGAGTCCAAGGAGCTGGATGCCTTGCTTGAGGGGAGGCAACCCAACACTGGAGCTCCCGGAGCTAGCATCTCAGGGCAAGGTAAATCCCCTCTATTTTGACTTATGTTCCTCATACTCAGGGCTTTGTTAGGAATAGGCAACGAAATCGGGACTATTTAACCGGGACTACTAGCAACAGGAGGCTTCCTCGCCCTATAACCGTGGAAATGCTGACCTTCATGCATTCATCTGGGTTCCTCCAATATGATGCCTTGATGACATGGGGGATCAAATTCATGCGTTTTCCCTAGGAGAATTAAGTCGAGCCCGCTTCATCGATAAGGCTCCGTCCCAGAGGACTTAGACTTGCATGTTTCATTTTTATTTGTCCTTCCCGCTTCGTTGCTAATTTGTACTTTGTTCTTACTTTAGGTGAACCAGACATGGCTGATCCCGAGCCAAGATGAAAGAAATGATTGAGGCTAGGGCTGCCAAGGCCAAAGCAACAACGAAGAAGGTCGCCAAGGGCTCAGCCAGGATGAAGATCATCAACTTGATGGTCGAGCCAACAAAACCGACCACAAGGGCCCTGGAGAGATCTCAATTCGGCCACCACACCATTTGATGAGCAGCATTTAGCCCCACCTGCTCCCCTCCACGTCATAAATTTGGAGCAGGAACCTTTGATAGAAGGAATGGCGAATAAAAGGAAGATGGAAATCGCTGCCATGGAATCCGTGGAGCTGGCCAAGAAGTCTAAGATAGTGGGGGACTTGTCTGTGATCGAGGCGCACTCCCCCAGAGAAGGTCTCATTATGACATCGGATCTCCCGGATGGTCATGTGCTTCCCATCACCCTGACTCTTCCTGGGGAAGGCGAGTCAGTCGTCCTGGAGGAAAGGATGAGGATGGTATCCCGGGCTTGGGACGAGGGTCGTGACAAACAGGACGAGGTGGCCCCGGCTTTGACTACTCGCCAGAACATGGAGTTCTCTAGGCGTCCCGAGGCTTATAATACTCCCCAACAGATCGTGGAACGGTCGGGAGGCAAGCTTGGATTTTGGCCCAAGTTGGGGAAGGACTTGGCCCCATTCGCCGCGGACTTGCTAGCCCAAGTTTGGACTTCCATGTCTTGCCTCCGGCTCAAAGCCTATGCCACCTTGGCCAGCGATGATGCCCTCTTCATTTCCTAGGCCATCCGGCACTAGGCCATGACAGTAAGTCTCATTTGTTTGTCTCGTTTCTGTATTATTATTATCTTTTTTTGTGTGTTGTTTCTAACTTTGTTTTGTTCCAGGATGCATTACTGGCTCATAGGAGCCTAAACCTGGTGGCCGAGATGGCCATGAAGTTGAAGATGGCCCAGATGGAGCTGGAGAGGGTTGTTAACCAGTGGGAAGCTGCCAATGAGGCCCTTGACAAAGAGACTGCACGAGTTTGAGCTCAGCATGAGGAAGCCTTGTCTAGGAAAGATTTTGACCACAAGAAGGTGGTGGACAACCTGACCGAGGAGCTGGAGAAGTTGTGGATGGAGCTGTCTAGTGCCTGCGGTTCATAAGATTCACTCAAGGCACTATTGAAGGTGGATGAGGCCCAACTGTGTCAAGAGCAGGAGAAGATGGAGTCTCTCAGGACCCAATTCCAAGCTTTGGAGTTCCGGACCCAGCTGGAGTAGGAGTAGAGTGAGAAGGCTTGTAAGGAGAAAGAAGCAAGCTGATGAGTTGCTGGCCTCCACTTTCGATGAAGCCATTTATATGGCTTGGCTCCAGGAAAATAATATGAATCTCCAAGTCTATCAAGATCCAGTTGCAAAGAGGGCTGATTTTTTGGCCAAGGAGAAAGAAGACACGGAGCTCCTTGTCGAGGGTCAACAGGATGAAGCTACCCTAGATGTCCCGGATCAGAACGAGGCCTAGGCCTGAGCCTTTGTAATTTTGTTTAGTACTTCCTCCTCTTTTCTTTTGTAGAACATACTTTTTTTTGGTAATATTGTTTATGGGCGCGGATGCGCTTAAGACAATAATTTATCTTATTATTTAGTTACTATATCGGTTTTTATTCTTGCACATCTTTATTTCCCGCTTTATATTCATTTATTTCCTTACAAATTCACTAAGTGTTTTACCACTATGCATGAACTTTTTAAATGTGGAACCCTGGTTCAAATGGTTAGGACCATTAGGGTAAAAATTGTGGAGGTTAATTAATTTATCTTGAAACCAAGGTTCAGGTTTCCATAGCCTGGACCTTTTTGGACTTACCAGATATAATTTAACTGATTTATCTCGAATCTAAGGTTCAGGTTCCAACGGTCTGGACCGTTATGAATTTCATATGGAATTTAGATGCTTTGTCCCAAATCTAAGGTTCAGGTTCTAATGACCTGGACCGTTATGGACTTCATATGGAATTTAGATGCTTTGTCCTGAATCTGAGGTTCAAGTTCCAACGGAATGGACCATTAAAGAGCTTAGGTAGAAATTAGTTGATTAGTTTATCCCAAACCCAATGTTCATGTTCCAATTGCCTGGACCATTAAGGAATTATCAAATAGAATTTGTTTAATTTGTCCTAAATCTAAGGTTCAAGTTTCAACGACATGGACCGTTAAAGGGATTAAATTTAATTAATTCAAACCTAAGATTCAAGTTCCAACGGTCCTAGACCGTTATAGGGAAACAATAAATGAGGATTAAACTATCCCAGACCATGTTAGGTCTGGACTAGTATTTTGGGAGTTGGGTTTTGAACCCCCCAGTCCATCGGAATCTGGGTTAGGACTAGGCTTTGAGCCTTGCATCCTTTTTTATTCTAGAATGTGTAGATGGTCGTACCCCCCAAGTGACCAAAGAGTTTAGTCTTAGGTCTCTTGTTCGTGTAAAAATTAAAGACGGACATGAACCTTTTCTTTTCATAAAACATTTCTTATGGTGTTTTGTTCACACCATTTTCATTAAATAAGAAATGCTCCTGGGGCGTACATTACTTGAAAATAAAAATGTTAAAAAGAGAAGATACGACTAAATCTTCCCGACTACTGGTAGTGCTGGTAGAGGTGTTCAACGTTCTATGCCCTTGGGACCTCTGTTCCGTCTAGCCGCTTTAGGCGATATGTTCCCAGACATACTTCATTTTGGATTTCATTCGGTCCTTCTCAGTTATGTCCTAGAGCCCCCACTCCCAGATCTTGAGATGTAGGGAAAACTCTTCTTAGGACTAGATCACCAGTCCTGAACCTTCGCCTCTTGACTTTAGAATTAAATTGCCTTGTGATCTTTCCCTGATACATCTTTAGTTGCACTTGTGATTCTTCCCGGATCTCTTCGATGAGATCCAAGGATTCGTGGAGCAAGCCATGATTCTGAACGTGATCGTATGTGTCTCATCTGTGGGATGGGACATCAGTTTCTACTAGGATGACAACATCACATCCATATGTTGGAAAAACAATTAGAGTGCACAACGAAAATGGCGTGGTGAGACCAGTTTATAAACACAAAAAATTTCAATCTCTCATATAAATAATTTATATGTTCAAGAAAACATCTAGACAGAAACATTAATATACAATATTATTAATCATGCAACATATATAAAAATATGCACATACTTATATATATCATATGCACATTTATACAAATATTCAACAATAGAAATAATTACCTTTTGAAGCCTATCAAGTGTCCTTGAATCTTTACGTATATATATATATATATCGATATTCCTATCTAACGCTTTGAGTACTCAAACAACGATCTTCCAGAGTGTTCTCTACACCTCAAGATGTGTGTAGGCATATAGAGAACACGGGTTTGTGATTTATAAATCACAAGTATATCTCAACACATGAGAACTTGGATTATGGCTTGAGAAGAGCTAGATTAAAAGAAGAAGAAGATGACAATTTATTGTCTGACAAATTCTAAAACTTTTTCTTTGAATTTTTACTCTCTTGTTTTTCTTCTTTTTCTTACACAATATATGTAGAGAGATTATATATTACCTTATTATTCGTAATCATAATAGTAATATATTAATAATATCATAATGATGATAGGAATTGATTTAGGTAAATATTTAACTTACCAAATTTGAAAATATCTATTTTTAAATTATTAAATAAATAAATAAAAATAAGATAAAAATAATAATGATACTTTATCAGTACACTACTACACGCATGGCATAATCCCTAGACTGTGTCATGCGTGTATAGTAGTATTCCCTTTCAGCAATATTGTATTTTTCTTTTATTTATTTATTTAATTAAAATCAATCCATCCACAAAATATGATATTATCTTTTTAAGAAAAAGATCACAACCATATTTCAAATTTTCAATTTTAAATTCAAAATTCAAATTGATTATCATCATTATCATCATCTTTTAAAATTCAATAAATCAAAAACTATTTTGACTTACCAATTTTATTTTCTCCCACTCAAATAAAATAATTAATATAACAAATTAATTAACTTATATATATTTTGAAATTCTATATTTGAATAAATAAACATATTTTAAAAAAATTAATAATTAATTTCAAATTATTTATTCAACTTCAATTATCATATAATTGTATATCTGACCCGAAGAATAAAATTCTTCTCAAATTTTCAAATTACAGTTTTACCCTTGTATCAACTCTTACCTTGATATGGTGTTGATAGAGCCACTGCGAGGACCTATGGACCTATAATATCAAGCTCTAATAAATATTAGATTATTAATCAAAGCTCTTTGATTAAATAATCATATTTATTAATCTCATGATTACTCAACTATAAATATGAGATTGAACTCTTGATAATTATAGATATATATTTACAGAGTACTTTATTAAAGAATAAATTGTCCATTGATATAATCATTACATACAAAGTTAATCCTCTATTAATACTTCATAATTAAAAGGGAATCAAATTACCGTTTTACCCTTTTAACTATCCTAGTGTACCATTGACTTTACTAGTGAAGGTTGTGTCACAACAAGTTCGCAACATGAGCAATCATAACCTCTTCAGCTCCAAAAGTCAACCCAATAGGGAACTATTATTCAATCTATAAGAAGGTATAGATTCCATATTTGTTAAACTATGTCCCCAGCCATATATATCATTGAGTCCCCAAAATAATTGTTCTTAGCCTAATCATTCTGACAAACCTTAACGCATGAATCAAGGGATAAGATGACATATATAGGAGTTCATAGTAACCTCAAGATTAAGTTCATCGTGTTTATGATCATCATTTGATGTGTTTGATTAATACTATGAAACAGTGTTTAAACAAGTATTAACAAATCACATTTGGTCTAGTTCTATATATCACTGTATATAAAGTACATTCACTAAAGTGTCCTACTACACTAGTGACCGGGATCTAGGTCACTTGTATTCATAATACAAGCGAACCGTACTAGCAGTAAATAATCTAAATATTCCATAACTTTATTTTACTACGAACTATTTCAAGTTTATTATCTTAATCTCGATTCTCTTATACCAATATGAGATTAGACCACATAGATAAACTTTGGAATTTTTTTATATTTACTTAATATTATCAACATAATATCGAACATAATCTATATATATAATAATTCAATTCAATTATTTATTTCATTTAAAACATTTGTCAACTACAATTGCTTTAAGGGCACTATTCCCAACACCATAAACCATTGAGTAGGGAGTATGTCCGGTCAAAGTCCTTTCCATGGTTCAGTATGCCTTTCCCGATCACTTGCTCTTGCAGGCTTGTAGCTATTTCTTCAGTGTCCCCTTTAAAATCTTGTTCACGGCCTCTGTTTGTCTGTTTTCTTGTGGCCTTATGACTGCGGAGAAGCTTTTGACGATTCCATGTCTTTCACAGAAATCGGTGAAGTGGATGTTATCAAACTGCTTCCCATTGTTGGACACAATTTTGTGAGGGAGGTCGTATCGGCACACAATATTGTTGATGACAAAGTCTAGGGCTTTTTTTAGAGGTGATGGTGTTCATTGGTTCTGCCTCGACCCACTTGGTGTAATAGTCGACGACTACAATGACATATTTCAACCCGCTCTTCTCGGTCGGGAGGGGTCTTACTAAATTAACTCCCCAAACAGCAAAAAGTTAAGGACTGATCATCAAGGTTATATCCGTGGGAGGAGCTCGCAGTACCTTCATGTACCTTTGGCATTGCTCATATTTGTGGACATAATCTACACAGTCCACCTTCATTGTTGGTCATAAGTATCCTTGCCTTAGGATCTTCTTGGACAAGCTGAGTCCGGCTGAGTGATCTCCGCAAAAGCCTTCATGCACTTCATGCATGATCGCGCTCATTTTAGTTTGTATACGCATCAAAGATAAGGCATGGATAACCCCCTACGATAGGGCTTGTCGTCCTTCATAACGTATCTCGGGGCCTGGTATTGGAGCTTTCTTGCGGAAGCTCTGTCCGTGGGCAATTCCCCAGTGGTTAGATACCGGATGAGAGGCCCCATCGAGGACGTGGTGTAATCGATGGCATTCACGGTTACGGGGGCTTGAATATTAGGTGCAAATAGATGGTCAATTGAAACTACTCCAAAGAGTTCTTCTTCAACATCTGTTGCCAACTTTGCCAGCGTGTCCGCAAACACATTCTGTTCCCTGGGGATCTGGTGAATGATGTATCTCTTGAACAGTTGAAGTAACTCCTAGGTTCAACCCACGTAGGCGGCCATCTTCTCCCCCTTCATTTGGTATTCTCCTGATATTTTTCTTACGACCAAGTGGGAATCACTATGGACTTCAATGTTCTCTGCCCCCACTTCCTGAGCCAAGCGTAATTCGGCCAACATGGCCTTGTGCTCAACCTCATTGTTTGATGCTTCAAACTGGAAGCGTAGGGAACTTTGTAATTGGTGACCTTGGGGGGACATTAGGATAATCCCGGCCCTAGACACGTTCGCATTGGAGGCTCCGTCAACAAATATTTTCCAAATAGGCACTACAAGATCGATTGGCTCTTCGTCCTAAGTGATTCTGGTACATTCTACGATGAAGTCAGCTAGGGCCTGTCCCTTGATGGAGATTCTGGGAACGTAGGCGATATCAAATTGGCTAAACTCCATAGCCCACTTCAAAAGTCTTCTTGATTATTCTGGTTTCTACAATACTTGTGATAGGGGATGGTTCATTAGTTTCTTGATGGCATGAGCCTAAAAGTAAGGTCTTAACTTCCTGGAAGTAGACAGTAAGCTAAATTTCAGTTTCTCGATCAATGGTTATCTGGACTCCACGCCCAGCAACCTTTTGCTTACATAATAGACTGGGAGATGGACTTTTCTCTCTTCTTGCATTAAGGAGGCGCTTATGGCATGTTCGGACACAGCCAAATATAGGTACAGTGGTTCCCCATCCACCGGCTTCGACAAGATTGGTGCTTGAGCTAAACGTTTTTTTAATTTTTGGAAAGCCTCTTCACAGTCGGCTATCCATTTGAACCTCTGGTTTCTGCGAAGTATGTTGAAATACGACATGCACTTGTCTGTGGACTTTGACACAAAATGGCTCAAAGCAGATATTCTTCCTGTCAAGCTTTGAACATCTTTGTGTTTCTGTGGTGATGGCACGTCGATCAAATCTCTGATCTTCTCCGGGTTGGCTTCTATCTCTCTCGAGCTTACTATAAAGCCTAGAAATTTTCTGTATGCCACACCAAAGGTGCACTTTTTGGGATTTAGCTTCATCTTGTACTTCCAAATAATGGTGAATTCTTCGGTTAGGTCATCCACATGCTGGGTCGATGTCTTGGATTTGACCAACATGTCATCTATGTAGACTTCCATGTTCTTTCCGAGTAGGTCCGAGAACATTCTGTTAACAAGCCTTTGATATGTGGCTCCAACATTCTTTAGCCCGAAAGGCATGACAATATAGCAGTATACACCCTTGTTCATCTAGAAGCTGGTGTGTTCTTGGTCTGCTACATGCATCGAAATTTGGTTGTAGCCGGAGTAGGCATCCATGAAGCTTAGCAACTCGTATCCAAAAGTGGTGTCCACCATTTGGTCTATACAATCCTTTGGACACATTTTTTTGAGGTCCATGAAATCTATACAAGTTCTCCATGTCCTGTTTGGCTTTGGCACCAACACTGGGTTCTCCATCCATACGAGATACAGGGCTTCTTGGATGAAGTTGATCAAGGATAACATTTCAATTTCTAATTTGAGGGCCTCTTCCCATTCCGTGCCCAATGGCCTTTGCTTTTGCCAGAACTGAGTTGCGTTCTCATCGAAGTTCAGGGCGTGACATATAATGTTAAGGTCAATCCCGGTCATATTCGTGTGGGACCAGGCTAGGACGTCTTGGTTTTCTTTTACTCGGTTGACTATGGCAGCCTTGACATCCGGATTCATATTTCATTCTACTCGGATCACCCTGGTTGGATCAATGTCGCTGATGCACACCTCTTCTATCTCCTCCATTGGTTCTAATGCTCTGTCCACCTCTATTCGGGGATCCAATTCTTCATCTTCCTAGACCATCCCTCGTGCTGGTTGTGGTTGTGAGATTGGAGCGACATCCTCCTCTTCTAGAGGCTCTTCGCGAACCATAAAGATTGATCTGGAAGACACTTGAGAACACTTCTGGGCATTCTTCTGATCTCCCCATATTGTCCCCAATCCATCGTTATCACATGGGAACTTTAAGTATAGGTGGCGGATGGAGGTAACAACACCAAAATCGACCAGAGCGGGATGCCCAAAAATCACATTATACGCAATGGGACAGTCCACTACCACGAATGTGTAGTATTTGAAAGTGTTTTGAGCATCATTTCCCAATGTAATTGGGAGTTGTATCTTGCCCATCTGGAGCAATGAGTCCCCATTGAAGTCGTATATCTGTGCTAGGCACGAGTCTAGCTCCACCTCCGTTAAGCCAATTGCTGTGAAGGTCAGCTTGAACAATAAGTTGGCAAAACTTCCATTGTCTACCAACACTCGAGATACTCTTTTGTTGGTGATTTGGGTGTCAATGACCAAGTGATCGTGATGCGGAAAGTAGACATTTCGAGCATCTTCCTTCGTTAATGTTATTCGTAAATTCATCAGCTTTGGGCGATGGACCGAAGTCTGGACCAATGCACACATCTCATAGTCGTGGTCAAGCTCACTAAGATACCTCTTTTGGTCATTCTGTTATATTATTTTATAATATAATGTAATATTATATTATATTATAATATAATGTTTTAGATTAAATAAATGTGACAAAGTGTGTCACATATTGTAACATATAATAGAGAGTTACAATATTTAGATATATGAGATATATCCAAATAATGTAACATATTTGGTGTTACAAATTTGTAACTTCCAAATATTACCCTTTATTGTGTAAATTTGTTGTTACACAATATTGAGATGAATTTCATAAAGCCATATGTGATATGGCTGTTAGAGATATGATTTTAACACCAATAATGTGTTTTAGGAATTACAAAATCATTTGGGAGGGTTTGGAACCGTTTGGAAAAACAGCACATTTTTTAGTGCTGAAAATGGTCGGTGGCTGCGGCCACTAAATGTTGGTTGCCGCGGCCTGTGGGACAGAGGCTAGTGGCCACGGCCACTAATGTCTCTGGCCGCGGCCACAGGCCAAAAATTGACCATTTTTTTAGTTTTTTCAATCTTTGTTGAACGGCTCAAAAAACCCAAATAACTCCCAAATCTCATTTTTAATTCCATATTAATCCAATTAAACATTGGTAACACCCATGGGGGTTGGTGGAATTTGAAATTCAAAGGGTGTCTCTAAAATCTATAAATAGGAGCCTATAACTCACTTGTAAGACACAACATTTCTATCCATTAGAGCACTTGGCTAGAAACACCTTGAGGCTTGATAATTCCATAAATCTTTTCCAATATCTGTGAGAGATCCCTTAGTGCTTGAGTTAGGGGGAAATAAGCTTTTGGACAAAGGTTTCAAACCTTGTTCAAGTTGGTGATCCCCAACACTCTTCACTTTGGTAGTGTGAGTGAGAGTTGTTTATCTTTTGTATCTTGTTCTTTTCTTTCATTCTATTGCTTTTCATCTTTATATTGTTCTTCTCTATTTACTTGTATTTCTTGTTCAAGAGTTGTAATCTTTTCTTTTCTTTTGTTTCAAACACTTTACTTTATTTGTAACCTTTTGCTTAGAGTTGTATTTTACTATTTTCTTCTCCTTCATCATCTTCTTCATTTTCTTTGTTTATTTGTAATTTCAGTTATAGTGTTGTAACTCTTTTTTATCAATCATTATTTATTTTTAATATATTACATAGAGTTGTAATTTATTATTATTTCCATTGAGGCAAAATCTATTTTTTCTTAACATTCAAAAGCTTATCCCTTTTTGTTTCAATGGAAGGGGAGACAATCAAGATCATGAACCAAGACCTAGTGAGATTGGATAGGTTTGATGGATCCAATTTTACTAGGTGGCAAGACAAGGTGAGGTTTCTTTTAACCACTCTCAAAATCGCCTACGTCCTTGAGTCTTCCTTGGCATCTCTAGCCGAGCCATCCGACAAAGGCACCCCCGAGGAGGTGGAGAAGAGAAGGAAGAGGGAGGAGGAAAATCTCTTGTGTAGGGGTCATATCCTCAACGCCCTATCTGATAGTCTCTATGACCTCTACACCGAGACCAAATCGGCCAAGGAGATATGGGATGCACTTGAGAAAAAGTTTAAGGCGGAAGAGGAAGGTACCAAAAAGTTTTAGATATCTCAATAGTTCGATTTCAAATTTTTTGGTGATAAACCTATTCTTCCTCAAATTCATGAATTGCAAATAATTGTTAACAAATTCAAAGTGCTAAAGATTGAGCTTCCCGAGGCCTTTCAAGTTGGTGCTATAGTGGCTAAATTACCACCAACTTGGAAGAGCTATAGGAAAAGAATCCTTCATAAAAATGTGGATTATTCTTTGGAGGAAATCCAAAAACATATTCGAATAGAAGAGGAATCGATATATAGAGATAAACTTGTGGAGGGGTCTAATGGAGAGACTTCCAAAGCAAATGCGGTGTCACAACCAAAACATCCCAAAAACAAAGGGAAAAAGGGTAACGAGAAACCTTTGGGTCCAAAACCCAACCCAAACAAGTTTAAGGGCGAGAAAGGTCCTTGCTTTGTGTGTGGGAAAAAGGGTCACTATGCTAGAGAGTGTAGGCATAGAAAAGACCGACAAGGACCTAAGGTGAATGCAACTCAAGAGGAAAACATAGTTTCTACCCTTAGTGAGGTGAATGCGGTCCAAGGCAAGGTGAAAGGGTGGTGGTATGATACATGTGCCACCGTCCATGTCACCTATGACAAATCATTGTTCAAGACCTTTGAAGAGTCAAAGGGCAACCATGAGATACAAATGGGCAATGAGGGAAAATCCAAGGTACTATTGAAGTCTACTTCACCTCCGGCAAGAAAGTTACATTAGTGAATGTACTTTATGTTCCCGAAATGAGTAGAAACTTGGTAAGTGGTGATTTGTTTGGCAAGCCCGGCATTAAAGCCGTTTTGAGTTCAGTAAACTTATACTTACCAAATCAAATGTATTCTTGGGAAAAGGGTACTCTTGTGAGAGAATGGTTAAATTGTGCACCAATGATGTAACTTTCAATGTTATCAATAAAAATGCTAATTCCGCCTATATTGTTGAGTATGATTCTTTATTTTTGTGGCATCTTAGACTATCGCATATAGGTTTTTCTACCATGAAAAGAGTAGTAAAATGTGATATGATTGCATGCAATAATAAAAACTATGGTAAATGTGAAACATGTGTTAAGGCGAAAATGATTAAGAAACCATTTCCTAGTGTAGAAAGATCATCTAATTTACTAGATTTAATCCATAGTGATCTTTGTGAATTAAATGGTGTTTTAACTAGAGGTGGTAAAAGGTATTTTCTTACTTTTATAGATGATTTTAGTATATATACCTATGTGTTCCTTTTAAAGCATAAAGATGAAACTTTTGATGCTTTTAAATTGTATAAATTAGAAGTTGAAAATCAACTAAATAAAAAGATTAAGGTGCTAAGAAGTGATAGAGGAGGAGAGTACTTCTCTAATGAATTCAATACATTTTGTGAAGAAAATGGTATAATTCATGAGTGCACTGCACCTTATACACCACAACACAATGGTGTTGCCGAAAGGAAAAATAGGACTTATCTAGAGATGATAAATTCTATGTTGGTGTTTTCTAAGTTGAACTTCAACTTATGGGGTGAAGCGCTTTTAACCACTTGTCACATTCTTAATCGAATACTGATGAAGAAAAATGAGATATCTCCATATGAGTTATGGAAAAGAAGAAAACCCAACATAGGGTACTTCAAAGTGTGGGGGTGTCTTGGATATTGCAAGAAAAACGAACCTAATAGAACAAAGTTAGGGTCAAGAGCCATAAAGTGTGCTTTTGTTGGTTATGCCAACAATAGTAAAGCTTATAGGCTATTAGACTTAGAGTCTAATGTTGTGATTGAATCTAGAGAAGTTGAATTTTTTGAGAATATGTTATGTGACAACAATTCTCAAGCTTCAACATCTCTAAAGGAGAATTTGTTATATGAGAACAATTCTCAAGCTTCTACATCCAAAGTTGATTCTCAAGAGGAGAATTCTCAAAAGGATGTAAAGTAACCATTTGAACCTAGAAGAAGTAAAAGGCTTAAAAATCATAAAAGTCTAGTAGTGGATGAGATAGATTCTCAACGAATTTCATTCTACATGGTAGAAGGAAATAGAGAGGAAGTCATTAGGAAAATTCCTATTCTACTTCTCATTGAGGATGATCCTAAGACTTATAGAGAAGCTATGCAATCGAGAGATAGTGCATTTTGGAAAGAAGCCATCAATGATGAGATGGATTCCATTCTTTCCAATAACACGAATTGGTAGACTTCCCACCGGGGTCTAAGCTAATTGGGTGTAAATGGGTATTTAGGAGAAAATACCACACTGACGACACTATCCAAACCTTTAAAGCTAGATTAGTAGCTAAAGGGTTTAGGCAAAAAGAGGGTATCGATTATTTCGATACCTATGCGCCTGTTGCAAGAACAACTTCTATAAGAATTTTGTTCGCTTCAGCTTCTATACACAACTTGTATGTTCATCAAATGGATGTCAAAACAGCATTCCTTAATGGTGACCTCAATGAGGAGGTCTATATAGAACAACCCGAAGGGTTTTTCCTACCAAAATATGAACATAAAGTTTGTATACTTGTAAAATCCTTATATGGATTGACACAAGCTCCTAAGCAATGGCATGAGAAATTTGATCAAGCCATCATGTCTAATGGGTTTAGACATAACAATGGAGACAAGTGTTTGTATTCCAAAACTTGTAAGGGATATGTGATCATTGTTTGCTTATATGTGGATGACATGCTTATTCTAAGTAACAGCATGAAAGGGATAGAAGAAACGAAGAGGTTTCTATCATCAACCTTCAAGATGAAAGATCTTGGAGAAGTTGATACCATACTCGGTATCAAAGTAAAGAAACATAGTGGGGGTTTTGCGTTAGGGAAAGCCCACTATGTTGAGAAAGTATTGAACAAATTTAACCATCTCAAGGTTAAAGATGCCAATACTCCATTCGATCATAGTGTAAAACTAGAGAAGAATGAAGGAAGAGCGGTGGCTCAATTGGAGAATGCTAGTGCTATAGGGAGTCTAATGTACGTTGCCCAGTGTACTAGACCTGATATAGCATTTGTGGTAAGTAAACTTAGTCGGTTTACAAGTAATCCAAGTGTGGATCACTGGAAGGCAATTGGAAGAGTCCTAGGTTATCTCAAGAAAACCAAAGGACTAAGCCTTCACTACTCCAAATTTCCTTCGATATTAGAAGGATATACAGATGCAAGTTGGATATCCAATCTTGGGGACAGCTTGTCCACAAATTGTTGGGTATTTACACTTGGTGGAGGTGCAATTTCTTGGGGTTCCAAGAAACAAACTTGTATATCTCATTCCACTATGGAAGCAGAGTTCATAGCTCTAGCTGCTACCGGCAAAGAGGTCGAATGGTTAAGGGATCTGTTGATAGAGATTCCCCTAATCAAAGAGAATGTATTTACTATATCGATACATTGCGATAGCCAAGCGACATTGGCTAGAGCATACAACAGAGTGTATAATGGGAAGTCTAGACACATTAGTCTAAGACATGGATATGTAAGAGAATTGATTCAAAGAGGAGTCATCTCAATATCCTATGTGAGAACAAGTGAAAATCTGGCAGATCCTTTCACTAAGCCACTAACGAGGGATTTAGTGGCCGCATCATCTCGAGGGATGGGACTTAAACTCCCTAAAGAGATTCACGATTGATGGTAACCTATCTTAACATTAGTTATTCAACTAGTGTTAGGTTAAATAGGTAATAAGAAGTCAATCAAGTGAATATTAGTTGTACTCAAAACAAGTCCCATTTGAGATATTGAGTACTTGTGTGTTACCAAATAGAGGGTTAAAACTGAAAGGTTTTTTAATAGAATTCAGTCTTGTAAAGACAAGTATTTTTAGTAACAAAATATTGTAAGAATTCTACCTATATGGACCTAGGGGTGGTGCCGCCTCTCATGAGAATTGGGAGTATTCTCAAGAACGTCCATGAATGGAAAGTGCACATGGCCATTAACGGTGCAAAGCGAGACATAGAGGTCTCAAGTGAACATTGCAAAGGTGTGTGTGTTATCACCGATTTGTTCTCATGAAAAGATGGTTCAATGCCTAGTGCAACCAAATTTTCGACAAATTTTGTGATAATTACACTATAGTAAAGTTCAAGTTGAAAAACACTTTGCTTTATGTACTAATGCAATGACTCTTATAAGAGAGAGTTCTTATTTAATCAAGTGGGGGATATGTTATATTTCAAAATATAATGATTGATTAAATAAGTGTTACAATAGATAACTATTTAATCTAGTGGGGAAATGTTATATTATTTTATAATATAATGTTTTAGATTAAATAAATATGACAAAGTGTGTCACATATTGTAACATATAATAGAGAGTTACAATATTGAGATATATGAGATATATCCAAATAATGTAACATATTTGGTGTTGCAAATTTGTAACTTCCAAATATTACCCTTAATTGTGTAAATTTTTTGTTACACAATATTGAGATGAATTTCATAAAGTCATATGTGATATGGCTGTTAGAGATATGATTTTAACCCCAATAATGTGTTCTGGGAGGGTTTGGAACCGTTTGGAAAAACAGCACATTTTTTAGTGCTGAAAATGGTCGGTGGCTGCGGCCACTAATGTCTCTGGCCGCGGCCACAGGCCAAAAACTGACCATTTTTTTTTCTTCAGTTTTTTCAATCTTTGTTGAACCGCTCAAAAAACCCAAATAACTCCCAAATCTCATTTTTAATTCCATATTAATCCAATTAAACATTGGTAACACCCGTGGGGGTTGGTGGAATTTGAAATTCAAAGGGTGTCTCTAAACTCTATAAATAGGAGCCTATAGCTCACTTTTAAGACACAACATTTCTATCCATTAGAGCACTTGGCTAGAAACACCTTGAGGCTTGATAATTCCATAAATCTTTTCCAATATCTGTGAGAGATCCCTTAGTGCTTGAGTTAGGGGGAAATAAGCTTTTGGACAAAGGTTTCAAACCTTGTTCAAGTTGGTGATCCCCAACACTCTTCACTTTGGTAGTGTGGGTGAGAGTTGTTTATCTTTTGTATCTTGTTCTTTTCTTTCATTCTATTGCTTTTCATCTTTATATTGTTCTTCTCTATTTACTTGTATTTCTTGTTCAAGAGTTGTAATCTTTTCTTTTCTTTTGTTTCAAACACTTTACTTTATTTGTAACCTTTTGCTTAGAGTTGTATTTTACTATTTTCTTCTCCTTCATCATCTTCTTCATTTTCTTTGTTTATTTGTAATTTCAGTTATAGAGTTGTAACTCTTTTTAATCAATCATTATTTATTTGTAATATATTGCATAGAGTTGTAATTTATTATTGTTTCCATTTAGGAAAAATCTATTTTTTCTTAACACATTCTGGTATGGTCCTGTGTATTCTGTGTATTGGGGCTCATACCCCCTCTTTCCCTCCTTCGCGGACTCGATCTGATTTTGATTCTTACTGGAACGTAATTCTTATTGGAACGTTTTCCCCGGGAATGATTTATGGTCGCTTCTACTACTTCCGTCTGGGATGGTTGAATTGCTCCGGGAGTGACACTATATCCGGTTGGTGCTACTCCGTACCCAGAAAAAGAGGTAAAAGATGTTGGAGCATATCCTGATGAAGTGGGCGTATAGACGGTCGGGGTCATGAACTGCATCTCGGGAGTTCCAGTTGGTCCGAACATTGCTGGTGGTGTCGGATAAGTGTTTGTCGGGTTTTGCGTCCTGTATCCAGGAATGGTCTGTGTTGTTGCCTGTGGTGCCGGAGGCCATCCAAAAGCTTGGATTCAAGCTTCTTCCTAGTTGATGAAGCCTTGAGATCTTCTTATAAACTCTTATAGAGTGTCCGCCTTATGGCGTTGCATGTCATCCCAGAGAGGGGATCCAGTTCTAATTTCGGATTGGAGGGATACTAGACATTGCCCATCGTCCACCTTAGTCTTTGAATCTTCCTTTGTGAAACGATGGATGTAAGCCCTAAGGTTGTCAGTGGGATGTTGATTGATCTTGGCTAGTGTGTTGACCTCCATGTAAGCCCTAAGGGTGGTCGCGGATTGCTTACGAAAGGCCAACTACAAACCAGACCAAGACTGGATTGATCCTGTCTTGTGCCTTTTCCACCATTCTTCAGCGGATCCAGCCAAGGTGATCAAAAAACATAGGCATATGTCATTATTGCAGACATGGGCTACAATCATCAGGCGATTGTAGTGGGATAGATGGTCTCTAGGGTCGATGTTCCCGGTTTAGGTGGGATATCTGACATTTTGAACCCCTTGGGTAATATGACATCCAGGATGTGTTTCGCACATGGTTCCTTTTCTTCATCTTCCGAATCAGAACCTCCGCCTTCTTATTTCAAGACAAGACGGTCCTTGATCTTTTTGAGATCGGCCAGCTGTTCCATGAATGGTCTGGCCATTCTATCATCGACGAGAACTTTCTCATTTTTTCTGTCGTTAAGGTTATTCCTCAAGTCCCCTCCCGGAGGGCAAATCTTCTCTCTACGAGCCTACTCCTTTTGGGCGTTGAGGTCGTCTCGCAAATCTATGCGGGATATGTCATCTCCTTAACTAAAGACTTTCGGCTCCTCGCTGTGCTTGTCCCCCGTGATCCTTGTTCACAAATGCACTGGGATAAAAACGTCTTCCCTGGGCATCGTGTCCCAGAGCATTCTGGGGCCTGGTACCCTGCAGGCATTTCTCCTGCGGATTATTCAGGTGATTCCGTCCTGGGACAGGATTCACCCTTTCTTTTTTGGGGTCCACCCTAGTCATTGGAGCGGGAGGAGTCTTCTTTTAGGGGTTTGTTTTTCTACGGGATCAGCCACTTTGGCCTTCCCTTTTTCTTGAATTGGGTTAGAAGGACCAGCTACGGGATGATTGGATCATCCCAGAGGAAAAATGGGGGTTGCATTGTTGGGAGCGCCAGTCCCTGTAAGTGGGACAGCTGGCTGAGTTCTTGTGGGAGGAGCTGCTGCGAGATCAACTGTAAAACCCAGAGCAACAATAAATGCTTGAAGAGTTAGGAGGGATTCTTGCATCTGGCAGGTGGTCTCTTGTTGTTTCGCCATCTTTGCTTCTTGATCGAGGATCTGTCGTCTTAAACAAACCACTTCCAAGTCCTCTGGTTTAGGTTCCACATCATTCTCATCGGGGTCGATGGGATTTTTGGCCTCATGGTCTTCGTACCCTTCTCCGTCTTCTTCATAATACTCTTCATCATATTCACCCCTTCTTCGAAGTTCTGGGAGTCATCAGGCAGGGGGTCGTTATAAGGTATATCCTCTAGTTGGTCTTGAGGAAGTTGCAGTTCTTGCAATGGTTCTCCATTGTCCTGTTGCTGCTGCTGTTGAGCAGGATGAAACACAGTGTGTTTGGTATTCACCATCATCGTAGATGACAAAGATTGGTTCAAGCTTTCTTCTAGCTATCAATGAAAGCACCAAATTGTTTACCGAGTTTTTCATAAACTAAATATATTAAGATTTTAGAGCTAGTAAGAAAGGAAAGAAGTAAACAAGGCCAAAGTTTTGACTTGGTTGGGGCGTTAATGAGCCTTAGTCCACGAGTCAATTGTATTGAGCTTTAGAGAGTTTAACAATGGAGGTTTTGAGCAAGTTCAACAACATTTTTGCATCCATGAAAAAGTTGGATCGGATCTTTGCTACAGTGCATTAATGGCCCTATTTATAGGTGGCCATATAGTTTGGCCCGGATTAATCCTGACCCAATAAAGATATAATCCTAATTACCCTCTAATGGAGCTATAATACATGTGGAGAATGTGAATACAAAGTGTTTAATCTGGGCCCACTGGTCGGCTTAAGTGTGATTGAGCACTACAACTGTCCCTTGTACGTTGATATGGACTGGTGCACGTGAGCCGTCATGGGGATTCTAGGCATAGGATATGTCAGACTAGTGGCGGTATCGATCCCCAGGAACACTGTACATTCTGTGCGTAACCCTTTTGCAGGTTAGTTGAGGAGACCAACTTCCGGATTTCTCAGGGACACGTTAGTCAGATGAAGTATTGATCTTGTTCTACCAGGTTGTATGGACTGGGTTCATTTACCAAGGCGGACATCAGTTAGTGATGACAGATCGAAGGGTATATCCTGTTAGCGAGTTGAAATGTGAGGAAGGACTCGGAAACTCCATTCGGATCCCACACGGTGGGATCCGACCCTTGGACTGGGATGTCCATCATAACAATCTACATTCCGGAGGATGGAGGTTGTGTGCACTCATGAAGTTGGTCTGGGCCTTCATCTCAGGTATGGGTTCTTGTTATACTTGGATAATTCGCCAGTTATTGGACCTAGGATGAGTTTGGGCCTTCAGACCTCTGGTTGCTCAGTGTTCATTGGGCCCTGGTTGGGCTCGGGACTCTTCTGAGAGTTCTTGGTGGAAAATATGGACAACAAGTGCCATTGGATCACTTTGATTTGTACTAACATTAGTATTTTTTTTCTTATATGGGCAATTGATTTAACTTAATATTGCCCAAGTATCAAATAATTATATATTTTTTGAGTTTATCAAATTTAATATATTATTTATATTTTACATATTTATTTTTTTTAGTATATATTAATCATTAATTAACTATTTAAAAAAATCCATATACTCCCACATGGTTTAAAAACCATTGTGGGTATTATACATGTAGTCTATAAATAAAGTACCCTTGGATCACTTTGATTTGTCACAACATTAGTAATTTTTTTCTTATATGGGTGATTGATTTAGCTCAATCTTGCCCAAATACCAATTTTTTTTTTAGTTTATCAAATTTAATATATTATTTATATTTTACATATTTAATTTTTGTATGATATATTAATCATTAATTAACAATTTAAAAAAAATCCCTATAGTCCCACATGGTTTACAAACCATTGTGGGTATTATACATTTAGTCTATAAATAAAGTATCATTGGATCACTTTGATTTGTCTCAACATTAGTAATTTTTTTCTTATATGGGTGATTGATTTAACTCAATCTTGCCAAAATACCAAATAATTATATATTTGTTGAGTTTATCAAATTTAATATATTATTTATATTTTACATATTTAATTTTTTTAGTATATATTTTTATATCATTTAAATTTGTAAAATTTATATATATATTAAAAAAATGACATTATCTATCTATAAATATATTTAATCAATATAAAATATCAATAAAAAAGTACTATTGTAAAATATCTATAAAAAACAATATTATTATTCTTCTTGCTATTATTATTAATATTTTCATTGTTTTTTTACAATATTGAAAACAATTATAATAATAGGCCACGAGACACTCTAAATTTTTCCAAACCACTCTATCTTTTGTTTTCTCATTTTTTTATTCTACTTTTTCTAATTTATGATTATTAATTAAGGGAAAAATATCTATAAAATCTATATCAACATCTATTTAAATGATTATTAATATCTATAAAAATAAAGGTTCCAAATGGGTAATTTCTTACTTTTTTATCCTACTCTATCTCTATTTTTTATCATTTTTTTTATTTTACTTTTTGTAATTTATGGTTGATAATAACAATAATAATTATAGTAATAAACATTTATTTAAATTATTTATGATTTTTATTTAAACGTAAATAGATTTACAAAAATATTTCTTAATGTGATATATAATTTAAATTTGAATTCTAATTTGATTTGTTTGAATTTTTTTAAATGATTTTTGTAATCTCTCTATATCTATATAAATAAAGGAGAGCCCCAAGAAGGAGATGTGGTACTTTAAAATATCTTCAATCCAATCCATCTATTTTCTAATTTTTTTCTCATTTTTTATTCAAATTTTTCTAATTTATGGTCATTAATTAATATTTTATGATAATTTATCTTTTTTGGTCCAAAAAACTAACTACATACAAAAATTATTTTAGGAATTCCTAGATTCTGATACTTGCAATTAGAAGTAAAATAAACTTGAGCACATATAAGAATTAATTATTGTTTTTAATATGCATATGTATTTACAAATCGTGTGAAGTAAAATATCAAATGAATCTTTTGCAAGCATTTTATCACGAGTGAAGATTCAAACTCCTTATCTATATGAAGGAGTGATAAGGGTATTTTGGATATTATATTTGTTATCCTTTCGCACTTAGATAATGTTTCTTTTAAATGTTTTTAGGTGTTCTTAGCTTTGTTTTACGAGTCTTTTATTTTAAGCCATAAAATATTTTATAAGGTATTATTGATGAATTTGATACATTTTTTGTGGTTAGGAATGAATGTGAAATGATAGGATTTGAGAAAATGAAGTTTGGAACAAGTTTGAAGTGTTTTAGAAGTCCCTAAACCCGATGTTTGAGCTTAAAGTTGAAGATTACAAAGAAAAAGCACGGAAGCAGAATTTGGTATGTGGCCGCAACCACCAACATTTACTGATCGCGGCCTGGGAGTCAGGGATAGTGGCTGCGACCACCACAATCTCCTGGCCGCGGTCTCCATGCGAATCTAGCCCAGAAACACCTCGTGGCCGCGACCACCAGGAATCACTAGTCGCGGTGGTGTGACAACTTTTTTTTTCTTAAAATTTCAATTTTAAATGTAATTTTTGGTGGGCTATCCAAACTTATTATAAAAGTTAACCCTAAATTTGATACGGCATACGACACCTATCAAATTTTTGGCGTTGTTGTCGGGGACTATTGTAAGTAGTTTTTATTATTCAATTTAATTAACTACATACTCACTAGTTAATTTTTTTTATTGTATGTGCATATGTCTAGCGACGATACTCAAGAAAGACTACAAGCCATAAAGTAATATCTTGAGACATCGTCATCCCGCTCTTCAAGGACTATCACTGACAAGTCACTCTTTCAACCTTTAAAGAAAGTCAATCTAGTACAATTACCATTACCATCTGATGACGATTCTGACTCTAAAACATCAGTTAAGTCTTAGATGGTGTAGGAAAGGACGTTGAAATAGTTGGTGGTGCCAAATCTAGACCATCAACCTCTATGTATCCAATATCCGGTGTTGGACATTAAATTTGAACTCAATTCGGGCCTCATACATTTACTACCATCTTTCCATGGGCTACTAGGAGAGGACCCGAATAAGCATTTGATAGAATTTCACATAGTCTACTCTAGTATTGAACAAACTTTAGTAACGGAAGAGCAGATTAAATTAAGAGCATTTCCATTTTCTTTGAAGGATGGTGCAAAAGAATGGCTCTATTACCTTCCTCCTGGAACTGTTAATACCTGGAATGAAATGAAGACATTGTTGTTGGAGCGTTACTTCCCAGCATCTAAGGTTGGTAGCATAAGGAAGGAAATATGCAGCATTCACCAACAGACTGGGGAGTCATTATATGAGTATTGGGAGAGATTTAAGAGGCTATGTGCTAGCTTCCCCCACCACCAAATAAGTGAACAACTCCTGATTCAATACTTTTATGAAGGTCTATTTCCATTGGATAGGACCATGATTGATGCAGCAAGTGGGGGAGCATTGGTGGACAAGACCCCTGCTGCAGCTAGGAGTTTAATTTCTAATATGGTAGCTAATTCTCAACAGTTTGGAGTTCGTCAAGAAGTTTCAGTTAAGGGATTAAATGAGACAAACTCTAAAGTAGAGCAACAACTTGCATAGTTAACTAGTATGGTTCAACAAATGACTTTAGGTCAGCAAATGAGACATTGTGGCATAAGTCAGTTGGCGGGGCATCCTACGGATGCATTTCCCACACTTCAAGAGGATACTAATGAACATGTAAATGCAATGGGGGGATTCCCAGGCAACCTAGACAAAGGTATGACCCTTATGCTATAACTTATAACGAATGATGGAAGAAATATCCTAATCTTCGATATGGGAATCAATAACAAATTGTACCTACTAGACAACCAGGGTTTCCTTATCAACAAAGGCAACAACAAACTTATACACCTCAGCCTCAACATCCTATTATCTCATAAGCTCAGGATCCATCAATGGCAGATATGCTAAAAACATTAGTAGCCTCCAATACACAAACTCAAGTACTTCTTCAAGGCGCTCATGCATCCCTGAAAAATTTAGAGAACACTATGGGTCAAATCGCCACTTCATTAAGTCAAAGTGAACCATAGAATCAAGGAAAATTACCTTCACAGCCTGTTCGAAACCCCAGGGAAAATGCTAATGCCATCACATTAAGAGATGGCAAGACTTGTAATCCACCCACAATCCCATCAAGTTCAAATGATGCGCCATTACCTCCTACCCACTCCGCCCAACAAGACAAAGATGAAACCCCAACCAAAACACTCAACCCTAAACCAACTATTCCCACTTATGTCACCACTCCTTCATTTCCTAGTCGTTTGAGAAAGACACTGAAAGATGAAGCTGAACAAGAGACTGGAGACTTTTTGCAAGGTTGAGGTAAACATTCCCTTACTTTATTTCACTAAGCAAGTACCTCGATATGCAAAGTTTTTAAAGGAGTTATGCAGCAATAAGAGGAAGCTAAAAGGGAATGAAAAGGTGAGTGTGGGGAAAATATTTCGACGATTCTTCAAAAGAAACTTCCAACAAAGTGTAAGGATCCTGACACCTTCAGTGTTCCTTGCACTATTGGCAATAAAAGGATTTAAAGATGTGTCTTAGATTTGGGTGCTTCAATCAATTTAATGCCTTACTCTATTTATACCTCTTTGAATTTTGGACCACTGGAAGAAACGGGGGTGATCATACAATTAGCAGATCATTCTAATGCCTATCCAAGGGGAGTAGTAGAGGATGTATTGGTTAAAGTAAATGAATTGGTTTTTCCGGCAGAATTTTACATTCTTTATATGGAAGATGACTCGATTCCATGTTCTACACCAGCATTATTGGGAAGGTCATTCTTAAAGATAGCTAGAACTAAGGTAGATGGTCATGAGGGAACTTTGACCATGGAGTTTGATGGTGAGGTGATTCGCTTTAATATTTTTGAGGCTATGTGGTATCAAATAGACTTGAAGAAAGATGATTTCACTACTGAAGTAAAGGAGACAGCGGCTGCACTTAATAGTGGTGGAGAGGTTTCTAAAGAGGTGTCGTTCTTAGAGTTGCTTGTTTCTCATGAGTAACTTCAACCATCTGTTAAATCACCACCCAAGCTTGAATTAAAACCACTACCAGAGCATCTCAAATATGTTTACTTGGGTGAGAAAGAGACATTTCTGGTTATTATCACCACACAACTTACCCAAGTACAAGAGGATCGTTTGATAAGGGTACTTTGTGTTAGAGATATTTGTATTGTCTCAATGGAAAATAAGAAATACTATTACAACTCTATGCAAAAATATAATAGACAGGGTAATTGATTAAATAAGATTACAACTCAATAATCAAAATACAAGTAAATATAGAAAAGAAATAGATGAGGAGAATGATAAGGGCTACCACTCTAAAACAAAAGATACAAATAAATATGTAAATATAAAATATAAGAATAGAAGATAAAAGCAATGGTAGAAGAAACACCAAGAACAAAAAAGTAAAACACTCTCACTCACACAACCAAAGTGAAGAGCATTGGGGATCACCAACTTGAACAAGGTTTACAACCTTTGCCCAAAAGCGTATTTTCCCCTATCTCAAGCACTAAAGGATTCTCTCAATATTGGAAATAACTCTCTGGAATAATCAAGCATTTTGGTGTATTTCTAGCCAAGTGCTTTAGTGGATAGAAATAGAGTTGTCTTACAAGTGAGCATTAGGTTCCTATTTATAGAGTTTTGAGATACCCTTTGAATTTAAAATTCCACCAACCCCCATGGCTGTTACCAATATTTAATTGGATGTGTTATGGAATTAAAATGGAGATTTGGGAGTTACTTGGGATGTTAGAACAATTCAAATTGGAAAAAACTGAAGAAAAAAAAAACAATTTGGCTATCAGCCTCATTGGCCGTGGCCAGGCTACTGGCCCCTGTCCCCCAGGCCGCGGCCAGGGAAAGTCAATGGTCGCGGCCACAGGCCATTTTGAGCACAAAATGTCATTTTTCCAAAACGTCCCAAATCATTTCCCACATGATTTTGTAACCTCCAAACACCTAATGGGAGTTAAGAACATGTCTCCAACAGCCATATTTCATAATGGCTTTGTAAAATCCAATCTCAAATGTGTAACATACAATATACACATTATTGGGTAATATTTGGGAGTTACAAATTTGTAACTGATTTTTGTAACTCCAAAATATGTCACATTTTGGCACACACATATGTCCAATTTTTGTGACTCTCAATAATATGTTACAAGGTGTGACAAATCACATTTTGTCACATTATTTAATGTAACATTATATTATATGAAATAATATAACACTTTGGGAATACAAAACAACCATAGGGTGGACCATAGCAAATGTCAAGGGAATAAGCCCAACTATGTGTATGCACCATCTTCTTCATGAAGATGGATTCAAGCCTTCTAGAGAGGCTCAAAAAAGGTTAAATCCACCTATGATGGAGGTAGTTAAGAAGGAGATACTGAAGCTCTTAAGTGTGGGTGTGATTTACCCTATTTCAGATAGCAAGTGGGTGAGTCCATTTCAAGTAGTTCCTAAGAAATCAAGCATCGCTGTTGTTATCCCAAAAATTTGAAAGGAATGACGTGACAGTGAAATTGACACGTGGCATGAGTCAGTAGGGTGATCTGGCTTAGTAATGGCCCAATACATCAGTTAAGGAATGAGACAGATAGTCAAGCCAAATACGCCCGATCGAAGAGAGTATTTAGACTGGGGGTTGCTTGGCTTAGACCTCAGTTTAAAGACCCATATAATTAAATTGGTGCCAAGTCCAAGAAAGTGAAGGGGAGGTATGAATTTTGGTTCAAGATATAAAAACAGTAGGTCCGATCGGACCTAAGCTTAGGGGACCTCTTGTTAAGCTTGGCTCGAATGAGTTCAAAAAGAATAAGGCTCAAGTTTTACTCAAAAGGGGAAAGCCACATAGTGGTCGATCGAGCATACACATAGGAGGTACCTTCGACCATTCAGGTCCAAGGAGAAGTAGATGGTGGCTCGGACCACCTTGGTCCGAGGAGAGAAGCCTAATGCCCGATCGAGCATTTGGTTGAGCGAAGAGGTTCAAACCTAGTTGGCCTAAGGAGAAGGATGTGTGCCCGATCGAACGTGGTCTTGTGGGTACCTTGGACCATTTTGATCCAAGGAGAGGTGGTGGCTCAGACCACCTAGGTCCGAAGAGAGAGGACCAAGGTCCGAAGAGAGAGGACCAAGGTCCGATCGGACCTTGGTTAGCCAAAGGAAGCTTGGACCATTTAGGTCCAAGTAAAGGGGCATTATGCCCGATCGCACAAGATCTCCCCCGATCGCACATGACCTCCCCCGATCGTGCAAGACGCCTGCAGGAGCGCTTGGACCATGTTGGTACGAGGATATGCTAGGAAGAAGATGGCTCGGACCATCTTGGTCCGAGGAGCAAAGTGTAAGGTCATATTGGACCTTGATTGAAGGAGTCAAATAAGGTGGTTTGAACCACCTTAAGCCAAAGAAGACAACCATTGTGTCCGATCGGACACAATGGAGGAGTATACCTCGAGTGTAGTTGACCTTTGGTCCAAGGAGAGCCATGCGAATGCTACCTTTGACCTACGTGAAGCTTGAAGAATAGTCAACATGCATGAGAAGCTACGTCAAACTGCCCGAAAACTACTTCAGTGAGAATTGGTCTAAGCATCCGGGAATCACTCAATCCTCACTCGAAATTAGGGATCAGTTATATTTTGAATGTTTATTTTGTAATATAAATATTAGGTAAATAATAGAATATCCCGATCAAAAGGGGATATCAGTTGAGAACCCAGGTCTATAAATAGGGACTTGGGAGGATCGTAAAAGGACTTTTGGCAAAAATTGAGAGTGAATCTGTATTCTAGAGAGAGAAAGTGTGTTGTTCTTGAGAAAAACCCATTTTTGTATTCTGGAGTATCTCACACTGAAGAAACTCAGTTGACAAGGTTCATCTGATCTTGAGTGTGAATATAATAATAAAATCTCTAAGTGGATTAGGCTATTACCGATCATCGGGGCTGAACCACTATAAAAACCTTGTGTTATTTACTTCCGTTCATAAAAAACTGTCTGTTGTCGTTTATAATTCTCTTGAAGGTTGTCGTAGTTGACGTTCTCACGTCGTTGGCTAAATTCACAGTCAACATTTTGGTGCTTTCATTGAGAGCCTGAAGAGAAAACAGACAGTCCCTAAAGCGATATGGCGCCTAAGAACACCACTGCGGCCTCCAAGAGGGCAAGCACCTCCAGGGAGCATGCTAGATCGGAAAATCCTAACGTTCAAGATCGTGAGAATGAGCCTAGGGTCGTGCTTGAGGATGTAGCTCCTGAAGTTGAGGAGCTCCAGGAGACCATGAGCGCGTTCCAGGATGAGTTGGCCCAGTTCAATGCTAGGCAGGAGGCCTTTGCTGAGGAAATGGCCAAGCAGAGACAAGAGATGGACGCTAGGAGCGAGGAGATCCGTCGACAGCAAGAGGAGGCCGACAGGCGACACCGCGAAGCTGCACTTGCTCTGGAGGCAGCTGCGCAGTTGACCCGAGCCAATGCTCAAGCTATGCCTGGGGTGATACCCACTCAAAAAGCAAGGACCATAGAGGCTGGTCAAAAGAAAGCTGATAGACCAGCAAGAGGTGGTGGTAACCCACCTGGTCATGAGGAGGAGGGAGTACGATCACGCACTGCCTCTACCCAAAGGGGGAATTCTAAGACCCCCTCAAGGAGCCATAGATCAGAGACTTCCAGGTCAGGAAGTCATAAGTCTGGCAGTAAGAAAACACCTTCTGAGCAGGGGCATAACAAAGCCCCTCGTGGCAAGGAAACTTCACACTTCAAAGATGGACATGGGCGTGATGAAGGTGACAGTTACCACACCAACCAGTCGAAAGAGAAGAATAATAACCGACGAGAGGGAGATAATCAACCAGCTCAAACGGGGAAGCCACCACGACATCCCAACCAGCGTAATGGCAAAGAGCACGCTCCACCTAATAGACCCTCCGAAAAGACTCGGAGTACGGTGTTCGACCGGTTGGGAAAAAACACTGCTCAGAAGGACCTAAGGGACATCATTGATGACAGAAGGAGGACCGCTCCGTTCGAAGGGCAGGAGCCGATCCGTCCTACTAGTCGAGTAGAAATACTTGACGTGGATGCGCTGGATAGGAGTGCCCGACCTAGCGGTCCCGAAAGTGCGTCCCCAGCAGTGGCCCCAGCCATCCAAGCCCAGCTTGATGCTTTGACGGCGGCAGTACAAGGTTTATCCAAACAACCAGTTATTGATCCAGTAGACCACAGAAATGGTAGCCCTTTTTGTGCTAGAATAAGAGCAGCCCAACCACCAAGGAAATACAAGGCGCCGATATTGCCAGTTTATACAGAAAAGGCAGACCCGGTGAGACACGTTGGGAAGTTCGAAGATCAGATGGAGCTGCTTGGGGTGAGTGACGATTACCGCTGTAGAGTCTTCCCCACCACCTTGTCAGACACTGCCCAAGAGTGGTACTGGAAGTTCAAACCCGACTCCATCACCTCTTGGGAGAGCTTTAGGAAGGAGTTCTGCAGGCAGTTTAGCACTGCCCGAACCCCTCCAGTTTATGCCAACCACTTGGTGGATATTAGGCAAGGCAAAGATGAATCTCTCAAGAACTACATACAGAGGTTTATGAGAGAAGCCAATCGGGCTACCGCTGTTGGAGATGAAGGGAAGATGGTTGCGATCTCCTCGGGTATTATTTATCGAAGTCCTTTGTGGGACAGCATTCACCGCCATCCAATTTCAACTTTACAACAGTTCTTGGACCGTGCAGATAAGTACATGAAGTTGGACGATGCCATTGAGAAAGGAGAGAACGGGTTGAACAACCCAAGTGGATCGGGGGATACTCCAAAGGATAGCGGAAATGATCAAGGCGGTAGTAAGAAACGTGGGAATAACGGGTCTGACCACCGCAGTGAGAAGAAAGCTAAGTCTGGGTCGAATGACAAACCTACGAAGTATGAACCTCGATTCACCAACTACACTACTCTTTCGGCAACCCGAGCGGAGATCTATCTAGCCAGCCATCAGGAGGTCCCTTACCGAAGGCCCCCTCCAATCAAGAAGGAAATGAGTAAGAGGGATAAGAACAAGTTCTGTCGTTTCCATGGAGACTATGGTCATGACACGAACGAGTGTAACCACCTTAAGGATGAGATAGAGTTTCTCCTCCGTTCGGGGAAACTAAAAAAATATAAGGCAGAGAAAACCCAAGGAGAGGGAAGCAACAATAATCCTGGGTTCAAGCGACAACGGTCCCCACCTTTGCAACCTGAACCTGTGGACTTCACACTAGATACAATATGTGGAGGACCACATCTTGCGGGTGATAGCAGCAAGGCGAGGGAAAGATATGCTCGCACCCTTCGTCATGAGTTGGAGGCAGCGTCCACATCCGAGGTTATGACGATGGAGGAGAGACCATCAAAGAGCCCAAGGTATGAAAGTGAGTCCCTCACCTTCACTGAGGAGGATGCCAAACACGTGAGGTATCCTCACAATGACCCTCTCGTAGTGACAGTTCAAATAGCTAACATGAAGGTGAAAAGATGTCTGGTTGATACGGGAAGTTCCGTAAACATTATTTATAAGTCCTCTTTTGAAAAAATGAAGCTATCCATCAATGACTTGAAACCATGCTCTCACGTCATTTACGGGTTTACTGGAGAGGGACTATCACCAGCTGGAACAATAAAGTTGCCAGTCACCACGGGGGAAGCTCCCAAGCATGAAACCGTGATGACTGAATTTTTGATTGTTGACTGCCCGTCTGCCTACAATGTGGTTATTGGTCGACCACTACTCACCAACTTGCATGCGGTAGTTTCAATTTGGCACCTCTCTATGAAGTTCCCGACCAGCGTTGGCGTAGGCTACGTCCAAGGAGACCAAAGGGAAGCTAGAGAGTGTTATAATGCCTCCATAGCTAAGGCAAAGAAAGGTGCCAAGGAAAACAACATGATTGTGTGTGTTGAAGGAGGGGAAGTGGATGAGATGGACGTAGACCAGAGTCTTGTTGTAGTAAACGATGAAGAGGTGTTGAAGGGGTGTGACCAGGAGAGCACTCCCAGTTCGAAAGAGCAGAAGACCCCATCAGGTGATGAAGTCACCAAATAGGGCGTTGCCCAAAGCGAGGAAAGAGATATTGATCCTCGCTTTGGGGATTATGAGAGTGATGTGGGACCGTCCGAGGAATTAGAGGAGGTCCCTATAGATGAGAATGACCCGACAAGAGGGGTCAAGATTGGGAAGAAATTGAAAGCTGAGGTGAGGGCACAACTGATAGAGTTCTTGCGAAGGAATCAGGATGTCTTCGCCTGGTCTCACAAGGATATGGTGGGTATCTCACCAACTGTGATCAGCCATGTGCTCAACGTAGATGAAAGGTATCCAGCGGTACAGCAGAAGAGGAGGTTACTTGACAAGGATCGAGCAAAGGCTCTTAAGGAGGAAGTAGAGCGGTTGAAGGAGAACGGGTTTATTAGAGAGGCATACTACCCAGCTTGGGTTTCAAACCCAGTCTTGGTGCCTAAACCCAATGGAAAGTGGAGGACTTGTGTAGATTTTACTGATCTAAACAAAGCATGCCCGAAGGATTGTTTCCCTTTACCGAGAATAGACCAGTTGGTGGATGCAACCTCTGGTCACGAGACCTTGTCCTTCATGGACGCATATTCGGGATACAACCAAATCAGCATGCATCCTCCTGATGAAGAACATACCAGCTTCCGAACGGATATAGGGCTCTATTGCTATAGAGTGATGCCCTTCGGGTTAAAGAATGCAGGAGCTACCTACCAGCGCCTGGTGAATGGCATGTTTCGTGACTTAATCGGCAAAAGCATGGAGGTATACGTAGATGATATGCTGGTGAAGTCGAAAGAAGCTGGGGGGCACGTGGGAGACTTAGAGGATTGCTTTGCAATCTTGAGGAAGTATAACATGAAATTAAACCCCCTCAAATGTTCGTTTGGAGTGGGTTCTGGGAAATTCCTTGGGTTTATTGTCAACTCCAGAGGAATAGAAGCAAACCCTGAAAAGATCAAGGCTCTCATAGAGATGAAGTCTCCCACAAGAATAAAGGAGGTGCAAAGCTTGACTGGGCGGATTGCGGCTCTAAGCAGGTTCGTCTCAAAATCAACGGACAAGTGCGTCTCGTTTTTTAACCTGCTTAAAGGAGGCAAGAAGTTCGAGTGGACCGCAGAGTGTGAACAAGCTTTCCAGGCGATAAAGGAACATTTGGCTCAACCTCCTGTTCTTTCTAAACCAGTTGATGGAGAGGACCTACTTGTATATCTAGCAGTCACGGAACACGCTGTTAGCGCTGCTTTAGTACGTGAGGAGGATAAAGTGCAGCACCCAGTGTATTACGTTAGCAAGCGTTTGATAGGAGCGGAGTCCCGATACCCCATGATTGAGAAGTTGGCTTACTGCTTGGTACTTGCATCACGAAAGTTGAGGCCGTATTTCCAAGCACACCCCATCAAGGTCCTCACTGACCAGCCTCTTCGCCAAGTTTTGCAAAAACCGGAGTCGTCTGGTCGGCTACTTAAATGGGCGGTCGAGCTAGGCCAGTTTGAAATCAAGTACCAACCAAGGACTGCTATTAAGGGTCAAGCCTTGGCGGATTTCATCGCTGAGTGTACCGGAATCGTTGAGGTCCCTAACCAACAGGAGAGTGTTACTGGGTTAAAAGAAGAAGTTCCTGCTTGGCAACTTTTCGTTGATGGATCGTCGAACGAGCACCATTCAGGAGCTGGGATTATACTGGTCACACCAGAGAAGCACCGAATTCATTGTGCACTGAGGTTCGGATTCAATGCTTCTAATAACGAAGCAGAGTATGAGGCCCTCTTAGCAGGCTTGCGACTGGCTAGAGATGTACGTGCCCGGTCGGTGGAGATAAACAGTGATTCCCAATTGGTGGTTTATCAAGTATTAGGGGAGTACCAGGCGAGGGGCCTACGCATGGTGGCATACTTAAACAAAACTAAAGATTTACTAGCCCAGTTCGAGGAGTATACCATTAAGCTAGTACCAAGGGAGCAGAATTCCAATGCTGATGCTCTGGCAAAGCTTGCAAGTGCGAAAGATGCCGAAACACTGAATATAGTTCCAGTAGAGTACTTGGCAGAGCCAAGTATTAATAGAGAAGAGGCCATGCCGATTACGATAGTCGACACCTGGATGACTCCCATCATTGCTTACCTTGAACATGGGACGCTCCCAGATGGTCGTAATGAAGCAAGGAAAGTTATGAGGCAAGCTGCTAGGTACACCATGGTGGATGGAGTGTTATATAGGAGAGGATACTCCTTACCTCTCCTCAGGTGCATAACCCCCGACCAGTCAAAGAGCTTATTAGCTGAAGTGCATGAGGGGTTTTGTGGAGATCATGCTGGGGGGCAGAGTCTATCTAAAAAGATCTTGAGGCAAGGATTTTTCTGGCCTACTATGAACGAAGACTCTATGGAATATGTGAAAAGGTGTGACAAATGCCAAAGATTTTCTAAGGTACCCAGAGCACCACCAAATCTTTTGAGGCAAATGCAAAGTCCGTGGCCTTTTGCAGTATGGGGCATTGATTTGATCGGGAAGTTACCCAAAGGAAAGGGAGGAGTGCAATTCGCTGTGGTCGCAGTAGATTATTTTACTAAATGGACTGAGGCCGAACCATTAGCCACGATTACATCGAAGAAAGTGTTGGACTTTGTTGTTAAAAATATAATATGTCGCTATGGTCTACCTAAAAAGATAGTGTCTGACAATGGCACCCAGTTTGACAGCGACATATTTACCGATTTTTGCACTCGGCATGGCATCACCAAAAGTTTCTCCTCGGTGGCCCATCCTCAGGCCAATGGGCAGGTTGAAGCAGTGAACAAAACATTGAAGGACACTTTGAAGAAGCGCCTGGAACAAGCTAAGGGTGCTTGGGCAGATGAGTTACCAGAAGTCCTTTGGTCGTATAGGACTACCGCTCGGACGGCAACTGGCCATACCCCATTCTCTTTAGCATATGGGTATGAAGCCATGTTACCTGTGGAGGTAGATCCACCCTCTCATAGAAGGACCGTTTACAACCAAGAGGAGAACCATCAGTTGTTGGCAGAATCATTGGACTTCCTCGAAGAAAGAAGAGAGGAGGCAAGCCTCAGAGTAGCAGCTCATCAACAAAAAGTGGCACGCTACTTCAATTCCAGAGTGCGAGATCGAAAGTTCCAGGTCGGAGATTTAGTCCTAAGGAAGGTGTTTGTTAGAGACCCAGCAGCTGGTGTGCTAGGACCGAACTGGGAAGGACCATATCAAATTGAACAGGTCTTACCGCCCGGCACTTACAAGCTTGCTCGATTGAATGGGGAGCTAATCAGAAACTACTGGAATGGCGAGCACTTGAGAAAATATTATCAATAAATACTACTTGCAGAGTAGTAGCTTTGTATCAAGTGCTTAACTTGTTATTTAAGTTTTTTGTTTGTGAACTGGTTATTTGCTACCCAGTCACATTATTTTGAACAATGTTATTTTGTTTGGAACTCGTTGTTAGACACGTTTTGTCATTTATTATTACGAGTAATAAAAGAGACCACACGCATTGTGGTCGTACCTTGCTACAAACTTTGCATATGTGTTGATTATTTTTGTTGGGCAGTGTACTGTCATAATAATTTAAACAAAACAGGTCTTTTAAAAACTAATGTACTGGACAGTGTTCAACTGGTCGGTATCATAATATGGAGGACCAACGTTTAGATAATATTTATGTAGTGGTCAACTACTGATATATTTTCGTATATTTCATGTGTTTCACGAGTAGTAACTACTCGAACAAATCCGATCAAGTAGTAAGTGATCAAGGATTTATCCACCCTCAATCACTTGGGGGGCACATAGGGTATACTGGTATGTATTTCAACACAGGCAATAAGAGCACGAGCAAATATGTTTGTTTTTGGGCTGACTTGTAAGTTTAGGAGTCTAAAACAGCCGTTAAGCTAACTTGTTTTACAAAGCTTAAGTAACTTAGAATTTTTCAAATTCTAAGTTAAAAACTGATATTCGTGTAACAAGACATTTACGCTCATAAAAAGTTAGAGCAATAAGAGCATGAGGAAGTATATTTGGTGTGAACTTATGGAATGGTAAAAATTTCTAAGTTAAAAAACTAAATTCTCATGTGAAATTAAAGGCATCCAAAAACTTTGCTATGCACAATAAAAACTTAGAAGTTTGAAATTGTCAGCAAGGAAAGAGTAAAGTGCTAAATGTCAAAATAGCTCACTAGTTCGAGCAACAAAATACAAAGTAAAGTAGACTGTGATGAACTATAAGAGGGAGTCACAGGCGAGCTCCTCTAGAGGGTTGATCGACTCCCTCCTCTGCATCAACTGCTCCTCTCGCTCGAAATGATATAGCAGAGCAGGTTGGGGCGAGTGCAGGAAGGTTGACAGCTTCTTCAGCGGCTCTTGCTTCACATCTGGCAAGATCCTCTGCTTGGGCCTCCTTGGGGAAACAATCAAGATTAAGAGGCTTGTTCAGCTTCCAGACCTTATAGAAGCAGTCAAAACTGGCCTCCTCAAAGCGAATCAAGTCAAGCTCTTTTTCTTGCTTCAGCTCTTCGTTCTCGCTAATCAACCTCTCATTGTCTCGAACTAACTCTTTAATATCGAGGGATTGCTTCTCCAATTGAGTTGTCAAGGAAGCATTGTTTTGAGCCTGCTTTTTGAGAGACTCGTCCCGTTCAGCTATAGTTCTCTCTGCTTGCTCCAGCTTGGACCTGGCCTCCACCAGTTGATCGTCCTGCACCTTGATCAGCTCCTTGTAATCTACGGCTCGAAGCTGAGCATGACCAATGGTGACAAGTGACTGCATGGAAGACAAAAAGTTAATACAAGTGAAAATACTAATAACAAAGTATCTCGAGGAAAAATGCTTACCTTCATCAATTGAGCGAGTCCTCTCTTCAAGACAACTTCGACACTAAGTCGAGGGTAGGAGTCTAGGCTTTGAAGCGTCGATGCATCACGGCCAATATCCTCAAGAAGCCCCTTGCCCAGGTCGCTAACAGCACGAAAAAGCTCACTCGAACTACCCTGGTGAGTAGGAGTTAGGCTCGCAGAAGGAGGAAGGGAAGAGGGGGTCAATGGCGGAAGTGTAGTTGGTCCCCCAGGTTGCCTCCCTTGACTTGGCGGTACTACCTTCTGAATCTTCTGTGGAGGCGTAGAGCCACTTCCATCACCAATTTTCCTCTTTGAAGCAACGCAATCTCTGAACATGTCTGAATCTGCCAAGGATGATAAAACAAGATTGTTAGAGAAATAAACATAATGAAACATATGCAAGTGTATACTACAATTGTGATACTCTCTAATTACCAATTATAAAAAATATGCCTATTTTCACTAAGCATGTGTTACCTGCGTTGAAGATCTGATCAAGGAACTCATCCTCGTCGTCCGAGGATGAGCTAAGTTCCCCTTCAACCTGGATAGCTTTTCCTTTCCCAGGTTGAGCGGGAATAGTAGATCTACGCTGAGGATCAGGCTCTCTAATGACTAAGTCACCAGGTCTACGGGAAAGCGGAGAAGGCCCAGGAGAATGCCGATCAGTCATTTGCTCTGTGCCCTCGGTAGACTGACCAGGCGTGTCGTTCTCCCCGGTGGTACTTTCCACCACCAGATCCTGCTCACATGGCACCAGACTCACCATCTGGAGAAGGTCCAGCGTGACCAACTTTTTTACATCCTTCTCTTTAAGACTCATGTTAGCCAATTTCTTGGCCCGCCTAAACATCCCTTCAGTAGGCAATGGTCGCTCAAATGGACCCGAGCGCGTAAAAGCCAAGTTGTTGGCCTCAATATCCAATGTGAGGAAGTATTCCTTATGATATTTCCCGGCGTTTGACTTATGGGAGATGCCATTGAGATATGTAACCCCCCTATGCCTGTGATAGAAATGGAAGAAACCTGAGTTGTTGTGAGAAGGATTGGTCCGAAGATCAAACAGGTAATGCACCTCATGAGGGGTGGGCTCGTCCCAACCATTCAGAAAATAAAGAATATACAGCGCAGAGAGTGCCTGTATCCCATTCGGCGTGATCTGAAATGGGGAGACGTTGAAGTAGTCTGCTACAGACCGGAAATACATGTGCAGCGGGAGTGTTGCTCCAGCATGCACATGGTGCCTGGACCAGGCACAGTACCTTCCACCGGGCCTATTGGCTCTTTGGTGCGAGCCTGGGCACGTCACGTTTGCCCCGCTTAAGCCTAAAGCTTCAATGTGTTTCTGGAATAGCGCGGGAGTAAGTTTTGAGGTTTCGGCAACGAACCAGGAGGGTTCTTCTTCTCCCTCATCACGTGGCTTCTGGACAGCCAAATCCTGAATCGCGGTAGCAAATTTCAGAGAAGGCTTTCTTGGAGCTGTGGTAGTGCGGGTTTGATTACGCTGTACCACCTTCTGTACTGCTCTGCGGGCAACCTGCGGGTCGTGTTCCTGAGGGAGCCTGTTAGATTGCTTCACCCTCATCGTCGACTCAGAGGCTTGTCGAAGAAACTGTTCCTCGTGGAGAAGATATAAAGCTGAGCGAGGGAGGATCTGTTTGAAGCGGTGAAGACGATCCTCTGGAGTGTAACCGGTAGACGAGCCTGGTGAGGAATCGCTATTCAAGGGAGTCTCGATTGTTTGCGGGGCGGATGATTCGGAGTCCGTATGGTTGTCACCTCCCCTATAGTCAGAGCGATTCATCTACAAAAATGAATAAAAAATGGGGAGGTGAGTAACCATACAGAAAAAATTCATCAAAAATAAGAGTTATTTTTATACTTGGAAAATTTTGTCTAAGTTATAAAAATATAACGCATATAAAAAAAAAAAAATTTAATGCTCAAAGGTGCCTAAAAGGTACTTAAAGTATTGAACTTGTTAAAGCTTATAGAAGGAGGCATTGTTGGGATTTTCCTATAAGACTAAGTTCCTTATGTGTGTAGTTAACATACAGAGGTTGGGTATACACTTGGAAGGAAAAGAAGCCAAGGTCTACGGAATGTGGTCCGATAGGACCGTATGATTGTTCTAAGGGACAACTAAGCATTCGATCGAATGCCAAGATAGGATGGGTACTCATGACCAAAAGAGGCGTTCAGAGCCCATGGGTCAAGGAACCGTGCATCCACGCGAGCCCAGAGCAAAGTGCACTTGGTCCGATCGGACAACTTCTAGCCAGGAGACGTCCTGCCTCGCCACCGCTCGAGCTTCACGCGAAGTCCCCAAGACGTCCGATCGGACATAGCACGCACGAGGAGAAGATGTTGAGGTCCGATCGGACGTGTGCCTCGTGCCTCCAAAAAACTCCTAGCCAGCAACTGCAACAATTCAGGACCGATCGGGCATAGGTGTCAAGGGAGGTTCGAAATTTGCTGTCAAAAATTCGGGCACTTAAAAGCCAAGGAAGGGAAGTGTGGTCCGATCGGACCACACATTTGTCTGAAATTTTTCGAATCTCCGATCGGGTATGAAGAGAAAAGCAACCACTTCCAGCCTTGGACAAGAGCTCCGATCGAACCTAATGACTTAACCACAACTTAAGGAGGCGTCGTTGGCTAAGGTGTTTTGGCGTGGGCTCCGGTCGAACATAAGGTCCGATCAAACCAGATGGAACTTGCACGCCTCAAGAGACGCGTATGCCCAGAATTTCTGGGCAAAAAACCATGTAAAAAATGGCCCCTAATGGCATACTTTGCCTACCCCTAATCCGAACCAAATAGACAAAGCCCTAAAAATCCCTAGTCTCAAACACATTCCATCATTCACATAAAAAAAAAAAACAAGATCAAAGCATATAAATGAAAGGTTTTCTCCATGTTCTTAAAAACCCATTACACTATCAAAACCCTCAAAACCCATATTCATGTTTATGTCAAAATACCAAAAATGTCTTGAAATTCCTAAAAGCTTAAGGGAAAATTCGGGTTACCCATGCCACAAACCTCATCAAGACAACAAGCAAACACATTGAACAAGACATATTCAAGAACTTCAAGAACATCCAAGGCACAAGCATATTCGGCCATGGCATTTTTTTTAGAAAAAAATGTAGCAATCTAAGAGGCATGGAGAAGAAGACTTACCCAAGGTTGGAGAGTTTTGATTTTACTTGGAGGATGCTTGAAGATGAAGAGCTCCCCTTTAAGCTTGTGAAGTCGGCAAGAGGAGGGGGTCCTTGAGAGGGTTTCGGCCAAGAGAGAAGATGAAGGGTTTTTTTTAGAATAATTTTTTGTATGTGTGAAGAAGAGAATGTAAGGTGGAGATATTTAAAGGGAAAAAAGTGGGTTTTTCATTTACTTTTGGACCTTTGATATTCTGGGACTATTTTTCTCTCCACGATCATGGGTGGATTTTTGCAGTGATCGTAGGTCTGCTGCATGAAGATGAACAGTTATTATTTTTCATAATGACTTCAGCGGAGAAAAAGTTTATTACGTGAATAAATCATATAATAAACTTAGGGGGCAAATGTTATCCCAAAAATTTGAAAGGAATGACGTGACAGTGAAATTGACACGTGGCATGAGTCAGTAGGGTGATCTGGCTTAGTAATGGCCCAATACATCAGTTAAGGAATGAGACAGATAGTCAAGCCAAATACGCCCGATCGAAGAGAGTATTTAGACTGGGGGTTGCTTGGCTTAGACCTCAGTTTAAAGACCCATATAATTAAATTGGTGCCAAGTCCAAGAAAGTGAAGGGGAGGTATGAATTTTGGTTCAAGATATAAAAACAGTAGGTCCGATCGGACCTAAGCTTAGGGGACCTCTTGTTAAGCTTGGCTCGAATGAGTTCAAAAAGAATAAGGCTCAAGTTTTACTCAAAAGGGGAAAGCCACATAGTGGTCGATCGAGCATACACATAGGAGGTACCTTCGACCATTCAGGTCCAAGGAGAAGTAGATGGTGGCTCGGACCACCTTGGTCCGAGGAGAGAAGCCTAATGCCCGATCGAGCATTTGGTTGAGCGAAGAGGTTCAAACCTAGTTGGCCTAAGGAGAAGGATGTGTGCCCGATCGAACGTGGTCTTGTGGGTACCTTGGACCATTTTGATCCAAGGAGAGGTGGTGGCTCAGACCACCTAGGTCCGAAGAGAGAGGACCAAGGTCCGAAGAGAGAGGACCAAGGTCCGATCGGACCTTGGTTAGCCAAAGGAAGCTTGGACCATTTAGGTCCAAGTAAAGGGGCATTATGCCCGATCGCACAAGATCTCCCCCGATCGCACATGACCTCCCCCGATCGTGCAAGACGCCTGCAGGAGCGCTTGGACCATGTTGGTACGAGGATATGCTAGGAAGAAGATGGCTCGGACCATCTTGGTCCGAGGAGCAAAGTGTAAGGTCATATTGGACCTTGATTGAAGGAGTCAAATAAGGTGGTTTGAACCACCTTAAGCCAAAGAAGACAACCATTGTGTCCGATCGGACACAATGGAGGAGTATACCTCGAGTGTAGTTGACCTTTGGTCCAAGGAGAGCCATGCGAATGCTACCTTTGACCTACGTGAAGCTTGAAGAATAGTCAACATGCATGAGAAGCTACGTCAAACTGCCCGAAAACTACTTCAGTGAGAATTGGTCTAAGCATCCGGGAATCACTCAATCCTCACTCGAAATTAGGGATCAGTTATATTTTGAATGTTTATTTTGTAATATAAATATTAGGTAAATAATAGAATATCCCGATCAAAAGGGGATATCAGTTGAGAACCCAGGTCTATAAATAGGGACTTGGGAGGATCGTAAAAGGACTTTTGGCAAAAATTGAGAGTGAATCTGTATTCTAGAGAGAGAAAGTGTGTTGTTCTTGAGAAAAACCCATTTTTGTATTCTGGAGTATCTCACACTGAAGAAACTCAGTTGACAAGGTTCATCTGATCTTGAGTGTGAATATAATAATAAAATCTCTAAGTGGATTAGGCTATTACCGATCATCGGGGCTGAACCACTATAAAAACCTTGTGTTATTTACTTCCGTTCATAAAAAACTGTCTGTTGTCGTTTATAATTCTCTTGAAGGTTGTCGTAGTTGACGTTCTCACGTCGTTGGCTAAATTCACAGTCAACAGCTGTGGTAAAGAATGATGAGGTTGAGTTAGTGCCCACAAGAGTCCAAACAAGTTGGGAAGTTTGTATTGATTATAGAAATTTGAACACTATAACTAGAAAAGACCACTTCCCTTTGCCATTTATCGATTAAATGCTTGAAAGATTAGCGGGACATACTTATTATTGCTTTCTTGATGGTTATAATCAGATTGTTATTGCTCCTGAAGACCAAGATAACACCACATTTGCATGCCCATTTGGCACATTTGCTTTTCATAGAATTCCATTTGGATTATGCAATGCTCCCCCCACTTTTTCATGATGTATGGTTAGTATTTTCTCAGGTTACATAGAGAACGTCATAGAAGTGTTTATGAATGATTTCAGTGTCTATGGTGATTCTTTTGATAAGTGCCTCCCCAATTTAACTCTAGTTCGTAAACGATGTATTGACACTAATCTTGTATTGAATTGGGAGAAGTGTCACTTTATGGTACAACAAGGTATTGTTTTGGGGCATGTTATTTCAGAAAAATGGATTGGAGTGGACAAGGAAAAAATTGATCTCATTCGTTCTCTTCCACCACCATCAAGATTGCTTCTCCCTTATGCAATCTTCTTCAAACAGATGTGACATTTGAATTTAATGATAAATGTTTGTTTGCATTCAACAAATTAAAGGAATCCTTGACATCAACACCTATTATTCAGCCACCGAACTGGGAGTTACCATTTCAAATAATGTGTGATGCTAGTGACTATGCAGAAGGAGCGGTCCTTGGGCAAAGAGTTGGTAAGGTTCCTCATGTTATATACTATGCCTCCCAAACTCTTAATGATGCTCAATTTAATTACTCTACTATGGAGAAAGAGATTTTACCGGTTATCTTTGCTTTAGAAAAATTTCGATCTTACTTGATTGGAACTAAAGTTATTGTTTACACTGACCATGCAGCTGTTAAATATTTACTAGCTAAGAAAGAAGCGAAGCCCAGACTTATTCGGTGGATTTTACTTCTGCAAGAATTTGATCTTGAAATAAAAGATAAGAAAGGATCATAAAATTTGGTGGCTGATCATTTAAGTAGACTTATTCGGGATGAAGATAACTTGCAATTAAATGAAAAATTTCTCGATGAACAACTCCTCGCTCTTAAAGAAGTTATTCCATGGTTTGTAGATATTGTTAATTATTTAGCCACTAAAGAGTTACCAGGAGACATTACACAAACTCAAAAGAACAAGATTAAGCATGATGCTAAGTTTTATATTTGGGATGAGCCTTATTTATGGAAACATTGCGCTGATCAAGTCATTCGAAGGTGTGTTCCCGATTATGAATTTCAATCTATCCTTGCTTTCCCACATTCTCATGCTTGTGGAGGTCATTTTGGACCAAAAAGAACAGCCCATAAAATACTTGACAGCAGTTTTTATTGGCCTACCATCTGTAAAGATTCATATGCATATTGTAAAGCATGTGACCATTGTCAACGAGTTGGTAATATTAGTGCTAGGGATCAAATGCCCCAAACTCCCATACTTATTGTCGAGATTTTTTTATTTATGGGGCATTGATTTTATGGGATCATTTCCATCGTCATTTAATTTTGAGTATATTCTTTTAGCGGTATATTATGTGTCTAACTGGGTGGAAGCAAAAGCAACTAAAGTGGATAATTCTAAAACAGTGGTTGAGTTCATTCGATCGAATATTTTTGTGAGATTTGAAACTCCAAGGGAAATAATTAGTGACTGAGGTACTCACTTCAGCAATAAAATGATTGAAGCTTCATTTCGGTGCTATCAAGTTACTCATGAAGTAACCACTGCCTACCACCCACAAGCAAATGGCCAAGTCGAGATATCGAATAGAGAAGTCAATTCTATTCTTGAAAAGACGATGAATCCAAATAGAAATGATTGGAGTATAAGATTAGATGATGCCTTATGGGCATATCGCACGACCTATAAGACACCTCTCGGTATGTCTCCATATCGGTTGGTGTATGGAAAGCCTTGCCATTTATCGGTTGAATTGAAGCATAAAACTTGGTGAGCTATGAAAAAGTGTAACATGGAGATGGACAATGCAGGTCAACAAAGAATGCTGGAATTACAAGAGCTAGAAGAAATTTGTAATGATGCTTATGAGAGCTCTAAGATTTAAAAAGAAAAGACCAAGCCTTTCATGATAGAAATAGAATTATTCAGAAAACATTTGATGCGGGACATAAAGTATTATTGTATCATTCTCGTCTCAAACTCTTTCCAGGTAAGTTGAAGTCCCGATGGGTTGGACCATTCATAGTGGTACATCATTATCATCATGGAGCGGTAGAAATTTCAAGTCCATCAGTAGGAAAAATACTCAAGGTAAATGGCCAGAGATTGAAGCCTTATTATGAGTCTTTCGAGGAGGAACAAGCTATTGTGATTCACCTCTTTGATTCGGAATATGTTGATGAGGTATGAAAAAGTTTTATGTCAAGCCAGCGACGTTAAACTTAGCTAAAGTTTATGTATTTTATTTTAAAATTTATTGTTTTATTATTATTTTTCCATGTATTATTTTTAACTTAGCTTTAGTTTTATTTTTTTTTTTAAAATTTGGCCAAGTGGCCTGTGGCTGCTGCCAACCCTATTACAGGTCGCGGCCTGGAGAACAGAACGTAGTGGCCGCGACCACCAATAGGCCCAGGCTGCGGCCAATGTGCGATTTCAGCACCATTTTTTTTTTTAAAACTCCCATTTCATTTTTTATCCACTTCCCACACAATCAAAGACCCCAAAACCGAAAAAACTCTCATTTTCACACAAAATTTCATCATTTTCCCCTAATTTTCAACCAAATTATTCCCCACAATCATCACAATTCTCATCATCAATCTTCATTCTCTACCATTTTTCATCTATTCTCACTAAAATCTTCCTTTTCTATAAAAAATTCCCTTTCAAAATATAAAGTCCCATAATTCCAAATTTGACAATTGATGTTATTCAACTAGTTTCAAGGTTCTTCATTGACACAATCAAGCTTTCAAAGACTTTCTATAGTCAATCACAAGTAAGTAGCTTCTCTTTATTATTTGATTATTGGGTTTTGGGTATTGATGAATAAGATTTGGGGTATTTTGGATTATATAGTAATTTGTTGATGAATTACTTATATATTGTGATCATTGGCTTAGACTAAGTGTTTATGTTGTTATATTAGTAATGATTTCAATTTTGGGGAGATTGAATTACTACAACATAATTTTCCACTATTAGATTAGTCTATGCCTACTAAGTGTTTGATTAAAGTTCTTAGAGAAGTGTGTTTCAGTTTTAATGGGAATTGATTGAATATTTTTGAAGATGAAGTATTTATTTTTTTAGTAGATATTTGGTGGGAGTAATTAGAGGAGTTTGAATTTATATTTTTGGGGTATCTTCAATTATTCTCTTAGTGCTTAACTATTTGTGTTAAAAGAAGCTTAACCCTGAGTTTTGAAGTGAAGAATGGCACCAAAGAGATTTAGAAAGAATACCAAAGGCGCTTCATCATCTGAGGTTCAATTTGATGCCACCAAATTTATTTCTGAGGAGGCATTCAAACGCTATCAAGATGCGGTAGTAAAATAGAAAACGATGATTGAAGAGAGGGGGTTTGATATGGAGATTCGCCATAGGTATCCATCCATTGCGGAGCAGATTGAGAAAAGACATTGGACGAAATTTTGTTCACAACCAGATGCTTCAGTAATCCCTATAGTAAGAGAGTTTTATGCTAATGGAATTTCTCAAGTCACAGCTATGCCTACAATGCGATGGGTTAATGTGAATTTCTCAAGTGCATCCATAAATCAATTTTATGGGCTTCCTAGCATAGACAATGATGAGTATAGCCAAGTAGTTGATAATCCCGACTTTAATGAGATTATCCAATTTCTGTGCAAGACAAATACCCATTGGAAGTTAACTAAAACAGGTCATCCCATTAAGTTTAAGTGAGAGCCGATGAGAATTATTGAAAAAGTCTGGCATAAGTTTATTAATGCAAAATTATTTCCCACTAAACATGTCAGTGGTGTGAATGTGGATGCTGCCATACTTTTATATGCCATCTTGAAGGGGAAAACAATTGGTGTGGGGCACATTATCAAGTCCTCCATTCAGAACAGTTTCAGACATGTTTCTAAGGGGTTCTACCATCCCCATCTCATTACCGCCGTGTGTGCTCAAGCTGGTGTGAAATGGGATCCTTCCGAGCCTTTGTTGCAGCCCATGCATATACTAAATAGAACTTCCATCACTCGCTTTAAGGTCACTAACACTGTAGGGGCTAGCTCATCTTCTCAAACTCAAGCTAGGCCAATGCCATCAACCAAAAATATGACCTTGGCGAACCGTATGCCACTTGTGGAGGAATTGTACACTACCTCTCAAGAGCCGCATGCTCACCATACTGAATTCCAAACACACCAACAACGCATGATTGAGTGGGCTAGTAATCAAGACGTCTGTTTTAGGATGAATGCCATACACCTTGGCATGGAGATGGAAAATTATCCACCTGCACCACAGTGGATTCAATCGTATCCACCACCTATTCCCATGATGCAAGATGATAAGAACGAGGAGGAAGCTGAAGATGATTAAGGAGATGCTTGATTAATGAGAATTTACTTTGGTTGAGGGAGTTTTCTTTTTCTTTTTCTTTATTTTTATTTTATTTTTCATCGAGGAGAATGTATTGTATAAGTGTGGGGGAAGGGAATAACTTAAACTAAACTGCTTTGATTTTATTTTGTTGCATTGTTTTTGCTTTGATTTTATTTTTATTATGCTGCATTTTGCATGTTTTTATGTCGTGTTTTTTCCTATTCATTTTTAGTTTGTTTAGGTTGTCAAAAGCATGGTTATGTTGGAAGTTGTTTGCCAATGATAAAAAATTCTGATTGAGATGAGACTATTCCTAGGAAATTGATGAATTTTACATGAATTGTGTGCTTAACTCTTGTGTGGTTGTTACTTAAGCTTGATCTTAGATTTTTAAACATAATGTGTGTACAATTAGATGTACTTTTTCACTATTTTTAAACATAATGTGTGTACAATTAGATCTTATGCATGCTATTACTTATATATAGTCTCGACCACTCTAGAAATCATTGATTAATTGTTTGAGACAAAATCATAAGTACACATGACTAGGAAGATGATTAAGGCATGTTCTTTGGATCGTTTGAGCCTTTCAAGCTTACCTATGAAATTGAATATCCTAGTTTCCCATTTTTGAGCTATAATGACTAATCTTTTTCTTTTATAAGCCAATATCTAAACATTTGTGGCCTAAAATTTTTATCTTTTTCTGTGATCCATTACACCATAGTTTTATATGATTTTTTGATTTGGTGGGTTGGGTTATGGATTGTAAGAAAGGGAAGTTGCATTGGTTTGTTGGATTATAATGTGAAGTTATATCATCTACTATTTCTTCCAATGAGTTGAATTGAAGAAAAAAAAGAATAGAAAGAAATATGCACTGAGAAATATGAAGAAAAAAAAAGAAATTTTGCAAAAGTATAAGTGTGGTGAAAATAGTAAAATCAATGTGGAAAGAACAAAAGGGAGAGATTATGTATTATTTTTTAATTGTATGGGAAGTTTGTGAGAAGATATAGAGAATAGAAAGAAAAAAAAATATAGTCTATGGTGTGATTTAAGGTTAAATATTCTTTTTTCATCTACCTTAAACCTTAGCCTTGCAATACAAGCTTTTAAAGACCTTATGATTCTTGATTATGTGTGTTTACATTAGTGGAGAACAATTGGTTAATGTCTATGGAGTGGATATTTTTCATGAAAATATTATTATATATGAGACTTTAAAACATATTATGACATGTATAAATTGATTCAAATGTTTGTGTTTTGGTTTGTTTAATTATGCATAATCATAAATAAGATCAAGTTTTAAGTGGTGACTAGGCATTGAGTTGAAATTATGAGAAATGTGGAATTCATATTTTTCTTATAACTCATTTGGTTGATCAATCTTTGAGATAACTAACACTTTCGAAAAAATCATTGCTTATGTTTTATTTGTTTAGTTTTTAGTTTTTATTAGTGGTTTTGCTAAGGGACTAGCAAAGTTTAAGTGTGGGTGAATTTGATAAGGGTATTTTGGATATTATATTTGTTATCCTTTTGCACTTAGATAATGTTCATTTCAAGTGTTTTTAGGTGTTCTTAGCTTTGTTTTGCGAGTCTTTGATTTTTAAGCCATAAAATATTTTATAAGGTATTATTGATGAATTTGATACATTTTTGTGGTTAGGAATGAATGTGCAATGATAAGACTCGAGAAAATGAAGTTTGGAACAAGTTTGAAGTGTTTTAGAAGTCCCTAAACCCGAGGTTCGAGTTAAAGTTGAAGATTATGAAGAAAAAGCACGGAAGCAGAATTTGGTTTGTGGCCGCAGCCACCAACATTTACTGACCGCGGCATGGGAGTCAGGGAGTAGTGGTCGCGGCCATCACAATCTCCTGGTCGCAACCTCCATGAAAATCTGGCCCAGGAATCAATGGCCGCAGTTGTGCGACAACTTTTTTTTCTTAAAATTTCAATTTTAAATGTAATTTTTGGTGGAATATAAAAGGGATTAGGGTTAACTTTTATAATAACTTTGGATTGCGAATTTTAGAGTCTAGAGCAGTAGAGGAGGAGGAAAGACATCAGCAATAACATTCTTCAATCTATTTTTTCTTTCTCAAAACTCTTTTATTTTAATTAAATACTTATGTTTATGAATATGAATATGGTTATGGAGTAGTTTTCTTTATAGTTGATGGTTATTTCAAAACCCCAGACATGAGATCTTGAATGCATTGATGAATTTTATTTCTTCTATTCCCTTATATTAAATTGTTTCCATTTTTCTATTTGAATGTCATGGATCTTGTAAAATCTTGTTTAGACGACTGCTAATTAGGGTTTTGCATTATTCTACTATCATCTTAGGATTGCTATTCACCTAATAGTTTAGGATTCTAAGTAAAGTGATAAATTGCAATTAGAGTATTGTGACATGTATTTTGATTGTGATGAAATATAGAACCTAGGTTAAATGAATTGCATGCTTAATGAATTTGTTGCCTAGATTAACCTGTTTCCACAGAGTGTAATGATTTTACTAGGTTAAATAGATCGCATGCATAATGGGTTTATTGCTAGGTAAAATGGGTTAATTAAGAGCGCTTAGCTTTAATTAATTATAATAGGGAAACTGATAATTGACTGCTTAAGTGTTATCTGCGAGGTTAATAGTTTAATTGGGAATAGGGAATATTATTCGTCATTGTTGATAGATGTATTGTCAAAGGTGGAGAGTAATTCTTGACTATTTCTGTAATATCATTATATCCTTACTTATTCAATCTTTGATATTTATTTCATTTTATGTTTTCAGCTGTTAAAATTAAAACCCCTTTCTAATTTCAGTTTAGTTCTTATTTTGAATAATAATTTGATCATAGTCCTCGTGGGTTCGACCCTTATTTACCACTATACTAAAGTAGCTGGTATAAGTGAATAAAAAGATATAATTAAATTTTATACGGCATATGACACCCATCAAGGAGGTTCAATATTTAGAGCAACAACTTGATTTTGCACTATAACATATATTATTGTAAATATTGTTTTTAATGTGGAGTCCACAAAGTAAAAAATATGGGGATACCCACTATGTAACTGTAGATGCCAAAAATCCACCAAGGAAAAAATCTCTAGTCCCTGGTTGGAATACAGGGCTAAAGGTCACTTAGTCATGCTATCGAGCTCGAGCCTAGTTTGGCTCTGGTAAGCTAAGGGGCCAAGGTAAATATTGCAAGAGGGCGGGTGCACAAGGCCCTCACATAGTGAGGTCCGGCGTGCCCGCGCAAGGTTGACATGCTCATGGGTCAAGATGCACTCACATGCGTAAGGGTTGTCAAAGGCACCCAAGACATACGCCTACCTAAGTACAAAGGGCACCCGAGTCATATGCCTCAACCGCGCACTTGCGGCTCGCACAACAAGGCACAACTAGCCTCGCCCGAGTGCGTCTCGCGAGGTACGACCTCGCCAAGGACCCTCGCACAGCGAGGCACAACTCGCCTCACCCTACGCGCATCTCACGACCCTGCTGTGCGCTTGGGCCTCGCACAGCGAGACACAACTCGCCTCGCCCCACGTGCGTCTCGCAACCCTGCTGCTCGCCTGGGCCTTGCACAGCAAGACACAAATAGCCTCGCCCGAGTGCGTCTCGCAAGGTACAACCTCGCCAAGGAGCCTCGCACCACCATGGTCTCGCGGCTCCCATGGCCTCGCACCACCATGGTCCCACGGCCCCCAAGGTGCCTCGCACCACCATGGTTTCGCGGCTCCCATGGCCTCGCACCACCATGGTCTTGCGGCTCCCATGGCCTCGCACCACCATGGTCCTGCGACCCCCAAGGTGCCTCGCACCACCATGGTCTCGCGGCTCCCATGGCCTCGGGCCACACCTCGCCCAGTCGTGCCAAGGTGCCGTGTATCCGTGCCACACTTCGTCTCGCCCCGATGCCTCTATTCCGTGAGGCCAACGCCTCGCGTACCGGTATGGGGTCTAAGACCTATAGAAGGGGCATACGAGGAGAAATAAGAGAGACCCAAGAAATATTTGGTATCAAGCCAATAGTGGTATAGACAACTGAGTATATCGTTCATATTAACACACAAGCTTTCCTACACTTAGTAGAACGTGGAATAACTTTGAGCAAATACATGCCTTGGAGATGCGTGAACCACCATCAAGTACAAAGCACCCGTACATGTACGGGTGCAGGACGTACGACCATGTGGAGGACAGAAGCATGGCCCTGACATCTGTGTCATGCGAGTAGTGGAGGTATAACGTGGTACCAATACAAGAGTACTTCTGCTGGCCCCTGACACGTACCAAAGCTGACCACCACTCCTTCAACACCACTACGACCTGTGCCACAACCCTGACAATGTACCTATGTACAATCTTGTCCCCTGGGACCACGATGTACCAGGAGCTATTAGAGCCCCAATATAAATAGACCTTCACCCCTCCAGCAAAGGGGTTGGAAAATTCATTGTACACTCAAGCTATTAAGCAATATACAAAGGCTCACTCCATTGTTGATCTGTGTTTATCCTTCCATACGTTCATTCTAAGTTCTTATCTAATTATCTCCATACTTACCTTTGAGTTTTCCGATCTAATTTCGTTGACGAGATTTCACCTTCAACAGTAACATTTACATGTAATGTGCCAATTTTTGTGCATTTCATTTATTAGTTTACATAATGTTTGAATAAATTAGTATTAAATTAGAGTAATGAATTAAAAGAGTTGTGGTCAAACAAAAAGTAATAAAATCAACCATAAAAGATGTAGTTGTTAGAATTGAGTGGTATATATATATGTTAACCGAGATTTTCGGCAACTATATTAATTAATGATATTTGCTAATAATGATAATGAAAATGGGAAATCGACACGGGGTTTTTACGTGGTTGGGGCGTTAACTAGCCTTAGTCCACGAGTCCATATATTAGAGCTAGAAGAAGCTGTTACAATGGAGTTTTCTAACTATATCTGGACAGAGTTTCTGCCCTTTTTTTTTCCTCCCCTTTCATGTTGTTCTACAGCTTATATTTATAAGCTGAGGGGGACATCGGGTCTGGGCCGGATCTGACCCAGGCCCATCAGAGGAAAGTGTAGAGGGGCCTTTCTAGTGAAGGCCCAATACAAAAAGATATACAATGCACAAAATTCAAACCAGCTAAGGCCCAATTAGTTGACCTGAGACACAAGCCTTCGCCCGACAAAACGACGCTTTGGCTCTGATCACTTCGAGTCACGAGGCTGATTCAGGAGACAAGACCGGTCAGGGTACTTGGCTGCGTAGTCCTGACACATCAGTGGACAATCCCAATGCTGCCTTTTCTGCAGGCGAAAAGTGGGGGGACAATGCCCACGCGAACTGAGGCGATTTCAGGATCCTGGGCGCCTGGCCCTTCAACTGGGGAGGAGGCGATCCAGGTCCGTTTACCTTTGGCCTGCTACATTTACCTCGGGCCCGGACCATTCCAGGCTTCGAGATGGGGACGCGTAGGCCGCGACGTTCCGGGCGCTCCGGACATCGCCGGGACCGTCCAAGCTGAAGATGAACCCGGAGGGACGTCCCGGACCCTTCCAAACGGGCCCAATCTGGAGTTCCTGGGCCAGGCCCAAATGCCGAGTCGGTCCCCTGACCGCGGGCCGGGGCGAAGGCCCAAAGCCCTTCCAGGAAATGGGGATAACAATATATATATATATATATTTAAAATAAATATATCTAAACATATACATATATATATATGATTTACTATTTACAAGTACTTATATAAGGAGGTGATATGACTTCATAGAATCATCTATATATGATTTACCTATTTTTCTCATAATTTATAATTTTTTCTAATTAATTTTATTTAACATTTATTATTTTTTTTTATTAATTAACAATTAAAAAATTTTCTATAATCCCACATGGTTTACAAACCATTATGTGTGTTATACTTATAGGCTATAAATAAAGTATCTTTCATTCACTTTGATTTGTCCAAATATTAGTATATATTTTTTTCTTATATGGGTGACTCATTTAACTCAATCTTGCCCAATACTTATATATTTGTTTTTTGAGTTCATCAAATTTATATTAATATTTAACATATTACTTATATTTATATATTTAATTTTGTAGTATATATATATCATTTAAATTTGTAAATTACATATTGAAAAAAATGACAAATATATAATATAACAAGAATGAATATATATATATATGACATAATAGTGTAACATTAATATATATATATATATTGTATCACATATTTAAAAAAAAAATCATGTTCATAATCTAGGCATATAAAAGATTATATGGTGTAGTGGTATTGAGTTTGTCTAATACACACACTGTAATATGTTAATAAGTTCAAGACACTCAAAGAAATTAAGACTATATAATATAAATTTATTTTTGTTGTGTTATGATTTATCTTTTTTGCTAATCATATAAGATAAAAGAGAAAAAAATAAAATTACGATACTATATATAATTCCTCATTTTGTTAATATAAGAAATAGAAAAAAATATTAGCAGATTGAAAAAAAAAATTGAGACAACATTAAGAGATGTTCTAATCTATTAGAATGTATATATATAATTTTGAGTGAATTACGCAAACATATATATCATTAAACAAAAGTTGAAGAATTACTAAATGTATGAAAAAATTATAATTTCCTATTATTATAAAAAGAAATTATAATTTTCTTACTCATATTATATTCTTTATTATAAAATAATCAAATAAATATAATTTTTTTTAAAATATATATAATTTTATACTATTATAAAACCGCGCTTTTGCACAGCTATATTTCCTAGTTTATTTATAATATATAACTTGAAATTCTTATAAAGTTTCAAAATGAATAGAATGAAGCTATAATAAAATTTTAAGTTTTTTCTTCATAATTTTAATATATTTAAAATTCAAAAATTTATTTTTTTAATTAATAGAAATCCTATTTTCGATTTTTTTTGTTTATAAAAATGAAAATTTATGTGTTATTATAAATGTAAATTTTAAATTCACAACCACCCAATTATGTGTTCTATTAACATTTAATGAATTTTAATACCCAATACGTATCATGTTTAATTGCTTCATATTGATATTCATTTGAAAATTAGAAGATACATTTATCATTTAATAAGAGCACTTATTAAGAAATTAGTGTATCATAAACCATTTAAATATTGAATATTCAAATCATTTATTAAGAAATTAGTGTATCATAAACCATTTAAATATTGAATATTCAAATCATTTATTAAGAAATTAGTGTATCATAAACCATTTAAATATTGAATATTCAAATCATTTATTAAGAAATTAGTGTATCATAAACCATTTAAATATTAAATATTCAAATCATATTCAAATTCCAAATTCAAAATGAAAACAAAATTTCGAAATAATATATAAGTTGGAATTTTTATAACGTTTCAAAGTCAATCAATAGTAAAATTTTAATTCTATTCTTAATTTTTAAAATTTTGTTCAATTAAAATTCAAAATTTTATTTTTTAATTAATATGAACACTCTTTATTTTCTTGGGATAACTTGAAAATTACCCAGATTTATGATTAGTTAACTAAAAATAGCTACTAATAACATTTAGTTGAATATTACCCAATTTTTTAATCACATTCCTCATATTACCCTTAAAACACTACTAAAAGTCCAATGTAAAAATCTCAATCTTTGCCTCTGTCGTGCTATTTACTTCTCTCTTTAAATAATATTTTACCAGTTTCACTAGTTCAATATGAAATGAGAGGGATATAATAAGTATGTTAATGAAATATTGAGTATTAATGTCAAAATCTAAAATAATAGGTGAAAATGAAAGAGGTTCCTTTAAATTAGGTACCACATCTAATTTATACTATTTTCTTACTATATTTTGAGTATGTTTCTTTCTACCTATATTGGATAATATATTTTTAATTCTTTTTAATTCGGCTTTTAATTTTAATCTTAAAATGCTGTTACCAGTTGAAATAATTAAAGTGACAATAGCAAAATATAAATGGAAAATGTTTATTACTATATATAATAAATGCTAATAAATATTATTCAAGAATCCAACGTTTTTTTGAATAGTTAAATTTATATATATATATAAAATCAATTGTTTTATGCTAATATTTAGTTAAACTTTTTTTGAAAAAAAAAAAAGATAATGAAAAGAAGAAAATTCGACCATAAGAATATTAATAAAAAAAACCTTTCAACGGTTATCAAGATGATTAAAATAAATAAAATAATATATGAAAACAATTAACAAATTTCATCTTTCGTTTTTTTTATGGCATGGTATTAATAAATTTCAAAAACTTTATTATATAAAAAAATCGAAAAATGCTACTAAATAGGCTTATATTAGATTGATAGAAAGTAGTTTTTAAAGATGCTGAAAAATAATAAAAACAATTATTTTCAAAATTAAAATTAATTAGGCAAGTAACATTAATTGGAAAGATAATGGCCATTAATTGTTCCCATTAATTTGAAAATGATATATATATTTTTTAAAATTGAAATTTGCATTTAATATCCAAGGAATAGCTAGAATGAATGAATAAAAAATAATTAAGAAATCTTGGAAATAATTTTAAATAAGAATTTTTTTAATTATTTAAATAAATGAATAAATAGCCGCCATGTCATTAGGTAATTCTTCCAAAAGTTTGAAAAAATAAATACTAATTTTAGAAATATTAATTAATAACTATAAATATAAATATGGATCATTGGATCTTGATCCAATAACTAATATTAAAGTAATCATTCATGGGTAAAAAAATCAGTAACCATTAAGAGTGGCGTGGCTTGGTATTGATGAAAAATAAATTTTTAAATCTCCATTGCATACCTAATGTGTTATTTTCATAGAAATAAATTTACCATTGAAAAAGGAGACAACACATCCTTATTGTTTTGTGCAAGACATAGTTTGTAAGATAAGTAGTAAATGAGGTCTCTCTATCTCTATCCCTAAGGTGGTGTATTAAAAGTGTGAAGTGTTGGAAAAAATTATACAGAATCTTGTTTATTTTCATGTAAATCTTATATTAAACAAATTAATATAAGAAAACATATAACATGTTTCTAAAATTGAATTCATACATAGATAATGATAAGAACACTTACATTATTGTGCAGTGGAATGATTGAGTCATTCCTTCAGTTTCTCTAATCCTTGTATCCTTTTTGACGCTGGATATCACCAAGAAACTGAAGCGTTCTTCAATTTTCTTCACAGCATTCCAAAGTATCCTTAAAATCACCTAGACTAAAGTGAGAAATTCTCAACACATGAGATAGATACAGAGAGAAGAAGATAAAAGAATATTGAGGCTTAGAAAATGACTTATGATGTAGAGAGAATCTAAAACCTAGTGCATCAAGACTAAATCTTCTGTTCTTCTAAAAAACTTGTGATTTCAACTCTCACTTAGCATTCCTTTTATAGGCTCAATTAGGTCATTTATTTAATTAAAAATTAATAAAATAATAGACAATAATCAGCTCTAGGTCGAACTTCTCATGAACTTTAGGCTCGTGAAATTTCCCATTTGATTATAAACTCATTGGACTTAAAATCAATGCTCGTATTATTTTTTATTGATTTAATTAATTAAATAATTATTTAAATCTATTATCAAATTAATTATTTATAATTTGAACCTTGATTTAAACTTATTTATTAATTTAGATACCAATTTATCTTAATTAATAAATCTGCCCTAATATCTCTTTTCTTCTCTAAATTACATAACTTTGTGAAACTATCCAAAATTGATCTGGTTAACTTTGATAATTCTAAATAATAATTAAATTATTAAATCAATGATTTTATGCAAGGTATAGTGAGGAACATGGGCCTATGAAATCAAGCTCCAATAAGTTATCGTAAATTTAACAAATAAATTTACTAACTTATTAATTCATCATGACTTCACTAAAGACTCAGAATTTCACTCTTGAATTCATAGAACAATCTATAACAAATATAGATACGTTATTAATTATCTATTGTTACAACCAAAATTATCTCTCGATCCTCTATAGACGGCCTACAATGAGATGAGACTAAAATACCGTTTTACCCCCTGATTGTATTTTATCCTTAAAAGACTCGGTTCCTTGTAAATGATATTTCAGTAAACTAATATTAATTAATGAAATGAGATCTCTATCATTTACCACCTTGAACCAAACTAAAAGGAAACCATCGTTTCACTCATTCATCAGAAGCTATAGATGTTCATATCTATGATTAATACTCCCACTCAATTATGCTACCGAGTTCCCAAGATGTAAGCATGGGCTAGGGTAAGCTGGTAACGAACAAGTCAAAGAACTCAAATAATACAATCAGTTAGAATATTAACCACTCAAAATTGAGATTGAATTGACCTATGATAAACTATATAATATGACTAGAATAGATAATAATGGTATGTTTACTTATCCTATCTATTGTAAATATCGGTCTAGTCCGATGTAACAAATACATTCGATCTTATCTACTTTGTTAATGTTCTGGAAATAACATAACACTGCGATGTGTAAGTAGATCATATCGTAGATTGACAAGTCAGTGTAAATCTTGTGCACTGAATAATCTTAGGACTAACTTATTATGAACATATAATCATATTTATATTCTATTGTGATTACGTCACTATAAATATGATTAGCTATATGCTCGGGAATTAATAAAAGTTTCTATTAAACAAATAATCATGAAAATAAAACGAGCAAAGTGATTGACCAAGTCAAAAATTGATTTCTATTCTTTTATTGATAATAAAATGAGATTACAAAGAAATGGAGTTTTAATTAGGGCATAAAACCCCCAAGAAACTCCCACTTGCACTAATTGAAACTAATGCCTTAATTCTACTAATCTCATTTCCTTGACATGCTTTTCAAATGTAGCTTCTGGCAGTGTCTTCGTAAACGGATCTGCAAGATTGTCTTCAGATGCAATTTTCATTACCTTCACAGCTCCCTTGGCCACATATTCTCGAATTATGTGATACTTCCTTTCTATATGCTTAATCCTCTTGTGACTTTGAGGTTCTTTCGAGTTGGCTGTCCCTCTTGTGTTGTCACAAAACAACACAAGTAGTTTATCCATTTCTGGAATAACACCAAGATCTGAATAGAACTTCTTTAGCCAGACTATTTCCTTAGCTACTTCTAACACAACTATGTATTCAACCTCCATGGTGGAACCTGAGATTTTAGACTGCTTTATGCTTCTCCATATCACAGCTCCACCCCCAAGAGTAAACACCATTCTAGAAGTAGACTTTTTGTCATCGACATCAGTCTGAAAATCTGAATCGGTGTAGCCTACAGGGTTCAAACACTACCCTTGTAAACTAACATATAATCCCTAGTTTGCCTTAAATACTTCAGAATATGCATAACTGCTATCCAATGTTCCAATCCTGGGTTTGACTGATACATGCTCACTACTCCCACTGCCTAGCAGATATTTGGTCTAGTACATAATATAACATACATCAAACTTCCAACTGCAGATGCGTAAGGACTTTTCTCATTGCGTCTTCCACTACAAGAAAATAGGGTCTTTACCTACCAATTGTAAGTGTAGGTAAAACTAGCCTAATGGTAGGTAATATGGTTTACCTACCAATATTGAATTGGTAGAGACTGGTAGGTAAATGTTAGTGGGGAAAGAGTCTTTACCCACACTTATTAATACTGGTAGGTAAAATAATCAGTGGACCCCACTAAGTTATAAATCAATTGATGAGTCATCAGATGACGTGTTTGATGACGTGCCATCCTACGTGTCTGCTGACATAGTTTCCATAGTAGCATACACGTGGCATACGTCAATACCGCCAATTGGCATCTTGTGATTGCTCCACGTGTCAAACAATAATTTGTCCACGTGTCGTTTGATAATTAGTACATATGTCATCATTTGATATAGACCACGTGGTTACTACATGATTTTTTTTTTATGGATTGAATACTTGAATTGTAGTTAGGTTGAGTAAAATTTTATACATGTTTCAGTAAATATCAACTTTTTATTTTTTTTTACAATATTAATAATTTTAAAATTATCATAAAAGCTAACAGTATAAATAAAAATAAATATATAAAATGTACATTACTTAAATTTAAAATTTAATAAAATTACAAGTTTAAAATCAAAATACAAAGTTACAATAATATAAATTCTCAAATTACAAATAAATACAATAAATCTCCTTAATTCTCAACTTCAAATCAAATGTCTCCCTTTCTTTTCCTTTGGCAGTGTAACTAGTTTTGGTTCTATTTCTTTGTATTCTTTCTTTCTCTTTCTTCATGTTCTTAGTCTTCTGTACTATAACTTTTGGACCTTTACTCCAACTACACAAACTAAAAACCAAGTCTCAATTACAGAATGGTCTTCATCTGCAAAAGGAAATCAAATAACTTACTTGTCAATAAGAAAGGAACTTCCCAATCTTCATCATGATAAGCAACATATATAGGATCTAATAAAGAATTGAAAAGTAATAAATATTTTAGCATAATAAGAACTAGTGAAATAGAGCCTTGTATGAATATGTATATATTTGAACATCTGATAAAAAAAAACACATAATACCTTTGAATGTTTGATGGTTTCGAATCAGAGTAAAGAGTTCGATTGGATGCTTGAGGCAGAGGTGAAGAGTTTAATCTCAACACAATAAATATCCTCAATTTAATCATCATAAGGATTTCAAAAAATATATGACTTATTATTATGGGCATTTATGATACTTGATATACCAGCATATATTAAAAACAAATATATGAGCACATCAAGTCCCATAATCACCAACATAAAATAAGTACACTTATTCTTGAACATCATAGGCAAAATAAATTCAAAGTCACAGTGACATAAATTCACAAACTAACTAACAAACTAAAAATTAGATTATAGACATAGAACCAGACCCTACAACCAAAGAGCAACACTAAATCTGAATACAAATATCAGGATCAATGTACCAAACAAAATATATTAAAATAAATCATTGCTAAAAATAGATCCCTTCATATATAGACATATTAAAACAGATTCCTTCCTCAAAACAGGATCAGACCCTACAATCAAAAAGCAACACTAAAGCTAAATACAAATATCAGAAACAAAGTACCAAACAAAATATATTAAAACAAATTCTTGCTCAAAACAGATCTCTTCCTACATAGACATATTAAAACAAATTCCTTGCTCAAAATAGAACCATACCCTACAACCAAAGAGTAACACTAAATCTGAATAAAAATATCAGAATCAATGTACCAAATAAAATATATTAAAACAAATCCTTGCACAAAACAGATCCCTTCACATATAGACATATTAAAACATACTCCTTGCTCAAAACATGACCAGCCATTCAACCAAAGAGCTACACAACACTAAATTTGAATACAAATATCAGAATCAATGTACCAAACAAAATATTTTAAAACAAATCCTTGCTCAAAACAACTTCTTTGAAAGATGAATTTCATGGCGAGACGGTAGACGTCCTTTCTTGGAATTTTTCATTGAGAAACATTCAAGCACTTTATCGATGTAAGCTACTTGAGATAGAGCTAAGAGTCTGTTCTTTCTATCCCTAATGATCTGGATACCTAGAGCATAACTTACTTCACCCAAATCCTTCATCTGGAATTGAGTGCTTAGCCAATTCTTCACATCTGACAACTTCTTAACATTGTTTCCAAAGAGTAAGATATCATCTACATAAATAACCAGGAATACCACTATTTGATTTGCCATCAGTTGGTAAACACAAGGCTCATCAATATTTTTTTCAAAGTCATAGGTTTTGATTATTTCATCAAACCTAAGATTCCAAGAACGAGAAGCTTGCTTAAGTCCATAAATAGACCTATTCAACTTGCAAACCTTTCCTTCTTGTCCAGCTACTTTAAATCCTTCTAGTTGATCCATATAAATGACTTCGTCAAGCTTTTCCATTAAGAAAAGTTGTCTTGACGTCCATTTGCCAGATCTCATTGAGAATGTCATTCGCAGTTTCAATTGCATGTCCCCAGAACGAAGTTGGTAGAGTTTAGTAACTTAGCATGCATCTAGCTATTTCCAATAAAGTTCTGTTTCGGCGTTCTGCTACACCATTTTGTTGCGGAGTACCCGGGGGTAGTAAATTGTGATAAAATCCCAAGTTTAGTTAAATGATCTTGGAACTGCATATCCAAATATTCTCCACCCCTATCAGATCGCACGATCTTTAACGTTTTACCTAATTGGTTCTGAGCCATCTCCAGGAATTCCTGAAACATTGAAAATGTTTTTGATTTCCTATGCATTAGGTAAAGACATGCGTATCTAGAGTAATCGTCAATGAGAATGAAAAAATACTCAAAACCACCCCTGACTTGTACATTCAAAGGTCCACAAACATCTGAATGAACAAGTCCAAGTGGTTCTTTGGCCCTATCACCCTTTGCAGAGAATGGACGCTTGGTTAGTTTGCCTTCTAGACAAGTTTCACAGATAGGTAATTCACCTAGGGTGAGTGCCCTTAAGGGCCCGTCCTTTGTAAGTCTTTGAATCCTATCATAGCCAATGTGACCTAGTCTCAAATGCCATAAATATGTCATGTTATCGTTATCAGTCTTTTGATGTTTATTAGTCCTAGGTTTAGCTACTTTGAATAAATCATTGTTAAGAGCGATGGGTTCGTTAGGTCACAGAATATAAAGCTTGTTTTTCAAACATACAATACACAATTGTGATCTATTGGAAGAAATAGATATATTAGAACTTGTGAAAGTCATAACAAATTGTTCTAATTGTAACATGGAAGCTGAAATTAAATTTCTACTAAAATCTGGAATAAAAAATACATCATTTAAAATAAAAAATTTATTTTCGAACTTCAGACAAGTTCTTCCTCTAGCTTGGACCGCAACAAACACTCCGTTCCCAACTCTAAGCTTTAAGCCGCCTTCGTCCACTTCTTCCCACGATTCAAGAAACTGTAAAGAGCTACAAACATTAGTAAATCCAGAATCAACAATCCAAATTGATTCATCATTATCTAAAACACATGTTTCTAAGATAAATGAACTATAATCATTACCTTTGTTAGTTTCTAGAAACTTGTGGCAATCTTGTTTCCAATGCCCCTTCTCTTTGCAGTGAAAACACTTACTTTTACCTTTCTTGTTTTTCTTGTTCTTCCCCTTAGGCGTCTGTGCACTTGGTTGTGCACTCGTCTTTGCAGCCTTTACAGGTTTGGGGTTGTTGTTTTGTCCATCTTTCGTCTTGTTTTCAGCTTTCGAAAACGAAGCTTGGTTAGCTTTAGCCTTAGTTGGATCAGCAACAATAGTAGTAGTTTTCTTCTTTTCTCCTCCCTTACTTGGACCACCCATGATAGACTCAAAAGTTTGAAGCTCGTTCATGAGCTGCGTCAAACCATAGTTGAGTTGATCACGAACGTGTGGAGATGGTGCCATCTGAGCATTAGCATATTTCAATGTGGCATAGACTTTCCATCGAACATGTCTTGGAGCTGATCCACGATTTCATAGGCCGTCTCGACAGTCTCCATCTTTGTCTTGAAAGTGTTGACCATACTAGTCAACAAGTAGCATCGTGCCTTGTTATTAACCGCCTGCCAACGCTCATATTTATCTCTTGCAGACTTGGGAGCTCCTTCAACTGAAACTTCTGGGGATTCCTCAGTCATGACAAACTCGGCGTTGTCACCAATCAACACTATGTTGATATTCTGCTTCCACTTAATGAAGTTTTCTCTAGTGAGTTTCTCCATCGAAAGTTGAGAAAGGATGGGAGTAGACACAACCATACTCAAAACTACCAATTATCAATAAAATACAAATCAATCACTTTTGCTCAATAAAACTTCTATTCACTCTAATTTCAAGAAATAGCACAACATATACCATAAATATGTAAGATATGGAAAAAAATATGAAAATAATCATATCTCTATTTCTATAGGTTTTTAACTAATTTATGATACTGTTGTCCCGGCTGGCGAAAGTAAAAAAATATCATTAGTTAAATAGAGTTGTAAATTCATTTAATAATGGTCACCATTATTAACAACCTATTATTCGATCAAAATAAGAAAACAAAATCTTTTGTTTTATGAGCTAGACCCACGGTTTTGATAATCAATATATTTAGTCCTAGTAGTCATCGTAGGGTGAGTCTGGTAGAATTTGACCTATACTTATCTATCTTTCGAAATCTAACCTTGCCAAAATAACCAATGAACACCTTTCGTAAGGAGACGAATCAAAGTGTCTCGAGGCCCTATTAAGCTATTGACCTTGTTAAACCAACGGTGGAGATCGAATATAATTCTTAAAATAAGCTCACTATAAAAATAGTATTTTTATTATTGTTATCCCCGTTTCCTTCCAGGCGCCCGGATCCATGCTTCAAGCCTGCAGGCTGCCCGAATGAGTTTGGGCCCAGACCAGGCCCGTTTGGCATAGAGTAAAATAGACGTTGGCAGCCCAAGTCTAGATGAGGCCCAAAGGGCGTCCGAGGAGTGTCGTCCGGGACGGTCATACGAGAGAGGGTATAAGCGTGGCTTCTGGTAATGACAGTCAGGATCGCAGTGATGATCCCGAAGCCTGGTAAATGGTTCGGGATCCTGGTGGAATAGTCTGAGCACCTAGTAAACGTGACCTTGACGAATGGAGGGGGACGTGGGTAAACAAACCCGGGTCGATTGTCCGAGGTTGGCAAGGTAAAGCATCCGTGACCCTGACTTTATCCCATGAAGCGTGGGGGTTGTCCCCACACTTCTCCTGCAGAAAAGGCTACCTTGGGATTGTATGGCATTGGTTCAGACCTGCGCCGCCAATACTCTGACTGATCTTGTCCCCTTAATCTGCCTCCTAACACGAGATGCCCAGACCAAAGCCCCAACTTGTCGGGTGACAGATGTGGTTTGGGCCGGCCCAGTGGGCTCATATTAGTGTATTTTCTAGGTTTTAATCCTTTGTATTGGGCTTCCATTAGAGAAGCCAGCAGTATTTATACCCTTATTGCCCGGGTCAGCCCGCCCCAAGCCTAGTGCACTCGTAAACCTATAAATACAGGTAGTGGGGCGGACCTCTAGCTGGTAAACAGTTACTCTGGTGAAATTTGTAGAAAACTCCATTGTTATAGATTCTCTAAGCTCTAATACAATTGTCTCGTGGACTAAGGCTCATTAACGCCCCAACCACGTAAAAACCTTGTCTTTATTCCATAAATCCTTTCTTCTAAGCTCTCTAATATTTTATTATTAAGCTTTCTGAAAAACTCAGTAAACATTTTGGTGCTTTCATTGAGAGCCTGAGAAAGCTAGAGTTGATCTCGAACGTCTGCAACAATGGTGAACACAAGACACACCACTTTCGACCCCACTAACCAAGAACCGGGCAATGGAGAGCCACTGCCCAACTAGCCTCTTCCTCGGAGTCCACCTGAGGACGCTCCCCATCAGATGTCCCAGCCTAACGAGTCGCAGAACTATGAAGGTGGAGCGGAATACGAGGAGGACTACTATGAGGAAAAGGGAAATGAGAGGGAATACCACGACCTAGACCCTAAGGATCCCGAGATCCCAGAAGGAGTGGACCCCAACCAAGAGGATCCGGAGGTGACTAAACTGAGGCAGCAAGTTCTGGACCAAGAAGCCTGGATTTCTGAGGAGAAGGAGGCTACTCGGTAGATGCAAGAGTCCCTCCAAGCCTTACAAGCTTTCATAGCCACCCAGGGTTCAGCGACTAATCCCCCAGTTGTCCCGCCTCCAGGAACACAACCGCCAGCTCCTCAGGCTAGAAATGGCGCCCCTGAGGATGCGAGCCCGATCCCTCCTCAGGGACAAGCTCCTGAGTAAGGCCTGGGAAACCCGGACCGAGAGAAGAGGAGAAAACCTCCCGTCCCGAAAGCCGAGGCCCGTCCCCGGTCGCTCCCTAGGAAAGAGAAGGTGCGCCCCGTTCCAGGACAAGGCTGCTCGAACAATTCGCAAGGGACGCGGCCACAGGGTACTAGGCCCCAATATGCCCCAGGGCAGGCCAGATGGGAACGATCTTTACATCCCAGTGCTTCAGTTGAAAAAAGCCGCCGGGAACGCTATCATAACGACGAGCATCACACCCTCAGCTCTGGGGACGATATGTCCTGGGTAGACCTGCACGATGAGCTGAATGCCCGAAAGGAGCAGGCCCGTAAGGAAAAGATTTGCCCCCGAGATGGCGACCTTAGAAATAATCTCAACGACAGGAGGAACAAGAGGGTTCCCTTAGAAGATGGTGTGGCCAGGCAGCTCATGGAGCAGTTGGCCGCCTTGAAAAAGGTCACGGACCGCCTGGTCCGAAAATAGGAAGGAGCAGACACTAATTCCGACGAAGAGGATAAGGAGCCCTGCGTGAGGCACATTCTAGGCGCCGTGCTCCCCAAGGGATTTAAGATGCCGAGTCTAACCGCCTACACCGAGAACACCGACCCCTAGGATCATCTGTCCCAGTATAACCGATTAATGATCGTGGCCCATGTTAGCGATGACGGCAAGTGCCTTTGTTTTTCAATCACTCTAGGCAGGCCTACTGAAGAATGGTGAAAGAGACTCAAGCCAGGATCCATCCAATCCTGGTCAGGACTACAGTCGGCGTTTCACAAACAATTTGTGGCCGCCATGAGAATGGACATATAAATCAGTGCCCTCGCCAATATTAAATAGCTCCCCATGGATACATTAAGAGCCTACATCCAGCGTTTCACCGAAGAGGCCTCCAAGACCAAGGTAGATGATGGGCAGCGCCTGGTGGCGCTGCAATACGGGATCTGGGCCGAATCCCCCCTCTGGGACGATATGCAGCATAGCAAGGCGGCTACCCTAGAAGAGTTCATAAGGATGGCCCAAGGGTTTATTAACTGGGAAGAGGCCATGATCCAGGCGTTCGGATGGCAGCCGGCACCTCAGCCTAATGCCCAAGCATTCTCGGGATATGGGGTGCAGTTTCTGGCACAACAATACGTCACTCCCCTGCTTGCACCAGGATCGGTAGCCGCGCTTGGGGTGACCTTCGCCACTCCCACAGTATATGGTGCTGCCTCTTTGGGATATGCCCATGCCCAGTCCACCCCTTTTTTAGGATACGGAGTCGCACCGATCGGGTACAGCGCTGCCCCTGTCGGAGCCCAACCGTCCTAGGCGGGAGGAACTGAGGCGAGTGTGAACCCCTCCCGGGGAAAAGATCCGGCAAGGGCCAAAACCAGTTCGAGTCGGCTAAGAAGGGCAAGAGGGGCTACGAGCCCCAATACTCGGAGTACACCAGCCTAGTAGACACCTAGGAGAACATCTTCCTGGCCACAGAGAGGACGATTCATTATTGGAAGCCGACCCCAACCCCAATGTTCAAAGGAGGAAGGAATCCGAGAGATACTAGCAAGCGGTGTGCCTACCATAAGGAGGTGGGCCACATGACCAAAGAATGCCGACAGCTTAAGGATGAGATCAAATATTTGATCAAGTTGAGGCATCTCCACCAGTGGATCAGGATGCCCGTGGGAGTTCCAGGCCTGTCAGCATTCCCTGGATAGTCCACGGCCCCAGGTGCACCTGGAGCGTATCTGCCTTAGGGAGGGTACGCAAAGGGTCTGGCAGCGCATGCCCTTCAGGGGGTCCTCTTTATGCAAGCACCCGGGCCTGGAATGCCCTATCAATCTGGGACCGCGCTCCCCCGAGTAGATGGCCATGTGGCCACCATCTCAGGCTGGCCTCATCTAGGAGGGTCGTCCCGGAACGATAAAAAAAATGCTACCTTAGCGAGCTCGACCACGATCAAGAGGTATGCGCTCTAGTCCAGGCCCCGGCTCGGCGCTCGAAGCCGATGAACCTCCCTATCACCTTCACGGAAGACGACGCTCGTAACGTCCATTTCCCGCACCATGACCCTCTGGTCATAGACACCCAGATCGCCAATAAATTGTTGTCCCGGGTGCTGGTGGATGACGGAAGCTCCATCAACATTCTGTTCAAGCCTGCCTTCATCGCAATTGGCTTAACCGAAACAGACCTGGCCTCATGCCCGACCCAGATCTACGGCTTCAACGGGGATGCAATACTCCCTATGGGAAAAATCCAGTTGCCCGTAACTTTGGGGAACGAGATGCAATGCTCGTTCAAGTTTTGTGCGTTCGTAGTAGTGGGCTGTCCCACTCCTTATAACATCATTTTTGTTCGACCCGCATTGGTTGAGTTCGGGGCTATCACCTCCATCCGTCTTCTATGCATGAAGTTCCCTTGCGATAACGGAGGAGTAGGAACAGTCCGGGGAGACCAAAAGAGCGCCCAAAAATGCTACCACGTGTCCGCCCGACCTATCTACATGGTCCGGGAAGAACCCCATGAGGGAGCCGTCGGCCAGGTTCCACCTCCTCCAGCAGGAAGGATTGTTCGGGAGGAGGACGAGCTGGACCCACGAATAGGAGACGATCGCGTAATGGAACCCATGGACGAGATTGAAGAGGTGTGCATTAGTGACACCGACCCGACCAGGGTAATCCAAGTCGGGAAGAATCTGACGACAGAGGTCCGGGACACAATCATCACCTAGGTAAAGGAGAACCAGGACGTCTTAGCCTGGTCTCATTCAGATATGATGGGGATCGACCACAACATCATCTTCCATGCCTTGAACATCGACAAAGATGCAACCCCAGTCCGACAAAAACGAAGGCCCCTGGGAACGGAAAGGGCAGAGGCCCTCAAGCTAGAAGTTGAAAAGCTCTCTTTGATCAACTTCATCCGTGAAGCTGTATATCCCGTATGGCTGGCCAACCCGGTTCTGGTACCAAAACTGAACGGGACCTGGAGGACATGCATCGATTTCATGGATCTCAACAAGGCTTGCCCTAAAGATTGCTTCCCGCTTCCTCGGATCGATCAGATGGTGGATGTAACGTCCGGGTATGATATCTTGAGTTTCATGGATGCCTACTCAGGCTACAATCAGATCTCTATGCATGTAGCAGACCAGGAGCATACCAGTTTCCAAACCGACAAAGGGGGGTATACTGCTACATTGTCATGCCTTTCGGGCTCAAAAACGCTGGAGCCACTTATCAGAGGTTGGTCAACAGAATGTTCCGGGCCCAGCTAGGGCGGAACATGGAGGTCTATATTGACGACATGCTGGTCAAATCCAAAACCTCTGATGAACATTCTAGCGACTTGGCCGAGGCCTTCGCGGTCATTCGAAGGTATGGGATGAAGCTGAATCCCAAAAAATGCACTTTCGGCGTGGCATCTGGGAAGTTCCTAGGGTTCATATTGAGTTTCTGGGGGATAGAAGCCAATCCAGACAAGATTAAGGCACTGGTTGAAATTCCCTCTCCCCGGAAGCACAAAGATGTGCAAAGTCTGACCGGGTGGATAGCCGCTTTAAGCCGTTTCGTCTCAAAGGCAACAGACAAGTGCATCCCGTTCTTAAACGTTCTTCGGGGAAGCTAGCGTTTTGAATGGTCAGATCAGTGCCAAGAAGCTTTTCAAAAGCTGAAAGAGCATCTAGCCCAAGCACCAATACTGGCAAAACCGGTGGACGGGGAGCCGCTATACCTCTATTTGGCTGTGACCGCACGCGCGATCAGCGCCACACTAGTGCGGGAGGCGGGAAAGCCCAACTCCCGGTGTAATACGTGAGCAAGAGGTTATTGGGGGTAGAGACACGGTATCCGATCATTGAAAAATTGACATTTTGTCTGCTAATGGCGTCCCGGAAGCTCCGGCCTTACTTTTAGGCCCACGCCATAAAAGTTCTGACCAACCATCCTTTGCGACAAGTGCTGCAGAAGCCCGAGTCATCAGGAAGACTCTTGAAGTGGGCTATGGAATTGAGTCAATTCAATATAGCTTATGTACCTAGAGTCTCGATCAAGGGACAGGCTCTAGCCAACTTCATTATGGAATGCTCTGGGATCACCGAAGGGGACGACCCCGCAGACCCTGCGGCGCCAGTGTGGAAGGTGTTCGTGGACGGAGCCTTGAATGAAAATGGATCAGGGGCCGGAATCATCCTGGTGTCTCCACAAGGGCACCAGTTACAAAATTCCTTGTGTTTCCATTTCAAGGCATCGAACAACGAGGTTGAGCACGAGGCCATGTTGGCCGGATTGCGTCTGGCCTGGGAAGTCGGGGCCACGAACTTGGAGATCTATAGCGATTCCTAGCTGGTGGTCAGACAAGTCTCGGGAGAATACCAAACCAAAGAGAAGAAGATGGCTGCTTACGTGACTCAGACGAGAGAAATGCTGCAAATGTTCAAGAGGCACTCCATCCGCCAGATCCCCAGGGAGCAAAACGTGTTCGCAGACACATTGGCAAAATTAGCCACTGATGCAGAGGCGGAGCTGTCTAGGCTGGTCCTAATCAATCATCTCCCCATCCCTAGCATTCGATCCTCCGCGATCAATGCCATCGACCACTCCGCATCCTGGATGGGACCCATTGTCCACTACTTGACAACCGAAGAGTTGCCAGCAGACAGGGCCGCAGCTAGGAAGCTTCAGTACCAGGTCCATAGATACATCATGATGGATGGAAATCTCTACCGCATAGGGTTATCCATACCACACCTCAGATGCGTATTCTAGACCGAACTGAGCGCAATCATGCATGAAGTGCACGAAGGCTTCTGTGGAGATCACACAGCCAGACTTAGTTTGTCCAAAAAGATCATGCGCCAAGGATATTTATGGCCAACCATGAAGAAAGACTGTGTCGATTACGTCTGCAAATGCGGGCAGTCCCAAAAGTACGCGAAGATCCCGCGAGCCCCTCCAATAGAAATAACATTGATGACGAGTCCCTGGCCTTTCGCGGTATGGGGGATCGACCTAGTAGAATCGCTCCCGACCGGGAAGGGAGGGGTGAAGTATGCAATCGTGGCCGTCGACTACTATACCAAGTGGGTTGAAGCGGAGCCCATGAATAAAATCACCTCAAAGAAGGCCTTGGATTTCATCATCAACAACATCGTATGCCGGTACGGGCTCCCTTACAAGATTGTGTCCCACAACGGAAAGCAGTTCGACACCATCCACTTCACGAATTTCTGCGAAAGACATGGTATCGTCAAAAGCTTCTCCGCAGTCGCCAGGCCTCAAGCGAATGGGCAAGCAGAGGTCGTCAACAAAATCTTGAAAGGAACATTGAAGAAAAAGCTCCAAGCCTGCAAGAGCAAGTGGCCCGAAGAGTTGCCCCGCGTGCTGTGGGCGTACCAGACCACCGAAAGAACATCCACCGGACACACTCCTTACTCCATGGTGTACGGGTCTGAAGTCATTATCCCGGTAGAAACATCCATCCCATCCCACAGAAGAGACACGTACGATCTCGCCCAGAACCAGGAATCCCTTAATCTCATCAAAGAGATTTGGGAAGAGTCTCAAGTTCAGTTGAAGATGTACCAAGGCAAGATCGCGCGACATTTTAACTCAAAGGTAAAAAACCGAAGGTTTGAAACCGGCGATCTTGTCCTGCGAAGAGTCTTCCCTGCAACCCAAGATCTGGGAGTGGGGGTTCTGGGCCCGAATTGGGAAGGGCCGTACGAAATTCAACATGAAGTTTGTCTAGGAACATACCGTTTAAAGTGGCTCGATGGCACGGAAGTCCCAAGGGCCTGGAACGCGGAACATCTCCGTAAGTACTATCAGTAGTCAGGAGAGCATGTTTCAGTTTTATATTTTCGTTGTAAGCGATGTATGCCTCAGGGCAATTCCTTAAATAATAAAAATGGCGTGTACAAAACGTCATAAAGAAATATTATCAAACAATGGAAATTCCAATCTGCTTCCCTAATCTAGTGACCCAAGACCAGTCTTCGCTCACTTTTGGGGGGGGGGGGGGGGGGTAAGTTTGGTATGAACAAATACGAGAACAAGAAATTAAAGGCCCAGGCCTGGTCCTGACCCAGACCGACAAGTTCCGGGGGGTACAAACGCAGTTGGACACAAGGCTCAGGCCTAGTCCCGACCCAGATCGACAAGGTCCGGGGGGTACAAACCCGACTGGACACAAGGCTCCGGCCTAGACTCGACCCAGACCAACAAGGTCTGGGGGGGGGGGGGTACAAATCTGGTTGGACATAAGGCTCGAGCCTAGTCCCAACCCAGACCGACAAGATCTTGGGGGTAAAAACCTAGTAGGACCTAAGGCTCAGGCCTGGTCTCGACCCAGACCAACAAGGTCCGGGGGGGGGGGGGGGGGTACAAACCAGGTTGGACACAAGGCTCAAGCCTAGTCCCGACCCAGATCGACAAGGTCCATGGGGTACAAACCCGGTTGGACACAAGGCTTAGGCCTAGTCCCGATCCAGACTGACAAGGTCTGGGGGGTACAAACCCAGTAGGACCTAACGCTCAGGCTGGTCCCGGCTCGGACGTACGCGGTCCAGGGGTACAATATATAGGACCTAAGGCTCAGGCCTGGTCCCGGCCCAAACATGCGTGTCCCGAGAACATAAAATACCTAAAACTTGGTTGACCGCACGCGATCTGCTGTCCCAGATAACTAAATACCCATCCGCGTCATTCCTACAATAGCATAGGATTATAAGAACACGGACCTCCAGGTATAAGTTGTCTAAAATTAGTCTTAGAAATGGCCTAGGACATGGGAACCTAACCTAGGGTTCAAAACAAGCTAATCAACTAATCTCCGACGGTCCAGACCGTCAAACTCTAAACATGGGGAACTAGGCAAAGAAATTCAGGAATAATTATGAACTCCCTAATGGCCCAGGTCGTTGGAACCTGAGCAGCAGGATTAAAGCAAGCTGATAGGTTAAAAGCAGGAGTAATCTAGCCCAGGCCGTGGGGACCAAGAGAGTTCCTGGCCATTGGAATCGGGACCAAACACTCGGCTTATTCATGCAAAAGTGGTAAAACACTTAGAGAAAGCTTAACAAATGAGAACGAGAAAGCAAGATAAAAAAAAAAAATAACGTGGGTAAGAACACAAATATTGTCTTAGATGCATCCGCATCCGTAAAACTGTTACAAAATTAAAGAAAAAGAAAAGCGAAAAGAGGTCCCGGGCCTAGGCTTCGCCCCGCCCCGACGTATCCTTGACGACTTCATCCGCCTCTTCCTCGTCCAGAGGCTCCGCGTCTACTTTCTCCTTGGCCTCGAATTCAGCCCTCTTCGCGGTAGGGTCAGGGTAGAGCAAGAGGTTCATATTCTTGTCCTGGACCCAAGCCATGTAGATGGCCTCATCGAAGGTGACCTCCAGCATGGCATCTGACTTTTCTTTCTCGCAGCGAGTCTCATCGCGCGCCTTCACCTCCTGCTGGAGCAACTCATCCAATCCTCTGACTCGGGACTCCAGGTTGGTGATCCTCTCCCGATCCTGGGTAGACTGGGCTGCGGCCATCTCCTACAGAGCCTTTACTCAGAGGAGCTCCGCCTCTAAAGTGGCCACCGGGTTTCCAGTCTTGGCTTCTCTCCAGGACATAGTCTCTTCAAGCTGAAACTTAGTCCGGGCGGCCTCTTCAACCTCCTTGGCCAGGGATTCCTTAATGGCTTCCCGATGGTTCACGACCGCCTCTAGCTCCAGCTGGATCGTTTCCATCTTCATGGCAGCCTCGGCCACCAGAACGGCATTCCAGTGGGCCAGTAGAGAATCCTAGAACAAAGCAAATTTAGAAACAGTCCTAACTAAATAAGAATAAAAAATAAAAATAAAAAGAAGATGCAAAACAAACTCACAGCGATGGCTTGGTGGCGGAGAGCTTGGGAGATGAACAACATGTCCTGATTGGCGATAGTGGCGTACCACTTCAGTTGGAGGTTGGACATAATATTCCCCACCTGGCCCAGTAAGTCCGCCACGAACGGGGCCGTGTCCTGCCCCATATGGGGCGAAAACCCATCTCAGCGACCAGCCGATCCACGATTGGCTGGGGGACACTGAATGCTGTCGGACGCTCAGCAAATTCGACCTGACGACGAATCGTCAGGGCCTTGTAAACCTCCTCCCTTCTTTCCTAACCACTCTCCCAAGTCTGGGAAATTAATTTGGACTGCTCATCCCGCAGAACTGCCTCCCCCTCCTCAGGTAAGGTCAGATGGATGGGGAGAGTCGGTGCTGCCGGGAGTTCCTAGGCGTTAGGGCGATTCTCCCCGGATGACTCCCCAGCCGAACCAGTGCATCTAGTCCTGGCCCTCTTGGTTCTTGGTTCCGCCTCCACCGCGCCCAAGTCCGCGGCTCGTTTCCCCATGCTCTGGCTCGCCGCTGGTTCCTGCTCCAGGTCAATCATCGGAGGGTGAGTGGGAAGATTGGGGACAGTGGGCGGGTCAACTGTCGTGATCGGAACCGCTGCCAAGGCCACCTCGCTGGGGTGAAGCTCCGGCGTTGGCATCTGCTTAGGCACGTTCTTAGCAGCTTTCCTGGCCACGGCCCTCTCCTTGGCGGCCCGGATCTCGAGGGCCTGCTTCATCTTGTCCACTGGGCTGGACATGTCAGAGTCTTCTAAAATATACACAAACAAGAAAGAGTTAGTAAAATGAATGAGCGAACAAGGAAATCATGACTAAAAGTGATCTGGGACGCACCCTTATCTGGGCCCCGGACCCGACTTAATTCTTCTAAGGCAAAAGAGTAGACTCGGTCCCCCATGTCATCCGGGTGTAGAAAGTTCCCGTATTGAAGGAACCCGGACGAATACATAAGGATTTCTGAGACTACGGGAATGGGAGATGAAGGTCTCATTTCCCCTTCAGCCCCGAACACGAGGCCTCGGTGTGCTAGCCTATCCCTAACTAAGTCCCCAACTTGGGGAGCATAAGTCAAAATCAAAGGTGAGTTACCTCGCCCTGATACGCTAGCTCCAGGGGTCCCCGCGTTCGGCTGTGCCTCGCCAAAGAGGGCTTCCAGCTCCTCGGAAGCAGCTGCCTCCCTCTACTGAGCTTGGTCCCTCTTTCATTTGGACGCGTCCGCCAGTACCGCGGCCTCCACAGCCCTATTATGTTCCAAGGCTAGCTCCTCCCTCAGTGAGGGATCTTTCTTGCATTGTATCCCCCAGGGGCTTGGGGCCTTGATTGTTAGATGGGCCGCGAGCATCCCGATCACTCGAAGGTTGTCAGTGGTGACGTAGCCCCCCGTGTCCAATCCTCTGCGCTTAGCTCGGAGTAAAGTTTCTTCCTGTCCAGGATGAACTGGGTGAGGGGAGTCTGGGCATAGGGTCTTGCTGCCCAAGACAATGAGTTGAGAATGAGGAATAAAAAACCAAGACAAAAAAAAAAAGAAAAAAGGGAAGCCAAGGATCGGGAAACCACTTACCCACTCGTTGGAAGTCCAGCATCAGCGTGGGGTTCTTTTCTATAAGAAACTCGGACATCATGAACCAGTAATGTCTGACGTCAGAGGGATTCTTCCATGTGCTAGTGGGAGCAGGGTAGTTTCCCCACAGTTTAAGCCTATAGAAGCCGTCCAGGGTCTTGTCCTTGACATTGACTTGCGGCTCCAGCTTGTAGAAGTACAAGACTTCTGTCGGGGCCGGCTCTAGGATCTCCTTCATGACACAGAAGACGCGCCATCCCGAAAGCAGTCGGTATGCTTGGGGCAAAAGCTGGAAAGGTGCAATCCCCACAAATGTCAGGAATTGCATGAAATAGTCATGAAGTGGGAGCATGGCCCCCGCACTGATGTGGCCTATGCTCCAGGCCCTGAATCCAACCACGGAGGTGTGGGCCTTTTCCTCTCTCCTGTTCAGGCGGTTATGGAACAGTCCGAGAGTCGACTCCATGCCCAAACGCTTCTCCAGGGCATATAGCATCCAGCATCCAGTAGTTCTGGAATAGGTTCGGCACCACGTCCATCTCCTACCTGTTGCCTTTGGGAGTCCTGGACCCGGGCAGAGTGATAGGGGCTGCGTTGACTTGCTCCTCCAAGTGAAGGGTGACGCCCGAGGTCATGGCTAATGATCTAGGAGCAGAACAGAAAAAAACAAACAAACCAAGCAGTCAGTACCAGAACCCAAGAAGGTTGGTTAAGGTATGGGGGCTCTCCTATGAACTGCTTAGAAGAGTCCCCTCCGAATCAGGTCTGGGATCACCAAGGATCCGCAAGATCCTAATCGGGAACAACAAAGAAAGACTACACTCCTAAGCCAGCCCATCGCCACTTTTCCGGGAACCACTTGAACCCGAAGGGGTCCAGAACAGACCGGACCAAGTTTTCTTTCCCTAACACTCTAATTCTAAGCATAGGCAAGGTATAGCAACCCAAGCAGATAAGCAAAGCAACATAAAATCTATATATGTATATTTGGATGTGTAAAGGCGAAAATCAGGAAAGCTTACTATAAATTGCTGGTAGTGAAAAATGGTGGTTGTCCGGCGACAGTGACCGAAAAATCTCTGTCTTTAACTGTTGGAGGCGATTCAGCAGCTCGTCGAGAGGGCAGGCTGGTGTCTTCTGCTCAGGCAAGGGTGCAAATATCATAATCGTTGGGAATAGGCGACAGCGAAGACGGAGCAGACGGCAGAAGATGTCGTCGGCAAGCTCGGTCATAAACAAATCCTTCGAGTTTCTTTTTCTGGCTCGAGAATGTAAAGGTTTCAAATGAAATCCTGAGGGGTATTTATATGAACCAGAGTGCTGGTTTTGATCTAACGGTTGGGAACGATTCCCCCTATCGAACGGTCCAGGATCGTGCAGGGACATTAATGGACCCACTCAAGTACTGTATCATGGTGCCCCCGAGGCGCGATCCGCGTCGCTCCGATCCAACGTCCCAGAAAGAGGAGCACCTCAAAGGCCGCCCCATCCTACGGTCCTCTTTGTCACAGAAGTAATAATGGGACACGCTCGTGCGGATGGGACGCTTCATGAATCGAGCTGACATAATAGCCCTAGCATAGTGACCCTTGAGGTATTTGTTGGCCTCTCAGGATCAAGTGCCATCAATGCAACAGTTTCTAGGGGGCATGTGTATCCCCCATAATGAACCGGGGCCTTGGTAGATGAACCCAGACCCTAGTAAGCAATCTGGGCTCATGAGACGTGGTCCAGGTCAACGTCGCAGGCGGTAGCTCCATACTCGTCCAGCACGCAGTGCCCCTCGCTGCGGACCCGTCACTTTGGAAACAAACCGGGAAATGCCGGAAAGATCCGGGACTGAGGCAAGCCTCCACCGCGCAAGCCCAGATGAAGGCTTGGGGGGTAAATGTTATCCCCATTTCCTTTCGGGTGCTCGGGTCCACACTTCAAGCCCGCAGGCTGCCCGAATGAGTTTGGGCCCAGACCAGGCCCGTTTGGCAAAGAGTAAAATAGATGTTGGCAGCCCAAGTCTAGATGAGGCCCAAACGGCGTCTGGGGAGTGTCGTCCGGGATGGCCATACGAGAGAGGGTATGAGCGTGGCTTCTGGTAATGACAGTCGGGATCGCAGTGGATGATCCCGGAGCCTGGTGAATGGTCCGAGATCCTGGTGGAATAGTCTGAGCACCTAGTAAACGTTCCGCGCTCCTGGTAACGGTCCGAACTCCTGGTAAGTAATCCGGACCCCTGGTAAACGATACAGGACCTTGACGAATGGAGGAGGATGTGGGTAAACAAACCCTGGTCGGTTGTCCGAGGTTGGCAAGGTAAAGCGTCTGTGACCCTGACTTCGTCCCATGAAGCGTGGGGGTTGTCCCCACGCTTCACCTGCAGAAAAGGCTACCTCGAGATTGTACACCGTTGGTTTAGACCTACCCCGCCACTACTCTGACCGATCCTGTCCCCTGAATTTTCCTCGTAACACGAGATGCCCAGATCAAAGCCCCAACTTGTCGGGTGACAGATGTGGTTTGGGCCTGCTCATTGGGCTCAGATTAGTGTATTTTCTATGTTTTAATCCTTTGTATTTGGCTTCCATTAGAGAAGCCAGTAGTATTTATACCCTTATTGGGCCCGGATCAGCCCGGCCCAAGCCCAGTTCACCCATAAACCTATAAATGTAGGTAGGGGCATTGGACAAGGGGGACCTCTGGCTGGTAAACAGTTACTCTGCTGAAATTTGTAGAGAACTCCATTGTTATAGATTCTCTAAGCTCTAATACAATTGTCTCGTGGACTAAGGCTCATTAATGCCCCAACCACATAAAAACCTTGTCTTTATTCCATAAATCCTTTCTTCTAAGCTCTCTAATCTCTTATTATTAAGGTTTCCGAAAAACTCTGTAAACAATTATTAATTTTAAAAAATTAATGACTGGTTCTCCAAAAAATTGTAAGATTAGAATGTTTAAAACCAAAGTCCTATAATCTTCTATTAATTCTAAAGTGTCACATTGAAACAAATTCAATTAATTTAAAATTAATTTGTTGGTAATGAATATTTAGGTTTAACTAATATAATGAACCTATACAATTAAGTCCAACTTAGGCAAATGAGCCTTAACAATTGGGCTTGCATGGAGGAGAGCTGAGTCGAGTATGTCGTTCCCACTACTAAGGCCCCCTAACTTCCATATAAGGTCCAATATACAGGAATTTAAACCTTCGTTTTATTAATTGTTATTAATTGATTAGGCCTACTATAGTCATGCAAAACAAATTGGCCTTCACAAGTGGAATCACCCACAAGAGAGGAATTTGAACTTTACATTTTCTAATGGGTTCAAATAAAACCAATCATTTTATGAATATTTTTATTTGGCAAAATCCAAATTTTAAGCTAACATATGAGGCACTATATGCATCTAAGCCCAATTGCAAAAATACCACATATAGTGCAAACAAACATGTTATAATTAGATGGGCCTAATTGATAACTCTTGGAATTAGAGTTATTTTTATGCTTTTAAACTTATATTTTTATCAAGAAAAAGTGCTTTAGGGTATTTTGTAGTGTCTTTATTTTCGTTTTGTCAAATATTAAATATAATAAGTTAACATTAAATATTAGTATAATGATGGAAAAGTATATCCTAAATTATTGAATTTTGTCTTTGAAGGTGGTTGGTAAGGTCTCGGATATTTGGAAAGAAATTGAAGCTTGAAATGGTCTTAGTAGGAGGGAATGTTGCAACATTGCAGCAACATCGCGTTCTGCCCAGTCAGCTGCTTCAAGGGCCCACGGGAAAGTAATTGGCCAACTCAGCTTTTTGGATTTATGTAATTTGGGCTGAGCTGTAACTAAAAGGGTTTTGGGCCATTAAAAGCTTGTGGATCCATTGGGCTTTAAAGAAAGAAGAAAAGAAAAACAAAAAAAAAAAAAAGAGGAAAAGAAAAAGAAAGGCCCACGTGGGGAAAAAAAGACCAAAAAGAAAAATCTATCATCATCTTTTCCCCAATTTGGAAAAGAATACACGCTCAGACCAGAGAAGGAGCAGCTGCTTGGTTTATTAAGGATATATATACATATATATTTTGAGAGCTTTGAAAGGGGGGAGAAGAAGATAAGAACAAAGGGAAGGACCTAGAAGAAAAAGACAACTTGGAGACTTCCTCCCATTGGCTTGCCCCTCTCTCTCTACTCTTAGTAGCTTTAATTTTTCTTGTTAAATTTATGAATATGAACTACATTTATTTGGTTGTTTTTGAGTTTGTAACTATGAGCTAAACTCTAATTAGCTAGGATAATTTGAACCTTAATATGCGACTTGTGATATTTTGATTTTGATGCTAATGCACTTGAGGTTTATTCATTCAATTATTTCTCATGATTAATACTTGCTAATGATTGATCACACTTAGTGAGTAGCTGAGATTATATTCAAAACTGAAAAGTTTGGATTTAATTGACACACAATTGGAATGGTGCATGCTTGAATTCATTGATTTCAACATTGTAGTGATATAGACATATATTCTTACCATGCATAGTCTTATGGAATTGATACTTGAATTAAATCTTTGAAATTGAATTAGCATAGACATATGTGGTTTAATTAAAAGATTAGAATCATAGTTCTTTGACAAAAGCCTGGGAAAATTAATTAGAATACTGGACTACTAGACTACCAGTTGTTGGAGCATCAATCCAACATCACTATCAGAGTTGCATATTAGGGGGATAATTATTCTAGTTTCCATCATATCATTTGTTACTCCTTGATACAATTTTTCCCGGGTTGTTTCTTTTATTTTTCTACATTCAATTAGTATTTAATTATTAGTTCTTAGACCACAATATTTTTAATTAATTTTAGTGCTTATAAATCATTTTGTTAGAACTTAGTTTCACAATAAAATACTAAAAAATATAGTCCTTGTGGAGACGATATCCGGTACTTGCTACTGTATTACTTGTTGTTGATAGTGTACACTTGTACTTATCTTTATTTTATGAAAACAAGTTTTCGGCGCCGTTGCCAGGGACCGTTTAAAGTCATTTATTGTGAAATTAAGTATATTGCAATTTGGTTTAAATTTTTTATGCTAACTTGGGCGATTCTCATGCAATTTCAGGTTTGCACAGTGTATGAACGAGAATCAAGACCCTGAACTACTTCTGTTACACCCAGATTTTGAGATAAGAAGTTATGACCTCGAAAACTAGGCTCGTCAGGAGTGAGCTCGAAATACATGCGGTCATCATAGGGTTCAACCGTCGAACTTCTTTAAAGTAAACAACGACCTCGAGGATGTATAGCCTTGAGTATTCTCTGAGCCCGCAACGACATGACAGTGAAATATATTTTTCACCAATTGCCTTCAGGCGAGATAGCTTGAGCTCGGAAAGTGCAAGCTCGGATGCGATAGCCTCGTCACCATCTACTTGTCCCGAGCATAGCGCAAAGTTGGGTGGCGAGCTCGTGATTGACTCTTAGTCTCGACAGACTCAATGCCAATTGCTGATCTCGAAGATTTGATGAATCATCTAGGATAACCCATTACGTGTGAACATGGTTATTGTTGTACAATCCCAATATTTAAGGGATATCATTTAATCTATTATCCGTTCCCGATCTTCATGGGACGTTTCTGTGTATGTAGGAGATAATGTATTAAATAGCATTATGTTAATTGATTTACTGAATATCTTCCCGAAATATGTGGGAATGAATTCTGCAACCTTCTCTATAAATAGAGAAGGAAACACCATTTGTAAAGGATCGATTTCTGATTTCTGGAGGGGAAATTCTGGGCAACACTTCTCTGAAAAGTTTCCAGAAAACTCCCAAGTCTTAATAATATAGACTCGTGGACTAGGCAGAGTTAACTGCTGAACCACGTAAAATTCCTCTTGTTTTCCTCTTTATTCATTTGCTCCAGTATTTTATTGTTTAAGTGCTCTACTATTTAAGTTGACGAAAAGCTGCGTCAACAGTTTGGTGCTTTCATTGAGAGCCATTAAATTGTACGTGCGTGAGTCTGTTCAGTCAAAGAGCCTCTCAAATCAGCAATGGCAACAAATGATCCCAATTTTCCTGAGGAGGAAATTTTAGATGAAGATGACTACCCCTGATGCCCTGGAAAGCAGCCCATGGTGAACTCAGAACCTGATGAGAAGAGTGGTTCATCTGACTCTCAGGGACCACCAGCCCCCAGGGATGACGAGGACATGTACTATAATCCTGAACGATATGTCCCGATAGTGGAGCTCGAAAATCGTCAACTGCGAAAGTAGTTAGCAGAGGTCAAGAAGTGCAGTGAAGAGCTAGCCACCTAGTTGCTGAGGCGCAGGCGGCTCAAGGCCCACCTCCGCCAGAGGCCTAAGCTCCACCTCCGCAGGACGTTCATATTCCACCACGTAGGCCTCGAGGGTGGCCTCGCAAAAATGTTGCCACCCAAAGAGCGAAGCAACCTCCGCCGCCAGCAGAATAGCCTGCTCCGCCGAGGCCCCGGAGAATTAACCGGGCTGGAGGTCCTGTCAACCCAACTATAGAGGCACTAGTCGAAGTAGGGAATAACCGAGCCCCCTTGGAGGCTAGGACCCAATATCCTGGTAACGTGCAGAACTCTACAGAGCCTGATCGAGCAAACTCAGAGCCTTCTAGGCCCCGTAATAGATGGCAGCCACCATCACCAATAAGACACCCACCATCGCCAATAAGGTATCCCTCACCAACTCGGAGGAACACACAACCGACCCATGGTGATAGGGAAAGGCGAGTTGGGCAAAGACGTGGATAGGAGGAGACTGCTAGGGAGCATAGGGCTCCCCAACCAATGAGGAGCCAAATGTCTCGGTCTCACACTATTTAGACGAGGCAACCGACAAGAAAACCGTCTCGAAACAACCATGCAATGAGTCATGTTAGTGAAGGCTTGGGAGACACTAGATCAGTCAATATATATGACCAGGAACATAGAAACACTGGGAATCGAAGAAATTGCCTAGATTTATGAGAACATCTAAACCATAATCGGGGGAATGATAATCCATCGAAACCAGATCTGAGGGATCATCTCAATGGATGCAAGAACCCTGCGTCGAGGCACGAAACTAGAGTTATAATCAACGATAACCAGTTCCTGCTGCTTGAAGTCAGACCCCCCGTAGATCTAGTCCAAGAAAGGATTGAACAATTGGAAAGAGCGTTCAGGTTCTTACAAAACAAATGAGGTTGGGAATGGGACAAAGAGTTCGATGAAGAACTTGAGCCCTTCATCACGCATATTTCTAGCACCATGTTTCCTCAGGGATTCAGAATTCCTCATGTCCCACCATTTGATGGGAATTCAGATCTACACAGTCATTTAAGCACGTTCAACACGATCATGCAAGACAGTAATGTGGGCTACGAGCTCAAATGCCTGTTGTTCCTAGCCTCGCACACGAGACCAGCGAAGAACTAGTTTGAGAAGTATAAGAGACATTTGATTGCTTCTTGGGATCAATTATCAAGAGAATTCAAAAAATACTTCAAGGCCATGGTCGGCATTAGACCCGAGGCGTCTGCCTTGACCAATGTTCGACAACAACTGAATGAATCACTGAAAATTTACCTCACGGGGCTTAATTTGGAAGTGCCCGAGCTCATGACATCGATGACAGTGGCCATTTAATGGTTGTCCAATCCTGAGTAATGCCTGGAAGTCATCTCTGGGAGGATATGTAGAGGAAGCTCGTAAGGTCCCTAACCGAGTTCAATCGACGAGCTCAGAGATTTGTTAATGTAGAAGTGGTGAGGTCAGCACTGAATATGACCTCTTAGCCCATAACTACAACAACAAACGTAAACTCTACCTCGACCTCAGTGGATGCTATGACCTCAAAACCCCCTGGGGACAACCCTTCTAAAAGGAAGAAGAATGACGGGAATAATCCCAAGGCGGAAGGAGGAAAGAACTGACCTGTGCTGCTGTAGCTTGAACCATTCCAGAATCTTTGTTACCAGCTCCTCACACCCTACCCGGTGCAAACTAACCAATTCACGAAATGTCTTTACCCTTGGTTTCCAACTGGTAATAACCAGGTCCTAGATCAACTCTTGGAGACATCGTCCTATCTTGTATCCAACATCGTACTTTTCGTCCTAACCCGACGATGCTAACAATCCCCGCAGTATAACACACTGGCTACACCAGGCTCAAATTCCTTCGATTGTTTCAATAGACTTTCTGTCGGCCAAAACTGTCTTTTACAACATTCCTTAAACCAATCCTATCTGTAGTCTGACCTTGAAGTATTCCCTAAATCTTTCTTTGCATTCCCACATAACTTTCCCACTGGTCAGCTCTGTCTCCTTTACGTACTACAGATGATATCCTCAACAATCCATCTGCCAGAGTTTCTAATTCCTTCTCAATAGGTATTACTGTCCTCAGCCTCTCAAATGGCACCTTTGAGGCAACCTCTCTATGTCCATCTCCCTCTCGGAACATTCTCAACACCGAGCCCTTCCAGTTCGTTACATGCCAAAAGCATAAGCTCGTCAGTTAGATACTCATCCTTGAGGACTCAGCCTCGAACTTTGAATGTATCGCTGCATTCTAGTTCTCCGTTTCCCGCACCATGGGAAATCCATCCTAACATCTCGAGTCATTCTACGTAGAAGTCATGCCCTCACCTGACCTCCTCTCAGGTGGCATCCTCATCTTCATGTGCATACCATATAACCTCCTGGTTCCTGTCGCCATCTCGATAACTACCTTTCAATCAGGCTTCCTTCCAATCTCAAATTAGGTGCCCAAGCACTGTCTGGAGTCCTTTTTCCTCAAAATTGAGAATCCGAACTCGCTGCGTTCTATCAACAAAAGTACTGTCTTATCAGTCAGACTTTTCCCCTTTTTTGGCAATCCAGAAGCCACAACACTATTCGGGGCTCTTTCAACTTGATTATCACGAATCTATCTTTACTAATTCCATCAAAGGAAGCACTGCCCTTGCGGCTCTAGCACTCATACTCTAATCATCAACCCTCAGTTCCTCGACAACATGGCCCTCTCTGCCATCCACATGCAGACGATAAGTCCTTACATCAGGGCGGCCCAAATTCCTTAGACTATTCCAGATCTCATATCCTTAAATGGGTCGCCATCCATTCCAGGTACATCCATCAGTATAACTTCCTGAAATGAATTACCCGATTCATCAACCCATTGATTTACACTGTTGTTACTCCCAACAGTCCAAACCAAACTTATAAGCCCACCAGTCTCCACGGTTCTAATCATTTCTTTAAAATCTCTTCTAACCATTCATCATTTAGGTTCTTTCCAACCCAAAAAGCCAGTACCTCAGCCCGAGTACCAATTCCAGGCATCTCCCTGCCTCAATATTTAACACAACCCTCTAATCAGGATCTCTCATCCTCTTAACCAAGGGTGGAATTAACTCTGCTCATCTATTGATAAATTCCTTGTCAACTCGAACTCTCCTCAAAACCCGAGGTTAACACCCTTTAAGCCTTTCATTTAATACCCTTTTCTATCCATACCTCACAGTAAACCATCACCGGTAACCTTACTATTAAAACATCTAAATCATCCATCTCCCCAGAGAATCCGCTGTTCTTCTATCCCATCTCAACTAACAAACTCCACAGCTTACTCACACACTAGTGACCCTTTGCTGCTGCTCTCAGGGATAACTAGAGATCTCAACTCCAACTTATATCTAGAATCCCTCTTTTCAACACAATATCGGGTCCCCAACCCTTCTAGGAACAAACAACTCGAGTTCATCTATCAAACTGACCAAACTCCTGAACTCTGTGGTTCCTACTCTGAACCAAACCACCACTAGGTCCAAATGTCCACAGGTATAATGCACACACAAGCATATACTAGGTCAAATCCATAATGTCATACACTTAGCTACCAAATTTTTATCACCACTAAGTGTATCCACACTCATCATGCTTCATACAAGCCAATAAACAGATATAACATATGAATTTAATTCAGAAATTAACCACATACACTCAATATGCGAACCATTATGCCAATATTCATCCACATGCATAATAATGTTATTCAGCACGCATCAATCTCAACATGCAATAATCAAGGGCCCAGCCCAACAGCATCTCATGCATATGTCATTTCATTCCTCATGCTCCATATAAATAGGCAGGCAAATAGGGCATTCAATCATATATTCAGACATGTCAATCAATCATGCCAACCAACCCTGAGTCGAGCTTGTCACTGACAGCGAGCGTACATGTTCGGTCGATCTCCAGAACCAATAAACCTTGGCTCGCTCTGATACCAAGTTGTAACGCCCTACTTCCTTAGAGCTGTTACCAAGTGAGTTTTAAGACAAAACAGGGTGCAATGAACTCGCTAACCGAGGTTTTGAAACAAAAGTGTGACTAATTAAAATTTAAGGCTGTAATCTTTGAAAATGCGTCGTTTCATTTAAAACTTCTAGTATTAAACATTTGGGATCCCAAAATAAGGTTTGAAAACTATTTACATTTTTAAATAAGTTTACAGTTAATAAATCATAAAAATCATAGATTATTACAGCCATTTTCGAATAAACCCCCAACCAAAGCAGTCGGGCAGGCCAAACATGTACGCGTCGCTTCACGCTCTCCGTACTCATGGTTGGTTGACTCAGTCATTGCCCTTACCTACAACACAGAGCACCCGTGAGCCGAAGCTCAGCAAGAAAACTCATGCAGAACATAACATATGCTTTTATAAAATTTATCATAACAGATAATCCACATATATATATAAGTCAACCATTAGACTAAGCATACACGGCCATGCTGCCCCAGAGGCCTTACCAAAGCCTGGGGTTTCGGTCCTCACCGTAGGGATACCACATGTATCCCCCGGGCCCTGCCCTGACTATAAGCATCCCATGTGCTAAGTGTTACTTCCGGCTCTGCTGCCGTACCTGGCCTACGCCGCACTCGGCCCTTGCCGTTCATTTCATTACAAACATATATATAGCATAAATCAAGCAACATTCAAACATATGCCAATTTATTTAAATATGCACCCTAACATGTGATGCAATATAGGGCCATGCCCGGAAATCATCTCATCATGCAACATCCAATATAGGGCCGTGCCCCGCAATCACACTATGGGCCCATGCCCTATCCTACGGGTGTTATAGTTTTCTTACCTGCTTCCCGAGCTTTCCGATGCACCAAGGCCACAAGCACGGTCCTCTAGCACGAGCCTCCTCGAAATCCTAGTCACAACACACATATAACACTTTTAATACTAACCAACCCAAAACCACTTCCCGAGACCAATCCCACACTCTCGGAACCCCCAAAACCTTAAAACAACACCCCGGAGACATCCCCCGAACCCCCGGAGCAAAGGCCTAAAATTGCCAAAAATGATGTCCTGAAATTAGCCTTGTGCCGCGGCACCCAGCAAGTCAGGGGCTCCTCGCCGCGGCACGCAAAAACTGTGCCGCGGCACGCCTTCGCAGACCCAGAATTCTGGGTTTTCCTCTTGCGTTTTCACCGAGCTAAAACCTTCCCAAATCATACAAAACCAATACCCAAATCCCAAAATCAATTTAAGACTTTAAATGGACCATCTAACAACCCATAAACACTAGATTCAAGCTCAACAACACAATCATACTCAAAATCCACCCATTTGATCTCAACTTAAAAAATCTAAACCCAAAACCTTGAAAAGCTTAACTCAAGCATTAAATTCCTCAAATCAACACAGAAAACAAACTTAAGTGTGTATAAAATCCATACCTCAAGTGAAGAATCCTCCCAACAAGCTTCCTTGATCTCCTCCTAAGCTCCCAAATCAGCCCTTCTACCCTTCTTCTTCTTTTCTTTTTACTTGCCCTAGCTCTTCTTTCTCCTCTTCTTTCTTCTCTTCAATTTCTATCAAAGCATCAAGTGACCCCAAATGCCCAAACCGTGTACCCCTAAAACCCAGCTGAAAATTGTATATTACCCTTGCCAAATGACCATGCTACCCCTCCAAATAATCCTTTCCCAACTAAGTCCTCAAGGGCACTCTAGTCCTTTCACTAATATTGCAATTCTACCATTTCTTTCACCTAAATTGTTACTTTCAGCAGTAACTAATGGTTACCCAGGTTACTCAATCACCAATAACCATTACCCGCTAAATCTCAACTTAGCCATAAAATTCCCGAGGTACCCCTAGGCTCCTCCCGAGCCGGCTATAGAATTCCCGTTGTGACTCTTAAGTTAAATTTGCTCTCTAGGACCGTCTCGGCACGTGCATCACAATAATAACACCACACTCACGTGGTACAATTCATAGAATACAATTATCACATATATACCCTCAGCGGGCTAAAATTACCAATTTACCCCTATCATGCAAACAGGGTCCACATGCATAATTATTTCACCTAACATGCATACTAACCACGTAGTCATGCATCTCAATGTTCAATTAGTCATATAACATGCTTTAAATCATAACCATGCATTAAACTCATAAAATCACACATAAATTCCATTATGCCCTCCAGGCACACTAATCAAGGCCCTTAAGCCTTATTAGCGATTTTGGGTCGTTACACCTACGAACTCGAACCCAAAGCTCCAAAGTAGCAAAAGGTGGAATCTCAACTGTGGACGCCAAATATTCTGTGCCCATAAAAGAACTAGGACAGGCGCTAAGGTCCCTCGGAGGCCCAAGTGCCTACTTGAGCCACGAGGCGATCGAGCCGGCACCTTCTCGCAAAGGCCTAGCAGGCCTAGGATCATGCCGCGCAAGGTGATCTCGCGCACATAGGCTCACGCCCCATCACCCATAGGTTCGCGTCCAAGCCCACACGGCCCCGTTGGAGTACCCTCGGCGTCGCGCCCATGGCCTCGCTAGAGTGCCCACGGCGTCACACCCGTGGCCTCGTTGAAGCGTCTCGGCGTCGTGCCCGTGGCCTCGCTGGAGCCTCTCGGCGTCGCCACCATGGCCCCAAACGTGGCCTCGCATGGCCTCGCCCACGTATGGCCTCGCGTGGCCTCAGCCAAGTGTGGCCTCAAATGGCCTCGCATGGCCTCGCCCAAGCACAGCCTCACGTGGCCTCACCCAAGCACAGCCTCACGTGGCCTCGCATGGCCTCGCCCAAGGATGGCCTTGCGTGGCCTCGCCTAAGTATGGCCTCACGTGGCCTCGCGTGGCCTCAGCCAAGTGTGGCCTCACATGGCCTCGCCCAAGCATAGCCTCACGTGGCCTCGCATGGCTTCGCCCAAGGATGGCCTCGAGTGGCCTCGCCTAAGTATGGCCTCACGTGGCCTCAGCCAAGTGTGGCCTCACATGGCCTCGCCGAGTATGGCCTCGCATGGCCTCGCCCAAGCACAGCCTCACGTGGCCTCGCATGGCCTCGCCCAAGGATGGCCTCGTGTGGCCTCGCCTAAGTATGGCCTCGCGTGGCCTCAGCCAAGTGTGGCCTCACATGGCCTGGCCGAGTATGGCCTCGTATGACCTCGCCCAAGCACAGCCTCACGTGGCCTCGCATGGCCTCGCGTGGCCTCAGCCAAGCGTGGCCTCGCATGGCCTCACCCAAGCATAGCCTCATGTGGCCTCGCATGGCCTCGCGAGAGGAGGGGGGCCTCGTGAGCAGCTAGGGAGTCGAATCACCAAGGGGGTCGCAAGGAGGGCGTCTCGCTACGCATCCTTAGACATCCATCAAGGCCACATGCCTATCAACCAGATTCGTGAGTGACCTCGGAAGGCTTCAGGCATCTCGTGCCAAGGACCCAAGATCTCCACCTCACGCCAGGACCATAACACACACCAAGGGTCCCATTCCTTACACCTTGAGACCCCTATGCTTAGAGGCTCCAGTACGAGTCGAATGGGACGTACTTGTACGACCTAGTACTAAGTACGGATACCAGTGCCAGTGGGACTGCTGGGATAAGAGTCATGGTCCGTACGTCTACGGCCAAAGGTCAGAGCCGACATCATTACCTCCTGCGCCACTATGCCTGCCACCACTCATCAGACATGGGTACGGACAAGTAGTGGACGCATTCTCCTGACACCTTCTCCTGTACTGGATGTACGACCACAACCTCTGAAGCCACTCCCCTGGCATAGTACTTATGTACCCCATGGTCTCCTGGACCACTATGTACCTAAGGCCATTAGAGCCTACTATAAAATGAACTCTAACACCACCTGAAAAGGGGCTGGAAGTTTTACTATAGCAAAGGCTTGAGAGTTAATGAAAGATTGATTGATTTTCCATTGTTATTCTGTCATAATTCTTGAGTTATTGCTTTGATTTCTATAGCTTTTTTATTGACGATCCTAACTTGATAATTTCTTCCAACTCAACTTAGTTGACGAGTTCTCACCGTCAACAGTTTGGCGCCGTCTGTGGGAACGTTAGTTTCAAGCTACTGTTCCACCATTGTTTCCGGCAAGAAGAAGATGCCAAGACGTTCAAAGCGACTGAGGGAGCCACGGGAGGTAGAGGTTCACCTGAACGGAGTCCAGCAGAAGGCCTCCATGAAGGACGCTCCTCCACCCAAAGACGTGGAGCCCCCGAAAGACCCTGAGGTTCACGGAGGTGATAGGGTAGCCTCGTCACCGGCCGCTCCACCTGGAGGAAGTCCTCCACCAGCACCGCCGGGAAATGCTAACGAGTTCCCTCCTCCAAAACCACCGCAGGCACTGAACTCCGGCCGGCAGGACCTGGGCCCCTCAACCCGTAGGCATGATAAGCATCCCCGGGTCCATTCCGTGAGCTTAAGTTCGAAGTCTCGGTTCTATGAAGAGGAAATACGTGAGCTCCACCATAAGAACCAAAGGTTGGAAACCACCTTGGAAAACATGCAAGAGGTCCTGAACGGCCTGTTGCAGGGTAAGTCGAGTGTGACCTTGCCTAAGAGGAAGGAGAAGGGCAAGGATGGGGTGGAGACCACTGTACCGGTAGATGATGGGAGAACCCGACATTCAACCAGTAACACCCCCCGAACGAAGCAACGTGATCACCCTGAATCGCCTAAGCAGGCCCAGAAGCCAGCGCCGAGGACCAACGCTGCCCCTTGCAATGAGGACGAGGTCACCTCTAAAAAAGCACCCTCAGACTTGCGGGAGGAGCTCAATAAGAAGAAGGTGGGAAAAGGGACCACGCCCCCTGTGGCGCCTCGAGAAGGAAAGGGAAAGGCAGATCTTAGCCCGTCTGCTTTGAGGGACACTCTCAGCAAGAAGAGGCAGGACCTAGACACGGAGATGAGGAGCCTGTGGAGCAAGATCGTCACCGCGTCAGGCGGCCAGGCCTTTGAGGAGGACTTCGACCATGAGTCGCCCTTTGTGAGAGAAATTCAAGCGATCCGGCTCCCTGCCAACTTTAAGGAGCCCAATATGACCCCTTACGAAGGGAACACGGATCCAAAGTACCACCTGGATGCGTTTAATGATCTGATGAAACTGAGGGGGATTGGAAGTGGTGCCAGGTGTCATTGCTTCGCTGTTACTCTGAAAGGACCCGCCTACAAATGGTTCAAAAGATTAAGGACGGGGTCCATCAGATCCTGGCAGCAGTTTTCTGACGAATTCCTCCAACAGCACCATGTCGTGTGGGACTACACGATGCCAGGTACCAGCCTGGCCAACGTGAAGCAAGGAGAGAATGAGAGCCTGAAAAGCTACATTCACCGGTTCAATATGGAGGCCGTGAAAGTGGGGAGCCTGACTCGCCGAGAGCTAAAAATGGCCATTACAGCCGGGGTGGTCCCAGGAAGCAAGTTGTGGGACAATATGCTGAAGAGGGAGGTCACTGACTTAGATGACTTCTATGAGAGAGCGCAGAAGTACATACGTGTGGAGGATGGCCACGCAAACCTGAAGGCAGGAAAGGAGGAGCCCTACGCGAAGCCCCCAACTAACAACGGGTCGAATGTAGCAAAGAAGAAAAGGGCATACGATGGATCAAGAGATGACCACCAGAGGAAAACCAAACAGGGGAATGATCACAGGCAAGCGGCTTACACCTACTACACAGACCTCACAAATACCCGGGAGCACATTTACCTCACCAATGAAGATCGAGTTCCTTTCAAAAGGCCCCCACCAATGAGAAAGGACCGATCCAAAAGGGACCCTAGTAGATACTGTTAGTACCACAAGGATACTGGTCATACCACGGCAGAGTGTATCCATTTGAAGGAAGAAATTGAGGAACTCATCCACATGGGACATTTGGGCAGGTATGTGCGCAAGGATAACCAGAGGCCAGAAGGAGGAGTGTCCCCGCCGCGGGCACGTGTGGTGGCCCCGGAAGTGCAAGGAGAGGTCAGGACCATCTTTGGAGGACCAGGATTCGGAGGCGATTCTAGGAAAGGGCGAGACAGGTATGCCAAGGAGGCCCGACGAAGTCCACCACATTGTGTTTTAAGTTTGGAGCAACGCCCCCCGAAGAGCTTCAAGGGCGAGAATGACTCAATCACTTTCACTGAAGAAGATGCGCAGGGGGTGCACTTTCTTCATAACGACCCCCTGGTGCTAACCGCCCAGCTAGCTAACATGAGGGTACATCGGGTCATGGTGGATAACGGGAGCTTCGTGGACATCTTGTATCGACATGCGATGGAAAAGATGGGGTTGAGCCTCCATCACCTAAAGCCTTGCACTACGACTTTGTATGGATTTACGGGAGATTCGATGCAACCCCTGGGGACAATCAAATTGGCCCTCACCATGGGGGAGCAACCCAGGCAAACCACCGTAATGGCTAACTTCATCGTGGTAGATTGCACCTCAGCCTTCAATGCGGTATTAGGGAGACCCTCTCTGAGGGAATTGAAGGCGATAACTTCTGTGTATCACCTAGCCATGAAATTCCCTACCCCTGGGGGAGTAGCATGTGTGAAAGGGGAGCAGAAGGAAGCAAGGGAATGCTATAACATGTCCCTCCGCGCAGCCACCAAACCATCCATGTCAATGACGATGGCTATGCATGAAGGAGCGACTCACACAAGTTAGATCCGCACAAGATGGGACAGGTTACGAAGCCTCTCGAGAAGTGCTACCAGCAAGGCTTCGGCTCTTAATGCCAAAAGAACCTATGTTTAGCTTGTTCTTCGTTATTTTAGCCTAAGTAAGAATCAAAGAGGCTACCCTAGGTAGCCTCCTAGTTAGATGTAACCCCCCCCCCCCCCCCTTTTATTTACATAGTTAGATGTAAACCGCGTGCTATGAATGAAACCGTTTGCTACTTCCTTTGTTTATTTTCTTCGCTGCACGAGCATCAGCCAAAGTGCCTGCCGAAATAAATTTCACCAAGCACTTGGGGGGCAGGACAGGGGGCAAGAACATGTAGCCAGCAAAAGGGCTCCTAAAAAGGGTCCCTCTAACGGAGGATCCTAAAAAGGACCCCTTGCCCCCCTAACTCCTAAAAAGGGACCCTCTAACGGAGGATCCTAAAAAGGACCCCTCGCCTTCCTAACTCCTAAGGGAGACCCTCTACCAAGAGGATCCTGAAAACAACCCTCCATCAGAAGAACCCCAAAAAGGACCCTTCAACGGGGATCCCAGAGGGACCCCCTATATCAGGGCCTTAAGCGGAGTCCTTACAAGGCATCTCCTGGGATCACAAGGATTAGCTACCCTTTTGAATATCAAGGAGGCCTTAGGGACTTACAAAAAAGAATATATGGTAACAATGATAATAAGTCTAGAGCGGCCACCAAGCCGTCTAGCCAATAATAAGTCTAGCCATTATATGGTAACGACAATAATAAGTCTAGAGCGGCTGCCAAGCCGCCTAGCCAAAAAGGATCCCAAAAGAGACCCTTGTAAAAATAGTACTATGCATAATGACGAGAAGGACGCTTCTCGCAACAAATAATAAGCGCGCGCAAAAATATATAAAAGGATAGCTAGGACCCAAGGGGTCAAAATATCCTTATAAAGTAATCAAGAGGCACCAAAAGAGGTTTCAGTGAACCCTTTCACAGGGGCTCCAAAGGACCTCCAGCCTGGTAAATAAAAGAGGTGGTAGCCTTAAAAGGGCCTCAAATGCAGTAGAACAAGAAATAAATAGCAGCACATGTATTTATACATTAGAAAAAAGAGTTCTTGAGATAGTACAAGAGTTACCAAAAGAAAAGTAGCAGTGATAATGATATTACAAAGTAAAAAAAAAAAGAGCAAGACTACTTCAAGGCCTCCTAAAGTGGGCACTCCACAAGGCCGCTCGGGCAACGGCCTGTTCACCAAAAGAGGAGAAGTCGAAGTTAGGATCCTGCCTCCACACATTGTAAAGAGCACGATCTATAGACCTACGCTCGGTGGTGACCCTCTCCGCCTCCAAGGAGGCATTCTTCTCCTGCGCCAACTGTAGTTCGGCCTTAAGGGCCTCGACTTCGGTCTCCAATTGAGTAACTCTCTGCTGCGACACAGCCGCAGTGGCCTTGGCCTCCTGGAGGTCACGCTCCAGGCGTTTAACCTTGCCCTTTAGCTCCTGGGTCTTGGCCTTTAGTTTTTCCCTCTTTGAGAACAAGTTGGAAAACTTAGTCTGGGCCTTCGACAACTTGACCTTGGTTTCGTTAAGCTCATTTTCGAGCTCCTAGACCCGGGCTATGAGGCAGTCCCTCTCAGCAGTAGATGCGGAGAGGGTGCCGGACGTGTCAGCATACCGAAGAGACACGGTGTAGATCTGCACAAGAAAGTCAATGGCTTCAACGATAAGTAACAAAAAGAAAAACACATGTACACCTATACATAATACTAATCGACGCAAGGTGCAAGAACTCACCCAGGCCGCGGCCCGCCTTAGGGTGTCCCCATGGTCTGGCTGAGTCACATTCCCCAGACCCCTACAGTCGGAGACAGGGAGGCCCGAGGCAATTTGAATGTAACGCTGCCCATAAGATGAGGCCATCCTAGTCACCCAAGGCTCCGCCTCCATACCGGGAGCATCTGGTTGGACAGGGACAGACGACCCGCTCGCTGAAGCGGGAGGGGGCGCAGGGAAGGAGAAAAACGGAGACCCTGGTAGATTAGAGGGGGGCTCCGCGAGGTCGACGAAGTCAGCCCCCGGTGATCCGATGCCATGAGGAACCTGAGGGAAGGCGTCACAACCATCAAGGCCAGGGGGAGCACAACATCCCGCTCCGGCCTGCGGGTCCAGAAATTGAAAGGCCATGTCCTGGTCATAGGAGCCATAGGGGGGGCATCCCCCGGGGGACAAAGGGCGCTGATGAGATCCCCCACATTCAAGGGGGGCATCCCCCAGCTCCCCCTCGGCCTCACCATCGTGTAGGAACGACCCAGCCGTAGTCTTCTTAGACCCAGTAACTGACCACAGGAGCTTGGGGTCAGAGACCAGGGACAGCTGGTGGCGGTTGAGGTTCGCTATAGTAAATAAGAACGCCGCCTTCTTCAGGTCGGAGTCTGCATTAATGAGGTTGCTCACGGCCTCCGCCTCCGCCTCCGCCCCAATGACCGCAGGATCAGCAAATTGCTCTGCAGGATCCACGCCAATGTCAGTACAAGCAGGAGTACAAAACAGTAAGTTCTAATAAGAAGAAAAGAAGGACCAGGGTACTTACTGGGGCCGGCGCGATAGTCTTCACGAACAGAGAGAGGGCCCTCTACCCAGAAAAAGTCTTCTTTCCAAGACCTTGTGTTCGACACCGAGCCCTCTATCAAGGGGAGCTCGTTGTTGGCCTTCTGCAGGTAGTAGAAGCCCTTGGACTTGTGCAATGCCATGAGGTTGTACAGGAAATGCACCTCTTGCGCCGTCGGGGCACGTCCGACCTTTTTCTTGAACCAAATAAAAAGGCAACTTAGAGTCAACCAACTGTTGGGTGACAGCTGAAGATGGGCCAAGTCGAAGTAGTTGAGAACCGCCATGAAAAACGGGTGTAAAGGAATGGTACCACCCGCCTTAAAAATATGCTCACTCAAAGCCACATGACCCTTCTTAGGGCGGTCGGCCCGGGATGCCTCCTGAGGAGCATATAGGGTGTATTCTGGAGCAACACGGTAGTGCTTCACAATTTCCTTCAATTTGTTCGCAGACACATGTGACACCAAACTGGATGCCAGTTAAGGGGCGTCGTCCTCTTCCTGGACAGACACCGGTTTGCGTGCTTTCGGCATACCTGCAAAATCAAAAGAAAGATGTGAGGAAGAGGCAGAACACTTAACCCTCCATTTTTTCTTCCTAGCAAGAGTTTTCCATCGAGGGAGCGATGGCGGAAGCACTAAGCTAGGATAAACTGAGACTAGGGGCTGGGGAGAGGAGCTAGCTGCCCCATGACCGTCATCAGGCGAGGAGGGAGTGGGAGGTTCTAGCGGAAGGTGTCCCTCCATAAATTCTAACTCCCACCGCAATTCAAAAAGGGTCGTCCTAAGACGGGCTATATGGTCACTAAAGCCTGGGGGTGAAGGTCCTCCATCTCCTCTCGACACCGAGTCAATTTCGCTCTCCACAACCCAAATTTTGCGCCTAAGTTCAGCAATGTACTCAAGGTGGCGGATACGGGCCTGCCTTAAGGAGTCATAGTATTGGTAAGGATTGTCCTCAAGGGACTCTGAATCTGAGGACAGGTCGATAAATTCAGCCCCCGGAGATATGTTGGACGAGCCGTCACTGGCCATGAGACCTCGTCCCGAAAGCGAAAAGGGGGTTCACGTATAAACGAGGGAAAGGCTACAAAACACAAAGGAATAGGCTTAATATCTCTAGATGCAAACGCCCTAAATGGCCCACTACAGGGTGTAAAAAAAAAAAGAGGAGGGGCGTGCATATGGTCAAACTCACTACAAGTTCAGGCTAAGGTACCCCATCCTGAGTACTGCTAGTTTAGACCTGATAAAAAATAAAAGGGAGAAGGAAAGAAAATATACCTCAAGCGGTTAAGAGAGCGAAGTTGGGGTCAAAAAGAGGTCGAGGAGCGAAAAGCACCAAAGGGTCGAAAATGCGCGTCTGCAAGAATGGACCAGAAAGATGTGTTAGTCACAAAATAGACACACCAAGAAATTAGCTCATATGTAAAAAAAAAAATGAAATGAAGTGAAAAATAAAACAAATGAAACTATGGCAAAAATGGGGTTGTGGAGGATTGAACCCCTTACCTCTTGAAAAAGGAAGGGCTCTCCAAACCAATAAGCCAAAGAAGTGAAGTGAAGATTTTAGGCCATGTATGAGGGCCTATTTATAGGAACTAAGGTGAATAGTCTACAAGAGCACCTAAAGGTCCTCTCCTAGAGTGGGGGGGCAAGTGTGGACGCCCAATATTCCGCGCCCATAAAAGAACTAGGACAGGCGCTAAGGTCCCTCGGAGGCCCAAGTGCCTACTTGAGCCACGAGGCGATCGAGCCGTCACCTTCTCGCAATGGCCTAGCAGGCCTAGGATCATGCCGCGCAAGGTGATCTCGCGCACATAGGCTCACGCCCCATCACCTATAGGCTCGCGTCCAAGCCCACACAGCCCCGCGGGAGTGCCCTCGGCGTCGCGCCCATGGCCTCGCTGGAGTGCCCACGGCGTCGCACTCGTGGCCTCGCTGAAGCATCTCGGCGTCGCACCCGTGGTCTCGCTGGAGCCTCTCGGCGTCGTGCCCATGGCCCCAAATGTGGCCTCGCATGGCCTCGCCCAAGTATGGCCTCGCGTGGCCTCAGCCAAGTGTGGCCTCACATGGCCTCGCCAAGCATGGCCTCGCCCAAGCACAGCCTCGCATGGCCTCGCCCAAGGATGGCCTCTCATGGCCTCACCTAAGTATGGCCTCGCGTGGCCTCAGCCAAGTGTGGCCTCACATGGCCTCGCCGAGTATGGCCTCGCATGGCCTCGCCCAAGCACAGCCTCACGTGGCCTCGCATGGCCTCACGTGGCCTCGCCTAAGTATGGCCTCGTGTGGCCTCAGCCAAGTGTGGCCTCACATGGCCTCATCGAGTATGGCCTCGCATGGCCTCGCCCAAGCACAGCCTCACGTGGCCTCGCATGGCCTCGCCCAAGGATGGCCTCGCGTGGCCTCAGCCAAGTGTGGCCTCGCGAGAGGAGGGGGGCCTCGTGAGCTGCTAGGGAGCTGAGTCACCAAGGGGGTCGCAAGGAGGGCGTCTCGCTACGCATCCTTAGACATCCATCAAGGCCACATGCCTATCAACCAGACTCGTGAGTGACCTCGGAAGGCTTCAGGCATCTCGTGCCAAGGACCCAAGATCTCCACCTCACGCCAGGACCATAACACACACCAAGGGTCCCATTCCTTACACCTTGAGACCACTATGCTTAGAGGCTCCAGTACGAGTCGAATGGGACGTACTTGTATTACCTAGTACTGAGTACGGATACCAGTGCCAGTGGGACTGCTGGGATAAGAGTCATGGTCCGTACGTCTACGGCCAAAGGTCAGAGCCGACATCATTACCTCCTGCGCCACTATGCCTGCCACCACTCATCAGGCATGGGTACAGACAAGTAGTGGAGGCATTCTCCTGACACCTGCTCCTGTACTGGATGTACGACCACAACCTCTGAAGCCACTCCCCTGGCATAGTACTTATGTACCCCATGGTCTCCTGGACCACTATGTACCTAAGGCCATTAGAGCCTACTATAAAATGAACTCTAACACCACCTGAAAAGGGGTTGGAAGTTTTACTGTAGCAAAGTCTTGAGAGTTAATGAAAGATTGATTGATTTCTCCATTGTTATTCTGTCATAATTCTTGAGTTATTGCTTTGATTTCTATAGCTTTTTTATTGACGATCCTAACTTGATAATTTCTTCCAACTCAACTTAGTTGACGAGTTCTCACCGTCAACATCAACCCATAACTTTTACTGAGGACGATGTGTCTCATGTACAGTTTCCTCGCAAAGACCCGCTGGTCATCACCCTTCATCTCACAAACAAGAGGGTACACTGAGTCCTGGTTGATAACAGGAGCTCAGTAAATATCCTCTACAAGGCCACCTTAGAAAAAATGGGATTCGCACTTCGCGACCTAAAGGCCTGTGCAACGATGTTGCACAACTTTTCAGGAGAAGGGATTTCCTGTATGGGATCCATCAAAATCCCCATAACCTTGGGAGACTTCCCAGTCTCGACAACCCAAATGATGGAGTTTGTAGTAGTGGATCTTCCATTAGAGGAAAGAAGCGGACAAGTGCACAAACACTTTTCGTAATTCAGAATAAGGGTGGGACAGTCTTCGAAATAGATGAAGAGATCGATCCAAAAGTAGAAGAAAGGGCTACTCTCGAGCCACTAGAAGAACTCGAAGAAATCATGCTCGAAAAGGTTGATCCCCCAAAAACTGTGAAGATAGGGAAAAACCTGTCAGAGGAAACAAAGTAGCAATTAATCTGCTTCCTGAGGAAGAACCAGGACGTATTCGCATGGTCACATTCGGACATGGTGGGGATAAGCTCGAATGTGATAAGCCATGCCCTCAACATTGACAAGAGCTTCCCCCCGAAGCAACAGAAATGAAGACTTCAGGACGATGATAGGAATAAAGCCCTAAAGGAAGAGGTCGATAGGTTAAAGGCGAATTGATTCATACGAGACGCCTTCTACCCTGATTGGGTCACCAACCCGGTCCTAGTTCCAAAACCTAATGGAACATGGCAGACTTGTATCGACTACTCAGACCTCAATAAAGCATGTCCTAAGGACTGCATTCCCCTACCTCGGATCGACCAGCTCGTAGATGCCACAGTGGGGCATGGACTTATGTCATTCATGGACACTTATTCTGGATATAACCATATTTCCATGCATGCTCCGGACCAAGAGCATACAAGTTTTTTGACAGATAAAGGGCAATACTGCTACAACGTCATGCCATTCGGGCTCAAGAATGCTAGAGCCATGTACCAACGACTCATAAACATGATGTTCTCTAAACAGATAGGTGATAACATGGAAGTTTATGTTGATGATATGTTGGTCAAATCTAAGCATTACAATAACCATGTGGACGACCTTGAAGAATGCTTCACCGTGCTGCGAAAGTACAACATGAAGCTCAACCCCCCAAAATGCTCTTTTGGAGTATTGTCGGGGAAGTTCTTGGGTTTCATTGTGAACGCACGGGGAATAGAGGCTAATCTTGACAAGACCCAGACATTAATTGACATGCCCTCACCTCGAAAGCATAAAGATGTCCAGAGTTTGACTGGACGGATGGCAGAATTAAGTAGGCTTATCTCGAAATCTACAGACCGCTGTCTTCCATTTTTCAACCTGTTAAGAGGGGGCAAAAAATTTAAATGCACAAAAGAATGCGAGCTAGCATTTCAGGAGCTCAAGAAGCACCTCGCGGAGCCTCCTATCTTGTCGAAACCTATCACAGGAGAAATTTTGTACCTATATCTCGCTACAACTGAGAACGCCATCAGCGTCGTACTTGTCCGAGAAGGCCAGAAGGTACAAAAGCCAGTATACTATGTCAGCAAAAGGTTATTGGGGGCAGAATCAAGATACCCCTTAGGGGGTGTATGGTATAGGGTAAAGTAAAAGTGGGAATGAGAATCTAAAGTCATTCCTATGTTTGGTTCAAATTTTAAGGGGGTAAAGTGATTAATTTGTGTTGGTCCCACATTTATTTTAAAGGTAAAGTGAAACCTTTTGTACACAAGTGTTTAATATTACCTCCATCTTAAACCCCTCTACACTTTCCAAGGCAACTCAACTACTCAAAACATACAACCCCTTAATGGAGAAATTGGCTATCAGCCTAATTCACTCATCTCGAAAGCTCCGACCTTATTTTCATGCACACCCCATCCATGTGTTGACTGATCAACCACTACGACAAGTCTTATCAAAGCCAGAAGCCTCGAGCTGATTATTAAAATGGGCAGTTGAGCTCGGACAATTCGAGATACTTTATCACCCGAGGACAACCATAAGAGGACAGGCCCTGGCAGACTTCATAGTAGAATGTACTGGATTGACTGACGACGAAGTTATAACCCCAGCTCGCGAGCTGTGGAAAATTTATGTCGATGGGTCTTCCAACGAAAAATGGTTCTGGGGCAGGAATTATATTGATCACTCCAACTAGAAGCCGATTTCACTCCTCCTTGAGATTTGACTTCATAACATCTAACAACGAGGTTGAATACGAATCTCTTATGGTAGGACTTTGAATAGCCAAGGAACTCAAGGCTAAGGCGATACATTGCTACAATGACTCGCAGTTGGTGGTCAACCAAATTTTAGGGTAATACCAGGCCCGTGGAACAAAAAGGGTTGCATATTTAGAAAATGCAAAAGCAGCTCTCGAACATTTTGAGTTCTACACAAGAAAGCAGGTTCTCGGAGAGAAAAATTCGAACGCAGACGCCCTAGCTAGGCTCTCCACATCTACCGAGGTCGACGAGCTGAATGTTGTGCCAATCAAGCATCTGTCGACACCCAGTATTAGCAAGCCGTAACCGGAAGACATCTGCATGATCAACTCCAAGCCAACCTGGATGACCCCAATAGTTGAGTACCTTGAAACCAGTATTCTCCCAGCAGAACGAAACAAGGCTCGAAAACTGATGTATCAGATCCTGAGATACACTATTGTGGAAGGGAGGCTATATCGGAGAGGATACTCTATGCCACTACTCTGATGTGTGACTCCACCCGAGGCCAAAAAGATCCTAGAAGAGATACATGAGGGATTCTATGGATACCACACTGGGGGGCATAGCTTATCAAAGAAAATTATATGCCAAGGATACTTCTGGCCCACTATCAAAGCAGAATCATTTGATTACGTCAAGAAATACGATAAGTGTCAACGGTTCGCTATAATCCCATGAGCTCCACCTTCCGAGCTAACTATGATGACCTCCCCCTAGCCATTTGCGGTCTGGGGAATTGACCTCATAGGCTCATTGCAAACTGGCAAATATGGAGTTAAGTACGCTGTAGTCACGGTAGATTATTTTACGAAATGGACCGAGGTCGAACCTCTGGCAACAATTACCTCAAAGAAATTTTTGGACTTTGTGGTAAAAAAATATAATCTGTCGATATGGAATGCCAAGGAAGATAATATCGGATAATGCTACTCAGTTTGATAGTGAACTATTTACCAATTTTGTGAGAAAAATGGTATAATAAAGAACTTCTCCTCTGTGGCTCATCCCCAAGCGAATGGCCAAGTCGAAGCTGTGAATAAAACCCTGAAGAGTTCCATGAAGAATAAATTGGAAGAAGCAAAGGGAAAATGGCCCGAAGAGTTACCACAAGTTTTGTGGGGATATCGGACCATAGCTCGCACTTCAACAGGATATACCCCCTTTTCTCTGGCATATGGATGCGAGGCTATGCTACCAATCGAGGTCGAAGTACCCACTATTCGTAGCCATGCTTTTGGCCAAACCTTGAACCAATCCCAGCTCAAAGTAAGTTTGGACCTAATTGAAGAAAGACGGGATGAGGCTCAGCTAAAAAATGCAGCATACCAGCAGCAAGCTACTCGATATTTCAATAAAAAGGTTCGGGAAAGGAAATTTGGATTGGGAGACTTGGTGCTGAGGCGTGTGTTCCTAGCCATGCAGGACCCAGCCACTGGCGTGCTCGGGCCTAATTGTGAAGGACCTTATCAAATTGAGTCAGTTATCCGACCTGGCGTCTACAAATTAGCAAGATTAAACAGGGAATTGGTACCACGAGCATGGAATGGCGAACATCTACGACCTTACTATCAATAGTGTAGGAATGATGTCACATGTAACCGTGCTTGTTTATCTTTACTATGCTTTTGTTAATAAATTGTTCAATTCTGAATAAAGTTCATTTTTGTTTCAGTATGCTGTAACTTTTGCAAACTCGCTTAATTTAATAACCTATGGTCACACTCATAGGATATAAAGGGGGCATTAGTGCTATATATACTGTAAGCTTGAAAAATTAAAAAATATAGCATACACAAAAAGAATAAAAGTGTTTGGATATAACCAAATACTCGAGCAAAGATAATTTTGACATAACCAGATTATTAAAAGTAAAGTGTTTGGATGTAACCAAATGCACGAACTAAAATAACCATATTATTAAAAGGAAAGTATTTGGATATAACCAAATCTGCGAGCTAAAATAATTTGGACATTAAAAGTAAAGTGTTTGGATGTAACCAAATGTGCGAGCCAAGGTAATTTGGATATAACCAAATGCGCGATCTAGATATAACTAGATCAAGAATATATGTGTATGGATTACGAACCAAAAACACGACCTAAATAGATTTGGAACAAACCAGCTAAAACTAATCGACAAAAAGATGGAATATAGATAAATCCACCTCAAATTAAGTCGAGATCGAGGCTGGAATATCTTTCAAAAAGGATAGTTTCGACCTCATAACCTTGCGGAGCTACCCGAGGATGAGAAAAAGTGACTAGAAAAGTAGGATATAACTAAACTACCCACCTTACACACCATATAAGCACTTTCGAGTGCATGGTAAAAGTAAGTTCTGACCTTGACAAGTAATGTGATCGGACACAGATACTTCGAGTAAATTGTGCATGAATGTATTGAAGCTCGAGCTTAAATCCACCACGTGTTTGTGTGAATAAACAGACATAAGGACAAACTTTTAATACAAATTGCTTAAAAAAATTCGATTTAAGAGATGTAAAGCAAAAATATTAAAGTAAAGTCAAATATGGTATTGTAAATATCATAAGAAAGCAGCTCTTTTACGAGCTATAAATTGTCTTAGCCCTAAGGGCATAAAAAGCAAGAAATAAAAACTATTAGAAAAAATCTCAAAGGGACGCAGCCCAGGATCGAGATTCATGAGGATGGAGTGCCCCCTTTAGCCTTCTCAGCATCCTCCTCAGCCTTCTCACCATCCTCCTTGGCCTTTTCTGCATCCTCCTAAGCAGCCTCCTCCGCTTCAAGCTGAGCTTGCCATCTGGCCACAAGCTCCTCCTCAAAAGAGCCTAGGAAACTGGTATCGAGATCAGCATTGCTGGCCCAGATCCTATACATGGCCAAGTCAACTGCTCGGTCCTTCCTCTCCTTGAACTCTTCGAGAAGACAAGCCTTTTCGACCTCCATTATCTCGAAGGTGGCCTTTTTCTCCTACTCTAGCTTGGCATTGATCTTCTCATGCTCCTCATGTTGGTTTTTATAGATCAAATCAAAGATTATACGCAGCGGAACAACAATCAAAATTGTTAATTTAACCCCTTAAGATTTCTAGATCTACTTCTTCACATACATATATATATTGAATCAAAGATATGAATAGAAAATTACCTCAAGTCCTTCCTTGCTGCTATATTTTTGTATGGAAAAAATCCTTGAGATCTCACACCAAGATCTTCCAAAATGTGCTCAGGACACAAAGAATGAGTGTGGGCTCGCTATACAAAATAATAGGCAAAATCTATTTATTAGATGTTCTCAACATATGAGATCTGATAAAGTTTGGACCTAAGTTTGTGAAGAACAGTGACCTATGCTTGTATCACTCTTCTCTTTCTCTCAGAGAGATTTCATGATATATTCTCTATCCCTGAAAAGTATCGTTCTTAAAAACGGATATCCTATATTTAATATATCCAATATATTAAAAATAAAATATTAGTTATTTTAAACAATTTGAAAATAACTAATCAGTTATCAGATTTTGTTTAAATAATAATATTTTAATCATATTACAATATCTCATTATTTATTTAATATTTAAATAACTAAAATTGTGGAACCAAAAAACTGCCATGAGCTTCTTATGCGTGTAGCACAGTGATTGTGCACTGTGCTACATGTGTACCACATGCCAAGGAAGGCATGTGATTTTTCCCAAATTTTTCTTATTATTTAAATACCAAAAATCCTAAAAGTAAATTAATTTAAAATAAATTATATTTTTGTTAAATCAAATAATTAATTGATTCTCAATTAATTAATTACACATAATTATAGAATAATTATGTTTAATGCATAGAAAAATATTTTACTTATCAAATAAGTCCTTTTGCCCATTTTTTGTTTGTATTTAACTTTGTCGATGTTTGTTTGAGCCATTTCGGAGACCATGGACCTATAACATTAAGCTCCAATAAATTGAAACTAAATAATTAAACTCTTTAATCATTGTAGTTTATTTATTAATTCTGATATTTCTCCACTATAAATTCAGAATTGAACTCTTTATGTTATAGATATACTTTTGCAGAAATCTTATTTTAAGTCGTCCATTGATATAACCATCTTACAATAGTTCAACCCTCTAATTAATTAGTTCATAAATTAGAATGGAAGAATTACCATTTTACCTTTCTAATTTATTTCTTATTCCTTAAGTACCATTAATTTACTAGTGAATAATTAGTCTATAATCTAATTATAGATTTGAGATCAAAATCATTCAGTTCCATAATTAACCCTTAAGGGAACTAATATACGATCCGTTAGGAAAGATTGGATTCCGTATTGTTGATACATGTTCCCAGCCATCCATGATATCAAATCTCCAAAACAAAAGTCACTAGCCTCATTCTATGAAGAGACCTTAACTAATGAATCAAAAGATTTAATAAACATGAACATGAGTTCATGAACAATCAGGATTTAGGTTGATCTATAAATGATCATCAGATATGATATGAATTACAAGTCTTTATTATTAAATGGTTTTTGGATAAAGACTTTTATTCATATCGATCCATGTCATATATAATCATATTATATAAAGCACATTTACCGAGATGTCTTACCACATCAATAATCTGAATCTAGATTATTTGTATCAACATGATACTCAGCAAACCGTACTTACAACCCCAATTAAAGAATTCCTTAACTTCAATTTGTTGTTGCTGACTATTTTTATTCATTCATGTGATCTTAATTCTCTCGTACTAATATAAGATCACATCCTCAATAATGAATATGAAATTTTTTTGATATTTACAAAATTATTCAAACAATAATTTAATAATCTAAATATAACAATAATAAACCATTGTATTTATTTATTCATCGAAATAATAAATGTCTTTTACATGCTTTTAGGACATACTCCTAACAATCTCCCACCTCTCCTTAAAGCAAGTAAGGCATTTCTCTCAATTCCATATTACGTACATGACCCTCGAATTTCTTTGCAGGAAGCGTCTTCGTAAACGAGTCTGCCAAGTTGTGTTCTGATGCAATTTTCAGAATGGACACATCTCCTCTATGTATGATTTCTCTGACTAAGTGGTATTTGCGCTCTACATGCTTTCCCCTCTTGTGGCTTCTTGGTTCTTTAGAATTAGCCACTACTCCACTGTTGTCAAAGTAAAGAACAAGTGGTTTCTCCACTTTTGGTACAACATCTAGATCGAAGTAGAAATTTTTGAGCCAAACTGCCTCCTTAGCTGCTTCACAAGCTGCTATGTATTCAGCTTCATGGTTGAATCAGCTATACTGGATTGCTTAATGCTTCTCCAGAAAACTGCTCCACCACCAAGAGTGAATACTGACCCAGAAGTAGACTTTCTACTATCTTTGTCAGATTGAAAATATGATTCAATGTATCGAGTAGGTTCAAGGTCACTACCCGAATATACTAGCATATAGTTCCTCATTCTCTTAAGATACTTGAGAATATGTTTCACCACAATCCAGTGTTCCAAACCAAGATTTGATTGATAATGACTGAAAATCCATACTGCATAACATATGTCACGTCTAGTACATAACATTGCATACATTAGGCTCCCTACAGTTGATGCATATGGATACTTTCTCATGTCCTCTTGCTCTTGTGGTGTCTTTGGACACTGATCTTTGCAAAGAGTAATTCCATGTCTGGTCGGCAATTGACCCAATTTGGAATTTTTCATAGAGAATCTTTCAAGCACTTTATTAATATAATTTGCTTGTGAAAGTGCCAAGAGCTTGTTCTTTATATCTCTTAGAATTTTAATGCCTAGAACATAGCTCGCTTCTCCCAAATCTTTCATTTGCAATTTGTCAGCCAACCATTTTTTTACATTTGATAATGTCTCTACATCATTCCCAATGAGTAGGATATCATCAACATAAAGAACTAAGAAAACCATAACTCTCCATTTGATGTATTTATAAACACATGCTTCGTCAACATTTTGTTCGAAACCATATGTTTTAATAGTTTCATCAAATGTTAAGTTCCAAGATCTTGATGCTTGTTTCAATCCATATATGGATTTCAACAACTTGCATACCTTTTCATCTTGATCCTTCTTAATAAACCCTTTTGGTAGTTCCATATATATGGTTTCCTCAAGTTGGCCATTCAGAAAGGTTGTCTTGACGTCCATTTGCCATATCTCGTAATCATAGACGGCAGCTATGGATAAAAGTATGTGAATGGACTTAAGCATGGCCATAGGAGAAAATGTTTCTTCATAGTCTACACCTTCTCTCTGTGTGTAGCCTTTGGCCACAAGCCTTGCTTTATAAGTCTCTACCTTTCCATCTGCACCCCTTTTCTTCTTGTAGATCCATTTACATCCAATGGCATTAACATTGTCAGGCAGATCTACAAGTCCCAAACTGAATTGGAATACAATGATTCCATTTCTTGATTCATGGAAGCTTGCCACTTATCAACATCAGGGTCTTCCATTGCTTCTTTAAAAGTCAATGGATCGTCATTTTCAATATCTGATACAAGAATGTGTGCCTCATGTTCGTAGCGAATAGGTTGTCTCACAATCCTCCCACTACGACGTTGCACTGGTTTTTCCTTTTTAGGAATTGTGATTTCTTTGGTTGTTTTATCATTAACTGGTGAAGAAGATGGAGATGAATTTTTATCTATCATTAGTTCCTCTAAAACTACTTTGCTCCGAGGTTTAAAATCTTTCATATAGTCGTAATCTAAAAAGGTTGCATTCGTCGAAACAAATACCTTTTGATCACTTGGACTATAGAAATATCCACCTCTTGTTTCTGGAGCATAGCCCACAAATATAAACACTTCAGACCTTGAATCCAGTTTTCCAGATTTAGGTCTTAGCACATGAGCAGGACAACCCCAAATATGAAAATGTCATGAACTAGGTTTATTTCCATTCCATAATTCTAGTGGTGTCTTTATCACAGCTTTGGATAGAACTACATTCAAAATGTGATTAGTTTTTTGAAGTGCATATCCCCAAAACGATAAGGGAAGTGAAGAGTAGCTTAACATAGACTTGACCATGTCCAACAAGGTCCGGTTTCTTCTCTCTGAAACTCTGTTTTGTTGTGGTGTTCCAGGTGTTGTGAGTTGGGATAGAATACCATGCTCCAGCAAGAAATATTTGTATTCAGAATCGAAATATTCACCACCACGGTCAGATCGGAGTGTCTTTAAAGATTTACCTAATTGCTTCTCAGCTAAGGCTTTGAATTCTTTAAACCTATCAAAAGTTTCTGACTTCTTAAGCATTAGATAAACATGATCATATCTAGAATAGTTGTCAGTAAATGTGACAAAATATTCATAACCACCTCGAGCTTGAATGTTAATTGGACCACATACATCACTATGTATAAGCTCTAGTGGTTCTTTGGCTCTATTTCCCTTCGAAGTGAAAGGTCGTTTAGTCAATTTTCCTTCTAAACATGATTCACAAACCGGTAGGGTTCCAACTATTAGTTCCCTCAAGGGTCCATCTTTAGTTAACTGGTTTATCCTATCTAGACTAATATGACCTAATCTTAAGTGCCAAAGATACGTGTCATTTTCTTTAGAAACCTTTTGTCTTTTGTTACTTTGTGGAATAGCTACTTTAAATAATTCAGAATTATTGAGCGATTTTTCAATTGGATAAGCATGTACAGTCCGTCCTTTTGTTTTGCATGACAAATATTGTTCCCATTCCTTGAAATAAAAATCATATTATTATTAAAAGAAATGCCAAATTTTTGTTCATGTAACAAAGATAAAGAAATAATGTTTCTAGTAATTTCAGGAATAAATAAAACATTATTCAAAACAAGAAAATTGTTCTTAAAATTTAAACGGACTGTTCCACATGCTTTAGCTGAAACAAGCGCTCCACTTCCCACTCTAAAAGTCATCTCTCCTTGCTCCAATTGCTTTGTGGACTCAAGCATTTGCAAACAAGAACAAACATGGTTAGTGGAACCAGAATCAACTATCCATGATAATTTATCTTGTCCTGCCATACAAGCTTCGAGTACAAGTAAATCTAATTTTCCTTTCTTTTTCTCTTTCCGCTCGGCGAGATACTTTGGACAGTTTCTCTTCCAATGACCATTGACATTACAATGGAAACACTTTCCTTTGGGTGCCTTTTGATTGGGGTCATTGTTCTTTTTGTTCTCGGGTGCCTTGGATGACTTCTTTGCCTTTTTCGGATTGTCCTTTTTAGGTTTGCAGTCATTGTTATTGCTTTTCCTTTTCTTCTTAGAAGAAGATGGTTTTGCTTCAGCCTGACTTGAGATCGTCTTGTTCAAAGACTCAAAAGTTTGTAATTCATTCAGCAATTGTGTCATGTTAAATTCTAATTTGTTCATGACATAATTTGTTGTGAATGTAGAAAAAGCAGGAGTTAAAGACTCAAGTATAATGCTTACTTGTGTCTTTTCATCCATGACTGCTCCATGCATCTCAGCTTCATGGAGTACACTAATCATGTTCAAAACATGCTCATGCACAGATTGACCTTTCTTCATCTTAGCATTCATGTAGGTTCTAGTAGCCTCATGACGACTTTGATCAGATGGGCGCCCAAACATTTCCTTAAGAGATTCTAGTATCTCAAAAGCAGTTTCCTTGGATTCATGCTTTGTTCGTAAGACATCACTCATGCTTACAAGCATATAGCACTTAGGTTTGTTATTTGATTGAATCCATGCATCAAATTTTTCTTGAACATGTTTTAGGGCATTGGCACCAGGTTCTTCAGGACATTCCTCATTTAGGACAAACTTGTGGTTTTCGCTAACCAACAACAGATTCATATTTGATTTCCATTTTATGAAGTTATCACCAGTTAATTTTTCTTGTGCGATTAAAGCAGTGATGGTATTACCAAAGATAGACATATTCTGAATAAAAAAAATACAAATATTATTATTATATTTAGAAAAATAAATATCAAAGTTTCATAAATTAAATGTGATGCATGAGCACAATTAAAACACATAAAATAAAGTTTAATTTCCACGATAAAACTTTCTAACAATCAAAGTGCTGCCTTAGGATCGGTCAAATTACTCTTAGAGAATTTATAAGACGTTCTTATCTTTATTGTTTAAAACTTAAAATAACTCATTATTTTCTCTTTTAAACATTAAAGTACCGCTTAGTTTGGTCAAGTTATGATTATCCACTGCAAAAACTTAATCATAACTTTGTGAGTGTAACCCATTATTTCGGAGTTCATGACTTAACTTAGGACATGTCGCCTTAGGGTCGGTCAAACCTAAAATACATCATTAGTTCCTATCTTTGTAAGAAATATAACATTGCTATTGACATGTCTAGACACCTTCCTTAGGGGGACGAAAACAAAGCCGTCGCGAGGCGCTATTCACATCTCACGGTGTTATATTAATAATGGAGACTACGGGTTATGTTTAAGAAATCAACCCTCTCCCACTCACTATTTTGAAATAAGTGTTTTTAACCTAATTAATTAAAGAGTCTTTAAACTTTATGAACATAATAAAAATTGGAAAGAAAGTGAGTTTCTAGGTCCATATCTAATTTTAAAATACCAATTATGTTCATCTAAACTTCACTAAAAAAACAATTTTAAATTAAAGTTGGTTTAAAGAAATTAAGTCATAAAGACTTAAAATCGGTGTGATATTTTACCAAGTTTTCAAAGAATAAAACTAAGTAATTTATATGCAATTGGTTCCGCAAAACAATTAATATAAACATATAGGACAATCCTAATAATCATGTTTCTACCAATGAGATGCATGATAATGACTGTGTGGGTTTTTATGTATGGCACAAAATGCATGAACAGTTATCAGTCACATGAAGACAATTATTTAAATAAATAAATAAACAGTAAATGTTGAACCGAGTGCTTTTGGGTATTTCTAATTTTACAACCACTTTATAAAATTAAAACAAAATAAAATAAAACCTCATTGATCTCCATCGGGCTTCTTTACTTTACTTTTGGTAGGATATGTGTCGTTGGTCCAGAATAATAATAAGAAAACAATTTTCTAATTATCTTGATTAATTAAAACAAAACTTTTAAATAATCATTATTTTATTTTCCTTTTAATTAAAACAGAAATAAATTTAATTAAAATCTGTTATTTTCTTTTTTTTTTTTTAATTTCAATAATGTATTTCACGATATATTTTCTATCCCTGAAAAGTATCATTCTTAAAAACTGATATCCTATATTTAATATATCCAATATATTAAAAATAAAATATTAGCTATTTTAAACAATTTGAAAATAACTAATCAGTTATCAGATTTTGTTTAAATAATAATATTTTAATCATATTACAATATCTCATTATTTATTTAATATTTAAATAACTAAAATTGTGGAACCAAGAAACTGCCATGAGCTTCTTATGCATATCAAGGAAGGCATGTGATTTTTCCCAAATTTTTCTTATTATTTAAATACCAAAAATCCCAAAAATAAATTAATTCAAAATTAATTATATTTTTGTTAAATCAAATAATTAATTAATTACACATAATTATACAATAATTATGTTTGATGCATAGAAAAATATTTTACTTATCAAATAAGTCATTTTGCCCATTTTTGTATTTACCTTTGTCATTGTTTGTTTGAGCCATTTTGGGGACCATGGACCTATAACATTAAGCTCCAATAAATTGAAACTAAATAATTAAACTCTTTAATCATTATAGTTAATTTATTAATTCTGATGTTTCTCCACTATAAATTCAGAATTGAACTCTTTATGTTATAGATATACTTTTACAGAAATCTTATTTTAATTCGTCCATTGATATAACCATCTTACAATAGTTCAACCCTCTAATTAATTAGTTCATAAATTAGAATGGAAGAATTACCATTTTACCTTTCTAATTTACTTCTTATTCCTTAAGTACCATTAATTCACTAGTGAATAATTAATCTATAATCTAATTATAGATTTGAGCTCAAAATCATTCAGTTCCAGAATTAACCCTTAAGGGAACTAATATACGATCCGTTAGGAAAGATTAAATTCCGTATTGTTGATTCATGTTCCCAACCATCCATGATATCAAATCTCCAAAATAAAAGTCATTAGCCTCATTCTATGAAGAGACCTTAACGAATGAATCAAAAGATTTAATAAACGTGAACAAGAGTTTATGAACACTCAAGATTTAGGTTGATCTATAAATGATCATCAGATATGATATGAATTACAAGTCTTTATTATTAAATGGTTTTCGAATAAAGACTTTTATTCATATCAGTCCATGTCATATATAATCATATTATATAAAGCACATTTACCGAGATGTCTTACCACATCAATAATCTGAATCTAGATTATTTGTATCAACATGATACTCAGCAAACCGTACTTACAACCCTAATTAAAGAATTCCATAACTTCAATTTGTTGTTGTTGACTATTTTTATTCATTCATGTGATCTTAATTCTCTCGTACTAATATAAGATCACATCCTCAATAATGAATATGAATTTTTTTTATATTTACAAAATTATTCAAACAATAATTTAATAATCTAAATATAACAATAATAAACCATTGTATTTATTTCTTCATCGAAATAATAAATGTCTTTTACATGATTTTAGGATATACTCCTAACACCTCAAGCCTGGCATTTAGCTTCTCGAGCTCTACTATCCTAGATTTCATCTGCTCGGCCTCAGCCACCAGTTTTGATTTTTTGGCCTTAAACTCATCTATGAGCTAGAGCTGGAGATCCTTCGCCTCTTGAACATATGACATGTTCAAGTGGATCTCGTTGTTCAGCTTGTAATTTAGCTGAGCAAATGCAGTAAGAGACTGACACACAAACAAATCAAGTTAGAACATACACTAAGCACAACAACAACGAATAATAATGTGAGAGAAGTTACCTCAGCAGCAAGCTCGACACTCTTGTCAAAAAGGGTGTTGTAGTCTCGAGCATTGTTCAAATATTTCCACTAGGGAGCCTCAAAGCTGCTAATGTTCTGGCCTACCCGAGACAGGACGTCCGAGCCAAATGTAGCCCCATGGGTCCCGGCAGCATTGTCGACGACATACTCATCACCATGAGTAGAAATCGACAACAGACGCCCTTTGGTCGCTGGTTTCTTCGGAGGAGGGCCGAGCGTGGGGAGGATCTTGATGGCAGGAGGCGGAGGAGGAGCATCTGTGGTGGACACATCAACTTGGGAGGAAGGATCCATGGCCGGGCTCGCAACAATGGGAGCTGGGGGAGGAGGAGTCTTCTCAGTCCTCTTTGAGATCTTAGCAGGCTGATCAGACTTCTACGAGGCTCTCAGGCACTTACTCTTCTTAGCCCCCTCACCCCTGGCAAGCACGGTCTCGAGATCAGAATCCAAAAGTTAGCATAATGCAGACAGTCAAGGAATAAAAGGACGAGTAACGAGGAACCTAACTATTACTCTCCCCTGAGCTCGTGCTCGGGGACCACGTAATTCCTCCATCTTCGAAAGAGGCAGGGGAAGTCCCTTCCCTATATGTGGAATTCAACCTCGAAAGGTCCCTATAATCATTTGTCCCGTATTGGACGGCTATTCCATCCTAGACCTCGTTCAGACTATACATCATATCGTATTTCCCTAACTAGCTATCAAACCTATGGACCCTCTCATCTACCCAGGACCATACATAAAAATTGTCCCTATCATCTGGGCATAAGATTAGAGTGTCGGGTTTATGCTTAAGTAGCGAAGTAGACCATAAAGTCGAGCTAAGGATGATCGTACCTTTGTCACTCGAGCTCGAAGCCTCGTCATTGGCCTCGTTCCCCAAGCACGGACTCCTAGGACGACAAATTGGGGATCGTGCCTTAGAGCTTCACCTCGGGGGAAGGCTTCCGGTTGGGAGAGGCACAAACTCCCACTTGGTATACTTCTTGTTGGACCAGTCGTTTGTGGATTGATCCTTCCCCAGGAGACAACAAACTCGAAGCCTATCTTCATGAAGAAGATAGGAAAGGGAGCGCCTACCATAAGGGAGTTGAAGCAAAGTCTCCATGTGCTCCTTCATCTCATCAGTGGGAGTAGGTCAATGATAATTGGCTGAAGAAGTGAATGTATTATGAGTGCTTCGAGCCTAAGCAACAATTCGAGCATAAAAAGAAAAAAGATCGTATAATTACAGATTCACCTGAACTAATAGTGTCTGGAGGGAGCCAGGCCATCTGTCCAAAAGAATGCCACCTTGAAGTTGGGAGGATGGTTCGGTAGGTCCTCAAAGATTTTCTTCTCACGAGGATAGCTCGAGAGATAGTAGAAGTAATCTCCTCCCCGAGCTTGGGAGGGATTGCTTTTCAAGCAAAAGAGATACAAAATCTCTTTTGGTGAAGGTCCTTCCCACTTTAGCTCATGGTAAAGTGACCTCGGGGCTGACAAAACCCTGTATGAGTTGGTGTTGAGTTGGAAGGGAGCGAGCCCGACAAAAACTAAAAAGTCCTTAAAAAAGGACTTCAAGGGCAATAAGGCCCCTGCCCTCATGTGCTCATGGCTCCAAGCCACGTATTTTAACTTATTGTCGGGATTACCATCTCTTGGGGCGCGACAGCTTCGCTCATGGGAGGTAGGAGCTCGACACCTCAACGAGCACGATAATCCAATTCCGTGGAGGGCCAAGATGTCAGAGATCTGCCCTAGTGAAGAAATCGAGCTCCAATAATGCTCGGCCTCAATAAATTTTCCCATCAAGGTTGGAATAGTGGTTGGTTGCGAGGTAGATGGGGATTTGATGGTTCTTCCATCAGTGAAAATTTGAGATCGCCCGGTTTGAATGCGACCGTCACTTTAAGAGTAGGGTCGAGGGGGATCGGTTTGGGCTCGGGGTCCGGGTCTGGATAGATCGCGACCCTAAGTTTTTTCCTCTTTTTCTCCTCGACCTCGTCGATTTGGCGTTGAAAGTGAGCTCGAGTGTCTTCTTGCTCACACCTTAGTTTGTGCTCCCGAATCAAGCGCTAATTATGAGTAAAAGGTGACTCCAGGCTCGAAGTTGCCGGTGAGTAAGGAATCGCGAGTTTTGACCCCCACTGCTTTTCCAAATTCTGCGACATCTAGCAAGAAAGAAAAAGGGTGAGGGCCAGACGAACAAGAGATTAAGAATAAAAATCAAGTCGTTCTGAGCTCGAATGCTCGAGAAAATGGATCGAGCTCAGTCAAAAAAGCGAGATTAGGCTCGGAGCGTGTATTCCACATAAAGGGGAAAAGTGAATTTATTTTTTAGAATCCTGGATTTTTAGGGAAAAAGTTGACGGTTACTCAAAAAAGTGATATTTTTGGGAAACGTGCAATTTGAAAACCCTAGTCCTGTACCCAGTTTCTTGGTCTACACAAACGATAGTCCAAATCAAGATAACCCAGTAAAGGCCATATTAGCATCATTTATGCAAAAATCTGGGTTTGGAAAATCTTAACAATAGAAGAGCCTAAAAATTACACGACATTGACTAAAGCATTCTAATACTAAAAGCTGGTGTCCAAATGCTACTACAACAATAAACATGCATGGAAAAACAGAATGTACATGAACATAGAATAGATACTTACACAGTGTGGCTAGTGGGTACAAAGAAATCGATGACCAAAGGAGAGGTTGCAAAAATGATACCACAGAGTCGAACAGGCCAACGGTGCTTTGTTTCCTCAGCTTGGAGAACATACAATAGTAGAATGAGTTTTAAGTTATGGGTTTTTGTTCTTCCCTTTTCTTTGAAAACTTGAAAGCGTAAAATTGAAATGAAGAAGACGATGGGCGTATTTATAGGCCCAAAGGATGCCAAACGAAGAAATGACCTAGACCATTGGCCAATTTCGATATCTGATTGAATGGTCAGGGAAAAATAGAAGGGTGGCGCCATAAAATTGGTAGGTGGATGGACGTGCGCATGGTGTAAAAGACACTCAAGTACTCTGATCATCCAATACCTGGCTGACACGTGTCTACACTCGAGTGCAATTAATGGTACAGTTTCCAAGAAAGGCAGTTCAAAAGTTTCCTTCTCATGGGATTCGAAATGATACTTTTGAGGGGGCAAAATGTTACACCCAGATTTCGAGATAAGAAGTTATGACCTCAAAAACTGGGCTCATCAGGAGTGAGCTCGAAATACATACGGTGAACATATGGTCCAACCGTCGAACTTCTTTAAAGTAAATAACGACCTCGAGGATGTATAGCTTCAAGTATTCTCTGAGCTCGCAACAACATGACACTTAAATATATTTTTCACCGATTGCCTTCAGGCGAGATAGCTCAAGCTCGGAAAGTGCAAGCTCGGATGCGATAGCCTCGTCAGCATCTACTTGTCTCGAGCATAGTGCGAAGTTGGGTGGCGAGCTTGTGATTGACTCATAGTCTCGACAGACTCAATGCCAATTGTTGATCTCGAAGATTTGATGAATCATCTAGGATAACCCATTACGTGTGAACATGTTTATTGTTGTACAATCCCAATATTTAAGGGATATCATTTAATCTGTTATCTGTTCCCGATCTTCATGGGACATTTCTGTGTATGTAGGAGATAATGCATTTAATAGCATTATGTTAATTGATTTACAGAATATCTTCCCGAAATATGTGGGAATGAATTCTGCAACCTTCTCTATAAATAGAGAAGGAAAATCCTTTTGTAAAGGATCAATTTCTAATTTCTGGAGGGGAAATTCTGGACAACACTTCTCTGAAAAGTTTCTAGAAAATTCCCAACTCTTAATAATATAGACTCGTGGAATAGGCAGAGTTAATTGCTGAACCACGTAAAAATCCTCTTGTGTTCCTCTTTATTCATTTGCTCCAATATTTTATTGTTTAATTGCTCTACTATTTAAGTTGTCGAAAAGCGGCGTCAACAACTTCCCATCGATCTAGAAATCGAGCGTACATTTAGAAGAAGGTGAAAGATACAAAAATGAAAAAAGGGGAGTAGTGATGATGGATGTTGAGCAAGGAGCTCAATAGGAAGTCGCTCGGAGGGCAGCAAATCAAGTAGGAGCTGCAAGAAAGAGTAGTTCAAGGGGGAGTAGCTACCAATAATGGGCAAAATGCAGTTGTGGCTGATGACAAAGATCGTGCTAATAGACAATATGCTCTCCCTCTCTTCAATGAGCTCAATCTGGGCATCGTTGGACCAGAAATTCAGGTCGCACAGTTTGAATTGAAGCCAGTCATGTTCCAAATACTTCAAATTGTAGGCCAGTTCAGTGGGATGCCAACAGAAGATCCTCACCTTCATCTTCGATTGTTCATTGAAGTGAGTGATTCGTTCAAGCTGCCCGGAGTTACGGAAGATTCCTTAAGACTGAAGTTGTTCCCATACTCCTTGAGAGACAGAGCGAGAGCTTGGTTGAACTATTTGCCATCTGATTCTGTGACTACTTGGAAAGAGTTGGTTGAGCAGTTTTTTATGAAGTACTTCCCTCCCACTAAAAATGCCAAGCTCCGCAATGAGATTACTTCATTTCAGCAACTTGATGAAGAATATTTATATGAGGCATGGGAGCGGTTTAAGGAGTTGTTGCGCAAATGCCCTCATCATGGAATTTCTCATTGCATCCAGATGGAGACATTTTATAATGGTCTAAACACCCATACTAGAATGGTAGTTGATGCTTCGGCAAATGGGGCTCTTCTTGCTAAGTCCTATAATGAGGCATATGAAATCCTTGATAGGATATCCAACAACAACTATCAGTGGCCCACTTCTAGATTAGCTACAAGTAGAAAGGTGGTTGGTATTCATGAGGTAGATGCCATCACTTCTTTGGCAGCCCAAGTTTTCTTTATTTCGAATATGCTCAAGACAATGAATATGGGAATGAATCATTCAATGGGGCAACCTATGGGGACATAAATGGGGCACAAGGAGAACATTTCTTGTGTGTATTGTGGTGAGGGTCATACTTTTGACAATTGTCCTTCCAATCCAGCAGAAGTGTGTTACATGGGGAATCAAAATAGGAATGTTACTAGCTAATGAGCTTAAAAATAGTCCCCATGGTACATTACCAAGTGATATCGAGAATCCAATAAATGTGAGCAAGGAACATTGTAACGTCGCCACTTTGAGAGGTGGGAAAGAGTTGGAGCACTCCAAGACATTCTGGGCATGAGGGTGAGCCCTCTTCAATCCAAATAAATGAGGAAATCCAAAAATATGTTGAAATTCCTAGTGTACAAAAATCTACCTCTGCCCAGAATGTTGCAGGAATGTCGCAACATAGCACCCAGACAGTTCAATTTCAAAGCAGCTACCTCCATTTCCCCAAAGATTTCAGAAGCAAAACTTGGATTCGCAATTCAAGAAATTTCTAGATATATTGAAGCAGTTGCATATCAACTTCCCACTTGTAGAGGCACTTGAGAAAATGCCTAACTATGTGAAATTCATGAAAGATGTTCTTACAAGGAAGAAAAGGTTAGGAGAGTTTGAAACCGTGGCTCTAACCAAAGAATGTAGTTCATTTCTGCAAGACAAGTTGCCACCAAAGTTGAGGATCCGTGGAGTTTCACTATTCCCTGTACTATTGGAGATACTTATTGTGGGATGGCTTTGTGCGATTTTGGTGCCATCATTAATTTGATGCCAATGTCTGTTTTCAAGCAAGTAGGGATTGGAGAAGTTAGACCTACTACAGTTACTCTTCAACTTGCAGACAGATCTCTTGCTCATCCAAATGGGAAGATTGAAGATGTGTTGGTAAGGGTAGACAAATTCATATTCCCTGTTGATTTTATTGTGCTAGACTATGAGGCGGATAGAGAGGTGCCCATTATCTTGGGGAGGCCATTTCTTGCGACAGGAAGAACTTTGATAGATGTGCAGAAGGGTGAGCTAACTATGAGGGTTCAAGATGAAAATGTGACTTTTAATGTTTTTAAGGCTATGAGATTTCCTGATGAGGTTGAGGAATGCTCAATGGTTTCAGTGGGAGATTCTTTGGCATCAAGGGAGTTTGAGACTAGTAACGTTGATGATCCATTAAAGAGGTTATTGTTATTTGACTCTCACAATGATAAGATGAGGAGGAGTACTTAGCTTGGTTGGAGGCTAATTCTCAAGGGCTAAGAACAAGAGGTCGATTTGATTCAATGGAGTTGTCGTCTAGGGAGTTCAAAGCTCCTAAACCATCAATTGAAGAGCCACCTGAGTTGGAGATGATAGTCTTGCCATCACATTTGCGATATGCCTACTTGGATCCATCATCCACTTTACCTATCAATATTTCAGTGGAGTTGAATCATGAACAAGAAGAAAAGTTCCTTGAGGATTTGAGAAAGTTAAAGAAGGCCATTGGGTGGACTATTGCAGATATTCGAGGTATTAGTCCTTCTTTGTGTATGCATAAGATCTTGCTTGAAGACAGTGAAAAAGGTTATATTGGGGGGCAAAGAAGACTAAATCCTATGATGAAGGAAGTAGTGAAGAAATAAATCATCAAGTGGTTGGATGATGACATTATTTATCCTATCTCTGACAGTTCATAGGTGAGCCTTGTACAGTGTGTACCTAAGAACGATGGGATCACAGTGGTGAAGAATGAAGACAATGAGTTGATTCCTACTAGAAATGTGACTGGATGGAGGATTTGCGTGGACTACAGGAAGATAAACAAGTTCACTGGAAGGATCATTTCCCTGTTCCTTTCATTGATCATATGCTAGACAAACTTGCTGGGAGAGAGTATTCTTGTTTCCTAGTTGGGTACTCTGGTTACAATCAGATAGCAGTGACACCAGAAGATCAACACAAGACTACATTCACTTGCCCTAATGGTACTTTTTCATTTAGGAGAATGCCATTTGGTTTGTGCAATGCTCCTGCTACGTTTCAGCAGTGTATGATGGCTATCTTTACTGATATGGTTGAGCAATTTCTAGAAGTTTTCATGGATGATTTCTCAGTCTTTGGAGATTCTTATGATGAATGTTTGAGCAACTTCTCTAAGGTATTGAAGAGATGTGAAGAGAAAAACCTAGTCCTTAACTGAAAAAAAATGTCACTTTATGGTTAAGGAAGGTATTGTTTTGGGGCATAAGGTATCAAAGCAAGGGATTGAAGTTGATAAAGAAAAAATGGAATTTATTGAAAAGCTACCACCCCCTAATTCAGTGAAGAACATTAGGAGCTTTCTTGAGCATGCGGGATTCTATAGAAGGTTCATTAGAGATTTCTCTAGGATTTCCAAGCCTCTTTGCAATCTGTTAGAGAAGGATACACCATTTCATTTTGATGGAGCATGTTTGAAGGCTTTTCAAGAGTTGAAAGGGAGAATAATTTCAGCCCCTATCATTATTGCACCAGATTGGAGTTTGCCTTTGAATTGATGTGTGATGCTAGCTATTATGCTGTCGGGGCTGCAATGGGGCAGCGAAGGAACAAGGTGTTTCACTCTATTTATTATGCCAGCCGCACTTTGACAAGAGCTCAATTGAATTACACTGTAATTGAGAATGAGCTACTAGCTATTGTCTTTGCTTTTGACAAGTTTCTCTTCTATCTTGTGGGCACTAAAGTGATTGTCTACCCCGATCACTCAGCCATAAAGTATTTGATTGCCAAGATTGATTTGGTGGGTGCTTTTGCTTCAAAAGTTTGATGTAGAGATTCAAGATAGAAAATGGGTAGAAAATCAAGTGGTTAACCATTTATCAAGAATGGAGCGTGAAGAAGATTCCAACTCTCTTATCCCCATCAAAGAAACATTCCCCAATGAACAAGTGTTTGCGATCAAACATTCTCATGAGCTTCCTTAGTTTGCTGAATTTGCTAATTATTTGGCTAGTGGGTTGATGCCACCAGTGATGACGAGCCAACAAAGGAATAAAATCCTGCATGATGTGAAGTCTTATTTTTGGGAGGAGCCCTTTCTATTTAAGCAATGTGCAGATTAGATGATTAGAAGATGTGTTGCTGGACATGAGGTAGAGGGTATTTTGTTTCATTGTCGTTCATCGCCTTGTGGTGGTCATTTTGGGGGAGCATGTACCGCCACCAAATTTTTACAATCCAGTTTCTTTTGGCCTTCTCTATTTAAGGATGCTCATGCTTATGCTGCTAGTTGTGATCGTTGCCAAAGGTTTGGAAGCATCTCAAGAAGACATGAAATGCCTCTACCTAATATGCTAGAAGTTGAATTGTTTGATGTTTGGGGGATTGATTTCATGGGCCCCTTTCCATCCTCGTATGGTAATTTGTATATCTTGGTGGCTATTGATTATGTTTCTCAGTGGGTTGAAGTCGCTGCCTATCCTACCAATGATTCCAAGGTGGTCATGAGATTCTTACACAAGCATATTTTCACAAGATTTGGCACTCCAAGAGCTATCATAAGTGATGAGGGAACCCATTTTGTGAATAAAGTGTTGGCTAGCTTATTGGCTAAGTATAGTGTGAATCATAAGGTGGCTACGTCATACCACCCTCAAACCAATGGCCAAGCAGAATTGTCTAATAGAGAAATCAAGGGTGTTCTTGAGAAGGTGGTGAGTCCAAATCGCAAGGATTGGTCCAAGAGGTTGGATAATGCTTTATGGGATTATCGAACGACATTTAAAATTCCTTTGGGGATGTCTCCTTACCACTTAGTGTTTGGAAAAGCATGTCACTTGCCAGTGGAACTTGAACATAGAGCTTATTGGGCACTCCAACAACTCAATCTAGACTTGTAACTGGCGGGGAAGAAAAGAATGCTACAGCTTGATGAATTGAAAGAAATCTGCTTGTTTTCATATGAGAATGCAGAGCTTTATAAGGAAAAGAAAAAAAGGTGGCATGAAAAGCATATCCAACCTCGTTCATTTGAAGAAGGGAAGCAAGTTTTATTGTTTAATTCTAGACTCAAACTATTCCCTGGGAAGCTCAAGTCAAGGTGGTTTGGGCCATTTACTATTACTAAAGTTTATCCTTATGGGGCTGTGGAGTTGAGAGGAAATGAAGGAGGTGAATTCAAGGTTAATGGACAATGGTTGAAACACTAATGGGGTGGTGAGGTTGAGTGAAACAAGACCTCACTTACCATAATTGATCCTTGAAGAGTCATGTGCTGAGCTGTTGGGCTTACGATATACTTGGAGAGCAGCAAATTAATTTTTTATATATAGTATTTTGTTTTTGCTCATGTTTTTCACCTCCTTCCTTCACTGTCTATGTTGTGGATTTGAATAAATTCATGTTCTGGGGTGGCTGTGAGGATTCTGGTAGTTTTATGGGTCAATTGAAGCGAATTTGGACATGTTTCGAGTCAGGAATTAGTGATATTTATGGCTGGCTTCCTAATAATTTGAATTCTGGAAACTCTGGGAATAATGATGCGGCTATGTTGTTAGGCTCTTTAGTGATGCTGCAGCATTGGAGATAGGCAAGATTTGAGAATTTTTAAGAAGGTTTGGGCAAATTTCAGAAATTACCCCAAATAAAAATTATTTTTTTTACCAATCCCTAATTTCACCCCTCCCAAAACTTACAACTCTGCCCCAACTCGATACCCCAGCGCGATACCCATCACCACGGCCGCACCTTCGACAACCCTAGCCAAATCTCAGCCGCCCCACCACTACAACCATCTACCACCATCATTTACAACCCCTCACTAGCCAGACGCCCCCATGCCATGAAGTTCCCAAATCCACCACAACCGCCACAGCCCACGAAGCCCCATCATCACCACCACGAAACCCATCCAAACCCCATACTTCCCAAACCCACAGCTGCGACACACCTACAGTCGACCCCTGAAGCCCCATCTTCGACCACAAGCCTACGATCATAAACATAAGAATAATACATAGGCATGTGGGTCGCTCGTGGTTTTCAGGTGCATTTTAGATTCTGAATTTTTCTAGGCATTTTGGTTGTGTTCTGAGCAGTTTCTGGGCCAAGTGACGGATTATTGTATTGCCAAAGTGAGGGATATATTTTTGGTCAGTTTTGCTATTTTTGGACATCTAATGTAACGCTCTGGATAACCAATATCATTACACTGTGTGTTTCAAAATAGTGCAAGACTTGCTAATCAAGTCATTTGAACAGTAATGTGATCTTAAGGTCAGTTACCAGGTTAGGTTTAAAATATTTTGAGCATAAGCGATTAATTTTCATTAAAATAGACATTTGGGACATGGGATCCCAAAAACAGGGTTTAAGAGACAAAATTTACAATTCTCAAAAGTTATGTACAACCAGTGGTCACTCTAATGGAAAAATACAAATTCTAGGCTATGTCCTTGTACTTCCCCTCGGTCATGGCGGACAAGCAACTAACAATGTACACCTCGCCCCCAGAGCTCTCCAACTCATGGTTGGTCCCGCTTACCCTTGCCTTTACCTGCACCACGAAGCACCCGTGAGCCAAGGCCTAGCAAGAAAACAATAACATCAAATACATAATCAGTCATTACAACCAATCAATCAAAAGACAGTTATCTAGAAATTCAACAAGTCATAAGCATCAAACTAATAATAGAAAACATGTATGTTCAGCAATATATTTCAATCAATATGTAAATGCTCAGGGTCGGCACCCTTAGGCCGAGCCCTCTGTTTACTCAACTGACTCTGGCTCGCTTATGTCTAGTCCAGTGTTTATCTAGCAGACCCCAGCTCACAGTGGCCGAGCCGCGTCCTATGTGCATGTATCAGTCTTGGCTCTCTTAGGCCGATCATTTCATATTTCGCATAACCATATCACAGTTACACAACACATACATCCAGATGTAGGGAATCTCAGTCCCAACACAGCCACACAAGGGTGCAGTTTTCTTACCTTGAATTCCGAGTGGAAGATACAGAACGGTCCCGAGCACGATCCTTAGTCCTGAGCCTTGGCGATAAACCTAGGCATAGTGTCCAATGGGTAATCATCAACTTCTAATCCAAATAAATACCTAGGAGACAAAAACTAGCCTCAGGAACCTTGATTTCTACAAAACCGGGTAGTAGAAATTGTCCCGAGCACCTAGGCTCGAACCCCTGAGCCTCACCAATTCTAGAAACCAACCTAAGGAAAAAACCCCTAGGCGAGCCGCGACCTAACCCTAAGGGTCACAGCGCGCCCCCAAGTCAGAGGCTCAATTCTCAAGCTTCAGGGGGAGGCGGGACGTGACTTGCCCCCTAGGGTCGTGGCGCGCCCTCGAAACAAAGAACTCTCCCAAGTAATCTGGGCGTGCAGGTCACAACACCCATGAGTTGGGTCGCGGCATGCCCCCTTGTGCCTTGAATTCCTGGGTTTTCTTCACACTCCTCCCAGCCAATTTTCCCAGAATTTCAACTTTAACAATCATCCTTACCAAAACCAAGCTTAGCTACGAGTTAAGAACTTTTAACCACATATTTTAAATACAAATCTTATCAATCCTACTAAAACCTCTATCCAAATTCAGTCAAAATCCATACTCTTTCTAACACCCAAAATCAATAATCAAATTCACACTCATGCCAACCCAAACTCTTAAAATAAGCCCAGCAGAATTAGAGAATTAAACTAGAGCTCTTACCTCCAATTGTAGCCTAGATTCTCCAACAATATCCTTGCACAAACTCAGCTTAATTCCTCAATCTAACCCAGCCAAGTTCAGGTTCAAATCCCAACTTATGCCCCTAGCTTTTCCTTCTATTTTTCCTTCAACTTCCAAGCATAAGTGAGAGAGAGAGAGAGAGAGAGAGAGGGAGAAATCGTGAGAGAGATGAGAGAGAACTAAACTTTTCCACTAGTTTCTAGCTTATTCTCCTAAGCCTTCTGAGTATATCCTACCCTTCAAAAGACCATTTTACCCCCTAAAGCTTATTAACCCTCTAGTAGTCTCTAGGGGTAGAATAGACATTCCACTCCCGGTTCCCGCTAATTGCTCGAGTGTTCCTACTATTAACCAATTAACCCTGTCATGTCCAATTAATTACCAAACACTTATTCAATATCTAATATTTCCCAAAATATTCTCTAAATTCCCAAAAAAATACCCCCAGGCTCCCTCGAGCCGGGTATTTAAACCCCCCTGTGACTATTTCGCTAATCCGCTCACTAGGACCGTCTCGAGCCATATACTGCAAATATATCCACGTAATAATGTGGTTTCAACAATTTGTCACATATAATCACATTTATGCCCTCAACGGGCCAAAATTACAAATATGCCCTTATAAGCTATAAATGGCCCACATGCATATCTAACACTCATTACCATGCATGTAATATATCCATATAATCTTATTAATCATGCATGCCACAAAATCATGCATTTAACCATTTAAACATTCATATTCCAGTTATGCCCTCCCGACACGCTAATCAAGGTCCTAAGCCCTATTAGCCAATTTTGGAACGTTACAACTATCCCCTCCTACTGAGAATTTCGTCCTCGAAATTTACCTGAATAACTCGAGATACTGATCCCGCATCGATAATTCAAGCTCACAGGTCGCTTCCTTGACCCTGCTATTCCTCCACAATACTTTGACTAGAGGAATCATCTTGTTCCATAGAACCTTGTCTTTCCTGTCTTAGACCTGAACCGGTCGCTCCTCATAAGACAAATCTGTCTGCAACTTCAAGTCCTCATACTTCAACACATAATGTGGAATACGTCATGAACCCTGACAATGATGGTGGCAGTGCCAATTTGTAGGCCATCTGCCCGATCCTCTCCAGGATCTCAAATGTTCCTATGAACCTAGGCCTTAGCTTGCCCTTTTCCCAAACCTTCTCACCCCTCACAGTGGTGAGACTCGCAGAAACACGTGGTCCCCTATCTGGAACTCCATGTCCCTACGCTTAGGATCAACGTAGCTTTTCTGTTTACTCTGCGAAGCGAGCATTCGAGCTCAGATTTTCTCGGTAGCCTCATTAGTCTTCTGAACCATCTTCGACCCCAAATACTTCCTCTCACCCATCTCATCCCAATGAATGGGTGATCTACACCTCCTTCCATATAACATCTCGTACGGAGCTACTCCAATCGTTGATTGATAACTGTTGTTGTATGGAAGCTCAATCAATGGGAGATACTTACTCCAAGACCCCTCAAAGTCTATCACACATGCCCGAAGCATGTTTTCCAACACCTAAATCGTCCTCTCAAACTATCCATCAGTCTGAGGATGAAAGGTCATACTGAACTTCAACTGATTCCCCATAGCCTTCTGCAAACTACCCCAAAATTTGGAGGTAAATATAGGATCCCGAACTAATACTATAGACTTGGGAGCCCCATGGAGACTTACAATCTCCCTCGCATACAGCTCTGCATACTGAGCCACAGTATAAGTTGTTTTCAATGGCAGAAAGTGAGCTGACTTGGTGTATTTGTCCTCTATCACCCACATCGAGTCATGTAATCCCACTGTCCTGGGTAAACCTCCCACAAAATCCATGGTAATGTCCTCCCATTTCCACTCGGAATACCGAAAGGCTGTTGCAACCCCGCTAGTTGCTAATGCTCAGCCTTCACCTGCTGACAGGTCAAACACTTGGCCACGTACTCCACTACATCCTTCTTCATCCCCGGCCACTAGTAGAACGTCCATAGATCCTAGTACATCTTTGTGGTGCCTGGATGGAGTGAGTACGATCTAGTATGAGATTCATCTAATATCTCCCATCTAATACCCATATCTGTCGGGACACAAACCCGACCTTTATACCGTAGTAACCCTGTCTCTAAAATAGAATAATCCTTAGATATCCCAGCTAGGACATTCCCTCTAATCTCCTGCAGTTGTGCATCATCCATCTGACCCTCTCTTATCCTCTCCAGGAAGGTAGACTACAAGGTAATATTGGCCAATCGGCCCACAACCAACTCTATCCTCTCTCTAGTCATCTCCTCTACCAATTCTCTCGATATATGTGTAGAGCTAAAGAACTGTCCCGGACCCCTCTGGCTCAACGCATATGCCACTACATTGGCTTTCCCTGGGTGGTAAAGGATGTCGCAATCATAGTCCTTCACCAACTCCAGCCAATGCTTCATGCCTCATATTCAAATCGAAGAAATACTTCAAACTCTTATGATCGGTGTATATCTCGCACTTCTCTCCATACAGATAATGTCGCCAAACTTTCAGTGCGAATACCACTGCTGCCAACTCTAAGTCATGGGTAGGGTACCACTGCTCATACTCCTTCAGCTATCGTGACGCATAAGCAATAACCTTCTCATTCCGGATCAACACGCATCCCAAGCCCAACCTCAATGCATCACAGTATACCACAAACTTCCCTCCCTCCGAAGGAAGACTCAACCACCGGAGCAGTAATCACTCGTCGCTTCAATTCCTAGAAGTTATTCTCACATTTGTCTGACCAAATGAACTTCAGATTCTTCCGTGTCAATTCTGTCATCGATGCAGCAATCTTCGAGAATCCTTCCACGAACCGTCTGTAATATCCCACTAATCCAAGGAAGCTCCTAACCTCTGAGGCATTCCTTGGCCTCAGCCAATCTCTCACTGCCTCCACCTTAGCTGGATCTACCTTGATCCCATCTTCACCAACAATGTGTCCAAGGAATGTCACTTCTAGTAGCCAGAACTCACACTTCTTAAACTTGGCATACAATAGATGCTCCCTCAATCTCTGCAAGACCTGTCAGAGATACTGTTCATGCTCTGCCTCAGTATTGGAGTAAACTAAGATTACATCGATGAAGACAATCACAAATTGATCCAAGAAATCCTTGGACATCTTGTCGATCAAGTCAATGAATGTTGCTGGGGCATTGGTTAGAACAAACGACATGACCAAGAATTCATAATGCCGATATCTCGTTCGAAAGGCCGTCTTTGGTATATCCTCGTTCTTGATCCTCAACTGGTGATAACCAGATCGAAGATCAATCATCTAGAACACCGTCTTTCCCTGCAGCTGATCAAACAAGTCATCGATCCTTGGTGAGGGGTATTTATTCTTAATGGTCAAATTGTTCAACTCCCTGTAGTCTATACACATTCTTAGAGTCCAGTCCTTCTTCTTCACAAACAAAACTGGAGCACCCCATGGCAAGTAACTAGGCCAGATAAATGTCAAATCAAGAAGCTCTTACACCTGTATCTTCAATTCTTTTAATTCTGTCGGAGCCATCCTATACGGTGCCCTCGACACTGGCTCTGTCCTCAGCGCTAACTCAATGACAAACTAAACCTCCCTGTGCGATGGAAATCCTGTTAAATCCTCATGAAACACATCCAAGAACTCGCGCACCAATCTGGTCTCTCCCAGCCTTGCTGGCATCTCCTTGGTGGTATCCACCACACTGGCTAGGAAGCCTATACAACCTCCCTACAACAGATCCCTAGCCCTCAATGCTGATATCGTGGGTATGCGAGGTCCATGCACAACACCCACAAAAACAAAGGGATCCTCTCCCTCAGGTTAAAAAGTCACCATCTTCTTCCTACAATCAATGGAAGCCCCATATCAGACCAGCGAATTCATCCCTAGAATCATATAAAAATCATACATACTCAACTCGATCAAGTCTCCTAATAGTTCCCTACTATCTACCATCACTGGTAGTGCTCTAATCCACCTCCTAGAAACTACCAGTTCTCCTGTAGGCAGTATAATCCAAAACCCCGCAGTATAATACTCACTAGGCCTACACAATCTATCAATCACTTTACTAGAAACAAATGAATGTGTAGCACCAGAGTCAATCAATACAGTATAAGAGGATCCAGCACTAGAAAGCTGACCTGTCACTACCGAGGGACTAGCCTCGGCCTCTGCCTGCGTCAAGGTGAACACTCGAGCTGAAGTCAAGCTGTCCACCTTCCCTGGTTCCTCCTTCTTCACTGTTGGGTAGTATTTCTTGAGGTGTCCCACCACCCCGCATAGATAGCAAGCCTTTGCTTGACATTCACCCAGATGGAGCTTCCTGCACCTCGTGCATTCTGGGTAACTCCTCCATGTCTCACCGCCTCCCTGGCGGCCACCATGAACACCCCGACCCCTTCTATTAGGACACGTAGTGGTTGAGGTGTCAGGGGTCTTCCTCTTCAGATCACTGGGGCATCTGCCCCTACCAACTCTTATGAATGGAGGTACTGCCCTACGAACATCCTGTCTCTTCTCCCTCCTGATCTTATTCTCTGCCTCTTCAGCAGTAAGAGCCTTCTCAATAGCCTGGGCATAAGTCGTTCCCCCAGGTACTGTTGTGATTCTCACATCCCAGACTATCATAGCATTAAGCCCTCTAATAAATCTGTCATGTTTGGCTGCATCTGTAGGCACTAGATCTGGTGCAAACTTCACAAGCCTATCAAACTTTAGGGCATACTTTGTGACTGTCATGTTGCCCTGCACCAACCCTACGAACTCATTCACCTTCGCTGCCCTGACGGCAACGTTATAATATTTCTAGCTAAACATATCTCTAAACCCATCCCAACTCAAAGTAGAAATGTCCCTGGTCTATGATGTCACCTCCCACCAAATATGGGCATCCTCTCTAAGCATATAGGTGGAACAGGCCACCCTGTCATTACCTTCCACCCTCATGAAATCCAAAATGGAAGTAATCATACTCATCCACTGTTCGTCCTTTAGTGGATCCGGTCCTCCCTCAAAGGTTGGAGGATGTTGTCTCCTGAATCACTCATACAGTGGCTCCCACCTGTTCCCAACCTCAGGTGGTTGTACAACTGGTGCCACATCAGGTGGCATAATAGATACAGCACTCCCTGACGAAGCATCCTGTCTAAAGAGGCAGGTCTGCTCTTCTTGAATCTGTAACCGGGCTTGCATATCTGCAAGTTTCTGCTACCAGTTCTTAGGGATTGGCGGAGGGTTTTGGCCCTGATCATCATCTCTAGCCTCAGACCCTGTGCCAGCTAGTCGTATAGATCACCTTGGACGCATAGCTATCCAAGTTTATCTGCAATCAACGACTTGGTGGTCAGGCAATGATGACAGGTTAACAATTTTTCCATAGTCCACCATTGAAACTCAAACAACCAAAAGCAATCAAGATGCAGATAATCATTCAAATATTCATTCACATTAAAAAATAATGCTAATAAGCACACCCGATAATAGTCACACAGCAGTCAAGGACCAGGCCCTATCAATATCTCATTCTCCCTATTAATAATGCAGATTAATGCATTTATATTTCATTCAAACACTTAAGCATATAATCACATATACACAATTACCAAACCCTGAGTCGAGCTTGTCTTTAGCAGCGAGTGCCCAGTCGGTCTTCAGGAACCCGTAACCTAGACCGCTATGATACCAAGTTGTAACACCCTGGATAACCAAGACCATTACACTGTGTGTTTTAAAATATTGCAAGACTTTCCAATCAAGTCATTTGAACAATAATGTGATCCTAAGGTCAGTAACTAGGTTAGGTTTAAAAGATTTTGAGCATAAACGATTAATTTTCATTAAAATAGATGTTTGGTACATGGGATCCTAAAAACAGGGTCTAAGAGACAAAATTTACAATTCTCAACAGTCATGTACAACCAGTGGCCACTCTAATGGAAAAATACAAATTTTAGGCTCTGTCCCTGTACTTCCCCTCGGCCATGGCGGACAAGCAGCTGACAATGTACACCTCGCCCCCAAAGCTCTCCAACTCATGGTTGGAACCAGCTTACCCTTGCCTTCACCTGCACCACGAAGCACCCGTGAGCCAAGGCCCAGCAAGAAAACCATCATAGCAAATACATAATCAGTAATTACAACCAATCAATCAAAAGACAGTTTTCCAGAAATTCAACAAGTCATAAGCATCAAACTAATAATAGAAAACATGTATGTTCATCAATATATTTTAAGCAATATGGAAATGCTCAGGGTCGGCGCCCTTAGGCCGAGTGCTTTGTTTACTCAACTGACTCCGGCTCGCTTAGGCCAAGTTCAGAGTTTATCTACTTGACCCTGACTCCTAGCAGTCAAGCTGGATCCTGTGAGCATGTATCAACCCCGGCTTTCTTAGGTGGATAATTTCATATTTTGCATAACCATATCACAGTTACACAACACATACATCCAGATATAGGGAATCTCAATCCCAACACATCCACACAAGGATGTAGTTCTCTTACCTTGAATTCTGAGCAGAAGATACAAAATGATCTGGAGCACGATCCTCAGTCCTGAGCCTTAGCGATAAACCTAGGCATAGTGGCCAATGGGTAATCATCAACTTCTAATCCAAATAAATACGTTGGAGATAAAAGCTAGCCTTCGAGACCTCAATTTCTACTAAACCAGGTAGTAGAAATTGTCCCGAGCGCCTAGGTTCAAACCCCCGAGCCTCACCAATTTTAGAAACCAACCTAAGATAAAAACCCCTAGGCGGGCTGCAACTTGACCATAAGGGTCGCGACACGCCCCCAAGTCAGAGGCTCAATCCTCAAGCGTCAGGGAGAGGCGGGCCGCGACTCGTCCCTTAGTGTCGCGGTGCGCCCTCAAAACAGAGAACTCTCCCAGGCAATCTGGGCATGCGGGGCACGTCGCCCATGAGCTGGGTCACGACACGCCCCCTCGTTCCCAGAATTCTTGGTTTTCTTCACACTCCTCCCAGCCAATTTTCCAAGAATTTCAACTTTGACAATCATCCCAACCAAAACAAGGCTTAGCTACGAGTTAAGGACTTTTAACCACATATTTTAAACACAAATCTTATCAATCCTACTGAAACCTCTATCTCAATTTAGTAAAAATCCATACTCTTTCTAACACCCAAAATCAATCATCAAATTCACTCATGCCAACCCAAACTCTTAACACAAGCCCAGTAGAATCAGAGAATTAAACTAGAGTTCTTACCTCCAATTGTAGCCTGGATTCTCCAGCAATATCCTTGCACAAACTCGGCTTAATTCCTTAGTCTAACCCAACCAAATTCAGCTTCAAATCCCAGCTTGTGACCCTAGCTTTTCCTTCTGTTTTTCCTTCAACTTTCAAGCACAAGTGAGAGAGAGGGGGAGAAATCATGAGAGAGATGAGCAAGAGCTGAACTTTTCCACTAGTTTCTAGCTTATCCTCCTAAGCCTTCTAAGTATATCCTATCCGTCAAAAGACCATTTTACCCCCCTAAAGCTTATTAACCCTCTAGTAGTCTCTAGGGGTAGAATAGTCATTCTGCTCCCAATTCCCGCTAATTCCTCGAGTGTTCCTACTATTAACCAATTAACCCTGTCATTTCCAATTAATTACCAAACACTTATTCAATATCTAATAATTCCCAAAATATTCTCTAAATTCCCAAAAATACCACCAGGCTCCCCCGAGACAGGTATTTAAACCCTGTTGTGACTATTTCGCTAATCTACTCACTAGGACCATCTCGAGCCATATACTGCAAATATATCCACATAATAATGTAGTCTCAAAAATTTATCACATATAATCACATTTATGCCCTCAACGGGCAAAAATTACAAATATGCCTTATAAGCTATAAAGGGCCCACATGCATATCTAATACTCATTAACATGCATATAATATATCCATATAATCATATTAATCACGCATGCCACAAAATCATGCATTTAACCATTTAAACATTCATATTCCAATTATGCCCTCCCGACACGCTAATCAAGGCCCTAAGCCCTATTAGCCAATTTTGGGTCGTTACATCTGTTGAAGCTGAATTTTCATAGGAATTTTGCTATACTTTGGGGATATATTTAACTTGATAAGTAGGGGCATGTTGATAAGCAAAACTTTTGGGCTGAATTCTATTGTTTTGATTCTTTGTTGAGAATGCCTCGGGGAAGGAAGCAAGTCACTAGGAAGCTCAGTTCTTATGTTATGTTCAATGGTACTGAGGTCGTTAATCGCTAAGAGAACACATTTTGCAACCAAATCTTTTTAGCAGACAAGGGATTTAATTTGAATAGTGTTGATGAAGCATAAATTCCCCTTTATGTTCGCACTCCTATTGAAGCACTCTATTGGCAGCTCTTTTGTAGCCCTCGCCTTATGCCTGATGATACTGTTGTGAGGGAATTATGTGCCAACCTTTGGCCCACCCAGTCACCAAGTGTTCTAGTGCATGAAACCGAAGTCCCACTGACATCCGCTGCCATCAATACTCTTTATGGGTTATCGGAATTGAGGATGATGACTATGCAACCATGTTTCAAAACTGTGATCCGGAGTTATGCCAACAAGTATTAGATGATCTTATGGTTCCTGGCACTCAGTGGATATCCTCCTCCTCCCAAGGTTGCCTCACATGTAGGCGAGAATTTTTATCACCTGAAGCTAAAGTATGGTTCTACTTTGTTCACAATAGTTTTATGCCCACCATGCATACTTCTACTGTCAATATGGAGCGAATGTTCCTGTTGTTTGCCATCATCGGAGGGCATACCATCAATGTGGGAAGAATCATTGCCAAAGCAATACGAGAGTGTGCCAGTAAGAATACAGGGCATACCATATTTCCCTCTTTTATCACATAGCTATGTCGTCAGGCAGGTGTCCCAATGTCTGAGCAGTGCCCTGAGAAGTATATCCCTGATCGTATTACCCAATATGACATATCTCGAGTGTTGCGGACTTCTGATTCACAGAAGCGTGGGGAAAGTTCTTCTTTTGCCCTGGTTGTTGACCATGACCCACTTGTTACACCACCAGTTAAGAATGAGGCCTCAGCTATGCCTACTAATGCCTCCTCTAGTGCTGCTCCAGTAGTAGTCCTACACCACCGCCATATGATGGAATTGCTGCATTTTATGCATCAGTAGTAGCAAGCTTACTGGCGCTATGCCCAAGTGCGTGACCGGTCCATCGAAAGCATACTTGAGAGGAATTTCACCAAGCCTTTCACATTCTTGCCTCAATTCCCGGATAGCATCCTAGCACCATGGAGAGGAGTTAGCACCGCAGACGCTGAGGAGACTAGCGATGAAGACGTCGATGGTGGCAATCAGTGATAAGAGGGAGTTTTCTTTTTCTTTTGCTTTTATTTAGTTTTTATTTGGACTGTTCCTTGTTGCTATAATTTATTGTTGATGTTGTTCTTCGTTGTGTTGTGTTGGGTAGCAATGAGGACATTGCTCTCTCTTAAGTTTGGGGAGTGTTGTTTTTAATTGCTATTGTGTCGTCTTACTTTCTTGCAATTTCTTGTCTTAAGTTTTAGATGTTGCTTAGGGTTGTTTTGTGTCGAGTCTAGAGTCTAGGTTGTATTGGAATCAATTTTTGTAATGTTTTTGTTTAAGTGTGGGGTAGCTCGATGATAAAATTTCAGAAAAATAAATTTCCAATATTGGTTAACTCTTGTGTATTAGTGCGCCTTTAGTACTTAAAGTTTTTTGTGCTAATTTAACCATAGTGAGATTGTGTCCCAATTGAGTGTGCATAGTTTGGCCATGAATCCCTCACCCTAGATTAAACTAAGTATTCATGAAGGTTTAAGTTTTTAGAACTGACTTGATAATTCCCTTGAGGCGAAATCCTAGGAAATTTTCTTGAACCGTTTGAGCTTTTCATGCCTACCATGTAATTACTATCCCTAGTGACCCAACTTTGAGCTTATTGGCCTATTTTTTTCATATAACATCAACTTGATAGCTAATCCCATTTTTGTTTCTCGCCAAACCTTAAGCTTAGTTTGTCTTGGATATTATGTGAGATAAGTTTGGGAGGAAGTGAAGAAAGAGTATCTTGGTTCTTGGGGTGTTCATAATTGGTTAATTAATACACTTATATGCTTAAATTTTTTAATTGTGTTTAGGTCTTATTATCTTCAAAGTTTTTATTTTAAGTATATTACTTTTTAGTTGTCTTGTTTTCATATTATTCAAAATATATATATATAAATGAAAAAAATCAAAAAAATATGAAAAAAAAAATAGAAAATTCAAAAGAAAAAAAATATATGTGTTTATATTTAGTAGTGTCAATAGATAAGTTGTTGTAGTTGCTCGTAACCATATTTGAGCATATATGTGTAGTATTCATAGAAAGAGGGAATTGAGTACTATTGAGTGAGTTGGGGGGATTGAGTTCACTTGTAATGGGTAGAAGATATGAATTCATTAGATCCAAGGAAAGCTAGGTTTTAAGGTTTTAGCCTACAAATTCCATCTTAATCCATACCTTTAGCCTAGCCTACATTACAACCATGTAAAGACCTATTGATCTAAATCACTTTGCAAACTACATTAGTGGAGAGGGGTTATTGAGTTCAACATATGAAAACATAGATTAAACTTTAGGATTGTTTCTTAGTTCAATCTAGGGAATAGGGGTTGATTGGGAAGAACTAATTGTGCACTAATTGGGAATACATTGAAAACTTGGTTGGGTTAGCATCTTAATACTTGAGAAATTTGGCTTGCATATACACTTGAGTTATCAATTGAATCTTTGATTTGAGAGCTTTATCCCCACAATATGACCATTTTCAAATTGATTCTGAGCGTCTTGTTTTGTTGTGTCTTTTGTGTTTTTTGTGTGTTGTGTGTTGTTGGGTAGTAGAGTCATCACTCGGGACGAACAATGAGATAAGTTTGGGGGTGTGATAACTCTAGGAATTAGAGTTATTTTTATGCTTTTAAACTTATATTTTTATCAAGAAAAAGTGGTTTAAGGTGTTTTGTAGTGTCTTTATTTTTCGTTTTGTCAAATATTAAATATAATAAGCTAATAATAAATATTAGTATAATATATCATAAATTGTTAAATTTTGTCTTTGAATGTGGTTGGTAGGGTCTTGGATATTTGGAAAGAAATTGAAGCTTGAAATGGTCTCAACAGGGGGGAATGTTGCAGCATTGCAGCAACATCACATTCTGCCCAGTCAGTTGCTTCAAGGGCCCACGGGAAAGTAATTGGCCAACTCAGCCTTTTGGATTTATGTAATTTGGACTGAGCTGTAACTAAAAAGGTTTTGGGCCATCAAAAGCTTGTGGATCCATTGGGCTTTAAAGAAAGAAGAAAAGAAAAACAAAAAAAGAGGAAAAGAAAAAGAAAGGCCCACGTGGGGCAAAAAGGACCAAAAAGAAAAACATGTCATCATCTTTTCCCCAATTTGGAAAGGAATACACGCTCAGACCAAAGATGGAGCAGCCGCCTGGTTTATTAGGGATATATATACACAAACACATATATATATATATATATATTTGGAGAGCTTTGAAAGAGGGGAGAAGAAGATAAGAACAAAGGGAATGACCTAGAAGAAAAAGACAACTTGGAAACTTCCTCCCATTGGCTTGCCTCTCTCTCTCTACTCTTAGTAGCTTTAATTTTTCTTGTTAAATTTATGAATATGAACTACATTTATTTGGTTGTTTTTGAGTTTGTAACTATGAGCTAAACTCTAATTAGCTAGGATAATTTGAACCATAATATGTGACTTGTGATATTTTGATTTTGATGCTAATGCACTTGAGGTTTATTCATTCAATTATTTCTCATGATTAATACTTGCTAATGATTGATCACACTTAGTGAGTAGCTAAGTTAATATTCAAAACTGAAAAGTTTGGATTTAATTGATACACAATTTGAATGGTGCATGCTTGAATTCATTGATTTCAACATTGTAGTGATATAGACATATATTATTACCATGCATAGTCTTATGGAATTGATGCTTGAATTAAATCTTTGAAATTGAATTAGCATAGACATATGTGGTTTAATTAAAAGATTAGAATCATAGTTTTTTTACGAAAGCCTATGAAAATTAATTAGAATTTGGGCTACTAGACTACCAGTTGTTGTAACATCAATCCAGCATCACTGTAAAAGTTGCATATTAGATAGATAATTATTCTAGTTGCCATCATACCATTTGTTACTCCTTGTTGCAATTTTTCCTGAGTTGTTTCTTTTATTTTTCTGCATTCAATTAGTATTTAATTACTTAGTTCATAGACCACAATCTTTTTAATTAATTTTAGTACTTTTAAATCATTTTGTTAGAATTTAGTTTCACAATCAAAAACTAAAAAAATAGTCATTGTGGAGACGATATCAGGTACATGCTATTGTATTACTTGTCGTTGACAGTGTACACTTGCACTTAGCTTTATTTTACGTAACACTAATTATGTTACTATATGAGCAAGTCTATGAATTTATGCAAAAATACCACAATTTATTTCATTTGCAAAAATACCACAATTAACTTTCTAGAATTTATCCAAAATTCAAGTTAATTAAATTTTTACAAAAATAAATAAGTCAATTTAAATGAAATTTATCAACAATTAACCATAGTTAATTTAAATTTCATTTATCAACAATCAACTTAGTTTAGATCATTTTAAAAAATATTAATTTAATTTAAATAGGATTTATCAACAATTAACCAAAGTTAATTTAAATCCTATTTATTAAAAAATATTTTATTGATTGGTTTGAAAAACGTGATATTTTAAAAATTTAATCAGTTATGAATTTTTAAAACAAATATCATCTGTTATTTTTGAAAAAATATCTTAAACAGTTAAACAAATTCAAATGTCTATAAAAATATTTAGTCAACATATTTTCAAATTTCAAATAATTTAAATATTAAAATCCATAGAATAATCAGGTATTAATATCTTAAATTATCAGATTTTAAAAAAAAATCAAGTATTAAAATATATCATTCATATCTGATAACTTAATTTTAATATTTTAATATATAAAAAATATTTAAAATTAATTAGTTAACTTATTTTTAAATTTGAATTTGAATCTTTGTAGAAAATATCTATTTTTTAAAAGATCAAACAACAAAAATGTCATATTTCAAAAAAGATATTTTTAAATAATAGAAAAGATCAGATATTTTTTTATTAACCCATTAAAAAATACATTCAAAATAGAATTTTAAGAAAAAAAATCATCGCAGGCTGCAGCCAGTAAAAAAATGGCTGCGGCCAGAGCTTGAAAATTTAAGAAAAAATCTTCACAGGTTGTGGCCTGAGCCCAAAATTTTAAGAAAAATTAATCGCAGGCCGCGACCAGAGCTCGAATTTTTTTTTAATATAATTTTGTGTAATTTTTCAATCCAAAAACGTTTTCTAAATAATTTTTACCATGTTTTATATCAAATAAAGGATTTATAAAAATTAAATGCATAGAAAACACAACAAAATAACCCAAATTTACTAATAATCACATAAGGATCAATATGCTTCATAAAAAAACATGAAATCCATCCAATTATTCAACACATCAAATAATTCAATTTTTACCATGTTCATGCATGAAAATAAAGATTACCAAAGGCTCTGAGGCCAGTTGTTGGGGAAACTTATACAGGATCTTGTTTATTTTCATGTAAATCTTATATTAAACAAATTAATATAAGAAAACCTAGAACATGTTTCTAAAATTGAATTCATACAGAGATAATGATAAAAACACTTACATTATTGTGCAATGGAATAATTGAGTCATTCCTTCAGTTTCTCTAACCCTTGTATCCTTTCTGTCGTAGGGTATCACCAAGAAACTGAACCGTTTTTCAATTTTCTTCAAAGCCTTCAAAAGTATCCTTAGAATCACCTAGACTAGAGTAGGAAATTCTCAACACATGAGATAGATACAGAGGGAAGAAGAGAAAAGAATATTGAGGCTTAGAAAATGACTTATGTTGTAGAGAGAATCTAAAACCTAGAGCACCAAGACTAGATCTTCTAATCTTCTCAAACACTTGTGAATTCAACTCTCACTTAGGATTCCTTTTATAGGCTCAATTAGGTCATTTATTTAATTAAAAAATCAATGAAATAATAGCCAATAATCAGCCCTAGGTCGAAATTTCTCATGGACTTTAGGCCCGTGAAATTTTCCATTTGATTATAAGTCCATTGGACTTAAAATCAAAGCATGTATTATTTTCTATTGATTTAATTAATTAAGTAATTATTTAAATCCTTTATCAAATTAATTATTTATAATTTGAACATTGATTTAAACTTATTTATTAATTTAGATACAAATTTATCTTAATTAATAAATCTGCCATAATTTCTCTTTTCTTCTCTAAATTACATAACCCTGTGAAACTATCCAAAATTGACCTGGTCAACTTAGATAATTCTAATTGATAATCAAATCAATTAATTGAGACTTTCTATATGATTTTATCCAAGGTACAGTGGGGACCATGGGCCTATAAAATCAAGCTCCAATAAGTTATCATAAATTTAACAAATAAATTTATTAACTTATTAATTCCTCATGACTCCACTAAAAACTAAGAATTACACTCTTGAATTCGTAGAACGTTCTATAACAAATATAGATACGATATTAATTATCCATTATTACAACCATAATTGTCACTCAATCCTCTATAGTCAGTCTACAATGAGATGTGACTAAATACTGTTTTACCCCTCATTGTATTTTATCCTTAAAACACTCAGTTCCTTGTAAATGATATTTCAGTAAACTAATATTAATTACTAAAATGAGATCTCTATCATTTAGGACCTTGAACCAAACTAAAAGAAAATCATCGTTTCACTTCTTCATCAGAAGCTATAGATGTTCATATCTTTGATTAACACTCCCACTCACTTATACTACCGGGTTCCCAAGATGTAAGTATGGGCTAGTCCGTAGGGTAAGCTGGTGTTATCCAGATTTCCGGATAGCGTTTAGATGGATAGCCTCGGGGAAGCAGAATTATCAAAGTCTTTCACGAAGGGTGACCAGGGCTCGCGGATGGACAGAAAGGCTTCGCCTCTCCCGTTTAGTGTCTAGCACACTCTTTCAAGCAACCGCGACCCGGAAGCTTGTCAATTCTCCCGGACTCCCGAAGGGATATCCTTCGGGGAAGGTCCTTACAGGAGAAGCTCTTCAAGTTATCTTCGCGGATACAGTTCCGTGCCTCACACGGAAGAAGACCAGGCGGTCGAGTCACGGAGGAGACATAGTTGGAATGATACTCACTTGACATAGTATCCCGCCTGACACGCCTGACAGGTCGAGGCCGCACACATCTCAGCACGCCTAAAAGTGCCTTTTCGCCTACTATTCCGCTGACAGCCTGGAAAAGACGGCTGCCTTTTGACATTCCCCATATTTTCATGTAATTATACCTGCGTAGAGCCTGGTAGCCATGCGACTATGGTAATTGTATTCCCTATTTACGACTAGTGTAATTAAGACTCATGGGGGCAGAGTAAAACCTTAATCCAAAACCCTAGCTATAAAGACCTCCTCATTTTACGATAGGAGGGGGGCCAACGGATAAAAGAACAAGAACTCTGCCACAATCTCTCTAGCTTCATCTTCTTCAAGAGAACCCGAGAGAAACATTGTGAGTTTGTGAGGTTCTTGTACACCAGCCATTTTACTGTAATTCTCTACAAGTATAATAACATCGACTCATGGACTAGGGCTCGTTAACGCCTGAACCACGTAAAAAACCTATTTGTTTATTTATATTTCTGCACTTCTACAGTTCTTATCTTTTTATTATTTTGTTTGTATTCGTTTCCGAAAAACTCGGTAAACAGCTGGTAACGAACAAGTCAAAGAACTCAAATAATACAATCAGTTAGAATATTAACCACTCAGAATTGAGATTGTATTGACCTATGGTCAACTATATGATGTGAATACACTAGATAATAATGGTATGTTTAATTATCCTGTCTACTGTCAATATCGGTCCAGTCTGATGTAACAAATACATCCAATCTTATCTACTTTGCTAATGTTGTGGAAATAACATAATACTCTGATGTGTAAGTAGATCATGTCGTAGATTGGCAAGTCAGTGTAAATTCTATACACTGACTAATCTTAGGAATAACTTATTTTGAACATATAATCATATTTATATTCCACTGTGACTACGTCACTATAAATATGATTAGCAATATGCTCAGGATTGAATAGAAGTTTATATTAAACAAATAATCATAAAAATAAAACATGTGAGCAAAGTGACTCACCAATTCAAAAATTGATTTCTATTCTTTTATTGATAATAAAATAAGATTACAAATAATTTGAGTTTTAATTAGAGCATAAAACCCCAACATGAAGATCGTCTTCCGCTCTTTACTGATGAATTTTTTTTCTATTAGATCCATGTGCATGGGAAGATTTCATTCTAGTTATGGTTAATAGAGTTAGATTTAACTCTTGCAAAAATAAAATGTTTATTTAACAAATTTTATGATATAAGGTTTAACACTCTTGCTGCACTCACACACATGTAATCAAAACTAGGGTTCAATAATTTTCACAAACCGCCCAAACCGAATAAACCCGTAAAAAATGCAACTCAGATAATCCAATGATAATCCAAACCACCTAATCTAATAATTGGGTTGGTTAGAAAATATTTCAACCCACCCAAATAAACCAAATAAGAGTTTTATTTTTATTTTTTATACATATATATATTATATAATATTACATAAATTATATTTTTTAAAAAAATAAAAATAATGAAACCCTATAATTTTAACAATGAACTCATAATATAATATATTTAAGCTTGAAACCCTATATTATACTTCTATATATTGGATTTGATTATTGGAAAACTAAAAAAACTAAAAAAATATTGAAGATCGGTTTACACCGATTAACCCAACCAAATCGTAATATCATTGGGCGGGTTAAAAAAAAAAATTCTATTTTTATTTTGGCAGGTTATAGTTGGATGTTTGCAACCCATTATTTAAATTGGCTTACCTAAAATATGTTATAACTTAAACCAACCAATACAACCCTAATCAAAACCAATAGTTAATAGTAGGGTCTTAGGTCCAAGGTTACTATTGACTCAACATAAAAGGATGTTGAGAAGTTGAATGAAGCTCTAAAGAAAGCTTCAACATTAGACCTAATCGGTATACTGTTGTATGTCATTGACCAGTTGAATGCTTGTCAATGAAATATAAACTTAGGGAGTCTAAGAGGGATGGCCAATGTTTTTCGTTGCATTATTAGTAGTATGTTTAATTTAAATGTGAGTTCAGATAAAGAAATTGGTGTTGGTGTCGTGTCGTGTCGTGTCGGGTTGCAACTGACCAATGCAAGAAAATAAGTCATGGAGTGGATGCACAAAATACACAAACATTAAAAGTGAGCCCTTTTTATCTGGGTGAATATCAACAGACCGAGACACAATACAAGACAGCAAAATCGCCAACATAAATGGCACTACATGCAATTTTAGAGCTTCACAAGTCCAATAACCCAAAACCCATTTCTTTCCCATTACGAAAATCTAGAATGGATGAAAGATTAAACATTCTTTTCTTAAAGCAAAATCTTGAACTATTGTAAGTTTCAACCAAATTACAAACATCAAATTAAGGATTCACATATATATATATATAGATATATTGAAACACTATGTATGAAGAAGAAAGGAAAAGGGTTAGCTAGAACAGTCATGGAGAATGCACCTCTACTCATATTAGAATAAAGGCTCCCTGTTCTTATATTTCTCAATAATCTGTTTACAAGAGGAAAGGCCCAGCCATTTATAATAGGCTAACAAGGATCAGTTTAGGACTAAATCCGTTACAACAGATTAGTTACAAGGCTGTTATAATAACTAATTAATACAAATATGATTATAACTCTAAAACTCCCCCTCAAGATGAAGTGTAGAGATTTTTGACACTCATCTTGGATAACAATTCTTTGAAGTGAGCTGGAAACAAAGCTTTCGTGAGTAGATCAGCAAGGTTACTTTTGGATGGAACATGAATGAGCTTGATGGAGCCATTGTGAACTTTCTCTCTTACAATATGACAGTCAATTTCAACATGCTTTGTACGTTCATGGAAAACCAGATTTTCAGAGATGTGAATGGCGGCATTATTATCGCACAAGAGAAGGGCTGATTGTTTGTGATGAATGTCGAAGTCTTGGAGAATAGCGAGTAACCAAGTAAGCTCACATGTTGCGTTGGCCATGGCTCTGTATTCTGCTTCAGCTGAGGATCTAGACACTGTAACTTGTTTTTTTTTATTTCCAGGAAATAAGAGATTTACCAAGAAATATGCAATAGCCTGTGACAGACCTTCTAGTGTCTAAACAAGAACCCCAATCAGCATCTGAAAAAACTTTGAGATGGAGATCATGAGCAGTAAAATTAGATTCAGCATAAGCAGTTAGTTGAGGCTGACTATTTGATGGAAAGAAAAGGCCTTGACCAGGACTTCCTTTCAAATATTGGAGAATCTTTTGGGCAGCCTTTAAATGAGGTAATCTAGGAAAGGATAAGAATTGACTCAACCTATTAACAACAAAGGATATATCAGGTCGTGTAATGGTGAGATAAATCAACTTGCCTATTATGCTTTTGTAAGATGTAGGATCGGGAAGGACATCTCCTTCATCTTTGCTCAACTTGAGATTAGGCTCCATAGGTGTGTAGGAAGCTTTAGTTCCTAGATATCCTATATCACTTAAGAGTTGTAAGAGAAAGGGCCTTTGAGAAATAGAAATACCAGAGTTAGATCTGCCTATTTCAAGACCAAGGAAAAAATGAAGAGGACCAAGGTCTTTTAATTTGTGTTTTGAGTCAAGGTGAAGTTTAAAGTCATGAATAGCTTGGTCATTATTAGTGGCGATGACTATGTCATCAACATAGACCAAAATTGCTATAAAGACACCTGACATATTTTTAATGAAAAGAGAGTGATTGAATGTGATTGTTTGAAGCCATCTTCAATTAAAGTATAACTGAGTTTAGCATATCACTGTCGAGATGCTTGCTTTAGGCCATATAGGCTTTTGTTTAATTTACATACCGGATTAGAAGGAAGGTCCACTTTAGGTATATATCCTTGGGGAATTTTCATACAAATTTCTTCTTCTAAATCACCATGTAAAAAAGCATTATTAATATCCATTTGGTGTAAAGACCAATTAAAAGTGGCAGCAAGAGCTAGAAGAAGTTTTAAAGTATTGAATTTTGCGACAGGAGCAAAAGTGTCAATGTAATCAATACCTTGTTGTTGTGTGTATCCTTTTGCAATGAGTCTAGCTTTATATATGTCTATAGCTCCATTGGGTTGATGTATTATTTTATAAACCCATTTGCTTCCAATAGTATGTTTTCCATGAGGAAGAGAAACTATTTGCCAAGTATTATTAAGTTCAAGTGCAGCAAGTTCGGTCATCATAGCTTGTTGCCATTCAGGTATGAGAGAAGCTTTGGCATAACTTGAAGATTTTGTAGTGCTATGAGCAGTAAGAATGGTTGCACGAAAAGAAGGAGAAAATCTATCATAAGAAAGATATTTATGTAATGGATGAGCAGTAGATGGTGTAGAAATACTATTTGTACATATATAGTCATTTAAATGACTTGGTCGAGTAGTAAGACGGCCAGATTTAGTGTGTACAGGTAAGTCTTGTGAGGTATCATCCTGCTGAGAAGAGTTATTGTTGGCCAGTTCAGATGGAGCGGAATGCATGGGAGGGGGCCTGAATGAAACAGATTCTAATTTTGGCAGCAAGGAGTTATGAAAAGAATTGTTGATAGTAATATTATTGTGAGAATTATAAAGAGGAAAAATATTCTCATAGAAAATAACGTCTCTTGAATGGTGAACTTGTTTTGTTTCAATATCAAGATGAGTGTAAGCTTTCATACCTGTTGGATACCCAATGAAGATGCAAGCTCGAGATCGAGGAGTGAATTTGTGTCTTTTGTTGTCAAGAGTAGACATATAGGCAAGACAACCAAAACTTCGAAGATGTGTATAGTTAGGAGCTTTATTATGAAGTAATTCAAAGGGTGTTTTGAATTTTAAAAAAAGAGAAGGTGTCCTATCAATGAGGCATGCAACTGTAATGACAGTGTAATTCCAATATGATAGTGGAAGATTTGATTGAAAAGCAAGAGCACGAGCTACATTAAACATATGTTGGTGCTTTCTTTCTACTACTGAGTTTTGTTGGGGTCTATCAACACATGAATGGTAATGTTGAATTCCCTTAGTAACATAAAAAGATGTCAAATTGAATTCCTTAGCATTATCGAAATGAATGGCTTTAATTGTAGTTGAAAACTGAGTAGAAATCAGTGAAAAAAATGCTTGAATTATTGTTTGAACATCGGATTTCAATTTTAACATATAAAGCCATGTAAATCTAGTATGATCATCAACAATGGTGAGAAAATATCTATACCCTTCAGTAGTAGTGATTTGAAATGGGCCCCAAATATCAATGTGGATTAAATCAAAGGGAGTACCAGATATATTGTTATTGCAAATAAATGGCAGTCTCTTTTGTTTAGCAAAATGATAGATGGAACAATGCATATCATGAGATGTATCAGTGGAAAAACTCAAACTTTTATTGATGTTATTAGTGATTAATATGGAAGGATGGCCTAGGCGATTATGCCATAGGTTTCCATTAGTACATACATAATTATTGGAAGAAACATTAGAACAAGATGAAATATAAGGATTGTCTTGAGCAATTATATAAAGATTGCCAACTCGATTAGCCATCTCAATCTTGGAAATCCGAGTATGATCCTGAATAATGCAATGAGAGGCAATAAACAAGAAAGAATGAGGATTAGTTTTCAGATGTGCATTAACAGAGAATAGATTGAACCTAAATTCTAGTACATAGAGAACATCATGAAGAGTTAATTTATCATTCAAATGTATTGTCCCTGTTTTGTGAATCTTAATATGCAAACCAGTGGGTAAAGTGACAGTGTTTGCAATATTAGTAATTGTTTAACGCCCAAATCGTGACAACCACTAAGCGGTGGTTGTAGTATAATCGGGCGGTCGATCCACAAAGAGGTAACCTAAACTCAAAAGATTAGTAGGAAATAACACAAAAATTAGTAACAAGAAATAAATAAAAAGATGGAAATGAAAAGAGATTTGAGATTTGATGTTGTCTTTTTGATGAAATGATAAAATGAGATAAGTGAAATAAAGGTAAGATGTAACAAGAGTTTGAGAAATGGGAAGGTTTCAAGAATCATCCATATGCTTGCTTAGTTACTTGGTTACTTGATTTACAAAATTCCATTTGAGTTATAAAGTTCGTTACTTTAAAAGCACAATGTTAATCTTATGAAAAATCTAAAAATGACAAAATACACAATGGCAATAATACAATAGAAGATTAGACATAAAATTATGTATCAATATTACTTTTACTAATTAGAAGCACATAGAAAGAACATGACTAATCATATATACTATTAACATAAGTAAATAAAGATAACAAAATAGAGATGGCGATGAAAGAACATAAATAACTCAAATGTTTTACATTAAGAACATAGTAAATCAAAGTAGCAAAATAACATCACTAGCATGTGGAATTATCCCTAACCTTCCTAGGAAGATTAGGCCATTATGCTCATGATTTTCACAAAATTCTAAGAAGAAAATATGAGAAGAAAGTGAGTAGAAATTTTTCTATAGTTTCTTTACTCTAAAAATTACATATTTAGTGTGAAGAAAGAATCCCTATTTATAGAGAAAAAAAAGGACTATAAAGAAATTAAACAACAATTGGGGTTTATAAAAATAAATCTGAAATATTAATAATGAAATATGATTTGAAAAATCAAATCTTATTATAAATATTAACCTAGTTATTTTGGGGCATGGTCAATATGTTCTTTTTCAAAGACACCAAAAAAGATGAGCTTTAAGGCTTAAAATAGCAATTTTGCAAGGCCCAATACCTACAAAATATGGGTTGAAGGTGGCTGGTGGCAAAGGTGGGTTTTGAACCATTTCCAACCAATGAGGAGGTGACACGTAGGCAGGCTGCTGGGCTGAATTGGGCCTTGAGGATTACATTAGGGTGCTGGGTGTGAGAGGCTTTGGAGGAAACGCTGGGCCGAACTGGGCCTGGCATGCGTTTGGGCTGCTGGAGGCTGAAGTAATATTGAAGGGAGGAAGGAGCTTGGGCGTGAGGCTGGCTACGTGGCTTCGGGGAGCTGCTGGTGAAGGAATTGGAGGACAGGTGTCGGCAGCTGGAGATAATTGAAGGCTGAAAGGTGTGAATGGTTGGAGAGTCACGCTGGCCCACTGGAGTGAGGCAATTGTTGGGCTTGGGCCTGGGCAATATTACTTCAAGAATCTCATTTTTTTCATCTATCTTTTTCAGTTTTACTATTTCTTTCTTCTAACTCTTTATTAATGTCCAAATGTAAATTGTTTCCTGAAAATTAAACATAAATTAAATTAAATTCAATATTTTCAATTAAAAAAATATATTACCACAAATTCATGAAAATATTAATTTAAACTTGATTTATTTTACACTTTAAAACTAATAAATTGACATTTTTTAGCACTAATCACAACCCCCAACTAGCTTATTGCTAGTCCCTAGCAATTCAAGCGAAAAAGAAAATTGTCAAGTTAAATAATCAAGCCAAACCAAGCAAAATCATCTAAGCATTTTCAAAGTATCAGCAAAAAGTCAGAAATTACTATCTAAGCTACCATAGTTGTGATTCCAGAGTTATGTGTGTGTGCACCAAACCATATTATTTTTATAGCAAGTCATAACACAAATAGTATCGAAAAATCTCAAAAGTATAAATATCTCAACTCCAAATTCCTCACGGGCATTGAAAGTATTTGTATGGGAAGGATTACACTCTTGGAGTTGGAAATGTAACAGTTTATGCTCAAATGAGAAAAGATAAACTTTTTAGGACAAGCAATTTGAACAAATATTAATCACAAGATAGGCAAATCAACTCATTGGAATTCAAATGACAAACAACCTTTGGGATTTACATGAGAAGACTCCAAGAACAAAATGACAACTAACTAACAATGATAAATAAGAAAGTGAACTATAATGATAATAAATTTATTTTTAATACAATTACACAAAATAATAGTAATAGAAATATATATATGTTTTTTTTCAACAACTACAAAATAATAGAATGAAGTGTTGCTCTTGTTCTCTTTTTTTCATTTATCTATTATTTTTTTTCTTTATCTTTTGTTTTCTTCTTTTTTTTCATTATTTTTTTTTTGACAAGAGACAACACAAAAATAAAAAGGAAATTACAAATACAATACAATAAATAGAACACAAATTTATTACAAAGACTTTTCTTCAATGAAAAATATCCCTCCAGTAAATGTCATGTTTTAAATTCCAAATATGTGACTTTACCAACTCAAATTATCAATAAAAGTTCAAAAAGTTGTTTTCTCAACTCTCACAACTCACCAAGAAATGAAAAACTTTAAACTTGAAATTTCTCTCAACTATTTGTGTTAACAACCAATTTATTTATCACATGTTTGGAAAGTGCACAAAAGAACTCTGAAAATCACTTCTTAATAGCTAAACATAGTAAGAACTGACTCAAACCAACAAGTTATACTCATGCTTGGATAATTTTGAGAAAATTTGACTTAAAAATTCAACAAGACAATAATATTTTCCAAATGAATGCTAATGACGTAACAATAAGATTTTTCAAATGAAGGCCAATGCATGCTCACCACCCCCAACCAAAAATTAGACAGTGTCCTCAATGTCAAAATGAATAATCAATTATAAAGGTAAGGAGAGAGAACACCTAGATGATGACCATGTCCATGAGGTGAGAGCGAAAATAGTCTGGTAACAATACCCCAAAACAAAATACGAAAAAGCATACAAAAATAAAAGAAAGACAGAAAAATAAAGATAATGAAAAATAAAAATAAAAAGAACAACAACAAACCATTTAGAACTTCAGAGTGTATAGATTGGGTCCTTAAGAAGGACCTCTTCAACATGACTCACACTCTCAATGTAATGCTTCAGTCTTTGGCCATTGACTCAAAAAATTCACCCATCGGTTGGATCCTCAACCTCCACCGAACCGTTGGGAAATACTTGCTTCACTACAAATGGACCAATCCATCGCGATCGCAGTTTACCGGGATGCAAGTGCAAGCGAGAATAGTACAAATGCACTTTCTGATTTGGCTCAAAGTGTTTTCGCAGGATTTGTTTATCATGAGCAATTTTCAATTTTTCTTTATAAATCCTAGAATTGTCATATGCATCATTTCTCAACTCCTCAATTTCAGACAACTGGAGTTTGCGATTGATACCTGCGGCATTTAGATCAAAGTTTAGGGCTTTGTAGCCCAATACGCTTTATGCTAGAGCTCGACAGGTAAATGACAGGCTTTTCAAAAGACAAGCCGATAGGGAGACATCCCAAGAGGGGACTTGAAAGCAGTGCGGTATGCCCGAAGAGCATCTAGAAGGTGTGTGGACCAATCTTTGCAGTCGGGATTTTACCGTCTTTTCCAGAATGTGTTTTATCTCCCTATTGGCTAACTCAGCTTGACCATTGGTCTGTGGATAATAGGCATTTGCAACTTTATGAAGTACACCGTACTTGTACATAAGAGCCTCAAAGGATCGGTTGCAAAAATGAGTGCCTTGATCACTGATGATAGCGCGAGGCATACTGAACCTTGATAACACATTTTCTTTCAAGAATTTGACAACTGCAGCGTTATCATTGGTTCGACATGGTATAGCCTCAACCCATTTGGAAACATAATCCACAGCGAGAAGAATGTAAAGATGGCCAAAAGAAGTTGGAAATGGTCCCATAAAGTATATCCCCCAACAATCAAATATTTCGATCACAAGAATTGGGTTCAAGGGCATCATGTGCCGACGGGATAAGGATCCTAACTTTTGGCACCTTACACAAGAACGATAGAAATCATTGGTGTCTTTGAACAAAGTGGACCAGTAAAAACCACATTGTAAGATTTTTGCAGTGGTTTTCTTCACAGAGAAGTGACCACCACAAGCATCATTGTGGCAAAAATTCAGCACACTAAACACCTCATCGTCGTGGATGCATCTTCGCATGATTTGGTCAGGGCAATACTTGAATAAGTATGGGTCATCCCAAAAGAAATTTTGCACCTTGACCAGAAATTTGCATTTGTCTTGTGAACTCCATTTCAGATGAGAGTTCACCTATTACTAAGTAGTTTACAATGTGAGCATACCACGGTAACTTAGCAACAGAAAGCAATTGTTCATCGGGGAAATCATCATGAATAGGTGGACCGTCAGTGGGATCACTGAATTCAAGTCGGGACAAGTGGTCCGCAATGACATTTTCAACACCTTTCTTGTCTTTGATCGTTATGTCAAATTCTTGCAAGAGAAGGATCCACCGTATTAATTGCGCCTTAGCATCCTTTTTGGAAAGGAGATACTTAAGGGTGGAGTGATCTGTGAAAATCGTAATAGGTGATCCAATCAAATAAGAGCGGAATTTTTCAAGAGCAAAGACAACGGCAAGCAACTCCTTTTCAGTAGTGGAATAGTTCATTTAAGTACTATTGAGAGTTCGGCTTGCATAATAGACAACAAAGGGTTTCCCCTCCCTTTGTTGTCCTAGCACAGCTCCCACAGCAAAGTTGTTGGCGTCACACATGATCTCGAAAGGAAGGCTCCAATAGGGTGACTGAATGATGGGAGCGGAAGTGAGTGAATTGACAAGCGTTCGGAATGATTCCTCACACTTAGGTGTCCATTCAAAAGTGGCATCTTTGGCTAGGAGGTTGCTTAGTGGACGGGCAATCATTGAAAATTTTTGTATGAACCTTCTATAGAAACCAACATGACCAAGAAATGACCTAACATCTTTGACAGTCTTAGGAGTCGACAGGTTGGAGATAAGGTCGACTTTGGATTGATCAACCTCAATTCCTTTTTCAGAAACAATGTGGCCTAAGACTATGCCAGAAGATACCATGAAGTGGCATTTCTCCCAATTGAGTACAAGTCCTTTCTCAATGCATCGTTTTAAAACAACTTCAAGATGAAGAAGACATGTCTCAAAGGAGTTTCCAAAAACAGTTAGGTCATCCATGAATACTTCCATTGATTTTTCAATCATGTCACTAAAAATGCTCATCATGCATCTTTGGAAAGTAGCTGGTGCTTTACACAAGCCAAATGGCATACGCCGAAAAGCAAAAGTGCCAAAGGGACAAGTGAAAGTGGTCTTATCTTGATCCTCTAATGCAATCTCAATTTGATAATAGCCAGAATAGCCATCAAGAAAGCAATAGAAAGGATGACTAGCTACACGTTCAAGGATTTGATCAATGAATGAGAGTGGAAAATGATCTTTGCGGGAGGCGGCATTTAATTTTCTATAATCAATGCACATGCGCCACCCCGTCACCGTTTTTGTGGGGACAAGGACCCCTTTTTCATTTTGGATCACGGTGACACCAGATTTCTTGGGCACAACTTGAGTTGGACTGACCCACTTGCTATCAGCTACGGGGTAAATAATACCAGCGTCTAGCAATTTCAAAACTTCATTTTTTACAACTTCCTTCATTGTGGGGTTCAGTCGCCTTTGAGGGTCTCTTTGAGGGATGGCTTCGTCCTCCAGATTGATTCGATGGGAGCAAATTAAAGGGCTAATACCTTTGATATCAGCAAGGGTCCAACCTATCACAGATTTATGCGTTCGCAGTAGGTCGAGTAACTGCAATTCTTGAGAATTTTGAAGGTTGGACGAGATGATAACTGGAAAGGTTTCACCATCTCCCAAGAAGGCATGTTTCAGACCCTCGGGAAGTTGGGTCAATTGAACAATTGGAACCTCTTCGGCTGAAGTTTTCGGCTGTGCCTTCTCATGAGGTAGCTCTTCAAAGCGAGGTTGCCAAAACTGGGTCCTTCTATGGCGTGAGTCTATGCGGTTCGATATTGAAGGAGTAGACTCAATAGAACTGGGACTTTCGTTGTCAGACAGAAAGAGGAGTTCATCAAGATTATCAAAGTTGCTGCGCAATTGAACCTCCTCGGGAATTAAAGAGTCAATCATGAATGTTTGATAGCATTCATCATCTTCTCGGGGTTGTTTCCCGATGTGGAAGATATTGACTTCAAGAGTCATGTTTCCAAATGATATCTTCATTAGACCATTCCAACAATTGATCAAAGCATTTGCGGTGGCAAGGAATGGTCTTCCGAGGATAATAGGAATTTTAGACTCCATGTTTACCATAGATTGGGTATCAAGAATAAGAAAATCCATGGGGTAATAGAATTTTTCAATTTGAACAAATACATCCTCAACAATACCCCTAGGCTTTTTGGTGGAACGATCAGCAAGCTGTATCACAACATATGTTGGCTTCATTTCTCCAAGACCGAGTTGCGAATATGCAGAGTAAGGCATGAGTTTTACACTCGCACCAAGATCAAGTAAGGCTTGACTGACTTTATGGGTCCCAATTTGGCAAGAAATGGTGGGACAACCGGGATCTTTGTATTTTGGCGGTGCCTTTTGTTCAATCACCGCACTCACTTGATCAGTCAAGATAGTAGTCTTCTTGACATGATGCTTCCTTTTTGCAGTGCATAGATCCTTGATGATTTTGGCATAAGCGGGCACTTGTTTAATGATGTGAAGAAAATGAAGATTAATCTTCACTTGTGTCAAGTACTCAAGGAGTTCAGCTCGGTTATCAGGAGGTTTCCCAACAGGTTTCAAAGCCTGGGGAAATGGTACTTTTGGAGTGGCATTGAGTGGTGGATTTTCGGAAATGACTTTTGGAGTACTGGGAGTGTTGGATTTTATGGGTGGGTCTTGCAAAGTTTTACTGCTTCTCGTCGTGATGGCATTCACTTCCTTGACATTTTGATCATTAGAATTTGAAGATTGGGTCATGTGTTGGCCTTGCACATTGAATTTCAGTTGGGAAGGAAGTTTGCCTTTTTCCGGAATGGCCAAGGATTCAGTCAATTTTGAGAATTGACATTTCATTTCCTTGATTTCTTCCATCATTTGGCGATTCAGTTTGGGTTGTTCCTCCATGAGTGCATGAAGAGTATTCTCGAGAGAATTTCGTTGTGGATGAGCATTGTATTGAGGTGCAGAATACGCCTTTGATGGTTGAACTTGTTGCTCATTTCTCCATTGGCCTCCAGACGATTGAGCTTGGTTGGAATCTCTCCAATTGAAATTTGGGTGGTTTCTCCAACCAGGGTTGTACGTATGGGAGAATGGCTTGTTATATGCCCCTAAGGCATTACATTGCTCCTCATAAACCCCCCTTATTTCATTCAAAGCTAAGCAGTCCTTAGCTAAGTGCTCCGTCCCTCCACAAACAAAGCAAGGTTCTTGCGGTTCCGCTTGAGCGATCATGTGCGACTTTTGGCCATTTTTCGCCATTAAGACCTCAAACTGATTTTTCAAAGCTTCGAGTTGGGCCTTAACACTATCCTCTTCTTGAAGTTGATAGATCCCAAATGGTTTGTGTCGGTTGGTGCTATCAGTAGCACTTGGACCAGTCCAGGTGTGAGACTTTTTCGCGGTTTCTCCGAGATATTCCGGAGCATCGTCTGGCTCTTTTTCGAGGAATTCACCATTGCATAGAATTTCTACAAACTGGTGATCATGACTCGTGAGGCCTTCATAGAAGTAACTGACCAAATGCCAGTTCTCATAGCCATGGTGCGGGCACTGATTTAACAAATCTTTGAATCTTTCCCAGACTTGATAGAACATTTCATTGTCCTTTTGGGAGAATGTGAAAATTTGTCGTTTTAGACTGTTGGTCTTATGGCTAGGGAAGTGTTTCAGAAAGAAGGATTTGGTCATCTCCTCCCATGTTCCAACAGACCTAGGTCTCAAAGAGTATAACCAGCTTTTGGCTTTGTCCTTCAAGGAGAAAGGGAAGAACTTCAGTCACACAGCATTGACATTTTCGGCTCGGTTATAGAATGTGGCTACTACCTCCTCGAATTCTCTGATATGCACATATGGGCTTTCATTTTCCATTCCATGAAACGTGGGCAAGAGTTGAATCATGCCAAATTTAAAATCTAATGCGGCATATTAGGAGGGAAGATAATACATGAAGGTGTGGAAGTGCGAGTGGGATGGAGGTAGTCATTGAGAGTTCTTGGTTGGATGTCATCATTGCGAGCCATTGCGAATGGATTATTATCAGCGAAAGTTTGTGGAGAAGCAGAATTGGTGGAAGGAGTTCTGGTAGGAGTGACAGATGAATTGGAAGAAGTGTCACTGGAAGTTTCGTGATAATTCATCCACTCTCGGAAATCAGAATTAGATTTATTTTATGTCTTTATTTTTTTGATTTTTTTTAAACTTGTTCCCATGTAGATTTGGAGGTTTTCAGGTGATCTCCAACGCCTTACTAGAACTCCCCGAGGTTACTGAGTAAGTATGGTGGATCACAAGTCAACCTTTTCAACCAAACAACCTTTAAGTAGAGTGAAATTGCTTATTTTGACAGAACAAGCTTGGTTTTCTTATAGTAATAAGTTCAACAATGTAATAGTACAAAGGTAGATGCTCGAAATGTTCCCAGGCCGATTGAGAAGGTTGCTAAGGTACCGCTTTACACCCACACTTGCCTAGACAGAACACCCCGAGGTTCCCAGGTAAGTGTGGAGGGTAACGCTATCACAAACCTTATTTAACAACCAATCTTTCTAAACAGAACAATATTGGTTTCTACCATTTGTAATATTACACAATTGTTCCCAATACTAAGCGTTTTATGATTGAAATGTTATGAACAATTTTATGCAATTTTATGTTGTTTTTTAAAAAAAAATCCTAAATTCTAAGGAAAACTAAGGCAAAGGAAAAGAAAAACCTAAACTAAGCAACAAAATAAAATAAACACAAAAAACAAAATAAAGAAAATTAAAGTGAAGATAAAATAACGAGCTTAATCTTTTTTTTTTCTACAAATATTTATTTAATTAAAAAAAAGATTAATAAAACTATAGTTAAAAAGAGAGAAAAAAATTATATAAGTTTATATATATATCTATATAATGTTTTTTTTCGGTTTTTTTTTTCGTAACCGAAAAGTAGAGAAAAAAAATTGAGAAATAAATATATATGTTTTTTTTTTACGTTTTTTTTTATATGTATACTTATATATGTGTAATTTTATTTTTATTTTTGTCTTACCAAAAAACAGGAAAAGAAGAAGAAAGAAAAAGAATATATATATATATATATAAATAACTAACTTTTTTTTTTATGATTTTTTTAATAGTAATAATCAATTTAACTAAAAATTAGTAAATAAAAACTATACTGCCACAATATTTATACCAACAAAAATACAAATAAGGTTACTAACATTTTTGGTAGAAATTTCACTCAACCTTTGAAAACTACCTCCCCGGCAACGACGCCAAAATTTGTTTAACGCTCAAATCGTGACAACCACTAATCGATGGTTGTAGTATAATCGGGCGGTCGATCCACAAGGAGGTAACCTAAACTCAAAAGTGTAGTAGGAAATAACACAAAAATTAGTAACAAGAAATAAATAAAAAGATGGAAATGAAAAGAGATTTGAGATTTGATGTTGTCTTTTTGATGAAATGATAAAATGAGATAAGTGAAATAAAGGTAAGATGTAATCAAGAGTTTGAGAAATGGGAAGGTTTCAAGAATCATCCATATGCTTGCTTAGTTACTTGGTTACTTGATTTACAAAAATACACAAGTAAATAGTTCACATCCCAACATTTACTTGGAAAATCAAACATTAAAGTCTATATTCTTTTTTTAACAAAAGTCCATTTGAGTTATAAAGTTCTTTACTTTAAAAACACAATGTTAATCTTATGAAAAATCTAAAAATGACAAAATACCCAATGACAATAATGCAATAGAAGATTAGACATAAAATTATGTATCAATATTAATTTTACTAATTAGAAGCACATAGAAAGAGCATGACTAATCCTATATACTATTAGCATAAGTAAATAAAGATAACAAAATAGAGATGGAGATGAAAGAACATAAATAACTCAAATGTTTTACATTAAGAACATAGTAAATCAAAGTAGCAAAATAACATCACTAGCATATGGAATCATCCCTAACCTTACTAGGAAGATTAGGTCATTATGCTCATGATCCTCACAAAATTCTAAGAAGAAAATATGAGAAGAAAGTGAGTAGAAATTTTGCTATAGTTTCTTTACTCTAAAAATTACATATCTAGTGTGAAGAAAGAGTCTCTATTTATAGAGAAAAAAAAGGACTAAAAAGAAATTAAACAACAATTGGGGTTTACAAAAATAAATTTGAAATATTAATAATAAAATATGATTTTGAAAAATCAAATCTTATTATAAATATTAACCTAGTTATTTTGGGGCATGGTCAATATGTTCTTTTTCAAAGACACCAAAAAAGATGAGCTTTAAAGCTCAAAATGGTAATTTTGCAAGGCCCAATACCCACAAAATATGGGTTGAAGGTGGCTAGTGGCAGAGGTGGGTTTTGACCCATTTCTAGCCAATGAGGAGGTGACATGTAGGCGGGCTGCTGGGCTGAATTGGGCCTTGAGGATTACATTGGGGTGCTGGGTGTGAGAGGCTTTGGAGGAGACGCTGGGCCTGGCATGCGTTTGGGCTGCTGGAGGCTGAAGTAATATTGAAGGGAGGAATGAGCTTAGGCGTGAGGCTGGCTACGTGGGTGCTTCGGGGAGCTGCTGGTGAAGGAATTGGAGGACAGGTGTCGGCAGCTGGAGATAATTGAAGGCTGAAAGGTGTGAACGATTGGAGAGTCACACTGGCCCGCTAGAGTGAGGCAATTGTTGGCCTTGGGCTTGGGCAATATTACTTCAAGAATCTCATTTTTTTCATCTATCTTTTGTTAGGAAAATATAAATTGTCTCAATGGAAATGGTAAGAAAATATTACAACTCTATGCAAAATATTACAATAGACAAGGATTGATTAAATAAAGTTTTACAACTCTATAACTGAAAATACAAATAAAAGGAGAAGGAGATGTAAGATGATAGAAATAGAAAGTACAACTCTATTACAAAAGGATACAAGTAAACTAGAAGTTTTTGAACAAAGGAAATAAAAGGATTACAACTCTTAAACAAAAGTACAAGTAAATAGAATAAGAAGAAAAGAAGAAAGAGCAATAGAAGAAAATAAGAACAAGAACCAAAACAATAAACTCTCACTCACACAACCAAAGTGAAGAGTGTTGGGGATCACCAACTTGAACAATGTTTGAAACCTTTGTCCAAAAGCTTATTTCCCCTTAACTCAAGCACTAAGGGATCTCTCACAGATTATAGGAAATGCTTTCTGGAATAATCAAGCCTCAAGGTGTTTCTAGCCAAGTGCTCTAATGGATAGAAAATGATGTGTCTTACAAGTGAGCTATAGGCTCCTATTTATAGAGTTTAGAGACACCCTTTGAATTTCAAATTCCACCAACCCCATGGCTGTTACCAATGTTTAATTGGATTAATATGGAATTAAAAAGGAGATTTGTGAGTTATTTGGGTTTTTTGAGCCGTTCAACAAAGATTGAAAAAACTGAAAAATTGGTCAGTTTTTGGCCTGTGGCCGCGGCCAGAGACATTAGTGGCCGCAACCATTAGTCTCTGTCCCACAGGCCGCGGCCACCAACATTCAGTGGCCGCGGCCACCGACCAATTTCAGCATTTATAAATGTGCTGTTTTTCCAAACGATTCCAAACCCTCCCAAATGATTTTGTAACTCCCAAAACACATAATTGGGGTTAAAATCATATCTCTAACAGTCATATCACATATGGTTTTATGAAATTCATCTCAATATTGTGTAACAACAAATTTACACAATAAATGGTAATATTTGGAAGTTACAAATTTGTAACACCAAATATGTTACATTATTTGGATATATCTCATATATCTAAATATTGTAACTCTCTATTATATGTTACAATATGTGACACTCTTTGTCACATTTATTTAATCTAAAACATTATATTATAATATAATATAATATTACATTATATTATAAAATAATATAACATCTTTTTCAGTTTTACTATTTCTTTCTTCTAACTCTTTATTAATGCCCAAATGTAAATTGTTTCCTGAAAATTAAACATAAATTAAATTAAAATTAATATTTTCAATTAAAAAAAATATTACAACAAATTCATGAAAATGTTAATTTAAACTTAATTTATTTTACACTTTAAAACTAATAAATTGACATTTTTGAGCACTAATCAGTAACATTAAAAGAGGAAAAACAAGCAAGATCATAACAAATATGGTGGGTAGCCCCACTATCAATTATCCAATGTGAAGATGGAAAAAGAAATGATTTACCAGTAATGTTGGAAACCATTGGCTGAGTTTGTGGAATGGAAGAATCACTCTTCTGAAGTTGTTGGCTTAGAAAAGAGATAAGACTCTGTATTGTGGCATTGTTGGCAGTATCATCGATTATGGGAGGGGTCATAGTGATACTACCAATTTGGTTAGTGACAGTAGCCGAGTTGATATTGGCTTTAGTTTTGTCATCAGTGCGTCTCTTGTCACCATATTCCAGAGGGAATCCGTGTAGGAAATAACACTTTTCTTTTAGATGTCCTGGTTTGTGGCAATTAGAACATGTAGGACGCATTTTCTTGGGACGAGTATTGGTAGCTGGAACAACATCCACCAAGTTGTGGTTGATAGAAGAGCCAAGTTTTCTTTGGCGTTCTTCTTGAATGATCATGGAAAAAACATTAGATAAAGGGGGAAAGGGATCAATCAACAATATCTGAGCTCTTACAGCATGAAATGATTCATTGAGGCCTGTTAAAAACTGTAAGACTTGATCTTGATTCAGAAAATGAAAGTTATCAGCAGCGACAACACAAGTACAAGGAGTTCTAGGCCTTAATTGATTTATTTCATCCTACATTGATTTGAGTTTAGTGAAATAAGCACTTACAGAATCGTCACCTTGATGAAGACTAATGAGACTTTCATTGAGTTCAAAGCTTCTAGGTCCATTGCCTTAATCGAATATGTTATTGAGCTCCATCCACATGGCTGATGTTGTATCCAAGAACATAACGATACTCTTAATTTCTGGAGAGACAGAATGTATAATCCAAGACATGACCATCTGGTTGCAACGAAGCCAAGCATTGAAGTGAGAATCAGATGGACTAGGTCGTGGGAGGGAGCCATTAAGAAAAGCAGTCTTGTTCTTTGCCCCAATATAAATTTTAAAATCACGGCGCCATTGGAGGAGATTTTTTTCTGTGAGAGGTGGTGAGGCAAGGATAAGACCAGGATGATCACTAGTCCCTAGAAAATATGGATCGTCTTCATGAGTTGAACGAGGCAGAGGTGTGTTGAGCATGGGTGGTGGGATTGGAGTTTGAACAATCGGAGGTTGTTGTCCAATTGAAGACTGATTGATTGGAGGTTGAGCGATTGAAGGTTGTGGTTCAATTGGAGATGGAGCAACCGGAGATTTTTCAATCGGTTGCTGAGGTTGTTCTGGTTCTTGTGGTGCGATGGGGTGAAAACGATTAGTGGTAGAGCTCGCGTGACCTAGATTTTCAGTGGCACCATTAGAGGGATCTTGACCAATAGGAGGAGGATGTCGTCTGGTGCGAACCATCAACGCTGGAGGTGGGAACGATGAGCAATCAATCGAAACAGAAGGTAGTGTTTTCTGATACCATATTAGAAGAAAGGCTCTCTGTTCTTATATTTCTCAATAATTTGTTTACAAGAGGAAAGACCCAGCCATTTATAATAGGCTAACAAGGATCAGTTTAGGACTAAATCTGTTACAACAAATTAGTTACAAGGCTGTTATAATAACTAATTAATACAAATATGATTATAACTCTAAAAACTCAAGAGTGAGAGACGAGAACTAAATATAAATTCTCTTTCGTTGGAGTTTTAGAGTAAAAACAAGATACCCAACAATACAATCTACCCACCGGTTACAACTCCTTCAGCGACACAGACCACTTTTTCTTCCACCCCTGACATGCATCCACTTTAGGATGTGCACCTTCTATAGAAACAACACCACAAACAAGGCTCCACCAACAAACTCTATTTTCTCAATAGATCGTTAAGAATGGAGAAGAGAAACGGTTCAACTTTTTTAGGTTGTATTTTGTAAAAAAATTTGTGTTGTTTTGTAACACTTAAAAAATAATTTTTTATTTAATTAATCAAAAAATTGACAATTAAACATAATGCAGTGTTTTGTAACTCTATTTTAAATAATTATTTTTAAAAATGTTAATTAAAATTTATTAAATTTTTAAACTTTCAAAAAAAATTTAAACCGATTTTCGACTTTTCATTTTTTTTTCAAATCAACAACCCATTTTATTATGTTAAAAAAATAAAAATAAAAGTTATTAAACACATTTATTATTTTTTGTTTTTAAAAACAAAAAACAAAAATAGTTACCAAACATATTTTTATTTTTTAAAAATAAAGAAACAAAAGTAAAAATAATATTTTCATTTTTGACTTTAAAAAATTTAAAAATAAAATTTTTACCAAACACAGCTTTTGTTTTTTAATTTTTTAAACACAAAAATAAAAATATTAATTTTATTTTTGTTTTTTTATTTTTAAAAAATAAAAATATGTTTATAATTATTTTTGTTTTTTGTTTTTAAAAATAAAAAAATAATAAATACGTTTGATAACTTTTATTTTTATTTTTTGTTTAATAATATAACATGAGGTGTTGATTTGAGAAAGAAAAGAAAAAAAAACGAAAAGTAAAAAACAATTTAAAATAAATTTGAAAGTGAAAAATTTTTATTTTCAAAATTTAATAAATTTAAAAAAAATTAAATAAAAATAGAATTACCTAACACTATTTTTATTTAATTTTAAACTTTTTAAGTGTTACCATAGAGCTCCTTAATTCTTTCTTCTTTGAAAACTACTACTCACCTTTTCCCTCTATCTATCTACGGTGGAAACCAATTGCCTACAACCGTGCTCACACATAATTAGGGGATCATGAGGGGAGAACCACAGACACTCTTAATCAACACATTCACCTACATCATCGGAGAGCCATTGACAACTTGTTTCTCACGCCTTGACTAAAACCAACAATGCTAATGACTAATCTTAAACAACCCCAATAACTAATGACTAATCTTAATTTTAAACTTTTTAAGTGTTACCATAGAGCTCCTTAATTCTTTCTTCTTTGAAAACTACTACTCACCTTTTCCCTCTATCTATCTACGGTGGAAACCAATTGCCTACAACCGTGCTCACACATAATTAGGGGATCATGAGGGGAGAACCACAGACACTCTTAATCAACACATTCACCTACATCATCGGAGAGCCATTGACAACTTGTTTCTCACGCCTTGACTAAAACCAACAATGCTAATGACTAATCTTAAACAACCCCAATAACTAATGACTAATCTTAATTTTTGTGGCAACCCCAATAACTAATGGGAGCCTACTCTCAATTTCTTTATCAGGATAGAAAGGAAAATAAATCTCGTTCAGTACAGAAAGCTGTATCACATTTTTTTTTTGTTTTTTAAATTACTAAATTGTTAATATGCTAAAGATCGTGCTAGAATATTAAATAATGAACGTTTAGCCATATTTTAAATTTAAATTGGCACTTGTGAGATGTCTAAAAAATAAACAACCAAAATTGACATCTAATTATCGGAAGTTGAACATTGACGACATCTAATTATCCGAAGTCAAGGAAGTCACAAATTTGGTAGGCCTTAATTAATGTATCCAATCCAATATCATATCAAGATGAACATTAAAATTTGGTATTTGTTTCAACGAGCCATTACCATAAAAATAACATAAATACAAAACTTGCTTGTAAAGAATACACGAAATGAATATATTAAATTAAACTTGTGTTGCATTGCATGGAACCCAAGTAGGGTCTCTTCATGCAAAAACAAATAATCAGGGTTTTTTGAGAGTTTGGTTCAAACTTGGAGCCAATATCAAATCTAATCAGTAATGATCTTGATATATAGCCCCAAATTCTGCTCTCCATGCCTGATCATCGTCCGGGAGTGTGCTATATATAATCAGTAATGATCTTGATATATAGCCCCAAATTCTGCTCTCCATGCCTGATCATCATCCGGGAGTGTGCTCTGTGGTAATTCAGTAGAATCATCCCGATACAGTGGCTGCAATGCAGATTCAGGTAATTTACTCTCTGCCATATAGTGTTTCATGGTTACCACCTCCATTTTATGTTTTCTTTTCATCTTGTCCAATTGTTTCTTCAACTTCTCATTGTCTTGTTGTGAATTCACAAGGTTCTCCTGTTTATCAGCAAAATGTTAATTGAGATCTTTTTTTTCCCTAGTAATTCTTCCAATGAAATATGGTGATTAAAGCAATTACTTACCTCAGCAGCTGAGGCTGCTTGTTCAGCTTCTCTAAGTCTAACAAGGAGTTCTCCAGCAGCATGAACAGCTTCAGCAGTATCTCTGAGTTGAAGTTTGAGGCTTTTGTTTTCCTTCTTCAAAAGTTCTCTCTCCCTCTCTCTCTCCACTCTCATTGTAGAGAGCTCCGCAGCTAGAGACTTAGCAAACCGAGCTCCCTGACCTTTCTTTCCTGCCTTGGCTGCTGCCCTCTTCACCTCTGCAATCCCTTCCATAATTGCTCGGTGCTTTCCAGCCAATTCATTGTACTTCTCCTGAAGCTCAGCATAGTGCTCAACCATTCTAGCATGACCAAGGACAGCTCTATGAAGTGCATCATCCAACTCTTCACTGCACTGCTTCTCTGATCTCAACTCCATCTCAACTTTCTCTGCTCGTCGGCGATGCATGTCAATATCTATTCGCAGTTCATCTGTCAAGGAAATCCACTCGCTCTCCATTTCTGTCCACCTTTGTCTTTCTTTTTCCAATTCATCGTCATTATTGTTTTGGAAAATATCACTTCTCCTCAGTTGAATTGATCGTGACAGTAAAGATGTCCTTAGTTTATCCGTAGACTTGTTTAAAGATGCACCAGTATCTGACTGCAGCTTGCTCCTTAGAATTTGAATTTCCTTGAGAAGCGCTTCCTTTTCATTCACATCAAAAACTGATTCATTCTGAACTTCCTTGATCTCATAGTTATCAATGGAATTGCACCTTAAAAGCTGTGCAGTAAACACCAACACAACATCATCGTAAGAAAACTTCCAGCACTACTTGAAAGGAGGAAAATGTTGAATTAAAGGAAGAAAAAAAATATTTACCGTTTTTTCATTCTGAGACTCATCAAACGGTATTATTTCATGCTGACAGTTGCCTTCTTGACTGTTTTCTACAATGGAACTATGTTTCTCATGTTTATATTGCTCAACCTGCAAATTTGAGATAATAATGTAAGACCCAAATAAGTGTGTACTTAACAAATCATCAGACTCCAAAAGTGAAAACATTACCAACTGATTCAGTTGCTCAATTTTAGCTGCTTGTTCCATACAAAGATTTTCAAGATCCCCTCTCGTTGTAGCATCCTGTTTGGACAAAAAGGATAAGCAAAGAACCAGAAGAATTGTTAAACAAAAGAGCTTATACTCTGCATATTCTGTCACCTTGTTAGAGTTTCCTTCTTCAGTGATTGGTACAATCCATGTCTTTAAACTATCTTGGACCTCATTGGGATCTATTTTGTTAATCTGTGATCGGCAAGATGCACAAAGGATTGTCTGACCGGGAGAACTCGATTTATCAACCTCTGGACAAGGTTGCAGTGTCAAGTGCTCAAAAGAGAAGGCAACAGATTTGTTCAATGCAGAGCCCCTCTGATGGTTTTCAATGATATCCAAACCCCTTTGAAGGCTAGCTTCCAAAGTCTCTGCAGGGCCTGGAAATATCTTGCTGGACCGCAGAGAAGATCGGATACTTTCGGTCTGGCTAAGTGACTGTGTCAACACATTTGATTTAATCTGGGAATTGTCTACAGCATTGTTCTGACTATCCAAATGACTCGCTGAAACAGCCACACTTTTCCTTAGGTTCTTCCCTATTTTCGGAGACTCTGACAATGTTGGCTCTTGGAGGATTGCAGGCCTGCATGAACTTATCAAAATGCTGCTTCTAATATCTGAATTGACAGCCCTTGAGGTGTTCAAGGAGCTTCTGATGTCATCTGTCAATGTAATGTTGTCCTTACGAGAAAGTTCATTCTGAGATTTTTCCAGATTGATTACGTCAGTTCCCATTTCTTCATCTAGCCCGTTCATATCATCTTCACTATTCAAGTCGTTCTCACAAATTTCAGCCAACTGGATGGAATCTCCATCGCAAGATTGGCCTCTCACATTTTCTTCCCAAGATTTACGTAGCTTATCTAGCTGCTGTTGTAGTTCTTTTACATCACCCTCATCAATGTGTAACTCCTCATCAGATTCATGGTCAACGCAAGGTAGTAATAATGAGCGATTTAGGCTCACTCGTAGCTGATTCAAGCTATCACGTACATTTCTTCCCTGAAAATGCCCATGCTTACTCACAACTAAGTTCGTACCACTAGACTTTGCTCTGATAAGTTCTTCCTGAAATATTTTTAAAAATAAAAGATATAGCAGTAATGTGATTTCTATAGGCTATAGCAGTAATCAAAAAAAGAGGAAAATGCATAGTGATAATACCTTCAACTGGCGAATTTGATCACTCAAATCATTAACATCGTCCTCAGTTATCTCATTAATCACTGGTTCATTTCCAACAGATTTTACTCGTTGTCCAAAACGTAATGTTCCAAGTATTTCTCCTTCGTGACTGCAAGAAAAAGAAAAAATATTCCTCTAATTCATGAGAAATGTACGGAGACATTGTACAAAATCTTGAAAAATAGAATACACTACATAACAGCCATATTTATTTCCTGGCTATTCTCAAAGTTGCTTCTGACGTATATCTATTTATGTCCTTTGTGTGGTCTTTCTTGGTAAAAGAAAATTTTAATTAGGAAGAAATAAAAGAATTGTAACGGAAATTACTTAAAATCAGGAGAGATGGCACAAAGCACTGTAAGCTTAGAATTGCCACCAAGTGATTCTCGCAATAAATGTGTTAAGCAGGAACTCTTGTATAATGCATCTTCAGGTTTTCCAGACTGAGGTTTCTTAGCTAGAATATTAACCAAATGTCTGCAAACAAATCAAACAAGGATGATCATAAAGATGACGCAGTTGTAAAATAAAACGGTTATTTATTTATTTCATCATTTGGCATAGTATACTTGTTAACAACTCTGGAATACACTACGCTTATTTCACTATTATTTACAAGAATAATCTTATGACACTAGAGAGCGCATGTTGATTGCTGCACTACTGAGAATCTCTACTGAAACCCATTTTAAAAACTTCTGTAAAACAAGAAAGATGTGATATATACATTGTAAGTATTACATGCTATCATTCTATAATACTATATAATCTCCACTGAAACTAGTAGAAATATATTTAAAATCACATAATCATACCCAAGCCGTGACAAGGACTTTTTTATACTTTTTGCTTCCTTTTCACTTCCTGTACCATCATCTTTGTTTCTATCCAAACCGGCAAGGTCAACAAAGCTGATTCTGCTTGTTTTTGAACTGCCAAAACACTTTGATGAGGTACCCTGTTGCGTAATTTATGTCATGGTTAGTAACAGAATTGGTACAAAAGACACAAGTGTTGATAAAATTATAACTTATAGTTGTTACAAGGAATTCATGTAAAGAAATTGCAATACAAAATATAGCAATAATAAAATGTTGTGTTCTATGAAAACAAGAGGATATTTCACAAAACAATTGTTTCCATTTATGGGTGAGAGCAAACTCCATTTGATCATACCTTACTCCAGGACTCGATGATAAAAGTTAAAACAATATGAGACCTCGAGCTCTTAGAATTCACACTAGTTGCTCCAACTTTTCTACTTGAAAGACCCTGCACATTCAGAGAATTAAAGTGAATCACTTGTGGTTGATCAAAAAGATTTTAGTACAAAAGTTTAAGCATTCTACAATTACAATGCCAATCACTGCATTACATGGAAAAAATTATTAGAATCACCTTAATGAGTATCTGCATCACGTCCTCATAGCTAGCCACGTATTCTTCTGTCAAATTCTCAACATACAGGCCATTCTTTGAATCATCCTTAATCTACAACAGTGCAGACAAAAATCCATATTACTATTTGACTGGGCAAGTATAGACCAAAATGAAAAGGGAAAATAAAGATCAATAAAACAACTCGTATCAATTAAATTTCTCTACCTCAAGGTTCCGCTGGGTTGGATCAAGCAAATCCCCTATTTGCTCATTATATATCTGTAATTAGTAAAGACAAACCATTATCAATAAAGAAAAAATAAAGAATACTCATTCCATAATAGATAAAGAAAAATATCTACCTCCAGGAAAGAGCAACGGAATTGAAAATTTGTCTGTATTCCTTCCGAATTATTTTGCTCCTGCATGGCATAAATAAAATCAAACATACTAATTAGTTACATTTCATCAAAATTATTCATTCATTATCAATTTCAACAACAAGAAAAGTTATGTATCGTACTTTCTCAGTCTCAGAGAATAGCATCTGCAAGATGCGAGGAACAATGCCCTGCTGACTACAAGGAGACGGATCATCAACAATGGCGCTCGGAGGACCCCACATCGTGTATGTCTTTCCACTACCACTCTAATGAAAATCCCAGAAAATTATTACTCAGTATCAGAAAGTTCAAGTCGAAAACAATAAAGTAATTTTGAAATACCTGTCCATACGACACAATGGAAGTATTGTACCCTGCTAAAGCACTCTTTACTAACGGGACACCAACACATTCGAAGACGTCTTCCTGTAAACAACGAAAAAACGCCACTGAACATCAAATTGTCCTTAAATTTGATAGACAAATCAAAAATCGAACTAAGTTATTCCAATCAGTATCATTCTAAACATTCCTCCATAGCCCCAAGTACCACAGCGTGTTGTATATTGTAACATAATTTAGCGAGCGAAGTCTTAGTTTTCTAGATGTTTACACTTTTTAATCTTAATCCAATATCCAACATCCAACATCCAAATTTCTACCTATTTTGCATTCGTTCCTCAGCTAATACTCCCGTAGGTGTTAATGTAGCAAAAATTCTTTCTCATTATTCAAATCTAACATTTTCTATCCAAAGTCCTGTCCCAAATTACCTTATTTATCAATTGCCCAAAATTTATAGCACTTCTATAAGTTGCCTCAAACATAATTTTGGGTGAAACTCATATTACTTTATCACTTTTCCGGTCGACTCCTAAAATTTCATTGCCAAAAAAAAAAACAAAAAAAAATCCACAAATGTTGATTCATCAAATGCACCATAGTAATGTTAAAAGTACCTGATCGTTTTTTGAGTCGAAGACCGAATCAAATGTATATTTCCTGTCCCCAATCGACACCGCATTTGGCGAAACCTTACTTACAGTCCGATCTCTTCCTCGGTCACCATCATTAGAAGGTCTAATTCTCACTACAACCTAACCAAATTAAAGATCACAAAATCAATCTAAAAACATAGGAAACTTCACAAACTATAAAAATTTACAACTTTCAATACCTTCACTGGAGACTCTGTAGCCATAGACGCTCGCGTTTGAGCGTCTTTTGTAACGATATCCGGCTGAGAATTGGAAACATCTTTGGACGGTAGCTGCTTGACCACCAAAGACGATGCTTGGCTGTTACTGTGGTCGATGATGTTGGGATCGATCGGCGGGGTGTTCTCGGCATTAGATTTGGACTTACGAATATCTGAATTGAAGTGCTTCTTCTTACAGAAAGATGCGGATGAGGAAATCGATCTCGGAAGCAGGTTTCGGATCGAAGAAGCCGAAATAGTTCCGAGAAACCGAGGCTCCGTACTACCTTCTGCAGTGTTAGTAGGCCTCATGATCAAGATTCAAGAACCAAGAGAGACTGAGAAAGAAGGAGAGAGAGAAAATGAGAGAGCTGTACAGAGTTTTTGAAATTCGAATTTTGGGGGAAGTGACGATGGAATGGACCGTTACATTTTGATCATCGGGTTTTAAACTTCGTTTTATTAAATCATGGATACTACGAATTGACCAAAATACCCTTTGTTTTTTTGACAGAAAAGCATTTGGCTCTAATCATTCCTGCTTATTATGATGTTTCTTTTAAGACAATTAGATGCGAGGACAGATCAGTCACTGATAAATATTCAAATAACTAGCCGTTATACTTATTAAGCAGTGTGGAAAATAAAAAATAAATTGAGCAGATCCAAACTAAGGGTCATTGTCGCTCTGTCCTACACTATATGGTTTTTAATAAATTCAATAAATAAATTAAATCACCTCCATCTTTAATAATTTGAAATAAAGCCATTTTAATTTAAACAAAATTATTTTATCCCACAAAAAAAAAATATATGTTTTAAGTTATTTTTTACTTAAATATACATTTTGGGGGAGTTTCATTAGAGTGGAAGCACTACTAAGTGCTACTTTGGTACAATTGTGCTATATGGGAAAATCGGTTACAAATGTGTTGTGGTGGAGAGTTGCTTAGTACTTGGTAAACTATAAATTTTAATGTGTTGTGAGTTAGAAAAATTGCATTAAAAAATTTGGTAAATTATATAATATTGTTAAATATTAAAAATACCAAAATAAATTCAAACATACTAAATATATTAAATTGATTTCAATATAAATATTGTATTTATTTAAACATATTAAAAATATTTTTTTTTTATTTAGACACTAGTAAAATGATCATCAACAAATAGAAGAAATTAGACTAGGTGCCCACTTTTAGATAACCATTTTAATTTTTACCCATTAATTAATGAGTAATAATATGTGCACCCAAAATATGTCACTGTATAATGTTTGGGTACATATTTTTGGTGCACATATCATTACTCTTAATTAATTATCTTACTTTTATACTAGATTTATAATGTGAATGTTCTCATCATATCATACCCTTTCTCTTCACAATGTGTCTAGGCATGCTATAAAAAAAAATTGAATCAATTATAGTTGCAAAGAGTTGAACTTATGCCCTTTAGGACAACATATGAAGCCACATAACCATCATACCCAACTCATTTAACTATTAGTTAATAGCTTTGAATAATATTTAATAACAAATAAACACAATAAATACATAATTAAGTTAATAGATAAAAACTATACATTTTATTTTGTTAAGCCTAGTAGTATAAATTTTAAGCCTTGTGGTTTAAATTTTAAAGAGTCGTGACTTAAATTTTAAATCTTTTGGTTTAAATTTTAAAAAGTTGTGGTTTAAATTTTAAGTCTTGTAGTTTAAATTTTAAAGACTAGTGATTTAAATTTTAAGGAGCCGTGGTTTAGATTTTAAAGGATCATGGTTTATATTTCATATGGTCGCGGTTTAGATTTTAATCGCGTGGTTTAATTTTTAAGTCTTGTTGTTTAAATTTTAAAGAGTTTTTAAATTTTAAGCCTTGTGGTTTAAATTTTAAAGAGTCGTGATTTAAATTTTAAGTCTTGTGGTTTAAATTTTAAAAAGTTGTGTTTTAAATTTTAAAGACTAGGGGTTTAAATTTTAAGGATCCGTACGTGGTTTAGATTTCAAAGGATCGTGATTTATATTTTATATGGTCACGATTTAGATTTTAATTGCGTGATTTAACTTTTAAGCATTGTGGTTTAAATTTTAAAGAGTTCTTGTTTAAATTTTAAGCATTGTTGTTTAAACTTTAAAGAATCGTAGTTTAAATTTTAAGCCTTGTTTAAATTTCAAAGAGTCGTGGTTTAAATTTTAAGTCTTGTGGTTTAAATTTTAAAGACTAGTGATTTAAATTTTAAAGAGTCGTGGTTTAGATTTTTAAGGATCACGGTTTATATTTTATACGATCATGGTTTAGATTTTAAGCCTAGTAGTTTAACTTTTAAGCATTATGGTTTAAATTTAAAAAAGTTGTGGTTTAAATTTTAAGCCTTGTGGTTTAAATTTTAAAGACTAGTGGTTTAAATTTTAAAGAGTAGTGATTTAGATTTTAAATGATCGTGATTTATATTTTATATGGTCGTGGTTTAGATTTTAAGTCTAGTAATATAACTTTTAAGCCTTGTGGTTTAAATTTTAAAGAGCCGTAATGTTATCCCCAAAATCAGAAGTGAATGACTTGGCAGGCATTAATTACACGTGGCTGACATCTGGCATAATCTGTGCTCGACTATCGACCAGGAAGATATTCAGTATCATGCGATCGGTTTCTTTATACGACCAGCCTGGTCATATGCACATAATACGCGAAGGAAATCTTAGGCAGTTATGATGGAATCCGAAATTATCTCCCATGATTTCCTGAGTATCCGATTATTTAGGAAATAATATCTGTAACAAATCAATGTAAATCTTCCCTGAGCTTATAAATAGAAGAAGAGGGCTCGGGGAAGGGGACCTTTTTTCTTTTCTGACTTCTAGATCACTTGAGATTAGAGTTATCAAATTAGTCATATTGTATTGTTCTTCAGAGGTTGGTGAAACTCATTGGACCCTAGTTCTTTGATCACTCCTTTGGATCTTACATCAATAACAAGCTAAGTGGGCGTAGGTTATTACCAGATCCTGGGGCCGAACCACTATAAAATCTTGTGTTCTTATTATTTTCTTCATGACGCTCTTTTCAACGCATTCATCCACGTCAAGTGTATTTAGACTCCGTGTCAGTTGCCCAAAATCAGGGTCAACATTCTGGTGCTTTCATTGAGAGCTTGATATATCACCGTTGAGAAAACCAATGGCGAAAACTACCAGGAAAACTGGACAGGCGGCCGGCACTGCACCATCTAACCCGCCTCCTCCTCCTCCTCCCAATGTGGCTGAAGATGAGCCGCATTTGGAATTTGATGAGGAGGAAATGGATGACGCAACGCTGAAGAGCACTCTAGGGGTGCTGCCGAAGAGCTGGCCAGTCTGAGGGCCAGTCAGGAAAGCGCTGCCGAAATCATGGTGCGGCAGCAACAAGAAATTGAACGGCAGCGCGCAGAGCTGAGTGAAAGGCAGGCGGAGATGGATCGTTGCCAGAGTGAAGCCATGGCAGCCCTCAAGGCAGCCTTACAATTGGCTAGGAATCAGGCTACACCTGCCTCGCAGCCTGATCAACCTGCGAATGGGCCACCGCACAGGGGTCCTAATCCTAGCCCGCCTATCCAACCCTCGAGCCCGCAAAGGCCCGAGCAACCACCGGCGCCTCAGGACAATGTCCCGCTAGGTGACCTTGAGGCACACCCTCCATCTGAAGCTGGTCGCGGCAATCCCCTGCAGCAGAGGCAGAATAGGACCGGGCAGCAGCCTCGCAGTCCTAGACGCCATAGGGGCGACGAGCCAAACCCTCCGAGCAGAGGACAACATCATCCTGGCAACAGGAGGAACTTAGAGTTAGGCTCTGCGGTCCGAGGCCCCCCACGGCATGGTAATGCACGGGGACCTAACGACCAACGCAGACCACCCTCTAACGCTCGGGAGTTTCCAGCCCGGGAGGACAATCGAGGGAACAGTCGATCCCACCATAGCCAATTAAGATTCAAAGATGGCCATGGCTATAATGAGGCTGACTCAGGCAAAGGGAATGCCGGTTGGGGGAATGAAGAAAGAGGTGGAGGCAGGAGCCAGATACCTCAAGATGACCAACCCAACAGACGAGATGCTGGGGGGCAGCCCAAACAAAATAACGTCGTCGACCGGCTCGGAGCTAGCGAGCAGCGAAGGAGAGACGAGGACTTGAGGGATGTGCTCAACGATCGCCGCGAGCGGCAAGGTGAGAACATCCCCCCAGCACCAGAGGCCACAGCGATTCCCAGCGCTGTACAGGCCCAGATAGATGCCCTCAACCAGGCAGTGCAACAGCTGATCGGGGGAAGAACATCTTACATCGATCACGATAGGAGAAAAGGCACTCCTTTCGTCTAGAGGATAGCTATGGCAGAAACTCCTAGCAAGTTTAAAATGCCTACGCTCCCAAACTTTGATGGGTATGGTGACCCTGTATCTCACGTCAACAAGTTCGAGATACAAATGGACATTCAGAAAGTGTCCGAAGACGCTCAGTGCAGGATCTTCCCTGCAACACTTTCTGATGGCGCACAGGAGTGGTTCTTTAAATACCCTCCTGCAAGTATAGTTTCCTGGGAAATATTCGTAAAGGAATTCTACGGACAGTTCTACGTGGGTCGTGTGCACCCGACTGAGGCAAACTAGCTGATCGAAATATGCCAGCAAGATGGAGAACCACTGAAAGACTACGTCCAGCGCTTCATGCGAGCAACTGCTGGAGCAAAGACAGTGGGAGACGAAGGAAAAATGATGGGCATAACCGCAGGGGTTAAGAGCCGCACGCCTCTCTGGGAAAGCCTCCGAAAACATGGGGTAAGAACCACCCAGGAATTTTGGGATTAGGCTGATCGATACATCAAGCTCGAAGATACCATCGCCGACGAAGAGAAGCCCCCAGGCAAAGGCAAGGGGACTGCCGAGACCGCCAAAGCCGCCAATGGGTCCAAGCCCAATGGCAACGGCAAAGGCAACGGGAACAGCAACGGCAAAGGCAACGGGAACGGCAACGGCAATGGCAAAAATGGGGGGAAATGGCCACATAATGAGCCTTCCGCCTCTGACAATAAGCGATCCAAGGGTAACCGTTATGAACCTCGGTTCACTAACTATACTGCCCTAGTTGAGTCTCAGGGAGAGGTTTATCAGGCCACGAGTTCCAGCGTGCCTTATAAGAAACCTGCCCCCATTCGAAAGGATATTTCGAAAAGAGACACCACCAAGTTCTGTCGTTATCATAACAACTACGGACATGATACCAATGAATGAAACCAGCTGAAAGATGAAATCGAGTTCCTTATTAGACAAGGACACTTGAGAAGATATGTACCGGCCTCGGGAAATTCCCAACGAGAAGCTCGAGGTGGCAACGAGCAGGCGCCCACGTGCCAACGCTCGCCACCTTTGCAGCCTGCCCCCATGGCTGGCACATTGTTAACCATCTGTGGAGGCCTGCACCTCGCGGGAAACAGCAGAAAAGCCAGAGAACGATACGCTCGGACTCTACGCCACGACCAGGACATCGAGATGATGACTATGGATGATCGCGCGATGAAGAAGGCTCGGTCAGAGGAAGGCGAGATAACCTTCTCTGATAGCGATGCCCAACATGTCCGGTTCCCACATTCCGATCCGCTGGTCGTGGATATCCAAATGGCCAACATGATGGTGAAGAGAGTGCTGGTCGATACAGGAAGTTCGGTGAATATCCTGTATAAATCTTCGCTGGAACGCATGAAGTTGTCTGTTAAGGACCTGGAGCCCTGCAACCAAACGATATACGGCTTCTCTGGTGAAGGACTCGCCCCCGCAGGATCAATCAGCTACCAGTGACGACGGGTACAACGCCTGCTACCAGGACATTACTCGCTACTTTTATAGTAGTCGATTGTCCTTCGGCATACAACACCGTCATTGGGAGGCCTATACTGGTTGATTTGTGGGCCGTCACCTCTATGTGGCACTTGGCCATGAAATTCTCGACAGACGCAGGGGTAGGACGCATGTTGGGAAACCAGAGGGAGGCCAGGGAGTGCTACAACGCCTCAGTCACGAACGCGAAGAAGGGAATGTCAAAGAGCACTACCTCAGATAAGTTGCAGATGACAATAGATACACAAGCCCAATCCGGTGATGAAGTCACCAAATAGGGTGTTGCCCAAAGTGAGGATAGAGATCTAGATCCTCGCTTTGGGGATTTTGAAGAGAACGTTGGACCTGTCGAGGACCTGGAAGAGGTCCAACTCAACGAAAAAGACCCGACCAGAGTCGTGAAGGTCGGCAAAAACCTAGAACCAACCACGAAGCATGCACTAGTGGAATTTTTGCAGAAGAACCAGGAAGTCTTTGCCTGGTCGCACAAAGACATGGCTGGGATAGACCCTGCAGTTATCAGCCATGTCCTGAACATAGACAAGACTTTTCCACCCGTCCAACAAAAAAGAAGGCTGCTCGATAAGGATCGATCGGGAGCCTTAAAAGAAGAAGTTGAAAGGTTAAAGGAGAATGGGTTCATCAGGGTGGCGTTTTATCCATCGTGGGTCTCCAATCCAGTGCTGGTTCCCAAACCTAACGACAAGTGGCAAACCTATGTGGATTTTACATACCTCAATAAAGTCTGCCCAAAGGATTGCTTCCCACTCCCAAGAATCAACCAGTTGGTCGATGCCACTGCAGGACACGAGATCCTCTCCTTCATGGATGCATATTCGGGCTACAATTAGATTAGCATGCATCCCCCTGACGAGGATCACACTAGCTTTCGGACTGATACGGGCTTATACTGTTATAAAGTAATGCCCTTCGGACTGAAAAACACATGTGCGACTTACCAGCGGTTAGTTAACCACATGTTTAAAGATTTGATCGGAGTAAACATGGAGGTATATGTGGACGACATGCTGGTAAAATCTAAAAAGGCAGAAGGACATGTGAAGGATTTACAAGAATGTTTTGATGTATTGAACAAGTACCAGATGAAACTAAATCCTCTCAAATGTTCCTTCGGAGTTGGATCAGGGAAGTTTTTGGGGTTCATTGTAAATTCAAGAGGAATTGAGGCCAACCCCGACAAGATAAAAGCCCTGATCGACATAAAATCGCCAGAAAAGATCAAAGATGTACAAAGTTTAACCAGGAGGATTGCAGCCCTGAGTAGATTTATTTTGAAATCAACAGACAAATGCGTCCCATTTTTCAATCTACTTAGACTGCAAGCAAGCTTTCCAGGCCTTGAAAGCCCATATGGCACAGCCTCCCATTTTATCAAAGCCAATCGAAGGAAAAACTTTATTCATTTACCTGGCGATCACTGAAGTTGCTGCTAGTGCGGTACTAGTACGAGAGGAAGAAGGCGTACAAGAAGCGGTTTACTATGTAAGCAAGAGGCTGATCGGGGCAGAACTGAGATATCCTCCCATCAAGAGGTTAGCAAACTGTTTAATTTTGGCCTCGAGGAAGCTACGTCCTTACTTTCAAGCCCACCCTATCACAGTTTTGACTGACCAGCCCCTTCGGCAAGTCCTCCAAAAACCAGAAGTGGCTGGGCGTCTATTAAAATGGGCAGTCGAACTAGGGCAGTTCGATATCACATATTCACTGCGAGCAGCAGTAAAAGGACAAGTCTTGGCCGATCTCATCGCAGAGTTTACCGAACTCCCAAATAGCGACCAGTGCGAACAGCCTAGTGCGCCTGAGCCCCAAGATGCAGCTCCTTCGTGAATGTTATTCACAGATGGGTCATCCAACAAATCTCACGCAGGAGCGGGTGTGATATTGATAATGCCGGAAGGGCATCGATTTCACTGCGCCATTAGATTCGACTTCACCGCGTCGAATAATGAAGCCGAATATGAAGCACTCCTCGCTGGATTAAGAATGGGCGAAGACATGAACATAAGGGTGCTGGATATTTACAGTGATTCACAGCTGGTAGTGAATCAAGTTCTAGGGGAATATCAAGCGCGAGGCCTAAAAATGGTGGCCTACTTAAATAAAACGAAAGACCTGCTAGCCCAGTTCACGAAGTATACCCTCCAGCAAATACCACGGGATCAAAATTCGAACGCAGATGCCTTAGCCAAACTCGCGAGCGCGAAAGATGCTGACATTGTGAACATTGTGCCAGTAGAAAGATTGAGTGAGCCAAGCATACGAGCAATTGAAGCCAGTATGGAAATCCGGATGGAAGATACATGGATGGCGCCTCACTTGGAGTATCTGACAAAAGGTGTACTACCAACAGATAGATTCAAGGCCAGTACTCTGCAGAGGCAGGCTGCTAGGTACATACTGGTCGATGGTGTTATGTACCGAAGAGGATATTCCATGCCACTACTCAGGTGCATTACACCAGAAAAATCTAAGGAGCTGATGAAAAAGGTACATGAAGGTTTCTGCGGAGATCACGCTGGGGGGCAAAGTTTGGCAAAAAAGATTCTAAGGCAAGGCTACTTCTGGCCAACTATGAACGAAGATTCGATGGAGTTTGTACGAAAATGCGATAAATGTCAAAGGTTCTCCAAAATTCCACGAGCAGCTCCAAACAAGTTAAAACAAATGCAGAGTCCTTGGCCTTTCCCAGTATGGGGGTATAGACTTGATTGGATCCCTGCCAATGGGAAAAGGCGGAGTGAAGTAGCAGTTGTGGCAGTCGAATACTTCACCAAATGAGCCGAAGCTGAACCACTCGCTGCTATAACGACCAAGAAAGTTCTTGACTTCGTCATCAAGAACATTGTTTGCCGGTATGGTTTGCCCCAAAAGATTGTTTCAGACAACGGAACCCAATTTGACAGCGACTTATTCACTAACTTCTGCGAAAGGCACGGGATTATCAAAAGATTTTCTTCAGTGGCGCATCCACAAGCAAACGGGCAGGTCGAAGCAATAAATAAAACTCTTAAGGACACCCTGAAGAAAAGGGTTAAAGACGCTAAGGGAGCATGGCCAGAACAACTGCCTGAAGTCCTCTGGTCGTATAGAACTTCTCACCGAACGGCGATGGGTCATACCCCGTTTTCCTTAGCCTACAAATATGAGGCCCTGTTACCTGTCGAATTAGATCCCCCCTCACATCGACGCATTACATACAACCAGGGCCAGAACAGCCAACTGATGATGGAGTCCTTAGACTTAATTGACGAAATATGAGAAAGAGCCCAACTCCGAGTTGCTGCGTACAAGCAAAAGGTCGCCCGGTACTTTAACTCGAGGGTAAAGGAAAGAAAATTCAATGTCGGTGACCTAGTACTACGACGAGTTTTCTTAAATACCCGCGACCCCACTGCTGGAGTACTCGGACCAAACTGGGAAGGACCTTACCAGATTGAAGACGTCCTTCATCCGGGCACCTACAAACTTGCACGCATGAATGGAGATCTCGTTCCACGCTATTGGAATGGAGAACACCTGCGCAAGTATTATCAGTGAACAGTCCTTTTTAAAGGACTGGCTTGTATTAATTTTTACTTTTTACAAGTTTCGAAAAAGGGTTAGCCACATTGTATGGCTAATCGCTTATAAGTGTAAGATCTTTTTAAGATCCCTCGTACAGACATGCTTAGTCCATTTTTAATACGAGATTATAAGGGACTGTGCACAGCTAGTCATTCTTGCCAACTTTTGTAAATTTATTTTTACAAGTATTTGTTCATTACGTGTGTTGTTTTGCTGTATTACAAGTGTTGAATTTTGCAACGAGCAGTAATGTTCGCACAGGTCGTGGTCAAGGCAAGTGACCAAGGACCTAAAGCTCCTCGATCACTTGGGGGGCATATAAGGTACATCGATAGCAAAGCGTACCATGAGGTATGTAAACACATGAACAAAATAAGTGAAAGCATGCTACGGTACTTAGAGCATTTTTAAAAAATTTATGTTTTGTAAAATCAAACCAAAGTACTATGCTAAGTTCGGTCATGCGAACATGTATTATAATAAAAGAAACACTATAATATCAGAAAGGCAATCGTTTACACCGCGAGCATTAGCGCTCGGATGTAAATATGAAATTAAAAGGAAAAGATCTTTACACCGTGAGCAGTACTGCTCGGATGTAATTGTTCAAGCATAAGTAAAAAAGCTGCCCCCGCAGCAATAAAAGAAAAAATTGTCTTTACAAAAAGACCCGTGGGCCATAAAAGTTGGAAAAAATAATAAAAATACTAATTTTGCTGGGGAGCAGGAGGGTCTTCTGGATTAGGAGCACTCTGATCAGCCGGAGGTCCAGCCGCAGCATCAGCAGCAGGGGTTTTGGCCTTGGCTCTCTCTTCCGCCTCCAGCCGAGCAGCACACTGCGCCATCAGCGTCCTTTGCAACCGCTCGGAGAGATAGTTAATGTTGGCCTCCCGATTGTGCTTCCAGAAGTCGTAGAAGCAGAGGAAGGTGGCTTCCTTGTACTTCTTCAGAGTTTTGGCACTATCCTCCTCAAGCTCCTGTACTCGCCCCTCGAGCTCGCGCACCCGCTCCTCAAGCTTCTTTGCCTCATCCCTGCTGGCGGTCAGATCAAGTGTGAGCTGTTTACACTCTTGGGTGTGGAGTATAGAACTCTCCCTCCATCTGTGTCGCTCATCGATGGCTTTCTTCAGAGCCCCTTAACTTTCTTGAAGCTCCTGGGTGAGGGTGGCTTGGTCCTCGCAAAGCTGTTCATTCAGCTTGGACAGCCCCTTGTTTTCCTCGAGCAGCTTTTTCTTCTCATCCTCAAGTGCTTGCTTGGACTGAGCAAGCCTGGAGTCAAAGTTCTGTCTGCGAGAAACCAACGCCCCAGTACGGCGCCAACCAGTAGTCAAAGACAGCAGTCCCTGAAAACAAAAATTGAAAAAGTAAGGAACATAAGTTAGAATAAATGATGAAACAACAGAAAGTGACTTACGCTGACTATCTCATTCAGCCCTCTGTTAATGATTTGGTCGGCCTCCATTGAGGCAGTTTCGTTGATGGCGGCCTGGCTGCGTCTGTGCTTCGAGAGCTTATAGATTCTCTCCCTGACCGATCCAACCACGAGGCTGGACAGGGAGCCTTCGGACAAGTTGTCCAGAGTCTCTCTACCAGCAGCCCTGGAAGAAGGCTGTGGATTCTCAGGCGCGGGCTTCGACTGTTCGGTGGGAGGCGGAGGTGTCATGTTTTCCTTAGAGGGGCCGGCGCCGGGAGTATCCTCCGTTTGAGCCTTCTTTGAAGGGGTCTTGCTGCTTTCCCCTCGAGCCCTTTTGCTGTCCTTCGGGACAGAAGCAGCAGCAGCAGTTTGGTAATGCTCGAAGAAGTCCTCAGAGTCCATACCTGCACAAAGGAAAACAATTCGAACAGTTAGATTAAAGCATCACAAGGAGCAGAGATCAAAGTGAAAGGATTACAAGTAAAATACCCGAGCTACACCTACTGGTCGTAACATTATCTACTGAACTACCTAGTCCCTGGAAGAAATCTGAGTTTAAAGAAGGGGCGTTCCTAAAGTTTCCATCCCCATCAAATAGATGGGAAGGAATTGGCAGATTATTCAAAAACGAGAATGATATACCGTTTACTTCCGACGAGTCGTCAGACAGTTCGGTAGGTTCGGCAACCTTTCGTCTCCCCTTGCCCTTGGGGACCGACGATTCCGCTGCTCGCTGGGGAACAGCAGGTTCCCTGATTGTAACCCCAGTTGGCCTCCTCCGAGGAGGGGGTACCCGAGGTTGCTGCTCGGGTTCCTGCTCAGGTCCCGCATCGACATGGACACCACTCGCTGCAGGTTCGTTATTCGCAGGTTGGGAGCTCCAAAGGCCAGCCAGCCTGAGGTTAGCCTCATTAATCAAGTTCTTCACACTCTTAGCAGCATTTGGCATGCTGGCTAAGAGTGCTGCCCTCGACTCCATTCCTGGAGTAGGGGTCGGGCGTAACCATGGGCCTGGAGTACAATGGAACAGCGAAGTATTACGAAAAGAAAGAATTAAAATGTGGAAACTACTGGTTCAAGGGTTATTATTTTCTTTACCTCCTCGTGTGAAGGCCAGATTATCCGTGGCAATGTCGGGCGTAAGGAAGTACTCTTGATGGTACTTCCCCACGTTGGAGATGTGAGTGGTGTCGGACAGAAAGGTGCGTCCAGTCTCCTGGTGGCAGAAATGAAAGAACCCCGTACCATCCTGGTTGGAGTTGGACTTGAGGTCGAACAGGAAATTGACCTCATGGGGCGAAGGAGCTGGCCATTTCTTGAGCTTGTAGAGGATATAGAGCGCGGCCAGCATCCTATACCCATTCGGGGTAATTTGAAAAGGGGCTACCCCAAAGTAGTTTGCCACCCCTTGAAAGAACGAATGAAGAGGCAAGGTGGCACCTGCCTCGATATGGTATCTCGACTAGGCGCTATAAGCCCCCCCTGGCAGGTTGGCTCGCTGGTCGATGGAAGGTCTGACTAGGGTCACCCCTGTCAGATTGTATTTGTTTAAATAGTTGGCGATCATATGAATGGTCACCGAACTTGGAGAAACGATGTGCCACTCGACAGCCGGCTGATCAGCATGCCGAGGACGGGCACGCCTCTGAACTTCGGTTTCAGGGGCAAATTCTCCTCGACCGCTGGTCGAGGGGGCATCAGCAGAAGGTTGACATGGGGAGTTAAGGTTGCGTCTTTTTCTAGCTTTGGTTTTTGTTCTGGCCATTTTCTGAGTGGGAATTAGTGGAGGATTTGGGCTAGGACGTGAGAAGGGGATTTCTGGGATCAACGTAGAAGGATTCTCTTCGCCTTCGAGCAGTTGGGCCAAGAGTTCATCTTCGATAGGTCTTTCTCCTCCCCAAGGGTCTTGCATATGAACTGCAAACAGACAATGGAGGAGATGAGACACAGTCCGCGAAGTAGTGTAGGAGATTGGGATAACGTTGCTCGTGCCTAAATAACCAGCAGCATCCTAATCCTACACTAAGTTCAACGTGGGTAGTTTGAAAGACGGATGAAAACAAAAAGGAAAGTAAACCGTTTTCTGAAAAGGGAACTTTTTCGACTCCTGAAGGGCGGGAAGTTTTTTTTGGTTTTTTCACCTAGCTTAAAGGTTGAATCTTTCGTCAACTTAACGTCCCAAACCAGAGATCCTCTCTATCAAACTATAGTCCTGATCTATACAAGGCATAAAAATGCACTTTTACCTAACAATAGATGGCTTATACCAAGAAACTCTTAAAACCCTATTCAAGAACGCAGAGGTCACAGAGTACAGAAATGGCATGCATGGCGTAATGGAAAGCTTAAAGAACGAAGTTCTTACCTGGGCGAAAATGGAGATTCGGAGAAAGATGGAAACTTGAACCGGAAGACCTGTGGCAAGACGTCGGATTGGTTTTCGAGGCTCTGAACTCTGGTGCAAGTTCTTGAAGATATTGGTAAAGGTGATGGGTAAAAATTTCTTAAAAGAGAAGAAAAGCCTACTTATAGAGATCGAAGGGACAGCCAAAAGGCAGTAATCATCACTTCCCACTTTCAAAACGTGGGGAAGTGTATAAGCCGTCAAATTGCCTTTTTGGAAACCGAAAAGGCTTGATTAGACATAATTATATCACGGTTTTCGAAAATGCACGGGGATTCTGACAGACATCATGGGAATATGAACGGTTGTTCCCTTAAGTTTCTTTATTGCTGGTTGCACTAAACAAACTTGGGGGGCAAATGTTATCCCAAAAATCAGAAGTGAATGACTTGGCAGGCATTAATTACACGTGGCTGACATCTGGCATAATCTGTGCTCGACTATCGACCAGGAAGATATTCAGTATCATGCGATCGGTTTCTTTATACGACCAGCCTGGTCATACGCACATAATACGCGGAGGAAATCTTAGGCAGTTATGATTGAATCCGAAATTATCTCCCATGATTTCCTGAGTATCTGATTATTTAGGAAATAATATATGTAACAAATCAATGTAAATCTTCCCTGAGCTTATAAATAGAAGAAGAGGGCTCAGGGAAGGGGACCTTTTTTCTTTTCTGACTTCTAGATCACTTGAGATTAGAGTTATCAAATTAGTCATATTGTATTGTTCTTCAGAGGTTGGTGAAACTCATTGGACCCTAGTTCTTTGATCACTCCTTTGGTTCTTACATCAATAACAAGCTAAGTGGACGTAGGTTATTACCAGATCCTGGGGCCGAACCACTATAAAATCTTGTGTTCTTATTATTTTCGTCATCACGCTCTTTTCAACGCATTCATCCACGTCAAGCGTATTTAGACTCCGTGTCAGTTGCCCAAAATCAGGGTCAACACGTAATTTAAATTCAAGCCTCGTGGTTTAAAATTTTAAATAGTCATAGTTTAAATTTTAAGCCTTGTGGTTTAAATTTTAAGCCTTGTAGTTTAAATTTTAAAGAGTCGTGACTTAAATTTTAAGGACTAGTGGTTTAAATTTTAAAGACTCGTGGTTTAGATTTTAAGCCAAGTAGTTTAACTTTTAAGCATCGTGGTTTAAATTTTAAAGAGTTGTGGTTTAAATTCAAGCCTCGTGGTTTAAATTTTAAAGAGTTGTTATTTAAATTTTAAGCCTAGTGGTTTAAATTTTAAATAAACGTTGTTTAAATTTTAAGCCTTGTGGTGATTTAAATTTTAAAGACTAGTGATTTAAATTTTAAAAAATCGTGGCTTAAATTTTAAAATATTATGATTTATATTTTATATGGTCGTAATTTAGATTTTAAGTCTAGTGGTTTAACTTTAAGCCTTATGATTTAAATTTTTACAAGTCGCGGTTTAAATTTTAAGGCTTGTGGTTTATATTTTAAGCTTTGTGGTTTACATTTTGAAGAGTTGTGGTTTAGATTTTAAGCCATGATGTTAAACTTTTAAAAGATCGTGGTTTAGATTTTATGTCTTAAGATTTATATTTTAAATGATTGTTGTTTACATTTTAATATTTATGACTTACATTTTAAAGAATAATTTTTCATAAATTGAATACATTCCTATAAATATAGTTGTCACACATATATATGATACACTACAATTATAAAACATTTCCATTGTAACTATAATATGACACATATAATATATATTACAACAACACATAGAACCATGTGCTCAAACAAGGGTAATTTGGGAAGTCTCATTATAATAATGGGTAAAGTTCAACTAAATATATTTAGTGTCTAGTTTTAGTTAATTACTCATAAAAGTAGGTAGTTCTCAACTTTTCCCTCAACAAATATATTAATATAATAGAAATTTACATTCCTTATGGTTTTTTATAATTTAATTAAAAAAATCACATACAAAATTTTATTTACAAAAATACCTTACCATGTCATAAAAAAATAACAAATTCTAAAAGTAATATACCTGCATTTGAAACTTTTCCGAAATCTCGGTTTTCTCGTTTTTCTGGGTTTAAAAAAGTAACATTTTGGTTACTTATAATGTTAATAAGTTACCAATTAGTTACTTTTTTCACGAAAAGATTTATTTTTATACCATATTATTTTATATACATTTTGGCTACCTCCAATTCTTATTTTTTGAAACTTTTTATCTTAAGACACTGATTAGTCATTTTGAAATTATATTATGGTGTCTTATTACTTAAGATACTTTTACGTTGTCGATTAGTCATTTTTTAGAAATTAATGAGTTACATTAAAATATAACAAATTACTATATAGCTTATTATTAAAAGTTACTTTTAGTATACTATACAATAATTTTTTTTTATATTCTATTTAAAAGTTACCAAACAATATCCTAAAGAGTCTATTATAAAAAAAGTTACTTAGAATATTTTTAAATAAATTTAAGTTGTTTAGAATACAATATAATATTTTTTAAATGTAAAATAAGAATACAAATTTTAGTATATTAAATTTTGAACAAGTTTAAAATTTAGTTATTTTTTTGTCAGCACAATATAAAAAAGAAACTAAAATGTTGCTTTTTATTCTGGTCATCTTCTTCGGCGATAGCCAAAAAATATATGCTTCCCACAAATTGAAGAGTAGGTCGCGATGTTACCACTTTTGAGCCCAACCAACTAGCAGTGTGATCGAAAAAGATTTTTGAAATTAAAGATAAGAGAGAATGTAAGAAATTAATAAAAAAAAGTATAGTGGAGAGAGAGGGAGAGAGAGAGAGAGGGGGGCTCGTACCATGAAAAAATAAAAAAAAAGTTGAAAAAAGCGGTATAAAAAATGGTGGAAAAAGTGATTAATTGGTAACTTATTAATATTGTAAGTAACCAAAATGTTACTTTTTTAAACCCATAAAAATGGAAAATCAGAATTTCGGAAAAATTTCAAATTCAGGTATATTACTTTTAGAATTTGGTATTTTTTGATGACGTGACAATATATTTTTGTAAATAAATTTTGTAGGAGTTTTTTGTAATTATTTTATATTATAGGTATATAATTGTAAAGATCCCTTAATATAATATACACATATAATTGTGTATATATATATATATTATAATTAGTCTATTTAGCTAATATTCTAATTATAATGATGGTATTATAATCTAGTTCGTGATATAATTACAAATATACAAAACTTAAGTTATGCAAAACTATCACTTTTTATATCTTTAATTATTTCCTTTTTTTATTTATCTTTCCTAAAGCGTGAAATTGATGTGTGTTTGATAAATTATAATTTGAAAATATTATTAGATGCCAAAATAATATTATAGTGCATAATAAACTCTATATTAAAGTGGCTTGTTAATATAAAATTATTAAAGTAAAAATATTTAAAAATATCTAATAAATATAAAATTATAAAAAATAGAAAAAAATAAAAATAAATTAAGAACTAAATATTGTTTGTTTTATTATCATATTAATGTATATTGAGTAAATTGCAGTTAAAATATCAAATATTTTCAAAATGTTGCACTTTTTTACTTATTATTTTGAGAAATAATAGAAAAGTGAAAGAAAAATATATGTTCTTAATTTAAATTATTTTCACCTTCTTATTCTTTCTCAAAATAATAATAAAATCATTAAAAATTAAAATAATTAAAACCTACATTTTTCCTTCAATTTTTTTTTTAAAAAAACTTATATTTTAAATTGATGGGAAAATATAAGTTTTTAATTATTTTTTATTAATTTTTATAAAAATAGTATTATTTTTTAATTTAAAATAGTTATTTTGAGAAAGAATAAAAAAAGGAAATTATTTAAAGTTTAAAAGATAGTAAAAAAAACCCTATATTTTTCCTTAAAGAATGATATAACCATATTAAAAGAAAAATTAAACCAAAATATTGTTTCTGTTTTTTTTTATGTATAATATGATAACCTTTTTAAATATAAATGATGTTTTTTTTATAAAAAAAACTAAGATTATGTATTTATATTATTGTTATAATGATATTTTATAATATTTAAATTTATAATTAAATATTTAGTCTTGTATTAAATATAATAATAATAATAATAATAATAATAATAATTTATTCTATTTTTGTTGTCCGTATTTTCTCACAACCGACACGTGGTGGTCCCCGGTGGCTGGCTATGATGTCTGACTACAGGCCTCGGGGTATGTTACTTCCCGAGGCCTGTAGTCGGAGAAAAGGTCCTCCTAGGGTATGATGTGTCTGAGGAGGACAATAGGTGCCTTGGTGAGTTACTTGCCGAGTTTCGGTCTTGGAGACGGTGTTTCTCCAGCTCGAACAGTTAAGGCAAGGAGTGTTGTGTCTCGATTGCCTCCCAGGCCCGAGGTTCTAGTTCTCGAACCTAGGAGGTGGAGCAATGTGTCAAGGGGTGCCGGTTCTCAGAGTCAGAAGATTGTCTGACAACCTTTGTGGGTGATTCGTCAACAATGTTGTCAAGGTATGACTCGACAATTTGCATGCCCACTACGCTGCCTGACACGAAAATACGTACAACATGCCCTGACAGTCCCAGGTGCATGTTCCCCATAAAGTGGTTACCTTTATGCAGTGGGCCCCGTAAGTCTCGATGGGCCATATCCTCTATTCATTGTAGCCCAATGCATTGAAGTGTATTAATCCCCCAATATATGGGAAGAATGTGCATTAGTTGTTTATGATTAACATTAATGACCCCAGCCACTATAAATAGGGATAGGAGTCTCATTGTAAGGGGTTCAGTTTTTTGTTGAGAGAAATACTTGTACTCAGAGCAATCTAAATGCTGCATAAGAAGATATTATGGAAGCTTGCAACCACAAGCTTGCAATCTCCCTAATATTAAAGACTCGTGGACTAGGGTTCTCTTATAACCTGAACCACGTAAAAACCTGTGTTCATATAGATATTTCTTTAACTTCTTTTAAAAATGTTGATAGCGAAAAAGGCAGTCAATATTTTGGTGCTTTCATTGAGAAGTTGAAGAAAGCATTCGAAACACCCACGATCATGGTGACTACACGAAGAAACGTTACAGATGAAGTGCCCCCTCCTACCAGAGTTGAAGGGGGAGAGCCCAGTAGGCAACCACCTCAACATGTACCTGAGATGATGGAGGACTACAATGAGTATACTGAGTTTGATGGCGAGGATAATGACGTCAACTAGGAGTATTATGAGGATGAATATCCTCAGCCCATGGAGGCAGAAGAGATGCCAGAAGTGGTGGTGCTCCGCGAGTAGATGGCTAACCAACAACAGAAGCTTGACGCTCAAGAGGGTAACATCGCTGCTCTTCAGGAGATGGTACTTTCCATGAAGGCCACTCTTGCAGCCCAAGGGTTGCGAGTGGACCCCCATGGCAACACACCAGCTGGAAACCCAACAGGTGTGCCACCTATGCACCCTATTGGAGTGCCGCCTGTCGACATAGCTGAGGTGCCTCTCGAACACCCGGCTGTCGAGGTGCAGGATCCGCCAGCTAGCAGGAGTTGGAGCCTCAGCGCCACTGCAAGACCATGGTAAAGGAAGGCCAATGATGACCCTGCTTCGAGGCATAAGAGGGCTCGTCAAGAGTCCGAGGGCCACCCAGCACCACAGAAAACTGATAAGGGTAATAAGACAAGGGCCAGGGACTCCACCAGGCAGACACCGCCCATGGAGCTCGGGGCCCTCCGCCCTGACGCGCTCATACTAATAGCGCAAGGCCCGGAGTTGGTATCCCTTCGGGACCTAACCAGCCCCACAGAAATAATTGCCCGAGGAATGCCCCATAGAGTCGAAAACGGGGCATCAACATTTTGATAAACGAAAACGAGTCCGATAGAGAAACAGAGGTGGCCCGCTCAAAAGATAACGATGTGTTTTGAGGACAAGCCGACCTACGAGACAACCTCAATGCTTGGAGGTGTAATAAGATTGGAGTACGTGAGCCTGCTGGTAGAGGCCCATCAGATTTCCGAGACAATCTCGATGCTCGGAGACAGGATTGCTTGGCGCAGAGCATCAACAGGGATCGCGACCCTCTTCGAGCCGAATTAGAAAGTCTGAAGCGAATAATGCTTCGAATGGCTAGGAGACAAGGCCATGAGTCTAACTAAGAAGATGAGGAGGTGGAGCCATGTGCTCCTCACCTCGTCGAGGCCCCACTACCTTTAGGATTCAAGATGCCATCCATACCAACTTATGATGGTGGTTGGGATCCCACGGACCATTTGTCCAAATTTAACAGACTAATGTCGGTGCATCATGTCTCCGACGACGCAAAATGTCACGTGTTCAACCTCACCAGGACAGGACCAGCAGATGAATGGTTTAAGAAGCTCCGACCTGGGTCCATTCAGATGTGGCAACAGTTGTCATCCGCCTTTTGAAGACAGCTCATAGGGGTCCGGAAGGTGAGCTATGAGGTCAACGCCTTGGCCAATATCAAGCAAGGGTCGTTTGAGACCCTCAAGGCCTACATCAAACGCTTCAAAGAAGAAACGGCAAGAACTAGGAGGGTTGATGATGGCCAGCAGTTGATGGCATTGCAGGCTTGCATCCGCGCAGGATCCCCACTCTAGGATGACCTCCATCTAAGGGGATGCCAGCGTCTCGACAACTTCATTCGTCAGGCTCAAGAATACATCAGCTAGGAAGACGCCCAGATCAGGGCGTTCGGAGCGTCCGCCCTTTTCCCTGCCTTGGGCCAAGCTCCCCGTCCCGTGGCCTCGAGGATCCAATACCCCCCCTACGTTCACCTTCAGCAGGGGTCGTTGGGAGCCCAACTTGGCCAGAGCACCGCACCTTCTGATTATAGCACCATGTATGTCTTGGATTTGGTATATCTCCGGCAGGGTTCGGGGCAACGCCCATTGGATACAACAATTTTTAGCCTGCATTAAATGCTGGAGTTATCACCCCATCCTAGCCAGCTGAATCCAGTTGAGCTCCCAATGGCACAAGGCATGGAGGGAAAGGCAAGGGTCACAAACCCAAGGGAAGCGAGATCATACAGCCCAAGAAGGGAGTCGCATCAGGTGAGGAGTATGTCTCGCAGTATTCTGAATATGCTGACTTGGTGGGCTCCCGAGAGAACATCTTCATGGCCATGACACAGCATGTGCACTACAGGAAACCACTGCCCATCCGGAGAGATAGGGATATACGAGACCCTGACAAATTTTGTTGTTTCCACAATGACATAGGGCATCACACTAACGAGTGTCGCCAGCTCAAGGAAGAGATTGAGAATCTCATCAAGCTGGGACACCTCCATCAGTATGCTAAGGGTGGGTCGCATCCAACACCACCACTCATGGCCGGATCAACGGTCCCACCTGCCGCGCCTCAGGTCCTGGCCGTGACTCCTGTAGGTGCCCCGCATCCAGCAGCCCAAGGACCTCCTCCAGTAAATGGGCGGGTCGGAACCATATCAGGAGGGCCTCATCTAGGGGGCACCTCACGAAGCTCGCAAAATAGATTTGTGCGAGCTTTGAACCACGACGATGAGGTAATGGCTATGATCCAATTACCTGGCCAAATGCCGCGAATGACTGACCTGTTGGGGTTTTATGCCCTAATTAAAACCCAATTTCTTTGTAATCTCATTTATTATCAATCAAAGAATAGAAATTATTTTTTGACTTGGTCAATCACTTTGCTCACATGTTTTATTTTCATGATTATTTGTTTCATATAAAATTCTATTAAATCCTGAGCATATAGCTAATCATATTTATAGTGACGTAATCACAGTGGAATATAAATATGATTATATGTTCTGTACGCCCTGATTTTCCCACGGGCTGATTAGCGAGTTGAGATGCGACCTAATCATAATTACCACGTGGACATCCCCAAGACCGGAGCTGCCGCCATAAGGTCCTACCTCCTTAGCTCGAGGTAACCTAAGGGTCCGCCAAGATTACCTAAGGACTGAGCCCAGACTCAGAAGGTCGCAGGTCGTGTGAAGCATCCAGCTCATGATGTGAGCTTGAGTTGGAGGCTATGACCCTTTATAAAGTCAACCACGCAAGGTAAACGTGCATATATCAGACATCACGTGTCTGATATACCCCTGACTTCTCGAACATGCAGCAGGAATGTGCGTATTCAGGCACCCACGATTGGGTTGGGCCGTGCGGCCCATTATCTCCTTACCTATTGATTTGACCACACTTATGTGTTAGGCTTAGGAATTAATCATGAATGTCACAGAGTTGACAGGATAGGTAAGAAGGTCACGGGATGGCCTTCTTAACAACTCCTAGGTGCCTTCTCCTATAAATATGGAGACCCTGGGAGTTAAAAGGGGTTGGATTCTCAATTGTAAGGAATACCCTGTAATCAAATATCCAGTATATAGCAATAATACTGACTAGTGGAGTAGAAGGATTTTAACCTTTGAACCACTTAAAAAATGTGTCTTGAGTCACCTTTTCATTTCTAAGATCATATATCTGTTTCGGTTCAACCTAAGCACTAATCCCTTTCTCTTCTCTTCTTAATTACCTGTTGGCGAAGAACCGCATCAACAGTTTGGTGCTTTCATTGAGAGCAAGTTCGATTAGTGCTGTCGCAAACATCCAACTATGGTGACCACTCGATCCAGGCACGGTAATGAGACAGAACAGCATGATGGACAGGAGGCTCATCATACTGCCATCCCTAGTGAACAAATTCCTGAAGTCCAACAGCGGCCAGGAAAACAGCCGGTGGGCCAAGATGACACCGGAAGTTCAGCGCCCCGGCCACCTAATCCCAATCCATGTTATTACACTACTGTGGAGATGGAGAATGCTCAGCTGAGGAGCCAGCTAGCAATAGCTAACCAGCAGATCAAGGATGTGCTGGCTCGACTACCCCCTCTCACAACCGACGCTAACGTCGGAGAGAGGCAAGGCGAGGCTCCCAAGTTTCGCCGGGGTAACCGGTCCAGGCATACTCGCTTGGACAGACTTCCGACAGCCAACTCCACTCCCTCGTCGCACCATCGAGAGGCAAACTTCAGAGAAATGCCTAGAGCCGAACAACAGTAGTATAGCCGTTCGGTCAGAACTTCAACTCCTAGCTCCTAACCAGCCTCGAGCGTGCCCAGGGCAGCTCGAAGAAATTCCAGAAGGAGGTCCGGGGAGGGCTCACAGCATCAGCCCGTCCCCAACAACCGTCCTGCGCCTCGTCCAGATCGCCAGGCGCGGGACCAGCAGGTTGGCAGGGCCGAAAGGCCCCCACCAAACTTGATCCATCCTGATGGAACCAGGATCGCCTCTCCGGTCAGGCATCCTCCGTCTCCAATCAGGTATCCATCTCCTCCTTGGCCCGTCCGAGATATTCCAGCCTATGGGAGTAGCAGGAGAAACCCGCCATCAGCTGGACCTTCCCAGCATAGCAGGGCACCAAGGGAAAGCCCAGATCCTCAGCACCAAAGGCGAGCTTCGAGCCACTCTAGCAGGAGCTACTGGAGCGGCAGTCGCCGGAGTGACATTTCTAGAGGGGACCTGCGTCAGGGTTTAAGCTCAGCACAAAGCCCACAAGCCACCCAAGGGGGCGACCTGCGAGACTGCCTTAACTCCCATAGAGGGGAGCCGGTAGGAGGTGACAGCCATGCTCGTTCAGGGGGGGCCCTGTCCGAAGTACGTAACGGCGGGAATGCCCCAAATAACCTATCTCAAGATAGGAGGGGCAATAACCCACCAAATATGTACAATGGATCCGGAGCTGTTGAACAGCCCCGGAATAACCAAGGACATCAGGAACAAACCCTCGAGCGACTAGGCCAAATGGAGGAGCTGATGAGGAAGCTCCTGTCAGAAAAAGAAAAAGATGAATATGATTCAGGGGACGAGATGGAGCTCTTCGCCCCCAGCATAGCAGCAACGGCGTACCCACCTGGTTTCCGTATGCCGCACCTGTCTAAGTTCAATGGAGACAGAGATCCGTCGGACCATCTGGGGATGTTCAACACCCTGATGATGGCCCACAACATCGGCCCGGAGCTGAGGTGTCTAATCTTTCCTTCCACCCTGACTGGGCCTGCCAGGCAGTGGTTCAAGCAAGGTAAAAAACAGTCAATCAGCTCCTGGAAGATTTTCTCGGCAGATTTCAAAAGGGCATTCCGAGCCTCCCAGGCTGCCCGCGTTCAGGCCGACTCTCTGGCTAACGTGAGGCAGCAGCCCAGCGAAACCCTGAAGGCCTACCTGAGCAGATTTGCGAATGTCGCTGCTCGGGCTAGAGACGTGGATGATAGCTCCAAGCTCATGGCCATGAGAATTGGAATCCTCATCGGAGGAGATCTCTGGAAAGACATACAAAGAAAGGGAGTCAGCTTGGTTAACGAATTCCTTAATAGGGCCCAGGAATGGATCAATTGGAGGAAGCCGAAGCCTCAGCTGCAGGAACCAGCCAGGTCCCTGATCAGCCCGCTGGAGTGGGGACGGAGGTCGTGGCAGCGACCCAAAATGTCACACAAAACAACCAGCTCGGTGGAGGCAAAAGAAAGGGAAACGGTGAAAACAGCAAGCACGGCCAAAAGAAGAATAAGTCCGTGGACAAGTTTAAGCCCGTCTACGCGACTTATACAGAGCTCACCCAGTCTAGGGAGAATATTTTCCTAGCTAATTCTACTCACCTCCCCTGGAAGAGGCCCGAGCCGTTGAAGCACCAAAAGGGGAAGAGAGACACATCCAAGTTTTGCTGTTTTCATAACGATATTGGCCACAATACCGACGATTGTAGGCATCTAAAAGATGAGATCGAGACTCTTATCCGAGCCGGCCCTTTGGCTCAGTACGCGTGGAATAGGGTTCCAGCAAGTCGACCTGCTCCAGAAGTCCCGGCTAGTCAGCCCGGGTCTCGGGTAGATCAGGATGTCCCTCCTCCCGTGGAAGGAGGGGAGATATCCACCATCTCTGGAGGACCGCATATGGCTGGCACGAGCAGGGGGGCCTAGAAGAGGTACGTGAACGAACTTAAGGCACACAACGGAGTGGAGTTCGTCCCGGAACAGCGTCAGCCAAAGCAGCAGCGATTGGACAAGCAACCGATCATTTTTATAGAGGAAGATGCGGGCCATGTCCAGTTCCCTCACAATGACCCTCTGGTCGTGGCAGTTCAGCTCGCCAATCGGAGAGTCAGGAGGGTGCTGGTTGACAATGGAAGCTCTGTGAACCTCCTATTCCGGTCCACGTTGGAGAAGATGGGTTTGACCATTGCCGAGTTAAAGGCGACCTCCATGATGCTGTACGGTTTTTCGGGAGAAGGATCAGCAGCAATAGGGACGATCGAGCTAGTGATCACCCTGGGAGAAGGGTCTCGGACAGTCTCCAAACTCCTCGAGTTCGTGGTCATCTACTGCTCCGCTACATACAACGCAATTTTGGGACGACCTACGCTCATAGCTTTTGAGGCCGTCACTTCCATTCGCCACCTCGTGATGAAATTCCCTACTTCCACAGGAATATGCACTGTCCAGGGCAATCAGCTCGCCGCCAGGGAATGCTACAGCATTTCCATGAAGGGAAAATCTAAAGCCGGGCAGCTGGCAATGGCCATCCAAAGTGGTGAAGAGGAATCTCGGGAACCCTTAGCTGATCCTGAGATTGAAAAACCTCAAAGCGTCGAAGGGGAAAATATCGTCTACAGTGAAGATATTGACCTCCGAATAGGCGAGGACAAATCCGAGCTCCAAGCTATTGAGGAGCTCGAGGAAGTAAACATCGATCCGCAGAATCCATCACGGATGGTCAAGCTCGGGAAAAACCTCTGCGGCGAGAGGAAGGTGGAGCTGGTCAGATTTCTGCGGAGTAGCCTGGATGTGTTTGTGTGGTCCCACGAGGACATGGTGGGAATCAACCCGAGTGTCATCATGCACACACTTCATCTGGATAAGAGCGTTCCTGCAAAGTCCCAGAAGCAAAGACGCCTAGGAACGACCCGGGCTGAAGCCTTGGAGGAAGAGGTGGCCCGGCTCAAAAAATGCGGCTTTATCCGTGAAGCCAAGTTTCCAATCTGGGTCGCCAACCCCGTGCTGGTCCCGAAGCCCAACGGGAAATGGCGGACCTGCATCGACTTCTCCGACCTGAATAAAGCCTGCCCCAAGGATTGTTTTCCACTGCCAAGGATTGACCAGCTGGTGGATGCCACGGCGAGGCATGAGCTCATGCCCTTTATGGACGCGTACTCAGGCTACAATCAGATCGCCATGAATCCGGCGGACCAGGAACACACCAGTTTCATGACCCCAACTAAAGTTTATTGTTACAAGGTCATGCCCTTCGGGCTGAAGAACGCCGGAGCTACGTATCAAAGGTTGGTGAATAGAATGTTCGCAGACCAGATCGGAAAAAACATGGAAGTGTACGTCGATGACATGCTAGTCAAGTCAAAGACTGCCGATAACCATGTTTCCGACCTGGAGGAATGCTTCAAGATCCTACGGGAGTATGGCATAAGGCTTAATCCACAGAAGTGCACTTTTGGAGTCGCATCGGGAAAATTCTTGGGTTTCATCGTCAATACCCGAGGAATTGAGGCAAACCCCGACAAGATAAGATCACTGCTCGAGCTTCCTTCACCCAGGTCGCGCAAGGATGTCCAAGGCCTGACAGGGAGAGTGGCAGCCCTCAATCGGTTTATCTCCAAGTCCACCGATAAGTGTTTGCCATTCTACAACCTGCTCCGAGGAAATAAGAAGTTCGAGTGGACAGAAGAGTGCGAAAGCGCTTTCCTCGACCTGAAGGCACATCTGGCCGAGCCACCCGTACTATCCAAACCAAAAGCAGGAGAGCCTCTTTTTCTCTACCTGGCTGTCACAGAGGATGCAGCTAATGCCGTGTTGGTCCGGGAAGAAGACCGGATTCAGAAGCCAGTCTATTACATCAGCAAGAGACTTCTCGGAGCTGAATCCCGGTACCCGTTGATGGAGAAACTGGCATTCTGCCTTATCACGGCCTTGCGAAAGCTTAGGCCGTACTTCCAGTCCCACTCAGTACACGTCATGACTGATCAGCCTTTAAGACAGGTTTTGCAAAAACCTGAAGCATCGGGACGCTTGTTAAAGTGGGCAATCGAACTCAGCCAGTTTGAGATTCTGTACATTCCGCGAACTGCTATAAAGAGTCAGGCCCTGGGCGATTTTGTAGCAGAGTGCATAGGATTCCGGGAGGATCCTGTAGAAGACTTGCCCCATGTCACCTCGACCCAGGCGTCGTGGAGGATATTCGTAGATGGTTCATCCAACGAGAACGGCTCCGGAGCTGGAATCATTTTGATATCCCCTGAAGGACATAGATTCCACTCGGTGCTGAGGTTCGGGTTCAAGGCCTCCAACAACGAGGCCGAATACAAAGCTTTGCTGGCCGGGCTGAGGATAGCCTAGGAGCTGAAGGCGAGCTCCGTCCAGTGCTTCAGTGACTCCCAGCTCGTGGTGAACCAGATTCTAGGCGAGTATCAAGCACGAGGGCCCAAGATGGCTGCCTATCTAGCAAAAGTAAAGGTTGAGCTGTCTGCGTTCGGGCGAGGCTCGATCGAGCAGATACCTTGGGAACAGAATGCTAACGCAGACGCTCTCGCCAAGCTCGCCTCCTCTAGGGAGACGGAAACCCTGGGGTTAGTGCCAGTAGAATTCTTGGAGAAACCAAGTATAGAGGAAGCCAGGGCGGAGGTCGAGATGATCGATGCCAGGCCGACCTGGATGACCCCCATCTTTGAGTATCTCATCGAGGGAAAGCTACCTAAAGAGTGTAATGATGCACGGTGAATACTCTATCAAGCCCCCAGGTACACTATAGTAGATGGAGTGTTATACTGACGTGGGAACTCCCTACCTCTCCTATGATGTGTTCTTCCAGGCGAAGCTCAGGCCATCCTGCACGAGGTGCATGAGGGTTTTTGCGGAGATCACACTGGGGGGCAAAGCTTGGCCTTAAAGGTCCTGAGGCAAGGTTATTACTGGCCAACTCTGTCCAAAGACTCGATCTCCTACGTGAAGAAGTGCGACAAGTGCCAGCGGTTCGTCGCAGTTGCCCGAGCTCCCCCAGTCGAGCTGAGGATGATCTCTTCCCCGTGGCCGTTTGCAGTTTGGGGGATCGACTTGGTTAGCGCCCTCCCTACTGGAAAGGGCAGGGTCCGTTACGCCGTGGTGGCCATCGACTACTTTACGAAGTGGGCTGAAGCAGAACCTTTGGCAACGATAACTTCCAAAAAAGTCCTTGACTTCGTGGTTAAGAACATTATCTGCCGATTTGGGCTGCCCAAGAAGATTGCCTCCAACAATGGGACCCAGTTCGACAGCGACCTATTTACCGAATTTTGCGAAAGGTACGGAATTGTAAAAAGTTTCTCCTCCGTGGCCTATCCTCAGGAGAACGGCCAGGTCGAGGCTATCAACAAGACTCTCAAGGCGAGCCTCAAGAAGAGACTGGATGAAGTGAAGGGGATCTGGCTAGAACAGCTCCCCCAGGTTCTCTGGGCATACCGGACCTCACATCGGACTCCTACAGGTCATACTCCTTTTTCCTTGACCTTTGGGAGTGAGGTAGTCCTACCTGTGGAGATTAAGGTGCTTTCGGATAGGGTCCGGACATACGACCAAGATCGCAACCACGAGCTACTATGCACTTCCCTTGACCTAGTTGATGAAAGGTGAGAAGATTCGCAACTCCAGCTCGCCCATTATCAGCAAAAAATCACTCGTTATTTCAACTCAAAAGTCAAGAATCGCGCCTTTAGCGTTGGCGACCTGGTCCTCAGGAGAGTTTTCTTGGCCAGTAAGGACCCCAAAGATGGAGTCTTGGGACCGAACTAGGAAGGACCATATCAAGTCATTGAGGTCATTAAGGAGGGAACTTATAAGTTAGCTTGGCTTGATGGAGGGGCAGTCCCAGGGACTTGGAATGCCATACATTTAAAGAAATATTATCAATGATTCACTTGTAAGGCCTGAAAGGCCATTTTTTATGTATTAAGCAATGAGAATCAACTTTTTGTTTATATTTGTACATGTTTTTCAAGTGTAATCTAAAGTAACCACGAAAGACCCTTTCCCAGTTACTTGGGGGGCATATGGTATCTGGATTTAACCAGGTCGCCTTAATGACTTAGAAGTTGATTCATATCGATTGACCGTTGTTTTTCTTAAAAAACGCGAGGTATTGATAAGGATTAACGCGAACTAAGTCCTATCCTGGATATAACCAGGTCATAAAACTTAGAGGTTGATTCATATCGATTGATCGTTGTTCTTCCTAAAGAGCTCGAGATATTGATAAAAATTAACACGAACTAAGTTTTCAAATTAAGTTCCTGGATATAACTAAGTCATAAAACTTAGAGGTTGATTCATATCGATTGATCATTATTCTTCCTAAAGAGCTCGAGATATTGATAAAAATTGACACGAACTAAGTTTTCAAATTAAGTTCCTAGATATAACCAGGTCATAAAACTTAGACGTTGATTCATATCGATTGATCGTTGTTCTTCCTAAAGAGCTCGAGATATTGATAAAAATTAACACGAACTAAGTTTTCAAATTGAGTTCCTGGATGTAACCAGGTCATAAAACTTAGAAGTTAATTTAAATCTATCGATCATTGTTCTTCCTAATGAGCTCGAGATATAGATAAAGATTAACGCGAACTAAGTTTTTCAAAATTGTAACTAAAATGCGTAGAGGCAAGGTGGAGTAAATCAATTAAAAATAAAATTGAGTTAAATTGTCTTGAGGTGGAAGCACCTCATGCAAAGGTTACACAAAAAAAAAGGAGTTAAAATTATTGAAGCAAAGGGCACGAGAGAAGAAGGCCCTAAGCTCCGCCAGGTGGCCCCTTCGAGGTCGCCATCTCACCCTGCTCAGCTGCGCCAGAGCCTTCCTCGGCCTCGAAGGGCGCTTCTTTATCAAGGCGAGCTTGGAACTTCACCAGCAAGCGCTCCCAGATGTTCGCTGCCAGGAAGGAGAAGTCGGCGTCCTGGTTATAGGCCCAGCAATGGTAGAACATGTCTTCCATGGCGGCCTCTGAAGTTTCCCGCTCGGTCGCTAGCTTGACCTTGGCCTTCGCCTTAGCGGCATCTAGGTTGCCCGCGCAGTGGCGAGGGCGGCCTCGAGCTCTTGAAGCTTTGGGCGAGTCCCTTCCAGCTCGGCCTGCGATGCCGCCAAGGCATCCTTAGCTGCCTGCAGAGAAGCCTGGTGGGTGGCCACGGCCATCTGGTGCTCGTTCCTCATCTCCTCGAGCTGAGTTTTGGTCCTGGCGATGCTCCGATGAAGGGCAACGGCGCTTTGCGAAAGCGGAGAGGCAATTGCCTTAGAAAAAACAGGGCAAAGTGTAATGATAAAAAAAAAACCACAAAAGGTTAAGGTTAGCTTACCGTCATGGCCATGCCCAGTGAGGACTCCAGCACGCTCACCAGACTCCTGGTTTCGATGGCCCGGAGCTCCTTCTCGTTGAATTTGTATATGTGGCTGACGGCGTAGTTCGCCGATTCATACACTGTTCCCCGGAAGGCCTCCGGAATCTTCTCCAGGTCCTGGGGATTGACTAGGATGCGTACCTCGGAGGGTACAATCACCGAAGCCTCGAGCTCTGTTCCTGTGTCCCGGGCGGGGGCCGGAGCTCGCAGAGGGGGTGGGGGCATGTTGCTTCCCCCTGCAGCAGGAGGAACCGTTCCCACGACATGGGGAGCCGGGGGTTGCTCTTTCTCCTTCGTAGGAGACTTGGTGGGGGTCTCGAAGGCATGCTTAGACGTCTGGAGCCTCTTCATTCTTGGCCCAGCGGCCCTAGCTGAGGGGTTCCCCCCGGCGAACGCACCTCGCAGACTCTCGTCGGGCTGAGACACCTCTTCTGTCAAAACAAAGAATTGGTTAACACCAAAGTTAGCAGTCATGCAAAAACAAAGAAAAAAAAAAGGAGAAATTCAAGTATATGTATACTAAAAGGGATCATACCCCCCGAGCTAGAAAAGCCTATTGTTACGACCATCGACCCCGGAGCTCCTGCGGGAGAATCTAAGTCGATTACCTCCCGAGCTGGCGTAAGTTCTGGATCCGACTCTGGTTCCGGGCTAGATTCTTCTACATATTTCCTATGTCCCAGAGCTACGGCACCCCTCCGGAGTGATGGCCATGACCGAAGATTCGTCCCATACTCCTCAAATAGGATCGACCTAAAGGCTAGGGTGTTATCTACGACTACGGTACCCCTGGGTCGGCTATCTTGGTAGTCCAGCACGAGTTGGTCGACACAGTGGAGCAGGGTTGTGTCCAGGTCCGGATCCCTTTGGTGACGTTGGACGATCTGTCTGGAATTGAACCTAGCTAGCCGGGGGTCGGCGATGGCCCTATCTAAATTCCTAAACATGTAAGGGTTACCTTGGCCAGAAGGACCCGCGGCTGCTCCGGACTGGATCCTCTCCTCGCCCGTCCTTTGGGCGACCACCAGCGCCCGCTTCCTATTCCTCACGAGGGGAGTCTCGTCCTCCTCGTCCTCCTCATCTTCATTTCCCGCGACCTCCTCCACGATGATGGGCCTGGTATCACGAGCTGGGGGAAGCGCCCGAGGCCTCCTTAGGTTCAAAGTCTGATTTGGGAAAATCAGCTTGCAGGCCACCATCGTCTCGTCTGTTACGAGCACGCGGTAATCCTTCTCATTGGGGGGCAAGCCCGCCAGTGTCTCGTATTGGGCCCTGAGGGTCACAGATTTCTCTGTCCTCGTGAAGATGGCTGCAGGATTAATCTAACTCAGAAAGGGATACAGGAGGAGCTAAACGACACTTAACTTATGAGCTAAGGATAAAAAGCACTTACGAGGACGATTGAAGTAGTGGAGCTCGCAGTTTCTGAACCCCGTCGACATAAAGAATTGATCTTTAAAGTCGTTGGGGTGGCTGGGCAGCTCGATGACCGCAGCCGTGTTGGGGAATCGGGTTAAGTAGTAAAACCTGTCGCCTCGCCCCCGCTACTCCGAGCTAGCCTTGAGGCAGAAAAAGTACAAAATATCCACAGGAGTGGGGACCTCCCACTCCTGTTTCAAGAATAAATACCTTAACCCCGCCAACAGCCGATAAGAGTTGGGGGGAAGCTGGAAGGGGGCCAACTTCACATAATTAAGGAAGTCAGCAAAATACTGATCCAACGGAAGGAAGGCCCCCGCCTTGAAGTGTTCGTCGCTCCAGGCCGCGAATGCCTCGTCGAGCGGCGCGCAGCTCCGCTCGCCTTCCACGGGAGGTCGGGCCATCACTGATGCTCTCCCCAGCCCAATGTTGTGGGAGAGGAAGATTTTGTTGACCTTCGCTTGGTCGGTAATCTTTGAGACGATTCTCTCCGCCTCAAAGAACCCGTCAGGAGCCACCTCGAGCTCCTGTTCCACTGCAGGCCCAAAGTTGGGGATTAGGGATTCGGGCATCACTGCTTTTCCTTTGTCTTGCTGGGAGGACGAGCTGCCAGCGGTCTTCTTTGGAGCATTCTTCTTCGGTGCCATCTGGTCGCCTAGCGAACAAAAGAAAAGATTTCAGAAAAGGCGACCCAAGCATGAGGAAAAATCAAATGTTCTTTGCACGAGCTAAGGTAAGCCCAGCTCGTGGAGAGTGAGACCACGCGGTTCTATGAACACGCGCCTATGCTCCCAACAGATCCCCGATTACTCGGAATTCGGGTGTCAGGAGGGTCAAATTAAAATTTTGCCTTGGAGGGAAAGTTCCAGTAGGCAAGATAGGCAAAACTGCCTGTGAAGCGTGTCCCCTAAGCTACCCGGTTTTGCACCCAAAATACTGAATATTTTGAACTAATATCCCAGAAATTTTCCCCAGAAAATGCATCCCATAAACTATGCTCCTAAACGGCTTCCTACCACAAACAACACCCTAACCTAAAAGGCTTTCACCCTTCATTTCCACACAACCCAGCAAACCCTTTCATGCAGCTACAGTAAATTTTTACCTAAGCTACAGTGAAAAATAATTTCAAAGCACGCACAGTCAGGAGACTTACAGAGTGTTTGGCTGGGAAGTGGATGAAGGTATCGCCTGGGTTGGGGCTTTGTCGGAGCAGCTGGTTCCAAAGCTTCGAAGGAGTCTTTGCACCTGAACTTCTTGAGCGTTAGGAATGATGGTCGTGAAGAAGAGTGTTTTTTCTCTTGAGGATGAAGAGAGAAGAAGAAGAAAGTTTCTGAGAAATTTCAAATGAAAGGGTGGCCCATGCATAGGGTGGCCACCCCTTTTATATACGTGAAGGGTCATGTGGAGGGGGCCGTTGGATTGCCCTGATGTGGGATCCAAGGCCCTCCACTCGAAATACGAAACGACGGCTGAGTATAGGCTAGGCCATTAAATGCGGTTCTCGGAAGACGTACCGTCACCAACCACGATGTTCCATGTATCGGGCGCCTGCGTAAAGTGTGGGATATGAAGAGTTCATGGGGAAGCCTAAAAGCCCCTACTGTGGCCTTATACGACGTCGTGTACCACGAGCAGGGGCTTGGGGGGCAGATGTACGCCCTGATTTTCCCACAGGCTGATTAGCGAGCTGAGATACGACCTAATCATAATTACCACGTGGACATCCCCAAGACCAGAGCTGCCGCCATAAGGTCTTACCTCCTTAGCTCGAGGTAACCTAAGGGTCCGCCAAGATTACCTAAGGACTGAGCCCAGACTCAGAAGGTCGCAGGTCGTGTGAAGCATCCAGCTCGTGATGCGAGCTTGAGTTGGAGGCTATGACCCTTTATAAAGTCAACCACGCAAGGTAAACGTGCATATATCAGACATCACGTGTTTGATATACCTCTGACTTCTCGGACACGCAGCAGGAATGTGCGTATTCAGGCACCCACGATTGGGTTGGGCCGTGCGGCCCATTATCTCCTTACCTATTGATTTGACCACACTTATGTGTCAGGTTTAGGAATTAATCATGAATGTCACAGAGTTGACAGGATAGGTAAGAAGGTCACGAGATGACCTTCTTAACAACTCCCAGGTGCCTTCTCCTATAAATATGGAGACCCTGGGAGTTAAAAGGGGTTGGATTCTCAATTGTAAGGAATACCCTGTAATCAAATATCCAGTATATAGCAATAATACTGACTAGTGGAGTAGAAGGATTTTAACCTTTGAACCACTTAAAAAACGTGTCTTGAGTCACCTTTTCATTTCTAAGATCATATATCTGTTTTGGTTCAACCTAAGCACTAATCCCTTTCTCTTCTCTTCTTAATTACCTGTTGGCGAAGAACCGCGTCAACATGTTCAAAATAAGTTTGTCCTAAGATTAGTCAGTGCACAGGATTTACACTGACTTGCCAATCTACAATATGATCTACTTACACATTGTAGTGTTATGTTCTTTCCAGAATATTAGCAAAGTAGATAAGATCAGATGTATTTGTTACATCAGTCTGGACCGATATTGACAGTTGATAGGATAAGTAAACATACCATTATTATCTATTCTAGTCATATCATATAGTTGACCATAGGTCAATTCAATCTCAATTCTGTGTGGTTAGTATTCTAACTGATTGTATTATTTAAGTTCTTTGACTTGTTCGTTACCATCTTACCCTACGGACTAGCCCATACTTACAACTTGGGAACTCGGTAGTATAATTGAGTGAGAGTGTTAATCATAGATATGAACATCTATATCTTTTGATGAAGAAGTGAAACGATGATTTCCTTTTAGTTTGGTTCAAGGTCCTAAATGACAGAGATCTCATTTCAGTAATTAATATTAATTTACTGAGAAATATCATTTATAAGGAACTAAGTGTTTTAAGGATAAAATACAATGAGGGGTAAAATGGTATTTTAGTCCCATCTCATTGTAGATCGTCTATAGAGGATTGAGTGATAATTATGGTTGTAACAATGGATAATTAATAACGTATCTATGTTTGTTATAGAGTGTTCTATGAATTCAAGAGTGCAATTTCGAGTCTTTAGTGAAGTCACGAGGAATTAATAAGTTAGTAAATTTATTTGTTAGATTTATGATAACTTATTGGAGTTTGATTTCATAGGCCCATGGTCCCCACTGTACCTTGGATAAAATCATCTAGATAGTCTCAATTAATTGATTTAATTATCAATTAGAATTATCAAAGTTGACCAGGTCAATTTTGGATAGTTTCACAAAGTTATGTAATTTTGAGAAGAAAAGAGAAATTAAGGCAGATTTATTATTTAAGATAGAGTGGTATCTAAATTAATAAATAGGTTTAAATTAAGGTTCAAATTATAAATAATTAATTTGATAAAGGATTTTAATAATTATTTAATTAATTAAATCAATAAAAAATAATACAGGCCTTGATTTTAAGTCTGATGGGCTTATAATCAAATGGGAAATTTCACGGGCCTAAAGCCCATGATAATTTTGACCTAGGGCTGTTAATATGCTATTATTTTATTAATTTTTAATTAAATAAATGACCTAATTGTGTCTATAAAAGGAATGCTAAGAGAGAGTTGAAAACCTAAGTCAAAACACAAGTTAAGATGACATACACTAGTTTTCTGATAGGTTTTAGATTTTCTCTAAACATAAGTCCTTTTCTAAGCCTTATTGTTCTTTTCTCTTCTTCTCTCTGTATCTATCTCATGTGTTGAGAATTGCCCACTCTAGTCTAGGTGATTCTAAGGATACTTTGGAAGCCTGTGAAGAAAATTGAAGATCGGTTCAGTTTCTTGGTAATACTATGCAACAGAAAGGATACAAGGGTTAGAGAAACTGAAGGAAGGACTCTATTATTCCACTGCGTATAATGTAAGTATTCTTATCATTATTTCTCTTGGAATTCAATTTTAGAAAGATGTTCTAGGTTGTCTCATACTAACTTGTTTAATATTAGATCTACATGAAAATAAATAATGATCATGTATAAGGTTTCCTAACATGACCAAGTCATAACGTTCTCCGAAGACGATTCTCGGAGAGTGTATTTCCTGCATCACGATCCGTTGGTGATTGAAAGCCAAATCTCTAACAAGATGGTGGCTCGGATTCTTGTAGACAATGGGAGTTCGGTGAATATCTTGTTTAAATCAGCCTTCAAGAAGATAGGACTGACTATGGCAGACCTGTCTCCGTGCGTGACACTTTATGGGTTCTCGGGAGAGGCCTTCATCCCGATGGGGCAGATAAAGCTCCCAGTAACACTCGGAGAGGTACCTCGCTAGGCCTTTAAGTACTGCACATTTGTGGTGGTGGATTGTTTCTCGGCATACAATGCCATTTTGGGACAACCAACACTAGTGGAGTTCGGAGGAGTCACTTCCATCCGCCATCTGTGCATGAAATTCCCCACGGATGCGGGAATTAGCACAGTCCACGGTGACCAAAATGAGGTGAGACAATGCTATAATGTCTCCCTCAAGGCTTCCATAGTGATGGTAAGGAAATAAGTTCCCTAGAGCTTCAAGACCCTGAATGTACAGGCTATGAAGGACTCGGTGCCTGACGAGTTAGACCCAAGGGTTCAAGAGGAGAGGTACATAAAACCAATAGAGGAAATAGAGGAGGTAGTTCTAGATACCTCCACCCCCGATAGGAAGGTAGAAGTTGGGGGAGACCTATAAATGAAGGTTCAAGAAGCGTTAGTGGTCTTCCTCCGAGAGAACCAAGATGTGTTTGCATGGTCACATTCAGGCATGGCTGGCATTGATCCAAATGTTATATGCCATACCTTGAATGCCGACCCTGGCTTTGCTCCCGTCCAGTAGAAGCAACAAACATTCGATCAAACTCGGAAAGAAGCCTTTAAGGCCGAGGTAGACAAGCTCCTCTCCAATGGCTTTATCCGAGAAGCCTAGTACCCCAGGTGGCTGTCCAATCCTGTCCTTGTGCCAAAGCCAAATGGCACTTGGAGGACATGCATAGACTTTTTGGACCTTAACAAGGCCTGTCCGAAGGACTGTTTTCCACTCCCCAGGATAGATCAGATGGTCAATGCCACCTTCGGTTACAAGTTGCTATCATTTATGGACGCATACTTGGGATATAACCAAATATCCATGCATGTCGCTGATCAAGATCACAGGAGCTTTCAAACCGACAAGGATGTATATTATTACATTGTGATGCCTTTCAGGTTGAAGAACGTCGATGCCACTTACCAAAGGCTGGTCAATAGAATGTTCAAGAACCAGTTGGGGAGAAACAATGAGGTCTATGTGGATGATATGTTGGTTAAGTTCTAGACTCCTAGATCATGTAAGCGACCTGGCTGAGGTCTTCGTGGTGCTCCGTCGGTTTGGGGTGAAGCTCAACCCCCAGAAGTGCACATTTGGGGTAGCTTCTGGAAAATGTTTAGGCTTCATCGTAAGCGCTTGGGGGATTGAAGTGAACCCTGAAAAAATCAAGGCTTTAATCAAAATGCCTTCTCCCTGGAAGCATAAAGATGTTCAGAGCCTGACAGGGAGGATCACAACCTTAAGCCGTTTTGTTTCCAAGGCAATGGATAAGTGTGTCCCTTTCTTCAATATTCTCCGAGGGAGTCAGAGATTTGCATGGATGGAAGAGTGTGAACAGGCGTTCCAACAGCTCAAGGAACACATGGCAAACCCTCCGATACAGTCCAAGCCAGTGGACGGAGAACCTCTCATACTCTACAGGGACGTGTCAGAGGATGTTGTTAGTGCTGCGTTGGTTAGGGAGGAAAGCTGCATTCAGCACCCCGTCTATTACGTAAGCAAGAGGCTCCTTGGAGCAGAGTCAAGGTATCCGCTAATGGAGAAGTTAACCTTTTCCTTGATGGTGGCCTCTCAGAAGCTAAGACCTTACTTCCAGGCACACCCAATTAAGGTCCTAACCAACCACCCGCTCAGACAAGTCCTTCAGAAGCCTGAGTTGTTGGGGAGGCTCGTGTAATGGTTGGTGGAGTTAAGTCAGTTTGACATTACCTACCTCTCAAGGACTTCCATAAAAGGACAAGCATTCACCGATTTCGTCAGCGAGTGTATTGGGAATCGGGAGAGAACCAAGTACACCCTGGTGGTCGAACCAATGTGGAACTTGTTTGAAGATGGATCTTCAAACAAGAATGGTGTAGGGGCGGGACTTGTTTTGGTCTCCCCTGAGGGGCATAGAGTGCATAGTGCTCTTCGCTTCAAATTTAGCGCCTCTAATAACGAAGTAAAATACGAAGCCTTAATCACTGGACTTCGCGTGGCACTAGAACTCAAGGCTGAAGGACTCAAGATATTTAGCGATTCCCAACTCATGGTGAACCAAATTCTTGGAGAATACTAGGCCCGAGGCACAAAAATGGCAGCATACTTGGCAAAGGCTCAAGAAATGCTGCACAACTTCCGAAAATTCACTATTCGGTAAGTGTCGAGGGAGCAAAATTCCAATGCGGACGGCCTGGAGAAGTTGGCTACCACCAAAGATGCCATATTAATCAGCGTAGTCCCCATTGACTACTTGGATTCTCCGAGTATCATGGCTCCAGACAAGGTGGAAACTGTACAACCCCAAGATGGGTGGATGGAGCCGATAATTAAATACCTCGTCTCTGGGGAGTTGCCCCAAGACAAGAAGGCTGCCCAGAAGTTGCTATACCAGGAGCCGGGGTATATAATTATGGATAATAGGCTTTACATGCGAGGCTATTCATTGCCCTTGCTTCGGTGTGTGTCCAGGTAAGAAGCCAGTTCAGTATTGCGAGAGGTACATGAAGGTTTCTGCGGTGATCTTGCTGGGGGGCAAAGCCTTTTCAAGAAGATATTAAGACAAGGATATTTCTGGCCCACCATGAATGGAGATGCAATGAATTACGTTAAAAGATGCGACAAATGCTAGCGTTTCACCAACATCCCCCGAGCACCTCCAAATGAGCTTACTCAAATGACCAGCACATAGCCTTTTGTCGTTTGGGGGATCGACCTTATTAGGTCTCTGCCTACTGGGAAAGGAGGGGTGAAATACGCCATAGTAGCTGCCAACTACTTCACGAAGTGGGTTGAGGCTGAGCTGCTCGCCACAATTACCTCCAAAAAAGCCTTGGACTTCATAATAAAAAATATCATTTGCCGGTATGGGCTTCCGAGGAAGATAGTCTCCCACAACGGATTGCAGTTTGATAGCAAAGTATTCACCGACTTCTGTCAATGGCATAGTGTCATCAAGAGCTTCTCTTCTGTAACCCATCCACAAGGCAACGACCAGGTGGAAGCAGTAAACAAGACGCTCAAGTCCACTCTAAAGAAAAGGCTGGAGCAGGCGAAAGGAACTTGGCCCGAGGAGTTTCCCAGGGCATTGTGGAGCTACCGTACCACTGCCCGAACCTCCACCGGCCATTCTCCTTTCTTGCTAGCCTACGGGTACGAGCCTATGCTCCCAGTTGAAGTAACAATCTCCATGCATTGACGGGATACGTATGATTCGACCACGAACCATGCCTTACTTCCGGAGTCCCTGGACCTCGTGGAGGAGCTACGCAAAGCTTCTAAGATACGAGTAGTGTCCTACCAACAGAAGGTGGCTGGGTATTTCAACTCCAAAGTAAAAGACAGAAAATTCAGGGTCGGAGACCTGGTGTAGTGAAGAGTCTTCTTAGCCACCCGAGATCCAGATGCAGGAGTGTCGGGACCCAACTGGGAGGGCCCATACCAAGTCGAGAGTGTTATATGTCTAGGAACATATAAATTAGCCTGAATTAGTGGGGAGCTGATTCCTCACGTCTGGAATGCCGAGCATCTTCACTGGTACTACCAATAGCATCCGCAACAAACATTTCTTATTTATGTAATACCCCCTGTAGCCTTTGGGAACATATAATGGAAACCGTGTATATAGTAAAACATGGTAAGAAATCTATTTGTTTTGCCTATGTCTTTTTCTTTAGCTTCCATTAAATTGTTATTAATGATGTGCTAAGAGTGCCCACATCCAAGAAAGTGACCGTAGACCAGTCTCCGATCACTTGGGGGGCATGGAAGGTAGCACTGCACTGCGTAAGGGACGGCCTAGGAAACTAAACTTGTATCTAGCCAAGAGGAGTAGGCCTAGTGTTGCCATCCTGAAAATAGAAAGTCTTAGGAAACTAACCAAGTCTAGCCTAGAAGGTAGCTTGCTCCGGGCAGATCTAAGCTTAGTACCTAAGAGCTAGATAACCCAAGCACCACGAGAATATACTAGTCATCTCCCGCGAATGCTGAGCCTGAGGAGCTTTGACCATGTCTATTGATCTCGAGATACGAACGGAAGGCCGAGTACCTATACTTGGCCTCAGGAAATCTATGTGACGGGGAGCTTGGCTAGTCGATGAGGTAAGCGCCCTTAGTATCGTTGTATCCCATATTTGGAAAAGCCAGGATAAAAGTCAGGAATTTAGGTTACCTCCTGAGGACAGCGCGCGCCTGGAGAGTAATAATTAAATCCTAATCTGTACGATGCACAGGCGCCCTATGCCTGGGCCTCTCCATAACCTCACCTCCCGAGAACACAACCTAGGAGATACGTATGCACTCGGGGGAAGTGTTGAAACCCTCGGCCTCTTGAGTAGTGCACACTCGGGGCCAGCTATTTTTGCATACCAGTTCCCCTGAAAGCATGAATCTTTCAGGTGTAGGGACATAAGGCAACAAGTAAAGACCTAGAGTAAATCTCACTTCAAAGTTGCTTCTAGGACTACGGGCCTACTAGAGACTAAATGCGGAGACTAGGTATTTGAAATGATTTGAGTTCTTCTTCTCGTGACATTCGTGTTACGTTTGAATTTATAGAACCATGTTTGAAATGATTTGAGTTCTTGTTCTCATGACATTCATGTTACGCTTGAATTCATAGAACCATGTTTAAAATAATTTGAGTTCTTATTCTCGTGACATTCGTATTACGTTTGGATTTATATAATCAAATTTTGAAAAACAACGACGAAGTTCTTATTCTCATGACATTCGTGTTACGCTGAATTCATAGAACTGAATCGTGTAAAACTAGTATGAGTTCTTGTTCTTGTAACATTCGTGTTATGTTGAATTTATAGAACCAAATGTCTAAAACTGTTTGAGTGCTTATTCTCGTGGAATTTTAAGTTACGGTGAATTCACATAACCAAACTAGATAAAAAGCAAGGCAAGCTACATAACTTTTAGTTGGGTAAATATTTACAACTATGCTCGGGGGCTTGAGCAACTGTTTGTCTATACCCCAAAAAAGCTTAAGGCAAGTAAGCCTAAATGAAAAAATTACAATTAATCTTTAGGAACCTCCACCACTAGTTCAATGATCGGATTGCCACTTGGGGCACCCCTGCCTAGACCGTCTCGATAGTTGGGGTTACGTCAGTTGGTTGAGTGGCCTCGGTAGATGGGGTCGCCTCGGCTGTTGGAACCACTTAGGTTGCCTCGGTAACTTGGGTAGCTCAGAGTCGCTCGTTGAAAAGGAGCTTGTACTTCTCGGGCTCCCTGGTGAAATCCAAGTTCATGTCTTGGTTGTGATACCAGGCCAAAAAGAAGGCGTCCTCGGTGATGGAATCGGTCTCCTGTTTGAGCTTTTCCACCTGGCACATAACAAACCTATACATCTCCATAGTTTGGAGGGTCTTCCTCTTAGCTAGCTTAACCCGACCGGTAGCCTCCATAGCCTGCTCCTGAAGCTGAGAATTCTCCAAGGCCACTCGGGCGATCTCAGCAGTAGCTTTATTGGCTTCCTCCTGGACTCGTTAAATGCTATCCATGATCACCTGCTTCTCCCTTTCGGCCCGCTATAAATCCTCGAACACTTTTTGGAGACTCTCCTCGAGCTCCCGAGAGCATTTTCACTCGGCCTCGAGGGCAGCATTGGCTCGGGCAAGTTCTTCCCGAGAATCCTTTGTCTTCTCCCTGAGGGAGGAAATCTTGTCTTGGGACCTCCGAAGTTCATATGATTTCTCCATCATAATGTCTCCCAGGCGTTGGCAGGCTAAGGCGGGCTGCAAAAATAAAAAGGAAGCGATAAGACAATGTGTTAGCTCCATAACATCTGGTTAGATTGAACCCAAGCATAGGAGTGATTTAACTTACTCGGACAGAAGCATACCGACACGAGGCCATGAGAGATGCCTCGTTACTACCACCAAGTTGGGCAAAGCTTCGGGCAGTCAACTCGCACATGGTGGGGCTGACCCCCTGAAGGAGCTCAGCGGCGAGAGGAGCGACTATGTCCCCTAACTTGGCAGAGAACAGGGAATCTAGCTTGGCTCGTCCAATCGGGGGGATGATGGGCCTTTATCGGGGTGGTTTGAGTTTCCAGAGGGCCTCGACTGTCTCGTGCAAGGCTTTGTTGCCTTCTTCCAGCCTTGCTTCAAAGTGTTGAAGCATCCTATTGTATTACTCCAACAAATCCCCCTCATACCTCTCAGGATACACCAGGAGACAGATTTAGGGTGGCATCATCTCCTTCTCCGAGTCGTGAATTGATCCTTGGTTCGGTTCTAGGACCTCCACTGGCCTGCCTCGTCTGACCCGGGTGAGGAAGGGATCTCCACCACAGGGGGCATGACAACTGCAAGGGGCTCCCGGGGGGAGTGGACACTCTATGCCTCTTGGCCGGAGGAGAGGGATTGGGTTGTTCCCGAGGACGTGACCCCTCTCCTGCCGAAGGGCTAGGGGGCACTCCCAACCGTAAGGCAGACCGAGCAATGTCCGCCAGTCCCATATGAGATGCAGGAGCAAGGCAAATTGTTAACACACATACTACAAAAGGATAACACAAAAAAATAAGCTACTCGGAGGCTCACTATGAGCTGAGCCTCGGTGCAAGTAGTGAGGGTGTACTATCCTATTCCTTGCACTGTAGCTAATATTGGTGCCATATTGGCAAAACCAGCTCGAGATCAAGGATGTCACTCGGTCTAAGGGTACAAACCCACGAGAGGTATGTTGCCTCCTGAGGTGGTGGAGGTATGCATCCACGAGATCTAAGTAGTCTTGGAATTATTCCCTAGTCCAACGCCGATGTGAGATTTGACCACAACGGAGGAGGGTTGGGGAAGCCCAGACATGCCCGAGGCTTATCCTATCACCTACTCGGGAAGCGGACGTTAGGACGAGAGGTGAGTTACCTGAGTTCAGGTGGGAAGCTTCCATCCCTGCTTGAAGTTCTGCCTAAAGATCCCAGTCTTCTTGGGCCTCTTGTCCCTCTTCTATGGCCCGAGCGTTCACCAGCCTTTCCTCTGCCAATCACCTGTGAAACGCTTTTTGTCCAGGCCTTCTATGTAGTTAATATGGTGAGATGCCAGCTCCTGAGACTTTTTGGATTGGCGGTATTTGGTCAGGTCCAGGTTGCTTATTCGCTGTTCGATGCTGAGGAGCCGCGACCTGATGAGATTTGGTTCTGTTACCTAGATGCTAAGGTCCAAGTCTTGGTCGGGGAGAGTCGATCATTGCCTGGAGATGATCCTCGAAGAGCTGGACATATGGGGTACAGCAGAAATGACCTATTCAAAAGGAAATTGCTAAGTTTCGAACGCAGAGGCCTTAGCGTGGCAAATAATAAGAATGTTAAAAAAGATACTCACCTACTCGGGATAAATTAAGGATTAGAGTTAGGTTATTGTGGGTCAGGAAGCCGTTTGTGAAGAAGAATGCATCCTTGTAATCCCGAGCGTGATTCTCATTATGGTGGGGAGCCTTGTAGTTGAGTGATGAAGCAGGGTACTTCACCAGAGAGTAGTATCCATCCTCCTCGGATCCCCTCTTCCAGGGAGTGGTCTTGAAACTATAGAAATACAAGATCTCTGCTCGTGAAGGCTTCGGTCATTTCTATTTCCAAAACAAAACATACATCCCAACAAGCACTCTATAGTCGTTGGGGGAGAGCTGGAAGGGGGCTATCCCCAAGTACTTCAAGAAGTCAACGAAGTACTGCTTGAGGGGTAGGGTAGCCCTTGCCATCAGGTGGGCCTGCCTCCAAGCACCCAGGCCATAGACACTACGGTGCGCCTGCTCGGACTCCCGATAGAGGTGGATGAGGTATTTGTCCCCGACTGAGTGGTACCTCATGATCGCCTCTAGAACGTCGAGATGTCAGAGCAGTCTACAATAATCCTCCGCCTCAAATGCCTCACCCTCGTATTTTTGCGAAGGGTGTGGAACGGGGGCTTCGTTCACCTCCTCTATGGTAAGCCCTAAATTGTCGAACATGGCAGGCCTCACCGACACCTAAAGGTCGGGACGGACGGCTTATTCCTCTTCCAGCGCTCGGGCCCTCGTCCTTGTGTTGCCTTCAGGGGCATCTTGTGCGTGAGGCATTTCCGAGAGTTCCCAGTCGAAGAAATAGAATCCGTGTTCGTGTAGTTGTTGGATTTCCTCGAACATCTAAGACAAAAAGGCAAGCAGTTAGCATTTTGACCGGAGGAAAGATGTCCAAAACACAAATGACTCTAGGAATACTGCTTGGGGGGAAAAGGAGAGTTTTGGAAATACGAGGCATCCCAAGTGCCTAATGGAAGGCCGGGGGAGATGAACCTACTGGAATCTGGAAAATTCCCAGATTCCAGCCACAAGCCCAGAAACACAAAGTTGATAGAAAACCCTTGAAGGTCATTTCGAGTGAGCCTAATGTCAAAATATGCCTAAAAATGAATCGTGAAAATGAAAAATAGACTCCATAATTCTACACTAATGCCATTCCTAAACATATATCGAAAAACACCAAACACACACCAAAGAAAGTGGGTCGAAGATACTTACCCGAGATAAAATGAAGATAGGTGTTGAGGTGAGTCCTAACCTTGAAGTACTGCTTGTCGTCTGACCAAAAATAAAAAAGATTCACACCAGTTGTCCAGAACTCCGGGAAGGGGTTGAAGATGAGAGAAAAGAGTGCATTGGGAGGTTTCATTATTTTCGAATAGTTGTAATAAGAGACTGAAGGTTTTTCTGGGTTTTTTATACCCAGTAAAACATACCAGAGAAGCAACACTCCCATGACCGTCGGATGAGTAGATTTACTAAAATAATCCAACAGTCAGGTTTCAAAAGGCATGGATCACAGTCATTGTTTTCTTTGGGATAGGACACCTTGGGCTCAGAGTAGACGTTTGGGATATCGAGATGACCCCTAATTAAATGCACGGACTGATGGGCCCAGCAATGGGGCATGGACACGTGGTTCTACTTTTAAGAGTGACATCAGCGAAAGACCAAACGCTTACTATCCGAGGACTCCTCAAAATCTCCCTCAATTTGAAGTCTCCATTGTCCGAGGACAAGTAGAAACTTGGGGGGCAAATTTTGTCCGTATTTTCTCTCAACTGACACATGGCAGTCCCCGGTGGCTGGCTATGATGTATGCGGACATCCTCGGGGTATGTTACTTCCTGAGGCTTGTAGTTGGAGAAAAGGTCCTCCTAGGGTAGGATGTGTCCGAGGAGGACAGTAGGAGCCTTGGTGAGTTACTCGCTGAGTTTCGGTCTCAGAGATGGAGTTTCTCCAGCTCGGATAGTTAAGGCAAGGAGTGTTGTGTCTCAATCACCTCCCAGGACCAAGGTTCTAGTTCTCGAACCTAGGAGGTGGAGCAACGTGTCAAGGGGTGTAGGTTCTCAGAGTCAGAAGATTGTCTGACAACCTTTGTGGGCGATTTGTCAACAGTGTTGTCAAGGTATGACTCGACAATTTGCATGCCCACTACGCCGCCTGACACGAAAATATGTACAGCATGCCCTGACAGTCCCAAGAGCATGTTCCCCATAAAGTGGTTACGTTTCTGTAGTGGGCCCCGCAAGTCTCGCCTGGGACGTAGCCTCTATTCATTGCAGCCCAATGCATTGAAGTGTATTAATCCCCCAATTATGGGAAGAATGTGCATTAGTTGTTTATGATTAACATTAATGACCCCAGCCACTATAAATCAGGTTGAGAGTCTCATTGTAAGGGGTTCAGTTTTTTGTTGAGAGAAATACTTGTACTTAGCGCAATCTAAACGCTGCCTGAGAAGATACTGTGGAAGCTTGCAATCTCCCTAATACTAAAGACTCATGGACTATGGTTCTTTTATAACCTGAACCACGTAAAATCTTGTGTTCATAAAGCTATTTCTTTAACCTCTTTTAAAAACGTTGATAGCGAAAAAGTTAGTCAACAATTTCAATTCATATTAATATAATTAGTAAAAAAATTAGGACTATATATTATTATTATCACAATAATTGTTTATAACATTTGAATTTATATTAATATAATTATTAAATATCTAGTCTTGTATTATATATTATTATAATAATGATATTTTATAACATTTAAATTTGAATTTATATTAATATAATTATTAAATATATAATCTCATATTTAATATTATTATAAAAAAATAATATTTTTATAATATTTGAATTTATATTAATATAATTAATATATATTTTTATTAGTTTTAAAGGTATATTCCGTTAAATATTTAGAATATTTTGTTAAAGTTAACAAAAAAAGCCATTGAAACCAAATTTTTTCGTTATCTACATACTTTTTTATATATATATATGTTATAGGAGAAAATGTAAAAGAAAAAGAACAAACAAAAGGAGGAGAGAGAAAAAATAATAAAATATGTTTACACTACTTAATAATGTTATATAAATATAGCAAATTACTATAGCTATGTAAAATAAATTTGCAAAATACATCAGCTACTGTAGTGCCTTTTTTAGGATTATTGGGTATATTGAACTTTGGATGAGAAAATTATTTGTATTTTATTGAGGAAGGTCGGATCAAGAAAACTGCTTTAGGCAGCAGTAAGTCGTGCGAGGGCTCATGTTGTCGCGACCCTAACCAATTTAAATGATATTTTAAATCCAATTAAAAGGGGAATTCATAATTTTCACTAGGGTTATCATAGGAGATCAAAATTGAATATGGAGAGCAAGTTTATGGAGAGAAGAACACAAGACAAGAGGGGATTTTGAATATTGAAGATGGATCATCACTCCTACTTTCATCTTTTCTTCTCCTTATTTATTTTATCTTATTCTTTTGAATTTTAAACCATGAATTGTTATTCCTGTTTGATATTTTGCTTTAAGATGACGACTTAAATTCTTTTTCTAGGGCTTTAATGGAACCTTATAATTATAAATAAGTTTTCTTTTTAATTCTTTATTTTGATGTTCATATTAACTGTTTATATTGAGTTGTGTTAAATGCTTTTCAAAGAGTGATCAACTTTGAAATTAAATTAGAAATTTAGGTGGAACTTGGGAGAGAAAATCTAAATTAGACCCAATCAATATTGTAGTGGCTAAAACTGATATTAGTTACCCATGACCCAAATATTACATTGAGTCCAATAAGGCATACTTTATAAGCTAAACATAGTAGTCCAAAACTCTAAGATCATTTGGGTTCATGATTAATGGTCACACAACCCAAGTCATATGTACATAGATATCTAAGCCCATTAGCAAAGTCAAACTCACTCAAGCAACAAAGTCAAAGATCATCCAAAACTCATTCAAATGAGTTCGTTCTACACACGAGAGATCCGGTCTACAGTCCTTTAACTGTCCTACCGAAAGAATCTTGGAGGACGTGGCACTCTATGTATCCTTCGAACTAGTCCTACAAACATATGGTTGGTTCACACTCTTAATTCTATTTAAAGGAATGAGAGGTCATTGACAGAGGGGATCAATTATTCACTACGCTATCAACTCTCTACACTCTTATTATCTTATCACTTTTGTGTTAATCATCCAATCTTATGCCATACGACGATGACATACGCTAAGTACTCTACTTTTATTTTCCAGTTCACTTATTTTGATCCGCCATTCTAACGTGACTGTCAAAGTCCCTTTGGATAACATAGTCCCAGTCTCCCAAAGACTTTACTGTCCCTTTCTCTTTTGTTGTGTGTAGGTTGTCGATGCCCACCTTCGATCAATTCAATTATAGATTTGTGCGTCTAAAATTTGGCATCCACCGTGGGGCCCTAATAGTTGATCCTATAGTGAAGCTAGACAATCGACAATGGATAACCTAAAGGAAGGAGAGATTGATCTCGGTGCTCAAGTTGTTGTACTCATGACCCGAATGTAGGAGATTGCTAAGTGAGTTCAGGCACTCGAACAAGAGAACTGATCCTTTCGTGAAGAGAATAAGATCCTAAGGAAGATGGTGGAATCACTGTCTACCACCATTGCCACTCCACTCAACCCCAACTCATCAAGGTTCAGAGTCTCAGTCAACCCAATGTTACCATTGGACTCAACATTAACGCAGTCGACATAGCATGACACTCGACTATGGTCTGCCCGACAAGCTAGACTGGAAGGATCCAACACATGGAGGATCAACCTCAGGTGTCATCTGGAGTGATGAATGCTCCCATGGCCAATCCTAGTGTCCCACTCGACAGTTCACCTCTGTCTCAACAAACCCAATGTGTCCGTCTACCTGCAATGTCGACTACAACAAACCTAACAACTGAACTTACACCAGATGAACCTAGTCGACACCAAAATGGTAGTCTACCCTCAATATCAAATTTCATAGACTTCAGAAATGCATTTGACCAATTTCCTCAACCCTACCAATTTTCAGGAGGCAATCCACAACCAATGTCCATTACTAATGATTCTTATTTACCATTCCTACTCTTGCAGGTACAATAATACCACTAGGAAGCTCCTCTGATTTAGAGAAATCATGGAAGATGGTAGAGATGGAGGCCTTAGTCCAACGTATCCCATGAGTACCAACCCTTACCAAGAAGAGCTTGTGTAACGCCCAACTTCCCTAATATGACTTAGTGCCTTGATTAGGGGGCCGAGAGGCAATAATTGAGTTAATTATGTGTTTTTTTATGAGCATATTATTCTATGAATTATTTGAATTATATGATGATATGATTATGCTTGCATGTTTAAGTGTATTAAACATGCATGTGGGCTCATTTCTTATAAGAAGGGCATTTTCGTAATTTTGACCCATTGATGGTATAATTGTAAATATGTATGATTTATAATTGTGACCACATTATTATGTGGATATATTTGAGTTACCTGGCACGAGGCGATCCTAGTGAACAAGTTAGCAGAAAAATCACAACGGGGTAAAATACCCAGCTCGGGGTGAACTTAGGGGTATTTTGGTAATTTGGTAAATTAGCAGAAATTATTGAGTAGCAGGAATTAATTGATGAATATTTGGTTTGATAGACTTATTTGAGAATAGCGGGAATTATGTCAAATGATGATTTTATCCTTGGGAGTAACCTTTGGAGTTAAATGGGGCAAGGGGCATTGTGGTAATTTAACCACATAGGTTAGAAAATAGGCCAGCAGCTGGGCATTATGGCTTACTCATGTTCTCAACCTTCCCTTTCTCTCTTGGTGTTCATTTGGAAGCTTTGAAGGGATTGTACCTAGAGGTCAAGTTTAGAAGCCATTTCTTGGTGAAGATTGAAGGCAATTCTTATGGATTAACAACTTTGGATTGTGATTAGAGGTTACTAGGGTCATCATCAACCCAAGGAATTCAAAATTCATAGGTGAGACCCCTATCTTTGGCATTTTAATGTTGTTCTTGAGTTCTTTAGATTTTGATTCCTAGTGGCTAGTTTATGAATGTTTTGTGATGAGTTGAGTATTGGGTTTTGTTGCCTAGGCCTAGTGATACATTTTTAAGGTTGAAATTCGGTGAGAACCACTTGTGTTGGGTCAGATTTGGGGTCCAATTTAGCTGGAATCATAGGTTTGGAGAATTGGGTAAGAACATGTGTGTTCTGGGCCGTTTTTGGATTTTTGGCGACCTAGCGCGACCGCGCTAGTGTCCCAGAAAGGGGGAAACTGAACTTTGAATTGGGGGCTCAAGTTGAGGGCTGCGACTGCATCAATGCCCTGGAAACCCAAAAATTTCTGGGGGTACAACCGCGCCAGGGGCCCCGAAAGGTTGATTTGCTGAATTTTAAGAATAAGGCCCCGAGGCTCAGGAATTTGGTTTGGGAGCCCGCTTTGGGGATCGTGGGACATTTTTAGTGCCTTGTTAATTGTGAACAGTAGTTCTGAGAGTTAGAGTTCATATAGGAACTTGGGATCTGGGGTTGATTCTTGATGAACGTATACTTGTGTTGTGACTAGGGTTTCCGCCAAGTTCGGGTCAGGGATAATGCTTGGGGTAGTTTCGTTATTTGCATGAAGCTCGAGGTAAGAAAATTGCACCCAATGCATGAAGTACGTGATTAAGGCTTGGCCCAGTTTTTAAATGTAAATATAATCAGGGCTTGGGCCCCTGTTAATGAACATGATTATAATTATTCCTGTGAATGTTTGTTTAAGCACATTGGAATCTGTTGCATTTGTTTATATGTTGGATATATTATATGTATGATTGTTCATGAATTAAAAGCTTAGCTTATAAGCCGTGGTCGACACTATACGTGTAGAACACAAGCTGTTATGGCTAGGCCACCCTGGAAGTGTATTAAGCACTTGTTTGGCTCAGATGCCACTTGAATAAATAGAAGTGAGATGCGCACTTGTGTGACTCTATGGTCACATACTTGTACAATGTGACTGCTTGGTTTCACTTATTACTGTTAAGCATACTGTTTATATTATGTTGATTATTTGAATCTGTTTAAATATGTTTTCTTGCCGAGCCTTGGATCACGAGTGCTATGTGATGCAGGTTAGGGTAAGGAGAGGCTTGACCAATCATGATTTGGAGAGCGTTAGGGGTGATGTGTACATATGCAATCTGCTCGACCACCACAACCAAGATATCGTAAAGGAACTAGGGTTGGACCCTGTGTTGCCGCCTAGGTTGGCTTATTTTGTAATCCTTGAGTTGCAAACAACTTTTAAACTTTATTTTGGGATCCCATGTAAAGACTAAAGTTTTTAATGGAAATGTTTATTCCTTTGACAAAAAATTTTAATACTTGAACCATTAGTTACTTAATCACATGTTTTAGTCCAAATGACTCGTTTAGCGAGTCCAACACTATTTTAAACACATGTCGTAACATGCCCTAATTAGTAGGGTGTTACAACTTGGTATCAGAGCTTGATGATGGACTGGGCATGTACACTTGCCGCTAAAGACAAGCTCGACTCAGGGTTTGTAAACCATTAATATAGTTATGCGTGCAATTGCTTAAATGAAATATATATGCCTTACCTGCCTGTCTAATTAGGAAGCGTGAGCTATTTTGATAGGGCATAACCCTTGATTGTTGTATGGATGTTAAAGATGTGCTTATTAGTACAATTATTGATTGTAAATGCTAAAGAAATGCTTATTAGCATCATTATTGCTCTTGAATGTTAGAAATGCTTAATAACCTTATGTTATGCATATGAATGCCAAGAACATGCTTATTAGCACTGTTGATGCTTATGAATGTTAAGAGCATGCTTATTAACACCCTCATTGAACGTGAATATGAATCTTCATGCTTATTATCATTGTCTATGATTGTGAATGCTTATTTGATTGGTTTTGGACTGCGGGTTGGCATGAAATACTGTTATTATTGCCTGATAAGTCGAGTAATTGATTACAGATAGACTTGGAAGTATGCTTCTAGGGCAATTAAATGAGCCAGTTGGCACTGAAAATCAAGTCAGAAATAATGACCAGGGTCAGAACCCTCAGCCAGCCCCTGAGAACTAGCAACAAATGCTTGATGATATGCAAGCTAGGCTATAGAGGAAGGAAGAATAGATTCACCAGTTGAGATAGTAGCAGGTTCCGACAGGGAACGCTGTGTCAGTAGCACCATCTACTGCTACAGTACCGGCTGTACAGCAGTAGCCAGAGATTGAGAATCGTTGGGAACTACTATATGAATGGTTTAGGAAACAACACCCTCCGAATTTTGAGGGTAGCGCATATCCACTCAAGGCTGAGCAATGGATGAGCATGATCACATCCATCATAGACTTTATGAGGGTGGAGGGTGATGAGAGGGTGGCTTATGCCACGTACATGTTTCAGGAGGATGCTCGAATTTGGTGAGAGGTGGTGTCCCAAACTAGGGATGTGACCATAATAAATTAGGAAGAGTTCAAAGATGCATTTGATGAAATGTATTATAATGATGTAGTGAGAGCTGCGAAGGTAGATGAATTTAAAAACTTAGTTCAGGGGAATGTGTCAGTAACAAAATACGCTTTGAAGTTTGATAAACTAGCCAAGTTTGCTATGGACTTCATACCTACTGATGTGACCAGGAATGAGAGATTTCTTAGGGGGCTGAATTCTATGATAGCTCGAGATGTCATAATTACTACAGTGTCTTGAGTGATGACATATGCTCAGGAAGTAGAGAGAGCCATTACTGTAGAGGGCATTGAAAACAAGATCTGGTATGAGAACGTGGCCAGAAAGGATACCAGGAGGATGGGACCTTCCTTTATAGGATCTGGTAGGGGCGGAGGCCTTAGTGACCAAAAAAGGAAGACCCTAGATACTGTTTTAGCTTTCGGCCCCGATAGGAGGCCACGAGGTGTACAAATTGGTTGCCAGGGCGACAATTACGTCTGGAGGATGTATCCAGAGTGTGCCAGATGTAGAAGATGTGATGTGGGAGAGTGTTGGGTGAAGGCCTGCTTTTTATGTGGAATAGTAGGGCATCTCAAGAAAGATTGCCCAAGGATGAAGAAAGAGGAGTCGAAAAAGGCGGACAACTTGACTCCAGCTCCAATGTTCGCACTAACCTAGGTAGAGGCTGAGGCTAGTCCTTCAGTAGTGACAGGTCAACTTTCTAGTGCTGGTACTTCTTATACTATACTGATTGATTCTGGTGCTACACATTCCTTTGTTTCCAGTAGAGTAATTCATAGACTGTGTAGGCCATGTGATTATTATACTGTTGGGTTTGGAACCTTATTGCCTACGGGGGAGTTGGTGGTCTCTAGGAGATGGGTCAGATCATTATCGGTGATAGTAGACGGCAAAGAGTTGTTAGTTTATTTGATTGAGCTAGCCATAAACGACTTTGACATGATTCTGGGAATTGACTGGTTAGCTAGATATGTAGCAACCATTGATTGTAAAAAGAAAATGGTAACCTTTGAGCCTGAGGGTGAGGATCCCTTTGTATTTGTTTGCACTGTGCATGGACCCCTTGTACCTATGATTTCAGCATTGAGGGCTAGAGACCTACTATGATGGGGGTTGCATAGGATTCCTAGCCAGTGGGATCATAAGAGACTAGATTTTTCTGTAAATTCCTAGATGTGTTTCTAGAGGAGCTGCCAGGATTGCCGCCGCACAGAGAGATATAATTTGTTGAGCTAGTACAAGTGGCAGAGCCAGTGTCTAGGGCACCATACAGAATGGCCGCAGCAGAGTTGAAGGAACTAAAGGTACAGTTACAGGAGTTGTTAGACTTGGGGTTTTATTAGGCCCAGTTTCTCGCCATGGGATGCGCCAATCCAATTTGTGAAGAAGAGGGATGGTTCTCTGAGGATGTGCATTGACTTCAAGGAACTGAATAAGTTAAACATTAAGAACATGTATCCTCTACCAAGGATAGATGACCTATTTGATTAGTAGGTAAAATGATATTTTCAAAGATAGATCTTTGATCTGGTTATCACCAGTTGAGGATCAAGGAGGAAGACATACCAAAGACAACTTTTCACACCAGATATGGGTATTATACGCTCCTCGTCATGTCATTTGGTTTGACTAATTCCCCGACAACTTTCATGGATTTGATGAACAAGGTGTTCAAGCATTATCTGGATCGATTTGTGATCATCTTCATTGATGATATCCTAGTTTATTCGCAGTCAGAGGAAGAGCACGATCAACATCTCAGGTTGGTCTTACAGAGGCTGAGAGAGCACATACTATTTGCAAAGTTTAGGAAGTGTGAGTTTTGGTTACCTCAGGTGACTTTCCTGGGTCACATTGTTAATATAGATGGAATCAAGGTGGACCCATCTAAGGTTGAGGCAGTCAGAGATTGGCAAAGGCCAAGGAATGCCTCAGAGATCAAAAGCTTCCTTAGGTTGGCGGGATATTACAAGCAGTTTGTGGAAGGGTTCTCAAGGATAACTACCCCATTGACAGAGTTGACACGCAAGAGCCATAAGTTTGCGTGGTTAGATGGATATGAGAACAACTTCTAGGAGTTGAAGTAGCGTTTGATTACCGCTCCAGTCTTGAGTCTTTCGATAGACCAAGAGAAGTTCATGGTTTACTGTGATGCCTCAAGACAAGGGTTAGACTTTGTCCTTATGCAGGCAGGGAAGATGATTGCTTATGCATCACATCAGTTGAAGGAATATAAACAGAGGTACCCTACACATGATCTATAGTTTGCAGCAATGGTCTTTGCATTAAAGGTATGAAGGCATTAACTTAATGGAGAGAAGTGTGAGATATACACTAACCACAAGAGTCTGAAATACTTCTTTATATAGAAGGATTTGAATATGAGGCAGAGGCATTGGTTAGAACTGGTGAATGATTTTGACTGTGAAATCCTTTATCATCCAGGGAAAGCCAACATGGTGGCGGATGCCTTAAGTCGGAAAGGTCTAGGACAATTGTACAGTTCAAGGCAGATATCCAAGGAACTGGCAGAGGATATGACTAGAGCAGAGATATAGTTAGTGGTGGGCCAGTTAGCCAAAATTACCATGCAGTCAACTCTTCTAGAAAGGATAAATGAGAGTCAGTTGAAAGAGCTGCAACTGATGAAGATTAGAGGAGACGTCCTAGCTGGAGTAGCTAGGGACTATACAGTAGCAGATATGGGTTTACTAAGATACAAGGGTCGGATCTATGTTCTAATGATACTATCATTAGACGGGAGATTCTGGATCAATCTCACACTACCTCGTACTCTTTGGATCCAGGCACCATGAAGATGTATCAGGATCTGAAGACTTTATATTGGTGGCCTGGGATGAAGAGGGATGTAACCGAGTATGTGGCTAAGTGTCTAACGTGTCAGCAGGTCAAAGCTAAACATCAGAAACTAGTGGGGCTATTATAGCCTTTGGATATCCCAACGTGGAAGTGGGAGGACATCATAATGGATTTTGTGGTTGGGTTGCCTAGGACGGTGGGTCAACATGTTTCGGTGTGGGTTATTATAGACTGATACACCAAATCAGATCACTTTCTACCAATGAGGATGATTTATATAGTTGACCAGTATGCAGATATCTATGTGAGAGATAGTACGTCTTCATAGGGCTCCGAAGTCGATTTTGTCAGACCAGGGGCCTAAATTTACTTCCAAGTTTTGGGGAAGTTTGCAGAAAGCTATGGGAAATTAGGTTAAATTTAGTACAACTTATCATCCTCAGAAAGATGGTCAGTCTGAGAGGATGATTTAGATATTGAAAGACATGCTGTGAGCATGTGTACTAGACTTTGAAGGGTCTTCGAGTAAGTATTTGCCTCTGATAGAGTTTTCCTACAACAACTATCAAGCGACCATTGGAGTAGCTCCTTATGAGATGTTGTATGGTAGGAAGTGTAGATTTCCCATTCAATGGGATGAGATGGGTGAACAGAAATACTTAGGTCCTGAAGCGGTTCAGAGGACCAATGAGGCCATTGAAAAGATTAGAGCTCGGATGCTCGCATCTCAGAGTAGAGAGAAAAGTTATGCGGATCCAAAGCGTGGAAACATGGAGTTCCAAGTGGCAGACTATGTCTTTCTTAGAGTTTCACCACTGAAGAGGGTGAAAAGATTTGGGAAGAAGGGAAAGTTGAGCCCTAAATTTGTAGGACCTTTCGAGATCCTAGAGAGGATTGGCCAGGTGGCCTATAGGATGGCCTTACCTCTGACATTGTCAGTCGAGCATAATGTATTTCATATTTTGATGTTGTGGAAGTATGTGTCTGATGAGGCTCATGTAATGAGTTATGAAGATCTGGAGCTACAAACAGACTTATCCTATGATGAGCAGCCAGTCTAGATATTAGACAGGAAGGACAAAGTCCTGAGGAATAAAACCATACCTTTGGTTAAGGTATTATGGAGGAATAGCAAGGTCGAGGAGGCAACATGGGAATTGCAGTCAAATATGCAGGATTAGTATCCCGAGTTGTTCAGGTAAAATTTTGAGGACGAAATTTCTGTAAGGAGGGGGTAATTGTAACGCCCCAACTTCCTGAATATGGCTTAGTGCCTTGATTAGGGGGTCGGGAGGCAATAATTGAGTTAATTATGTGTTTATATGTTATGAGAATATTATTATATGAATTATGTGAATTGTATGATGATATGATTATGCTTGCATGTTTAAGTGTATTAAATATGCATGTGGGTCTATTTCTTATTAGAAGGGTATTTTTGTAATTTTGATCTATTGAGGGTATAATTGTAAATATGTGTGATTTATAATTGTGACCACATTATTATGTGGATATATTTGAGTTACCTAGAACAAGGCGATCCTAGTGAGCAAGTTAGCGGAAAAGTCACAACGGGGTAAAATACCCGACTCAGGGTGAGCTTAGGGGTATTTTGGTAGTTTGGTAAATTATCAGAAATTATTGAGTAGCGAGAATTAATTGATGAATATTTGGTTTGATAGAATTATTTGAGATTAGCGGGAATTATGCCAAATGGAGATTTTTCCCTTGGGAGTAACTTTTGAGGTTAAATGAGGCAAGGGGCATTGTGGTCATTTGACCACATAGGTTAGCAAATAGGCAAGCAGCTGGGCATTGTGGCTCACTCACGTTCTCAGCCTTCCCTTTCTCTCTAGGTGTTCATTTGGAAGATTTGAAGAGATTGCACCTAGAGTTCAAGTTTAGAAGCCATTTCTTGGTGAAGATTGAAGGCAATTCTTATGGATTAGCAGCTTTGGACTGTGATTAGAGGTTACAAGGGTCATCATCAACCCAAGGAATTGAAAATTCAGAGGTGAGATCTCTGTCTTTGGCATTTTGATGGTGTTCTTGAGTTCTTTAGATTTTGATTCCTAGTGGCTAGTTTATGAATGTTTTGTGATGAGTTGAGTATTGGGTTTTGTTTCCTAGGCCTAGTTATATTTTTCTGAGGTTGAAATTCTGTGAGAAACACTTGTGTTGGGTCGGATTTAGGGTCCAATTCTGCTGGAATGTAGGTTTGGAGAATTGGGGAAGAACACTTGTGAACAGGGCCGTTTTTGGATTTATGGTGACCTAGAGCAACCACGCTAGTGTCTGAGAAAGAGGGAAATTAAACTTTGATTTGGGGGCTCGAGTTGAGGAGCGCGACCGCGCCAGGGGTTGGCGCTACCTCGCCAATGCCTTAGAAACCACAAACTTTCTGGGGGAACGACTGTGCCAGGGGCCTAGAAAAGGCTGATTTGTTGAATTTTAAGAATAAGGCCTGGGGGCTCAGAAATTTGGTTTGGGAGCCCGTTTGGGGGCTCAGGGGACATTTTTAGTGCTCTGTTAACTAGGAACAGTGGTTTTGAGAGTTAGAGTTCAGATTGGAACTCGGGATCTAGGGTTGATTCCTGATGAACGTATACTTGTGTTGTGACTAGGGTTTCTGCCAGGCTTGGGTCAGGGATAGCGCTCGGGGTCATTTTGTTATTCGCTTGAAGCTTGAGGTAAGAAAATTGCACCCAATGCGTGAAATACATGATTAGGGCTTGGCCCAATTATTAAATGTAAATATGATTAAGGCTCGTGCCCCTGTTAATGAGCATGATTATAATTATGCCTGTGAATGTTTGTGAAAGCACACTGGAATGCGTTGCATTTATTTATATGATGGATTTATTATATGTATGATTGTTCCTGATTGGAAAGCTCGACTTATAAGCCGTGGTCGGCACTATGCGTGCAGAATGCAGGTCGTTATGGCTAGGCCACCATGGAAGTGTATTAAGAATTTGTTTGGTTCAGAATATAAGTGGGATACTCACTTGTGTGACTCTATGGTCACATACTTGTACAATGTGACTGCTTGGTTTCAATTATTACTGTTAAGTATGCTATTTATATTCTGTTGATTATGTGAATCTGTTTAAATATGTTTTCTTACTGAGCCTTGGCTCACGGGTGCTATGTGGTGCAGGTAAGGGTAAGGGTAAGGAGAGGCTTGGCCAGCCATGAGTTGGAGAGCGTTAGGGGCAGTGTGTACATATGCAGCCTGTTCGACCGCCACGACCGAGATATCGTAGAGGAACTTAGGTTGGGCCTTGTTTTGTCGCTTAGGTCAGCTTATTTTGTAATCCTTGAGTTATAAATGACTTTTAAACTTTTATTTTGAGATTCCATGTAAAGACTAAAGTTTTTAATGGAAATTTTTATTCCTTTGACCAAAACTCTTAATACCTGAACCATTAGTTACTTAATCACATGTTTTAGTCCAAATGACTCGTTTAGCGAGTCCAACACTATTTTAAACACACATCATAACATACCTTGATTAGTAGAGTGTTACAGCTTTACTGACTCCCATTTTGTGGGTGTGATAGCTTTGGTGGAGATGCCTCAAAAATTCAACTTCCCAACCATGAAGCAATACGATGGAGCTTTCGATCCTGACGATGACATTGTGTAGTACAAGCAAAGAATGTTCAAAGCGGCAATTCCTCGTGACCTACGCGAGGCTTGCATGTGTAAAAGGTTTGGGTCTAGCCTTTTCAGGCCATCACTACAGCGGTACATTAATTTACATAACAATTCTATTTCATCATTTGCACAACTAACCGATGTGCTTGTTGAAATTTTTTCCATCAACAGGAAAGTTTAGAAGCTTTTAGCCGACTCTATCGTGTAAGGCAGAAGCGAGACAAATCACTCTAGGATTATGTGGGAAGGTTCAATAGAAAAAAAGTTTCAGTTCCATACTGTAACCTCGACACCACTATAACAACCTTTCGCAAAGCAATTCTAGTGGAGTCAGACCTATACAAAAAACTTACAAAATACCCATGCTGAACAATGAAGGATCTCCTAGCCAAAGCTTCGGCCCAGATCAAATGGGAGGAAGATGAGACCAATCGACCTGCCTAAGTCTAGACATTAGATCGTCAAGATTTAAGGTGCAGAAGAGTTGAGCAAAGGCACTATGACTACAAGCTTGTGCCTTATCCAGTGGGATGACAAAAGCCTCATAGACGAAAACCTTTTTAATCCTTGAGAGCAGACATGCAAGAAATCCATTCCAGACTACAACCTTAACGTAGATCTATTCGAATTTGTATCCATAATGAAAAACATGGGAAGCATCGTTTGTTGGCCAAAGAAGACGAAAGTCCCACTAGGCAAGCGTGATACAACAAAGTTATGTGAATTCATTTCAACCATAGCCACACCATAGCATAATGCATTTCCCTAAGGTTTGAAGTAGCAGGTCTACTCAGAAGAGGCAATCTAAAAGATTTCTTATCCGAGAAAGGAAAAGAAACCATGGTATCCAGAAGTGGCAAAAAGATTGAGAACAAACCTGTCACACCACCAGAACCACCTGTCCACAAGAAAACTGACAATGTAATTTCTGGAGGATAAGAAATCAATGGAGTCACATACTTAGTAGCCAAATGACACACCAGAGAGGCGGCCAACCTGCAATCGATAAAGTCAAATAGTCGACCAACAGGACAAGCCATTAGCTTCGTTGACAATGAAGCCTCAGATTTGATTAACCCTCACCATGATGCATTTGTTATTTCATTATATGTTTAAAATTTTATGATTAAAATAATTCTCATTAACAATGGAGCTCAGCTAATGTATAGTTTTTTTGATACCCTCAGGGAAATGGGACTCGAAAAGATGTTGGAAAATATTTCTCATGAGTGCTCAGCAGAATGCGATATATGACCCAGTTAATTACAAAAAAATTATATATAAAACTATTTATATATACGATTATATGATTTATATATATATATTAATTTAATAGGAGAAGATTTATCTCTCGAAGCCTATCAAGTGTCCTTGCTGTCTTCTTGTAAATAAACGTTCATCCTATCCAAGCAAGCAATGCTCACACCAAAGTCTTTCAGATCATAATTTCAGCACAACACGACGTGTGTGGGGATGTAGAGATTCAATATGACAATCTAAGACTCCATTGATATTCTCAACACATGAGAACAATGGAGTTTGGGTAAAGAGAAGGATTGAAAGAATTTATTTTATCTCTTTATTTTTCTCAATGAGAAAACTATATTTTTTCAGTTAGACTGAATATTACGATCTATGTGTTGTGAGAGAAATATAATAATATATATTTAATTTAGCCATCTAGGGTTTTATTAATTAAAACAATTTTGATTAATAATAATAATAAAATAAGACAGAAAAAATTACCACAGTGCCCCTGTCACTTGGTTTGCGCCAGTCACCACCCCGGGATAGTGACTGGCGTGTAGATCTTGTACAGTTACAAGACATATTATTCCAATTTATTTATTTAATTATTTCAATTAAAATATATCTTATGTATTATTATATTCAAAATATATTTAATTGAATTTAAATTGATTCAAAATCAATCTAACAACACTGGTGAGATATCTGATTGATTCCAAATTAGTTATCTAAATTTAAATTTTCAAAATTTAAATAATAAATTAATTCCTCAAACTAATTTAAAATAATATGACATAAATAATTCAAAATTAATTATTTTATTTAATTAATTAAATAATAAATATATTTTCCATAATTATCTATGTTGACTAGCTATTTCGCTAACAACTAATTAAAACAAAGCTTAAAGAAATCAAAGTTGAGACATAGAGTTTTATGTAGTTTAGGTTATAAATTAACCCTAGTCCATGAGTCACTTGTATTTTGGATGATAAAAGATTGCAAATGTCAAGCTTCTATGAAGGTTTTCAGGAAGCATTTTGGCAATGCTCTGATTATAGGAAGATAAAATCTGGGGGTTCTTTACAAAGTGTGCCCCAGCCCTATGTATAGATGGCTGAGGGCAATTAGTTTTCTAATGAGGGCTAATTACAATTATCCTCCCTTAACGAGGACTTAAATGTACAATAGATGGTAAATTCCTTCAGTTGGTGGGCCCTTGCGTATCTCAGTGGGCTCAATATGAGGTAGTAGCACAATACTTTATTGGGCAACACACTCCTGGCAATGTCAAGAGGGTAGCATCACATTTTCCCATGTCATGTGGCATTGTGAGACATCCTACTTTTTGCTTGTACAAGATTGACACAACGATCAATGTAACGGTAAGTATCAGATGGCTGCTTTGGTCTAGGGTCACTGTGCTTGACACCTGACAACTTTGTTCCACGTTTAGAGGATGGATCTCGCAGACCTAGAGGACTTGAATATAAGAAACTATCTTGCATTAAGACTTGGAAGAATATCATGGAACATGGTCCTCGGGAAGTATCATTATCTAGAGGACATAGTACTCCGGTGGTGGTGAACTGTGATTGATGGCAAGGCTTACTTCCCGTGGAGCTCCAGGGGACTTAATCAACTTTCGTAAAGACTTAATTACTCTTTAATGTGTGTCACATGTCACTAGGTGAAAACATAGACATCATTTTCCCCCCAAGTCTTCACTCGTCCTCAGACAATGGAGACTTTATATAAGCAGAGTAATTGTAGGGGGTGTACTCAGGTTGAGACGGTTGGGCATCCTCGGGGCGTGATACCTCTAAAAAGGTGACACCACATGTCGACTCCCTATTGCTGGGTCCACCAATCGATGCCATTTAATGCGGGGTCTTTTCCGTGCTCAAGACATCTATTCCATACGCAATACGTCCTTTCACCTTATCATGACCTGCAGCTTGAAAAGTGTGACCGTTGATCAGGCTCGAGTAGCTTCTCCCTAGGTGATCAATAATTGGGATTGAATTGCTTCTCGTCCAAGCACACTAGTATATATTAAAAAATTTCTCCCTTCATGTTTCACTTTTGCATTCTAAACTTTCCCACTTCCAGAGCTCTGAAAAACCCCATTTAGCCAAGAACTCACTCCTTCATCTCAGTAATTCTTCGTTTGTCGATTCTGGAATGTTGGAGGAGGATAAAATGTTAGGATTAATACCCTAAAAGCATGTAAAGACATTTTATTGAATTAAATAAAAAACAATTTTATTATATATTTGAATATTATAATTATTGTTTGAATTAATTATATGATAATATCAAGAAAATTCCTTATTCATTCATGAGAATATGATTTTGTATTAGTACGAGAGAATTAAGATCATATATAATGAATAAAATAGTCGGTAACATATTAAAGTAAGGAATCAATAATGAACGGTTACTAGTGCGGTTTACTAAGCATACATGATGCAAGTGATCTAGATTCAGATTACTGATGCGAATAGACATCTTATTAAAGGTGTTGTATATAATAGAGATTATATATGACTGGACTGATAAGAATTAATTATCTTTATAAACATACCGTTTGACATAAAGATTTGTTTCTTATCATAATAGATGATCATTTGTAGATCAGTCTAAATCATGAGTATTCATGAACTCCTGTTTGTGTTTATTGGATCTTTTGATTCACTCATTAAGGTTTCTTAGTATAAAGAGGCTAATGAATTTTGTTTTGGAGATTCAATATCATGAATGACTGGGAACATGAATTACAATAATGGAATCCATACTTTCATAACGAATCGAATATTGGTTCCCATAAGGGTTAATTCTAGAATTGAATAGTTATTGAGCTCAAATCTATAATTGATTATAGATTAATTATTCACTAGTGAATTAATGATACTTAAGGATAAAGAGGTGATTAGAAGGGTAAAACAGTAATCTTGACCAGCTCTAATTAACGAACCAATAAATGGAGGACAAAACTACATTTATTGATTATATCAATGGACTACAAGAGAAAACTTTGTAAATACAATTCTATAAATACTTAGAGTGCAATTTCATATTTATAGTGGAGTAATCATGGAATTAATAAATAAGATTATTGGATTAAAGAGTTTGATTCATAATCTGGTTTTTGGAGCTTCCTATTATAGGTCTATGGTCCCCAGATCACCTTTGTCCTACACTCTTAGGGGTAAGGATGTCAAAAGAAAGATTTGTAGGGAGAATGACTTAATTGCAAAGGAATTAATTTTCCAGGGCAATGAAATATTTATGTGATAGTTATGGGCAACTGATTAATTATGAATTAATTAATTATTTAAAATTAAAGTCTTTATTTAAAAATAAATATTAATCTTGTTTGGATTAATGTATAAAGAGAGATTAATAATTATCTTATTTAGAATAAGATATTTACTTTTTTATTTAAAACTAATATTTTAATACAAAGTTAATTTTGAATTAACTAATATTTATTTTGGGATAGATATATTGTCTTAAATATTAATTAAAAAAATGAGAAAATTAGGGAAAACCCTAATGTGGCTCACACCACTTACTGTATTACACAGTGAGCGGCACCACACAGGGATATTTCGTATCCCTGGGATTTGAATTTCAAAGAATTTATTTATTTAATTATATATATTTAATTATTCTTTTTAAAATATGATTTAAATTAAATAATTAAATATGCTATAACTGATCAGTTTTATTTTAATAAAAAATAAAGATTAATTAAATTAGGTAATTATCTTTATAAACCCAAAAAGAAATTATTGTAATACACAGACTCTCTCTCATAAAAAGAAGCGATAGATTTTCCTAAACCTGAAAAACTATTCAATTCATCTTCTTTCTACCAAACCTCTTTAGATCTCATGTGTTGAGCACATCTAGAGAGTCATAATTATCCTTTTGAATCCTGCATGCCCACACACGTCCTTGTGTCTTTGAGGATTGGTTTGGAAGAACAAGGTGTGAGTCTTCAGAACTTGGATAGGAAGATCATTGATTTTATACAAAAATATTCGAGGATTCGGAAAAAGAGATCTCCCCTTGAGCTATTTCTTGTATATTTATGGGATCAAGGAGGGTTACATCAGTCAATTAATCATATCTTTCCTTAATAAACGGATATTCAGGTTATAATGAAGAGATATTCTCGGATATCATTACAACTATACAAATTTATACATAAATAAACGGAGTATACAACAAGGATGGTCATATATAAAACTTGAACTCTGCATATGGAAGTATCCCTAGTCGATAGGCGAGCAGCATCTCTGCCACGTGTTGAAAATTCTTGCCACATCATCCACAACTATTTTTTGGATAAACATTTGCCCCCAAGTTTATTTATTGCGACCAGCAATAAGTAAACTTAGGAAACTAACCTTTCGTATGCCCCACGAAATCTGTCAGAGTCACTCGTGCGTCCTCAAAATAGGTGACCTAATCACGTCCAATCATGCCTTTTCGATTTCCAAGTAACCCTTCTGACGGTTATTACACCCCCCATGCCTTGAAAAAGGTAACTCATGATTACCCCTTTTTATCATATCTCAGCCATAAATAATCCCCAAATTTACCTTTACACTTTTTACTTGCCATTTTCTTGCCAAGAACCCTCAAGAACTTCAACCCAGAGCTCAGAAACCTTGAAGACCATCCGTCGTTTGTTCTAAAGATCCTCTGTTCGCACGCCCAAAGTTGCTTCATTTCAGAACCTCCAATCTTCATCTAGGTAAATTTCTTCAACTTTCAAGCTCTCTAACATGCCATTCATACTGCTACATGCTTGTTTTGAGTTCTAAATTTTTTTGTGTTCTTGGGTAGAAATGCATGAGGATTGTGTGTATACCGATTGATACTTGATAGGGTAGCGTAGTTTTTCTCTATAGGAGTTAGGAGCCAGTTTGATAGTCAAGATCGTAAGTTTAGGGCGTAAAATCGAAGTAAAAATTCAATTTTTAGGCTAGTTGAAAAAATGGGCTTTTCTCGCCCCTTCGGAGTCGAAAAAGCTTTTTTTCCAAAAAACTTTTTATTTTCGCTTTTCAATCTGTTTTTCAAACTGCTCGCATAGAACTTAGTGTTTCTGTTAGAATGTTGCTGGTCGTAGACGCGAGCAACGTTATTCCAACTTTCAACATAAGCTCTCAAGCTGTGCGTCTTATCTCCTCCTTTCTCTGTTCGTAGCTTACATGCAAGATCCGTGGGGGGAGGGGGGGGGGGAGAAAGACCTATTGACAACGACTTATTGGCTCAATTGCTTGAGGACGAGGTGCAACCATCGTCACTTATACCTGACATTCCATTTTCTCGTGTTACTTCAAACACTCCACCTGTCCTTACTTAAAATATGGCTCATGCTAAAACCAAAGCCCAGAAAAAGAAAACCCCCAATCCTTCACATCAGCTTGCTCCTCGGGCTGAAGTTCCCTTGACCAGTGGTCGAGGAGAAAATATTGCTGACCCTAATATCCAAACACACGCTCAACCCCGACATGCCATTCAGCCAGATGTTGAGTGGTATTTAGTACCTGAGAGCTGAGTGACAATCAGGATGATCGCCAACTACATCAGGAAGTATGGTCTCACGGGGGTGACCTTAGTCCGACCTAACCAAGGCCAACGGGCGAACCTGCCTGGATGCGCCTTCAGCGCCTGGTCGAGGTTCCACATTGAGGCAGGGGCTACCTTGCCTCTTCATTCATTTTTTCAAGGGGTGGCCAACTATTTCAGAGTTTCCCCTTTTGAAATAACTCTAAAATGGATATAGAATGCTTGCAGCACTCTATATCCTGTACAGCCACAAAAAATGGCCCGTGCCAACTCCTCATGAGGTTAATTACTTGTTTGACCTCAAGTCTAACCCCAACCAAGAAGGTCGTGTTCCTTGGGGGAACCGCGGGGGGTGCATGTCTTACTTCTGACCTCTTCCCATGGAGCACTTTTCTTAGGCCAGGGGGTGCCTCTTTTGAGGGGACTTCGACCTCGTTCTTACGACCATCATCTTCTCTTTGCCTATGCTCCTGGGGACATTTCGTCGGCCTAGGTCCCCCATGGTACTTTGCATGGGGGGTTTTACTGGTGGAAAGTTGGGTTCCCCCATCGTCTATGGGGACAGTGTTTTCCCATTTTTCATACTCCTTCCCTTTACGCTTTGGGAGGGATATGCTTGACTTCCCTTGCAGTAGGTCGTTTAAAACCTCCTGCATGTTCTCTATCATGGTTTCCAGCCTTCTAGTATTTTTATGCAACTCATGAATCTCATCCTTGTAGAAGCGCGTCCTTGAGCTGGAGCTTACCGAGCGTACCCTGGGACCCTTGCTTGGCCAGTACGTCAAGGGACCGGGGTCCTGGTGGCCTGAGCGTGGGGTCAACTGGGGCCGGTTAAGTGGATACACTAGTGTCTCTGAATGACCTCCGTCGGGCTGGATAGCTGGGGAAGATGCTTCCCTCTCCTCCCCTGGGGGAAGAGGTTCTTCTGGCCCACCTCCATGCTCGGGCGGTGGGGGATCTTTCTTGGAGGCCCTCTGCTCTACTTCGTCTCGGTGAACCTCAACCTCTTGTATTTTCCGTAGGCATTTTGAACATCTTAGCATCTTTCTTTGTTGGAAGTGATGGAAGAACACTGGCTTGATGCTTGACCTTCCCACAGACGGCGCCAAACTGTTGACGGTGAAATCTCGTCAACGAAATTAGATCGGAAAACTCAAAGGTAATTCAGGCGAAGTTTATATAAGAATTGAGAATAAACTTTAAGGAAAAGTAAACACAGATAAACAAGGGAGCAAGCCTTAGTATATTTCTCAATAGCCTCTGCATACAATGAATTTTCCAACCCCCTCCCATGTGGGAGAGGGGTCCTTTTTATAGTAGGCTCTGATGGCCTGGGATACATGGTGGTCCAGGAGAGCAAATGGTACATAAGTACTCTGTCAGGAGAGTGGTTTCAGAAGCTGAGGTCTTGCATCCAGTACAGGGACAGGCGTCAGGAGGATGTCTCCACTACTTGTCCGTACCCATGTCAGTGGAGTGAGGACAGACATAGTGGCGCAGGTGGTAGTGGTGTCGACTCTGATTCCTGGCCGTAGACGTACGGGCCATAATTCTTATTCCAGCATTCCCACTCCCCCACTGGTACGGGTGTCCGTACTTCGACATACAGGGTCTTAAGGGCCGTCCCCAGTACTAGATCATACATGAATGTTCCATTCGACTCGTACCCAGACCTCTAAGCATTGGGGTTTTTAAGGCATAGGGAATGGGACACTTGGTGCATGCAGTGGTCGTGATGTGAGGCGAGGCTCTCGGGTCCTTGGCATGGGATGCCTGAAGCACCCCGAGGTCACTCACGAGCATGGGTGATGGGCATGTGTCCTCAACAGATGTCTAAGGGTGCGAGGTGAGACGCCTTCCTCGCGAGCCCCTTGTGGACACGGCTCCCTTGGCATGTGGTCCCACTCGCGTTGCCACCTGGTGGCGTGGCTCCCATGCCACTCAGACTCTGAAGGCCATGGCATGGATCCTATTCCTTCGCGAGACCTCCTTGGAAGGCCTGTTGATGGCGTGGCGTGCGCGGGATGCATGGCCTCGCCTGGTGCTGGCGCGCGCGAGGGGGTGGCCTCGCCTGGTGCTGGCGCGTGTGAGGGGGTGGCCTCGCCTGGTGCTGGTGCGCGCGAGGGGGTGGCCTCGCCTGGTGCTGGCGCGCGCAAGGGGGTGACCTCGCCTGGTGCTGGCGCGCGCGAGGGGGTGGCCTCGCCTAGTGCTGGCGCGTGCAAGGCCATCAGGGCTGCCGCGCGAGAGGCAATAGTGGCCCGGGGTCACCCCAACATAGCCATATTTTTGGGCGTTTATGGGGCTTAAGCATACACTTTGAGTCTTTTATGGGCATGGAATATTGAGCATCCACAAAGGCCATACTTCATGGCTCACTAAGTGATGATTCCCTTGGGACAATCTCCCAGTTTCACAAGACTTATAGGTCTGAGCCTGATAATGTGACTAAGTGACCTTTAGCCTTGTATTTTCACCATGTACTGGGGATTTTTTTTTTCTTGGTGGATTTTTCGCATCCATAGATAATTTGGCCCGTTGAGGGCATATTAGTATATTTTGGTGCATGCTTGTGATCAATGTTTGAGGCCACATTATAATGTGGATTTGTTCGAGCTATTCGAAATGAGACAATCTTTGAATATAAACTATCGGTTTGGTCATAATAGGCTTAAGCTCGGGGCTCGGGGTGAGTCTTGGGGTGTTTTGGTGATTAGAGCGTTACCGGGAATTAAAGGGTAACAGGTTGTGAATTGTTGGTATTTGAGGATATTGGGAATTGGAGAACGTTAAGTATGATTAGGCAGGAAATGACAGTTTTACCCTTGGGAGTCTTTAGAAACCTTTAAATGACCTAGGGGCAAAATAGTCATTTCACCCCTAAGATATATATATCAGCTTTGTAGATTGTAGAAGCTTACCAAAATAGAGCAAGTTCTCCCCTTCTCCCGTACATCCCTTCTCTTTCATTTTCCTTTGGAATTCTTGACCTCAATTTGAAGAAACAAGCTAGGAAATCTAGGATTGGAGTTTATAAACTTAGTTCATCCATTGAAGAGGATACAAACCCAGCTTGAGGTAAGAATTCATCCATTAATTTAAGCTATACTCTGTTTTTCTTATGGTTTTTAGTCAAGAGATTTTGATGTGGTTAGTTGGAAATTAATGGAAGTTTTTGGAGGAAATTCACTTGGGTTTTGATGCTTGTATGGTGGGTAAGTTGTAGTATCAATTGGTGGCTTTGATTGGTGATGTTGGGGGAGTTTTAATGAGGTTTTAGAATGAGTTCGAAGGGAGAAAAAATAGGGATTTTGGCTGAGTTTCAGGTGGGGCCGCGACTCTGTTCTAGAGCGCTGCAGCCCAAGCTTGAGAATGTGGGAGGAAGAAGCTGAAGGGCTGAAGGGCCGTGACATGGAGATGAAGGGTCGCGGCCCGTGCTGGGAGCTGAAGGGAGGCCGCCTCTGGTTGAGGGGCGGGCCGCGACCCTTAGTGGCATTTTGGCCAAAAGTTGGTTTTTGGATTGGGGATTCAAGCCTTAGGACTCAAGATCGATCCTACTGCCCGATTTAGTAGGATTCGACGTCCTGAAGGCTAGGTTTTGGTTTGGGAACCTTTGTTATTCATTTTATTGATGGAATCCCATAATTGGTTATGACCAGGTAACCGTCAAGGAACTAAAAGGTTGATCGTTCTCAAGGGTCGTTCTTATACTAATTCTCGCTCGAACCAGAGGTAAGAAAATTGCACCCTATATGTGACATGTGGGGTTATTATTGAGGCATGTTGGTTGTTAAATGTGGACATTGATTGAATATTAAATGTTTAGCAAATCTTGCTTACTTGTGTATGGCATTGACTATTCAGAATCGGTATTTGTCGCGTATTACTGACCTAAGAGTCAGGAGCGGCCTAAGCGTGATGAACGCAGAGCCGATAAAAGATTAGATCTAATCAATATCAACATTGAATGACTCATATTGGGTATTAATGCTGGACTGACCCTAAGGTCGAAGAAAACTAAAGCGCTTGACTAGTCTACGACTAGTTACTCAGAGCCAGGGCCAAAGGCCTAGGTGACTGTTTGTCACATGGCTAAGGGAACGGAATCCCACCGTTGTGACTCTATGGTAACTCGATAGGGTTATGTTGGTGACTATTTCATCAGATACCTATCTTGTTTAAGCTAGTGAAAGGATCACTTATCTGAAAAGGGAACGGAACCCACCTTAGTGACTTTACAACTGTCACTCCTCTATCTTGGACTAATAGTCCTGGATGGTTATTATGATCATCGTTTGATACTATATTCTTGCAGTATCGAGTTTTCTTGCTGGGCTTTGGCTCATGGGTGCTATGTGGTGCAGGTAAAGGAGTTCTCAGGGGAACTAGGGGGTTTACCCTATTTTTGCTGCTTAGATCGGCGGGTTGTAAATTTCAAACTGTAATGACCTTTTTGTATCGCAAATGACTTGTAAACGTTTTTATGGGCCCATGAACAGTTTTATGTTTTAACTAAGATATATCCTTTCCTTTTGATTGGTTTTCCACCTTAACATATTAATAACACCTAGAAGCACATTTTTAACCAAAGAACTCGGTTAGCAAGTTAAATTCATGGTTCAACGTTCATCGTAATGGTCTTGGGGTAATCAGGGCATTACACCCTTAGTCTTTCCTTTGAAACCCCAAGGGAAAAAAATGACATTTGACACTCTCTAATCCCACTTAATCCTCATAATTCCTAATTAATTCTGCTAGCCTCAGACAGAATATCACTATTTTTCCCAAAATTTGACTCATACTCTAATGAGTCCCGACAACTCACCAAATTACCAAAATACCCCTTGGCTCATATTGAGCCAAGTTTCAATCCCGATTGTGACTCTACCGCTATCTTGCTTAAAAGGACCGACCCTTGCCGAATATCTCAAATATACCCACATAACCATGTGGGATCAAACATATAACACATATCATTAAGATATACCCACATCGAGTTAAAATTACGAAAATGCAATTTTTAACAGAAACGGGCCTATACGCACATTTAATACACTTAAACATGCATAATCAGTCATAGTATAACTTCTGTAATTCATATAATTACATAATATTCATGTTTAAGATTTACTGAATTGAGCCAAATAGTGAAGGAGGAGAACTTGATTACCGTGGGTCTCATCAAGGAGGGACAACCCATAAGAAATCTTGATCTAACTCAGTATAGGAATTCCATCAAATCTTGTGAATTGGCCTCACGTCACATTCAATATTTTGATGGATTGGCCCACGCCTAGTATAATCAATGGCTATTAGAGGAGCAATTCGAGAACGCTCTGGCTATCTGAGCATCGCCAGAAGCTTAGTTGGACCAAGAGCTTGAGGAGGAGCTCCAGACGAGAATAGAATCATCCTCCCAAGATCAAGGTAAATCTTCCATTGTAGTCTATAATGCTAAGTGTGTAGGAGATGGAGTAAGTCTCGAGCATGTGTGGGCTTCTCCATCACTTCTCTGGTGCAGCCTTACCTTGGAACGTCCTTGGACACATGACGAGTACCAAGATTTGATTGACCCTTATTTCCCCCACCCGAAGAGATTACTACCTCCGTGGGGGTTTGTGCCATTGGATGACGTGGCATCCTTTCACGGGAGATAGTTTTGTCATTATGAGACTAACACAGCTCATGAGATAGGGAGGCTCGTAAAAGAGTTTGTGCATTTGATGCTTCACCTGGAGGAGTAGTCTAGTGGTGGGGCTTCCCGAGAAGCTCACGTGCTCTCGATGTTTTCTTTGTTTATTTTTATTTTTACAAGTGTTTACCTTTGGTTAATTTGGTACTAACACTTTTGTGTCTCCTTGCAGGTCACATGGGTCTTGCTGAAGTTTTTCGTGCCCCTAGGCAAGGTGCTGGGGAGACCAGCGGGCCGGGGGCCGGAGCATCCCAATGGCTCAGCGAGAGGGTGGATCCTTTTCCACCCTCGAAGCAACAGTAAACATCCTTGGTCCAAGGCGAGGAGACTCGGGTGGAGAACCCACTCATGTATGAAGTGCCTTCTTCACTGTATCCTTTCGGAGACGTACGAGTTTCTGTGGCCATTGAGATTCTTCAAGATACATGAGCTCCCGAGGTGGAGAGCCCAGTCACCACAAACCCCCCACCTTTGTTGGTGTATCTAGAGGAGTATGAGGAGGCACTCCTAAAGTGGTACTTGGCCATGGTGCAACATTTTGATGCTCACATGGGAGAGGGCAACCACAACCTCGATGAGATGGTGGAGGCTCTACACTAGCTCAAGCCTCCCAGAGCAAGACCTTTGGATTCTCCCATTGGAAGGGTAGAGTTGGAAACTTTGTTTGTCGAGAAGTTAGGTGAGGTCTTGGCTCTGCTGGTGGTGGAGCTTCTACAAGCGGTTAGCTCCACAATGTGAGAGCTGATTGCTCGGAGCTTTGCTCAGCTAGACGATGACAATGAGGCGTCCCTTGTCTCCACTCCCCGATATGCCTCCATGAGGGTAAGTTCTTGAAATTTTTTGAGTCTTTTTGTGTTGTGATTTTTTACATATATTGTTTTGTTTCTGCTCTCTTTCAAATGACTCTGGTGGCCCAGCGGCTCGCGGACATAATGATGGAGAAGCCCTATTAGCTTAAGCAGAGTCACAACAAGTGTGTTGTCTTGAAAGCTAAGGTTGGGGCACACCCAGAGGAGCTAGTTCACCTGAAGGCATCTCTGGAGGAGGAGAAGGCCTGATCTTGGGCATTGGAGGACTCAATGACCAAGGTGGCTGAGGAGGCCAAGGTTGCTGTGGAGAAGGCCCAGGAGGAGGACAGGGCTATTGCGGTCAAGACGCAGCAGACCCAGGAGGAGGTATGTAAGTCTAAGGAGGAAGCTGATTGAGCCCAGCAAGAGAATGCAAAGGCCACATGGGAAGCTTCTCAGGCTGAGGAGGATACAGCTAAGGCCCGTAGGGAGGCTAGTCGAGCGGCTGAAAAGGTTTGGGTGGCGGAGGAGCGTGAGAAGAAGTCCAAACTTGAGGCTTCGCGGGAGGTAGAGACCCTTCGAAAAAAGGTGGAGGACCTTGAGAAGGAAGCTGGCTCCATGGATGAGGACATCTTCCATGTGGCCTAGGTCAATAACGGAGACATGGACCTCACTTTTACTGGGGAGGCTGAGAATACTTGGTTTCTCTTGAAGAAGCACCTCCGGACCACTGAAGCTACAGGAGCTGCTACAGCTGCTGCAAGGAAGTTGGCTGAGCTCCTAAGGTCGACCTCCTCATTGACCTCATCACTGAAGTTCCTCTAGGGGAAAAATAATGCTTTCTCTTATTTTATTTTTTTTGTAAATAGGCCTTCAAGCCACTTCTTGTTGTGGTAAAAGTAATTTAGTGCTCGAGCCCCCGAGCAATACTATAAATGTTTCCTTTTATGAATGGCTTTTTCACTCTATTTATTTTCCTTCTTTTCCTTTTACTTAACACATTTTTCATTCAGTGTTTAGTAAAAGTGAAAATTGGACTTAAGATTGTACATGCTTTTGTCATTTTCCTTACGTAATGCGATATCATTAAAATTTAACTTAATTTAACCTGTTTTTATCCACGTGTGGGCCCAAGTTTAAGCAACTCAAGACTTAAGTGTGCAAGTCTACGTGACTCGAAGCTTATATGCTCTAAGTTTAGATAACTTGAGGCTTGTGCTCAAGTCTAGGCGACTCAGATCTTGTTTGAGTCTAGGCGACTTGGAGTCTATGTTCCCAATTTTAGGCAACTTGGGGCTTGCATGCTCAAATTTAGGTAACTCGAGACTTGTACCCAAGTCTGGGGGACATGGGGCTTATATGCTCAAGTTTAGGTAACTTGAGACTTGTGCCCGAGTCTAGGTGACTTGAGTCTAGAACGCTCATAATGATTTTGGCTCTCGGGAACTTAGTGTTGCTTCACAGGTGCTTGGTCCTCGAGAAGTAACTTTGAGTACTTTATCTTGTATGCGCAATCTAGGATACTTAGGTCTTTTGTGTCCAAGGTTAGGAAACTTGAGACTTATGCCTGAGTCTAGGGGACTTGGGTCTTATTTGCTTAAGTTTAGGAAACTTAAGACTTGTGCCTTAGTCTAGGCAAATCGGGTCTTGCTTGCTTAAGTTTAGGCAACTGAAGACTTGTGCCCGAGTACAGGTGAATCGGGTCTTAAAGACCTTTTACCCTTTTGGAACTCGGGAGCTCAGTGTTGGTTCACAGGCGCTTAGTCCTTAAGAAATAACTTGAGTTCTCTGCCCCTAGGTGATTTAGGTTTATTTATTCCTTCAAGCCTTGCGACACTAGGTTTATTCTTGATAGCTCGTATAGGCTCCCCTAGCAGAGTTCCCTAGGTCGTGCTTCTCATGAAATCTCACAAGCTCTATGACACTAGGCTTACTCTAAGGCATCCATAGTAGGCTTCTTAAATTGAGTTCCCTAGGTCATGCTCTGCGAGCAGTTATCTCATAGGGTGACTATCCCACTTATGCCCCCGAGTGATCAGAGACTAGTCTTTATTCACTTGTCCAGGCCAACGAGCGTGTACATCCTCAGATAGTAAAATATATATAAATAAAACAAAAATACAAGAAAATTCTCTAAATTTCTTCTATCATGTTTTGTATACAAGATTTTCATTCAATTCCTGTAGACTACACATGATTCATAAAATTTAGAAAATTTAGGATTTTTTCCCCTTGAACTATGACCTATACATTATTGTGCTTCCTAATTTTTTTAGGCCGTTAAAAATTATCCCAAAACTATTTACAGTGTTGTAAAGTATGACTTCCGTCTAATTCCGTCCATTTTTTCTCACAGAATGTATATGCTAATAATGTATAAGTCATAGTTCGGGGGAAAAAAATCCTAAATAACCATTTAGATAATAAATAAACTGAACACTGGTAATACCACTGAAGATGCTCAGCATTCCAGGCATGGGGTATCAATTCCCCTTTTATTCGAACCAATGTGTATGTTCCAAAACACACACTACTCTTGACTTGGTATGGACCTTCCGAATTAGGGCCCAACACTCCATCAGTTGGGTCTTGGGTTGCCAGGAAAACTCTCTGCAACACCAAATCACCGACCTCGAATTTCCTGTCCTTCACTTTAGAATTGAAGTAGTTGGATACTCTTTGTTGGTAGGACGCTGCATGTATCTATGAAGCTTCTTAGAGCTCCTCAACAAGGTCCAATGAATCTTGAAGTAAAATGTGAATGGTGGTTTGATCGTAAGTGGCTTGTCGGTGTGTGGAGATGGAAACCTCAACTGGGAGAATGGCTTCATAATCGTAGGCCATGGAGAATGGTGAATGGCCGGTGGAAGTCCTAGCAGTGGTACGATAACTCCATAATACTCTAGGCAACTCCTCGGGCCAAGCACATTTCGCCTGTTCTAGCCTTTTCTTCAAAGTGGCTTTAAGCATCTTGTTCACTGCTTCCACTTATCCGTTTGCTCGAGGATTGACTACGAAGGATAAACTCTTCATGACTCCATGCCTTTTGCAGAAGTCAGTAAATAACTCATTGTCGAATTGTAGACCATTGTCAGAGACAATCTTCATTGAGAGCCCGTAGCGATAAAAAATGTTTTTGATGACAAAGTACAACATCTACTTGGAGGTGATCGTAGCGAGAGGTTCGGCCTCAAGCCACTTCTTGAAGTAGTTAAATACCACAATTGCATACTTCATTCCTCTTTTTCCCGTGGGTAAGGACCCGATTAGGTCAATACCTTAGACTACAAAGGGCCAGTGACTTGTCATCTGAGTGAGCTCGTTTGGAGGAGCTTAGGGGATGTTGGCGTACTGCTGACATTTGTCACTTCTTACTCGAGCACACATCAGAGTAGTGGCAATGAATATTCTCACTTGTACAATTTACTGTCAATGATTACATACCGAGGAGCCTAGTAAAGTGGCTTCTGAACCACTTTCTTGTCCTGCAGTAGTGCTCCAGAGGCAAGGTACTTCATTATGGGCTCCATCCAACTGTCCAGGGGCTGGACCACATCCACTTCCTCAGGCACTGTGATGCTTGGAGACGCCTAATAGTCAATCAGAACAACATTGAGCATCTCCACATCTTTGGTGGTGGCTAGCTTGGCTAGGGAAATTCACAGTCCGGCTATCAAGGTCTCATACTTAACTTTGTTGTTTTAGGCATCAAACCTAAATCTCAAGGCACTGTGCTATTTATGTCCTTCAGGTATACCAAGATAAAACCTGCTCTAGCCCCATCCTCATTCAAGGACCTGTCCATGTATAGCTTCCATATGGGTCCAATAGGTTGTACTTCCTTGAGCCTTTAGTGCATTCCTGTGCACTCCGTGATAAAGTATGCCAGCGCTTATCCCCTTATGGTAGTCCCCAGGTGGTTAGTGATATCAAATTGACTGATTTCATCAACCCACGTAAGGATTCTCCCAGAGAACTCTGACTTTTGGAGGACTTGTCTTAAAGGCTGGTTGGTGAGGACTTTGATGGGATGTACTTGGAAGTATGACCGGAGCTTCCGAGAAGTTATCATCAAATAGAATGTTAGCTTCTCCATGACTGGGTACCTGGATTCTGATCCAAGGAGTTTCTCCATGAGTTGGGTGCGGCCTTCTTCGTGCACTAGGGCTGCACTAATGGTGTCCTCTGTAACAACCTTGTAGAGGACAAAGGGTTCTCTGTCTATAGGCTTTGACAATATTGGGGGATTCGCCATATGCATTTTGAATGGCTGAAAAGATTGCTCATATTCCTCCGTCCATTTGAATCTTTGGCCTCCTTAGAGGGTGTTGAAGAAGGGAACCCATTTGTTGTGGGATACAAAGCAGCTGAGAACTGCTATCCGACCAGTCAGACTTTGCCCATCCACATGCTTCCTAGGGGAGGGCATCTCGATCAAAGCTTTGATCTTATTGGGATTTTCCTCAATTCGTCGGGCACTCATAATGAATTCGAGGAACTTCCCGGAGGCTACCCCAAATGTGCACTTATGGGAAATTAACTTCATCCCATACTTGCGGAGGACTGAAAATGCTTCTGCCAAGTCTCTTACGTGGTCTAGGGAAATCTTGGACTTCATTAGCATATCACCCACATATACTTCCATGTTCTGACCAAGCTGGTTCTTGAACATCTCGTTCACTAACCACTGGTGCGTGGTTCCTGCATTCTTCCAGCCAAATGACATCACATTATAATAGTAGATGCCTTTGTTTGTCCGGAAGCTAGTATGCTCTTGGTCCGTGACATGCATTGAAATATGGTTATACTCATAGTAAGCATCCATGAACGTAAGGAGATCATACCAGGAGGTGGCATCCACCATCTAGTCAATCCTCGGAAGGGGGAATAAGTCTTTTGGGAAGGCCTTGTTAAGGTTAGTATAATCAATACAGGTCCTCCATGTCCCATTAGGCTTTGGGACCAACACTGGGTTTGCTATCCATTTTGGGTATTGGGTGTCTCGAATGAACCCCTTCCTGAGACGTTTGTCAACTTCAGCTTTCAAGGCCTCTACCTTAGTCGTGTCTTTAACCTTTTTTTGTTGCACTGAGGCAACATTGGGATCAATGTTCAAGGCAAGGTAGATTATGTTGGGATCGATTCCCGTCATGTCTACATGAGACTGAGCGAAGACATCTTGTTTTTCTTAGACTTCCGCCTTAAGGTTTTTACCATTATTTGTTTTTCTTTCAAGTTTGGTTTCATCGAGGATGATTTCTTCAATTTCCTCCATGGGCTCAATTGCCCTATCATCTCCAACCCTGGGATCGTTGGAATCCTGCTCTTCGAGGACAGTCTGGACCTCCATCTCCGCTAGAGGAGGTTGCTCAAGAGCTGCTGCATCAATCATCATCACTGAGAGTTTGAGTGAAACATTGTAGTTTGGTCCCGGCAAACTGTGCCAATCCTCGACTTCGTGGGGAACTTCATGCACAAATGTATAATGGAGGTGGTTGCCCCAAACTCCACCAGAGCTAGACAACCCAAAATGGCGTTATAGATGGAGGAGCAATCCATCACCACGAAAGTTAAATATTTGAAGGTATGTCGAGGCACTTCTCCAAGTGTCACTGGCAGCTTGATTTGTCCCATTGGGATCAAGCTTTCACTCAAGAAACCGTAAAGTGTTGAGGTGTATGGGGACAAATCACTTGTCTTCAGCCCAATTTTCTCGAAGACTGTCTTGAACAGGATGTTCATTGAACTCTTGTTATCCACTAGGATCCTTGCTACCATATTGTTGGAAATCTGGCTATCGATTACCAACAAATCGTGGTGGGGGAAGTGCACTCTCCAAGCATCATCATCGAGGAATTTGTTATATGGTCTGTCATTTGGGAGCTGGACCAGTGCAAGCACTTTATCATCGTGATTGAGGGCTCACATATACTTGTTTTGTGAGCCTTTTGATGTGCCCCCCAGATGGGGTCCTCTAGAAATGGTCCTTACTCATCCGTTGACCGGAGGAGGTACTTGGTCCATTGGTAGTGAAGCTACCGACACTTGGCCTTAAGGTTATGGAGATATCATCTGTTGGTGTGGGGGTTGAGCTCTAGGTGGAGTTTGAGCTCGTTGTGCTCCAGACCTATCATAATGGTGAAGATGCCCCAATTTGATGAGATTCACAATCTCATCATGAAGTTGTCTACATTCGTTGGTATGGTGTCCAACGTCGTTGTGAAACTTTCAAAACTTCATCACATCTCTTCGTTCCCTTTCTCTCTAGATGGTTTGGGGCCTCTGGTAGTGAACCTACTGCTTTGTGGCTGTGAAAATATTCTCACGAGTATCAACTTGGTTAGTATACTCGAAATACTAAGGGGTGTATTTCTCCTCGGGAGCGCTAGTTCTCTTAGTTTTCTTACCCCCTTTGCCCATTCCCCTCATTTACTTCCATTTGGGCCCTCACTAAGCACGATTGACTGGGCGGGAGGCACTGTTCTAGCACTGAAAGCAGGCTGAAAAGCACTGAATCTAGTGGGAGCTACTTCATACTCATCGGGCATGACATTGTAGCCGACCTGAGAAATAACTGAACTATACTATGGGGAACTCATCACACTTGTTTGAATAGGAGTGTAAGGCGAGAATTGGGGACCTCGAATTGTGGCAGAAGGGATGGTAGGAGCTGGAATACAAATTGGTCCTCTGAAAGCTCCGATTGGGCATCTTCCCAATGTATGTATTCTTAGGCCCGATGAATGAAATCATCGAGCCTATGGCATATGTGTCTTTGTAGGTCTTCCCATAGTGGAGAACCTAGTCGAATACCAGCTTGTAAGGACATAAGTTGTTGACCGTCATCAACCCTCTTGGTCCTCATAACTTCTTCTTTAAAGCGCTTTATGTAGGCTTTAATGGTCTCGAATAGCCCTTGCTTAATGTTAGCCAGGGCATTGACCTCGAAGTGAACCTTCCAGGCAGCTACAAATTGTCTTATGAACTTAGTGGAAATTTGGTGCTAGGAATGGATAGAGCCTGGTTAGTGCTTCTTAAACCACTCATCAGCTGGTCCCATTAAGGTTAGCGAGAAGCAATGACACCTTAATACTCAGAGATATAGTGAACCGACATAACCTATTGCACATGGACAAGTGGTTGGAGGGATCTAAAACTCCATTCTAAGGAGTGATGTCTGACATCTTGAAGCCTCGAGGTAACAAGGATTCGACAATGTGTGGAGCACACAACTCCCCATCTTCATCCTCCGAATTAGAGTCTTGGCCCTGTCTCTGGGCCATCTTCAGCATTATCTTTTTTAGACTCTCCAACTCTGTGCGGAGAGGATCATGAATTGCACTTTTTGCCGAGCATGCTCTCTGGTCAGGAATTTCTTCTTACCTTTGGGCATTGAGATTATTTCAAAGATCTGATTGTGGGTATCATCCAGGGAGGTCCTCACGAGCTGCCCTATTTTTACGAGCGTTCAAATTGTCTCACAAGTCAGGCTATGCATTCTTGTGGCATCCCTCCTCGGGGAATCCTACTTCTGTTTCTCCATTCGACTCTACATAGTCATTGTTAATTGAGAGATTGATTTGTTGTCCTATGTTTATGGAGACTTCTCTCCTATTGGCTCCTTGTCTGGGGTTTCCCCGGTGTTAGTGAGGCATAAAAAGGATTCCTTATCCAGGCCTTACACGATCAGTTGCAGTGCGCTTGGGTGGAAGGCCTTAGGCTCCACGAGCATTGCTGACCTGGTAGTTTCCTCGAACCCCGTGAGCTTCTTCAGGGTCATATGCCCTTCTCGGGACATCAAATAGTTCAGAAGCCCAATGATTCCTCTTCCGTTTTTGGGGAGCCTTAGCCTTATCTTCCCTGCGGGTTGGAGGCACGAGTGATACTTCAGCTTGATGTACAGGTGGCATGCCAGCTAGCTATTCTTACGTCGCATCAGCAGGGTGCGTAGGTGGCATGCTCATTGGTTGCACAGGTGGCACTCCAGCGGGGTTCATAGGTGGCATGCTAATTGGCTCCCTAGGTGGTACTTTTCCTTTAGGGTCAACTTGCAACCTTTGAGTCGCCAAAGTGGCTTTCATGGTGTTAACCACCTCCTGTAAGGCAATGATGTTACCCTTCTGAGCATCCATCTCTCATTGTTGTGAGGAAACTTGGCCTCTAAGGGCCACCACTTCTGGTGGCTCCTCCGTATGATACGCTGCAAGTATTCACTCTCGTAGTATTCATCTCCATCCTTGCCATCGTAGCCATAGTTATTGACCTCCTTCGAATCAGTTGGAGCTGGTCGACTGGGTTCTTCTCCCACTGTGGCAGTGGGGGGAGCTTCTTCAGGGAGGTTTCCTCTAGTGTTTACCATTGTTGCAACTCAAAGATTTCCTCAAGCTCTCAATGATAGCACCAAAATGTTGACTAGCTATTTTGCTAACAACTAACTAAAACTAAGCTTAAAGAAATGAAAGTTGAGACAAAGAGTTTTACGTGGTTCAGGCTATAAATTAACCCTAGTCCACAAGTCACTTATATTTCGGATGATAAAATCTTACAAATGCCAGGCTTCTATGAAGGTTTTCAAGCAACATTTTGGCAATGTTGTGATTACAAGAAAATAAAATCTAGCGATCCTATACAAAGTGTGCCCTTGCCATATTTATAAATGGCCGAGGAAAATTAGTTCCCTAATGAGGGAAAATTACAATTATCCTCCCTTAATGGGGACTTAAATGTACAATAGATGGTAAATTCCTTCAGTTAATGTGCTGGTGGGCCCCTCCGTATCTTAGTGGGCCCAATACGAGGTAACATCCTCTACTTTATTGGGCAACACTGTTGACGCAATTTTTCCAATAGTAGATTAAGAAATATAAAAAGGATATTAGTGCTTATTTGTAAACTATAATGAAATAATAAGAAACCTTTCGTACACACACAACTTTTACGTGGTTCAGTGGTTAAAATCCACCTAATCCACGAGACAGAATTATTGCTTTTCTCTAACAATTTCTGCAGAGTTTTTGTAATACAAAAAGGCAGTCCCCTTCCCTGTCCATTATCCCTGATATTTATAGGGGAATTTGCTGGACAGGTTTGGGTAACTGTGTGAATAAATATTGTATACATTCAATACATATTATTCCCATTTACATTGGGATATGATTTGATAATAGAATAGAATATACTCCTCCTAACTCGGATAATAAATGGTAGATATGCAATACAACCTGGGCATTAATGAGCGTATAGGAGCCCCCGAGTCTCTTGGGATCCTTCAGTATGCGTTCTAACCAGGTTTCCACAAGCTGAATATCTCATTCGAGCTGGTGATCAAAGATTATCTTATCCTTAGCTCGGATCAAGCTCAGAGCGCCCAAAGGAGGATATAACCACTATAGGTCTCAAACTGGATTGTTATCTGTTGACCCTCGATTTGGTCAACTGACATGGAGTCAAATGATTGATGTGGATAGATGTGTTGGAATAGATTTAATGACAAAAACAGTAAAGAACACAATAAATTATAGTGGTTCGGCCCCACGAAAATGGTAATGACCTACGTCCACTTAAGCTATTATTGATATGATTTCTCAAAGGAGTGATCAAAGAACTAGGGTTCTCTAAGTTTCACCGGCTTGAAAGAGATGAACAATACAATCACAATATAATAGCCCTAATCCACTTGTAAGTGTAAAACATAAATCAGCCAAAAGTCCTTCCCTTGAGCTATTTCTCTCTATTTATAGGCTCAAGGAGGATTACATGAATCAGTTATAGATATTCTTTCCTAAATAATCAGATCATCATGCATCATGGGAGATAATCTCGGATATGATTACAATTGTACAAAATTATCTCTAAATATATGAAGTATACGACCAGCCTGGTCGTATAAAAGCTTCAAATGTTATGCCAGGGGAATCTCACTGGTCGATGGTCGAACGGACCTTCTGCCAGGTGTCAGCCATGTGCTAAAAAAGTCTGCCACATCACCCGTGTCTGTTTTTTGGATAACATTTGCCCCCCCCCCCCCCCCAAGTTCATTTATTACGACCAGTAATAAATGAACTTTAAGACAAACGACTCTTCGGTTATCCCACCCAATCTGTAAGAGTAGTTCATGCATTCTTGGAAAAAGAAACCTACCCCTGTCTAATCACGGCTTTTCGGTTCCCAAGCAATCCATTGGAGGCTATCACCTTTCCCCATGCTTCGAAAAGAGGAAACTGATGATTACCTCTTTTTTCATGCCATAGACAAAATATATATAGCCTCCTCAGAGCCTCCTTTTTCTTTTTACGCAAGCCATTTCTCTATCAAGAAACCCTAAATCAGAACCTTCATTCTTCCTGAAGACCATTCTTCACCATTTCAAGAACCACCAGCCGTTCGTTCGCTTACGCTTGGAATTTCTTCCAACCTCCATAATCTTCACTTCGGTAAGTTTCAGAACTTTTCTACTCTTTGTTTTCGTTGTGCATGCCGCTGTGAGTTAACTTCTAGGTTCTAATATTGTCTGCGTTCTTGAGTAGAAATGCATGAAAATAGGGGATTTATCAAGTGATGCTAGATAGGATGGTGTATCTTTGCCATTTAGGAGTTGTGAATTAGTTTGATAGTCGAGATCATAAATTTAGGACGTAAAACCGAAGTAAAAATTCGATTTTTATGCCAGTTGAAAAGTTGAGTTTTTCCCGCCCTTACAGGAGTTGAAAAAGCTTTTTAAAAAAACTTTTTGCTTTCACTTTTTGATCTGTTTTTCAAACTGTTCGTGTTGAAAATTTTGGTTTTCGTTGGAATGCTGTTGTATAAAATTTTGACTTTTATACACGACCAGCGTTATTCTAACCATCTTTCTAGACTCTCCATCCTCACCTCCCCATTTTTTTGTCCGCATATTTTAATGCCAGATTTGTGGGGAGGTGAGCGGCCTATCGAAGACAATCTTCTTGCACAACTGCTTGAAGGTGAAGAACAACCTACTCAACGCGTTCACGATATTCCATTCTCAAGACTCTCTTCTTCCAGACCTCAACCATCATCATCCAGAATGGCCCGTTCCAAATCTCCTGGCCAAAAGAAATCAAATCCTGAAGATAATCCAAATCTTCCTGCCCAGCCTGATTCACAGGCTAGGGTTCCCTCGACCAGCGGTCGAGAAAACATTGTTCCGGACCCTTGCATTCAGGTCAAGGCTCACCCTCAGCATTCAACCCTTCCTGATGTGGAGTGGTATCTCTCTCCCCTCAGCCAGGTGACCCCCAGAATGCTGGCTAATTATCTCTGGAAGTATCCCCTCACTGGGGTCAATCTCAAGATCCCCACTGCGGACCAGAGGGCTAACTTGCCTGGAGGCGCTTACATCGCCTGGTCGAGGTATCATATAGAGGCGGGGGCTACCCTTCTTCTTCATCCTTTTTATCTGGGGGGTGGCGAACTACTCCGGTGTCGCCCTCTTTCAAATTACTCCCAACAGATATAGAATGCTCACTGCACTTTATATCCTTTACAAACTTAAAAAATGGCCAGAGCCTACTCTTCATGAGTTCAACTTCCTTTTTGACCTTAAGTCTAACCCCCAACAGTCCGGGACGGGCTTTTTTCATTTTTGTCACCAGGAAACAACCCAAACATTCCTGAGTAACACCACCCATATCTCCAATGTGGGGAAATACAGTCAGGAGTGTTTCCTCACGCCCGACATGACTACAAACAACCCAGCCTTCGCTCGAGGAGGTAAATGTCCTTTTTCTACTGGTCGCTGTTTTTACTTAGCGATTCTCCTTGTACTTCTCTAAAATATCTTGTGCTTTTCAGGACCATGGTTATGCCCAAACCCAACACCAGACATGGTGTTGAGGTCCAACACACTGGCCATAATGACTGATGCTGAAAAGAGCGTTAAGTCTCTGGTCACTGATGAGAACTTGAGGCTGTCTGGCCTCCTGACCCCTCATCAAGAAATGAGGGACCCACAGCGGTTGACGCCACTGCCAAGGGGCATCCCGAGCAACAACCCCCAGTGTCTCCTCCTCGAAGGAGAACGACTGGGGTTACGATCAAGGAACCTACCGGCGCCCCCTTAGCAGAAAGGCCTTCTGCCCCCCAAGGGAAGGGGAAACAAAAGGCAGCAGAGACTGTCGTAGACTTGGATGAGTCTTTAGACGAAAACGGTACTGTTATTTCACTTTTAAATAACTTGCCAATTCCCTGTCACTTGTTTGATGGGGACGACAATTTTACATATACTCCAAATCTAGGGCCAGACTTCTTCGTGCCAGAGAGTGAGTGTATGACTAGTAGAGTCGATAGTGTAGCGACAAGTAGTAATAGCTCGGGTATTGGTCTTTGTAATTTTCTTTGTCTTTTTTCAAATGTGCCATAACTTGTCATCTATTTTTAGCTTACTATCTGCATGTTTATCTCTTTCTGCAGACATGGCCTCCGCCAACGTTTTCAACCTGTATAATACTCAGGACAAGGAAGAGGTTCCCTTGGTCTAAAGGAGGAAGTCGGCTAGGAAACACGATGGCGAGTCTAGCCAAGCACCCTCGGCCAAGAAGAGTCGAGCAGCTGATCCCCCAAAGGACATGCCCTCTGGCCAATCGTCTGCCCAACCTTCCGCTCCTGCTGAGAATGAGACCCCGCCTGCTGCCACAAATCCTTCGCCCGTGGCTCCAAAAGAACAGGCCCAGCAAGCCAAACTTCCTGGGGCCAAACTCTTGAGCCGCTCCCTGCGATCAGCCAAGGATTGCCTCGCCCATATCCCGAAGCATGATCGTTGCAGGGAGGCAATGGCTGAGGCTGAAAACATGGGGGTCGACCAGATCCTCAACATGGCCCTTAATGAAGTGGCCAATGTAAGCACTTTTTCCCTTTTTGTGATTATAGTCTTGATTTTTCTTTCTTTTCAGATGGCCTAACTCTTATTATTTGATTGCAGGCCATTTAGACAATGACTGCTGCTCGTGCTCGCGCTGGTGCTAGCTTCTAGCAGTCTCGGGCGAAGGTTATTGAGGAGCTTCAAGCCGCGGAGGCTAGACATGCTAGGAAGCTGGAGGTAGTCACCCAGATGAAGGATGCCTTGGTAGCAGAGCTGGCAGAAAAGCAAGCTTCTCTGGAAACTATCAGATTGCAGAGGGATGACTATCAAGATGCTAGCAGAATCCAATGGCGTGAAGTCAAAAAACTTAAGGAGGAGCATCTTGCTAAGGACACGACCATTGCAGTCCTTTAGAGCCAGGTGGAGTAGCTTAAGCTCACTAATGCCAAGGACCTGGAGAGGTATAAGAACATGACACTTCGGTGTTTCTATGATTTTTGGAAACACAATCAAAGTGCCAACTTCAACTACCTTCCAGAGGATGCCAGGAAGGCTGAGATAGCCCGCTGCACTGCTCGGTTGGCTGCCGAAGAGAGAGCCAGGGTCCCTGCTTCCCCAGACATTCTGCTGGCCGCCAGAGTGGAGGGAGGAGAAGCTGAAGGAGGCGTGGTCGACCAGAATGCTCCACAGGATCCGCCTGCTCCTCAAGCTCCATAAAATTTTTCTTTTACTCTTCTTTAATCACACGACCTATGGGTTGTGATGTAAAGACAGATTTTTCTTTTCTTTAATTTTGCTGCACGGGCAGCTTATTTTACTTTTATTTTGAGATAATTACATCCAAGTAATACTACTTGCGGTGTAAAATAATTTCCTTTGATATTATAATATTTTTGCTTATTATAACATTTGTTCGCATGACTGAACTTAGCATAGTACTTTGGCTTGATTTAACAAAATATAAAATTTGAAAAATACTCTAAGTACCGTAGCATGCTTTCACTTATTTGTTCATGTGTTTACATACCTCTTTGTATGCTTTGCTATCGAAGTACCTTATATTCCCCCCAAGTGACTGAGGAGCTTTAGGTCCTTGGTCACTTGCCTTGACCACGACCTGTACGAACATTACTGCTCGGTATAACATGCAAAATTTATAATATAGCAAAACAACACACGTAATGAACAAATACTTGTAAATTTTTTTTTTACAAAATTTGGCAAGAATGACTGGCTGCGCACAATCCCTTATAATTCTCGTATTAAAATGGACTAAACATGTCTTTACGAGTGATCTTTAAAAGATCTTACACTTATAAGAGATTAGTCATACAACATGACTAACCCTTTTTCAAAACTTGTAAAAAGTAAAAATTAACACAAGCCAGTCCTTTAAGAAGGACTATTTACTGATAATACTTGCACAGGTGTTCTCCATTCCAATAGTGCGGAACGAGATCTCCATTTAAGCGTGCAAGTTTGTATGTGCCTGGGTGAAGGAATTCTTCAATCTGGTAAGGTCCTTCCCAATTTGGTCTGAGTACTCCAGCAACCGGGTCGCGGGTGTTTAAGAAAACCCGTCGAAGTACTAAGTCTCCAACGTCGAACTTTCTTTCTTTCACTTTAGAGTTAAAATACTGGGCGAATTTTTGCTGGTACGCAGCTACTCGGAGTTGGGCTTTTTCTCATTTATCCTCAACCGAGTCTAGGGACTCCATCAACAGTTGGCTATTTTGGTCTTGGTCGTATAGCTTCATACCTGTATGCTAAGGAAAATGGGGTATGACCTGTTGCTATTTGATGAGACGTTCTATACGACTAGAGTACTTCAGGAAGCTGTTCTGGCCATGCTCCTTTAGCTTCCTCGAGCCTTTTCTTCAGGGTATCCTTTAGCGTCTTATTGACCGCTTCGACTTGCCCATTGGCTTGTGGATGCGTGACTGAAGAAAAGCTTTTGATGATTCCATGCCTCTCGCAGAAGTCTGTGAATAGGTCACTGTCAAATTAGGTGCCATTATCTGAGACGATCTTTCGGGGAAATCCATATCGACAAACAATGTTCTTGATGACAAAGTCAAGCACCTTCTTTGTCTTTATGGTAGCGAGTGGCTCAGCTTCGACCCATTTGGTGAAGTAGTCGACTGCTACAACTGCGTATTTTACTCCACCTTTTCCTGTTGGTAAGGACCCAATTAAATCAATACCCCATATTGCGAAGGGCCACAGACTTTGCATCTGCTTTAACTCATTAGGAGCTGCGCTTGGGATCTTGGAAAACCTTTGACACTTATCACATTTTCGCACAAACTCCATTGAGTCTTCGTTCATAGTCGACCAGAAATAACCTTGCCTCAGAATCTTCTTTGATAAGCTCTACCCCCCAGCGTGATCTCCACAGAAGCCTTCATGTACTTCCCTCATGAGCTCTTTAGCCTTTTCTGGTGTAATACATCTGAGCAGTGGCATGGAGTATCCTCTTCGATATAGAACACCATCGACCAGAATGTATCTAGCAGCCTGCTGCTGAAGAGTCGTGGCTTTGTTTCTATTTGATGGTAGTACGCCACTAGTGAGATATTCCAAGTACGGTGCCATCCATGTATCTTTTAACCGTACCTCCATACTGGCTTCATCTACTCATATGCTCGGCTCACGTAGCCGCTCCACTGGCACTATATTTAAAGTGTCAGCATCTTTCGCACTCGCGAGTTTGGCTAAGGCATCTGCGTTTGAATTATGATCTTGGGGTATTTGCTGGACGGTATATTTCTTGAATTGCGCCAATAGATCTTTGGTTTTGTTCAGGTAGGCCACCATTTTCAGGCCTCGTGCTTGAGACTCCCCTAAGACCTAATTCACTACAAGCTATGAATCACTGTAAATATCAAGCATTTTTATACTCATGTCTTTGGCCAACCTCAGCCCAGTGAGGAATGCTTCATACTCGACCTCATTGTTTGAAGCGGTGAAATCGAACCTAATAGCGCAGTGAAATCGATGCCCTTCTGGCGTTATCAATATCACTCCTGCTCCTACGTGAGATTCATTGGACGATCTGTCCGTGAATAACTTCCACGAAGGAGCTTCAACTTGGGGCTCAGGCACACTAGGATTTTCGCACTGCTCGTCGTCTGGGAGCTCAGTGAATTCTGCGATAAGATCAGCCAAGACTTGTCCTTTTACTGGTGCTCGTGGTGAATATGTTATATTGAACTGCCCGAGTTCGACTGCCCATTTCAACAAACATCCAGCAGCCTCTGGCTTTCGTAGAACTTGCCGAAGGGGCTGATCAGTTAAGACTGTGATGGGATGGGCTTGGAAGTAAGGACGTAATTTCCTTGAGGCCAAAATTAAGCAATAGGCTAATCTTTTGATGGGAGGATATCTTAATTCTGCCCCGATTAACCATTTGCTTACATAATACACCACCTTTTTCTTCTCTTACTAGCACCGCACTAGCAACATACTTGATGATCGCCAGGTAAATGAACAAAGTTTATCCATCAATAGGTTTTGATAAGACAAGAGGCTGTGCCATGTGGGCTTTTAAGGCTTGAAAAGCCTGTTCGCAGTCTCCAGTCCATTCGAACTTCTTATTGCCTCTAAGTAGATTAAAGAAAGGGACGCATTCATCCGTCGACTTTGAAATAAATCTACTGAGTGCGGCAATCCTTCCAGTTAAACTTTGTACATCTTTGATTTTCACCGGCGATTTCATGTCGATCAGGGCTTTGATCTTTTCTGGGTTGGCTTCGATTCCCCTTGAATTGACAATGAATCCCAAAAATTTTCCTGATCCTACTTCGAAGGAACACTTGAGAGGATTTAGCTTCATTTGATACTTGTTCAAAACATTGAAACACTCCTGCAAATCTTTCACATGTCCTTCTGCCTTCTTTGACTTTACCAGCATGTTGTCCACGTACACCTCCATGTTTATTTCGATCAACTCCTTAAACATGTGGTTAACTAATCGCTGGTAAGTCGCACCAGCGTTTTTCAGTCCGAAGGGCATTACTTTATAACAGTATAACCCTGTATCGGTCCGAAAGCTAGTGTGATCCTCGTTAGGGGTATGCATACTGATCTGATTGTATCCTGAGTATGCATCCATGAAAGAGAGGATCTCATGTCCTACAGTTGCATCGACCAGCTGGTCGATCCTTGGGAGTGGGAAGCAATCTTTTGGGCAGGCTTTATTAAGGTCTGTGAAATCCACACAGGTTCGCCATTTTTCGTTAGGCTTGGGAACCAGTACTGGATTAGAGACCCACGATGGATAAAATGCCACCCTGATGAACCCATTCTCCTTCAGTCTTTCAACTTCTTCTTTTAAGGCTTTAGATCTGTCCTTATCGAGCAGCCTTCTTTTCTGTTGCACGGGTGGAAAGCTTCTGTCAACGTTCAGGACATGGCTAATGAATGCAAGATCTATCCTAGCCATGTCTTTATGTGACCAGGCAAAAAATTCCTGGTTCTTTCTAAAAAATTCCATCAGTGTGTGCTTCGTTGTTGCTTCTAAATTTTTACCGACCTTTACAACTTTGGTCGGAATTTTTTCGTCAAGTTGGACCTCATCAAGGTCCTCGACGGGTCCAACATCTTCCTCAAAATCCCCAAAGCGAGGATCTAAATCTCTATCCTCACTTTGGGCAACACCCTATTTGGTGACTCCATCACCGGATTGGGCTTGTGCATCAATGGCCATCTGCAACCTCTCTGGGGGAGTACTCTTCGACGTTCCCTTCTTTACCTTCATGATCGAGGCATTGTAGCACTCCCTTGCTTCCCTCTAATTGCCAAACACGCGTCCTACCCCTGCGTCTGTCGGGAATTTCATGGCCAGGTGCCATACTGAGGTAACGGCCCGATGGTCAACCAGTATGGGCCTTCCGATTACAGCATTGTACGCCGAAGGACAATCGACTACTATGAAAGTAGCGAGTAATGTCCTGGTAGCAGGCGCTGTACCTGCTATTATCGGAAGTTTGATTGACCCTGTTGGGGCGAGTCCCTCACCAGAGAAGCCGTATATTGTTTGGTTGCAGGGCTCCAAGTCCTTGACGGACAACTTCATGTGTTCCAGCAAAGATTTATACAGGATGTTTACTGAACTTCCTGTATTGACCAACACTCTCTTTACCATCATGTTGGCGATTTGAAAATCCACGACCAGCATCGGAATGCGGGAATCGGACATGCTGAGCGTCGCTATCAGAGAAGGTTATTTCACCGTCCTCTGACCGAGCCTTCTTTGATGCCCGGTCCTCCACTGTCATCATCTCGATGTCCTGATCGTGGCGTAGGGTCCGAGCATATCGTTCCCTTGCCTTTACGCTATTTCCCGCGAGGTGCGGGCCTCCATAGATGGTGAGTAAAGTGCCAGCTATGGGATCAGGCTGCAATGGTGGCGAGCATTGGCGTGTAGGCGCCTGCTTGTTGCCACCTGGAGCCTCTCGTTGGGAAGACCCTGAGGTCCGTACATATCTCCTCAAGTGTCCTTGTCTGATAAGGAACTTGATTTTGTCTTTCAGCTGGTTGCACTCGTTTGTATCGTGTCCGTAGTTGTTATGATAACGACAGAAATTGGTAGTATCTCTTTTCAAAATATCCTTTCGAATGGGAGCGAGTCTTTTGTAAGGCACACTGGAACTCGTGGCCTGATACACCTCTCCTCGAGACTTGATAAGGGCAGTGTAGTTAGTGAACCATGGTTCATAACGGTTGCCCTTAGCGTGCTTGTTCTCGGAGGTGGAAGGTTCATTATGGGGTCTCTTCCCCCCATTCTTGTCGTTGCCATTGCCGTTCCCGTTGCCTTTACCGTTGCAGTTGGGTTTTTACCCATTCGCGGCTTTGGCGAGTTCTGCAGTCCCCTTATCTTTGCCTGGGAGCTTTCCCTCACTCGCAATGGAATCTTCGAGCTTGATGTACCGATCAGCTTGATCCAAGAATTCTTGGGTAGTCTTAACTCCATGCTTCCTGAGGCTACTCCACAAAGGCGTACGACGCCTAACTCCTCCAGTTAGGGCCATCATCTTGCCCTCATCTCCCACTGTTTTAGCTCCAGCAGATGCTCGCATAAAGTGCTGGACGTAATCCTTCAGTGGCTCTCCTTCTTGCTGGCGTAACTCAACCAGCTGGTTTGCCTCAGTTGGGTGCACTCGAACCGCATAGAATTGTCCATAAAATTCCTTTACGAACATCTCCCAAGAAACAATACTTGCAAGAGGGAATTTGAAAAACCACTCCTGTGCAGCATCAGAAAGTGTTGCAGGAAAGATCCTACACCGTGCGTCTTCGGACACTTTCTGAATGTCCATCTGTATCTCAAACTTGTTGACATGAGATACCGGGTCACCATACCCGTCAAAGTTTGGAAGCGTGGGCATCTTAAACTTGCTAGGAGTTTCTGCCACAGCTATCCTTTGAACGAAAAGAGTGCCTCTTCTCCTGTCATACTCGATATGAGACATTCTTCCCCCGACCAGCTGTTGTACTGCTTGGTTCAGGGCATCTATTTGGGCTTGCACGACGTCAGGAATCGCCGGGGCCTCTGCTGCTAGGGGAATGTACTCGTCGTGCCGCTCCCGGCAGTCATGGAGTACATCCCTTAAGTCTTCGTCTCTTCGCCGTTGCTCGCTTGCTCTGAGTCGGTTAAAGATGTTGTTTTGTTTGGGCTGCCCCCCAATGTTACGTCTCTCTGATTGGTCTTCCCTAGGTGGTGGGCTTTTACCCCCACCTCTCTCTTCATTTCTCCGACCAGCATTTCCTCTGCCTGAGTCGGCCTCATTGTAACCATGGCAATCTCTGAACCTCGATTGGCTATGGTGGGACCGACTGTCCCCTCGGTTGCCTCCTCGGGCTGGAACTTCCCGAGCGTTAGAGGGTGGCTTGCGTTGGTCGGTAGGTCCCCGTGAATTATCATGCTGTGGGGGGCCCCGTACCGTAGAGCTTATCTCTGAGTTCCTTCTATTGCAAGAAGGACGCTGCCCCCTGCTCGGTGGGTTCGGCTCTTCACCTTATGGCGTCTAGGACTACAGGATTGCTGCCCAGCCCTATTCTGCCTTGGTTGTGGGGGATTGCCTCGACCAGCCTGGGATGGAGGTTGCATCTCAGGATCCCTTGGTGGGACATCATCCTGAGGCATTGGTGGCTGCTCGGGCCTTTGAGGGCTCGTCGGCTGGATTGGGGGGATAGGATTGGGACCCCTTTGGGGTGGCCCATTTGAGGGTTGATCAGGCTATGAGGCAGGTACAGCTTGATTCCTAGCCAACTGCAGGGCTGCTTCGAGGGCTGCCATGGCCTCCCTCTGACGACGGTCCATCTCCGCCTGTCTTTCACTTAGCTCCTGGCGCTGTCGCTTTATCTCTTGCTACTGTCGCGCCATAATCTCCGCAGCACTTTCTTGACTGGCCCTCAGATTGGGCATTTCATCTTGTAATACCCCCATGGTATTTCTCAGTGTCTCAGAGTCCAGTTCCTCCTCATCAAACTCCAAGTGCCGCTCATTTTAAGCCATGTTTGGGGGAGGAGGCGGTTGAGATGGTGCAGCGCCAGTCGCCTGCCCAGTCTTCTTTGTTTTTTTTTGCCATTAATGCTTCAACAATCTCGTATCAAGCTCTCAATGAAAGCACCAGAATGTTGACCCTCGATTTAGTCAACTGACACAGAGTCAAATGCTTGATGTGGATAGATGTGTTGGAATAGATTTAATGACAAAAACAGTAAAGAACACAGTAAATTATAGTGGTTCAGCACCACGAAAATGGTAATGATCTACGTCCACTTAAGCTATTATTGATATGAGTTCTCAAAGGAGTGATCAAAGAACTAGGGTTCTCTGAGTTTCACTGACCTGAGAGAGATGAACAATACAATCGTAATATAATAGCCCTAATTCACTTGTAAGTGTAAAACTTAAATCAGCCAAATGTCCCTCCCTTGAGCTATTTCTCTCTATTTATAGGCTCAAGGAGGATTACATGAATCAGTTACAGATATTTTTTCCTAAATAATCGGATCATCATGGATCATGGGAGATAATCTCGGATATGATTACAATTGTAAAAAATTATCTCTGAATATATGAAGTATACGACTAGGCTGGTCGTATAAAAGCTTCAAATGTTACGCCAGGGGAATCTCACTGGTCGATGGTCGAACGGACCTTCTGCCAGGTGTCAGCCACGTGCTAAAAAAGCCTGACACGTCACCCGTGTCTATTTTTTGGATAACATTATCCTAAGGGGTGGTCTGATAATATCTTGTATGTCGTGTTGTCAAATTCCAACTCGAGCTGCCCACATCATTTTCAATTAGATGTTCTACTTGGTTACTTTTCTACATATTCATCTGCCAGCTGTACCCCGAGCTGAGTGACTAAACTCGTGCTAATTTTTAGGGTACAACATTTAACCCCCAAGCTCCTACTCGTGCTTGATGTTGTCACTTTATGGCATGCACAGTAGGGGCTTTTAGGCTTCTGCCAAGTAAAATCATGCTTGCCTTCTACTCCAGTACTAGACACGTGGCTGTCTATAATTGGCATCCGTTTGGGTTTTGAGGACTGTGACAACTATCCTGTCAACTTTTTGCCGTCGTATGGTTCATTTAATCTTGGCCTTTCGATCTCAAGCTGACCCCATTGAATGGCCTGAATTAAGTCCCATAATTTACGTATAAATAGGGTGATCAAACCTGAACCCTTACCACCTTTGCATTCAAAAAGTTTCCTTTTAAAAACAAAATTTCCCTTTTCTTCTCAAACTTCTCCCAAAAACCTTCATTGCCTTTCAGACTCTCAAAAGCTTTCAAGGAGTTTCATGTGGACGTATCGATATTTTCTTTGAATCGATTATATAAACTGTAAGTATTTCCTCATCTGGTTTGAATCTTTCAATTCTTTATTTTCCAGTGAGATTTTTACTTTGAAAAGTGCTCTTTACTCAATATCGTTTAGGCTACGTTTGAGTGTAAATAAGAAATATGGTTTGGTTTAGGTTAAAAGAACGAGACTAGGCTTGTTTAGAAATAAGGTACTCATAAAACTGGGCAATTTTTTTGAGTTTTACAAAGAAAATGCTACTAGTAAACCGATTAGAATACTTGTTTGGGTGTAGAAGCTGAAAGGATTTTAGGTTTGGTTCTAGGTAGCTTAAGGGTCACAATTCCTTAACCGGTTTTACATTAAACTGCTTTCAAAAGAACAGTAGTGGGTCTGACAAGTTTGAAACACAAATCTCGAAGTAATAGGGAATTTCATGAATTCAAAGTGCATGGCCTAGGACCACGTGTGGAACCACACGTTGAGGCTAGAACACACCTTAGATCATGTAAACTTTAAATCCCAAAAGTAAATGACTTAAACCCTCGGATCTTCGTACCTTTATTTTCGTAGCTAGTAATTGTCTTAGGTCACCACTAATAGGCCGCTTTGTCGTCAGGCGAGCTAAATCATGCGCCCCGCCCCCCCCCCCCCCCCAAAGAAAAACACCGCGAGGTCCTCTACTCAAAGCAAGAATAAGAGCAAGTAGGTTACGTCTGACTCTCCAGTTCCTCACTTCGGCCCTATGGTGGAGAGGGAACTTGTCGTCGACCCCAATGCGTTCTTCGAGGACGAGCACATAGTGTCCCGAATAATGTCACGGGGGAAAGTTAACAAGATTCTACACAGTCATGGGATTGAGATAGAAGCTGACGGCCTCTAGGTCCGACCTCCATTGGAAGGAGAGCGGAGTTGCGCCCCTCTCCAAGATGACTATGGGGCATGGAGTGATGAGCACCTAAAGGTAGGTGCCTTCCTCCCACTGGACTAGTATTTCGTAGATTTCCTGAACTACGTTAGATTGGCTCTGTTCCAGCTCCCGCCAAATTCATATCGACTTTTGGCTTGGTTAAAATATCTAGTCCTAAGGCATGAGTGGGAGGTCCCCACTCTGGAAGACAATATGTATTTCTTCTACCTCAAGGCCAGTCCCGACTAGAAGGGGCAAGGAGATGATTTCTACTACCTGACTCGCTTTCCCAACTCAGCCTCTGTCATCGACCTCCCTAGCCACCCAAATGACTATAAAATAATATTTCTTTATGTCAAATGGGATCAAGAACTACGAGCACCGGTAGTTCAATCGCCCTCGTAAGTCTTCTATCTTTATGAATTCAACACATGGACTTTTTTTTTTATCACTATCACACATTTTTTTTTTGTTTAAGTATTCTAACTAAGTTCTTTCCTTGTGCAACTATATTTGCAAGGACAGGGTGGTCTGATACCCTTGGGGGCCAATATGAGACTTTTTCTAGCCTCTCAGGGAGAAAGACTTCCATCAGGTTGTGAACAATGTCACCATGGTGGCCTGCAACCTAATAAGCAAGGGCCAGACACTGGCTCTCCGGACCCGAGCTCCTCTTTTAGTCATCCCCGAGCTCCCCCCTCCTCAAGAAGCCATGCCAGCCAATGAAGACGTTGAGGAAGAAGAAGACGTGGCACCACTGGTGCGTAAAAGGAAAGCTCTTGAGGAAAATCAGGGGCCTGATCCAGAGCGAGCTACGTCTGGGGCAACAGCTGGTCCCTCTGGCCAAGGTAACCCATATAGAGAGTTAGATCGGGCTGCTGCCAGTTTTAGGCAAATTAGCTTCAACCTTAACCATCTCGTTAGTCGTCATCCTACAGAACCAGACCTAAACACAACCCTCCTTCAGTGTGTGGACCATTTGGTGGTATTCTATGACCATAGCTACCCCAAAGGTACCATTGTGGTTGACAATACTCTCAAGTTTAGGTCCACCATTTTTTAAGAGTATGAGACAAACCGTAGGACTTGGCCTTCCTTGCGTCAGGGTGTATATGCCCCTGGTTTTAGGCAGTAGGTAGAGGAGTCCAGCCCCGAAGAAGGACCTGAACCCCCTAGGACCCAGGAGGTAATAATTTTAGATTCTTCCTCACCTCTGTTAATCCAAAAGTTAGAGGTTGTGCCTAGCCCAGTCCATAACCCCGAGATGTTCGTAGTAATTTCCTCCCTTAGCTTGGAGGGTAGGGTTCTTGCTCTTTTTCTTGTCTTTACATTACATTGACTAATTATTTCTTATGTCTGAATCTTCTGCTCATTCTATTTTTTTAGGCAAAGAGATGGAGCTGCCAGATGCCCCGGGTTTGAGGGGTTCTTTTAAGGTAGGCAGCACCGGAACTGGTCCTGTGGTGAAGAGGTCCAGACTAACAATGAAACAAACTCCCAAGACTGGGGCCACCATCGAGTCTCCAGCAAAAGATAAAGGTGCCACCTCCACCCGGGAGCAGCCACAAAAAACCCTCCCCTTAGCTTCAGTGACAACAGTCATGGTTCATCAAGCTCCACCTCTTCTTCCTCAGTCTGTTCCTCCCTCAATCCCTCAAGTGATCCAAGGCGAGGCCCCCACTGTCTCAATCCTAGTCAAGCCACTCGACCTGGCCAGGATCCTCGAGGCGTTTCGGGGTACTGTGTACAAGATGGTGAGCAATATAGTTGGCCATGCCTACAGATCCAACGCCAAAGACTTGAGGGCTATAGAGGAGCATACTCCTGAGGACATCCTCGAATCTGCTATGGGGATGAACCTCACAATGAGTCCTTCTTACTCTTCTAACTTTTATTTTTCTTTTCACCTTAGTTTTTTTTTAACTATTCTTGACTTGCCTTATCCTTTTGCAGTTTGTCCTGGATCAATTCCAAGGAATTGCTCGGGTTAAAGCTAGGGACAAGGAGCTTTGAGCCACCTTGAGCGCCGCTCAACAGGGCGAATAGACTGCCAAAGCTGCTCTGGTTTCCTCGCAGGAGAGTGAGCGGTCTGCAGAGGCTGCCCTATCTGCCTCCCAGGAAGGCAAGCAGATTGCCAAGGATTAGGTCATAGAGGTGAGCCGTCATGTGGACAAGTTGCAGGCCGAAAATGAAGGACTAAATAAGAACCTGGAGGAGGTCGAGGCCAAGGCCAAAGAGGAAACTGTAGAGTCATCGACTCAAATGGAGGAGATGCTTTACCGTTGCTGGGCTTTCGACCATGATGGAAAATTCATCTTCATGCAACTAGAGTTATGGGAACCATATCTTGCTAGGTTCAAGATTCGGTTCTCATAAGAACCCTCGGAGACCGCCGAAGCTTTTGAAGTTGTTGAGGGAGATGGCGAGGAGGTGATCTCTTTAGAGCGAGTCGACGGACCCCAACAATTTATTATTTTTGTTTTTATCTTTATGCTTATGTAATTAAGTCCCTTGGAACCAAAACAATTGCCTTTGGGCTCAGGTCGTGATTTTTTCTCCTCAAGATAAAAATAAAATTTTGAACATATATCTAACTTGTGATCGATTTGTGTTTCCCTCAGTCTATTGTTTTTTCATGTTTGTTAATCTGTAGATTCTTGTACATTCGAAATCTTAGGGGTTGACTTTAGGTCGCGATATATTTTATCGATATCTTAGTTGTATCCAAGATTTTGCTCACTTAATTGTGTAATACCTGTTAAGAATCAGGTCGTGGACCTAGTCGCATCTATGGTTTTTTAATAAGTTTAGTAGCATTGTACCTATTAAGAATCAGGCCTCGGACCCGGTCGTATCCAGGGGTTTTAATAGGCTTAATAGCTTTGTATCTGTAAGGAATCAAGCCTCAAACCTGGCTATATCCAGAGGTTTTACTTTTAGAGATTTCTCAAGCTTAGTTCGCGTTTTGAATTTTGAAAATTCGAGCTTTAAAAAGCCATTGAATATTCATTTTTTCCAAACTCTAAATTTTAATCTTTATCCGAGTAAGCTTAACTCTCTTAAAAGCTCTCTTTGATGATGTGCCCCCCTAGCAACCAAAATGTATAAATGTTCTTGGTTGCTTTTACAAAGTGAGCTCGTGATAACAAAACATTGAAATTGTTACATAATAATCAAACTATTATTAAACTGAAATGACTTTTATAAATAAGCCTTACATAAATGGTAACTTTGAAAACATAAAAGACAACAAAATTATAGATAATACTTTTTTAGGTGTAGGGCATTCCAGGTCCGCGGGACTATTTCTCCACTTAGCCGGGCTAGCTTGAAAGTCCCTTCGCGCAGGATCTCCATGATTTGATATGGTCCTTCCCAGTTCAGCCCTAACATACCGTACTTGGGATCTTTATTTGCTAAAAAGACCTTTTGGAGAACCAGATCGCCTAATCCGAGTTTGCGTCCTTTCACCTTCGAATTGAAATAACGAGTGATTTTCTATTGGTAATGAGTGAGTTGTAATTGGGATGCCTCTCATTTTTATTCTATTAGATCGAGGGATGCACTAAGTAGCTCATGGTTATGATCCTGATCAAAGGTCTTTTGTTTATGGGTCATCACCAGCACCTCAATTGGGAGCATAGCCTCACTTCCAATGTTCAAAGAAAAAGGAGTATGTCTCGTGGAGGTTCGATGTAAGATTCGGTAGGCCCAGAGTACCTGCGGGAGCTGCTCAAGCCATAATCCCTTGGTTTCATCTAATCATTTCTTCAAGCTCGCCTTCAGGGTCTTGTTTATGCCCTCGACCTGACCATTGGCCTATGGGTACGCTATCGACGAGAAACTCTTGGTTATGCCATATTTTTCACAAAAGTCTGTGGAAAGATCGCTATTGAATTGAGTTCCATTGTCTGAAACAATCTTTTATGGGAGTCCAAATCGACATATGATATTCTTCACAACAAAGTCCAAGACTCTCTTCGAGGTGATGCTTGCCAAGGGTTCAACCTCGAGCCACTTCGTGAAGTAGTCGATGGTGACAACAACATAACGAAATCCTTAATTTCTTGTCGACAACGAATCAATAAAATCTATTCTCCATGCTGCAAATGGCCAAGGGAATGAGATCATGGATTCCTCAACGAGAGCAGCTCGGGCAACTATGGCGAAGCGTTGGCATTTGTCACACATCTCCACATACGAGATAGAGTCCTTTGTCAGCGTGGGCCAAAAATAGCCCTGTCTCAGTACCTTTAGAGCTAGGTTTTTCCCCCTAGCATGGTCTATGCAAAAGCCTTTGTGTATTTCTTTCAAAATAGTATGCACTTCCTACGGAAGAACACATCGCATGAGGGGCAGCGAATGTCCTCGTCGATATAAAATCCCTTCAACCATAACTTACCGTGGAGCTTGAAACAACAACTTTCTCGCGTCCTTTCGATCGTTAAGTAGCTTTTTAGTTGTGAGGTACTCCACTATGGGGGTCATCCAGGTCAGTTTTATGTCAATCATTCCGACCTCAACCATTTTCACTGTTATATTCAGGCTTTCTATGTAATGCCCTGGATAGCCAAGACCGTTACACTGTGTGTGTTATAAAGGTGTTAGACTTGCTAATCAAGTCATTTAATTAAAAACGTGTTACTAAAACTATAGTGGAACTAAGGTTAAAAGGTTTTGGTCTCAAAACCCGCATTTCTTATAAATAAACATTTTCTGTTTACACGGGATCCCAAAAACAATAAGATTAGACCATTCACAAAGATTCAAGATGTAAATACAATAATTAGCCACTCTAAGGCAAAACAGGCTGTTAGGCATTCCTTGTCCTGGTCCACTCCTCGGCCATGGCGGCCGAACAACTAACTATGTACATTCAGCCCCGCAGCTCTCCATCTCAGGATTGGTCCAACTTGCCTTTGCCTTTACTTGCACCACGTAGCACCCGTGAGCCAAGGCCCAGCAAGAAAACACAGTAACAGAGCATAAACAATCAACAGACAATCCAATATCTCATATCACATAAACATGTTCTCAATAGTTTAAGCATCCATGATAACAAAGTATTTAGCATACTAAACATATCATTTTATAACAATAATCAATGCATAAATGATAACTAGGGTTAGCGCCCTTAGGGTGAACCCTCTGTTTATCCCACTGACTCTGCCCGCTTAAACCGAGCTCAGGGAATATTAAGCTGTCCTTGGCTACTAGTGGCCAAGCCGCGCCCTGTGCGCAAATGTGGTATACAGCATCCTTAGGCCATTTATCACATGTCCCATGGCATAATACCATCTTTGACATTATACAGATATGGGGAGCACTTAGTCCCATCATAAAAACATAACCGGGTGCAGTTTTCTTACCTTTAAATTCGCTAGCTTCGTTCACTTTGATCCTTGAGCACGATCCCCCTTGAGCCCTAGCACACACCTACTCACAACCATAGATCAGAATCATCACCAAAACACAAGTCCGAAACCTAGCCCCGGGACCAATCCCGAGCCCTCGGGAAGCCCTAATTCCACCAAACGAGGTGGTGGAATCGAACCCCGAACCCCCAAGCAAAAACCCTTAAAAATAACTCAAAAACCCCTTTCTGGAAATAGGGTAGCACTACAACGCTCTAAGGAGGGCGCAACAGCGCTACAAAGAGAGCCCAAAATCTTCCCAGGGTATATGGCCTAGCGCTACAGCGCCCAAAGGCTAGCGTTTTAGCGCTAGTCATAGAACAACAAATGCTGTTTTTCCCTCCTTCGATTTTCCCCGAGCCAAACCTTACCAAAACTTCTCCAAACTTCAAACAAACTTAGAATCAAGCTTACTAACATGTCTAACTCATCCCAAGCATCCCAACCACATAAAATTTAAACACATGCACTCCCAATCTCAAAATTCATCATGGTTGAACTTCAAACTCAGAAACTTTAGCAAAACAACCAAAACCTCAGAATTTAGAGCTAGAATTTCATACCTTCAATGGGGATTTGACCTTAAGTTAGCCTCTAAACCTCCTTGGCTTACTCCTCCTCAAACCCTTAGCTTGAATTCCCTAGAATTCCCATCAAATTTAGCTTAGACATCTTAGTTCAACTTGAAAACCAGAAACTGAAGAAAACCTCAAAGTCTTACCTCAACTGATTAATAACCTCAGCTAGATTTCCCCAATCTGATCAAGACGTCAAGCTCACAATCTCAGCCTGAAGCTCCTTTGATTCTAGCCTCAAACCCCCAGATGAAAATGATGAAGAGGTCCCAAACCGACCTTGGAAATGCCCTGCTTTTTCCTTCCCCTTTCTTTCCCTTCTTTTTCATTCTTTTCTTTCCTTCAGACTTCTATTTCTTTCTACAAGTTCCACTAAGTGTAAAGCCTCAGTAAAACCTATCCTTTATAAGCCAAATGACCACAATACCCTCCCCTTTAATTCTAAATCTTTTAATTCACCTAGGGGCATTTTGATCATTTCACCCAATTATCGCTAACTCCTCGAGTGTCTCTAATATTTACCGCTTACTTCCCAACACTTAGCTAGTCACCAATTATATTCTTCAATGTAAAAATTAACCCCAATATATTATCTAAATTCCCATAGATACCCCCAGGCTCGCCCTGAGCCGGGTATAAATCCCCGCCATGACTTTTCCGCTAAATCGCTCACTAGGATCGTCTCGAGTCACAGATCACAAATATATTCACATAATAATGTGGTCTCAACAATTTATCACATATATATACAGTTATGCCCTCAACGAGCCAAATTCACAATTATGCCCTTCTAACCTAGTTAGGGCCCACATGCATACTAATACACATAGTCATGCATCTCATATATTCAAATAGTCATATAACATACTTTTAATCATTAAATCACATATATTCCAATTATGCCCTCCCGGCACACTAATCAAGGCCCTTAAGCCTTATTAGTAAATTTGGGTCGTTACAACTATCCCCTCCTAATGAGAATTCCATCCTCGAAATTTACCTGAATAACTCGGGATATTGATCCCGCATCAGTGTCTCAAGCTCCCAGGTCGCTTCCTCGACCCTAATATTCCTCCACAATACTTTAACAAGAGGAATCGTCTTATTCCGTAATACTTTATCTTTCCGATCTAAAATCTGGACCGGTTGCTCTTCATAAGCCAAATCTATCTGTAACTCCAAGTCTTCATACCTCAATACATGGGTTCCATCTGAGACATACTTTCGGAGCATAGAAACATGGAATACGTCATGAACTCCAGACAATGATGGTGGCAAGGCTAATCTGTAAGCCACCTGGCCGATCCTTTCCAGGATCTCAAAAGGTCCAATGAATCTAGGGCTTAGCTTGCCGTTCTTTCCAAATCTCCTCACCCCTCACAATGGTGAAACTCGAAGAAACACGTGGTCCCCAACCTGGAACTCCACGTCCCTACGCTTAGGATCATCGTAGCTTTTCTATCTGCTCTGAGAGGTGAGCATCCTAGCTCGGGTCTTTTATATAGCTTCACTTATTCTCTGAATTATATCTGGTCCCAAATAATTCCTCTCACCCATCTCATCCCAGTGAATGGGTGATTTGCACTTCCTCCCGTATAACAACTCATAGGGAGCCATTCCAATCGTTAATTGGTAACTATTGTTATACGAAAATTCAATCAATGGAAGATACTTACTCCATGAACCCTCAAAGTCAATCACACATGCTTTGAGCATATCCTCCAACACCTGAATCATCCTCTCAGATTGTCCGTCAGTCTGAGGATGAAAGGCTGTACTGAACTTCAACTGAGTCCCCAAAGCCTTTTGCAAACCACCCCAAAACTTGGAAGTGAAGATAGGGTCCCGGTCTGACACTATAGACTTAGGAACCCCATGGAGACGTACAATCTCTCTCACATACAACTCAGCATACTGATCCACAGTATATGTTGATCTTACTGGAAGAAAATGGGTTGACTTGGTGTATCTGTCCACTATCACCCACACCGAGTCATGAAGCCCCACTGTTCTAGGTAAACCTCCCACAAAATCCATAGTAATGTCCTCCCATTTCCACTCAAGAATACCCAAAGGCTGAAGCAACCCTGTTGGTCACTGATGTTCAGCTTTCACCTGGTGACAGGTTAAGCATCTGGCTACGTACTCTACCACACCCTTCTTCATCACGGGCCACCAATATAACGTCCGTAGATCTCGGTACATCTTCATGGTACCTGGATGAAGTGAGTACGGCGTCGTATGAGACTCATCCAGTATTTCTCGTTTGATCACCTCATCAGCTGGAACACATATTCGTCCCTGATATCGAAGCAAACCAACCTCATATATAGAATAGTCCTTAGCTACTCCTGCTAAGACATTCTCTCTAATCCCCTGTAACTGAACGTATGCCAACTGTCCTTCTCTAATCCGCTCTAGCAGGGTCGACTGCAGAGTAATATTGGCCAATCTTCCTTCCACCAACTCTATCCCCGCTCTGACCATCTCATCAGCTAACTCCCTTGAGATCTGAATGGAACTATATAACTGACCTGGGCCTCTCCGGCTCAATGCATCTGCTACCACATTGGCTTTCCCCGGATGGTAAAGAATATCACAATCATAGTCCTTTACCAACTCCAGCCAACGCCTCTGTCTCATGTTCAAGTCCTTCTATGTAAAGAAATACTTCAGACTCCTATGATCATTGTATACCTCGCACTTCTCCCCATACAGATAATGTTGCCAAATCTTCAATGCGAATACCACCGCTGCTAGCTCCAAATAATGGGTAGGATACCGTTGTTCATACTCCTTCAGCTGTCGTGATGCATAAGCTATAACTTTCTCATTCTGCATCAACACACAACCTAAACCCAACCTTGATGCATCGTTGTAGACCACAAACTTCCTTTCCCCGGAAGGAAGACTCAACACAGGTGCAGAAATAAGTCGTCGCTTCAGCTCTTGGAAACTGTCTTCACACTTGCCTGACCAGATAAACTTCAAATTCTTCTGTGTCAATTCTATCATCGGTGCCGCTATCTTCAAGAAGCCTTCTACAAACCTTCTGTAATAACCCACCAAACCAAGAAAACTCCGAACCTCCGAGGCGTTCCTTGGCCTCAGCCAATCCTTAACTGCCTCTACCTTAGATGGATCCACCTTAATCCCATCTGCACCCACGATATGTCCAAGGAATGCCACTTCTGGTAACCAAAATTCACATTTCTTAAACTTGGACTACAATTGATGCTCTCTCAACCTCTGAAGAACCTGTCGAAGATGAAGCTCGTGCTTTGTCTCTGAACTTGAATACACCAAGATGTCATCGATGAAGACAATAACGAACTGATCCAGAAAATCCTTGAACACCCTGTTCATTAGATCCATAAAGGATGCTGGGGCATTGGTCAAGCCAAACGACATGACCAGAAACTCATAGTGCCCGTACCTCGTTCGGAAGGTCGTCTTCGGTATATCCTCATCCGTGATCCTCAGCTGGTGATAACCAGATCTAAGATAAATCTTTGAGAACACTGTCTTACCCTGCAGCTGATCAAACAAGTCATCAATCCTTGGTAGGGGATACTTATTCTTGATAGTCAACTTGTTCAATTCTCGGTAGTCTATACACATTCTCAAAGTCCCGTCCTTCTTCTTCACAAACAAAACTGGAGCACCCCATGGCGAGTAACTAGGCCTGATAAACCCCAAATCCAGAAGCTCCTGCAACTGCATCTTCAATTCTTTCAGTTCCGCCGGTGCCATCCTATATGGTGCCCTCGACACTGGCTCTGTCTCTGGCGCCAACTCAATGACAAATTGAATCTCTCTACGTGGCAGCAATCCAGGCAAGTCCTCAGGAAACACATCTAAGAACTCGTAAACCAATTTGGTCTCTTCCGGTCTTACTGGCGAAACCTTGGTGGTATCCACCACACTACCCAGAAAACCTATACACCCTCCTTATAACAGATCTCTGGCTCTTAGCCCCGATATCCTGGGTACGCGGGGTCAATGCACTGCTCCCACAAAAACAAAGAGATCCTCGCCCTCTGGCTCTAAAGTGACCATCTTCTTCATGCAGTCAATGGTAGCTCCATATCTAACAAACCAATCCATATCTAGAATCATATCAAAGTCCTCCATACTCAACTCAATCAAGTCTATTGATAACTCTCTACCATCAACTATCACTGGCAGTACTCTAATCCACCACCTAGAAACTACCAATTCCCCTATGGGAAAAATAGTCCCAAACCCTGAAACACAATACTCACTGGGTCTACATAGTCTATCAATCACCTTACTAGAAACAAACGAGTGTGTAGCACCAGAGTCAATCAATACAGTAAAACGAGTGCCAGCACTAGAAAGCTGTCCTGTCACTACCGAGGGACTAGCCTCAGCCTCAGCCTCTGCCTGCGTCAGGGTGAACACTCGGGCTGGAGTCAAGCTGTCCACCTTCCCCGCATCTCCCTTCTTCATTGTCGGGCAATCTTTCTTGAGGTGTCCCACCACCCCACACACATAACAGGCCTTAGCCCGACACTCGCCCAGATGGCGTCTTATGCACCTTGTGCACTCAGGATAAGTCCTCCATGTATCACCGCCTCCCTGAAGGCCACCCTAAGTACCTCGACCTCTCCTATCAGGACCAGGAGCGATCGAAGCATTAGGAGTGTTCCTCTTCAAATCACTGGGGCCTCCGCCCCTGTTAGAACCAAAATATGGGGGCACCGCCCTACGGAACTCCCACCTCACTACACTCTCTCTCCATATCTTATTTTCTGATTCCTCAGCGGTAAGAGCCTTCTCTACAGCCTGGGCATAAGTTGTCCCTCCAGCAGCTGTTGTAATTCTCACATCCTGGGCTATCATGGCATTAAGCCCTCTAATGAATCTGTCCTGCCTAGCTGCATCAGTAGGCACAAGATCTGGTGCGAACTTTGCAAGTCTGTCAAACTTCAGGGCATACTCTGTAACTGTCACACTGCCCTGAACTAGCCCCATGAACTCATTTACCTTCGCTGCCCTGATGGCAATATTATAATACTTTTGACTGAATAAGTCCTTGATTCCTTCCCAAGTCAAAGCAGTAACATCCCTGGTCTGTGAGGTCACCTCCCACCAAATTCGGGCATCCTCTCTCAGCATATATGTGGCACAGGCCACTCTGTCATGTCCCTCTGCCCTCATAAAATCGAGAATGGTAGTAATCATGGTCATCCACTCTTCAGCCTTCAGTGGACCAGGTCCTCCCTCAAAGATCGGGGGTTGTTGCTTTCTGAACCGCTCATACAACGGTTCCCACTTGTTCCCAACCTCAACTGGCTACATAACAGGTACCACTGCAGGTGGCACAATGGGGGTAACACTCCCTGATGGAGCATGTTGCCGCTGAATTCAGATCTGTTCTTCTTGGTTCTGTAGCCGAGCTTGCATATCTGCCATCAACTACTGCTAGTTCTCAGGGACTGGCAGAGAGGTCTGGCCCTGATCATCGTCTCTAGTCTCAGACTTGCCGGCTAGTCAAGCAGATTTTCTTGGATGCATAATTATGCAAGTCAATCTGCAATCAAGGACTCGACAATCAGACTATGATGATAGGGTAATAATCCTTTCACGATTCATCACTGGAACTCCAATCATTCATAATCAATCAATTTTATAGCAATTTATCCAATTATTTATCCATATATTCATTCACATGCATAACAATGCTGATAGGCATGCCTCAATATCATCATGCAATAGTCAAGGGCCAGGCCCTATCAGCATCTCATGCTCCCTATTAATCAAACAGATATCAATAGTCATATCTCATTCAAATCATTTAAGCACATAATCATGTGTACACCATTACCAAACCTTGAGTCGAGATTGTCTTTTACGGCAAATGTACATGTCCAGTAAGTCTTCACGAACCCTTAAACCTAGGATGCTCTGATACCAAGTTGTAACACCCTGGATAGCCAGACTATTACACTGTGTATTTATAAAGGTGTTAGACTTGCTAATCAAGTCATTTAATTAAAAACGTGTTGCTAAAACTATAATGCAAATAGGTTTAAAAGATTTTGGTCTCAAAAGCCGCATTTCTTATAAATAAACATTTTCTGTTTACATGGGATCCCAAAAACAATAAGATTAAAACATTTACAAAGATTCAAGATTTAAATACAATAATTAGCCACTCTAAGGCAAAACAGACTGTTAGGCATTCCTTGTCCTGGTCCACTCCTCGGCCATGGCGGCCGAACAGCTGACTATGTACATTCAACCCTGCAGCTCTCCATCTCAGGATTAGTCCAACTTGCCTTTGCCTTTACTTACACCACGTAGCACCCGTGAGCCAAGGCCCGGCAAGAAAACACAATAGCAGAGCATAAGCAATCAACAGACAATCCAATATCTCATATCACATAAACATGTTCTCAATAGTTTAAGCATCCATGATAACCAAGTATTTAGCATACCAAACATATCATTTCATAACAATATTCAATTCACAAATGATAACTAGGGTTAGCGCCCTTAGGCCGCACCCTCTGTTTATCCCACTGACTGCGGCCCGCTTAAACCGAGCTCAGTGAAAATTAAGCTGTCCTCGGCTACTAGTGGCCAAGCCGCGCCCTGTGCGCAAATGTTGTATACGGCACCCTTAGGCCATTTATCACATGTCCCATGGCATAATACCATCTTTTGACATTATACAGATATGGGGAGCACTTAGTCCCATCAAAAACACATAACTGGGTGCAATTTTCTTACCATTAAATTCGCTAGCTTCGTTCACTTTGATCCTTGAGCATGATCCCTCTTGAGCCCTAGCGCACACCTAGTCACAACCATAGATCAGAATCATCACCAAACCACAAGTCCAAAATCTAGCCTTGAGACCAATCCTGAGCCCTTGGGAAGCCCCAATTCCACCAAACGAGGTGGTGGAATCGAACCCCGAACCCCCGGGCAAAAACCCTTAAAAATAAATCAAAAACCCCTTTCTAGAAATAGGGTAGCGCTACAACGCTCTAAGGAGGGTGCTACAGTGCTACAAACAGAGCCCAAAATAATCCCAGGGTATATGGCCTAGGGCTACAGCGCCCAAAGGCTAGCGCTGTAGCGCTAGTCACAGAACAAAAAATGCTGTTTTTCCCTTCTTCGATTTTCCCCGAGCCAAACCTTACCAAAACTTCTCCAAACTTCAACCAAAATTAGAATCAAGATTACTAACATGTCTAACTCATCCCAAGCATCCCAACCACATAAAATTTAAACACATGCACTCCCAATCTCAAAATTTACCATGGTTGAACCTCAAACTCAGAAACTTCAGCAAAACAACCGAAACCTCATAATTTAGAGCTATAATTTCATACCTTCAATGGGGATTCGACCTTAAGTTAGCCTCTACACCTCCTTGGCTTACTCCTCCTCAAACCCTTAGCTTGAATTCCCTAGAATTCCCATCAAATTTAGCTTAGACATCTTAGTTCAACATGAAAACCAGAAACTGAAGAAAACCTCAAAGTCTTACCTCAACTGATGAATAGCCTCAGCTAGATTTCCCAAATCTGATCAAGACCTCAAGCTCACAATCTCAGCCTTAAGCTCCTTTGATTCTAGCCTCAAACTCCCAGATGAAAATGATGAAGAGGTCCCAAACCGACCTTGGAAATGCCTTGCTTTTTCCTTCCCCTTTCTTTCCCTTCTTTTTCTTTCTTTTCTTTCCTTCAGACTTCTATTTCTTTCTACAAGTTCCACTAAGTGTAAAGCCTCAGTTATACCTATCCTTTATAAGCTAAATGACCACAATACCCTCCCCTTTAATTCTAAATCTTTTAATCCACCTAGGGCATTTTGGTCATTTCACCCAATTCCCGCTAATTCCTCGAGTGTCTCTAATATTTGCCGCTTACTTTCTGACACTTAGCTAGTCACCAATTATATTTTTCAATGTCAAAATTAACCCCAATATATTATCTAAATTCCCATAAATACCCCCAGGCTCGCCCCGAGCCAGTTATAAATCCCCGCCGTGACTTTTCCGCTTAATCGCTCACTAGGATCGTCACGAGTCACAGATCACAAATATATCCACATTATAATTTGGTCTCGACAATTTATCACATATATATACAGTTATGCCCTCAACAGGCCAAATTCACAATTATGCCCTTCTAACCTAGTTAGGGCCCACATGCATACTAATACACATAGTCATGCATCTCAGATATTCAAATAGTCATATAACATACTTTTAATCATTAAATCATATATATTCCAATTATGCCCTCTCGGCACACTAATCATGGCCCTTAAACCTTATTAGTAAATTTGGGTCGTTACATTCCAAGAAATCCACCGAAACTACATTCAATGTATCAACCTCTTTGGTGGTAGCAAGTCGAGCCAGAGCATCAACGCTGGAATTCTGCTCACGGGGGACTTTCTCAATGGAGATAAACTCGAACTTAGACATCTCGCCCTTAACCTTAGCTAAGTAGGCTGCCATCTTGATACTACGAGCTTGATATTCCCCCAATATCTGATTGACTACGAGCTGAGAATCAATATAACATTGGATGACCTCTGCCTTTAGCTCTTTTGCCACCCTTAGCCCTGCCAATAAGGCCTCGTACTCGACCTCATTGTTGGATGCTTCGAATCCAAATTTGAGAGCTGCATGGAATCGATGCCCTTCAGGTGAGATTAAGATTGTCCTAGCTTCGGATCCATTTTCATTAGACGATCCATCAACAAAGATTTTCCATAATTCTTGCACTAATTCCCTTATCAGCTCGTCCTAAAATCTTGTGCACTCGACCACAAATTCAGCAATGGCTTGGCTCTTGATTGCTTCCTGTGGCATATATAATATCATGAATTGACTGAGTTCGATGGCCCATTTTAATAGACGTCCCGATGTTTCAAGTTTTTGCAAAACCTGCCTTAAAGGTTGGTCATTAAGATGTGAATAGAATGAGACTGGAAGTATGGCCTGAGCTTCCTTGAAGGCAAAATGAGACATAACACAAGCTTTTCTATCAATGGGTACCGTGATTCAGCTCCGAGAAGTCTCTTACTTACATAATATACGGGTTCTTGCACCCAATTTCTTCTCAAACTAACACATCATTGACTGCATTTTCTATCATGACCAGATATAGAGACGGATAATCTTCGGACCTCGATTTTGATAGTATGGGGGATTCACCTTTCCAGTTAGGCTTTGTACTTCCTTAAGCGACCTAGGCGAAGGCATCTTTAGCAACAACCTGATTTTTTCTAGATTCATCTCTATCCCCCTTGTGTTGACTATAAACCTCAGAAACTTTCCCGACGCAAATCCAAAAGTGTACTTCTTGGGATTCAACTTCATGTCATATTTTCTCAATATGCCAAAACATTCTTCCAGGTTGGATACATGGTTTCTGGCAGTCTTTGATTTAACGAGCTTATCATCGACATACACCTCCATGTTTCTGCCGATCTAGTTAGCGAACATTTTTTTGACTAACTGTTGGTATGTAGCATCATCCCAAATGGCATAACTTTGTAGCAATATACATTATGCTTAGTCTTGAAGCTGGTATGCTCTTGATCTGCAGGGTTCATCGCGATCTGGTTATATCCAGAATACCAGTCCATGAAAGACATAAGCTTGTGACTGGCTGTGGCATCTACCAACTGATCAATTCTTGGCAGTGGGAAATAGTACCTGGGACAAGCCTTCCTGAGTTTGGAGAAATCAATTCAAGTTCTCCACTTCACGTTTGGCTTTGAGACCAGCATAGGATTAGCAACCCAGATCGGGTATTTTGCTTTCCTAATAAATCCGCATTTAAGTAGGCGAGCTACTTCTTATTCTGATGCTTCAGATCGTACTGTCCCCAAAAGCGTTCTTTCTTGGGACTTTGCAGGAACATTCTTATCCAAGTTCAAAGTATGCATTATTATACTCATAATGATTCCCACCATATCCTCATGCGACCTGGCGAAGATATCTAGGTTCTTCCTTAGGAATTCAACTAGCTCATTCTTCCTTTTGTCTTCAAGATTTTTTCCAACTTTGAAAACTCTTGAAGGTACTTCTGGGTCGATATTTATTTCCTCGAGCAATTCTATTTCTTTAAGCTCAAATCTATCTTTGCCTACTTGTGGATCAATGTCATCTTGTCGGATGACCTCGTCATCTTCTTCTCGAGGTTCTTCTGTCCCACGGGTAACTTCCATTACCCGGGAATCTTCACCTATGACCATCACCTACTACTCGGATTGTGATTTTCCCTTCATTGCAATGTTGCAGCATTCTCTATCAACGAGCTGGTCTCCTCTTACTGTGCATATCCCCGAGGTTGAGGGGAACTTCATTGTCAGGTGTTAGATCGAGCTGATGGCCTCAAAATCCAGTAGCGCGGATCATCCCAAAATCGCGTTATATGTAGTCGAACAATTGATTACTAAGAACTCAAGTATCTTAGAAACAATTCCTGCCTCTTCTCCCAACATAACCACTAGTCTGATCGTCCCTATGGGTTCCATCCCTTCACCTGGAAAAACGTATAGAGTCATTGAGGTTTACTTTAGATTAGTTATGGACAGTCCCATTTTTTCTAAGATGGACCTAAAAAGCACATTTATTGAGCTTCCATTGTCTACCACTATCCTTTGCACCCTTTGATTGGCAAGTTGCTCGGTTACCATCACCGGGTCATTGTGCGGGAATTGAACGTGGCTAGCGTCCTCTTTCGTGAAAATGATTGGTTATTTTTCCAACCGCTGGCCCGAGACAAATTCCACACTATTATGAGTATTTAGCTCATTTATATACCTCTTTTGGTCCCCGCTACTCGTGCCCGCCAAATGAGGTCCTCCGACAATAGTAATTATATCTCCTCCTACTATTGGGGGAGGGTCCACTCACATTTGATCTATCTGAGCTCCAGGCTCACCAATCAGGGCTTCCAGAGTTGGATGAGAATTCTACCCATCAGGTTGATTGGGAACAACCCAATTTTGGGCATACTGGGCTAATGGTCCAGCTCCAATGACAGTCTCAATCTCAACCTTCAGCTTTCAAAAATCATCAATGTTATGACCGATGTCATTGTGGAATTGGCAAAACTTTGAGGGATCTCTCTTCACCCTCTGATGCCTTAAATGTTCTGGCTTCTTCCACGGGAGGCGATTAGAATTTGCAAGAAAATATTTTACCGAGTGTTTGTTAGGTCAGTGTAGGTGGCATAAACAGGCTTGAATTTCTTCACATACTTATTCTTCTTCGTGTTGTTCTAATCGCCCTCACCATTCCCCTTCCTCTTATTGTTTCCCGCTTGGTTATTCTGGGTAACAAGTTGAGTCGTAGCTGCAATACCTGTCACCACTCTAGAGGATTGGATAGGGATCTGGTTGGTTCCTGCGACAGCAGATCGTGCCTCTTCTAGGTTTATCCACTCCTGAGCTTGGGCCAAGAAATCATCTACACTTTTAACTCCTTGTTGTTGGAGTTCTTGCCATAGGTCTCCTCCCACCAGGATTCCTCTCCTCATTGCCATGAATGTGGAGCTATCATCAACGTCCCTAGCTCGTGCTGCAACATTGGCGAATCTTCTTAGATATGCTTTCAGGGATTCACCAGGTTGCTGTTTTACATTGGCCAATGAATCGACCTCTACACGAGCTACCTGTGAAGATTGGAATGCTCTCGTAAACTCAGAAGATAAATTCTTCCACGAGCTTATTGAATGTTTCTTGTACTTTTTAAACCATTGTCTGGCAGGTCTGACAAAGTCGCAGAGAATAGGATACATCTTAGATCGAACCCAATGTTGTGAGCCATCATCATTGTTTTGAACATCCCGAGGTGGTCGAATGGATCTGTGTTTCAATCAAATGTCTACATGTTCGGCATCCTAAAGGAAATAGGATTCGTAGCTGCTGCAATGTAACGTCCTTGATAACCAAGATCGTTACACTGGGTGTTTAAAATAGTGCTTAACCTATTCAACAAGTCGTTTGAACTTAAATGTGTAATTAAAGACTAATTTAAGGTTAAGTAATAAAGGATTTGGTCAACAAATGGTTATTTTTCATTAAAGTATTAAGTTTGTACGCGGGATCCCAAAAATTAGTTTGCAAATTGATAAAAGATAAACAGATACAATTTAGCCGTCCTAAGCGAAAAAACGGGGTTTAGCCCTAGTTCCTTCCAAGCTACCCCGACCGTGGAGATCGAGCAGGCCGCATATGTACACACTACCCCTGAAGCTCTTCAACTCATGGCTGGTCCCACAATCAACTCGCTTACCTGTACCACATAGCACCCGTGAGCCAAAGCCCAGCAAGAAAACTAAAAACATCATGCACAACTAAGCAATAGTATAAAGACAGTAAATATAATTCACCAGATTCAACTGATAATAGATTATAAGCAACAATCCCAATAAAAGAGCAAAAATAGCATTTAATCAATCTTTAAGCAGTTAAACAAAAATCCAACGAAACATAAGCATCAATCTAGCAATGATAAACATGTACTTTCAAGAATATATCAAAACCAGTTCTACAAGTGCTCAGGGTCGGCGCCCTTAGGCTGAGTCCATTGTTTATTTGGCTGACCCCGACTCACAGTGGCCGAGCTGCGTCCTGTGTGCAAGTCATCAGCCCCAACTCTCTTATTCCGTTCATTCTCTTATACCACATCAATCTTGTAAATACAATACAAGCATTCGATTATTGGGAACCTCAGTCCCATTCTCAACCATTCAAGGGTGCGGTTTTCTTACCTTTGATCCTGAGCAGCAAGCGTATAGCGGCCCTGAGCATGATCCTTAACTCCTGAGCCCTTGCGGTAAAACCTAGTCACAAAGTAATAATGGATAACCATAACATTCTAAACCATTTAAAAAATTTGAATTCAATTACCGGCCTCCGGGACCTTGATTTCTACTATACCGGGTAGTAGAAATCCTCCCAAGCGCTTAAGTTTAGGTCCTCGAGCCTCCTTGTTTCCTAAAACAAACCTAAGCCAAAACTTCCTAGGTGGGCCGCGACCTGGTCCTGAGGGTCGCGACACACCTCCCAAACAGAGATGCATCCTCTAGCATCTGTGGGAGGTGGGCTGTTGTGAAATTTATTGCTACACAAGTGCACGTATCGCAAGTTAGTAATAATCTTGGTAAAACCAAGTATCTTCCTCAAGGATTGAATCACCAATTACCAATCAATTAATCTTTTCATTTCTATTTGGTCAATTAAACTTTGATTCTTGTAACAATGCAGAATAAAATATCACCAATTACCAATCAATTAATCTTTTTGTTTCTATTTGGTCAATTAAACTTTGATTCTTGTAACAAGGCAGAAGAAAATATAAATTGCAGAAACAAAAATTAAGAACTCAATAAAAACAATAAGTAATAGAAAAACCATGAATTTAAATAATGATAGAGTAATTAGGGTATTTAATCTCATCAACTATCCTCCCTATTAATCCCTAATACAAGTTAACAATTTCTTCTTCTTTCTTCCTATTTCAATTAACGAGTTGACAAAAGCATTTTATAATTGTGTTATGAATTATAAACTCAATCTAAGTGAAAATTTCCTATATTTCTATGGTAAATTTAACCACAAAGACAACATTAATCAAAACAACTCAAAAGAGAATTACACAATTAATCTAGATACTCTCGTTCCAAATTAAAATTGCATCCTAAACAACCCAAGCAAATTCAAATTGCACTTCTCAGATTTTGATTCAAAAACATAAAGGTAATGACTATAGATGGCCAGTCAATAATCAATCAACAAGCATAGATTGCAAGGAATTGAAAAGAAGATGAAGAAGGAATGATAATTGCATTAGTTCATAATATGGATTCAAGCAATTCAATTAAAAGCCCTAAATAGAAAATTAGTTCATAACTGTCATTCTAAACACACAGAAATTCAAGAACAAACATAAAAAAATAGATGAATGACAAACAATTGAGGAAGCCTCCAAAAGTTTTCTCCAAGATTTTTAGCCACCCAAAAAAAAAAAAACTCCCCCTTCTTTCTTTTCGAAACAAGGTTTATAACCTAATTTTTTTTTCTTTCTGACGGACTTGGGTCGTGGCCCAGCTATTCAAGTGCCATGACACGTATCCCAAAAATTACATTTTTCGTTGAGGCGGGCCACGACGCAACTGTCCACCTGTCATGGCCCGTGTCTTTGTTTCCCTGGGAATTAGCTCTTCCAAGCCGCGACCCTTCAAAACCATGCCGCGGCCCATGTTTTGATTCCGAAACAATGCTTCTGTGAAGAGGCTGGCCGCGATTCAATATTGCTCAAGCCGCGACCCTTAATGAATTCTTCAATTTTTGCAATTTCAAACCCGAAAAATCACCAATGCCTTCAAATCAAGCCGGAATCCATCCTTTATTGAAAACAACATCGAAACTTGGGTTTTTTTTCTCTTTTTGAACCAATTTCCTCCAAGTATTAAAATCTTCCTCTTTATTCGCTAAAACTGAAAAACAAACAAATAAAAGCGTAAAACCGCACTAAATGAAATAAAAACAACATAAAAGGCTACCTTAAACACCACCCAATCAGGACTTAAACTAGACTCAACATGGGCCGCGACTTGCCCCTTAGAGTCGTGATGTTCCCTACAATCAGTAGCCCTCCTAGGGCCATCTAGGGCACGCGGGCCGCGGCGCCCATGAACTGGCTCACGACGTGCCCCCGTGAACCCAGAAATCCCTGAGTTCCTTCAACGTTTTTCCAAGCCAAACTCAACAGAAATCATCCCAAACCCAGAATTGAACCCAGAGTTCTTACCCTTACAACCTAAACCTCATAGCTAGTTTATAAACCAATCCTTACACTCTTCAAACACCCAAAACCAGCTTGGAATCCACATCAAATCTTTAATAAAATTAAAAACCCAAGATGGAACTCTACTCAACCACGACTTAACTTGATCACATAAATTATATAGAAAATTCAGATTGAGAAGCTTACCTCAATAGTGATGTGATCTTCTAAACTAACCCTGGAAAATTCAGGCCTCAGCTCCCTCAATTCCACAACTTTCATCTCAAAATTCCCAAGAGCCCCCAAAGCACTTCAAAAGGATGAAGGAACCGAAAAAGAGAGAGAGAAGAAAAGCTGAGAGCTTATTGAATGTTCTGAAGGTTTCCCCTTGGTTCTACATTATTTAGATTGACTAAGTGTATCATCCTTTTAGGCAGTAAATGGCAGAAATGCCCATGCCCCTTAACTTATCCTCTAATGCCCTCAAGGGCAAAACAATCTTTTACCACAGTTAACACTAATTCCCTGAGTCATCCTACCAATCACCAATTAATCCCATCATGCTCAATAATTTCCAAATCTTTACCCACTACTCCATAAATCCCACATATACATTAAATTTCCCTAAATACCCCTAAGCTCGCCCCGAGCAGGGTATTAAACCTTGCTGTGACTATTCTGCTAAATCGCTCACTAGGATCGCCTCGAGCCGTATACTGCAAAGATATCCACATAATAATGTGGTCTCAATCATTTACTCACATATATTAACATTTATGCCCGCAACGGGCCAATATTACAAATATGCCCCAATTATCAAGAATGGGCCCACATGCATATTTAATACTCATAAACATGATATAATCACCCTCACATTATCATAAATATCATGCATGCCACATAGTCACACAATTACTCAGTTAATCACACATATATCTAGTTATGCCCTCCCGACGTGCTAATAAGAGAACTAAACCCTATTAGCATTTTGGGTCGTTACATGCAATGTTTGGAGCGAAAGGTTCGAGCTCCTCATTAGAGTCACAATCATCCATCCCCTTTCCAAATAAGAGCCTCTTCATCTGCTCCTCCATCAATGCCAGTCACTCAAGGGTTAGGTCCTTGGTCTCTAGGTTAGCTGGGGGTTGTTCAACAACTCCCATCCTATTGTACGCGTTTGATGGGTTGTTGTCCCTCCTAGATCGAGCTTGGTTAGGTGCGACATTCCCATTATCACGTACGATGGATAGACCTCCCTCATGTCGAGTATAGCTCATATCTTCATTATGAGCTGGATACCTTCTTTGTGAGTTCAAATGATCGCGTAGGTCGGGCTGTGGATCGTACCAGGGACTTTGCGTTGAGGTCAAGTGATTTCTCAGGCTAGTCTCAGACCTGCCTCCATGCTGGCTCCCTTCCAGTAACTTCCATTTGCAAAACTTACAGCTCGTAGCTGAGATTGAGGACCTAGATTGTCAGCACGTGCCTGTGGGGTGTAAGTATCTACTGACGGGGGAGGATTTCTCCTACCATTCACACGAGCTGGAGTATCTCGTTGTGGGTGCAGTGGGGTAGGATGTATAACCAGTGATGGCGGATGTCCTCGTTCAACTAGGATGAACTAAATTAGCCAGCCTCGGCTTTACCCCAATGTCTCAAGTTCTTTGTACCTGTGGTTCTGTTTGCAGCACAAGAGGATTCACTGGAGAGTTTTGCCTTTGTGAACTTGTCTCAGCCCACCCTCATGGGTTGTTGTGGGCATTATTGGGAATTTGTGAAGAAGGCACGGAGCTGGGGGTTGTAGTTCTGACAGACTGACTGACATGCTGATGATGACTCCTATGATGTCCAGTGGGCTGAGCATTTCGGTGGTTTCACTCTGAAGGTACAGATCTCGGAGTGGCGGTCCTGACAGAATGACTAGGTTTAGATCGGTTATTCCAATGGGACTTATGAGACCTACTTTGCCTCTTTCCGACATTAATGTCGGTTGCAAGAAGGGGTAACCGAGCCAGAACCTCACAAGATGGCTCCTTAATTGGGAATTTTCCATCTCAATGGCAGTCAAATATCCTGGATTAGGATTTGGTGGGAGTTACGTTGAACTCCTAGTGTCATCTTGGCCCACCAGTTGTTTCCCAGGACATTGTTGAACATCTGGGCCCTTTTCAGTGGGAACAACAGTATGATGGGCCTCCTGCCCACCAAGTTGCTCCATTTCATTATCGTGCATTGATCAAGTGAGCACCATGATGAATGTGAACTAAAACTTGTGAAACACTAATTTCCTCTTAATGAAAGCACCAAACTGTTTCCGCGATATTTTGCCAATAGTAGATTAAGAAATCTAATAAGGATATTAGTGCTTATTTGTAAACCGTAATGAAATAATAAGAACTCTTTCGTACACACAAATTTTACGTGGTTCAGTGGTTAAAATCCACCTAGTCCACAAGACAATATTATTGCTTTCCTTTCACAATTTCTGCAGAGTTTTTGTAATACAAAAATTCAGCCCCCTTCCCTGACCATTATCCCTAATATTTATAGGGGAATTTCCTAGACAGGTTTGGGTAACTGTGTGAATAAATATGGTATACATTTAATACATATTATTCCCATTTAGATTGGAATATGATTTGATAACAGAATAGAATATACTCCTGCTATCTCGGATAATAAATAATAGATATGCAAGACAGCCTGGGCATTAATGAGCGTATAAGAGTCTCCAAGTCTCTTGGGATCCTTCAGTATGCGTCCTGACCAGGTTTCCATGGGCTGAATATCTCATCCAAGCTGTTGATCATAGATTATCTAATCCTTAGATCGGATTAAGCTCAGAGCGCCCAAAGGAGGATCTGGCCATCATAGGTCTCAAACTGGATTGTTATCCTAAGGGGTGGTCTGATAATAACCTGTATGTCATGTTGTCATATCCCAACTCGAGCTGCCCACATCATTTTCAATAAAATGTTCTATTTGGCTATTTTTTCACATATTCATCTATAGCTGTACCCCAAGCTGAGTGACTAAACTCGTGCTAATATTTAGGGTACAACATACGCTCCTAACAATGTTAGGAGGGTAGCAACACATTTTTCCATGATAAGAAGCATTGCGAGACATCCTGCTTGTTGCTTGTCTCGGATCGACACCATAATTAGTGTAATAGTAAGTATTAGATGGCAGCTTGTGGTCCAGGGTCACTGTGCTTGACACCTGACAACTTTGTTCCACGTCCAGAGGATGGATCTCGCAGACCTGGAGTACTTGAATATAAGAAATTATCTTTCATTAAGACTTGGAACAATATCATGGAACATGGTCCTCAGGATGTAGCATTCTCTGGAGTACATACTCTTTCTGTGGTGGTGAACTGTGATTAAAGGCAAGGCTTACTTCATGTGGAGCTTCAGGTGACTTAATCAACTTCCGTGAAGACTCAATTACTCTTTAATGTGTGTCGCATGTCACTTGGCGAAAACACGGACAACAACAACATAATTATGTACTTTCCCAGAAACTAATGCTCTTGACAAATATATGCATACTTGTTATATTACTACTCTTACCCTGTACAATGTTTATAGAGCCGATCCTGGGACCTACAGACCTATAATTCCAAGCTCCAATAAGTTTTGATTATTAATTAAACTCATTAATATAATAATCTTATTTATTAACCCCAATATTATTCCACTAAAAACATGGAAATGCACTCTTGTAATTCTAGATTTATCTTTATAGAGTACTTTATTAAGTGTTCATTGATTTAATCACTTCATGCAATTCAGTCCTCCAATAATTGGTTCATAATTAGAGGTAGGTTAAATTACATTTATACCCCTATAATTACCTCTTTATTCTTGTGTACCATTAATTCACTAGCAAACTGTTAATTTATAAACCTTTTATAAATTAGAGGTCGCATACCCTTCAGTTTTAGAATTAACACTTAAGGGAACCGTTATTCAATATTCTTATGAATAAGGCTTGGATTCCATATCTGTAAATCATGTTCCCAGCCATCTACATCAATGAGCCCCCAAAACAAAATTTGTTAGCTTGATCTTTCTAACAGACCCTAACGAATGAATCAAAGGACCCAAATAACATAAACATGAGTTCATGATAACTTCAGGATTTAGATCGATTTGCATATGATCATCGAGTGATATGATTATAACTCTTTACAATTAATCATATCAATAGTTGATATGATAATAACAGTATTTAGTGAAGAGTTAAATACATATCGGGTCCAGTCCTATATAATCAATATTATATAAAGAACCTACACTAAGATGTCTATCTACATCAGTGATCCAGATCCATATCACATGTATTCATAATACCAGTGGACCATACTAGCAATGTTTGATTAAAGATTCCATAACTTTAATATAAACTTCAGACTATTTAATTCATTATCTATAATCTTAATCCTTTCGTACGCATACAAGATTATAGAACATTAATGAAATAGGAATTTTCTAATATTTATCTAAATATTATTCAATAATAATAAACATTAATTATATAAAAATATTTCTTTTATAAATTTCATAAGTAACAAAATACTTTCATTGCTTTAAGGGCACCATGCTCAACATAAGAATGCAATAATAAGGAAGCCCATAGCTCTCATTGGCTTCAGTGGGGAGCATAAATACACGATTGGAGAAATCACACTACCTTTATATGCCAAAGACATGAATGAGCAAACCAAATTCTTAATAGTCGACAGCCCTTCAGCTTATAACGCCATCCTCGGTTGCCCATGGATCCATGCCATGCATACTGTTTTATCCACCTATCATCAAGTCATCAGTTTCCCAACAAAGTAGGTGGTCAAGGAAATCTAGGGAGCTCAGAAGATTGCAAGAAATTGCTACTAGAATACATTCAAGAAAAAGCCAGCAACCTTGATGCAATTACCACAAGAAGTTTTGCGTCCTACAGAAAATTACCCTCATATGGAAGACCTCGATGAACGCCATATCAGTCTAGGCTATCTAGAGTGCAAAGTACAAATAGGCACAAAATTGACCCCATAATTTCAAGCTCAACTTGTCCAATTTCTCACAGAGCACCACGATTGTTTTGCATGGTCACATGAAGACATGACATGAATTGACCCCGAAGTTGGAGTCCATCGACTACAAGTTGACCTCGATTTCCCTCATGTTTGGAAAAAGAGGAGGAAATTTTCTCCAAAATTAAAAATTGAGTCATAGTAAGAAAAAAGAATGGAAAATGGCACATTTGGATTGACTTTACGAATCTTAACAAGGTGTGCCCCAAGGACTAGTTCCCTTTGCCGCACATTGATATGTTGGTCGACGCCGCATTGGGGCATGAACTTCTCAGTTTTATGGATACTTTTTTGGGACACAATCAATTACTCATGCATCCAAACGACCAGGAAAAGTCTATTTTTGTGACCGAACGTGGGAATTGTTGCTATAAATTATGCCAATTGGCCTGAAGAACTCTAGAGCGAGTTATAGAGACTTGTCAACAAAATGTTCACAGAGATGTTGGGAAAAACGATGGACGCCTACATTAACGATATGCTCGCCAAGTCTCTTGTTGCTAGTCAACATCGTGATCATCTAAGACAAGCATTTGTGGTACTTAGAAAATATAACATGAAATTAAATCCCTCTAAATGTTTTTTTTGGTGCTTCCTTAGGAAAGTTCTTAGGATACTTGGTGACCAAGAAGGGGATTGAAGCCAACCCTGACAAGATCAAATCAGTCCAGAATATCCAGTCTCCCACTTATATGAAATATGTACAACAATTGACCGATAGACATGCATCACTCAATTTCTTTATATCCAAATCATCATATAAGTGTCACCTATTCTTCTCCACTTTGAAAAAAAACCAAGGAATTCACATGACTGAGGAATGTGAGGTCGCTTTACAATAATTCAAGGATTACCTGACATCACCTCGACTATTATCCAAGTTGAATGATGGAGACCCGCTCTACTTGTAACTAGTTGTTTCAAAAACCACAGTCAGCGCAATCCTCATTAGAAAAGACGGAGGGAGTTAAATTTCATTATACTACATGAGCATATCATTACTCGACACTGAAACATGCTATAGCTAGTTGGAAAAACTTGCACCCACTCTAGTAATTGTAGCATGCAAGCTCCAGCCGTATTTTCAATGCCATCAAATTATTTTAGTTACAAGCTACCCTCTATGAATTATGTTACATCAACCTGAGCTCTATGATCACCTAACAAAGTGGGCCATAGAATTAAGTGAATATGACATAGTTTACCAAGCAAGGATATCGATCAAGTCACAAGTCCTAGCCAATTTATTGTAGATTTCTCAGCAAGCACACAAGAGTAGCCTGACAAGGAATTTTTGTGTTTGAGTGTGGAGTCAACACCTAAATGGACTCTTTCAGTCGATGAGTCGAGTAATTGCAAAGGAAGTGGGCTAGGCTTAGTCCTCACTTCGCTAGAAGGAGACATTATCCAGCAAGCAGTATATTGCGAGTTTAAACCTACAAACAATGAAGTTGAGTACAAAGCACTAATCGTAGGACTAGGAACAAAACATGGGTATCAAGAGAATACACATCAAATAAGACTCTTAACTTGTTGTCAACCAGCTCAATGGATCCTACCAAGCATGAGATGTGAAAATAATAGCCTACATGAACATGGTAAAATATTTACAATATACTTTCACTGAGTTCTCTATTGTGGAAATCCCTAAGATAGAAAACAATCAAGCAGATGTATTAGCCGACCTCAACTCAGCTTTACAGACCAAGTTAATGATATCCATCTTAGTAATTTATCTTTAGTGGTCCACCGTTTGGAAGGAAACTCAAGATCAAGTCTCAAACTTAGCAATCGACATATGCTGGATGACCCTAATCATTAGTTTATTACAAAATGGAGAATTGCTAATTGATCAAAATGAATTTTGTCAACTCTAAGCAAATGTTGCTAGATTTACCATAGGCGGTGGAAAAATGTACAAAAGATCATTCTTAGGACCCTTCCTTAGATGTGTCACACTTGATATACCAAAGTATGTTCTTACCAATCTACATGAAGGATAATGAGGTAATCGTTCTAGAGCCTGAAGCCTGAGTAATAAAGCACTCACATCAGGCTACTATTGGCTAAAAATTAGATTCGACTCACTTAACCACGTCAAACATTGTGACAAATGGCAGCGCTTCGCTCAAGTTTTCCACCTTCCTCCAAAAAGATTGATTGTAGTCATACCCCCTTAGTCATTCATGAACTGGGGGATAGTTTTAGTTGGAAAGCTACCTACCACTCTTGGACAACGAGTGTCATGCTTGCCCTGACAGACTACTTCACCAAATGGGTCGAGACCAACTCATTTCAACAAGTTCAAAACTAGGAAGTTAAGATTTTTTTTTGGAAAAATATTATTTGTGAGTTTGGCATACCAAAGGAAATTTTCACAGACAACGGATGTCAGCTCATCAGCAATGACTTCCAGAACATCTACAAGAAATGCAGCATTCAACTTAGCTTCTCAACGCAAAGGTACCCCCAAGATAATGGTAACGTATACCGACAAGACCATCATAAGAACCGTCAAGAAGAGATTAGAGAAAGCCAATGGGAAGAGAGCATACGAACTTCCAGGAGTCCTCTGGTCATATCGAACAACAACAAGGATGTCAACTTGGGAAACACCATTTTCACTAACTTATGGGTTTGAAGTACTGCTTTCAGTTGATAACTTCATTTTAACGTCATTTTAGAATGTGTTTTTGTGGTAATCTTGAGTCTTTATGTGTGTTTTGTGCAAGATTATGCTTTTGTTTGTCTTTGTTGTAGGATGGTGCGATGACTCACGAGAATAAAGTAAAAAGAAGTGAAAATGGTGGAAAAACAGGGCTCTTGGCAGGTGTTGGACTCAAAATGATGCTAAGGATGATTACAAGATGGGTTTTGATGAAGAGATGGGTTGAAAGACCTAATCTGAGAAAAAATTGAATTAGGGTCGCGACTTGGGCTTATAAGTCACGACTCAAGGCGAAGTCAGAGACGCATAGCTGCGAGATGGAATTAGTGTCGTGACTTGGACTTACAAGTCGCGACTCAAGAGGAAAACAGAGGCTCAGCTAAGGGAAAAATTGGACACGGGCCGTGACTTGATGATGTTTAAGTCACGGTGCATGAGGGTTTACACGGAAGCAAAATGTTCAAAAATAGACACAGGCCGCGACCCAGAGAAGGCCAAGTCGCAGCCCGCATAGAAAAAACACAGCCTTTGTTATTTTTTTTTCTATAAATTCATATTTAGGGTTTAATTAAGTCATAAGGTCAATTTTTAATTACGTTTTTAGAGACTATCTGTGATTCTTAGGCTAGTTATTCTGCAGTTTTATATTTTTGTTTCTTCTTTAAGTTTATGAATCTTATGTTTTTGAATTATTATTTTGTTGATTTAGTCCTGTTTGATACGAACCAAATAATTTTTATCTAGGGTTTAATGTAGTCACTTGGATTTATATCTAATTTAATTATGATGATCTATTGTTTTTTCTTCTCATTTCTAATCTATATAATGTGTCTTTATGCTAGTAAATAGTTGATCAATATTTGCTCGATTTTATGATTTTGATTTAAAATTAGAAAGATGAGAATTGAATATGCTATGATTATATAGACATAGGCTACTTATTGGAGGAAAGTACCTGTATGACTTGTGTAATAATTATGTTTCCATGGTCAATGCCTTCTATATGTTTAAGTTTATCACAGAGATGTAGAAAACCTGCATATAGGTGGAGATCTTATATCTTGAAAATGAATAAGAATCGATTTAGGTGAACCTGCTATTAGAATAAGAAGAAAGAAATATATAATTCATTAATAAAATTAGTAGAATGAAAAGTTGATGAAAATAACATCCTAGGTCTTTTTATTAGTGATTTTAAATCTTTTAATTAGTTGTTTTTGTTCAAAGTTATTTTCAATTTTGCAAATTAATTTTTTTTTTGCCAAATAGAAATTAAAAGAACAATTGTTGGTAATTGGATAACAGTCTTCGTGGGAACGATACTCTACTTATCATATATTACTTGAATCAATTGTGTGCACTTGCGTATATATATATTTGCGATCAAGTTTTTGGCATCGTTGCTGGGGACTTAATTTCCAACATCATAGTTAATTGTTATTTGTTCTAATTTGTTTTTTTATTTTATTTTATCATTGTTTAACATTTATTTGGATCAAGGCTATATTGTGTTTCAAGAATTGTTAGTATATACGAGGAAGTAGACAAAAGGAAATCATACCAATAGATCTTGAAATTGAGAGAACATGCAGAAAGAATCGAAAGATAAAGAAAATGTTGGATTTCACCATGGCTGAGAACGCAAATAACGTTGTCAATAATGCAAATATGGTTAATGTAGCTAAAGCTGATCCACCATTAAGAAACTATGTACTCCTTACTGTTATGGGGATACATTCATGCATTCGTCCTCCCACTGTTGAGGCAAATAATTTTGAGATAAAACCATAAATTATTCAGATGGTGCAAAACTGTGTATAGTTTGGAGGGTTACCAAATGAGGATCCAAATCTACATATCACAAACTTTTTGGAGTTATGTGGTACATTCAAAATGAACAGGGTGAGTAACGATGTTGTAAGATTGAGACTATTTCCATTTTAACTAAGGGACGGAGCTAAGAGTTGGTTGAATTCTTTACAAGAAAACTCTATTCTTACTTGGGAAGATTTAGCTTAGAAGTTTCTTGGTAAATATTTTCCTCTTGCCAAGTCAGCAAGAATAAGAAGATAGATTAACAACTTCCATCAACTGGATAGGGAGTCTTTGTACGATGCACGGGAACGATTTAAGGAATTGCAAAGGAAATCCCCACATCATGGAATAGAGAAGTGGCTGCTAGTTCATACTTTTTATAATTGTTTGGGGGGCAATACAAGGACAATTATAGATGCAACATCGAGAGGAGCGTTTATGAGAAAAAGTGCTAATGAAGAATATGAGTTATTGGAAGAGATGGCCATGAATAATTATAATTGGCCTACTGAGCGTGAGAATAAGAAAGTAGCATGAGTCTTAGAAGTTGATCCAATAGCGCTATTGACCGCTCAAGTAGCATCTCTAACCAAACAATTGCAGCAAACTAATCTCGTCGCACAAGCAATGCAAGTTCAAAATGTCATGAGTTGTGAGATTTGTGGAGGACCTCATTCTTATGAACAATGCCTGGGCACAGCTAGTTGCTCAATAGATGTGAAAAATATGCCCTTTGAACAGGCACATGTTATAGGTAATTTTTCAAGACCTGCACCCAACACTTACTCAAATTCCTATACGCCTGCTTGGGAAAATCACCCTAATATGTTTTGGAAAAATAATCAAGGGTTACAAGCAGAATATCCGCAGTACCCACCTCCATAACCACCTCATCAACCAACTTATGGATTACATTCTAGACCATATTATGATCCAAATCCACACCCATCTCATCCACCACCACATCCTCAAATGAACCCACCAACAATTTAGCCAGAACAATTAAATCAATTCATGACAAAGACAAGGTCTTCAATAAGGAGTTTGGAGACACAAAAAGGTCAATTGGCTCAAATGCTTTCTAATAGATAGCAAGGGAATTTACCTAGTTCCACAGAGGTAAATCCTAAAGAACAATGTCAAGCTGTCACTCTAAGGAGTGGGACTAAGTATGATGGACCTACAGTGGATGAAAAGGGGAAGAAGAAAGATGATCAAGAAGTTATTAGTCCAATACAAGAGGAGGTTACTGAAGACCTTCCAAAAACAGAAAAACCAAAATACATTGAGCCTACACCGAAGATTCCATATCCTCAACAGTTTCAAAAGGCTAATCTTGACAAAAAATTCTCCAAATTCCTTCAAGTATTTAAGAAACTTCAGATTAACATCCCTTTTGTAGAGGCTTTAGAAATAATGCCTAGTTATGTGAATTTTATGAAGGAGATATTGTCTAATAAAAGGAAAATGGAGGATTATAAAATGGTTGCATTAACTGAAGAGTGTAGTGCAATTATTCAAAAGAAGCTTCCCCAAAAGTTAAGAGATATGGGTAGCTTTACTATACCTTGCACCAATGGGAACTTTCATTGTGAGAGAGATTTATGTGATTTATGTGCAAACATAAATTTAATGTCGTTGTCTGTATTTAAAAGGCTTAGTTTGGGGGAAGCTAGACCCACTACTGTTACTCTTCAATTGGTTGATCATTCATTAACACATCCCAAAGGTATTATAGAGGACGTTCTAGTAAAGGTAGTTAAGTTCATTTTCCCAGCAGATTTCATTGTATTAGATATGGAGGAAGATGAGGACGTGCCTTTTGTATTAGGAAGACCATTTTTGGCCATGGGGCAAGTGTTGATAGACGTTCAGAAAGGAGAATTAAGGCTTAGAGTACAAGGAGATGAGGTTGTTTTTAATGTTTTCAAAGCTTTGAAATATCCTTCAGCTAGTGACAATTGCTTCCGTGTTAGTGTATTGGAGGAACCAAGTGAAGGGGTTCAATCTATTAAGGATCCATTGGAGTTGAGTTTGATAGCAAGTCTTGAAGAGTGTGCTGGTACTGAAGCCAGTGAGTATGTTAAGTGGTTGAATTCATCAGGGCAAATATATAAAAAGAAATATGAGGAATTAGGGCAACTGCCTGAAAGACATCTTCCATCCATTGAGAAGCCACCAACTCTTGAGTTAAAAACCTTAACTGATCATCTTAAATATGCTTATTTTGGGTAAGAATGACACTCTCCCAGTTATTATTTCAGCTTCTTTATTTGAGACTAAAGAAGAGAAGCTTCTTAGGGTATTAAGGGCTTACAAACTAACAATTGGATGGACTTTGGTGGATATTAAGGGTATTAGTCCTTCAACAGTGATGCACCGTATATTAATGGAGGAGGATAGTAAGCCTAGTATTGATGCTTAAAGGAGGCTCAATCCTTCAATGAAAGAAGTGGTAAGGAAAGAAATCCTTAAATGGTTGGATGCAGGGGTAATTTACCCAATATCTAATAGTGCTTGGGTTAGTCCTGTCCAGGTAGTTCCAAAGAAAGGTGGCATGACGGTGGTTAAAAATAATAATAATGAACTTATTCCAACTCATACAATGACGGGTTGGAGAATTTGTATTGATTACCGTAAACTAAATAAAGCCACCAGGAAAGACCATTTTCCTTTACCTTTTGTCGATCAAATGCTACATAGATTGGCAGGCCATCCTTATAACTATTTCTTGGATGGATATTTGGGAAACCATCAAATTCCTATAGCACCAGAGGATCAGAAAAAGACTACCTTCACATGCCCTTATGGAACATTTGCCTTTAGGCGGATGACATTTGGGTTATGTAATGCTCCTGCCACCTTTCAAAGATGTATGATGTCAATCTTTTCGGACATGGTGGAAAAATGTATTGAAAATTTTATGGATGACTTTTCAGTCTTTGGACCCTCTTTTGATGGATGTTTACTTAATTTGGAAAGGGTTTTGAAAAGATGTGAGGGGTCAAATTTAATATTAAACTGGGAGAAATGTTACTTTATGGTGACAGAAGGAATAGTCTTGGGCCACAAGATTTAACGTCATGGAATTGAGGTAGATTGGGCCAAGATATCAACAATAGAAAATTTACCTCCTCCAGTGTCTGTTAAAGGGGTTCGAAGTTTCTTGGGCCATGCTGGATTTTAGAGGAGGTTCATAAAGGACTTTTCAAAATTTTTGAATCCCTTATGTACTTTACTTATGAATGGTGTGGTATTCAACTTTGATTCTGATTGTTTAAGAGCGTTTAACACATTAAAGGAGAAATTGGTATCTGCACCAATTGTTGTATCACGAAATGGGGAAATTCCTTTTGAATTAATGTGTGATGCTAGTGATTATGCAATAGGAGCAGTTCTTGGATAGCGAGTTGACAATGTATTCAGAATGATTTATTATGCTAGTCGAACCTTGAATGATGCTCAATTAAATTATGCAACTACTGAGAAGGAATTACTTGCAATAGTCTTTGCATTTGACAAGTTTAGGCCATATTTAATTGGTAATAAGGTGATTATTTACACAGATCATTCAACTATTAAGTATCTTATGACTAAAAAGGATGCTAAACCTCGCCTGATTCGATGGCTCTTATTATTGCAAGAGTTTGATATGAAAATTCGAGATAAGAAGGGACATAAAATCTAGTTGCTGATCATTTATCTTGATTGGAAAAAGAAGAAAAGCATAGTGCGAAAGAGGAGCCAATTGATGAAAATTTTCTGAATGAACAATTATTTTCAATTGAATGTGAAGAGAAGATACCATGGTTTGTAGATTATGTTAACTATTTGGTAGCTAAAGTTGTGCCTCCGGACATGTCAAGGTAGCAACTGAAACAGTTCTATTCAGAAGTGAAGCATTATTATTGGGATGAACCCATTCTTTTTCGTCATTGTACTGATCAAGTGATTAGAAGATGTGTCCCAGAAGAGGAAATGATTTCCCTACTTACTCACTGCCATACTTTACATTATGGTGATCACTTTGGGGGAACAAGGATAGCAGCAAAAGTTTTGCAATGTGAGTTTTATTGGCCTATGTTATTTAAAGATGCTAATGCCTTCGTTAAGAGTTGTTATCGTTGCTAAAGGACCAGTAATATATCCAGAAGAGATCAAATGCCAATGACTGGAATTCTGGAGGTTGAGCTATTTGATATGTGGGGAATAGATTTCATGGGACCTTTCCCATCATCTTATAATAATAAGTACATTTTTCTGGCAGTAGATTATGTTTCTAAATGGGTAGAAGCTGCAGAAAGTCCTACTTGTGATGGTAAGGAGGTCCTTAAATTTCTTCATAAGAATATTTTTACTCGGTTTGGTACTCCAAGAGCCATTATTAGTGACAGAGGCAGTCATTTCTGTAATAAATCATCCACAACTCAATGTGTTCATTATGGAGTTCATCACAGAAAGGCTCTATTTTATCATCCACTTGCTAATGGTCAAGCTGAAGTGTCAAACTGAGAAATTAAAAGTATTTTAGAGAAAACTGTAAACACATCAAGGAAATACTAGTCGAAAAAGCTTGATGATTCACTATGGGCATATCGCACAACCTTTAAGACTCCGATTGGTATGTCCCCATATCGGTTGGTATTCGAGAAGGAATGTCATTTACCAGTTGAACTTGAACATCAAGCTTATTGGGCAGTGAAAAAGTTGAATGTTGACTTATTTATGGCAGGGAAGAATAGGCTTCTAGAGTTGAATGAGCTTGGTGAATTTAGAAACGAAGCTTATGAAAATGCAAAGATTTATAAAAGAAAAGTCTAAGGCTTTTCATGATAAAAGGATAATTAGAAAGGATTTCTAATCGGGAGATAAAGTTTTGTTATTTAATTCCAGATTGAAACTGTTTCCAGGAAAACTAAACTCTAGATGGTCGGGACCCTTCACAGTTCTGGTCTCATTATGTTATGGAGCAGTACAGATTCATAACAAGAAATCATGACATTTTAAAGTAAATGGTCAGAGGTTAAAGCATTATCTAGAAGAACCGGTGGAAAAGTACAAATCAGTGATGGTTTTGGAACCTCTTTAAATGGGGTGGTCAGCGTCCGGCTAAATGACATTAACGATAGCGCTATAGGAGGCATTCCTATATTTAATTTTAGTTTTTATTAGTGGACAATTTTATTTTATTCTGGGATTTGTAAAGTTTATTTTATTAGAAAGTTTGTAAAAAAAATCTTGAAAATCATGAAAAAAGTTGTTTTTCAATTAGTTTTTGGGCCAAGTTGCGACTTGAACTAGCAAGATGTGACATTACACAAGTTAGAGAGCTATTAGAATTTGAAGGATGGACGGGTCCCGACTTGGGCTTATAAGTCGCGACCCTTGGCCAAATCAGAGAGCAAGGAGATTTTAAAATTAGGGGTGAGCCGCGACTTGAAGAAGCTGAGTCGCAGTGCCTGGAAACGAGACTGATGGAGAATTTTGATGCGGGCCACAACTTGAAGAAGATCGGTCACGACGCACCTGTGTCAGACAGAAGAAAATGGAATGAAGGAGAATTCAAGAGTGGGCAGATTTTTCTGATTTCAAGGCTTGTATTCAAGTTTTCATTGAAGAAATTTTTTGTAACGACCCAAATTTCCTAATAAGGTTTAGGACCTTGATTAGGAGGCCGGGAGGGCCATACTTGATTTACTGTATTATTATATGATTATATGCATGATTGTGTGGGTCATATTATTATATGATGATAAAGGCATGCATGGGACTATATACTCTGCTGTGAAGGTATTATGGTAATTTGGCTCATTGCGAGTGTAATTATGTACTTGTGTGTATATTGGTAGGCTAATGTTGAGACCACATTATTATGTGGATATATCTGTGATCTGTGACTCGAGACGATCCTAGTGAGCAAGGTAGCGGAAAGTCATGGCGGGGATTTATACCTGACTCGGGGTGAGCTTAGGGGTATAAATGGGAATTTAGCGAATATACTGGAGTCCATTTTGACATTGAGGAATAATATTGATAACTAATTAGGTATCGGGAATTAAGCGGGAAATATTAGAGAAACTCGAGGAATTAGCGGGAATTGGGTAAAATGACTAAAATGCCCTTAAGTGGATTAAAGGGTTTAGACTTAATGGGGAGGGCATACTAGTCATTTAGCTTACAGAAGTTAAGTAATACCAGGGCTTTATGTTAGTGGGATTGGTAGAATATTGGAGAAGTCTGAAAAAGAAAGAAAAGGAAGGGAAAAGAAAGAAGGGAAAACAGAGAGAGTTCTCTAAGTCGGTTTATGTTTTATTCACCAATTTCTTAAGTATTTCTGGAGTAAAACTAAGAGGAAAGTTATTCCAATTAAGCCACAAGGTTACTGAGCAAAGATTGAGGATTTGGCAAGGGTTTAGCAAGATTAGGCCATCACTTGAGGTAAGGTTCTGTAATGTCTTTAGTTGCTAGTTTGGATTTTGTTTCTGGTTTTTGAGCTATGGTGCTTAAGTTGAATTGGATGGAACTTTAGGGAATTCAGGCTTAAGACTGAGGAGAGGCAAGCCAAGAAGGTTTAGAGACAGCTTGTGGTCGAAATTCTATCAAAGGTATAAAGCCTAAACTCTAACTTTGTTGTTCAGCTGGTTTTGACTGAGTTTTAGAGCTTAGGAGTGGCTATGGTGAATTATGAGGTTATGGATGCATGTGCTTAAGTTCTAGATGTTTGGGGTGCTTGGGATGAGTGGGGTATGGTCATGAGGTTGTTTTTGAGTTTGGGAAAGAGTTGGAAGAGTTTTGGTTCGAGTTGGTTTGAGAAAAATCGCAGAAGAGAAAAATGGTGCTGGGCTGTCTGTGACTAGCACTACAGCGCTAGCCTTTAGGCGCTGTAGCGCTAGGCCATAATGCCGAGGGGACTTTGGCTTCTGTCTGTAGCGCTGTAGCGCCCTCCCAAGAGCGCTGTAGCGCTACCCTGCTTTCTAAAGGGGATTTTTGGGTTGTTTGCAAGGGTTTTTGACCTAGGGTTTGGGGTTTGGTTCCACAACCTTGTTTGGTGGAACTAGGACTTCCCGGGGGCTCGGGATTGGCCCCAGGGCTAGGTTTTGAACTTGGGGTTTATAATGACTTTGGCCATGATTGTGATTAGGTATGCGCTAGGGCTCGAGGGGGATCGTGCTCAAGGAGTCGAGGGATCAAAGCTAGTGAATTGAAAGGTAAGAAAGCTGCACCTGATTATGTGGTTAGGTTGGGACTAAGTGTTCCCTATGCTTGTATGTGTTGTTATGTGAATGTGGTTAACCATGTGAACACGATGGGACTAAGAGCTCCCGACATTTGTATATCATGTCATGGGATGGTATTATTATACCATGGGACATGCGATAACCGACCTAAGAGTGTCAGAATCATATATTTGCGCACTGGGCGCGGCTCAGCCACTGGTAGCTGAGGCAGCTTATCTATCACTGAGCTCAGTTTAGCTGGCCGGAGTCAGTGAGTATTACACTGGGGGCGGCTCAAGAAAGCCGAAGACAGTGTGTTAAATAGAGGGTGCGACTAAGGGCGTTGACCCTGAATATTATTTGATGGATTATGATTGTGAATATTGTGTTATGAACATGATTTGTTGGTTGTTTGGATGACGAACTTTTAATCTGTTGTGTGTTATCACTGATTGGATAAATGTTATGAAACGTTGAGTTCTTGGTTGTGCATTATGGGATATTTGATAAATGATGTTGATCTTGCTATGTTATCATGTTTTCTTGCTGGGCCTCAGCTCACGGGCGCTACGTGGTGCAGGTAACAGCAAGGGTAGGATGAATCAACCATGAGTTGGAGAGCTCTGGAGGCGAGGTGTACATTGTCAGCTGCTCGGTCGCCACGGTCGAGGAATTGTACAGGGACGGAAACCTATAATGTATATTTTGCCATTAGAGTGGCTTGAGTTATTTGTAACTCTCAGAATTTATTGTAACTAAGACGTCTAAACCCTGTCTTGAGTTTCCATGAGTTAAACCGTCATTTTTAATGAAAATAGCCTGTTTGTGACCAAAATCTTTTATTCCTAATCCGTTGATGGCATTGAATTCACACTTTGTTTAAATGACTTGATTAGCAAGTCTTGCACTATTTTAAACACACAGTGTAACGGTCTTGGTTATCAAGGGCGTTACATTTTTACTAAGGGATTGCATTGGATTGTTGGCCTGTTTGAGTATATTTAGTGTCCAAATCCGCACTTGGCTAGATTAGATTATATCATTCGACAAAACCAGCATACTCACAATTAATTGGGCAAGCTTCATGATTTTCATAGAGCTCAGGTTGATAGACAGAATGAGCTGGTTTACCGATTGTCAAACCAAGAGGCGGACCGCCAGTACTTCCCTTATCCACCGCCTTGGCATCCATTTCCAGATCCAGCGCCATTTTAGAAGTGATTCGCACCAGGTAAGTTTTCTTTCTTTACTTATTTTTAAACATTGAGGACAATGTTTAGTTTAAGTTTGGGGGAGGGAGCTTATTTTGTTTGTTTGTTTCGTTTTATGTGATTTGTTTAGTTTTTGTTAATGTTTAGAGTTTTGTTTTAGTCTGTTTAGTTTCAACATGAATAATGATTGACAACAATTGCCGATGAGAATAAAACGAATGTTATGAGTATAATTCAAAGAAAATGAAATCTGAAAACAAAATCTGTGTGCTTGATTGAACCCTCCGTTAGTTAATTTTAATTTAGATAACATTTGTTGAATATCTTGTCATGATGTTAAATTTATGTTTTTGATATTGATTATGCTTGCTGAAACTAGTTAGTGGAATGAGGAATGGAAAGTAGAAATTATTTTCTATAATTCTAGAACTTCCTTACTTGTTATTTGAGGCGAAATAATATATCATGTATGCTTAGGAATATGATTTAGGCTATCATTTGGATTGTTTGAGCTTTTCTTGCTAACCTTAAGTTACTTAATCCTTTGTTTACCCCTGTTGAGCCTAATCTTGTATGTTTTTGTTCTAAACCATCATTTAAGCCTAATACTTGCAACTTTGTTATATATCCGTCCCTAATATACTATGAGCACATGATTGAGAAAAAATTATGGGGATTGATGTGTAATGGGGTTTAATTGTGATTTGAGTGGGTCCAGAAAATGAAAAGTGAAAAAAATTAGAGAGTATATATATTGAATTTTTTTTTCTTCAATACACTCCCAATATGAATATATAAATAAAGATTGGGGGAGTGTAGTTATTATTAATATATATATATATATATATCTAAAGAAAGAAAAAAAAAAGAAGAAAGGGGATTATGGGATTGTATTATTATGGAAGTAAAGTTAGTGAGTTTTGGTCATGTGGTTATAGTAAAGTGAGCTTAAAAATTACTTTGTCAACTACCTTTACCTTAGCCATCGTTACAAGCCTATAAAAGTCTTATTGATTCTTATTCATATCATGATTTATATTAGTGGAGAATTGCAAGTAAGTGAGCTTATGGAATTACTTGGTTTTAATGGATCGATTGGAAAGAAATTTGGTGAGCATAATTGATTTCGAATATGTTTATTTAATGATCATGAGTTGATAATCCAAAATGTTAGTAGACTAAAGTGTGTTGATGGAGTGTTTTGATCAAAATTCTAGATTGAATAAACCGTTGAGTAGTTTTATGAGAATTATATGATTAACATTCATGATTTTGAGGCATAATTGTTATTGTTGGTATAATTCATGTTGTTCGAGCCTAGGTTTGTTTGAGGGCGAACAAAGAGTAAGTTTGTGGGAATTTGATAACTTCATTTTAACGTCATTTTAGAATGTGTTTTTGTGGTAATCTTGAGTCTTTATGTGTTTTTTGTACAAGATTACACTTTTGTTTGTCTTTGTTGTAGGATGGTGCGATAAATCATGAGAATAATGTAAAATGAAGTGAAAATGCTCAAAAAATGAGGCTCTTAGCGGTTGTTGGACTCAAAATGATGCTAAGGATGATTAAAAGACGGGTTTTGATGAAGAGATGAGTTTAAAGACCTAATCTGAGAAAATATTGAATTAGGGTCGCGACTCAAGGCGAAGTCAGAGACACATAGCTGCTGGATGGAATTAGTGTCGCAACATGGACTTACAAGTCGCGACTCAAGGGGAAAATAGAGGCTCACGTAAGGGAAAAATTAGACACGGGCCGCGAATTGATGATGTTTAAGTCGCGGCGCTTGAGGATTTACACAGAAGAAAAAAGTTCAAAAATAGACACGGGCTGCGACCCAGCGAAGGCCAAGCCACGACCCGCATAGAAAAAAATCATAGTCTTTGTTATTTTTGACTATAAATTCATATTTAGGGTTTAATTAAGTCAAAAGGTTAGTTATTAATTACTTTTTTAAAGACTAATTGTGATTCTTAGGCTAGTTATTCTGCAGTTTTATATTTTTCTTTCTTCTTTAAGCTTATTAATTTTATGTTTTTTAATTATTATTTTGTTTATTTAGTCATGTCTCATATGAACTAAACAATTTTGATATAGGGTTTATTGTAGTCACTTGGATTTCTATCTAATTTAATTATGATGTTCTATTAATTTTTATTCTCTATTCTAATCTATATAATGTGTGTTTAATGCTATTATATACTTGATCAATATTTGCTTGATTTTATGATTTTGATTTGAAATTCAAAAGATGAGAATTTAATATTCTATCATTATATAGACATAGGTTGCATATTGGACGAAAGTACCTGTATGACTTGTGTAGCAATTAGGTTTCCATGGTTAATGCCCTCTATATGTTTAAGTTTATCATAGAGATGTAGAAAACCTGCATATAGGTTGAGATCTTATATCGATTTAGGTTAACCTGCTATTAGAATAGGAAGAAAGAAATCTAGAATTGATTAATAAAATTAGTAGAACGAAAAGTTGATGAAATTAACACCATAGGTATTTTTAATAGTGATTTTAAATCTTTTAATTAGTTGTTTTTGTTCAAAGTTATTTTCAACTTTAAAATAAATTCAAAAATCAAAATTTTAGTTGCCAAATAGAAATTGAAAGAATAATTGTTGGTAATTGGAAACCAGTCTTCGTGGGATCGATACTCTACTTATCATATATTACTTGAATCGATTATGTGCACTTGCGTATATATATATATAAATATTTTCGCAATAATCGGTCGAACAAGGTCTCCCAGTAGCTCGCTATAAACACTCCACGGAAGACCAGAACAATAATCAATTATGCCACTAGTTGGACTTATTCAGTGAGCTCAGGGACCATGCATTACTGAGAAACACAACGTACCAACAGAAGATCGCTAGACACTTTAAAAAAAATACAAGAGTTAGAACTTTCAAGGAAAGAGATTGGGTTTTGTATAGAGTCTTTCAAAACACACAGTAACCTGGGACCGAGAAGCTTGGACCAACTTGGGAAGGCCCATACCAGGTAACTAAAATTGTATCACGAGGAGCATACAAATTCCAAGCCCGAGATGAATGACCCATTGGCAATAGCTGGAATGCGATCCATCTCAAATAGTTTTCTTCAATTATTTTTTTTTTACAAAACACTTTTCAATTGACCTTTTTTTTAATTCTCTTTCCAAAATATCTACTTAGTTAAGCATCAGAGATTCAATGGCTCTGTCGTTTACTATGTTCCCAGGTGTAGCCTTGAAGTTTGCTAGTCCGCCAAATAAGACAATGAAGCCATTCGACTCCCGTAAGTGTTTTAATTCTAGTCAATTTTATCTCATACACAATACTGACTTGAGTGTCGGTGGGTGTAATGTCCTGAATTATCTATTAAGGCTGAGTGCCTAGATTACTGTGCCAGGAGGGCATAATCAGATTTATATGTTGAATTAATTGGATACATATGCGACTATGCGGTATAAATGATTTATATGGTAATGTGAATATTTATGCATGTGTTATGTGTATTAAATATGCATGCAAGTCCATTTTTGTAAATTGGGGCATATTTGTAATTTTTGTCCTGTTGAGGGTATATTTGTATTATGTATACGTTATGAGTGAGACTCCAGTTTTATGGGGATACATTTGAGATGTGTGGTTCGAGGCGATCCTAGTGAGTGGATTAGCGGAATAGTCACAACGGGGTTAAATACCTGTCTCAGGGTGAGCCTAGGGGTATTCTGGGAAACTTAGTGCGTATTTGGGGTTTATCAGCTAACGAGTAGTTACTTAATGACTATTTGGGGTATGTCGGGATTAATTAGGGATTTATAGTACAATTTGAGGATTAGTAGGAAAGGTGGGAAATGACGGTATCACCCTTGGGGCATTAAATAGTAAGGCTTGGAGTTAGGGGTACTTAGGTATTTTGGTGTTAAGGATAGCATTAGGCCACCTCGAGAAACCACCAGAAACACTTAGATCACTCTATCTCTCTCCCACGTTTGCTCTCTTTCACTCTCATAGTTGAAGCTTTGGAAGATTGAAAGGGAAGAGCACTAAATCTTTGAATTTTGGGGCAAGGATTGCTATGGAAATTGAAGCTTAGTGGAGCTGGGAGCTTCTAAGCTTAAGGGAGCACTTAGAATTGATGTGAACAGAGGTAATTGGATGTTTTAGGTTATGAGTTTTAAAGCCTTTAAGTTTTTCTGAATTCTTGGTTCCTATGAACTTTTAGGTTGAGTTTTTGTGTTTGTGCTGCTGTGTGTGTAATATTGAGGTTTTGGGACTTAATTGTATCTTGGTTTCTTGTTTAGTAAGGATTTTGATAACTTTTTCTTGGGGAAAACGCAAGAAAAATGTTGAAATTTCTAGGTTCGCGGGGTTGCGCCGTAGCGCTGTTCTTGGAACACCGCGTCCCGCATTAACTCAGAGGCCTGAGGGGTTCAGTAAACTGCCTTAACACCGCAGCGCTGGGTGGGTTGTCCCGCGGCGCATGTCTAGGGAAATGAGGGCTTAGACTCTCTGAATTGGAGAGGGTCGCGACGCTTGGTTAGGGTGTCGGAGCTCAAATAGAGAACATTGGCCAATTAAGTTTTTTAAGCTCAAAAACTCAAACTTAAATGTTTAGGAAGGATTCTACTACCCGTTTTAGTAGAATTCGAGATCTCGAAGGCAAGAAATACACCTTGAAACTCTTAAATAGTCTAAGTGATTAATGGTTATCGTTTTTGCTTGTGACTAGGTTATACCACAAAGGCTCGAGAATAGGGATCATGCTCGGGATTTCCATATGCTATCTGCTCCGAACTCGAGGTAAGAAAACTGCACTGCGTTGTGATCGGGGTTTAGACCCCTGTTAATAAATATGACTATGACTATGACTATATGTGAGAATATGGCTTTAGTTGTATTTGATAATATCCGGTAGGGCATGGTTCTATATGCTGCATTTAATTGCGTGTTGTGCAATATATATGTGATTATATCTTTTCTGAAATCCCGATCTAAGGGCGCTGGAGTTAACAGCAAGCGTGTAGAACGTAGCCCGACCTAAGCATGCTGGGGTCGGCTATAAGACCAGAGGACTCGGCCTAAGGGTGTCGGGCCTGAACGTTATACAAATGAACAGAAGTGTTGATTGTACTTAACTAGCTGTATTAATTATTGAGATTGGATTATGTGTTTGATTGAGAAAATTATTACTACTAAAGCTTATCGCTTATGTCTTGTTTTTTATTGAATTTATCGATTTAAGTTTACTATTTATATATTGTTGCTTGTGTGTACCTGTTGATTTAAGTTTTCTTGCGGAGCCTTGGCTCACGGGTGCTTTGTGATGCAGGTAAGGGTAATGGTAAGCTGGACCAGCCATGAGTTGGAGAGCTTCCGAGGCGGTGTGTACATATGCAGCCTACTCGACTGCCACGACCAAGATAGCTTGGGAGGAACTAGGGTTGAACCCTATTTTTTCGCTTAGAACAGTTAATTTGTATTTTATTTGTCTGTTATCAGTCTGTAAACAATTTTTGGGATCCCGTGTATAAACTTAATATTTCAATGAAAAATAATTACTTTGTTGACAAAAATTTTTAATACCTAACCTTGATTTAGTCTTTAATTACACATTTAAGTCCAAATGACTTGCTTAGCGAGTTAAGCACTATTTTAAACACTCAATGTAACGGTCTTGGCTAACTAGGGCGTTACAACTTGGTATCAAAGTCGTCTAGGGTTAAGGGTTCTTGAAGACTGGCTGGGCATGTACACTTGCCGCTAAAGATAAGCTTGACTCACGGTTTGGTATCTAATAGCGTGACTATGTGCTTAATTGTTTAAATAGAACATATGTTCCTTTTCTGTATGCTAGAATAAAGAGCATGTTGTATATAAATGTATTTTGTGGGAGTAAGGCTTGATAATTGTCGCATGAACGCTATAGACTTGTGTCATGGTATGCTTATTGTACTTGGTTATTATGTTGTTTGGCCCTGCTCATGGTATATTTCTAGATATGAATATCCTTCCCGATAGGTCAAGTCATTGACTGTAGACAAATTCAGAAATTTTGTTACCAAGGCAGTCAATTGGACCAGGCATGATTAATATTGGGGTTGCAGATGATAATCAGGGCTAGAACTCCCCATCTTCCCCTGGAATGGGCAACAGATGTTTGATGGCATGCAAGCAAGATTGCAAAATTAGGAGGAAGAGATTAGGTGGTTGAGATATCGGTTTCCGTCAAGGAACGCAGCTTTGTATGTTTTGACAACAATGACACAAGTTTCGGTTCAACCTAAGGGTGGGAACAGATGGGAACTACTGTATGAAAGATTCTAGAAGCATTATCCTCCAGTTTTTGAGGGAGGCTTATGTAACGTCCCAAATTTTCTATTAAGGTTGAGTGCCTTGGTTACTGTGCCAGGAGGGCATAAGCGAGTTTATATGTGGAATTAATTTAATATATGTGTGATTATGTGGCATAAAATATTTATGTGGTAATGTGACTAGATATGCATGTTTATGTGTATTAAATATGCCTGTGGGCCCATTTCTGTAATTTTTGACCTGTTGAGGGTATATTTGCATTATGTATGTGTTGTGAGTGAGACCCTGTGACAATCAGAATCCCGTGATTCGTAAGGGGAAAGACCGGGTAAAGCTATGCAATCCCACACCACCTGGGGAAGGTCAAGTGTGATGATTCTAAGACTGTGTATGTATGGGACTACACAGTTGAACATGGCTTAAATGGATTGATGGGTACTACCTATATCAACAAGATGCATATTCTTTACGATAGCCCATCACTTAAGAACTGCAAAGTTAAACGTGCTTGACCTGGAGTAATCTCAAGATGGGTGACCTCTTGGGAAGTTTTCCCAGGAAGTGTGCGAGTGAGGACAAAGCACGCTGGAAAGACTCGTGTTTGTTTGGAGGGCCAGTCGTCATTCCAGGAAGCAACCATAGTGACGTGGGGCGTTACAGACCCCCAGTGTTATGGTGATATATTTAAGATGTGTGGTCCAAGACGATCCTAGTAAATGGATTAGTAGAATAGCCACAACGAGGTCAATACCTGACTTAGGGTGAGCCTAGGCGTATTATGGGAATGTAGTATGTATTCAAGGTTGATCGGGTAACGGGTAATTATTTAGTGATTATTTGGGTATGTCGGGATTAATTGGGAATTTATAGGGCTACTTGAGGATTAGCAGGAAATGTGTCAAATGACAATTTTCCCCTTGGGGCCATTAAAGGATAAGGTTATGCTTAAGGGGCATTTCGGTCTTTTGTTAAAAGGATAGACTTAGTTAAGTTAGAAGACCTTAGAAAATAAGGGAAAAAGGTACAAGCACTCTATCTCACATTTCTTTTCACTCTTCCTCTATGTTTTTCTCCCAGAGATTGAAAGTGTAAGAATTTTGGAGCTTTTAACTTAGTGATGATCTGAATTAGATTTGAATTAGATCTGAATTGCAGCTAGGAGTACCAGTAGGAAAGGGGGGATTTAGATTCTGCTGAGATTCAGTTGTATGGAGGTCTAACCTTCAGTTATTTAAGTGTTATTTGTGAGTTTTGAATTTTGAATTTTGATGTTTAGGAATATTTTAGAAGCTATAGGTTGTTATTTATCGTGTATCTGAAGTGCTGGAATGATTTGGATGGTCTATTTGGGGTAAAAAATGAGTTTGGAATGGTTTGGGAGAGGTTTGCGATTTTTGAAATTGTTATTTTTCTTGGTTCACGGGGTCGCGCCGCGACGCTATTCTTGAGCGTCGTGGCCTGCATGAACCCTAAAGGGTTAGGGGGTTTTCTGAATTGCCCAGGAACCACGACGCAGGTTGAGGCATACCACAGCTCATGTCCCCCAGGTGAGAGCCTCGAGCTCTCTGACTTGTAGAGGGTTGCGGCGCCTTTGAGGAGGACCATGGCTCAAATAGAGAATATTGGCCAATTAAGGAGCTTAAGCTCGGGAACTCAAATCTAAAGGCATAGGAAGGATTCTACTACCTAGTTTAGTAGAATTCGAGGTCTTAGAGGCTAGTATATTATTATGAAGCCTCTAATTGATTTATGTTTTGATAGTTATTTGTTATTACGTTATGACTTGGTTTTATCGCTAAGGCTCGAGATTGGGGATCGTGCTCGGGATCGCCGTGTACTGTCAGCTCGGGACTCAAGGTAAGAAAATTTTTGTGCCCGTAGTGTAGGGCATGACCCGATTATCTATGATTTTATTGTGCTCAATTTTATGTGTAATTGTTTGTAACTATTACATCATACATGTGTTTGTGACGGAGCAGCAAAGGCCGGGAGCGACAAAGGCTGGGATCGACAAAGGTCAGAAGCGGCAAAGACTAGGATCGACATTAAGCATACTGAATGTAGGCCGTTAGGGTGAGGACCTCTAAGGGTGCCATACTCACCTACTTAGTTAAGACTGTGAATTTGGTGCCTGGATATCACCCTGACCGACTTAGGCCACTGTTGTGAATTCTAATAGAAACATGTAGAATGTCTGTTGTGTTTGATTAGTTATGCATTGTTGAAATAAATTATTATATGCTGTGCTGTGAAGTTTTCTTGTTGGGCCTCGGCTCACAAGTGATCTATGGTGTAGGTAAGGGCAAGGAAAAGGTCGATCAACCATGAGTTGGAGGGCATGGAGCGGTGCATACATGTTTGGCCTACCTAGTCACCACAGTTGGGGTAGTTTTGAGGAACGATTTGTAAATGACAGATTTTGTCGCCCAGGTCGAATGTATAATGACTTTTGATTTGTAAATATGTCTTAAACAACATTTTGGGTTCCCATGTAACTTTCCTATAATTTTACTGAATGTTTAAACCTTTTTATGAAAGTTTTATTAAATGAATCATTATTTTAACTTAATCACATTTTTGGGTCTAAAGCTTTGCTTAGCGAGTTGATTGTACATTTTAAAATCACGTGGTAATGACTCTAGGGTAGTAGGACATTACAACTTGGTATCAGAGCGATCAAGGGTTTATGGTTCCTGAAGATTTACCAAACATGTACGCTCGTTGCCAAAGGCAAGCTCGACTCAGGGTTGGTTTGTATAAAGTGAAATATCTGTCTAACTTCTTATCATAATTGCCTTTTCTGCATGTTAATTTAGAGAGCATGAACATTATAGACTTGTGTCCTGGTATGCTTATTGTATGTGGCTATTGTGTTGTTTGGCCCTGCTCGTGGAGTAGTTTCAGATATGATCATCATGCCTAATAGGTTAAGTCATTGACTATAGACATATTCAGAAGCTATGTATCCAAGGCAGTCAACTGGACCAAGCATTGTTAATACTGGGGTTGAGAATGATAGTCGGGGCCAAAATCCTCCACCTGCCCCTGGGATTGGCAGCACATGTGTGCTGGCATGCAAGCAAGAATGCAAAAGAAAGAGGAAGAGATTAGGTGGTTAATACAGCGAGTTTCGTCAGGGAACGCTGCCCCGTGTGTTTTGGCAACAAGGGCACCAATTTTGGTTCAACCAGAGAGTAGGAACAGATGGGAATTGCTATATGAAAGCTTCCAGAAGCATTATCCTCTAGTTTTCGAGGGAGGCTTTGATCTGTTTTGAGTTGAATAGTTGATGGGCATGATTAGCTCCATCCTTGACTACATGAGAGTGGTAGGCAATGATAGAGTGGCTTGTGCCATGTACATGGTGTGGGAGGATGCCCGAATGTGGTGGGAAGTTGTATCCTAGACCTGGAATGTTGTCATAATGGGTTGGGAGGAATTTAGAAAATTTTTTAACGAGAGGTGCTACTGTGACGCAGTTCGAATCACGAAGAATTTGATGGGTTGGCCAAATTTTCTTTTGATGGGAAGTTTATGAATATGGTTCAAGGTAGTAAGACAGTGATAGAGTATGTCAAAGAATTTGATGGGTTGGCCAAATTTGCTTTTGATTTGATACCAATGGATGTGGCTTGAAAGGAATGATTTATTCAAGGACTGAACCCTAGGGTAGCCCAGAGAGTTAGGAAGGCTCCAGTCCATGAGATTTCTACCTACGCTCAGGGAGGACCCTTGCTATAGAGAACTCATGAGGTGAGATATGGAGCGAGGGTGCCATAGGGCAGGAAGCTCAAACAATGGTACCCCCATTTTCAGGATCAAGTAGGGGCGGAGGCCCCAATAACTGGAAAAGAAAGGCCCCTGATAGTTTTACTACTCTTGGTTCTGACAGGAGGGGTCATAGTATTCAGGCTGGCCACCAAGGTTGCAACGAAGTCTGGAGAAGGTGCAGGAGACGCCAACTGGGAGAATACCAAGTGAAGACATGTCTTCTATGTTGAATAGTTGGGCACTTCAAGAGGGACTTCCTGAGATTGAAGAGGGGAGAACCAATGAGTGCTGATAGCCCGACTCCAACTCGAGTGTCTGCCTTAATGCAGTCAGAGTGCGAGGCTGGTTCCTCGGAGATGATAGATTGGCTTTCTAGTTCTCGTTCATTTATATTGTACTGATTGAGTTTGGTGCTTCATATCTCTCAGTGGAGACATAGAAATGTGGTACAAATTGTATGGTTATTATGCTATGGGGCTTGAGGTCTTGTGTTTGCTAGGGAAAGTTGGTAATTTCCAGGAGATGGGTGATAGTATTATGGGTAGAAAGTTAACAACAATAATTGATTGAGATGGTCATATAAGGATTTTGGTGTAGTAAAGTATGGATTAGTTTGCCAAATAAGGGACAACCATGGACTATAAGAGGGGAGGGTGACTTCCGGGTTTAAAAGGAAAGGACCCGGTTGCGTTCACAAGATGCCTAGCTATTGCGGTGGGTACCACAAGGAATTATGTCAGCTAGACTGGAGGAAAACTGGATCGATCAGTGAGGTTTCAGATAGGTGTATAAAGATTCGCCATGATTGCTGTCCCGACTAGGAAATTGAATGTGTTATGAGATTAAGACAAGAATAGAACCAGTATCAGGGACATCATGAAGAATGATGCTAGCTGAGCAGAACGAATTAAAGGCTCAGCCAAAGAAGTTATTTTACTTAAGGGTGATCAGACTAAGCATCTCACCATGGGAAATGTCAACGCCATTTGTTAAGGAGAAGGCCAAGTCTGCGAGAGTGTATATTGCATATGGATAGCCAAATAAGGTAATTGTTAAGAATAGATATCCATTGCCAAGAATGAAGGATTTATTTGCTCAGTTGAAAGGTAGGACAATGCTCACAGGAATTGACCCTCGATCTGGTTATTACAAGATAAGGTTTAAGGAAAGAGACATTTCAAGAATTACCACTTGCGCCAGGTATGAGGTGATGGGTTTTCAGTGAAGGCTCTCGAATAGACCAATGATGCAGCGTGTAATGCCCTGGATAGCCAAGACCGTTACACTATGTGTTTATAAAAGTGCTAGACTTGCTAATCAAGTCAATTAATTAAAAACATATTACTGAAACTATAATGGAACTAGGGTTAAAAGATTTTTGTCTCAAAAGCTGCATTTCTTAAAAATAACATTTTCAGTTTACACGGGATCCATAAAATAATAAGATTAAAACAATATACAAAGATTCAAGATTTAAATACAATAATTAGCCATTCTAAGGCAAAACAGGCTGTTAGGCATTCCCTGTCCTGATCCACTCCTCGGCCATGGCGACCGATCAACAGACTATGTACATTCAGCCCTGCATCTCTCCATCTCAGGATTGGACTAACTTTCCTTTGCCTTTACCTGCACCACGCAACACCCGTGAGCCAAGGCCCAGCAAGAAAACACAACAACAGAGCATAATCAATCAATAAACAATCCACTATCTCATATCACATAAGCAAGTTGTCATTAGACCAAACATCCATGATAATCAAGTATTCAGCATACCAAACATATCATTCCATATCAATAATTGATCACAAATGATAACTAGGGTTAGCACCCTTAGGCTGCAAACTCTAATTATCCCATTGACTCCGGCCCATTTAAACCGAGCTCAGTGAATATTAAGCTGTCCTCGGCTACCAGTGTCCAAGCCGCGCCCTGTGTGCAAATATTGTATACGGCACCCTTAGGCAATTTATCACATGTCCCATAGCATAATACCATCTATGACATTATACAGATATCGGGAGCACTTAGTCCCATCATAAACATATAACCGGGTGGAGTTTTCTAACCTTTATATTCACTAGCTTCGTTCACTTGATCCTCAAGCATGATCCCTCTTGAGCCCTAGCGTACACCTAGTCACAGCCATAGATCAGAATCATCACCAAAACTCAAGTCCAAAGCCTAACCTCGGGACCATTCCCGAGCCCTCAAGAAGTCCCAATTCCACAAAACGGGGTGGTGGAATCGAACCCCGAACCCCCGGGCAAAAACCCTTGAAAATAACTCAAAAACCCTCTTCTGGAAGCAGGGTAGCGCTACAACACTCTTTGGAGGGCGCTACAGCGCTACAAGTAGAACCGAAAAACCCCCAGACAACCTAGCCTAGCACTACAACGCCCAAAGGCTAGCGCTAGTCACAGAACTAGCTACCCTGCATTTTTCCTTCCTGCGATTTCCCCGAGCCAACCCTTACCAAAACTTTTCCAATCTTCAAAAAAACTGAAAAACAAGCTTATCAACATACTCCACTCATCCCAAGCATCCCAAATACACAAAACCCAATCACATGCATCCGTAAACATAGAATTCACCATAGATGAACCTAGAGTTCAAAAACTCAGCCAAACAACAGAACTTCAGAATTCAAGTGTCCAAGCTCAAAGTTTCTTACCTTTAATTGGAAATTTGATGTTAGGATATCCTCTACTCTTCCTTGGCTTCCTCCTCCTCAAACCCCTGGCATGAATTCCCTAGAATTCCCATCAAATTCTACTTAGATATCATAGTTCAGCACTAAAACCAGAAAGTGAAGAAAACCTCAAAGTCTTACCTCCACTGAATGAATTGCCCTGCCAATTCCTCAAGCTTAACTTAGAAACCTAATTGCTCAGCTTGACCTAGCTCTCCTCTGAACCTTATCTCCAAAAGACCCCAAGAAATGGTGGAGAAGAGCCTAAACTGACCTTGCTTTTCTTTTCTTTCTTTTCTTTCCTTTTCTTTCCTTCAGACTTCTATTTCATTCTACAAACTCCACTAAGCATAAAGCCTCAGTTATGCCTATCCTTTATAATCCAAATGACCACAATACCCTCCCTTAAATCCTAAGTCTTTTAATCCACCTAGGGGCATTTTGGTCATTTCACCCAATTCCCGCTAATTCCTCAAGTGTCTCTAATATTTATCGATTACTTCCCGATACTTAATTAATCACCAATTATATTCATCAATGTCAAAATTAACACCAATATATTCTCTAAATTCCCATTTATACCCCCAGGCTCGCCCCGAGCCGGGTATAAATCCCCACCGTAACTTTTTCGCTTAACCGCTCACTAGGATCGTCTCGAATCACAGATCACAAATATATCCACATAATAATGTGGTCTCAACAATTTATCACATTTATATAAAGTTATGCCCTCGACGGGCCAAAGTTACAATTTTGCCCTTTCTAACCTAATCAGGGCCTACATGCATACTAATACACATAGTCATGCATCTCAATTATTCAAATAGTCATATAACATACTTTTAATTATTAAATCACATATATTCCAATTATGCCCTCCTGGCACACTAAGCAAGGCCCTTAAGCCTCATTAGTAAATTTGGGTCGTTACAACTATCCCCTCCTAATGAGAATTTCATCCTCAAAATTTACCTGAATAACTCGGGATACTGATCCCGCATCCCTGTCTCAAGATCCCAGATCGCTTCCTCGACCCTACTATTCCTCCACAACACCTTGACGAGAGGAATCATCTTATTCCGCAATACTTTATCTTTTCGATCCAAGATCTGAATCAGTTGCTCTTCATAAGCCAATTCTGTTTGTAACTCCAAGTGTTCATACCTCAACACATGAGTCACATCTGAGACGTACTTCCGGAGCATAGAAACATGGAATACGTCATTAACTCTAGACAACGATGGTGGCAAGGCTAACCTGTAAGCCACCTGACCAATCCTTTCCAGGATCTCAAATGGTCCAATGAACCTATGACTTAGCTTGCCCTTCTTTCCAAACCTCGTCACCTCTCGCAGAGGTGAAACTCGAAGGAACACGTGGTCCCCAACCTGGAACTCCACGTCCCTACGCTTAGGATCAGTGTAGCTTTTCTGTCTGCTTTGAGAGGTGAGCATCCTAGCTCGGATCTTCTCTACAGCTTCACTTGTTCTCTGAACCATGTCTGGTCCCAAATACTTCCTTTCACCCATCTCATCCCAATGAATGGGTGATCTACACTTCCTCCCATACAACAAGTCACAGGGAGCCATTCCGATCGTTGATTAATAACTATTGTTATATGAAAATTCAATCAACGGAAGGTACTTACTCGATGAACCCTCAAAGTCAATCACACACGCTCTGAGCATATCCTCCAACACCTGGATCATCCTCTCAGACTGTCCGTTAGTCTGACAATGAAAGGCTATACTGAACTTCAACTGAGTTCCCAAAGATTTCTGCAAACCACTCCAAAACTTGGAGGTGAAGATCGGATCCCGGTCTGACACTATAGACTTAGGAACCCCATGGAGACGTACGATCTCCCTCACATACAACTCGGCATACTGATCCACAGTATATGTCAATCTGACTAGAAGAAAATGGGCTGACTTGGTATACCTGTCCACTATCACCCACACTGAGTCATGAAGCCCCACTGTTCTGGGTAAACCTCCCACAAAATCCATAGTAATGTCCTCCCATTTCCACTCGGGAATACCCAAAGGCTGAAGCAACCCTGCTGGTCGCTGATGCTCAGCTTTCACCTGCTGACAGGTTAAGCATTTGGAAACGTACTCCACCACATCCTTTTTCATCCCAAGCCACCAATATAACGTCCATAGATCCTGGTACATCTTTGTGGTACTCGGATGAAGTGAGTACGACGTCGTATAAGACTCATCTAGTATCTCTCGTCTGATTCCCTCATCAGCTGGAACACAAATCCGTCCCTGATACCGCAGCAAACCAACCTCAGAAACAGAATAGTTCGTAGCTACTCCTGCTAAGACATCCTCCCTAATCCCCTGTAACTGAACGTCTGCCAACTGTCCTTCTCTTATCCGCTCTAGCAGGGTCGACTGCAGAGTAATATTGGCCAAACAGCCTACCACCAACTCTATCCCCACTCTGACCATCTCATCAGCTAACTCCCTTGAGATCTGAATGGAACTATATAGCTGACTTGGGACTCTGCGGCTCAATGCATCCGCTACCACATTGGCTTTCCCCGGATGGTAAAGAATATCACAGTCATAGTCCTTTACCAACTCCAGCCAACGCCTTTGTCTCATGTTGAACTCCTTTTGTGTAAAGAAATACTTCAGACTCTTATGGTCAATGTATACCTCAGACTTCTCCCCATACAGATAATGTCGCCAAATCTTCAGTGCGAATACCACCGCTGCTAACTCAAAATCATGGGTAGGATACCACTGCTTATACTCCTTTAGCTGTCGTGATGCATAAGCTATAACCTTATCATTCTGCATCAACACACAGCCTAATCCCAACCTTGATCCATCACAATAAACAACAAACTTCCCTTCCCCCAAAGGAAGACTCAACACAGGCGTTGTAATAAGCCGTCGCTTCAACTCTTGAAAACTATCTTCGCACTTGTCTGACCAGATAAACTTCAAATTCTTCCGTGTTAATTCTATCATCGGTGCCGCTATCTTTGAGAAACCCTTTATAAATCGTCAGTAGTAACAAGCTAGACCCAGAAAACTCCGCACCTCTGAGGCGTTCTTTGGCCTCGGCCAATCCCTAACTGCCTCTACCTTAGATGGATCTACCTTAATCCCATCCGCACCCACTACATGTCCAAGGAATGTCACTTCTGGTAGCCAAAATTCACATTTCTTAAACTTGGCGTACAACTGATGCTCCCTCAACTTTTGAAGAACCTGTCGAAGATGAAGCTCGTGCTCTGCCTCTGAGCTGGAATATACTAAGATGTCTTCGATGAACACAATAACGAACTGATCCAGAAAATCCTTGAGGACCCTGTTCATTAGATCCATGAAGGCTGCTGGGGCATTGGTCAAACCAAATGACATGACCAGAAACTCATAGTGCCCTTACTACATTCGGAAGGTGGTATGTCCTCATCCTTGATCCTTAGATGGTGATAACCAGATCGAAGATTAATCTTTGAGAACACCATCTTACTCTGCAGATGGTCGAACAAGTCATCAATCCTTGGTAGGGGATACTTATTCTTGATAGTCAACTTGTTCAATTCCCGGTAGTCTATACACATTCTCAAAGTCCCCTCCTTCTTCTTCACAAATAAAACTGGAGCACCCCATGGCGAGTAACTAGGCTTGATAAACCCCAAATCTAGAAGTTCCTGCAGCTGTATCTTCAATTCTTTCAGGTGCCCTCGACACTAGCTCTATCCCTAGCGCCAACTCAATGACAAACTGAATTTCTCTACGCGGCGGAAACCCTGGCAAGTCCTCAGGAAACACATCTAAGAAATCGCAAACCAATCTGGTCTCCTCCGGTCCTACTGGTGAAACCCTAGTGGTATCTACCACACTAACTAGAAAGCCTATGTATCTACCCTATAACAAGTCTCTGGCTCTCAACACCGATATCCTGGGTACGCGGGGTCCATGCACCGCTCCCACAAAAACAAAGGGATCCTCGCCCTCTAGCTCGAAAGTCACCATTTTCTTTCTGCAGTCAATGGTAGCCCCATATCTAACCAGCCAATCCAGACCTAGAATCATATCAAAGTCCTCCATATCCAACTCAATCAAGTCTACTGATAACTCCCTACCATCAACTATCACTGGCAGTGCTCTAATCCACCTTCTAGACACTACTAGTTCCCCTGTAGGCAAAATAGTCCCAAACCCTAAAACACAATACTCACTAGGTCTACACAGTCTATCAATCACCTTACTAGAAACAAATGAGTGTGTAGCATCAGAGTCAATCAATACATTAAAAGGAGTGCCAGCACTAGAAAGCTGACCTGTCAATACCGAGGGACTAGCCTCGGCCTCCGCCTGCGTCAGGGTGAACACTCGAGTTGGAGTCAAGTTATCCACCTTCCCCGCATCTCCCTTCGTCACTGTCGGGCAATCTTTCTTGAGGTGTCCCACCACCCCACACACATAACAGGCCTGAGCCTGACACTCACCCGGATGGCGTCTTCTGCACCTTGTGATCTCAGGATAAGTCCTCCATGTATCACCGCCTCCCTGACGGCCACCCTGAGAACCCCGACCTCTCCTATCAGGACCAGGAGCGATTGAAGCATCAGGAGTCTTCCTCTTCAAATCACTGGGGCCTCTGCCCCTACCAGAACCAGCATATGGAGGCACCTCCCTGCGGCCCTCCCGTCTCACTACACTCTCTCTCCATATCTTATTCTCTACTTCCTCAGCGGCAAGAGCCTTCTCTACAGCCTGGGCATAAGTTGTCCCTCCAGGAACTGTTGTAATCCTCACATCATGGGCAATCATAGCATTAAGCCCTCTAATGAATCTGTCCTACCTAGTTGCATCAGTAGGCACAAGATCTGGTGCGAATTTTGCAAGCTTGTCAAACTTTAGGGCATACTCTGTAACTGTCATACTGCCCTGAACTAACCCCACGAACTCATTTACTTTCGCTGCCCTGATGGCAACATTATAATACTTCTGACTAAACAAGTCCTTGAATCATTCCCAAGTCAAAGCAGTAACATCTCTGGTCTGTGATGCCACCTCCCACCAGATTCCGGCATCCTCTCTCAGCATATGTGTTGCACAGACCACTTTGTCATGTCCCTCTACCCTCATAAAATCAAGAATGGTAGTAATTATGGTCATCCACTGTTCAGCTTTCAGTGGATCTGGTCCTCCCTCAAAGATCGGGGGCTGTTGTTTCCTGAACCGCTCATACAACGGTTCCCACTTGTTCCCAACCTCAACTGGCTACACAACAGGTACCACTGCAGGTGGCACAATGGGGAAAAAGCTCCCAGATGGAGCCTGCTGCCGTAGAATTTGAATATGTTCATCTTGGCTCTTTAGCCGAGCCTGCATGTCTGCCATCAGTTGCTGCCAGTTCTCAGGGACTGGCGGAGGGGTCTGACCCTGATCATCATCTCTAGTCCCGGACCTGCCGGCTAGTCGCGTAGATTTTCTTGGACGCATAATTATCCAAGTCAATCTGCAATCAACGACTCGACAATCAGACTATGATGACAGGGTAATAATCCTTTCATGATCCATCACTGGAACTCCAATCATTCACAAGCAATCAATTTCATAGCCATTTATCCAAATATTCATCCATATATTCATTCACATGCATAACAATGCTGATAAGCACGCCTCAATAACATGATGCAATAGTCAAGGGCCAGGCCCTATCAGTATCTCATTCTCCCTATTAATCATACAGATATCAACAGTCATATCTCATTCAAATCATTTAAGCACATAATCATGTGTCCACAATTACCAAACCCTGAGTCGAGCTTGTCTTTCGTAGCGAATGTACATGTCCAGCTAATCTTCAGGAACCCATAAACCTAGAACGCTCTGATACCAAGTTGTAACGCCCTGGATAGCCAAGACCGTTACACTATGTGTTTATAAAAGTGCTAGACTTGCTAATTAAGTCATTTAATTAAAAACGTGTTGCTGAAATTATAATGGAACTAAGGTTTAAATATTTTGGTCTCAAAAGCTGCATTTCTTAAAAATAACATTTTCAGTTTACATGGGATTCCAAATATAATATGAATAAAACCATTTACAAAGATTCAAGATTTAAATACAATAATTAGCGATTCTAAGGCAAAACAGACTGTTAGGCATTCCCTGTCCTAATCCACTCCACAGCCATGACGACCGAACAACTGACTATGTACATTCATCCCTACAACTCTCCATGTCAGGATTGGTCCAACTTGCCTTTGCCTTTACCTGCACCACGTAGCACCCGTGAGCCAAGGCCCAGCAAGAAAACACAACAACAGAGCATAATCAATCAATAAACAATCAACTATCTCATATCACATAAGCAAGTTCTCATTAGACCAAACATCCATGATAATCATGTATTCAACATAACAAACATAACATTACATATCAATAATTAATCACAAATGATAACTAGGGTTAGGGCCTTTAGGCTGCACCCTCTGTTTATCCCACTGACCCCGGCCTGCTTAAAACGAGCTAAGTGAATATTAAGCTGTCCTCGGCCACTAGTGGCCAAGCCGCGCCCTGTGTGCAAATATTGTATACGGCACCCTTAGACAATTTATCACATGTCCCATGGCATAATACCATCTATGACATTATACAGATATCGGGAGCACTTAGTCCCATCACAAACATATAACCAGGTGCAGTTTTCTTACTTTCAGATTCACTAGTTTCGTTCACTTGATCCTCAAGCACAATCCCTCTTGAGCCCTAGTGTACACCTAATCACAGCCATAGATCAGAATCATCACCAAAAATCAAGTCCAAAACCTAACCTCGGGACCATTCCCGAGCCCCCGCGAAGTCTTAATTCCACGAAACAGGGTGGTGGAATCGAACCCCGAACCCCCGAGAAAAAACCCTTGAAAATAACTCAAAAACCCTCTTCTGGAAGCAGGGTAGCGCTACAGCGCTCTTTGGAGGGCACTACAGCGCTACAAGCAGAACCCAAAAACCCCCAGACAACCTAGCCTAGCGCTACAGCGCCCAAAGGCTAGCGCTGTAGCGCTAGTCACAGAACCAGATACCCTGCATTTTTCCTTCCTACGATTTCCCCGAGCCAACCCTTACCAAAACTTTTCCAATCTTCAACCAAACTTTAAAACAAGCTTATCAACATACTCCAATCATCCCAAGCATCCCAAATACACAAAGCCCAATCACATGCATCCCTAAACATAGAATTCACCATAGATGAACCTAGAGTTCAAAAACTCGCCAAACAACAAAACTTCAGAATTCAAGTGTCCAAGCTCAAAGTTTCTTACCTTTAATTGGAAATTTGATGTTATGATATCCTCTACTCTTCCTTGGCTTCCTCCTACTCAAACCCTTGGCTTGAATTCCCTAGAATTCCCATCAAATTCGACTTAGATATCATAGTTCAGCACCAAAACCAGAAAGTGAAGAAAACCTCAAAGTCTTACCTCCACTGAATTTATTGCCCTACCAATTCCTCAAGCTTAACTTAGAAACCTAATTTCTCAGCTTGACCTAGCTCTCCTCTGAACCTTAGCTCCAAAAGACCCCAAGAAATGGTGGAGAAGAGCCTAAACCGACCTTGCTTTTCTTTCCTTTCTTTCTCTTTCTTTTCTTTCCTTTTCTTTCCTTCAGACTTCTATTTCATTCTACAAACTCCACTAAGCATAAAGCCTCAGTTATGCCTATCCTTTATAATCCAAATGACCACAATACCCTCCCTTAAATCCTAAGTCTTTTAATCCAACTAGGGGCATTTTGGTCATTTCACCCAATTCCCGCTAATTCCTCAAGTGTCTCTAATATTTATCGCTTACTTCTCGATACTTAATTAATCACCAATTATATTCATCAATGTCAAAATTAACCCCAATATATTCTCTAAATTCCCATTTATACCCCAGGCTCGCCCCGAGCCGGGTATAAATCCCCGCCGTGACTTTTTCGCTTCACAGCTCACTAGGATCGTCTCGAATCACAGATCACAAATATATCCACATAATAATGTGGTCTCAAAAATTTATCACATTTATATACAGTTATGCCCTCGACGGGCCAAAGTTACAATTATGCCCTTTCTAACCTAATTAGGGCCTACATGCATACTAATACACATACTCTTGCATCTCAAATATTCAAATAGTCATATAACATACTTTTAATTATTAAATCATATATATTCCAATTATGCCCTCCCGACACACTAATCAAGGCCCTTAAGCCTCATTAGAAAATTTGGGTCGTTACACAGCGGCCCACGTAAATGCAACAAGTAGAGATTACAGGAATGGTGTGGACAAGTCGTATGTGGGTTGATTGAGAATATTTTGGATTACTTCCAGTTAAGAACAGAACATGAGTAGCATTTTTGCTGATACTACTAAGACGTAGGAAGCGGGAGTTACAGGTAGGGTTTCAGAAGGAATAAGTTTCGATTTCTCTAGAGTATGTTCAAGGTTGCATTATGGGAAGTGATGTGATTGCGTATGAGTAAATTAAGATGGAAATAATAAGGAATTTTCTAAAGCACGCCTTGGGGATTTGAAGCACTGGAATCAGTAAGACACCTCGGCTTTTACATGAAGCATCTTCAAGGATCGCCATGCCCTTGACTGAAGCAACGTAGAAACCCAAAATTTGTTTGAATGGATAGTTGTGTGCTGGATTCTCTGAAGTTGAAATAAGGGTTGATTCACACGCCATGGTATTAGAATATGCATGTGGAGTACAGCGCAATGGACATTGTCCTTGCTTAAAACATGGAGTATTAATGCGGTGCGTCAAGGATTAGGGTGTGCCTGTGTGTAGACTGAAAATAGTAATTATTCTTGCTTCACAGTGGATAAAGGAATCAGAACATAGATGGTCTACATGGAAATTTAAGTTGACAGTAGTGCCAGTTAGCCACGGTTAGTGTAAGGTAACGACCGAGATTGGTATAGAACCTGTGATTGATAATTAACAGAGATACCTCTATGAACAATGAAATACAGAAGAAGGTTCTCATAGGAATGGTTAAGAATCCTACCATTTTATCATGGATAGGTTAAGATATGAGGATCGGGTGAGTGATTTGATGGATACTAGTGTCAAGGTAGAGATTCTGGATGAATCTTATACTATCCCTTATGATTGCTGTATCCAAGAAATTTGAATGGGCATTAAGACCTAAAATTTGTACATTGGGAGGTGCACTGCCTAGTCTTTTAATAAGGGAAAAATTATGAACAGAAGCTAGAAGGGCTATTATGACTCTAAGGTATCTTGGAGTTAGTATGGAGGGATATAGTTATGGAGTGTAAGGGTGGATGACCTCATATTGCAGGTGAGATGAGTGGATGCAAGAAGTGGTAACTTGGCATATTAGATTAGCACACTTTGGTTTGAGTGAGCAAGTTATCATAGAAATGAGTATGTGCAAAGGGAGACCGTACGTCTTCGTGGGACACCGAAGTCGATAGTGTCAGATTTAGACTTGTTATAGTGTCACAAGTTCTAAAACGGGTCATAGAGGGTGATGAGTATAAGATTGGGATTTGGAATTTTTAGCTACCCTCAGACATATTGATAACTTGAAGGAACAACTTAGACTCTAAGTATTTTACTTTGAATATATAAGTTTTCAGGACAGTGAGGCAAAAACAATCCCTTGGATGGACTGTTACAGTGATGAATACCAGTCAAAGGTTAGAGTGACTCTGAATAAAATATTGTGAGATAGGAAATGAAAATTTCCTATTCCGGGGAAATGAAATGAGAGGTAGGAAGTATCCTAGTTCATAATCGATTTGGAGAGCCAGTGAAATTATTAAGGATTGTTAGGGCACGAGTGTCTGCTTTATTGAAGGACATAATAGTTTGCAAATTTAAGTATGGGAATGTATGGTTTCAGGATTGGAGACTTTGTACTTCTCCGCATATTGTGGACTAAGAAGGATAAAATAGTTTGGGAAAGAAAGGAGTTTTGACTCTAGATTTGATAGACCTCATAGATCCTAATAACGATTAGGCTAGGGGCCTACAGATTAGCCTTACCCCAGCATGGGTAGAGGCTTATAAGTTGTTATTGGTGCCAATGTTAAGGGAAGAAGTGTTGAGTACTACCCCTGATTGGGTGAAGAGACCGTGGAATTTTAGTGGAATTTATTGTGTAAGGAAAGGCTAGTTGAAATCCTGGGTAAGAAAGATAAAGCCTTACGGGATGAGACTGCCACTCTAGTTAATGTGTTACAAGGAAATCACAGAGCAAATAACTTGACTCCAAAGTTTGAGTCAGATGTGTGGGATTAGTATCCCGAGATATTTGAATTAATTTTGAGGAAGAAATTTCAATAAGGAGGGGATATATGTAACGTCCCAAATTTGCTATTAAGGCTGAGTGCCTTGGTTACTGTGCCAGGAGGGCATAAAAGAGTTTATATGTTGAATTAATTTAATTTATGTATGATTATGCCGTATAAATGATTTGTGTGGTAATGTGACTAGATATGTATGTTTATGTGTATTAAATATGCATGTGGGCCCAGTTCTGTAAATTGGGGCATATCTGTAATTTTTAACCCGTTGATGGTATATTTGCATTATGTATGTGTTGTGAGTGAGATCACCAGTGTCATGGGGATATATTTGAGATGTATGGTCGAAGACGATCCTAGTGAGCGGATCAACGAAATAGTCACAACGGGATCAATATATCGGCTCAGGGTGAGCCTATGTGTATTTTGGGAATGTAGTATGTATTCGAGGTTGATCGGGTAATAGGTAATTGTTTAGTGATTATTTGGGTATGTCGGGAATAATTGGGAATTTATAGGGCTACTTGAGGATTAGCGGGAAATGTGGCAAATGACAATTTGCCCCTTGGGTCCATTAAAGGATAAGGTTATGCTTAAGGGGCATTTTGGTCTTTTGTCAAAGGGATAGACTTAGTTAAGTTGTAAGACCTTAGAAACTAAGGGAAACAAGTAAAAGCACTCTCTCTCATGTTTCTTTTCTCTCTTCCTCTAAGTTTTTCTCCCAATGATTTGAAGTGTAAGAATTTTGGAGCTTTTAACTTAGTGATGATCTGAATTAGATTTAAGGTTGTAACTGAGGATTGGAGGCAGCTAGGAGTACTAGCAACTAAGGGGAAATTCAGATTTTGCTGAGAGTCAGAGGTATGGAGGTCTAACCATGTGTTATTTAAGTGTTATAGGTGAGTTTTGAATTTTGATGTTTAGGAATATTTTAGAAGCTATAGGTTGTTATTGATCGTGTATCTAAAGTGTTGGAATGATTTGGGTGGTTTATTTGGGGTAAAAACTGTAACGTCCTACATTTTCGAGTACCTTTAAACGACTCGGGTCGGGATTTTTCCCCCGGGTTAAGAATATTATTTTAAATAATATTATATTTTGTTTGTAAGTATTCCATGAGTTATTGCTAGCCAAAATATGAATTTTGTGATTTTAAAAGTCAAGATAAGACTTTCGGTCCTGGACCGACACAAAAACCCTGATTGAGTAAAAATCTCGGAAAATAAAATGAAAAATCATGGCAATTATATTTTGGGCATAAAATACATTCATAAAAGTTAAAGTTTGGTCAAAAATAATAAACCTAAAAGAAAATGGAAATTTTAAGGCATTTTGTGTTAAATGCCTAATTTTGCCGAAATGGGGAATTTTATTCCATGAATGGACCTTAGGTTAAATTTTATTATGTGATTAATTAAATTAAATGTGAGAGACATTTAATTTAATTAATTAATGTTAAGTTTGGTGATTAAAACTTAATAAGAGTGAAAAAGGTGTCAAAAGCCAATTTGGACGTTTCTTCTTATGAAACATTTATTAACCTTTATATAAAAAAAAATGAAATGATCATATATATAGCAAGGGGTGGCCGGCCAAGTGATGTTTTGAAACCCCATTTATTAACTAATTAAGTTTAAATGCCATTTATTTAAAGGTTTGGGATATTGTCAAGTGGGCAAGTGGGAGTAAAACACTTGAGTGTTTTTAGGGTAAATTAGGTAGTATAAACTCTTCCAACCCTCCCCAACCAACCACACCACTCTCTCTCATTCACTCATCTAATTTTTGAAGACCTCTCAAAGTGTTATCTCAATATTCAACCTCAAGAACACCAAGGAAACTTGGAGGCTAAGTCTTGGTCTAGGAAGTATTTTTCCCTAAGGTAAAGTTTCACAAATCAAGGCTTTTGTAAAGTAATAAGCATAGAGTTTCAAATAGTTAATTAACTATGTTGTTGGGGGAACTTGGTTAGGGTTTTTGAAAGGTTTTGAAGGAGTCAAAGCTTATAGGAAGGTCCAAACCTTAAGCAAGAACACCAAAGAGGTAAAAAGTTTACTTTTGATGATTTTTTTGTAGGGTTTTTAGTTTTAAGCATGATTTTGTATATTTAATGCTTAAAGTTTCTTGTTGGTGATGTAATAAGGTTATGGTAGTTGTTTAATAATATTTATGATGCATGTGTATTGATTTTTGAAAATGGGAACCAAAACCCCCAAGGGTTTTGTAGGATACCCTAAAACAAAACATGTTTTGAGCTGTGACTTCCAAGGGGTCAAGCAGCCACTGTATATTGTTTTTGTAAAATTAAATTGTACTATGATGTTTTTGAGATTGAGTACATAAAATTGAGCTTTTGAAACACTAAAAAATGTTTATAAATGAGTAAGTTATGCTATTTCAAAGTTTAGGTAAAAAACTGTTTTTTCGTATTCTTATTTTTGGAACCAAGTTTGGACAGACACTGTATAAGGCAAATGAACCCAGTTTTTTCTAAAATTTTGTAGACATATTTCTTGAATAACCTATTATTCCACTGTAAATTTTGGTAAGAAAATATTGAACGGTTTGAAAGTTATTAACTGTCAAATTTTCGAAAAAATAAGGACTTGAAAATAAGGTCATTTTTACCTCATTGTTGGAAAATGATTTCACCAATCAAAAATGCTCATTTTGACCTAAGATTTTACAAATACCTAAATGGCATAACAAAAATGAAATTGGGAAATTTTGGTAACAATTGGGTAAGTAAATTTCAAGTTATGAACTAACGAAGTATATAGTTAAAAATGTGAAAAATAGGCTTTTCACACTTAGTGTAGAAATGAGATTTTGGAACATAAGGTAAAAAGTAAAATTTTGCTTATTTCAAGATATAAATTGGTAAGTCTTGAAATCATATTTTCACTAAAATTACCCCTATGAGTTTAAATGAATTATTTTTATTAAAGAGCTTTTATTCTTTCTAAAAATAAGAGATTTAATTTATTAATAGTTAATAAATTAAAAGAGGGTTTAAAACTCTATAATTTGAGAAAATAATTAAATGAATTATTTTTCTAGTAAGTAAAATTGATTTTGGAAAATTAATTAGTCAAGATGGGAAATTTTTAACGGTTTTCCTAATTAAGACAAATTAGGAAATTTTCTTAAAACGGTTTTTAGATATTAAAACCTTAAGAAAAATAAAAGGAAAATTTAAGAGTTTATTTTCTTTAAAAATAATTAAGGAAATTATTAGTATTTTCTGGATATAATACCGGCTAAAATCTTACATATTTTAACCGACTAGTCAAAAGTGCGGGTTAATAGCGATATCTTGAAAGAATAAGATTTTTAGCGGATTGTGGGAAAATACCATTGTGATACTCGAGCCTAGGTATCGAGACCTTAGGATAGGCCTCCCCGAGACTTAGGGTTTAGTCTCGAATATTTTGTATGACTTTCCTTAATAGGTTTAAAACCAAATAAGGATTATGAATCCTTACAAATGACTTTTATTAAAATGACCAAACTGCCCAAAATAATAATAATGAATTATGAGTGCCATAATTAATCCGAGTATACTGTATGGATAACTACAGTATTGGCTAAGCGTAACTGGACTGAACGTTGGAGGGTGAAAACCTGCTAAGCGCTAAGGACTCCAAGTAAGTCAACTTATATTGTATGGCTGCAACATGAAATGATTATTGTCTTGTATGTTAGTATAGGGATACATGCACATATATAGGCTGTCATAGAAAGTTGCTTAGAGACGTTAGTCTAGTGAGTGCTGATTTAGAAAATATGAACGGTAGATGTCCGTCATATCCTAGACGGTTGATCCCCGTCACACTGCTTGATTTTATTTATGTTCGGTTCATTACCGCGACGAGTGGCCATGAGATGAGGATAAGCTGGTTAAACCTAGGGGCGCCAAGATAAGTGGGACCTAGGGGCCCTCATGCTTACTTAATCATTGGTCGGTTAGAATCCGAGCAAGTGCTGTGATAAGTTATTCCCGGATAGCAGCTGTGAATATTGGCCATTCAGTGAGAGTGCCTAGAGAAACTAGGGGTTGCCAAGATTGAGTAAGGATGAACACCCTAGGGGCAACTGCTTACCAGCACCACTGATTAACATAGAAGTCTCCGTAAAACCGTGTGAATTGGATTACACTCTTGAATAAGTAGCGATGCCCTAGGTAACACGATAGTTACCCTTGATGAGAATATTTATTGGCTAGATCTTAGTGTGTAGACTCGGTTCTCTTTTACAGATTAGCAATTATGTTGGAGGGCGCGTTACGCATGAATTGTTGGAAATTTTCGAGCGTTGGTCTCGAATTATGTTGTGATATAATATATCTGCTTGCTCTGGGATTTTCTGAGTGCAGGGATATAATTGTTGATAAGATATAGTTGTGATATAATATATTTGCTTGCTCTGGGATTTTCTGAGTGCAGGGATATAATTGTTGATAAGATATAGTTGTGATATAATATATCTGCTTGTTCTGGGATTTTTCTGAGTGCAGGATTTTTGTCTAGTTGAATTAATTTATCATTGGTTATCAGGCATGACCATAAGTTTGCCAGGACGCTTTAGCGTTCTTGAAATTGATTGTGTAGGGTCCGGATGGGTCCGGAACCCTAATTCTCTTCATGCTTTGTTTGAAAGTTGATCTTACTAAGCATTTTTGCTTACCTAGTTATTTCATGTTGTAGGTAAGGGCAAGGGCAAGGCAGAGCAGTGAGCGCTAGAGTCTTCCTTGCAAATGTACATGTGGACCGACCTTTTGGGAAGCAGTTTTATTTTTGGAAATGTTGTGTAATTTTCCTAAACTAGGCTCACTCTACTCTTTATAAAACATGTTTGTGACTAAATGTTAAGTATGGCCATACGACTTTTTTAAAAGTTTTTTTTTTATTGGTTTTTGAGACATTTTGTTAAATGAAAACATTTATATTTCCGCATTATCGAGTCTTGAAAATCCGGGTCGTTACAAAAACTAAGTTTGGAATGGTTTCGGAGAGGTTTGCGATTTCTAAAATCACTATTTTTCTGGGTTCCCAGGGTCGCGTCGCGGCACTGCTCTAGAGTGCCGCGGTCCGCATGAATCCAGAAGTCCTAGGGGGTTTGTTGAATCACCCAGGCACCCACATCGCAGGTTGGGGCGCATTGCGGCCCATGTCCCCCAAGTGAGAGCCTCGAGCTCTTTGACTTGTAGAGGGTCGCGACTCAAATAGAGAATATTGGCCAATAATGGGTTTTAAGCTCGAGAACTCAAATCTAAAGGCTTGGGAAGGATTCTACTAAATAGTTTAGAAGAATTTGAGGTCCCATATGCTAGTATATTATTATGAAGCCTCTAATTGATTTAGGTTTTGATATTTATTTGTTATTACATTATGACTAGGTTTTACTGATAAGGCTTGGGATTGGGGATCGCCATGTGCTGTCAGCTCGGGACTCAAGGAAAGAAAACTATCTATGCCCGTAGAGTAGGGCATGATCCGATTATCTGTGCTTATATTGTGCGCAGTGTTATGTGTAATTGTTTGTAACTATTAGGTCATAAATGCGTTTGTGATGGAGTGGGAAAGGCCGGGATCGGCAAAGGTCGGGAGAAGCAAAGGCCAAGATCGGCAAAGGCTGGGAGCGACAAAGTCCGTGATCGACAAAGTCCGTAGCCTGGTAATTTCTGCAGTGTTGTCGACCAGTGGCGGAGGTGCTCCTTCCTTAACAGCAGCATTGGTTGCATGCCTTCCCCTTCTGCGAACTGGAGGGGCTTCATTCATCTCAGAAGCGACATTGGAGGCATTATTGCGAGCAGATCTTCTGAGCGACATCTTCAGTAGAGTTCTAACAGTTGAGAGAAACATGTTAGAACTTACCTTAATAGGCTTTAAATAAAAAACTTAATCTAAGCAAACATAACTCAAACCTATTAATTATGATTTCTTATGAAAAGAATTATATGAGCCATCTTTATAAATAGGGTGTGTTTCTAAACTTAGAAAGATAAGTCATCTTTATTATTTTCTAAGTGTGTTTCTAATTATCCTATATGACTTAATTGTTAGGCTCGAAACTCATCGTTGTTCAAAAGTTAACCATACTGAGGGAGGGTTGGGATCAGTAAAATCGTCACTACTATGGCCCCCTAACTCTCAATATAGAACCATGATTCATTGATTTGTATCCACCCTCACCGAACTTAGTCATTATTTATTAAATATATTTTTTATTATGATTGCAAAATAAAAAAAAATCAAACTCATACATGTCATCAAAATAACAATGATATTAATTTGGAAAAACAATTTTTTCTAAGTACAATCATAAAGGAAAAATAATAAATAAAATAAATAAAGAAACTAATCTATTCTAAAAATCGGGATCTTCTACATCAGATCCTTCATCTAACATGTCATCATCTATCTCTTCATAATCATCATTTTTGTGAGCCTAAAAAATTCCTCGGTGAAGATTCGTAAAAATTCTATTTTTTTGTTCTTGCGTGAATTGGAATTCCATCTTAGAGGTAAACCTGATTATGAGAAAATAATATCTCATAACTGGTGGTATTTCATCTTCAACATCTATTGTCTCCCATATTTCTTCCAAACAGCAATTACAAAAGAAAAATCTCTAAAAAGCCTAATTACTAAAATATATGTCTCCGTAGCTCTCATCATTATTTGCTTAGTTGTTTGGGGATGAACTATTTGATTATGGAATAAAAGAAATCTCCAAGTGATTCTCTCCAATATTCCTATTGTATTTCTTGGTTCTCTAATCCTTTGTAAGGCCTTAATGGCTCGAATATCGTTATATGATAAAGCTCCATCCATATCTTAACTGAAAACATAAGACTAAAATGTTAGCTAAAACACATAAACATAATAACATAAATACTTACATTGGCGGTTAGATTTGGAGTTTGAGTGTGTGTATCAAGGAGAATTTCATGTAAATGGACCGTTGCTCTGATACCAACTGTAATGACCCAACTATTCTAAGACTTTGGACCATTAAACCTACTAGACATAACCACTGCTTTAAAGAGAACATACATGAGAAAAATCCATAACTTTATTGGAAACTTTAAAATAATATTTGTAATACATAAATGAGCTCAATGTTTTAAAATAAAACATAACTTTAAATGAAATTGTTTACAAAGTTAAATGCAGAAAATACATAAAAACGTAATTTTATGAGACTAAAGAAAATAACGTCATCCTCGAATCGACACACAGCCCATTCATTCCATTCGTCCTCAATACACAAGTCAAGCCACCAAGAATCTTCCTGCCTTTGTATCTAGTTTCCTGCATCACACTAAAAGAAAAAGGAATGAGCCTAATGTCCAGCAAGGAAAATCTACCAACATATATATAACATCAAACGTAAACATAAGATCATAACAAAACATATACTATAAAACACATATCTCAACTATAACCCATGTACATGGTAAACATTGGGGTTTGCTAGCTAAGCAAATATAAGCCTCAAAATACATTGAGGTTTGCTATCTAAGCAACTATAAGCCCCATGAACATAAAAGTGTTGGGGTTTGCTATTTAAGCAAATATAAGCCCCAAAACATATGTACTATAACATATCATAACATAACATATTATAACATAATCATAACATACAAGCATATAAAAACTATCCTATTCTCCTTACCAGCACCGGGATAATTGAGAACAAATGCAGGACTTGGAACACTCCTAAAACCAACAATAGAATGGTGAGTAATTTTAAAGAGTAAAGAACAAATGTGGAAATTAAACCTTCAAGATGAAACTTACCAAGAAATATCTTTAAGTTTCAAGAGCCTAATCAAAAACCAATATCAAAAGTTAGGATATGAATAAAAGGACTAAAGAAAACTAAAGAGTTTTAAAGGATTGAACTTAAAGAATAAGAGTACCTTAGTTGACCTTATGGATTGGTCTAACTCCAACTCCATAATCATATCATAACATAACATACTATCGGAATACTCTTAGACTGTAATTCTTTCATCCCTCTATCTAGGATGCTAACCGGCTGTTCCTCGTAACCCATGTCTTTCTGGAGTGCTATCGTGTCATACTTGAGGACGTGAGATGGGTCTGACACATATCTACGCAGCATCGAGATGTGGAACACATTGTGGCTATCTATTAATGCTGGCTGTAGGGCTAATCTATATGCAACTGCTCCCACTTTGTCCAGTATCTCAAAAGGACCTATAAATCTGGGACTAAGTTTGCCTTTCTTCCTGAACCACTTCACACCTTTCATAGGAGATATTCTAAAGAAGACTTGATCTCTGACTTTGAATTCAACATCATGGCGCTTGGCATCCGCATAACTTTTCTGATTACTCTGGGCAGTGAGCATACACTTTTGAATCAGCGCTACTGCATCCTGAGCTTCTCTAACAGCTTCGGGTCCAAGTAGTTGCCTTTCTTCTACCTCATCCCAATGTAACGACGATCGACATCTCCTTCCATAAAGTAGCTCGTAAGGTGCCATCCCGATCGTTGACTGGTAGCTATTGTTGTAGGAGAATTCTATCAGCAGCAAGTACTTACACCATGATCCTCCGAAATCAAGTACATAAGCGCGCAACATATCTTCTAAAATTTGTATGGTACGCTCGGACTGACCATCTGTCTAAGGATGAAATGTTGTATTAAGACTTAACTTGGTACCCATAGCTTGCTGCAAAGCTTATCCAAAATCTCGATGTAAACACCGATCCTCTATCAGACACTATTGTCTTAGGGATTCCATGCAGTCTTACTATCTCTTGAACATAAATATCTGCGTATTGTTCTCCTGTATATGATGTCCTGACAGGCAGAAAATGAGCTGACTTGGTTAATCTATCTATTACTACCCAAGCTGAGTTGTGTTGCTTATTCATTCGTGGAGGTCCTGTCATGAAATCCATGGCTATATCATCCCATTTCCATTATGGATTGCTAAGCGGTTGTAATAAGCCTGTAGGCCGTTGATGTTCTGCTTTTACTTGCTGGCATACTAAGCATTTGGACACATACTCTGCTATATCTTTCTTCATTCCTGGCCACCAATACAGTGCTTTAAGATCGTGAGTCATCTTGGTCGACCTTGGGTGAACTGAGTATGGGGTATTGTGCTCTTCTTCTAGAATCTTCATCTTAATCCCTTGATCATTCGTCACGCATACCCGATCCTTATATCTCCATAAACCTTGACTTGATATTGAGAAATCTATGGCCTTCCCTTCTCTAACTGCATCCACATGTGCTACTAACGTGTCATCATGCCCTTGCCCAATCCATAATTCTTCTAACATACTTGACTGTATGGACAAGTTAGCCAATTTACCAATGACTACTTCTATTCCAGCATTGATCAGCTCCTGCTGTAGCGACTTTTCTATTCCAGTTAATGTTGCTAGACTTCCTTAATTCTTCATACTTAGCGCATCATCAACTACGTTTTCCTTTCCTGGGTGGTATAAAATTTCGCAGTCATAATCCTTCACTAGCTCTAACCACCTACGCAGCCTCATGTTGAGCTTCTTCTGAGTGAAGAAATACTTTAAGCTTTTGCAGTCTGTATAAATCTCGCACCGTCCCCCATAAAGATAATGGCGCCAGATTTTTAATGCAAAGACCACTGCTGCCAACTCTATATCGTGTGTTGGATAGCGTTGCTCGTATTCCTTTAGCTTTCTTGAGGCATAGGCTATCACCTTGTCATTCTGCATCAGCACACAACCCAATCCTTGCTTCGACGCATCGCAATAGACTACAAACTTATCATTGGGTGTCGGTACACAAAGTACTGGTGCTGAGCATAGCTTATCCTTAAGCAACTGGAAACTCTCTTCATACTTATCATTCTAGTTGAGCCTCTGCTGCTTCCGAGTCAGGTTGGTGAGCGGAGTGGCTATCTTAGAAAACCCTTCTACGAACCTCTAATAATAACCTGCTAATCCTAGAAAACTTCTTACTTCAGACGCATTCTTTTGTCTTGGCCAATCCTTCATAGCCTCTACTTTAGATGGGTCTATAGCAATTCCGTCCTTGGACACTATGTGGCCGAGAAATGCTACTTGTGAAAGCCAAAATTTGCACTTCTTGAACTTGGCGTATAGTTGATGCTCCTTTAGTCACAACAAGATTAACCTTAAATGTTTCTCATGCTCGACTTTATCCTTTGAGTATGCCAAGATATCGTCAATGAATACCACGACAAATTTATCTAAGTAATCCTTAAAGATCCTATTTATTAAATCCATAAATGCGACTAGAGCGTTGGTAAGACCGAAAGACATGACTAGAAACTTGTAATGCCCATAACGAGTTCTAAAAGATTTCTTGGGAATGTGTTCTTCCCGTACCTTGAGCTGATGATACCTAGACCATAAGTCAATCTTTGAGAACACGGTCGCTCCTTGGAATTGATCAAACAAGTCATCAATCCAAGGTAGCGAGTCCTTGTTCTTAATCGTCACCTTATTCAGCTCGCGGTAATCTATGCAAATCCTAATACTCCCGTCCTTCTTCTTCACAAACAGAACTGGTGCTGCCCATGGCGAATGGCTCGGTCTAATGAAACCCAAGTCTAGGAGTTCTTGTAGCTACGTCTTTAACTCCTTAAGTTTGGTAGGTGCCATCCGATATGGTGCCTTGGAGATAGGCTCGGTGCCCGATACTAGTTCGATTGTTAAGTCAATTTCCAAGTCGGCGGCAATCCTGGCAAGTCGCCAGGAAATTCCTTTACAATGTGCACGTCTCCCACCTTTAGTGGTGTATCCTTGACCACATCTGTGATGCTAGATAAGAATGCATTACTTCCTTTTTCTATCATCTTCTGAGCTTTGAGTGATGAAATAAGCAGTGTGCGTAGACCTGAAACCTTTCCCATAAAGCATAGTCTCTGGCCGTCAGAAGTTTCGAACGTTACTTTCTTGTGTTTGCAGTCGATGGTTGCGCCATGCCTTGCTAGCCAGTCCATTCCAAGTATCATGTCGAAGTCTTTAATCTCCAGTTCTATCAGGTCTCCTTCTAGTTCTACGTCCTCTATCTTGATCGGTACGCCTCGCACTATCTGTGATGATAGGACTACTTCGCCCAAAAGCAACTCGGTTACAAACCTAGTTCTAAATTTTTTACAAGGTTTGTCTAATTTTCCTATCATTCCTAACGAGATATATGAATGAGTGGCTCCCAAATCAAATAATACAGAACATACATTATTGAGGACAGAAACCTGACCTGTAACCACTTTATTGCTAGCATTAGCTTCTCCTTGGATTAAGGCAAAAACCCTGGTAGGAACCATCTTGTCGTCTCTTTTCCCCTCTGGCTTGAGCTGGGGACACTCTTTCTTCCAGTGACCTTTCTGACCACAGTTGTAGCATCCCTTAGTGTTTGCATGGCACTCACCCAGATGTTTCTTTTGGCATTTATCACATTGCGGGTATTCTACATAACCCGACCTATTGCCTCCATTGTTTGTCAGTGCCCTTTTATCGTTGTTGGACTGCTTGTTTTCAGGATGCCGTCTCTTCTGACCATTACTATTGGCTCTACATTCCTGAGCCATTCTTCTGCCTCGAAGGGGTTGTTGTCCCTTCAATGTTAGGAGCATGTTGCTTATGAAACTGCTCATAAACTGGCTCCATGTGTTGAGATGGGTATGGCGCATAGTTCGCCATTGGCCATCCCCCATAAGGACCTACTTGATGGGGTGCTTGAGCCATTTGCTAAGGCTGTGATTGCAGCTGGGGATGAGTCTGAGGCAGAGTCTGTTGTCACTGCTGCTGCAGTAACTCCTCAACTTGTTGTCGTAGCCTGGAAATTTCTCCAATGTTGTCGACCGGCGGCGACGGTGCTCCTTCATTAACAGCAGCGTTGGTTACACGCCTTCCCATTTTTCAAACTGGAGGGGCTTCATTCATCTCAGGAGCGACATTGGAGGCATTGTTGCGAACATATCTTCTGAGTGACATCTTCAGTAGAGCTCTAACAGTTGAGAGAAACATGTTAGAACTTACCTTAATAGGCTCTAAAGAAAAAAGTTAATCTAAGCAAACATAACACGGACCTATTAATTATGATTTCTTATGAAAAGAATTATATGAGCCTTCTTTATATTTAGGGTGTGTTTCTAAACTTAGAAAAATAAGCCATCTTTATTATTTTCTAAGTGTGTTTCTAATTATCCTATATGACTTAATTCTCAGGCTCGAAACTCATTGTTGTTCCAAAGTTAATTATACTGAGGGAGGGTTGGGATCAGTAAAATCGTTCCCACTACTATGGCCCCCTAACTCTCAATATAGAACCCTGGTTCGTTGAATTGTATCCACCCTCACCGAACTTAGTCGTTATTCATTAAATTTATTATTTATTATGATTGCAAAATAAAAAAAAATCAAACTCATGCATGTCATCAATATAACAATGATATTAATTTGGAAAAACAGTTTTTACTAAGTACAATCATAAAGGAAAAATAATAAATAAAATAAATAAAGAAACTAATATATTCTAAATATCGGGATCTTTTATATCAGATCCTTCATCTAACATGTCATCATCTATCTCTTCATAATCATCATTTTTGTGAGCCTCAAAAATTCCTTGGGGAAGATTCGTAAAAATTCTATTCTTTTGTTCTTGTGTGAATTGGAATTCCATCATAGAGGTAAACCTATTTATGAGAAAATAATATCTCATAGCCGGTGGTATTTCATCTTCAACATCTATTGTCTCCCATATTTCTTCCAAAGCAGCAATTACAAAAGAAAAATCTCTAAAAAGCCTAATTACTAAAATATATTTCTCCGTATCTCTCATCATGATTTGCTTAGTTGTTTGGAGATGAACTATTTGATTATGGAATAAAAGAAATCTCCAAGTGATTCTCTCCAATATTCCTATTGTATTTCTTGGTTCTCTAATCCTTTGTAAGGCCTTAATGGCTCGAATATCGTTATATGATAAAGCTCCATCCATATCTTAACTGAAAACATAAGACTAAAATGTTAGCAAAAACACATAAACATAATAACATGAATACTTACACTGGCGGTTAGATTTGGAGCTTGAGCGTGTGTATCAAGGAGAATTTCATGTAAATGGATCGTTGCTCTGATACAAACTGTAATGACCCAACTATTCTAAGACTTTGGACCATTAAACCTACTAGACATAACCACTGCTTTGAAGAGAACATACATGAGAATAATCCATAACTTTATTGGAAACTTTAAAATAATATTTGTAATACATAAATGAGTTCATTGTTTTAACATAAAAAATAACTTTAAATGAAATTGTTTACAAAGCTAAATGCGGAAAATACATAAAAATGTAATTTTATGAGACTAAAGAAAATAACGTCGTCCTCGAATCGACATACAGCCGATTCATTCCATTCGTCCTCTATACACAAGTCAAGCCACCAAGAATCTTCTCGCCTCTGTATCTAGTTTCTTGCACCATACTAAAAGAAAAAGGAATGAGCCTAATGCCCAGCAAGGAAAATCTACCAACATATATATAACATCAAACGTAAACATAAGATCATAACAAAACATATACTATAAAACACATATCTCAACTATAACCCATGTACATGGTAAACATTGGGGTTTTCTAGCTAAGCAACTATAAGCCTCAAAATACAATGATGTTTGCTAGCTAAGCAACTATAAGCCCCAAGAACATAAAAGTGTTGGGGTTTGCTATTTAAGCAACTATAAGCCCCAAAAAATATATACTATAACATATCATAACATAACATATTATAACAAAATCATAACATACAAGCATATAAAAACTATCCTATTTTCCTTACCAACACCGGGATAATTGAGAAAAAATGCAGGACATGGAACACTCCTAAACCCAACAATAGAATGGTGAGTAATTCTAAAGAGTAAAGAATAAATGTGGAAATTAAACCTTCAAGATGAAACTTAGCAAGAAAGATCTTTAAGTTTCAAGAGCCTAATCAAAAATCAATATCAAAAGTTAGGGTCTAAATAAAAGGACTAAAGAAAACTAAAGAGTTTTAAAGGATTGAACTTAAAGAATAAGAGTACTTTAGTTGACCTTATGGATTGGTCTAACTCCAATACCGAAATACACTAAACGTCACTTCCCAAGTATTTTATAAAGCTTAAGAATGGTAAAGCTTTTTCCCAACCCAAGTGTTTATCACTCTATGGTAGTACTAGCACCTTGGAGTCTGATCACAACTGAAGAGTGAGTGGAAGAGCTGGGTACTAGGTCTTATTTATAGAGTTCTAGGAGTAAATATCTTCTTTTTGGCTTTGAATAAAAATAATGAATATAATTGAAAATATTTGAATATTCGTCAATCAGAGGCTGAAGATTCAGTCAAAATGTTCAGAGGTAGGTCTAAGGAGTCAAAGCTTGTTTTAAAAATAATAATGTAGGCGATATATCGCCCCTATGTGGTGATATATCGCCTCTGCCCTAATCCCGAGCCTCCGTTCGTATGTTTGTGCAATGTCAACGTGTTTTCCGTATTCTTCGTCGAGCGATATATCAGCTCCCAGCTGCGATATATCGGCATACGTGAATATTTTAAACACGTAGTTGCACTTTTTCAACATAATTATGGTTGGATAACTGCTTTGACTGAGTCAAACTACGACCCTAACAGTTTCTGGTAAAGACTAAAGCTTATATTTCCTTATTTTATCATTAAAATACTAATTCCTTAATAATCATGCTTATGACAAGTGTCATATTCTTATTGGCTCCATCTAAACCTTAGGTTATAATAAGAAATATATTTAGGACCAACAATATTAATGAAACCTTATGTTATAATTAATATTCTTAAACTATAGGTCAAACTTATAAAATCCATAACTATTGCTAGGAGTTTCCAACTAAGTCCCGGTTTGAACCAAAATCCACGAAATCTAAAATACTACAACTACTACTATCTAGCAAACTAAGTAAACATTATGGGACTCTACACTTTGAGCATGCTGAATGTAGGCCATCATGGCGAGAACCCTCTAAGGGTGTCGTACTCACCCACTTGGTTAAGATCGTGAATTTGGTGCCTCGTAACGCACCTTGACTGGCTTAGGCTGCTGTTGTGAATTCTAATAGAAACTTGTAAATTGTCTATTGTGTTTGATTAGTTATGCATTTTTTGAAATAAATTATTATATGTTGTGCTCCGAAGGTTTCTTGTTGGGCCTCGGCGCACGGGTGTTCTATGGTATTGGTAAGGGCAAAGAAAAGGTCGATCAACCATGAGTGGGAGGGCATGGAGCGGTGCATACATCTTTGCCCTATCTGGCCGCCATGGCTAGGGTATTTTTGAGGAACATTGTGTAAATGGCTGATTTTGTCACCTAGGTCAATTCTCTAAAGACTTTTGAGTTGTAAATATGTCTTAAACAACATTTTGAGATCCCATGTAACTTTTCTATAATTTTATTGAATGTTTCAACCGGTTTATTAAATTTTTATCAATTGAATCTTTATTTTAAATAATCACACTTTTGGGTCTAAAGTCTCGTTTAGCGAGTTAATGGCACATTTTAAAATCACGTGGTGACGAGTCTAGGTTAGTATGGCATTACAGCTTGGATTCATTCAGAGCTAAAAAGTAATGGGCATGATTAGCTCCATCCTTGACTATATGGGAGTGGTAGGCAATGATAGAATGTCTTGTGCCATGTACATGCAACGGGAGGATGCCCGAACATGGTGGGAAGTGGTATCCCAGACCAGGAATGTTGTCATGATGGGTTGAGAGGAATTCAGATAATTATTCAATGAGAGGTACTATTGTGACGCAGTTTAAATTACGAAGAACAATGAGTTTATGAGCATGGTTCATGGTAGTAAGACAATGACGAAATATGTTAATGAATTTGATGGGTTAGCCAAATTCGCTTTAGATTTGGTATCAACAGATGTGGCTCGGAAGGAGTGATTCATTCAAGGTTTGAACTCTCGGGTATCCCAGAGGGTTACGATTGCTCTAGTAAATGAGATTTCTACCTACTCTCAAGCAGTAAGGACGACCCTTGCTATAGAGGACGAATGAGATGAGACATGGAGTGAGAGTGTCATAGGGAAGGAAGCTCAGGCAATGCTACCCCCATTTACAAGATCATGTAGGGGTGGAGGCCCTAGTAATCAGAAAAGAAAGACCCATAACAATTATACTACTCCTGGTTCTAATAGGAGGGGTCATAGTACTCAGTGTGGCCGCCAGGGCGGCAACGAGGTCTGGAGAAGTTATCCAGTATTCGCCAGGTGCAAAAGCACCATCTGGGAGAATGCTGAGCGAAGTCATGTTTTCTATGTGGAATGATTGGGCACATCAAGAAGAATTGTCCAAAATTGAATACGGAAGAAGCAAAGAGTACAGATAGCTTGACCCCAACTCGAGTGTCCGTCTTGACGCAATCAGAGCCTGAGGTTGGTTCCTCAGAGGCAGCAAGTTAGCTTTCTAGTTTCTGATCTTTTATATTGTGCTAAATGAGTTGGGTACTACGTATGTCTTACAGGAGACATAGATATGTAGCACATGCTATATTATTGTTATGTTATGGGACTTGAGATTTTAATGTCTTCCGGTGGAAATGGGTAATTTTCAGGAGATGGATCAGAGTATTACTTGTAGAAAGTTAGCGATAATAATTTGTTGAGCTTGTTATAAGAGGATTTTGATATGATCCTGAGTATGGAATAGTCTGCCACATTGGAACAATCATGGATTGCAAGAAAGGATGGAGAATTCTTAGTTTAAAAGGATAGGACCTAGTTGTGTTTACATATGCCTAGCAAACGGGATGGCCTGAGGCTGGTTCCTCAGAGGCAGGAGGTTAGCTTTCTAGTTCCCGATCTTTTATATTGTGCTAAATGATTCTGGTACTACGTATGTCTTAGAGGAGACATAGATATGGGGCACATGCTATAGTATTGATATGTTATGGGGCTTGAGATTTTAGTGTCTGCCGGTGGAAATGGGTAATTTCCAGGAGATGGATCAGAGTATTACTTGTAGAAAGTTAGCAGTAATAATTTGTTGAGTTGGTGTTGCGAAAATTATAGCTACGCAAGTGCACGTATCACAATTTAGTAATAATCTTGGTAAAACCAAGTATCGTCCTCAAGGAATGAATCACCAATTACCAGTCAATTAATTTTTTTGTTCTATTTGGTCAATTAAACTTTGATTCTTGAAAAAAGGCAAAAGAAAATATAAATTGCAATCACAATAATTAAGAACTCAATAAAAACAATAAGTAATAACAAAACCTTTAATTTAAATAATGAGAGATTAATTAGGGCACTTAATCGCATCAACTATCATCCCTATTAATCCCTAATACACATTACCAATTTCTTTTTCTGTTTTTTTTTTCTATTTCAATTAACGAGTTGACAAAAGTAGTTTATAATCATACTATGAATTATAAACTCAACCTAAGTGAAAATTTCCTATATTTCTATGGTAAATTTAATCACAAAGACAACATTATTCACAACAACTCAAATGATAGTTACACAATTAATCTAGATACTCTCGTTCCAAATTATAATTGTGTCCTAAACAACCAAGGCAAATTCAAATCGCACTTCTCAGATTTTGATTCAAAAACATAAAGATAATGACTATAGATGGCCAATCAATAAGCACAGATTGTAAGGAATTGAAAAGAAGATGAAGAAGAAATGATAATTGCATTAGTTCATAATAAGGATTCAAGTGATTCAATTAACAACCCTAAATAGAAAATTTAGTTCTTAATTGTCATTCTAATCACAAAGAAATTCAAGAACAACATAAAGAAATAGATGAATAACAACAATTGAGAATCCTCCTTCAGTGTTCTCCAAGCTTTTCTGCCACCAAAACTATCTCACTATTCCTCTCTAGCCCTTCTTCGGTTTCCCCTTTTCTCCTCTATAAAGCGTTTTTTCTTTTTCATTTTCAAAAGAGGCGAGCCGTGGCTCTACTTGTGCCATGCCACGACCCGTGTCCCTAATTCCTAAGAATCTGCACCTCTCGGCTATGGCTATCCCAAAGCCATGTCGCGACCTGTGTCTTTAATTTATGGGATTTAGCTCTGCAAAGTCGCGGCCCTCCTTAGCCATGTCGCGACCCGAGTCTCGACTCCGAAACATTGATTCTGTTAAGAGGCTAGCCGTGGCCCCAAATTGCTCAAGCCGTGGACCTTAAGAAATTCTTCAGTTCATGCATTTTTAAGCCAGAAAAATCACCAATGCCTTCAAATCATGCCGAGATCCATCCTTTATGAAAATAACACCGAAACTTGGGTTTTTCTTCTCTTTTTGAACCAATTTACTCCAAGTATTAAAATCTTCCTTTTTATTCACTAAAACTTTAAAACAAACAAACAAGAGCGTAAAACCGCACTAAATGAAATAAAAACGACATAAAAGACTACCTAAAACACCACCTAACCATGACATAAACTAGACTCAACAAACTCCCCCAAACTTAACCTTTACTATCCCTCGAATAAAGATTGAGTCTAAACTTAAAATATAACACACCACACACAATTAAGCCTCCATAGTATTCACATCGCATTGTCATCATTGACAAAATATCAACAACCGGAATTTCAGTCCGATCACTCTAACAATTAATATGAATGCCTCAATTCGAAATTAGATACAAAATGAACAATTAGAATGCATCATACATGTCTCACTCATACCAACAATCCACTAACCAATATTGAATATGCTTGCATACTTGCCTTTCTCCACTAATGGCAATAACACATGTTTTGGAATCAACAAGACTTCTAAGGTTCATAACATTGTCGCTTAGGTAACGGTAGTTGAAAAGATGTTTAAGCTTCATTATACCATAAGCACATAAAAAACTAATCAAACCAACCATCTTGCCTTTAATAATCGTCCCCCAATTCACCAAATTACCAACAATTGAGAAATCACAAAACAATGCTTCAACATCACTTTATTAAATTATTTTTTCACTCTTTAAGTCTTCTTTTCCTTTTTCCTTTTCTTTTTTTCTTTTCGAATGGTATACATAAATTAGTGATGTTGCAAGAACTTTTACATTTCTCTCAATCATTAAAATACATCATTTATCCACATATCGACAATCTCACCCAATACAATTCGTTTCCCCAAACTTATTTCTAAGCTTATGGCATAATTCAAGGACAAGGGAAAATAGTAATGGGTACATTTTTGGCTTAATAGTGTGGTTAAACAATTAATCAAGAAAGTTAAGGCACAAAGGGGCAAACTAAGGATAAAATAATATCGGTAAGCTTGAAAGACTCAAGCGTTCCAACAAAATTTCCTAGATCATTTTCCAACACACATGTCATCAAGGATTTCATCTCAAAAGACAAGCAATGCAAGTTCTATCCTATTCCACAACTCATTCCTCATACCCAAGTAAAACATGTATAACATATGCTAATTACTCACATTTACACAACATATTAAAATTTCCAAGAAGCATTAAAATTAATCGAAAGAGTAATCAAACCAAGCACACGACTATTCACACAATCTTTATTTCACAAGTGATGACAAACGACATTATTAAAGAAATTTCATCGACTTAACTTTTCGACAATAAAGACAAAACTAAAATAAAAACATTAAACTAAAACGAAAATAAAAACGAAATAAAAATGATAAACCTCTCCCCCAAACATAAATTTCACATTTTCCCCAATGTGACATGAAGACCATGGAGAGAAAACTTACCTCAAAAGACATGCCACATCAGTATGGCGGTGGTGGTGGTGGTAGGTTGTATGGGTGAAACTATGGTGGAGGGGTGAAATAGTGTTCATCCGCAGAACTCATCATCCACCTAGTGACCAAAGCATTCAATTCTTCCACATGAACACGCCCATACTCATTCTGTTGTACCAAGTAATCATTGTAATGCAGATTTTGCGCATGATGCGACTGAATTAAATACTGATTTTGGTGGATGATATAATCCAGGCGATCATGCATATGCTGAGTGTGTTCATCAATAGGCCCACCAAGTGCCAAATATGAGGCACTACAACTGGGTCCCCCCTCATCAGTTGTCCCTGTACAATTTGGATCAATCTCCTCCTCGTCTCCACAACGTGGACATTTAGGGGCTTGGCCAGGTTGTGGAGGCTCAAGAGTGGCTGGAGGAAAACCATGAACCATAGACTGAGCGATAGGCTTCATGGGCTTCCAAATTATGTCTCCGTCAAGCACTGGAACCTCATAAATCTCACACAATTGAGTTATGAACGTGCCATGTGCCAAGCCAGCAATGGTGTTGAATTTACTGATGTTGCGAATGCTATACCAGATTATTCGTCCCACATCCATTGTTTTTCTCGTCATGATAGTGTAAACGAAAAGACAACGCTCCCGATTAATAGAAGAGACATGAGAGTTGGGCAGCAGACGAGCACTCATGAAATAAGCCCAAGCATAGGCATTTCGATTGAACTGTCAGTGAAAGAAATGCTTTGGCTCACCACCATGATAATGTAATCTAGCCCCCGAAAAGCTCAATGTTTTTGCTACCTCAACATAATCAACCTCGCTAAATGAGCCAACTACCAATGTTCATCTTCAGTGGCTGGAATAGTAGGAAGATGGAGAAAAGCATTAAACGAATCAATGTCGGAAGGCACTGCCTTGCCTCAAACAAAATTTTTTTGCTCATCATCTTGACTGGGGAAATTTGCATAAAACTCATACAGTTGAGAGTAATTAGCAGTATCCACTTGCAATTGCTTACAAACTATGCCCCAATTATGACGAGTAATTTAAGCTCGGATTGACTCATATGGGGAGTTATTCGAGTATGCTTCCAATTGATACTCCATGCCCCTTTTCGGAACAATAGATTTCCCATTAATTCTTTTAAACAAATCCGCAGCCTCCTTAGTTTAAAATTTTTCTGGGTCAAAATCAATGGGTGGTGGCGGTGTTTGTTGACCTCGAGATGAGGTGCATTTCTTTGAAGAAGCACCCCTTGTAGGATTTCTCTTAGGAACCATCACACACAAGTACAAAAACAAATAATATCTCTAAATTTTCTGAGAAAAATTGAGCAGAACCTCCCCTTGTTTTCCCATTCCCCAAAATCACCAAATCAAATTAACAAGGAACCCGGGTCCAAAAAAGTCCAAATCACCAAAAAAATTTCTAAGTTTCCAATAAGAAATCACTAAAAATGATATATGACACTTACTTGAATGTGAAAACTCTTCTATTCTTTGTCTCCTTGGCAAGTGAAACACTCAAAATGAGAAAATGAGCTATAAGAATGAAAGGAATGGAGGTTAGGGCTGGTGTTTATGGTGAGAAAGAGGAGAGAATGAAGAAAAAGGATGAAAAAATTGGGATTTTTAACTCTGTCTGCACAACATAGGCCGCGACCCTAGTCTTTCAATGCCTCGGCCCACCTCAAAAATCTGGAACTTCTGAGGAGCCAGGGTCGTGGCTCTACCCTTTCCATGCCGCGACCCGCATCAAATTTTCTGGGGCTTTATTTTCTCATGCCGCGACTCACCCCTTCCATGCCGTGGCCCGGCTACAATAGGATAAACTCCTTGCACCTCTGTCTGGAGCGATGCCGCAGCCCTCCAAAGCCTTGTTGCGGTCCTTAAGGAAAAAAAATTTCTTTCTTTTTTTTTATTTTCACGCTTTCCACAATTCCATAAGTACAATAATAAACCAAATATTCATAATTTACAAGTGAAAAAATTTAAACCTAAACTTTTGTTCCAACAAGACTAAAAAGTAAAGAAAGCAATAAAAATATATGGGATGCCTCCCACGAGCGCTATCGTTAACGTCATTTAGTCGGACGTTGAACTCTTCTTCAAAAGGACTTCAAGAGGATAATGGACTTTGCTTGATCAAACACACCACCCAAATATAGCTTCAACCGCTGCCCATTCACCTTGAAAGGAGTTTCATTCTTTCCTTGCACTTCCACTGAGCCATATGGAAACACTCTCACAACAGTAAAAGGACATGACCTCCTTGATTTCAATTTTCTAGGAAATAGTCTCAACCTTGAATTAAAAGGAAGTACCTGTTGTCCAGGTTAAAATTATTTTCTGACTAGGTTCTTGTCATGCCAAGCTTTGGTGCACTCCTTATAGATTTTTGCATTTTTGTATGCCTCATTACAGAATTCATCAAGCTCATTCAGTTGCAAAATTCTATTCTCACTAGCAGCATTCCAATCAAAGTTTAACTTTTTCATTGCCCAGTATGCCCTGTCCTCTAACTCAACTGGAAGATGACAAGCTTTTCCAAAAGCTAAGCGATATGGAGACATACCTATCGTTGTTTTAAATGCAGTTCTGTAAGCCCATAGTGCATCATCCAACTTCTTTGACCAGTTTTTCCTTGAACTATCCACAATCTTTTCAAGGATACTTTTCACCTCCCTATTTGAAATTTCAACTTGGCCATTTGATTGGGGGCGATATGGCAATGCAGTGCAGTGGTATACACCGTACTGAGCTAAAAGTGCATCAAGTTGTTTGTTGAAAAAATGACTCCTTTCATCGCTAATGAGAGCTCGGGGTGTACCAAAACGAGTGAAAATATGTTTATGGAGAAAGTTCAACAGAATTTTACCGTCATTGGCCTTTGTAGCAGCAACTTCCACCCATTTTGACACTTAATCAATTTCTAGCAAGATATACTCATCATTGTAAGATGGTGGAAATGGACCCATGAAGTCAATGCCCCAAACATCAAAAAGCTCAACTTCCAAAATCACATTGAGGGGCACCTCATTTCTCCTTGAGATATTACAAGTGTGCAGACACCGATCACAAGCCTTCACAAACGAATTAGCATCTTTAAATAGGGTTGGCCAATAAAAACCACTTTGAAATACCTTAGCTGTAACGCCCTACTTCCTTAGAGCCGTTACTAAGTGAGTTTAAAATGTGCAATTAACTCGCTAATCGAGGATTTAGGTCAAAAATGTATCTAAACTGTAATAAAATTCATATAATTTGAAAGATGCATACATTCATTAAAAATAATAAAACGTTTAACATTTGGAATCCCAAAATACTGTTTAGAAATATTTATAACTCAAAAATATGATTAAAGTCGACTAAACGAAAAAACTAGGTTTAATACAAACATCTCCCAAAAATATCCCTGGCCGTGGCAGCCAGGCAAGCCAAACATGTACACGTCGCTTCACGCTCTCCGTACTCATGGTTGGTCGACCTTCCCCTTGCCCTTACCTGCGTCATAGAGCACCCGTGAGCCAAAGCCCAACAAGATAACTCCACACAAGCAAATAACATATGCATATCTATCATTCAACACATAACAAAATTGTCAACAGGCTAAACACATAACGTCCATGCCATCCCAGGCGCTTTACCAGGCCCTGGGTTCGAGGTCTACACCGTGAGGATATTCCAGGTATCCAATAGGGTCTCACCCTGGTAACTCACAGTCTGCGTGCTTATTGCTCCTCCCGGCTCCTTGCCGTACTCGGCCTTGTCGTCCTCGGCCTTCGTCGTTCCCGCCCCATGCCGTTCTCGGCCTTCGCTGTTCCCGGCCCTTGCCGTTCATTCACAAATATGCACACATAGCATAATTACACAAATACTTAAACATGTATAAACATAGTCAATGGGGCTACACCCTGCAACACAATCATATAGGGTCGTGCCCTGCAACAAAAACCATAGGGCCTCTCTCTGCTCTACGGGTACAACAGTTTTCGTACCTGTGTCCTGAGCTTTCCAAGCACTGATGTCTCGATCATAGTCCCCTAGTCCGAGCCTCGCTGAAAACCTAGTCACAACGTGTCAACAACATTCATCCATCAAGTTCTAATTCATTAAATAACTTTGGATTGATATTCTAGTCTCCAGAACCTTGGATTCTACCAATCTGGGAGATAAGATCCATCCTGAGCCCTAACAATTGGGTTCCCAAATCAAAAAACCTACAAAACAGCCCAAGTACTGAATTAGGGCCACGACCCAACCCCCTTAAGGGCCACGCCATGCCTCAAAACAGAGGCAAAATACCTCCCTGGTAGGAGACACGAGCCGCGACATTCCATGCCCCATGCCGCGGCGCGCCTCAAGAATAGAGGCCTCCCTAGCCCTCACGCACACATGGGCCGCGGCATGCCCTTCCTAGGGACGCGGCTCAACCCCCACACCCAGAAAACCAACCTTTTCCTCAAGTTTTTCCCCAAGCTTAAACCCATATTTCACACTCCAAACTTCACCCAACCTCAGAATTAAGCCCAGAATTCATACTCATACAGCCTAAACATCCTAACAAACTCATAAACTAATTCATACACCCATCAAACATTCAAAACCAATCTTGGAAACCAATCTATGCATGCCTAAGTTCTAACAACCAAAACCAGTAGAATTGAGTTGATCAACAGGTATAAAAGCTTACCTTGAACCTGAATAAGTCTTTGAATTAATCCCATGAGTTCCAAGCTACTAGCCTCCCAAACTCAAGCCTTGAGTTCCTCCCTTGATCCCAAAGAAGATTAGTTCTTCGCCCCTTCTTTTCCTAGCTTCTGTTTTCCTCTAAAGCTTTCAAAAAGAAAATTCAGATATATGCCTAAGTGTGAGTAACGTGAATGACTTCTCCTCAGCCAAGTCTATCTACTCTTAAGGCCAAATTACCATTTTTCCCATTCTCCTAATAAAATTCTTATACTAACCTCAAGGGCATTTTCATCATTTTACCCAAATCCCGTTAAGTCTTCGAGTATTTCTATAAATCCCCATTAACCCCGACATATCCAAATGATTACCAAATTACTACCCATTACTCCATAAATTCCAAACACACATTATATACCCAAAATACCCCTAGGCTCCTCCCAAGCCGGGTATTAGATCCCGTTGTGACTTTCCAGCTTAGCCGCTCCCTAGGACTGTCTCGGATCCTGCCCCACACATATATCACCACCCACACGTGGTGTCAATCACAATACACAAATATTATATTTATGGCCCTCAGCGGGCTAAAATTACAAACATGCCCCTAATAACCACACGGGGCCCACATGTCTATTTAATTCACCTAAACATGCATTTCTAATCACATACTCATCAAATTCACATATTCATATAATAAATCACTTATTGTCCTCCAGGCACACTAATCAAGGCCCCAAGCCTTATTAGCAAATTTGGGACGCTACATTAGCTGTTGTTCTTGTGGCTCCAAAATGCCCACCACATTGTAAATTACGGCAGTGGGCAAGAATAGAATGCATTTCTTCCTCAGGTACACAACGAAGAATGATTTGATCAACACAGTGCTTATAGAGAATAGGCTCCTCCCAATAGTAATGCTTCACCTCAAAGTAAAATTTCTTCAACTGTTGCCTTATCATCTCAAGAGGCACAACCTTTGCAACAAGGAAATTTAAAATATCAGCAAACAAGGCACAACAGAATTTTCACTCACCCCAAATAACTATTCATTTGGAAAAAAAATCATTAATATGCACATCTTTCTCATTCTGACTCTCTTCTATTTCAAGTCTCGAAAAGTGATCAGTACTAGGTTTTCAGTACCCTTTTTGTCACGAATCTCCATATCAAACTCTTGTAACAGTAGAACCCATCTGATTAAGTGAGGCTTTGCATTTTTCTTAATCATCAAGTACTTGATAGCAGAGTGATCAATATACACAATCACCTTATTTCCAATCAGATAAGGTCTGAACTTGTCAAAAGCAAACACTATGGCTATCAACTCTTTTTCTGTTGTGGCGTAATTCAATTGTGCATCATTGAGAGTTCTACTAGCATAGTAAATGGAGCGGAATACCTTGTGAATATGCTGCCCCAAAACTGTCCCACAACATAATCACTAGCGTCACACATCAATTCGAATGGTAAGTCCCAATATGGAGCCACAACAATAGGTGCAGATATCAACTTCTCCTTGAGTACATTGAAAGAATGAAGGCACTCCTCATTAAAATCAAAAACCACACCATTCATCAACATTGAAGAGAGAGGCTTAGACACTTAAAATCTTTGATAAATCTTCGATAAAACCCTGCGTGGCCAAGGAAAATTCTTACACCTTTCACTGATACCGGAAGTGGTAATTTCTCAATTGTTGCAGTCTTTGCTTGCCATCTCTAGAGATCTTGTGTCCCAGAACAATTCCTTCTTTCACCATAAAATGGCATTTTTCCAAATTTAACACCAGATTTACTTTTTCACAACGATTCAATACATTTTCCAAGCTACCCCAAACACATATCAAACGAAGAGCCAAAAACAGAAAATTCATCCATGAAAATCTCAATGCTCCATTCCACCATATTCGAAAACATAGTCATCATGCACCATTGAAATGTTGCTGGAGCATTAAATAGTCCGAATGACATTATCCTGAAAGAAAATGTGCCATAGGGACATGTGAATGATGTTTTCTCTCGGTCCTCTGGCGCAATTGCAATTTGATGGTACCCTGAATAGCCATCCAAGAAGCAGTAGTATTTGTGGCCTGCTAATCTGTCAAGCATTTGATCAAGGAAAGGCAAAGGAAAAGTATCCTTCCTTGTAGCCTTCTTGAGCTTGCGGTAATCAATACAAATCCTCCACCCCATCACAGTTCTAGTTGGAATGAGTTCATTTTTTTCATTCTTCACCACAGTCATACCACCCTTCTTCGGTACCACTTGCACTGGACTCACCCATGCACTATCAGAAATTGGGTAGATCACCCCGATGTCCAACCGTTTAAGGATCTGCTCAAGTGCTACCTCCTTCATAGCTGGACTGAGTCTTCTCTGAGCCTCTATAAATGGCTTTCTATCTTACTCCAATAAATTTTTATGCATTACTGTTGAAGGACTTATTCCTCTAATATCCGCCAATGTCCACCCAATGGCCAATTTATGATCCCGTAAAACCCTCAACAATTTCTCCAATAAAGTTTTTGAGAGGTCAGCTGAAACAATTACAGGTAGAGTCTCCTTCTCTCCCAAGTATCCATAACACAAATGATCTGGAATAGCCTTTAATTCCAATTGCAGTGGCTACTGAATAGATGATAATGGTCGTTCTGGTCCCTCCACCAACTCTTCAAACTTAATCCTGTACGGTTGGTAAGAGTTAATCCAATTTACGTATTCTCTCATCTCAGCATCATCATCATCTTCCTCACCACCTATCTGTAAGGAGTGTGTCCTAAAAGCATGTAAAGACATTTGTTTTTCTGTTAATAAATAAATACAATGGTTTATTCTTATTGTTATATTTAGATTGTTAAATTATTGTTTGAATAATTTTGTAAATATCAGAAAAATTCCATATTCATTATTGAGGATGTGATCTTGTATTAGTACGAGAGAATTAAGATCACATGTGTTGACGGTGAGAACTCGTCAACTAAGTTAAGTCAGAAAAATTACAGAGTCAAGATTATGCAAAGAAAAGCTCTAGGAATCTAAGTATCAACTCTAAGAACAATTGCAACAGAACAATGGTGAAATCAATTTTCATTCACTAGGATGCACTTGCTATAATAAATTTTCCAACCCCCCTCCATGTGGAATTGGGATTTATTATATAGTGGGCTCTCATGGCCCTAGATACACTGTGGTCCAGGGGACCAGGTAGTACATAGGTACACTGTCTGGAGAGTGGTTTCAGAGGTTGTGGTCTTGCAGCCAGTATAGGGACAGGTGCCAGGAGGATGTCTCCACTACTAGTCCATACCAATGTCAAAGGAGTGGTCAAGGTGGTAGTGGTGTCGACTCTGACATCTGATTGGGAGTATGCAGGCCATGTCCTTTCTCCTAGTGCCCTCACTACCTGATTAGCATGAGTTCCACGGTCAGACGTACGGGGCCTTACAAGCCGTACCCCGTACGAGATTGTAACATCATGACCCTTCGGAATCATACTTGGGCTTTCACTTCTAGACGGTGGGGTTTCCATAGGTCTCCATGGGAGATTCCATCTCTAGATGAAGGGCACGAGATGTTATCACGCGAGGCCCTCGCGGCTTAACCATGGCGGGGCTATACGAGGCCGCCCCTCGTGGAGATGTCGTGAGGTGCTCCCACGCGAGGCTGTCGAGGCTAGGAGAGACCCCCACGCGAGGCCACGAGGCTATGGGATGCCCCCATGCGAGGCCACCTCTCGAGGCTAGGAGATGCTCCGTTCGGTGAATATGGCCCACTTCGCACCGAGGCCTTGAAAGGCACAAGTAGGCGTCTCGTGCCAGCCCCTCGCGAGGCATGGCCTCGTACCATCAACTTCTGCCTCACTCCATATGCAGGCGTCTCATGCAAGCACCTCGCGAGGCACACCCTTGCGCCATCAACTTCCGTCTCGCGCCGCATGAAGCCGTCTTGTGCCAGCACCTCGCGAGGCATGGCCTCGTGTAAGCGCCTCGTGCCACCAGCCTTCATCTCACATCTGAAGCAGGCGCCTCGTGTAAGCGCCTCGTGTGGCATGGCCTCGTGCCACCAGCCTTCGTCTCGCATCTGAAGCAGGTGCCTCGTGTAAGCGCCTCGCGAGGCATGGCCTCGTGCCAGCAACCTTCGTCTCACATCAGAAGCAGGCGTCTCACGCAAGGGCAAGCATGGTGGCCTTGCGTGGCACGCCCCTTGGGCACGCATGGCGGCCTCGCGTGGCACGCCCCTTGGGCACGCAGGATAGCCTTGCAAGAGGGTGACGACCCAAGGATCTAACGGAAGTGTAGGCATATGGGGGCCTAAGTACGTTCTTTGGGTCTTTTACAAGCATGGGATTTTGAGTATCAACACTTGCCCCCCAGTCTAGGAGAGGACCTTTAGGTGCTTTGCTAGACTCCTCTTTTTAATTTTTATAAATATGCCTTCACGCAAGGCTTATTATTTACACCTTACTTCCTTAGCTTAGTGGTTTTTAGAATCCTTCCTCTTTCAAGAGGTAAGGGGTTCAATCCCCCACATCCTCATTTTTGCCATAGTTTCCTTCATTTTATTTTTTCATTTCATTTCACTTTTTTTTTTTACATATGAGCTAATTCTTTGGTATGTCTATTTGGAGGCTAACACATCCTTATTGTCTATTTTTGCAGACGTGTATATTTGACCATTTGGTCCCTTTGGCCCTCGACCTCCTTTTGACCTCGACAACACTCCATCTTATCTTCTTGAGGTATATTTTCTTTTTCCCTCACGTTCATTGGGTCCAAACTAGCGTCACAGGGGATGAGGTATTTTGGCCTAGGCTTGCCGTGAGTTAGCCCAGTTGCATGCCCCCCCACTATTTATACCCTGTAGTGGATCATTTAGGGCGTTTGCACCTAGAGGTTTTAAGCCCATTCCTTTGTGTTTTGTAGCAATCCTCTCATTTATTCGTGAACCCTTTTTGCTTTCGGGACGAGGTCTCATGGCTAGCGACGGTCCATTCGATATACCTCTTGGGGTTGAGTTTATTGACCTGTCCTCAGACTCAGAGTCCCCTGAGGGAAACCCTTACCAGGACTATGATTCCTTAAGGTAGGCCCGTATCCGCCATCTTGAGCATATGGCTGAACTTAGGCGTAAAATTTGGGTGGTGGAGAGTGAAATCGACTCGGTGCTGAGAGGAGACAGGGCACCTTTCCCCCCAGACCTTAGTGACCATGTAGCGAGCCTTAGGGTGACCCTTTTAGAGTTGCATAAGGAGTTGGAGTTTATGGAGGGACACCTTCCGCCTGAGCCCTCCAACCCATCCTCGCCTAATGACTGTCATGGGGCCACTTCCGCTTCTCCTTAGCCCTTAGTCTTGGTTTTCCCTAGCTTAGCGCTTCCGTAGTTGCTCCCCCGATGGAAGACTCTTTCTAGGAAGAAAAAATGGAGGGTCAAGTGTTCCGTCTCTTTCTCACCTTTTTCTTTTGGTTTTGCAGATATGCCGAGGGCACGACGACAGGTGGCTTCCAATGAACCGGATGATGCTCCTTTATTGGCATCCGAACTGGTGTCGTGTGTGTCCGAAAACAAACTGAGGGACATTGTGGATAACTATCGCGTCCCTCCGAAGTACGCGTTATATGTTCCACTGGAGATATGCCGGGCTGATTGTCCTAGGCCCGGCTTTGTGGCCCTCAGCGAGCACATCCTGAAGGCAGGTGGTACCATCCCATTTCACCCGTTCTCTGTTGCGGTCCTCAACTACTTCGACCTTGCCCCGCTTCAGCTGGCACCCAATGGCTGGCTGACTTTAAGCTGCCTTTTCGTTGCATTTACGAAGCTGTTGAAATGGGCTCCTACGGCGACAGAGGTGTATTTCCTCTAAAACCTCATGCCCCTTCCCAAGTCAAAGAGCTTTTACTATTTACAAAAAGCCAACATCGAGGCCTCTTTGATAGAGGGGTCGGTGTCCAATCTGGGGTCCTGGAAGCAGGACTTTTTCTTCGTGCAAGGCCCACTCTCTGTCCGTGAGCATTTCCGAGCCACTCCTAGTAAGTACCCTAAGCATCACTTTCTCTCTCTGTTTTTTTGCAACTTATTGTTTCGCGCCTTACGTTTGTGTCGATCGTGGCATGTATTATGCAAAGCAATTCGCCGAACCCGCAGTTGTCAGGTCGGAAGCGAGAGACATGAGAAAGTTCCTCAGCGCTGACCCCGCTACGAAAAAGGCGGTGTGCCTATTCACAGTGAGAAATCTCAACCGCCATAAGTTGTCCCCCGTCTCCGACCCCAAGTTGCTGTGGACTATCTCTGGGTCCAAGAAGATGAAGGAGGTGTCGGCCAAGCCCTGCCCAGACGACGATGAGGCTGAGGAGGAGCTGGAGGAAGCCCCCCTTGAACGCGGGGGTCCCCACCAGCCGCCTTCATCTCCTGGGGGGTGCCCTCCATTTACCTCTTATGATCCGAACATAGCCTCTCCTTCTCAAGACCAGCAGGCCGTTCTGGGGGGTTTTTTTTGCCCCGACCCTGAGGGCTATGACGCCTTCACTCAAGCTCCCCTCGACCCTGGTCCATCGGGGACTTATTTTCCCAATCTTCCGGAGCCTCCCTCTGATCTACCGAGGCCTCACTTTTCCACTTTCACCGCGCCCCCTCCCGTTTTGGCGAGCGGGTCGTCTGTCCTCACCCAGCCAGGTGCCCCTAGTGCAGATGGGGAGCTCTGGGTGACTCGGATGGCGACGTCTTACGGGCAGCGATACATCCAACTTGCCTCGGGCCTCCCCGTATCTGACTGGAACGGTCTTGGGAATGTTGCTCTGCCGGACCTTGGGGAAAACCTAAGGCGCACCATGGCTTGGGTGAGTTCCTGCACCTCGCGTCATCCCTATTATGTATAGATGTACATGCATTTTTTTTTGTTACTTATTGTTGCTGTCATTAACTTTCTTGTGCAGGCCTATACTGTGGCTCTGCGGCTTGCCGACTCGTCTAGCAACCTCTCCGCGTCTACTGCTGAGAGGGACTGCCTCACGACCCGGGTCCAGGAGCTCGAGAAAGAGCTTGAGGAAACCCAGACTGAGCTAAAGAAGGTTCGAACCAAACTTGCTGCCTCGTTGAAAAGGAAGTTGAAGGCAGTTGCCAAGGCCATGAAGCTGCAGGGCCAAGTTACCAGCCTGAAGAGCGAACTCCAGGCGACCAAGGCTATCGCGGCAGTGTCGCAGGAGAGGGTTACTTATTTAGAGGCCGAAGTCAAGGCTCCCAGGGTCGAACTACAGGCTGCAAGGACCAAATTCGAGGCTACCAGAGCCGAACTCCAGGCTGCTAGGGCCAATGTTGCCACATTGCAGGAGAGAAATGCTTCCTTGGAGGTGGAGAAGACTGCCATTGAGTACAGGTCCATAGACCGCGCCCTTTACTGCGTGTGGAGGCAGGATCCCAATTTTGATTTCTCTTCTTTCGGTGAGCACGCCGTCGCTCGAGCGGCCGTGGTCGCCCGTGGTAGGAGGCCCTGAAGTTGTTATTTCATAACTTTTGTCAGCTAGCCCGCTATGGGTGTATGCTCTTTTTTGAGCCTTTGTAATATCATTGACATTACTATTTTTTTTTTTGTAAATCTTGTCATGTCCTCAAGACTCCCTTTTTTAATGTATATATACCTGTGTGGTTATTTATCTCTTATTCCACTGCATTTGAGGCCCTTTTGAGCCTGCATGATGGGGTCCGGCGGGTTCCCCTCTTTTATTTACCAGGCTAGAGGTCCTTCGGAGCCCATGTGAGAGGGTTCAATGGGACCTCTTTTGGTGCCTCTTGATTACCTTTATAAGGATATTTTGACCTCTTGGGTCCTAGCTATCCTTGTATATATTATTGCGCGTGCTTATTATTTTTTCGCAAGAAGCGTCCTTCTCGTCATTATTCATAGTACTATTTTTACAAGGGTCTCTTTTAGGACCCTTTTTGGCTAGGCGGCTTGGTGGGCGCTCTAGACTTATTACTGTCGTTACCATTTTTTTTTGTAAGTCCCATTGGCCTCCTTGATGTTCACAAGGGTAGCTAATCCTTGTGAACCCCAAGAGATGCCTTGCAAGGTCCTCTCCCTGTTTACTAGGGTTCGCCATGAATTATATTTCTCTTTCAAAGAATTTTGCTTAAGGCTCTAATGCAGGGGGTCCTTTTTTAGGATCTCCTGTTGGAGGGTCCTTTTTAGGATCCTCCTCATAGAGGGTCATTTATAGGGTCCTCCTGATAGGGGGTCGTTTTTAGGGTCTCCTTGATAGAGGGCCCTTTTTAAGATCTCCTGTTACAGGGTCCTTTTTAGAATCCTCTTGGTAGAGGGTCCTTTTTAGGAGCCTCCTTCTTAGGAGGGCAAGGGGTCCTCTTTAGGATCCTCCGTTAAAGGATCCTTGTTAGGATCCTCCTGACAGAGGGTCCTTTTTAGGAGGGCAAGGGGTCCTTTTTAGGATCCTCCGTTAGAGGGTTCTTTTTAGGATCCTTCGGTTAGGGGGTCCTTTTTAGGTTCCCCTTGCTAGCTATATGTTTTTGCCTCCTGTCCTGCCCCCCAAGTGTTTGGTGAAATTTATTTCGGCAGGCACTTTGGATGATGCTCACGTAGCGAAGAAAAGTAACACATGAAGTTGCAAACAGTTTCATTCATAGCATGTGGTTTACAACCAACCTTGTAAATAAAAGGGTTACATCTAACTAGGAGGTTACCTAGGTAGCTTCTTTGATTCTTACTTACTTAAGCTAAGACAACAAGGAACAAACTAAAGATAGGTTCTTTTTGCACTGAGTGCCGAAGCCTCGCTGGTAGCACTTCTCGAGATGATCCATAACTCGTGGGTCCAACTTGTGTGGGTCTAACTTGTGTAGGTCGCTCCTTCATACACAACCATTTCCATCGGTACAGATGGTTTGGTGGCTGTGCGGAGGGACATGTTATAGCATTACCTCGCTTCCTTCTGCTCCCCTTTCACGCATGCTACTCCCCTGGGGGTTGGGAATTTCATAGCTAGGTGATACACAGAAGTTATCGCCTTCAATTCTCTCAGAGAGGGTCTCCCTAATACCACATTGAAGGCTGAGGTGCAATCCACCATGACAAAGTTTTCCATTATGGTGGTTTGCTTGGGTTGTTCGCCCATGGTGAGGGCTAATTCAATCGCACCTAGGGGTTGTATCGAGTCCCCTGTGAACCCATAAAGGGAGGAATTGCAGGGTTTCAACTGTCGGACGCTCAGTCCCATCTTCTCCAAAGCGGGGCGATGCAAGATGTCCACAGAGCTTCCATTATCCACTAGGACTCGATGTACTCTCATGTTTGCAAGCTGGACAATTAGCACCAGGGGGTTATTATGAGGAAAATGCACCCCCTACGCGTCTTCTTCAGTGAAAGTTATTGAGTCATTCTCGCTCTTGAAACTCTTCGGGGGGCGTTACTCCAAACTTAAAACGCACGGTGGTGGACTTCATCTGGCCTCCTTGGCGTATTTGTCTCGTCCCTTCCTTGAATCGCCTCTGAATCCTGGTCCTCCAAATATGGTCCTGACCTCTCCCCGTATTTCTGGGGCCACCTCTCGCGCCCGCGGCGGGGAAGCTCCTTCTTCTGGCCTCTGGTTCTCCTTGCGCACGTACCTGCCCAAATGTCCCCTGCGAATGAGCTCCTCGATTTCCACCTTCAAATGGTTGCATTCCACGGTGGTGTGGCCGACATCCTTATGATACTGGCAATACCTGCTGGGGTCTCTTTTGGACCGGTCTTTTTTCATTGGCGGGGGCCTTTTGAAAGGGACCTAGTTTTCGTTTGCAATGAAAATATGCTCCCTCGCGTGGGTGAGGTCAGTGTAAAAGGTTTAGGGGCCCTGGAGGCGCTGCTCAGAGCGTTGATGCTTCCGAGGTCGATCATCTCTTGTTCCATCATAAAATCCCTTCTTCTTTGCACCGCTTGGGTTTTCTCAAGCTGAAGGCTTCGGGGGCGACGGGCCTTTTCTGGCTTTGAGGTTCTCGTGACCATCCTCCACGCGAATGTATTTTTGTGCCCACTCGTAGAAATCATCCAAGTCTGTGACCTCCCTCTTGAGCATGTTATCCCATAACTTTCTTCCTGGGCGCACTTCAGCTGTGATGGCCATTTTCAGCTCTCGGCAGGTCAGGCTCCCTACTTTAGCTGCCTCCATATTGAACCTGTGAATATAGCTCTTCAGGCTCTTGTTTTCTCCTTGCTTCACGTTTGCGAGGCTGGTGCCTGACATCGTGTAGTCGCGCACGGCGTGGTGCCGCTGGAGGAATTCACCAGAAAGCTGTTGCCAAGATCTGATGGACCCCGATCTAAGTCTTTTGAACCATTTGTACGCAGATCCTCTTAAGGTGACAGCGAAGCAATGACATCTCGCCCCGCTGCCAATTCCCCTCATCTTCATCAGATCGTTAAATGTATCAAGATGTTATTTTGGATCTATGCTTCCCTAGTAGGGAGTCATATGGGGCTCCTTAAAATTGGCAGGGAGTCGGATGGCCTGGATCTCCCTAACGAAGGGCGACTCATGATCGAACTCTTCCTCAACAGCTTGACCTCCAGAGGCGGTGACGATATTGCTTCGCAGGCTCCTCATTTCTGTGTCCAGGTCCTGCCTCCTCTTGCTTAGGGAGTCCCTTAAAGCGGACGGGTTAAGATCCCCCTTTCCTTTGCCCTCTTGTGGCGCCATAGGGGGCGTGGTCCTTTTGCCCTCCTTCTTGTTGAGCTCCTCCCGTAAATCTGAGGGTGCCCTTTTTGAGGTGACCTCGTCATCATTGCGAGGGGCAGCATTGGTCTTCGGCTCTGGCTTCTGGGCCTGCTTCGGTTGTTCGAGATGTTCTCGTTGCTTCGTTTGGGGGGTGTTACTAGTGGAATGTCGAGTCCTCCCATCGTCTACCAGGACGGTGGTCTCCTGACCTTTCTCTTTCCTCTTGGGCAGGGTCACGTTTGACTTACCTTGCAACAGGCCATTCAGTACCTCTTGCATGTTCTCCAGGGTGGTCTCCAACCATTGGTTCTTACGGTGCAGCTCACGTATCTCCTCTTCATAGAAACGAGATTTAGAACTCGAGCTCACATAATGGACCTGGGGATGTTTATCATGTCTACGCGTCGAGCATACCGGGTCCTACCGGCCGGAGTTCGGTATTTGTGGTGGTTTGGGAAAGGGGAACTCGTTGACATTCCCAAGTGGTGCCCTTGGAGGACTCCCTCCGGGCGGGACAGCCGGTGACGAGGCCTCTCTATCACCCTCGTGCATCTCAGGGTCCTTTGGGGGCTCCACATCTCTGGGAGGTGGAGGATCCTTCATGGAAGCCTTCAGATAGACTCCGTTAAGGTGGACCTCCACCTCTCATGGCTCCCTGAGTCGCTTTGAACGTTTCGGCATTTCGTCTTGCCGGAAGTAATGGTAGAACAGTAGCTTGGATCTTAGCTTCCCACAGACGGCGCCAAACTGTTGACGGTGAGAACTCGTCAACTAAGTTAAGTCAGAAAAATTACAGAGTCAAGATTATGCAAAGAAAAGCTCTAGGAATCTAAGTATCAACTCTAAGAACAATTGCAACAGAACAATGGTGAAATCAATTTTCATTCACTAGGATGCACTTGCTACAGTAAATTTTCCAACCCCCTCCATGTGGAATTGGGATTTATTATATTGTGGGCTCTAATGGCCCTAGATACACTGTGGTCCAGGGGTCCAGGAAGTACATAGGTACACTATCTGGAGAGTGGTTTTAGAGGTTGTGATCTCGCAGCCAGTACAGGGACAGGTGCCAGGAGGATGTCTCCACTACTAGTCCATACCAATGTCAAAGGAGTGGTGCAGGTGGTAGTGGTGTCGACTCTGACATCTGATTGGGAGTATGCATGCCATGTCCTTTCTCCTAGTGCTCTCACTACCTGATTAGCATGAGTGCCACGATGAGACGTACGGGGCCTTACAAGCCGTACCTCGTACAAGATTGTAACATCATGACCCTTCAGAATCATACTTGGGCTTTCACTTCTAGACGGTGGGGTTTCCATAGGTCTCCATGGGAGATGCCATCTCGAGATGAAGGGCGCGAGATGTTATCACACGAGGCCCTCGTGGCTTAACCATGGCGAGGCTATACGAGGCCGCCCCTCGTGGAGATGTCGTGAGGTGCTCCCACGCGAGGCCGTCGGTGCTAGGAGAGGCCCCCACGCGAGGCCACGAGGCTATGGGATGCCCCCACGCGAGGCTGCCCCTCGAGGCTAGGAGATGCTCCATTCGGTGAATATGGCCCACTTCGCACTGAGGCCTTGCGAGGCACAAGTAGGCATCTCGTGCCAGCGCCTCGCGAGGCATGGCCTCGTACCATCAACTTCTGCCTCGCACCATCAACTTCTGTCTCGCGCCACATGCAGGCATCTTGTGCCAACGCCTCGCGAGGCATGGCCTCATGTAAGCGCCTCACGAGGTAGCGCCTTGTGCCACCAACCTTCGTCTCACATTTGAAGCAGGCACCTCATGTAAGCGCCTCGCGAGGCATGGCCTCATGCCACCAGCCTTCATCTCGCATCTGAAGCAGGCGTCTCACGCAAGGGCACGCATGGTGGCCTCGCGTGGCATGCCCCTTGGGCACGCATGGCGGCCTCGCGTGGCAGGCCCCTTGGGTACGCAGGGTGGCCTCACGAGAGGGTGACAACCCGAGGATCTAACGAAAGTGTAGGCGTATGGGGGCCTAAGTACGTTCTTTGGGTCTTTTACAAGCATGGGATTTTGAGTATCAACAACATGAATGAATAAAAATAGTCAACAACAACAAATTAAAGTTATGGAATTCTTTAATTGGAGTTGTAATTACGGTTTACTGAGTATCATGATGATAGAAATAATCTAGATTCAGATTATTGATATGGTAAGACATCTCGGTAAAGGGGCTTTATATAATATGATTATATATGACATGAACCGATATGAATAAAAGTCTTTATCAAAATAACATTTAACAACAAAGACTTGTAATTCATATCATAACTGATGATCATTTATAGATCAACCTAAATCCTGAGTGTTCATGAACTCCTATGCATGTTTATTAAATATTTTGATTCATTCGTTAAAGTCTCTTCAAAGAATGAGGCTAATGACTTTTGTTTTGGAGATATAATATCATGGATGGCTGGGAACATGTATCAACAATACGGAATATAATCTTTCTTATCGGGTCGTATATTAGTTCCCTAAAGGGTTAATTCTGGAACTGAATGATTTTGAGCTCAAATCTATAATTAGATTATAGATTAATTATTCACTAGTGAATTAATGGTACTTAAGGAATAAGAAGTAAATTAGAAAGGTAAAATGGTAATTCTTCCATTCTAATTTATGAACTAATTAATTAGAGAGTTGAACTATTGTAAGATGGTTATATCAATGGACGACTTAAGAAAAGATTTCTGTAAAATTTTATCTATAACATAAAGAGTGCAATTCTGAATTTATAGTGGAGTAATATCATAATTAATAAATTAACTATTATAATTAAAGAGTTTAATTATTTAGTTTATTTATTGGAGCTTAATGTTATAGGTCCATGGTTCTAGAAATGACTCAAACAATCACTGACAAAAGTAAATACAAAAAATGGGCAAAAAGGACTTATGTGATAAGTAAAATATTTTTCAATATATCAAACATAATTATTGTATAATTATGTGTAATTAATTAATTAAGAATTAATTAATTATTTGATCTAACAAAAATATAATTAATTTTGAATTAATTTATTTTTGGGATTTTCGGTATTTAAATAATAATAAAAATTGGGAAAAATCACATGCCATCGGTGGCATGTGCTACACGCATAAGAGACTGTGATCAGTTTCTAGGTTCCACAATTTTAGTAATTTAAATATTAAATAAATAATGAGATATTGTAATTTGATTAAAATATTATTATTTAAACAAAAATTTGACAACTGATTAGTTATTTTCAAATTGTTTAAAATAACTAACATTTTAATTTAATATATTGGATATATTAAATATAGGATATCGGTTTTACAGAACGTAACTTTTCAGGGATAGAAAAATATCTAGAAATCTCTCTCAGAGAAAGAGAACAGTGACACAAACAAAAGTCATTATTCTTCACAAAACCTAGGTCCAAACTTTATCAGATCTCATGTGTTGAGAACATCTGATAAATAGTTTTTTACCTATTGTTTGTATAGCGAGCCCACACTCGTTCTTTGTGTGCTGAGAACATTTTGGAAGATCTTGGTGTGAGATCTCAAGGATTTAGCCATACAAAAATTTAGCAACAAGGAAGGACCTGTGGTCATTTTTCTATTCATGTCTTTGATTCATTATATATATGCATGTGAAGAAGTAGATCTAGAAATCTTATGGGATTAAACTAACAATTTGATTGTTGTTCCGCTGCGCATAATCTCTGATTTGATCAATAAAAACAAACAAATGGGATCAGAGCAAATGGTACCAGAGCCATCTTCACATATATATATATATATTGAATCTGTGTGGGTTTACTTTTATGCATTTATTTATTTTGATGAATAAATGAATGGCTTAATGTGATTGAATGAAAGGGAATGTTGAATCCTTAATTGTATGGTGTTTTTGGGTTAGGATTTGTTTATGATTAGATCATTGTGTAAGCCATTAAAGGGCATAGGATTTATGTAATTTTTTTTGGTTTTTGACACCATAAAATTGTAATTCCAATCACACAAAAGTCAGAACGGAGCCCGGGATTCAGAATTCAACCACTACTCCTCTGAGGCCGAACTCCGAGCCGCTGCCGGGACGTCATACGGACGTCCGTACGGATCCGTACAACCCGGCCCCGGCAGCTCTGTTTGACACCACGTGTCCTTGTCCTGCTGGTCCAGTATTTTTTTTATTTTCTAAAATTATTCTGTTATTTTTTTAAAAATTTAAATGTTAAATATCCTATTTATTAGAAATTTGATATTTAAATAATGTGATAATTTTGTTATCCTAACAAATATATATATTTTTTTAAATCTAATTTCAAAATTTAATTTTAAATATCACAGATTTTATTTTATTATTTCAATTTCTAATTTTAATTAAAAGTTGTTTTAATTAAAAAGAAAAATAAAAATAATGATTATTTAAAAGTTTGTTTTAATTAATCAAAATAATTAGAAATTTTTTTTCTTATTATTATTCTTGACCAACAACGACACATTTCCTACCGACAGTAAAGTAAAGAAGCCCGATGGAGATCAAGGCAGTTTTAATTTTATTTTTTTTAATTTTATAAAGTGGTTGTAAAATTAGAAATACCCAAAAGCACTCGGTTCAACATTTATTGTTTATTTATTTATTTAAATAATTATTTTCATGTGATTGATAACATGTTCATGCATTGTATGCCATACATAAAAACCCACACAGTCATAATCATGCATCTCATTTGTAGAAACATGATTATTAGGATTGTCCTATATGTTTATATGAATTGTTTTGTGAAATCAATTGCATGTAAATTACTTAGTTTTATTTTGAAAACTTGGTAAAATATCACACCAATTTTTAAAGTCTTTATGACTTATTTTCTTTAAACCAACTTTATTGTAAAAGTGTTTTTTAGTAAAGTTTAGATGAACATGATTGGTAATTTAAAATTGGATATGCACCTAGAAACTCGCTTTCTTTCCAATTTTAATTATGTTCATAAGGTTTAATGATGTTATAATTAATTTGGAATTAATTAGGTTAAAAACACTTATTTCAAAATAGTGAGTGGGAGAGGGTTGATATCTCAAACATAACTCATGGTCTCCATTATTAATATAACACCGTGAGATATGAATAGCGCCTTGCGACGACTTTGTTTTCATCCCCCTAAGGAAGGTGTCTAGACATATCAATAGTAAGGTTGTATTTCTTACATAGATAGGAACTAATGATGTATTTTGTAATGCCCCAACTACAGGGACCGCTACAGTGCACATTGCAAACAGTGCTAAACTCGCTAATCGACTCATTTGACCATAAACGTGTAACTAAGTATGATTAGCAGTTTAGGGATTAAAATTTTTGGTTAAGATATAACGTTTCACTAGAACGTTTACTGTATACATTGGGGTCCCAAAAATATAATTTCAGAGTCTATTACAAGAGACTATTTACAACAGGCCATTCTAAGCGGCAAAACAGGGTTGAACCCTAGTTCCTCTTTCAAACCTCGCCCAAGTATTGGACGAGCAGCTGCATATGTACACGTCAACACCTAAGCTCTCCAACTCAAGGATGGTCCAGCTTCCTTTTGCCTTTACCTGCACCACAAAGCACCCGTGAGCCGAAGCCCAGCAAGAAAACTCATATGCTCATAAACAATCATATCATGATATCAAATCATATCTGGCATGCCTAGCAAACATAACTTTATTCAAGCATGCAAATGAATTCAAACAATGCTGGGGTATCCAGGATTAGAAATCCGGCCCTTCTAATTGGATGATTATCAAGTCAATCCTAATCAGATGAGTGTCTCAACACTTGAGGTTCTGGTAAACCCTGCTGAGTGACCAACAAGCAAGTCACTACGGGGCTCAGCACCCAAAGCCATGCATATGATGATCAAAATGATCATACAGAGCACATAGCTCTGATCAGATGAGTGAATACCACTTCGAGGTCCTGTTAAACCATACTGAGTAACTGAAAAGCAAGTCACTAATTCAAACAGAAGAGTGGCTGCTGGGTAAGCCACTAGCCTTCAACAAATAAGAGACCGATGGGTAAGTCCCTATTTTAACAAATGAGTGGCTGATGGGTAAGCCACACAAGCGCTTATAATATTCATCGAACTTGAGGTCGGTCCGGCATTAATGCTCTTTGAGTCATCCAATGCAGAAAGTCGATTAGATCTAATCTTTATTGGCTTGCGTTGAACACGCCAAAGTCGTCTTGACTAATGAGTCAGCACTATGTGACCAGTGCCCAGTACCACTGTCGAACCTGACTAATGAGTCACAGCTTCACAGTTGATACTAACACCTTTGCCAATTCTGACTAATGAGTCAATACCATGCACAAGTAAGCATTGCTACCAAACATATATCATATGTCACACATCCAAAGATGAGGCATTCAGCATGCTCACTTAACAATTGAGAGAATAATAATGATCATGCACAAACACAGAGACTCAAGCTCTGAACAATCTCATATTCGACATCCATGGCATGCCCTAATCACATGTTTCTCGTGCATCACATGCATCACACTTAATCATCCAGCATGCCTCAATAGTAATCATATGCAAATGAGCAAGATTGCTAAGCATTCATTATGCTATCAATGTTTACATTTAAACATCCAACATGCATCAATAATAGCCATGCATGTCACACATGGGGTGCAATTTTCTTACCTTCGGTCCAAGCACAGGTTACCAACAAATGAGCCACAAGCACGATCCCGATTCCAAGACTCTAGTGATAACCTAGTCACAACCACAAATGGTGACCCAATGAGTTCAAGTTCTAAAACCAATCCTTGAACTAAAACTTAGCCTCCAAGACATCAATCCTCACTAATCCGGGTAATAGGAATGATCCCGAGGCCTAAAACCATGTTCCCGGGGTTAAAACACGCAAACGGGCTTGAAAGCTTGCCTGAGCCATGGCCCCCAGCACAACCGTAAGCAAGCACCGCGGCGCCCAACACCAAGGGTCGCGGCGCCCAGCAAGAACAGAACAGGGCACCTGCTTCATCGAGTAAGGGCTGCGACACCCAAGAACAGGGTCGCGGCCCAACTTTGGGGCAGCCATTTTCCTTCATTTTTAACCTTTTAAAACCTCCCAAAAACATGTCTAAACATTCCCAAATAATCAAATCAAAGTTCCCAAACTCCCCAATGGTCCAAAACCTGAGGTTCAAACGAACTAAAAGCTCAACGATTCACAAAATCCAATTCAAGCTTAAAAACTTAAAACTTGATTTACCTCCGATTGAGTTGTTTCCAACTAAATCCTCTGGATAATAAGCTTCTAATTCTCCTTAGGATTTCTATGCCTCGATCCTCGCTTGATTCTGAGTCCTAGAACTCAAGTTATCTTTGAAAACACGATCGGGAGACGAAAAGGGAACTTTTAGGGAGAGAGAACGTACAGAATATTCTTTTTATTTTCTTAAAAGGTTACTTCAAGCTTAAGTAGCTTCCAATAAAACCTAGTGCTCGGGGTCTCGAAAACACCCCCGGGGACATTATAGTCAAAACCTCTAGAATTTCCCCCTAATCTTACTAACTCCCAATTTATCACCAAATATTAATTCCCAATACCTAATAACTCAGTAATGCTCTAAATACCCCTTGACTTACTCCAAGTCAAGCTTAAATACCGTTGTGACTGTCCCACTAGCTTACCTCCTAGGATCGTCTTGTGCTGGGTAACCCTGGCATAACCAAATAATAACAAAGCACCACGCCTATTTCACATATATGCCAAAAATGCCCGAAATGGCCAGAATATGAAAATCGCCCAATTAATCACAAATGGATTCACATGAATATTTAATACACCTAAACATGCATATTATCATTAAATAGCATAATAAAGCAATTATGGCCCTCCCGACCTCCTAATCAAGGTCCTAAACCTTATTAGGAAATTTGGGGCATTACATATTTTAAGCTTGACCGACCCTAAGGTTGCATGTCCTAAGTTAAGTCATGAACTCCGAAATAATGGGTTACACTCACAAAGTTATGATTAAGCTTTTGCAGTGGATAATCATAACTTGACCAAACTAAGCGGTACTTTAATGTTTAAAAGAGAAAATAAAGAGTTATTTTAAGTTTTAAATAATAAAGATAAGAATGTCTTATAAATTCTCTAAAATTAATTTGACCGACCCTAAGGCGGCACTTTAATTGTTAGAAAATTTTATCATTGAAATTAATCTTTATTTTATGTGTTTTAATTGTTCTCATGCATCACGTTTAATTTCCGAAAACTTTGATATTTATTTTTCTAAATATAATAATAATATTTGTATTTTTTATTTTATTCAGAATATGTCTATCTCTGGAAATCCCATCACTGCTTTGATTGCACAAGAAAAATTAACTGGTGATAACTTCATAAAATGGAAATCAAATATGAATATGTTGCTGGTTAGCGAAAACCACAAGTTTGTCCTAAATGAGGAATGTCCTAAAGAACCTAGCATCAATGCCCCGAAACATGTTCGGGACAAATTTGATGCATGGATTCAATCCAATAACAAAGCTAAGTGCTATATGCTTGTAAGCATGAGTGATGTCTTACGAACAAAGCATGAATCCATGGAAACTGCTTTTGAGATTTTAGAATCTCTTAAGGAAATGTTTGGGCGCCCATCTGATCAAAGCCGTCATGAGGCTACTAGAACCTACATGAATGCTAAGATGAAGAAAGGACAATTTGTGCGTGAGCATGTTTTGAACATGATCAGTGTACTTCATGAAGATGAGACGCATGGAGCAGTCATGGATGAAAAGACACAAGTAAGCATTATACTTGAGTCTTTAACTCCTGCTTTTTCTACATTCACAACAAATTATTTCATGAAAAATTTTGATTTTAACATGACACAATTGCTGAATAAATTACAATCTTTTGAGTCTTTGAATAAGACCATCTCAAGTCAGGCTGAAGCAAATGTTGCTGAAGCAAAACCATCTTATTCTAAGAAGAACAGAAAAGGCAATAACAATGATAGCAAACCTAAGAAGGACAATCCGAAAAAGGCAAAGAAGTCATCCAAGGCACCCGAGAACAAAAGGAACCATGACCCCAAACAAAAGGCACCCAAAGGAAAGTGTTTCCATTGCAATGTCGATGGTCATTGGAAGAGAAACTGTCCAAAGTATCTCGCCGAGCTAAAAGAAAAAAAGAAAGGTAAATCAGATTTACTTGTACTCGAAGCTTGTATGGTGGAACAAGATAAATTATCATGGATAGTTGATTCTGGTTCCACTAACCATGTTTATTCTTGTTTGCAGACGCTTGAGTCCGCAAAGCAGTTGAGGAAAGGAGAGATGACTATGAGAGTGGAAAGTGGAGCACTTATTTCAGCTAAAGCATGTGGAACAGTCCGTTTGAATTTTGAGAACAATTTTCTAGTTTTGAATAATGTGTTATTTATTCCTGAAATTACTAGAAACATTATTTCTTTATCTGTGTTACATGAACAAAAATTTGGCATTTCTTTTAATAATAATATGATTTTTATTTCAAGGAATGGGAACAATATTTGTCATGCAAAACAAAAGGACGGACTTTACATGCTTAATCCAATAGAAAAATCACTCAATAATTCTGAATTGTTTAAAGTAGCTGTTCCACAAAGTAACAAAAGACAAAAGGTTTCTAAAGAAAATGAGACGTATCTATGGCACTTAAGATTAGGTCATATTAGTCTAGATAGGATAAACCGGTTAACTAAAGATGGACCTCTAAGGGAACTAACAGTTGGAACCCTACCAGTTTGTGAATCCTGTTTAGAAGGAAAATTCACTAAATGGCCTTTCACTTCGAAGGGAACTAGAGCCAAAGAACCACTAGAGCCAATACATTGTGATGTATGTGGTCCAATTAACATTCAAGCTCGAGGTGGTTATGAATATTTGGTCACATTTACTAACGACTATTCTAGATACGGTCATGTTTACCTAATGCTTAAGAAGTCATAAACTTTTGATAGGTTTAAAGACTTCAAAGCTTTAGCTGAGAAGCAATTAGGTAAATCTTTAAAAACGCTCCGATCTGATCGTGGTGGTGAATATTTGGATTCTAAATTCAAAGATTTCTTGCTGGAGCATGGAATTCTATCCCAATTCACAACACCTGGAACGCCACAACAAAACGGAGTTTCAGAGAGAAGATTTCGGACCCTGTTGGACATGGTCAGGTCTATGTTAAGCTACTCTTCACTTCCCTTATCGTTTTGGGGATATGCACTTCAAATGGCTAACTACATTTTGAATGTAGTTCCGTCCAAAGCTCTGACAAAGACACCTCTGGAACTATGGAATGGAAGTAAACCTAGTTTACAACATTTATGTATTTGGGGTTGTCCTGCTCATGTGCTAAGACCTAAATCTGGAAAACTGGATTCTAGGTCTGAAGTGTGTATATTTGTGGGCTATGCTCCAGAAACAAGAGGTGGATATTTCTATATCCCAAGTGATCAAAAGGTATTTGTTTCGACAAATGCAACCTTTTTAGATCACGACTATATGAATGATTTTAAACCTCGGAGCAAAGTAGTTTTAGAGGAACTAATGACAGATAAAATTTCATCTCCATCTTCTTCACCAGTTAATGATAAAACAACCGAAGAAACCACAATTCTTGAAAAGGAAAAACCAGTGCAACGTCGTAGTGGGAGGATTGTGAGACAACATATTCGCTACGAACATGAGGCACACGTTCTTGTATCAGATACTGAAAAGGACGATCCATTGACTTTTAAAGAAGCAATGGAAGACCCTGATGTTGATAAGTGGCAAGATGCCATGAATCAAGAAATGGAATCAATGTATTCCAATTCAGTCTGGGAACTTGTAGATCTGCCTGACAATGTTAATGCCATTGGATGCAAATGGATCTACAAGAAGAAAAGGGGTGCAGATGGAAAGGTAGAGACCTATAAAGTAAGGCTTGTGGCCAAAGGCTACACACAAAGAGAGGGTGTGGACTATGAAGAAACATTTTCTCCTGTGGCCATGCTTAAATCCATTCGCATACTTTTATTCGTAGCTACCATCTATGATTATGAGATATGGCAAATGGACGTCAAGACAGCCTTTCTGAATGGCCACCTTGATGAAACCATTTATATGGAACAACCAGAAGGGTTTATAAAGAAGGATCAAGATCAAAAGGTATGCAAGTTGTTGAAATCCATATATGGGTTGAAACAAGCATCAAGATCTTGGAACTTAACATTTGATGAAACTATTAAAACATATGGTTTCGAACAAAATGTTGACAAAGCATGTGTTTATAAATACATTAAAGGAAAGATTGTGGTTTTCTTAGTTCTTTATGGTGATGATATACTAATCATTGGGAATGATGTAGAGACATTATCAAATGTAAAGAAATGGTTGGCTGACAAATTCCAAATGAAAGATTTGGGAGAAGCGAGCTATGTTCTAGGCATTAAAATTCTAAGAGATAGAAAGAACAAGCTCCTAGCACTTTCACAAGCAAATTATATTGATAAATTGCTTGAAAGATTCTCTATGGAGAATTCCAAAAAGGGTCAATTGCCGACAAGACATGGAATTACTCTTCGCAAAGATCAGTGTCCAAAGACACCACAAGAGCAAGAGGACATGAGACAGTATCCCTATGCATCAGCTGTAGGGAGCCTAATGTATGCAATGTTATGTACTAGAGCTGACATATGTTATGTAGTAGGGATTGTCAGTCGTTATCAATAAAATCCAGGTTTGGAACACTGGATTGCGGTGAAACATATTCTCAAGTATCTCAGGAGAACGAGAGACTATATGCTAGTATATTCGGGTAGTGACCTCGAACCTACTGGATACACTGACTCAGATTTTCAATCTAACAAGGATAGTAGAAAGTCTACTTCTGGGTCAGTATTCACTCTTGGTGGTGGAGCAGTTGTCTGGAGAAGCATTAAGCAATCCAGTATAGCTGATTCAACCATGGAAGCTGAATACATAGCAGCTTGTGAAACAGCTAAGGAAGTAGTTTGGCTGAAAAAGTTCTACACAGATTTGGAAGTAGTTCCAGAAGTGGAGAAACCACTTGTTCTTTACTGCGACAACAGTGGAGCAGTGGCCAATTCTAAAGACCAAAAAAGCCACAAGAGGGGAAAGCATATAGAGCGCAAATACCACTTAGTCAGAGAAATCGTACATAGAGGACATGTGACCATTCTGAAAATCGCATCAGAACACAACCTGGCAGACACGTTCACGAAGACGCTTCCAGCAAAGCAATTCGAGGGTCATGTACGTAATATGGGATTGAGAGAAATCCCTCACTTGCTTTAAGTACAAGTGGGAGATTGTTAGGAGTGTGTCCTAAAAGCATGTAAAGACATTTGTTTTCTTGTTAATAAATAAATACAATAGTTAATTATCATTGTTATATTTAGATTGTTAAATTATTGTTTGAATAATTTTGTAAATATCAGAAAAATTCCATATTCATTATTGAGGATGTGATCTTGTATTAGTACGAGAGAATTAAGATCACATAAATGAATAAAAATAGTCAACAATAACAAATTAAAGTTATGGAATTCTTTAATTGGAGTTGTAAGTACGGTTTACTGAGTAACATAATGATACAATTAATCTAGATTCAGATTATTGATGTGGAAAGACATCTCGGTAAATGTGCTTTATATAATATGATTATATATGACATGGACCGATATGAATTAAAGTCTTTATCCAAAAAACCATTTAACAATAAAGACTTGTAATTCATATCATAACTGATGATCATTTATAGATCAACCTAAATCCTGAGTGTTCATGAACTCCTGTTCATGTTTATTAAATCTTTTGATTCATTCGTTAAGGTCTCTTCAAAGAATGAGGCTAATGACTTTTGTTTTGGAGATTTAATATCATGGATGGCTGGGAACATGTATCAACAATACAGAATCTAATCTTTCCTAACGGATCGTATATTAGTTCCCTTAAGGGTTAATTCTGGAACTGAATGATTTTGAGCTCAAATCTATAATTAGATTATAGATTAATTATTCACTAGTGAATTAATGGTACTTAAGGAATAAGAAGTAAATTAGAAAGGTAAAATGGTAATTCTTACATTCTAATTTATGAACTAATTAATTAGAGTGTTGAACTATTGTAAGATGGTTATATCAATGGACGACTTAAGAAAAGATTTCTGTAAAATTTTATCTATAACATAAAGAGTGAAATTCTGAATTTATAGTGGAGTAATATCATAATTAATAAATTAACTATTATAATTAAATAATTTAATTATTTCGTTTATTTATTGGATCTTAATGTTATAGGTCCATGGTCCTCGAAATGGCTCAAACAATCACTGACAAAGGTAAATACAAAAAATGGGCAAAAAGGACTTATGTGATAAGTAAAATATTTTTCTATGTATCAAACATAATTATTGTATACTTATGTGTAATTAATTAATTAAGAATTAATTAATTATTTGATCTAACAAAAATATAATTAATTTTGAATTAATTTATTTTTGGGATTTTTGGTATTTAAATAATAATAAAAATTGGGAAAAATTACATGCCATCAGTGGCATGTGCTACACGCATAAGAGACTGTGATCAGTTTCTAGGTTTCACAATTTTAGTTATTTAAATATTAAATAAATAATGAGATATTGTAATTTGATTAAAATATTATTATTTAAACAGAAATTTGATAAGTGATTAGTTATTTTCAAATTGTTTAAAATAACTAAGATTTTATTTTAATATATTGGATATATTAAATATAGGATATCAGTTTTACAGAACGTAACTTTTCAGGGATAGAAAAATATCTAGAAATCTCTCTCAGAGAAAGAGAACAGTGACACAAACAAAAGTCACTATTCTTCACAAAACCTAGGTCCAAACTTTATTAGATCTCATGTGTTGAGAACATCTGATAAATAGTTTTTTGCCTATTGTTTGTATAGCGACCCACACTCGTTCTTTGTGTGCTGAGAACATTTTGGAAGATCTTGGTGTGAGATCTCAAGGATTTAGCCATACCAAAAGATAGCAGCAAGGAAGGACCTGAGGTAATTTTTCTATTCATGTCTTTGATTCAATATATATATATGCATGTGAAGAAGTAGATCTAGAAATCTTATGGGATTAAACTAACAATTTGATTGTTGTTCCGCTGCACATAATCTCTTATTTGATCAATAAAAACCAACACTATCAACATCGCCTCTAAGGCATCTCTACTAACCCTTCTTTTAGAAACTGCTTTATCTATCACATCCACACTATAGCAACTGTCACTAGCCACTAGATACGTCATTGCCTTGAAGACATTGAATACCACCTCATCTCCTTGAACAATGAGTTTAAGCTCTCCCTTTTTAATATCAATGAGAGCTTGGCCAGTGGCTTGAAATGGTCTTCCAAGAATAATAAGTACATCTGTATCCTCCTCCATGTCAAGAACGATAAAATCAGTAGGAAAAATAAACTTAGAGTGAAGCTCCCCGGATCTCTCAACTTTTGGGGTAGCTTCCTTGGAAATATTGCACTACATTCTTTAGTGAGCACCACTGTTTCATAGTCTTCCATCTTTCTTTTCTTAGAAAAAATCTCTTTCATGAATTTTACATAACTGGGCATTTGCTCCAAAGCCTCAGCAAAAGAAATATTGATATGCACCTTTTTGAACACCTCTAAACACTTAAAAAATTGTTTATCAAGAGTAGTTTTTCTAAGCCTCTGATGATATGGAACTCGGGATAGCTGGTCAACAACAACTGGAGGAATCTTCTCTGTACTCTTGAGATTTTCAGTGACCCTTTTCTCTACTGTATCAGACATTTCACCCAAATCTTCATTCTGAACCGCTGATTGTTGTACACTAGACTGCTCAATTTGTTTACCACTCCTTAGAGTAATTGTTCGAACTTGCTCCTTAGGATTAACTTCAGTGTTGCTAGGCAAGTTTCCCTGTGGCCTATTATTCAGCATATTAGCCAACTGCCCCACTTGTGGTTCAAGATTTATGATAGAAGATCTAGTCTCTGTCATGAATTGAGTTTGAGTGTTGTTGAGAGCCAATAATGCAGCTTGGAATTCATTAAGCTTGTCAGGTGGAGCTTGTGGCCTAGGTTGTTTTGATGAAGAGGCTTTATTCATTGGTTGTTGAGGCATATTCTGTTGAAACTGACCCTGAAACTGAGGTTGCTGGCCCTGATTGTTTCTCTAAGAAAAATTGGGATGATTTCTCCACCCAGGATTGTAAGTGTGGGAGAATGGATTGTTGAATGGCCTCTAAAAATTTCCCACAGCTTAAACCTAATTTTTGTCCATAGGAATGTTATAATTACTACTAGCAAGACACTGATCAAAAGAGTGAGAACCACCACACATTTCACACCTAGCTGCCATCTGAATCGCATTAGCAGATACAGTATTCTGCTGCAATTGTTTTGTCAACGAGGCCAGTTATGCTGTCAAAGCAGTAATTGCATCAAGTTCATGAACCCATCTGCCTTTCTAACCACTGATGATTATTTGTGGCCATATCCTGTAACAATTCATAAGCTTCGTTGGCACTCTTACTCATGAATGCCCCACCAGCTGCAGTATCAATAATTGTTCTTGTTGTACCACACAGCTCGTTGTAAAAATTGTGAACCAGCAACCACTTTTCTATACCATGGTGGGGGCATTTCCTCAATAGCTCCTTGAAATGCTCCCAAGCATCATATAATGACTCCCCATCCATCTGATAGAAGTTATTAATTTCTCCCCTCAATTTAGCAGCCTTCGAGGGGGGGAAAAACTTGGCCAACAATTTCTAAGCAAGGTCTTGCCATGTATTAATAGAGTTTGCCTGCAGTGAATTAAGCCAGCTCTTAGCTTTCTCCCGCAATGAAAATGGGAAGAGTCTCAACATTATAGCATCATCACTGACCCCATTGTATTTGAAAGTGTCACACAACTCCAAGAAATTCGCCAAGTGCATATGGGGGTCTTTAGAAGGAAAACCACCAAATTGGACAGTGGAATGCACCATTTGCAAGATCGTCGACTTAATCTAAAAATTCTTGGCCTCCACAGTCGGCGATCTTATACAGTTCTGTACTCTCGTTACAATGGGAAGTACATAGTCTCTCAGTCTCCTTGCAGCAGGATTTTGAGCCTGGTTTTGAATAACCTTGGGAACCTCATTATTCCCATAATTTCGTGCCATCTCTACAGTCTGACGAGCCAACCTCTTGTTTCTTCTGTTTTGTTTGAAAGCTTTCTCAATCTCAGGATTAATAAGAACAAGACTACCTGCCCCTCTTCTGCTACGCATATAACAAAACTACCTGAAATTGACAAAGAAACGCAGCTGAAACAAATTAGAAACAAGACAAAAAATAACCAAATTAGAAATAAAATTAATTAGTCTGATATTGATAGTTTTCAGTCCCCGACAACGACGCCAAAAACTTGTTCCAAAATTATAGGTACCCAAGTGTAGGTATCGCAATTTAGTAATAATCTTGGTAAAACCAAGTATCATCCTCTAGGATTGAATCACCAATTTCCAGTCAATTAATCTTTTTATTCTATTTGGTTAATTAAACTTTGATTTTTGTAAAAAGGAAAAAGAAAATATAAATTGCAATCATAATAATTCAGAACTCAATAAAAACAATAAGTAATAGCAAAGCCTTTAATTTAAATAATGAGAGAGTAATTAGGGCACTTAATCTCATCAACTATCTTCCCTATTAATCCCTAATACACATTAACAATTTCTTCTTTTTTTTCTATTTCAATTAACAAGTTCACAAAAGTAGTTTATAATCATACTATGAATTATAAACTCAACCTAAGTGAAACTTTCCTATATTTCTATGGTAAATTTAATCACAAAGATAGAATTATTCACAACAACTCAAAAGATATTTACACAATTAATCTAGATACTCTTGTTCCAAATTATAATTGCGTCCTAAACAACAAAGGCAAATTCAAATCGCACTTCTTAGATTTTGATTCAAAAACATAAAGATACTGACTATAGATGGCCAATTAATAATCAATCAATAAGCACAGATTGTAAGGAATTGAAAAGAAGATGAAGAAGAAATGATAATTGCATTAGTTCATAATAAGGATTCAAGTGATTCAATTAACAGCCCTAAACAGTAAATTTAGTTCATAATTGTCATTCTAATCACAAAGAAATTCAAGAACAACATAAAGAAATATATGAATAACAACAATTGAGAATCCTCCTTGAGTGTTCTTCAAGCTTTTCAGCCACCAAAACTATCTCACTATTCTTCTCTGGCCCTTCTTCGATTTCCCCTTTTCTCCTCTATAAAGCCTATTTTTTTTCATTTTTAAAAGAGGCGGGTTGCGGCTCTACTTGCACCATGCTGCGGCCCGTGTCCCTAATTCCTAACAATCTACACCTCTAGGACGCGACTCTCCCAAACCCATGTCGCAGCCCATGTCTTTAATTTATGGGATTTAGCTCTGCAAAGTCGTGACTCTTCTTAGCCATGCCATGGCCCGAGTCTCGACTCCGAGACATTGATTCTGTTAAGAGGCTGGTTGCAACCCCACATTGCTCAAGCCACGACCCTTTAGAAATTCTTCAATTCATGCATTTTTAAGCTCGAAAAATCACCAATGCTTTCAAATCATGCCGAGATCCATCCTTTATGAAAATAACACCGAAACTTGGAGTTTTCTTCTCTTTTTGAACCAATTTCCTCCAAGTATTCAAATCTTCCTTTTTATTTACTAAAACTATAAAACAAACAAACAAAAGCGTAAAATTGCACTAAATAAAATAACAACAACATAAAATACTACCTAAAACACCACCTAACCATGACATAAACTAGACTCAACAACTGGTTATATGAGCATTTTGATATGATCCTGAGTATGGAATAGTCTGCCAAATAAGGGACAATCATGGATTGTAAGAAAGGATGGTGACTTCTTAGTTTAAAAGGATAGGACCTAGTTGCGTTTACAGGATGCCTAGCTATTGTGGTAGGTACCACTAAGCTTATATCAGTTAGACCAGATGAAACCTGGATTGGCCAGTGAGGTTTCAAATGGGCTTACAAGGATTTTTTGGGATCACTATCGCGTCAAAGAATTGAGTGTGCTACGGGATTAAGGCAAGGATAGAACCAGTATCAAAGACATTATGAAGAATGGTACTAGTTGAGCAGAAAGAATTAAAGGTTCTATTGAAGAAGTTATTGGACTTGAGGGTTAATCAGACGGAGCATCTCACCATGAGACATGTCAATACCATTTGTTAAGAAGAAGGCCAAGTCTACGAGAATGTGTATCATATATGGATAGCCAAATAAAGTAATTGTCATGAATAGGTATCCATTGCCAAGGATGGATGATTCCTTTGCCCAGTAGCAAGATAGGACAATGCTCTCAAGAATTGACCTTCGATCGGGTTATTACAAGATGAGGATCAAGAGAAGAGACATTTCAAGAATTACCTCTCGCACCAAGTATGATGTGATGGATTATCAATGAAGGCTTTTGAACTGACCAATGCTTCAGTGGCCCACGTAAATTCAACAAGTAGAGATTACAGGAATGGTGTGGACAAGTCGTATTTGGATCGATTGAGAATGTTTACGACTACTTCTGGTTAAGAACAAAATACGAGTAACATTTTTGTTGATACTACTGAGGCTGAGGAAGCAGGGATTGCAGGTAAGGTTCCATAAGGGATAAGTTTCGATTTCTCCAAAGGATATTCAAGGTCACATTATGGGGAAATGATGGGATTGTGTATGATTTAATTAAGATAGAAACAATAAGGAATTGGATAAAGTAACGTTTTAGAGGTTAAGAGCACTATGGAACTGGTAAGACACATCGACTTTTACTTGAAAAATCTTTGAGGATTTCCATACCCTTGACTGAAGTAACGTGGGAACCTAAAGTTTGTCTGAATGGATAGTTGCATGCTGAATTTTTAGAAGTTGAAATAATTGTTGATTAGCATGCCAGGGTATTAGAATATTCACGTGATGGACTAATAGAGGAGGACGACGCGATGGACACTGCCCTTGCTTAAAATGTTGAGTTATAGTGTGATGCGTCAAGGACTAGGGTGCGCTAGTGTGTAGACTAGAAAGGTGATTATTCGTGCTTCACAGTGGATAAAGGAATAAGAACATAGATCCTCTACATGGGACTTTGAGTTGACAATAATGTTGGATAGCCACAGTTAGGGTGAGGTGAGGACACCTATGGAAAAGAAGCATGTACACTAGCATGAACGTTAAAGCATTTTGTCACCCATAGGGGTGTTGACCACGAGACAAAGGCACTAGTGGGAACTAGTGAAGGACTCACATTGAAATCCTTTACTACTCAGAGAAAACTAATATGGAGGCTGACACCTTGAGTGAGAAATGTCTGTGCCAGTTGTATGATTCATAATGGACTACAGTAAAGTCAGGTGAGGTAACGACCGAGATTGGTATAGAATCCGTGCTTGACAATTGACAAATATACCTCTATGAACAATGAAATACAAAAAGAAGATCTTGTAGGAATGGTTAAGAATCATACTATTTTAGCATGGTTAAGTTAAGATATGAGGATCAGATGAGTGATCCAATGGATATTAGCATTGAGGTGGAGATCTTGGATGATTCTTATATTACCCCTTATAATTTTTGTATCCAGGAAGTTTGAATGGGTGTTATGACCTAAAATCTGTATACTAGGGAGGCGCCTTGCCTAATCTTTTAGCAAGTGAGAGATGATAATAAGAAGCCAAAAAGGCTATTATGACTCTAGGGTATCCTGGAGTTAGTATGGATGGTTATAGTTATGGACCGTAAGGATGGAACACCTCAGATTGCAGGTAAGATGAGTGGGTGCGAGAAGTTGTGACTCGACATATTAAGATATCACACTTTTGTTTGTGTGAGTGAATTATCATAGGGATAAGTATATGCAAAAGCAGGTCGTACGCCTCCATGGGACACCAAAGTCGATAGTGTCAGATTGAGACCCTTTATTTCCCATGTTCTGAAAAGGGTCATAGAGGGCGATGAGTATAAGAATGGGATTTGGAATTATTGGTTACCTTTAGACAGACTAACAACATGAAGGAACAACTCAGACTCTAAGCTTTTTACTTCGACTATATAGGTTTTCAGGACATGAAGGCAATTATGGTCCCTTGATTGGACTGTCACGGTGATGAATGCTTGTCGATGGCTAGTGTGACTCTGAATAAGATTTTGTGAGATAGGGAATGAGAAGTACTCATATCGAGAAATGAAATGAGGGATAGGAAGTATTCTGGTTTAGAATCAGTTTGGAGAACCAATGAAGTTATTAAGGATTGTTAGGGCATGAGTGTTTTCTTTATTGAATGGACATAAGAGTTCACAAATTTAAATATGGGAACGTGGAGTTCCAAGATTGGAGACTTTGTACTTCTCTGAGTATTATGGACTAAAAATATAAGATAGTTTGGGAAAGAAAGAAGAAATTTGACTCTAGATGTAACAGACTTATATCAGCAAACAAGGCTGATATAAGAACACAGGGGCCAGGGGCCTATAGATTAGCCTTACCCCAGCATTGGTAGAGGCTCATAAGGTGTTACTGGTGCTAATGTCAAGGAAAGCGGTATCGAGTACTACCCCTGATTAGGTGAAGAGACCCTGGAATTTCAGTGGGACTTATTGTGTAAAGAAAAGCCAGTGGAAATCCTGGAAAAAGAGATAAAGTCTTACAGAATAAGAATTTCGCTCTAGCGAGGGTGTTACAAAGAGATGGCAAGGAAAAAGACTTTACTCTGAAGTTATAGTCAGATTTGTGGGATCAGTATCCCGAGACGTTTGAATAAATTTTGAGGACGAAATTTTGATGAGGAGGGGATAGTTGTAACGTCCCGAATTCGCTATTAAGGTCGAGTGCCTAGATTACTATGCTAGGAGGGCATAATCGGATTTATATGTGGAATTAATTGGATATATGTGTGACTATGTGGTATAAATGGTTTATATGGTAATGTGAATATTTATGCATGTTTATGTGTGTTAATTATGCATGCGAGCCTTTTTTTGTAAATTAGGGCATATTTGTAATTTTTGACCCGTTGAGGGTATATTTGTATTACATATGCATTATGAGTGAAACACCAGTGTTATGGGGATACATTTGAGATGTGTTGTCCGAGGCGATCCTAGTGAGCGAATTAGCAAAATAGTCACAACGGGGTTAAATACCCAGTTCGGGGTGAGCCTAGGGGTATTTTGGGAAACTTAGTACGTATTCGGGGGGTTTATCAGGTAACGTGTAGTTACTTAATGACTATTTTGGGTATGTCAGGATTAATCAGGGATTTATAGTGCAATTTGAGGATTTGCGGGAAATGTGGCAAATGACGGTATCGCTCTTTGGGCATTAAAGTGTAAGGCTTGGAGTTAGGGGTAATTAGGTCTTTTGGTGTTAAAGATAGCCATAGGCCACCTTGAGAAACCACAAGAAACATTTAGATCACTCTCTCTCTCTCTCTCTCACTCACCGTCCCACGTTTGCTCTCTCTCACTCTCATAGTGAAAGCTTTGGAAGATTGAAAGGGAAGAGCACTAAATCCTTGAATTTTAGGGCAAGGATTACTGGGGAAATTGAATCTCAAAGGAGCTGGGAGCTTCTAAGCTTAAGGGAGCATCTAGGATCGATCTGAACAGAGGTAATTGGAAGTTTTAGGTTCTGAGTTTTAAAGCTTGTAAGTTATTTAAGTTTTTCTGAATTCTTTTTTTCTATGAGGTTTTAGGTTGAGTTTTTATGTGTTTGTGCTGCTATCAGTGTGATATTGAGGTTTTGGGACTCAATTATGGCTTGGTTTCTTGTGTTAGGATGGATTTTGATAATTTTGGCTCGTGGAAAATGTAGGGAAAATGTTAAAAATTTTGGGTTCGCGAGGTTGCTACAGCACTGTTCTTGGAGTGTCATGGCCCACATGAACTCATAGGCCTAAAGGGTTCTGTAAACCGCCTTAGCATTGTGGTGTTGGGTGTGTTGTGTCGCGGTGCGTGTCTAGGGAAATGAGGGCTTAGGCTCTTTGATTTGTAAAGGGCTGCGGCGTTTGCTTGGGGCTCCGCGACTCAAATAGAGAACTTTGGCCAGTTAAAGTTTTTAAGCTCGGGAACTCAAACCTAAAGGTTCAGGAATGATTCTACTACCCAGTTTAGTAGAATTCGAGATTCGAAGGCTAGAATTACACCTTGAAACTCTTAAATATTGTATGTGATTGATGGTTACCATTATTGCTTGTGACTAGGTTATACTGCTAAGGCTCGATAATAGGGATCGTGCTCAGGATTGCCATACGCTATGTGCTCAGGACTCGAGGTAAGAAAACTACACCCGAGTTGAGAATATGGCTTTAACTGTATTTGAGAATATCCGGTAGTGCATGCTTGTATATGTTGGATGTAATTGCGTGTTGTGGAATATATATGTGATTATATCTATTCTGAAAGCCTGGCCTAAGGGTGTTCAGACTGACAGCAAGCTTATGGAATTTAGCCCGACCTAAGTGTAACGTTTTGCGTTTTCGGATACCTTTAAATGACTCAGGTCGGGTTTTTTTTTCTCTGAGTGAAGAATATTATTTTAAATAATATTATACTTTTTTGGAAATTATTCCATGAGTTGTTGCTAGCCAAAATATGAATTTTGTGATTTAAAAGTCAAGATAAGACTTTCAGTCTTGGACCGACACAAAAACCCTGATCGGGTTATAATCTCGGAAAATAAAATGAAAAACTATGGAAAATATAGTTTGGGCATAAAATACATTCATAAAAATTAAATTTTGGTAAAAAATAATAAACCTAAGGGAAAATGGAAATTTTAGGGTATTTTGTGTTAAATGCTTAATTTTACCAAAATGGGGAATTTTATTCCATGAATGGACCTTAGGTTAAATTTATTGTGTGATTAATTATATTAAATGTGGGAGACATTTAATTTAATTATTATGTGTTAAGTTATGTGTTTAAAACTTAATAAGAGTGAAAAAGGTTATAGGAAGTCAAATATGATTTTTCTTCTTAGGAATTATTTATTAACCTTTGTATAAAAAAAAAAACTAAGATCAAATATATAATATATGTGGTGGCCGGCCATATGAAGAATTAAATGGGGATGAAATTTTTTTAATTGAGTTTAATCCCATTTTAAATATTAGGGATAATGTCAAGTGGGTAGTGAAACATTTGAGTGTTTTAGGAGATATTAAAGAGTTGCATAAACTCTTCTAACCCACCCCAAAACCGACCCCCACTCTCTCTCTCTCAATCACTCTCATATTTTTTTGAAAACTCTCTTAAAGTTTTCTCTCCACCTTCAATCTCAAGAACACTAAGGAGGCTTGGAAGCTAAGCCTTGCTCTAGGAAGGGTTTTCCCTAAGGTAAAGTTTCAATAAACGAGACTTTTGTAAAGTTTTAACCATAGATTTTCAAATAGCTAATTATCTATGTTGTTGGGGGGAGTTGGTTAGGGTTTTTGAAAGGTTTTGAAGGAGCCAAAGCTAATATGAAGATCCAAACCTTAATCAAGAACAACAAAGAGGTAAAATGTTTAATTTTTATGATTTTGTTGTAGGGTTTTTATTTTTAAGCATTATTTTGCATATTTAATGCTTAAAGTTTCTTATTGGTGATGTAATAAGTTTACGGTAGTTGTTTATAATTTTTATGATGCTTGTGTGTTGATTTTTTGAAAATAGGGACCAAAACCCCCAAGGGTTTTGTTAGAAACCTTAAAACAAAATACATGTGTTTGAGCTGTGATTTCCAAGGGGTCAAGCATCCACTGTATATTGATTTTGTAAAATTTAATTATACTGTGATGTATTTGAGATTGAGTACATAAAATTGAGCTTTTGAAACACTCAAAAATGTTTAAAAATGAGTGAGTTATGCTATTTCAAAGTTTAGGTGAAAAACTATTTTTTTCGTATTCTTAATTTCGGAACCAAGTTTGGACAGCCACTGTATAGGGAAAATTAACCTAGTTTTTTCTAAAATTTGGTGGACATATTACTGGCATAACCTAGTATTCCACTGTAAAATTTGGTAATAAAATACGGAACAGTTTGAAAGTTATTAAGTGTCAAAGTTTGGAAAAAAAATAAGGACTGGAAAATAAGGTCATTTTTACCTCCTTGTTGGAAAATAATTTCACTAATATAAAATGCTCATTTTGACCTAAGATTTTTCAAAGACCTAAATGGCATACCAAAAATGGAATTGGAAAATTTTCGTAACAATTGGGTAAGTAAATTTAAAGTTATGAACTAACAAACTATGTAGTTTAAAATGTAAAAAAAAAAAATAGGCTTTTCACACTTAGTGTAAAAAATGAGATTTTGGAACTTAAGGTAAAAAGTAAAATTTTCCTTATTGTATGATATAAACTTGGTAAGTCTTGAAAACATATTTTGACTAAAATTACCACTTTGAGTTTATTGTGAATTATTTTTATTAAATAATTTTTATTCTTTTTAAAAATAAAAGATTTAATTTATTAATAGTAATTAAATTAAAAATATAATGACCCAACTATTTCTAAGACCTTGGACCATTAAAACAACTAGACATAGCTACTACACTTGGAGAAAATATACATAAGAAATAATCATAACTTTATTGAAACTCTAAAATAATATTGTATCAATAACATAAAAGTATAAAATAAAATATGATAGGGTATGGGATCCCATTCTTTACAAAACATAAAACATAATTTTAAATTAATTGAAAAAAAAAACTAAATGCGGAATTACAAAAGAAACATAATTCAAAAGACTAAAAATAAATAACTTCGTCCTCGATCGACACACAGTCCATTCATTCCATTCATCCTCAACACACAAGCCAAGCTACCAAGAATCCTTCCGCCTCCATATATATTTTCCTACATCACACTAAAAATAAAGGAGTGAGCCTAATGCCCAGCAAGGAAAATCTACTAACACCATACATCATAAATCAAAAGCATAAGACTATATCTTAACCACATACTATAAAATATATATCACAACTCTAACCCATGATCATGGTAGTCTTAGGGTTTGCTATCTAAGCAACTATAAGCCCCAAGGAACATAAAAGCATTGGGGTTTGCTAGCTAAGCAACTATAAGCATCAAGTGACATAAAAGCATTGAGGTTTGCTAGCTAAGCAACTATAAGCTCCAAGGACTACAAGACATATTCATATATATCATAACATAACATATCATAACATAATAACATAACATATCATAACATATAAGCATATCAAATCTATCCTATTTTCCTTACCAAAAGTCGGGATATTTGGAAACAAGAACGAGATTTAGAAACTCCTATAAACCAACACTAGAAAAAGGGTGAGAATCTTTAAGAATAAAGATGAATATGGGAACTAAACCATCAAGAACAAAATTACCAAGAAAGACCTTAAGTTTCAAGAACTTAAATACCTAATCAAGTATCAATAACAAGAGTTAGGATCTGAATAAAAGAAACTAAAGAATTATATAGAACTGAACTTAAGGAACAGGAATACCTTGAATAACCTTATGAATTGGTCTGAACCCCAATACCGAAATCACATTATTTCTCACTTCCCAAATGTTTATAAAAGCTTAGAATAATAAAGCTTTAACCCAAAACCCAAGTGTATCTCTCTATAGTAACACTAGCACCTTGGAGGCTCTGATCAAATGCTTGAAGATTGATGAAAATGGCTGAGTACTAGGTCATATTTATAGAGTTCAAGGAGTGAAACTAACCCCTTTTAATTTGAATAAATAAATGATTATAAAATGATTTTTTTTTAATTTTCGTTCAACTGACACCCAGAACTCGTTCAAAATCGTTCAAAAGCAGGTCTAAGTGGTTAAGGGTATTTTTAAAATTTCAAAAAGTCAAACTTCCAATTATACCCACGGAGCCGATATATCGCCTCCCCCAGTATTCCTGAGGCTTGTTCGATCGTTCGTGCAAAGTTGACGTGTTTTCCGTATCTTCCGTTAGGCGATATATCAGCCCCTATGTTGCGATATATTGGCATACATAGATACATTAAACATGTATTTGCACTTTTTCAGCATAATTTGAATTGGATAAACAGCTTTGACTGAGTCATAATATGATCCTAACAGCTGCTGGAAGGTTCTAGAGCTTCTAGATCTTTCTTTTATTAAAACTATTCATCAAAATACTTAATTCCTTAATAATCATGATTATGACAAGTGTCATGCTCTTATTGGCTTTATCTAAACCTTAGGTTATAATAATATATCTAGGACCAGCAATATTAATCAAACCTTATGTTATAATTAATATTCTTAAACTATAGGTTACACTTACAAAATCCATAATTGTTGCTATGAGTTTCCAACTAAGTCCCGACTTGAACCAAAATCCACAGTAACTAACATACTACTAACTAATACTAACTACTACTACTACTACTACTACTATCTAACTAGGCTAAGCAAACATTTTGGGACTCTACAAAAAGAGGGTTTAAAACCCTATATTTTGAGACAATGATTAAGTGAATTATTTTTCTAGTAAGTAATCTTGATTAATTGACTTTGAAAAAATTAACTAGTCAAGATGGGAAATTTTAACGGTTTTCCTAATTATGACAAATTAGGCTATTTTCTTAAAAACAGTTTTTAGAGATTAAAACCTAAAGAAAAATAAAAGGAACATTAAGAGTTTATTTTCTTGAAAAATAATTAAGGAATTTAATTAGTATTTTTTGGATATAATTCTGGCTAAAATCTTCTATATATTTTAACCGACTTGTTGAAAGTACCGGTTAATAGCGATACCTTTAAAGAATAATATATTTAGCAGATTGTGGGAAAATACTATTGTAATACCCGAGCCTAGGTATCGAACCCATAGGATAGGTATCCCCGAGACTTAGGGTTTAGTCTCAAATATTTTTGTATGAATTTCCTTAATGGGTATAAAACCAAATAAGGACCATTAATCCTTACAAATGATTTTTATTAAAATGACCAAACTGCCCAAAATAATAATAATGAATTATGAGTGTCATAATTAATCTGAGTATACTGTATGGATAACTACAGCATTGGCTAGCGTAACTAGACTGAATGTTGGAGGATGAAAACCTGCTAAGTGCTAAGGACTCCAAGTATGTCAACTTATATTGTGTGGTTGCAACATGGAATGACTATTGTATTGTAGGTTAGTATAGGGACACATGCACATATATACACTGTCGTAGAAAGTTTCTTAGAGACGTTAGTCTAGGGAGTGCTAATTTAGAAAATATGAATGGTAGATATCTGTCATATCCTAGACGGCTGATCCCCGTCACACTGCTTGATTTTATTATGTCCGGTTCATTACCACAATGTGTGGCCAAGAGGTGAGGATTGTTGGTTAAACCTAGGGGAGCCAAATTAAATGGGACCTAGGGGCCCTCATGCTTACTTAATCAGTGAACGATTAGAACCCAAGCAAGTGCTCTGATAGGTTATTCCCGGATAGTAGCCGTGAATATTGGCCATTCAGTGAGAGTGCCTAGAGATACTAGGGGTTTCCAAGTTTGAGTGAGGCTTAACACCCTATGGGTAACTGCTCACTAGCATCAGTGATTAACATAGAAGTCTCTGTAAAACCGTGTAACTTCGATTACAGTCTTGGATAAGTAGCGATACCCTAGGTAACACGATAGTAACCTTTGATGGGGATATTTATTGGCTAGATCTTAGTGTTGAGACTCGATTCTCTCTTATAGATTAGCATTTATGTTGGAGGGTGTGTTATGCCCAAATTGTTGGAAATTGTCGAGCGTTGGTCTCGAATTATATTGTGATATATTATATTTGCTTGCTTTGGGATTTTCTGAGTGTAGGGATATATTTGTTGATAAGATATTGTGATATAATATATCTACTTGCTCTGGTATTTTTTGAGTGCAGGAATATATTTGTTGATAAGATATTGTTGTGATATAATATATCTGCTTGTTCTGGGATTTTTTTGAGTACAGGAATTTATCTGTTTATAGGAAATAATTTATCATTGGTTATCAGGCATGACCATAAGTTTGCCAGGACGCTTATTCATTCTTGAAATTGATCGTGTAGGGTCCAGATGGATCCGGAACCCTAATACTCTGCATGCTTTTGTTTTAAAGTTGAACTTACTAAGCGTTTTCTCTTACCTAGTTGTTTCCTGTTGTAGGTAAGAACAAGGGCAAGGCAGAGCAGTGAGCGCTGGAGTCTACCTTGCAAATGTACATGTGAATCGACCTTTTGGGAAGCCGTTTTATTTTTGGAAATGTTGTGTAATTTTCCTAAACTAGGCTCACTCTACTCTTTATAAAATATGTTTGTAATTAAATGTTAAGTATGGCCATACGACTTTTAAAAAGTTTTTTTTATACGGGTTTTTGAGACATTTTATTAAATGAAAATATTTACATTTCCGCATTATCGAGTCTTGAAAATATGGGTCGTTACCCTAAGCGTGTTGGGGCCGGCTATAAGATTAGAGGAGGACTCGGCCTAAAGGCGCTGGGCCTGAACGTTATACAAATAAACAAAAGTGTTGATTGCACTTAACTAACTGTATTGATTATTGAGATTGGATTATGTGTAGGATTGAGTGGATTATTACTACTAAAGCTTATCGCTTATGTCCTGTTGCTGATTGAATTTATCGATTTAAGTTTAATGTTTATATATTGTTGCTCATGTGTACTTGTTGATTTAAGTTTGATTGTTGAGCCTTGGCTCACGAGTGCTTTGTGGTGTAGGTAAGGGCAAGGTTAAGCTAGACCAACCACGAGTTGGAGAGCTACAGGGGCGGTGTGTACATATGTAAACTACTCTACCGCCACGGCTGGGATAGCTTGGGAGGAACTGGGGTTGAACCCTGCTTTTTCGTTTAGGATGGTTTACTTGTATTTTATTTGTCTGTTATCAGTTTGCAAACACTTTTTGGGATCCCGTGTATAAACTTAATATTTTAATGAAATCTAATTACTTCGTTGACCAAAATTTGTAATATCTAACCTTGATTTGGTCTTTAATTACATATTTAAGTCCAAATGACTTTCTTAGCAAGTTAAGCACTATTTTAAACATAGTGTAACAGTCTTGGCTAACCATGGCGTTACAGTGGGCCAATGGCTCCACCATCTGTCACCTTATATTTTTCAGGAAACAAGCTAAGTTAGAAGTTAATATCCACCAAGTACCTACCAGTTGGCCTGAGAACTGCATGTACCATACTTCCAACATGAGCCTCGTCGTTTCATTCAAATTGCTCGAAACCTTTCAATATTGATTAAAAAGTGGTAGTCTACTATTTAGTCTAGCTCTTTGACAAAGCACTCATAAGAGACTTGGACTGGGGGACTATACATATATATATATCAAGTGTCAACTTGTCTATAGTGTACTTACATTCAACAAGTCAACGCCCACACATTTGTATCAAATTCATAGTGGTGATTCCAAATCACAGCCACAATTTTAGATTTAATCTTATATGTATCAATTCAATTGATGTTTCAGTCGATAATTCATTTTCAGCACTTTCGTATTAAACTCATAGCTGTGATTCCAGGTCACTTCCACTCTAGCATAGTAGCTTCAACAACAATATCATATATGTGCATCAATTCTAAGTTCAAAAGACAACTAGTCCACTTTGATGTTTCAGTCAACATAATTGTACCATCGGATCATAAAGTTCTTTCAGCCTACATTAAGTCAACAAAGTCCATTTAAGTGTTCTAAGTAATAAAGCCTTGTTTGGGCATATCCAACCTATGCTTGAGCCAAACTACGACACATGTCAACTCAAAATACAACACACAGGTCTACAAAAGGAAAAGTCCATTCGACAACAAAGTCTAGGGAGCCTAACGAAGCTCATATGTAGCGTTTATCGACCCCCCTTCATGATCAACAACTAAAGATGACTTAGGAAGTGGCGGAAGCACTCCATGCACAAGTGCAGCCTGTTTAATCTCATTAGCTTCAGACGCCTAGATTTTCTCATAAACTTCAATGTTGCCATTGACATCCCAATCCGTATGTTTGCCCTCCTTGTACGTGAGCATTATCCCCTGGTCTTCAAGATTGCTGACTTTACTATGGAAAATGAAGTTACGAATAATCCAGCCAAACTAATAGGAATTAGACCTAAGACAATTCTAAATAAAAAAAAAAATCAATCATTTTGCTTCCCCTGCTCGCTCTGTTTTCATTCGGAACCTTGATTCAATTGGAAGTATTGATCCAATTATTTTTAAATTATGTTTCGTAATTCCACAATCCAATTTTTCAATTTGTAATTGACTCTTGGATACAAATCATGATAATGTATATTTTTCCTCGATTTTTTCATTGAGAAGAAAATGGTTATACCCTTTCTACGAGATAAAGTTTTTTATTGGAATAGAATATTCATCAAAACGAGGGACCCCTTAACTATGTAAGGACCCAATTGGTCATAGTACTCTTGAATCCATTTTTTGCTATGCATCAAGATCAACTTTCATGGCTTCAAGTTTAGCAGTCAACTTCTCCAGGCTTGTGGAGAGGTCCAACTTGCACTTCTCCATGTCTTGGCAAATGGCACTGTTCACATTTGAAAACTGGCAATTCTTGTGAGATAACACTAACTCATTCTTATGAAGCCATAATGTCGATTGAAGAGCCTACACAATATAAAAAGGTTAGCACATTACAAAAATATCCAAGTAAATATTTATCAAACACAAGAACTTACCTGGAACTCCTTATAGATTGTAGTAATTTTACCTAGCTAGGTAGTAGTAGTAGCAGTAGCAGTAGCAGCAGCAGTAGCAGCAGTAGTAGTAGCAGCAGCAGTAGTAGTAGTAGTAGTTTTGGGAAACTTATACAGGATCTTTATTTATTTTCATGTAGATCTAATATTAAACAAATTAATATGAGATAACCTAGAACATGTTTCTAAAATTGAATTCAAAGAGAAACAATGATAAGAATACTTACAGTATACGTAGGGGAATGAGTGAGTCCTTCCTTCAGTTTCTCTAATCCTTGTATCCTTTCTATCGCCGAGTATTATCAAGAAACTAAACTGATCTTCAATTTTCTTCACACTCTTCCAAAGTATCCTTAGAATCACCTAGACTAGAGTGGGCAATTCTCAACACATGAGATAGATACAGTGAGAAGAAGAGAAAATAACAAAGAGGCTTAGAAAATGACATGTGTTTAGAGAGAAACTAAAATCTATCAGAAAATCTGACTTCCGAAATTATGAACTTCTCAGAACTTGTCTTTTGACTTCTCTCTAAGCACTCATTTTATAGACTCCATTAGACCATTTAATTTAATTAAAAAAATCAATAAAATAATATCCAATTTGAAGCCCTAGATCGAAATTATCATGGGCTTTAGGCCCGTGAAATTTCCCATTTGATTATAAGCCCATTGGACTTAAAATCAAGGCTTGTATTATTTTCAATTGATTTAATTAATTAAATAATTATTTAAATCCTTTATCAAATTAATTATTTATAATTTGAACCTTGATTTAAACTTATTTATTAATTTAGATACCAATTTATCTTAATTAATAAATATGTCCTAATTTATCTTTTCTTCTCAAAATTACATAACTCTGTGAAACTATCCAAAATTGACATGGCCAACTTTAATAATTCTAATTGATAATTAAATCAATTAATTGAGACTATCTAGATAATTTTATCCAAGGTAGAGTGGGGATCATGGGCCTATGAAATCAAGCTCCAATAAGTTATCATAAATCTAACAAATAAATTTACTAACTTATTAATTCCTCGTGACTCCACTGTCTCAGAATTGCACTCTTGAATTCATAGAACACTATATAACAAATATAGATACACTATTAACTATCCATTGCTACAACCATAATTGTCATTCAATCCTCTATAGACGGTTTACAATGAGATGGGACTAAAATATCGTTTTACCCCTCATTGTATTTTACCCTTAAAACACTTAGTTCCTTGTAAATGATATTTCAGTAAACTAATTTAATAACTGAAATGAGATCTCTATCATTTAACACCTTGAACCAAACTAAAAGGAAACCATCATTTCACTTCTTCATCAGAAGGAATAGATGGTCATATCTATGATTAACATTCCCACTCAATTATACTATCGAGTTCCCAAGATGTAAGTATGGGCTAGTCCGTAGGGTAAGCTGGTAACGAACAAGTCAAAGAACTCAAATTATACAATCATTTAGAATACTAACCACTCAGAATTGAGATTGAATTGACCTATGGTCAACTATATGATATGACTAGAATAGATAATAACGGTATGTTAACTTATCTTATCAACTGTCAATATCGATCTTGTCCGATGTAACAAATACATCTGATCTTATCTACTTTGCTAATGTTCTGGAAAGAACATAACACCACAATGTGTAAGTAGATCATATCGTAGATTGGCAAGTCAATGTAAATCTTGTGCACTGACTAATCTTAGGACTAACTTATTTTGAACATATAATCATATTTATATTCCACTGTGATTATGTCACTATAAATACGAATTGCTATATGCTCGGGATTTAATAGAAGTTTATATTAAACAAATAATCATGAAAATAAAACATGTGAGCAAAGTGATTGACCAAGTCAAAAAATGATTTCTATTCTTTTATTGACAATAAAATGAGATTACAAAGAAATTAGGTTTCAAATAGGGCATAAAACCCCAACAAGTAGTAGTTTGTAGTATTTTAGTTTTCATGGTTATTGGTTTAAGGCAAGATTTAGTTGGAAACTCGTAGAAATAGTTATGGATTTTACAAGTTTAACCAATAGTTTAGAAATATTAATTTTAACATAAGGTTTGATTAATATAGCTAGTCATAGAAATATTATTTATTATAAACTAATGTTTAGATAGAATAATTAAGAGTGTGACACTTGTCACATGCATGTTTATTAAGGAGTTAAGGATTTTAGATGAATAAATTAATAAAGGATAGATCTAGAAGCTCTAGAACCTTCCAGCAGCTGTTAGGATCACATTTTACTCAGTCAAAACTGTTTAAAGAAATTCAAAATATGCTAAAAAATTGCAAAAACGTGTTTGATATATCAGCGTATGGCGATATATCGCAGCTATAGGGGTCGATATATCGCCTACAAAAGATACAGAAAATACGTCGACTTCGTATGAACGAAACCACGAAGGCTTAGGATATAGGGACAAGCAATATGTCGCTTATAGGGGGCGATATATCGACTACCCTTATGCATTTTTGAAACTTCGTGGAATTGAATTAGAAACAACCCTCAACAACTTCGATTTTCTCTTGAACATTTTTGATCGAGTTCTGGGCATCTGGTTAACCGAAAATTCAAATTTATTCAATTTATACTCATTTATTTATTCTTTTTAAAAGGGTTTAGTTTCACTCCTTGAATTCTATAAATAGGAGCTAGTACTCAGCCATTTCACTCATTATTCAAGCATTCTTCAGAGGCTTCAAGTTGCTAGTTTATTTTAGAGAGAAATTTAAAATCTTTTCAATCTAAGCTTTATAAACACTTGGGAAGTAAGATAGAGTGATATTTCGGTATTGAGGTGTAGATCAAAATTCTAGTCTATCAAGGTATTCTTATCCTCAGGTTTAGTTCATCATAGTTCTTTATTTTCTTTCATTTTCTTTTAGTAACTAACTCATTATTATGACTTTTGGTTAGGCGTTTAAGTTCTTGAAACTTAAGGTTTTTCGGTAAGTTTCTATCTTGATGGTTTAGATCTCCTTTTCATCTCCATTTCTTTAGAAACTTATGACTCTTACTGTTTGATTTTAGGAGTTTTTCGATCCCGTTCTTATCTCCAATATCGCGGTTTTGGTAAGGAAAATAGGTTAGATTATATGTGTTAGGATATATTTATATGATATGTTATGTTGATATGATATATATGTATATGAATATGTTTTATGTTATAGTCACTTGGGTATTATAGTTGCTTAGATAGCAAATCAAATCCCAAGATTTTATCACTATTGTAGATTAGAGTTATGATTTACCCTACCTCGATTAGAAGACAGAGGACCTGGATGGGTTATCATATAGTAACCAACCTTGATTAGTAGACTAAGGATGGTTTTATCACATGCTATGGTAATGAGTTAATGGCCATTAATATTGTAGTCCTATGTTTTTATGTTTTACGTTTTTACGTGATATGTTTTATGATATAGTCTTATGATTTATGATATGTTTAATAGATTTTCCTTGTTGGGCATTAGGCTCATTCCTTTTATTTTAGATGGTGCAGGAAAATGAGCTTGGAAGGCGAGATGAATTCTTGGTAGCTTTGGCATGTGTATTTGGGATGGACTACTGAAAGATCGAGGATGAAGTTATTTCAAGTCTTTTAATTTATGTATTTATTTCTGCAATTAGATTTTGAACAATTAAATAAAGGTTTATGTTTTCTTTATGTTTTTATGTATTAAACATTGGGATCCCGTATTTTGGATTTTTATAATAAAACTCTATTATTTCTTGAATGAATTCCAAAATAGTAGCTATGTTTTAGTAGTTTTAATGGTCTGAGGTCTTAGAATTAGTCGGGGCATTACATAGATAATGTAGTTTGTAGCTTTGGTTGTCCCCAGCTCATTTAGATGTGTCTCATCTATTTGGAATAAAAGCTTGTCTACTTCACCAAAAATTGATGGAAGGTCAGAATAACCAAACATGTACGATGGAAACGAAAAACGATTGATCCCCCATCAGTTGGTGTGATATCGAGACTATTTTTCTTAGAAAGATTCAAATGATCCAGCTCTTTGTGCCTAATGGCACGTTTTTTTTTCTCAGTGCTCTTTCCAGACTTCATAAACTCTAGGAACTTTGCCTTAGCATCAATAGAGGATAAAACCTTAAAAATTTTATCCACAATCAACTTGTCTAAAAGTGCTCATGCTTTCTTCAGTTAATTGTGGAACAAATGAAAATTTTGAACCAACCACTCCAGAGATAGAATAAGCGCCAAAACTAGAAAACAATGTTTCAAGTAAGAAATAATACCGCGAGGATAGAGGTCTGTATGCTTTCAAAGCACACTAACTCGCAACTTGCGTTCCTCAAGGACGTAACTCCAACTTCGCTTTTCGTCCTCTATCTCAAGGATGGCAACAGTCATTTCTTGAGTCAAAATACCAAGTGCTCCAATTGTGTTGCTCTCCAAAGCTACAAAAAATAAAATATTATTCTCAACAATAATTAGAACATACAAAACATTCAAATAACATACCAATCACTTTCCAATGTAGGGGAATGTCAAGTGGACCCTTCTAACCAAAGATCAAGTTTCCTCTGGCAAAGAAGTAATGCTATTCTTGTTGGGAATTTATTGCTTACACTCTCTAAATAAACAATGAATAATAGGAATAAATTTAATAACACAAACCCTATAGACTAATTGAGAATCACATGCATAGTATGAAGGCAAATCTTGAAAATTCAATTATTAAAGTAAGATCTAGAAAATGATATGAAATGCAGAGTGAAATTACACCTCCTAGATAAATGGAATCCTCACATAAAATATAATTGAACTATCAAAGATAAAATCACAAAAATAAAATAAAAACGAAATTAAAATCGTCTGTCTCAGATAGTTAGGGTTTTAGAGAGATACAACCATTGAATTGAGAAAATGAGTCTTGAAACTTGGGGGAACATCAAAAGGCTTATACACAATGAGTATCAATATCCAAAATCTATATTCCAAGCCTTCTCAAAGTTTCTTGAATCTTCATTAAGATGGAATGAGAAGTGGAATTTAACGAGCCTTTGAAACTCACATAAGTCAAGCAATTGTTAGTGAGTTTCTTGGAGAAAATGAGTGTTTTTAGAAAGCTAGAGAGAGTTGAAAAGTGTGATCAATGCTTTACAACTCTAAAGATTTCCTTTAATAGTGTAGGCACCATGATTAGGCTTAACCAATAGGAAACAACCTTTTAAGTGCATCATTTTGGAGCCAAAATTAGACTTTCGCGGAAAGCCAAAAGGTGTTTAAAAGATTGTTTCCTATTGGTTAAGCCCAATGACAATGCCTACACTATAAACAGGGTTCTTTAGAGTTTCAAAGCCTTGATCACACTTTTCAACTCTCTCTCTCTCTCTCTCTCTCTCTCTAAGCCCTCTCTTTAGCTTTCTAAGAACACTCATTTTCTCTAAGAAACTCACCAACAATTGCTTGACTTGTGTGAGTTTCAAAGGTTGGTTAAATTCCACTTCTCATTCCATCTCGATGAAGCTTCAAGCAACTTTGGGAAGGTTTAGAATAAATATTTTGGATATTGATACTCCTCATCTATAAGCCTTTTGATGTTCCCCCATGTTTGAAGATTTAATTTTTCAATTCAAAGTTTATATATCTCTAAAACCCTAACTATCTGAGATAGACTATTTTGAGTTTCCCATTATATTTTGTTTTTTCACCTTTGATAAATCAATTATATTTCATGTAAGGATTCCATTTATCTAGGAGGTGTAATTTCACTCTCCATATGACATCATTTTTTAGATCTTGCTTTAATCATTGAATTTTCAATATTTGCCTTCATACTATGCATGTGATTCTTGATGAGTCTCTAGAGTTTGTATTATTGAGTTTATTCATTGTTGATTTATAATGTGTAAGCCATAAATTCCCAGCATGAAGAACTATAAATTTTGATGTGACTTTTTCAAGGTTTCCCTCTACTAGATAGAGTGTCTACACTTGAGAAAATTTCTCATTTGGTCCTAACTTATTAAGGCTTTGGCTTCCCTATAGGAAATTTCGATGAGATTTCTTCAAGGTTTCCCTGTATTAGGTAGAGTGTCTCCACTTGAGAACATTTCTCATTTGATCCCAACTTTTTAAGCCTTTGGCTTCTCTGATGCAATATAGGTTGCTCATCAAGCTTTGGATTTGTCTCTACATGAGATTCTCCAACACATGTGGGTTCTTGAGAGTTGCTATCACAATATAACATGTTCTTAAAGAACTCCACTTCTCTTTATTCAATTATCACATTAGACCCCAAGTCTAATAGCTTATAGGCCTTGCTATTTGAGGCATAGCCTACTAATGCACACTTAACAACCCCTGTACCCATTTTGGTCCTCTTAGGCTCCATGCTCTTGCAATAAGTAATGGATCCCCACACTTTAAGATATCCTAGGTTAGACTTTTTTCTTTTCCATAACTCATATGGAGACACTTTGATTTTTTTCATAATAATTCGATTCAATATATGACACCCAACAAGCAAAGCTCCACCCCACAAATTATTTTTCATAAGAATTCGATTTAATATATGACACCCAACAAGCAAAGCTTCACCCCACAAATTATAATACAATTTACCATTTAAAATAATATAGTTAATTGTAACACCCTACTACCCAGGGACTGTTGCGTTGTGCATTTTAAACAGTGATAAACTCGCTAACCGAGCCATTTGGCCATATTCGTGTAACTAAGTATGATTAACGATTTAGGGTTAAAGAAAAAATTTGGTCAAAGATACAACATTTCACTAAAACATTTACTGTATACATTGGGATCCCAAAAATATATTTTAAAGGTTAATTACAACAAAAGATTTACAACCAGCCAACCTAAGCGACAAAATAAGGTTTAACCCTAGTTCCTCTTTAAACCCTCGGCCATGGTGGTCGAGCATCCGCATATGTACACATCGTCACCTAAGCTCTCCAACTCAAGGATGGTCCAGCTTTATTTTCCTTTTACCTACACCACATAGCACTCGTGAGCCGAGGCTCAGCAAGAAAACTCAATATGCTCATGAACAGGTAATAACATGACACTGAATCATAGTAAGCATGCCTACCAATAATAACCCTATTCATGCATGCAAGCAAGTCCAAATAAGTGATTGTGGGCCCTGCCCTCCTATATGGAGGACTATCAAGTCAATCCTATGTGAATATCAATAATGATTCTGGTAATCATGCTGGGGCTTGCAGTCCAATTGGATAAGTGACTAAGGAGTCACGAACTTGGGTTCCACACCCTAACCAGATAAGTGACTATGGAGTCACAAACTTGGGTTCCACACCCTAACTAGATAAGTGACTATGGAGTCACGAACTTGGGTTCAAAACCCTAACTAGATAAGTGACTACGGAGTCACAAACTTGGGTTCCACACCCTAACCAGATAAGTGACTATGGAGTCATGAACTTGGGTTCCACACCATAACCAGATAAGTGACTATGGAGTCACAAACTTGATAGGTGACTAATAAGTCTTGCACTTGGGCTCTGTACCCTAATTAGATAAGTGACTAATGAGTCACGAACTTGGGCTCCGCACCCTAAGCCATGTGATGTTACAGTCACCTGAGCCTTTAGGCCCTGGCTCTATGTAACTAGCCTTTAGACTAGACAAGCACTTTTTTTTTGATCGAACTTGAGGTCGGTCAAGCATTTCATGCTTATGCTGATAATTCTTATGTCGATTAGATATAATCTTTTCGGCTCTGCGTTCATTACGCTTATGCTACTCTTGACTCATAGGTCAGTTCCATACGACAAGTGCTCAGTACTACTGCCGAACTTGACTAATGAGTCATAACTTCACAGACAATACTAACACCATTGTTGATTCTGGCTAATAAGTCAGTACCACTCACAAGTAAGCAATGCACCCATGTATATATCATATGTCAAATATCCAATTATAAGACATTATGCATGCTTACTCAACATTCACTAGCATAAATATGATCATGCACATTTACAGAGACTCAAAATCTGAACAATTCCATATTTCACATTCATGCCATGCCATAATTACATGTATCGCATGCATCACATACTGGGTGTAGTTTTCTTACCTTTGGTCCAAGCATAGGTTACCAATCAACGACCCTTGAGCACGATCCTATTCCAAGCCCCTAGCGATAACCTAGTCACAACCGTAAACAATGTTTCAATGAGTTCAAGTTCCAAAACCCAATCTCAGGGCCAATCCCGCGCTCTCGGGACCTCCAATCCCACCAAACAGGGTGGTGAAATCATCCCCTGAGCCCTCGGGCCAAAACCCCAAAAAGTACCAAAAAAAATAAGTTCTGAAGACTGTGTAGCGCTACAACGCTATAGTCATCACTTCATCCCCCAAACAGAGAACCTAGTGCTATAGCACTACCAACCTAGCTATAGCGCTCAAACAAGAATCCTGGGTTTCTAACTTTGCGTTCTTCGAGCTTCAAAGCTCCAAATCCAACCCGTTGCTAGCCCCTCAAATCAACATTTTAATCCCCCAAATAGTTCAACCAATAGTATAGCAACATTAAAACAACAAAAAATACCAAAAATCCCCATAAAACTCATAATCCAAGTCTTGAGTTCGTAAAACTCAAGAACACCAAGAACAGAGAATAAACTCAGGAATTCAAAGCTTAAATTACCTCTGATTATGTCGTTTCTCGCTAAATCCTCCGGCTAATAAGCTTCTAATCTTCCCTAGAATCGCTATGCCTCGATCCTCGCTTGAATCTGAGTCCTAAAACTCAAGTTTCCTTCGAAAATGCTAACAGTGTCAAAACAGGAACGCGAGAGAGAGAAAACGTACTGAACGTTCTTTTCATGTTTCAGACAGGTTATTTTGAGCTTAAGTAACCTCAAGCAAATCTTAATGCTCGGGGTCCCAAAAACGGCCCCAGGGTAAAATAGTCAAAATTTCCAGAATTCCTTCCTAATCTCACTAACTCCCAATTTATCATCAAATATTTATTCTCATTACCCAATATCTCGGTAATGTGCTAAATACCTAAAATACCCCTTGTGACTTTCCCACTAGCTTGCTCCCTAGGATCGTCTCGTGTCGAGTAACCCAAGCATAACCAAATAATAATGAAGCACCACACACATACCACATATATGCCAAATATACCCGAAATGACCAAAATATGAAAATTTCCCAATTAAATAGAAATGGGCCTGTAACGTCCTACGTTTTCGGGTACCTTTAAACGACTCGGGTCGGTATTTTTCCCCCGGGTTAAGAATATTATTTTAAATAATATTATATTTTGTTTGTAAGTATTCCATGAGTTATTGCTAGCCAAAATATGAATTTTGTGATTTTAAAAATCAAGATAAGACTTTCGGTCCTGGACCGACACAAAAACCCTGATCGGGTAAAAATCTCGGAAAATAAAACGAAAAATCATGGCAATTATATTTTGGGCATAAAATACATTCATAAAAGTTAAAGTTTGGTCAAAAATAATAAACCTAAAAGAAAATTGAAATTTTAGGGCATTTTGTGTTAAATGCCTAATTTTGCCGAAATGGGGAATTTTATTCCATGAATGGACCTTAGGTTAAATTTTATTATGTGATTAATTAAATTAAATGTGAGAGACATTTAATTTAATTAATTAATGTTAAGTTTGGTGATTAAAACTTAATAAGAGTGAAAAAATGTGTCAAAAGTCAATTTGGACTTTTCTTCTTATAAACCTTTATAAAAAAATAAAAAATAAATAAAAAAAAAATTAATGGTCACATATATGGAAAATGGTGGCTGGCCATGTGCTATTTTAGAGTGGTGTGAACCCAATTTTATAAAATTCAAATCCCATTTAATTAAGAAGTCAAGTGGGCAAGTGGGTAGAAAAGCACTCAAGTGTTTTGTGATATTTTGAAGAGTTGTGTGAGCCATTCTAACCCCCAAATCCGACCACTCTCCCTCCCTCATTCACTCTCATCTGATTTTTGAAGACTCTCTCAAGTGTTCTCTCCATTTTCAACCCCAAGAACACCAAAGAAACTTGGAAGCTAAGTCTTGGTCTAGGAAGGGTTTTCCCTAAGGTAAAGTTTCATTAATCTAGACTTTTGTCAAGTTTTAATCATAGAGTTTCAAATAGCTAATTACCTATGTTGTTGGAGGAAGTTGGTTAGGGTTTTTGAAAGGTTTTGAAGGAGTCAAAGCTTATAGGAAGGTCCAAACCTTAAGCAAGAACACCAAAGAGGTAAAAAGTTTACTTTTGATGATTTTGTTGTAGGGTTTTTAGTTTTAAGCATTATTTTGTATATTTAATGCTTAAAGTTTCTTGTTGGTGATGTAATAAGGTTATGGTAGTTGTTTAATAATTTTTATGATGCATGTGTATTGATTTTTGAAAATGGGAACCAAAACCCCCAAGGGTTTTGTAGGATACCCTAAAACAAAACATGTTTTGAGCTGTGACTTCCAAGGGGTCAAGCAGCCACTGTATATTGTTTTTGTAAAATTTAATTGTACTGTGATGTTGTTGAGATTGATTACATAAAATTGAGCTTTTGAAACACTAAAAAATGTTTAGAAATGAGTAAGTTATGCTATTTCAAAGTTTAGGTAAAAAAAACTGTTTTTTTCGTATTCTCATTTTCGGAACCAAGTTTGGACAGCCACTGTATAGGGCAAATGAACCCAGTTTTTTCTAAAATTTTGTGGACATATTTCTGGCATAACCTATTAGTCCACTGTAAAATTTGGTAAGAAAATATTGAACGGTTTGAAAGTTATTAACTGTCAAAGTTTGGAAAAAATAAGGACTTGAAAATAAGGTCATTTTTACCTCATTGTTGGAAAATGATTTCACCAATCAAAAATGCTCATTTTGACCTAAGATTTTACAAAGACCTAAATGGCATAACAAAAATGGAATTGGAAAATTTTGGTAACAATTGGGTAAGTAAATTTCAAGTTATGAGCTAACAAAGTATGTAGTTAAAAATGTGAAAAATAGGTTTTTCACACTTAGTGTAAAAATGAGATTTTGGAACATAAGGTAAAAAGTAAAATTTTGCTTATTTCAAGATATAAATTGGTAAGTCTTGAAATCATATTTTCACTAAAATTACCCCTTTGAGTTTAAATGAATTATTTTTCTAGTACGTAAAAATTGATTAATTGCTTTTGGAAAATTAATTAGTCAAGATGAGAAATTTATAACGGTTTTCCTAATTAAGACAAATTAGGGAATTTTCTTAAAACGGTTTTTAGATATTAAAACCTTAAGAAAAATAAAAGGAAAATTTAAAGAGTTTATTTTCTTTTAAAATAATTAAGGAATTTATTTGTATTTTCTGGATATAATACCGGCTAAAATCTTACATATTTTAACCGACTAGTCGAAAGTGCGGGTTAATAGCGATACCTTGAAAGAGTAAGATTTTTAGCGGGTTGTGGGGAAATACCATTGTGATACCCGAGCCTAGGTATCGAGACCTTAGGATAGGTCTCCCCGAGACTTAGGGTTTAGTCTCGAATATTTTGTATGACTTTCCTTAATAGGTTTAAAACCAAATAAGGATTATAAATCCTTACAAATGACTTTTATTAAAATGACCAAACTGCCCAAAATAATAATAATGAATTATGAGTGCCATAATTAATCCGAGTATACTGTAGGGATAACTACAGTATTGGCTAAGCGTAACTGGACTGAACGTTGGAGGGTGAAAACCTGCTGAGCGCTAAGGACTCCAAGTAAGTCAACTTATATTGTATGGCTGCAGCATGAAATGATTATTGTATTGTATGTTAGTATAGGGATACATGCATATATATAGGCTGTCATAGAAAGTTGCTTAGAGACGTTAGTCTAGTGAGTGCTGATTTAGAAAATATGAACGGTAGAAGTCCGTCATATCCTAGACGGTTGATCCCCGTCACACTGCTTGATTTTATTTATGTCTGGTTCATTACCGCGACGAGTGGCCATGAGATGAGGATAAGCTGGTTAAACCTAGGGGCGCCAAGATAAATGGGACCTAGGGGCCCTCATGCTTACTTAATCATTGGACGGTTAGAATCCGAGCAAGTGCTCTGATAAGTTATTCCCGGATAGCAGCCGTGAATATTGGCCATTCCGTGAGAGTGCCTAGAGATACTAGGGGTTGCCAAGATTGAGTGAGGTTGAACACCCTAGGGGCAGCTGCTCACCAGCACCACTGATTAACATAGAGGTCTCCGTAAAACCGTGTAAATTGGATTACACTCTTGAATAAGTAGCGATGCCCTAGGTAACACGATAGTTACCCTTGTTGAGAATATTTATTGGCTAGATATTAGTGTGGAGACTCGGTTCTCTTTTACAGATTAGCAATTATGTTGGAGGGCGCGTTACGCATGAATTGTTGGAAATTGTCGAGCGTTGGTCTCGAATTATATTGTGATATAATATATCTGCTTGCTCTGGGATTTTCTGAGTGCAGGGAGATAATTGTTGGTAAGATATAGTTGTGATATAATATATCTGCTTGCTCTGGGATTTTCTTAGTGCAGGGATATAATTGTTGATAAGAATTAGCTGTGATATGATATATCTGCTTGTTCTGGGATTTTTCTGAGTGCAGGATTTTTATCTAGTTATGAATTAATTTATCACTGGTTATCAGGCATGACCATAAGTTTGCCAGGACGCTTTAGCGTTCTTGAAATTGATTGTGTAGGGTCCGGAACCCTAATTCTCTGCATGCTTTGTTTGAAAGTTGATCTTACTAAGCGTTTTCGCTTACCTAGTTGTTTCATGTTGTAGGTAAGAGCAAGGGCAAGGCAGAGCAGTGAGCGCTGGAGTCTTCCTTGCAAATGTACATGTGGACCGACCTTTTGGGAAGCCTTTTTATTTTTGGAAATGTTGTGTAATTTTCCTAAACTAGGCTCACTCTAATCTTTATAAAACATGTTTGTAACTAAATGTTAAGTATGGCCATACGACTTTTTAAAAAGTTTTTTTTCTATGGGTTTTTGAGACATTTTTTTAAATGAAAACATTTATATTTCCGCATTATCGAGTCTTGAAAATCCGGGTCGTTACAGGGCCCACGTGCATATTTAATACACATAAATATGCATATCTAGTCATATTATAATATAACTCACATATTCACATAATGATACACATAAATATCACATAATCATATAATTCCAAGATTTGTCATCTTGGCCCCCTAATCAAGGCCCTAAGCCTTATTAGGAAATTTTGGTCATTACATTAATCATCCCAAGGTATGTCCTATTCTTTCTTTTACCTATCCCATTTTTTGTGGAGTTTAGGGTACAGTGAATTCATTAATAATATCATGTTGTTCACAAAACACATTAAGATCATTTGAAAAGTATTCACCACATTTATCACTTATAAGAGCCTTAATTTTATTTTGCAATTGATAATCTACTTCAACTTTATAGATTTTAAATGTATTAAATTCCTCATCCTTACTCTTAAGAAAATACGCATAAGTATATCTAGAGCAATCATCTATAAATATTATGAAGTATCTGTTGTCTAGATTTTTTGCTAGCAAATAAATAAACAAAACCTTAAAGAAAAAGATATTGGAACACAGATTTTTACGTGTTTCAGGTTATTAATTAACCCTAGTCCACATTAGGATGTTTAAGAACTTGCACAACTCACATTCTTTTGGTTTTAAGGTAGAGTATATGCTCACTTTGAAAAATAATAATCAAATCTTTTACAATGTGAGCCATAACCCTATTTATAGGCTGCTGGGGAAATTAACAATACAATAATTTTGACATTTGATGACTCCTTTAATGTCTTACTCTATTAGTGTAAGACATTAAAAGTTATTTAGGATATTTGATATCTTTGTGTGAGAGACATTAAAAGTTTTTATTTATGACTAAATTGGTAAGACATAAAAAAATTGGGAAGACCTTGAAAGTGGACTGAGTGGGAGACTTCTCACGTCTCCCATAGGAAGACGTTGGAGACCTCCCATGTCTCTCTATGGGAGACATGAGATCTGTGTATATTTAAATAAAAATAAGAGAAACAACCCACGTTTATATCCCTCTTTTTCCCTTGCATTTATTATTAATTTAAACTAATCTATATATACTGGAACATGAAAAAAGAAACTGAAGGTAACGTTTCCATCACTCTCTCCCATGTACATTTATTATTTTTTTTGATCAAGAAGAAAATGTACTTCATTGAACAAACAAGCTATACAAAACAGGGCAAAGCACTCAAAACTGAACCTGTACAAAAAACCAGCAATACCTCTCACTAAGTACATTGTAATTTCCTTAAAAAGGTCTGCTCTTGGACTGTAAACTTTCTAAAATTAACCGAGTAAAGTCTATATTTAACTACATTCTTAATCTCATTAGCAAGATAATAAGTTGCCAAAGAATAGTCATCAAACAAGCTTTTGTTCCTATTCCTCCAAATACTGTAAGCAGTAGCAGCAACAGATAAGTTCAAAATGGCTGGCATCAGACCATGCCGAGATCTAGCAAGCCAGACACTCCAACTAGTGAAGTCACTCAGCCAAGTAATGAAACCAAACCAGTTAAACAATATTTGAAGCACCTGCTGAGATAGACAGCAAGCAAAGAAGAGATGATGGTGACTCTCGGGATAGCTCCCACAAACCGGACACAGCTGAATAGGCACCTGAATATGCAGTCTAATCAGGTTGTCCCTAGTAAGAAGCTGCTCATTAATCACCTGCTAAAGAAGGAATCTATGCTTTGGTAAGGTAAGCTTGCACCAAACTGCATAAGAGTAGCCTACAAGCTGCTGGTTTAAAGCAAAATTATACAATTTGGAAGGCTGGAATCTCCCAAAACAACCCGCTGCCTGAATCTCAGTAAAACCAAATTTCTCCCTTATGTGACATAACTTCCTCCAATACCAACTACAGTCAGATTTCAGAGTGTAACTCCAGAAATTGAGGCCTTTCAAATATATAGAATTGACCCATTTAACCCATAAAATCTTAGGCTGCTCAGATAAAGCCCAGATATATTTGGCGAGAATAGCTCTATTCCAAAGAGCACCATCTCGGAAACCAAGGCCACCATAAGCTTTAGGAAGGCAAACCTTCTGCCAAGAAGCCAGATGAGGTTTACTTCTCAAACCAGCACTACCCCATAGGAAGCTACGACATAACTTCTCTATCTCCTTAACAATACTCTGTGGTAAAATAAAGATGGTCATCCAATAATTTTAGAGACCAAATAAAACTGAGTGGATGAGCTGCATTCGGCCTGCATAAGAGAGGTGTCTACTGGACCAAGAGTGAAGTCTTAATCTGATTTTTTGCAAAATTATTTCACAATCCTCATGTCTCCACTTAGTTGGCCTCATAGGTACCCCAAGGTACTTAAGAGGAAAGGAGCCTTCCGAAAGATGCACCTCCTGAGCTATAATTTTTCACTCAGTAGAAGAAACTCCTCCAAAAAAAATTTGAGACTTAGCTGAATTAATAGTCAAACCAGTAGCCGAACTGAATTCCTCAATAGTGTCTTTAAGAGCAAGAACAGCTGAATGAGTACCCTTACAAAAAAGGATCAAGTCATCAGCAAAACAGAGATTTATAAGCTTTAAACTTTTGCACCTAGGGTGATATCTGAAAAAAGGTTCAAGAGCAGCAAGTTGAAGTCTCCGAGTCATATATTCCATGATAAGAACAAACAAAAGAGGAGACATTGGATCTCCCTGGCGCAGCCCCTTCTTACCCTTGAATTTACCTTGAACACGACCATTCATGAGTAAAGAATAAGAAGTATTCCATAAACACACCATTATCCATCCTATAAATTTCATGGGAAAGCAGAGAGCTTTTAAAAGATCCTCTAGGAATTGCCAATCTACCGTGTCATAAGCCTTGCTTAAATCAATCATCATAGCACATCTAGGGGAAGTAATAGCCCGACCATAGTTTTTAATAAGATCCTGAAAGATCATGATATTATGAGCTATTGAACGACCCCTAATAAAAGCCCCCTGGTTTGGCTGAACAATAGCAGGAAGAACCAAAGCCAATCTAGAACATAACAGCTTAGCAATACATTTATACAAAGTTGTGCAGCAAGCAATTGGCCTATAATCTATAGCTCAGGAAGGATTGGCCACCTTAGGGACTAAAGACAAGGAAGTTTCATGAAGATCTGAAGGAAAGCTCCCTGTTTCCAAACAATGACTGATAGCTGAACAAACTTCATTCCCAACAACCTGCCAGATAGCCTTGAAAAAACCAGAGCCATACCCATCAGGACCCGGAGATTTGGTAGAGGGAATAACAAATAAAGCACTTTGAATTTCCTTATAGGAGAAAGGTTTTAACAGAAAAGTTTGGTGATCTATCAAGAGCTTAGGACCCAAGTCTATGCAAGCCATATTGATACTACTTGTAGCTGAACTCGGGCTCCCCAAATAACCTCTGAAATGCTCAACAAAATGAGAGACAACCTCAGAAAAATTATCCACCAGCTTACCTTGATCATTAACAAATGAAGCGATGCCATTATCAGCTCTTCGCTGCTTCAGATAAGCATAGAAAAAAGATGTGTTCATATCTCCCTTCTTTAACCAATCTATTTTACTTCTTTGGGTCAAAAAACTATGGTACATTTTTTCCTGAACTAAGTAAGCTTCAGCAGCTTCCTTAACTACTTGCTGGTATCTAAACTCAGTCGGGTTAGCTTGGGCTTTTAACTGAGCATCCTGGTACTTCTCTTTAGCCATGTCAAAGCTCAAACCAATATCTCCAAAAGTATTATGATTAAACTTCTTTAAACTATGTTTCAGCCTCAAAGTTTTTTAAAAAATAGCCCTTAAACCAGTAGCCTGAATAGGTAACTGCCAGCTGAATCGAACCACTTCAGAAAACTTATGATGATCAGCCCAAAAATTGTAAAACCTGAACAACTTAGTACCCAAACTCACCTTAGACTGAATGTTAACAACACAAGAGCAGTGATCGGAGACTACTTCCCATCTAAAGACAGCAGTAGCATGAGGAAATAGATCAATCCAAGCCTCATTTATAAAAACATTATCAATTTTGGAATAGATGCGAGCTGGACCATTTTGATTATTAGTCCAGGAGAAAAATGAACCTAACTTTTTAAGGGAGCAACATGAGCCTCCTCAAGCCAACGAACAGAGTCTGCCAACTCAACACCAGAAATCGGATTACCACCAGCTTTATCCATACCAGAAAAAGGGGCATTGAAATCCCCTAAAATAATCCAAGCTTCATTCACGAGGGAAAGCCTAAGTAACCCCTCCCATAACCTCCTTCTGCCTTCTAAAGAATTAAATCCATAGACAAAAGTAATAAAAAACCTTTGCTTCTGACTAGCCATCGTGACCAAACAATGAACAAATTGATGAGATTCCTCAATAATTGTAACCTTAACAAAAACCTTCCTCCAAACTATCAATATTCTACCCTCTGTAACCAAACTGGTATAAAACTCCCAAATAGGTAACTTTTGCTCCATAAAATCAAGAATTTTAGTCCCCTTCATTTTAGTCTCCAAAAAACCTCCAATACCAATTTTGAACCTACTACAAATATCCACAACTGATTTATGCTTATTAGAACTGTTCAGACCCCTTAAATTCCAACTGAGAATATTACTATTATCCATTAGTAGAAATAGGTAAGGGAATACCATCTTTATTACCACATAAATGCTCTTGAAGAACCTGAAACTGATTGAGTTTTCCTTGCCCTTGTCTTGAACTCTTTGTAGTTGAAGCTGCCATCTGACCAAGTTTCAGATGAGAGGCTACACGTTTAGGAGTGAGCCATCTCTTGCTATTCTGCTTATCCTTATCAACATCAGTATTTGCCTGAGTTTTAGGTTGGGTTTCCTTTGATGTAGAGACTTGAGCCATTTCCATCTCAGCAATATTAGCCTAATCCCCTTCCCTTCCTACGTTAACCAAACCTACTATCTCCATACCAGTAGGCACTTCCTCTTCAGCATTCGGCCTAGTCTTCACCTCCTCTTTAGTTGTAGTTTCTTTTTTTACCCATTTTTCTTTCAACTCTTTTCGACACTCCATCTCAGCATGACCAAAACCAGAACAAGCTTTACATTTAATAGTTAGCCATTCATATTCCACCTCTTGTTCCATTATTTGACCAAACTCATTCAGAAATTGAATACTTCTAGGGGGATTATCAGTTACTTCCATATCCACAAGAACTCTTGCAAACTGAATTCTTGAACGCTCCCTAGTAAATTTATCAACCATTATCGGTTTACCAAGCGTACTCACAAGTGCACTAAGACATTTGCTACCCCAATACTGCAGCCCTAAGTCAGGCCAGCAAATCCAGAGCGGAACTGAACGAACATGGCAAATAGCGCTAAGATCCGTAGACCATGGCCGAATGATAACAGGCTTCCGATCAAAATGAAGAATACCATTCTCAAGAACTTGATCCCTTGTAGCTTCATCATTGAATTTGACCATGGTAAAATCCATTGTCATTCTTGATATCTGAACAATCCCTAAATGACCCCATACTCTTTTAATGAATCCTTCAAAAACAGCCATAGGAGCATTTGCCCCTAGCACCATACATATAACTGCCGAACTCCAATTCGCAGATTGGACTTTAACCTCCTCTGCATCTATCTTTGCATATTTCCTTCCATCTTTGAATAAAGGCTCAAAAAACTCAAGTTTCTGATCAGAAAATGAAAGCTTACTTGCTGTAAATTGCTGCCATTGACGTTGAGCTGAAGGTTGAAAATCCCTTTCCTCAACCTTATCTGCCCAAGTTTCCCCATACGAGATCGAATTGACTGGCCCATCTCCAACAAAACCTTCATCTTGAGAAATTCTAGTCCCAAACAAACGTTGCTCTTCATTACTGAAATCTAAACCCTCTTCCCGAGCCTCTTCATCTTCATTCAACACATTAGACTCTTGGTCTTTAAACACCATATCATTAGGGACAGAACTATTAGGATCCTTTTGATCTTGAACCTTCTGAATCTCTTGATCGTCTACCCTAATTACAGGCCATGGGAGAGAGCAAACCGAACCTGAGCCTTTATTTTAATCAATTACCTTGTCTTACATTTATTATTATTATTATTATTACTATTATTAAAGTTACATATTCTTCTCTCTCTCCATCCAATGCACGATTATTATTATTATTATTACTAATATAATAAATGAAAACCTAACAACTACATATCTCATTTCTCTCATTCTCTTCTCTCTAAATAATATAGAACCCTAACCGCCCTTTTCATTTTTCATTCTTCATTTCTCATCTCTCATTCTCTTCTCCTCAAACATATCCTCTCTCCCAATTATCTCAGCAACCCCATCATATTTCTCTCAAACTCTCTTTCACAAGGGAGGTGGCCAGGGTGCTAGTAAGCGGTGGTTGCAAATCCATGGGTCGCGGTAGTGAGGGCTCGCAGAGGTGAAGAGTTGGCGCGGCGATGAGGTTTCGCGGCGGGCAGACTAACGGCAAGCAACAAGGGCTTGCGGCTAGCATTCTTTGTTTTTCTATTTTTTATGGTTATACTGGTTTTTCTTGGAGAGAATGAACTCTTCTAGTGTTAGAATTTTGAGAGTATTGTCTTTGTTCTTGTGATAATTTGTTGCTTTGATCTGTTGTGTATTTTGTGTTAATTTGAGTTTGTATATTGTATTATTTGTTGTTGGCTTAATTTGTGATGTTTTTTTAATCTATTTATATTATTTTATTGAAAATTAGAATAATTTGAGTGTTAATTTTATTTTTTACTAAAAAAGTGCCGATTTTAGTTTTATTAATTAATTTCAATTTCATTTTAAATATCAATATAAATTTTTTTTATTAATAAATGTATATTTTAAATATATTAATAATACAAATATATATTATTTTAAAAAAAAACAGAAGACCTATAGACGTGGTAGACATCTCACGTCTCCCCTAGGGAAATGTTATAGCCCCTTAGTGTTTTGACTCCCTATAATATCTCACATGTGGAGACATTAAAAGTCTCCTATGTCTCTCATAGGGAGATGTTAAATCAACACCTACAGTGACTCCCTCTACAACGTCTTCTCTTATGGAAGACATGGTAGACTTTTAATGTCTCCCAAATAGAGTCATAAAATCTCCATTTTGTTGTAGTGTAAGCTCATTAATTGGAGCTTATTACAATTATTCTCGCTTAATGAGGATTTTATCACATAATAAATGTACATTCTAGTAGTACATGCTGATGGGCTCCCGTATCTTGATGGGCCCAATATGAGGAATGTCAGCCCACTATTTTGTAGGGGAAAACGTCCCTAACACTATCAGAATGGTTGTTGCATGTTTTGTGTAGCGTCCCAAAACCCCTAATAATTTTTAGTACGTTAATTAGCATTTCGGGATGGCACAAGGGGTATTTATGTGAAATATATTAATATATAATTGAGTGTGCATGTTTATGTGTATTAAATTTGTTTAAAGACCTGATTTTGCTAGAAAATGAGGCATTTTTTGTAATTTTGACCCATTCAGGGTATAATTGTAATTATTATGTGCTATGTACATTGAGACCACATTATATGTGGATATATGTGATCTTCAACATTAGTGGATCCTTTCGAGCGGTTTTAGCAGAAAAGTCACAACGGAGACAAATACCCGAATTGAGTCGAGCCTAGGGGTATTTTGGGAATTCCCTTATTTTGGGGATAGTGATAAAATAAAATTAATTGGTGGAATAATTATGTTTGATGGATATTAGTTTATAAATAGGGGATTTGTTGTGTAATAGAGGTTAGTGGAAATTATAAGAAAATGACTAAAATGCCCTTGAGGTTTATTAAGGGGTAGTGGGAGGGGTATAATGATATTTTGACCCTAAAACTAGAGAGAATCTACTAAGTGTTGGAAGCTACCTTCCCATTCACGCTCAAGACTTATCTCTCTCTCTCTCTCTCTCTAGTCTCTCTTTTTTCATACACCGAGGTTCACCCAAGTCCTTAGTCCAAGCTTTGATTTTTGAGGATTTTAGAAGGAATTGAGCATCAAGGGAAAGATTAAGAGCTGCCAAGATCACCACTAACACATGAATTTGAATTTTAGAGCTGAGGTATGAATTCCTTTATCATGTTCATCACTATATTGATGTGTTCTTGAGTGTTACTTGGGAATTCGGGGTTCAATTTTCTAAAATTAAGGATGCTAGGTCATTTATATATGTTTGCTGATGATAGAAACTTATCTATAATTGATCTCAAGCTTGAATTTCTGTTGAAACTATGAATTGATGTTTAAATTTTTGGACTATGGGAAGAATTTGGGAAAACTGACCTAAAACTTGGATTTTTTATTTGGGAACTGAATTTGGTGTTTAGTTGTTGTAACTAGATGTTTTATGAGGTGTATGTTAACTTGGATGCATAAACTCTGGGTTTGATTATGGTTTAAGGTGGTTTGGGGTTTGTTTGAGTTTGAGAAAATTGCAGGGGAATTAGATATTTCTAAGCACGATTTAGGCTTCTGGGACCCTCGCGCGACCGCACTAGTGCCCCAGAAACCCCAAAGTTTCTAATAGTGTCACCACGCCCAAGGGCAGATGCGACCGCGCCAGGTGCCTCGATAGTGCAATATTCTGAATTTTGGGAGATTAGCTCGGGGTTCCTAGGTTTTGATTTGGCGACCCACTTGGGGGCTCGGGGGACGATTCCATTACCTTGTTGAATGGAATTAGAGGTCCCAAGAGCTAGGGTTTGGTATTTTAGACCGCATTTGGATTTAGTTCCTAATTAGCGTATTATTAATGTTGTGACTAGGGTTTACAAGAGGCTCGGGAGAGGATCGCACTCGAGGTCGTTTAACTTTCAACACAAGACTTGAAGTAAGAAAATTGACTTATGCACAAAGAGTTGGGCATTGTCCCGGTTTTGCTTGAATGGAGTTATTACCATACATCTGAATTTGTCAGGGTTGAGTACCCTTTTATGCATAATGATGTTTTCTATGCTTAATTATATTGTATTGTCTGTGATTAACCAGCATGGGCCGTATTCGGCGATAATCATGTGGAATGTATGGCATGATGGAAGGGCCATTATGGGAGTGTTGTACACACTCGCCTAGTAGAGGTCATAAGCTCGGTGCCCCAGTGATGCACCTTGCTCGGCTTAAGCTGTGAAAAAGGGATATGTGATTGAAATAAACATGTCTATTAATTGTGAAGCATGTTGATTACTATTTATGTTTGATATGATATTTATTATGCCTTGTTGAGTTTCCTTGTTGGGCATTGGCTCATGGTTGCTCTATGGTGCAGTTAAGGGCAATGGGAAAGTAGACCCGACATGAGTTGGAGGACTTTGGAGCGAGGCATGCTTGGTCGTTAAGGTTGGGATATTTGAGGGACTTAGGGTAAAAGTCCATTTTGTCGCTTAGGTCGACTCATTTTGAGAACAGTAATGTAATAACATTTTTTTTAAACTCTCTTTGGGACATTTTGAGAACAGTAATGTAAACAGTTTGTTTAAAGTTTTAATGGAAAATGTTATACATTTCGATCAAATTTTTAGCATTTTCACCTTTAATTAACTTTAATTACACTTTTGAGTCCAAATGAATCTCTTTACAAGTTAAGCATTATTTTAAACACGCGGTGTAAAAATCTTGCATTAGTAGGGTGTTAAATTTTCCCATGTCAAGCAGTGTTGTGGGATATCCATTTTGTCACTTGTACTGTAACGTCCCAAATTAGTTATTAAGGCTGAGTGCCTTTATTACTATGCCTGGAGGGCATAGGTTGATTTATATACGGAATTAATCGAATAAATGTGTGACTATGTGACATACGTGATTTATATGGTAATATAATTATATGTGCATGTTTATGTGTATTAAATATGCATGTGGCCCGTTCTTGTCAAGACGGGCATATTTGTAATTTTGACTCGTTTAGGGTGTAAATGTGGTTATATGTGTTAAATGATTAAGGCCACATTATTATGTGGATATATTTGAGATGCGTGGTTCAAGGCGATCCTAGGGATCGGACTAGCGGAATAGTCACAACGGGGTGAAATACCTGCCTTGAGGTGAGCCTAGGGGTTTTCGGTAACCTAGTGAGTATTCATAATTTTTTTGGGTAACGAGTATTTATTTGATTATTATTTGGTTATGTCGAGATAGATTGAGAATTTATAGGGCTACTCGAGGTTTAGCGAGAAATGTAGCGAATGACGATTTAGCCTTGGGGCCTTTAAAGGATAAGATTGTGATTAAGGGGCATTATGGTCTTTTTTTCAAAGGATAGACTTAGCCTAAGTACTAGAATTCTCTATAGAAGGAAACCAAATTTAGAAGGAACACTCTCAGCCTTTCCTTCTCTCTCTCACATTCCTCTCCCTTCCTTGAGACTTAGTTGGGGTTGGAAGCTTTTTGGAGGAGTCTGGCTTAGGAAATTGAAGGCTGGAGCTGGGATTGATTGAGGTTCGGTTCATGGATCATGATTCTCAAGGAGGTAAGTTTCAATTCCTAGTGTTGATTAGGTTTTTATTTGTTTATGTTGGTGTTCTTAAGTTTTGAACTGGAGAGATGAATTTTGAGTTGTAATGGAGTTTTGGTTTAGTTATTGTAGTGATTGTGTTGCCTTAGGTGTAGTATTGAGGTATTGGGGTTCAATTGTGGTTCAGGGTGACGTTTCGAATAAGTTTTGATGAGTTTGGCTGGGTAAAAACACAGAAAAATGTTGAAGTTTCTAGGTTCACAAGGTTGCGACGCGATGCGGTTTTTTAGCGTCACGGCCCGCATGAACCCAAAAGGGCTAAGGACTTGCTGAACTGTCTTGGCGCTACGGCATCGAGCAGGGCGCGTCTCGACACGTGTCCAGGGGTTTGCCCAAGACTACTCTCTGACTTGTAGCACGTCGTGGCCCTAGGGGGTTGGATCGTGGCTCTAATTAAAGAAAATAGTCAAAACAAATTTTTAAGCTTGGGAACCCAAATTTAAGGGTTCGAGACGGATCCTACTACCTGATTTAGTAGAATTCGAGGTCTCGAAGGCTAGTATGTTATTTTGAAGTTTGTAATCGGTTTAGGTTTAAATGGTTATTTATTAATACGTTGTGACTAGGTTATACCGCCAGGGCTCAGGGATAGGGATCGTGCTCAGGGTTTCCATACACTAGCTGCTCGGGACTTAAGGTAATAAAACTGCACTCGGGTTGTCATCGGGGCTTGGACCCCTTTTAATAAATATGTATCTAAAAATATATAGATAGGGATGCTTGTATATGTTGCCTCTGATTGCTTGTTGTCCAATGTATATTTGTGATTATAAATGTTGTAAAGGTTGGCCTAAGGGCGTTGGGGGCCAATAGCAAGCGTGCAGAATGCAGCCCAGCCTAAGCGTGATGGGGTCGACTATAAGACCACAGGACTCAACCTAAGGGTGCCGGACCTAAACATTATACAATAAACAAGAGTTTTGTTCGCACTTAACTATTTGTATTAACTGATGAGATTGGTTTACGCATTTGATTGAGCTGAATATTATTGTTGAGTTTGTTGCGTGTATCCTGTTGTTGATTGAAATTATTGGTTTGATTTTACTGTTTATATATTTTTGCTCAGTTGTGAATGTTGATCTATGTTTTCTTGTTGAGCCCTAGCTCACAGGTGTATGTGGTGTAGGTAAGGGAAAAGGATAGTCGAACTAGGCATGAGTTGGACAGCTTCAGAGGCTGTGTGTATATATGCAGCCTACTCAACGGCCACGGCAGAGATAGCCTGGGAGGAACTAGGGTTGAACCCTATTTTGCCTCTTATGATGGCTAATTTGTATTCCATTGTTTTATAAAAGTCTATAACTGATTTTGGGATCCCGTGTATAAACTTAATATTTTAATGAAAAATAATCATTTTGTTGACCAAACTTTTTAATACATATCCTTGAATTAGTCTTTAATTACAAATTTAAGTCCAAGTGACTCGCTTAGCAAGTTAAGCACTATTTTAAACACAGTGTAATGGTCTTGGTTAACCAGGGCATTACAACTTGGTATCAGAGCGGTCTTGGTTTAAGGGTTCCTGAAGACTAGTTAAGGATGTACACTTGCCGCTAATGATAAGCTCGACTCATGGTTTAGTATCTAATGACATGATTATGTGGTTAATTGTTTAAATTGAACCTATGTGCCTTATCTGCATGATAGAATAGAAAGCATGATGTGTATGAACGTATTTTGTGGAAATAGGACTTGATAATTGATGCATGAACATTGTAGATTTGTGTTTTTATATGCATATTGTGTGTGTGGCTACCGTGTTTTTTGGGCTGCTCGTGGAATGATTCTAGATAGGAATATCACGACTGATAGGTTAATTCATTGACTGCGGAAAGATTCAAAAATTGTATACTCAAGGTAGTCAATAGGACTTGGCATTGTTAGTGTGGGGGTTGCAGATGATAGTTGGGGGACGGAACCCTTCATCTACCCTTGGAATTGGCAGCAGATGTTTGCTAGTATGCAAGTGAGACTCAAAAAATCAGGAGGAAGAGATTAGGTGGTTGAGACAACGGGTTCCGTTGGGGAACGTTGCTCCGTATGTTTTGACAACAATGGCACCTGTTTTGGTTCAACCTGAGGGTGGAAACAGATGGGAATTATCGTATGAAACATTTCAGAAGCATTGTCCTCCAATTTTTTAGGGAGATTTGGATTTGTTCAGAGCTGAATAGTGGATGGGCATTATTAGCTCCATCCTTGACTATATGGGAGCGATAGACAATGATAGAGTTCCCTATGCCACGTGCACATTGCGAGAGAATGCCCGAACGTGGTGGTAATTGGTATCCCAGACCCAGAATGTTGTCACGATGGGTTGGGGGAAATTCAGATAGTTGCTCGACGAAAGAGACTATTGTGATAGAGTTTGAACTGTGAAGACCAATGAGTTTACAAACTTGGTTCAGGATAGTAAGACAGTGACAGAGTATGTCAATGAATTTGATGGGTTGGCCAACTCTGCTTTTGATGTGTTACCAACGGATGTGGCCCGGAATTAATGATTCATTCAAGGATTGAACTTTGGGATGGCCCAGAGCGTTAGGATCGCTCCAGTACATGAGATTTTTACCTACGCTCGGGCAGTAAGGAGGACCCTTGTTAAAAAGGACGTAGGAGATGAGACATGGAGTGAGACTATCGTAGGGCAGGAAGCTCAGGCAAGGGTATCCCTATTTGCGGGATTAGTTAGGGGCGAAGGCTCCAATAATTAGAAAAGCAAGACCCTTGACAGTTCTACTACCCCTGGTCTTGATAGAAGGGTTTATACTTTACATGATTCCCGCCAGGGCGACAATGAGGCCTGGAGAAGTTATCCAGTATGTGTCAGGTGCAGGAGATACCATCTGGGATAATGACGCGTGAAGGCATGTTTTCTATATGGAATGGTTGGGTACCTTAAGAAGGATTTCCCGAGAATAAAGGAGGCAGAACCAAGGATTGTGGAAGGCTCGACTCCGGTTTGAGTGTCCACCTTGATACAGTCAGAGCTCGAGGCTAGTCCCTTAGAGGCGACCGGTTGGCTTTCTAGTTCTTGTTCCTTTTTATAAACTGAGTAGGTTAAGGTTGGTTCTACGTACCTCTTAGAAGAGACATAGATATGTGGAACATGCTATGTGGTTGTCATCCCATAGGGTTTGAGATTTTAGTGTTTGCCTAGGGAAATCGGTAATTTCTAGGAGATGGGTTAGGGTATTTCTTGTAGAAAGTTAGCAGCAATAATTGATTGTAAGAAATGATGGTGACTTCTGATTTTAAAGGGAAAGGATCCAGTTGCGGTTACGGGATGCCTTGATATTGAGGAGGGTACCATTAAGGGTATGTCAGTTAGATCAGATGAAAGCTGGATCGACCGGTTTGGTTTTAGATGGGCTCACGAGGATTCGTTAGGAATGTTGTCGTGTCTAGGAAATTGAGTGTGCTATAGGTTTAAGGAAGAGATAGAAATGGTATCAAAGACATCATGAAGGACGACATTAGCTAAGTAAAAGAATTAAAGGTTCAGTTGGAGAAGTATTTGATTTGAGGGTTGATTAGAAGGAGCATCTCATCATGAGACACGTCAACACCGTTTGCCAAGAATGAAGGATTCAATTGCGTGGTTGCAAGGTAGGACAATGCTTTTAGGAATTAACCCTCGATTTGGTTATTACCAGCTGAGGATCAATGAAAGAGACATTTCAAGAATGACTTCTTGCACCAAGTAGGATGTGATGGATTATCAGTGAGGGTTCTTAACTAACCAATGCTTCAACGACTTAGGTAAGTTCGACAAGCAGAAAGTATAGGAATAGTATGGACAAGTTGTATTCAGATTGATTAAGGACAGTTTGGTCTATTCCCAGTCAGAAGCAGAATGTGAATAACTGCTTCATTGATAGTACCAAGGCTAAGGAAGCAAGGTTACAGGTAAGGTTCCAGAAGGGATAAGTTCCGATATCTCTAGAGGATATTCAAGGTCACGTTATGGGAAGTGATGGGATCAGGTATGAGGTAATTTAGATAGATACCGTAAGGAAATCGCTAAAGGAACGTTTTAGGGGTGAGAAGTACAGTGAGACCGGTAAGACACATCTGCTACTAATTGAAAATCTTCGAGGACAGCCATACCTTAACTGAAGTAAAGTAAGAACCTAAAGTTTGTCTGAATGGATAGTCGTGTACCGAATTTTCAGAAGTTAGAATAAAGATTGGTTAGCAAGCCATAGTGTTAGAATATGTATGTGATGGACTGATATAGGAGGACGGCATGATGGACACTATCCTTACTTAAGATATGAAACTATAGTGTGGTGCGTCGAAGACTAGGGTGCACCCTATATAGACTGAAATGGTAGTTGTTCGTGCTTCACATTAGGTGAAGGGATAAGAACACAAATGTTCTACAAGGGTCTTTAAGTTGACGGTATGCCAGATAGCCACGGTTAGGGTGCGGTGACGGCACCTATGGAATAGAAGTGTGTGCTCTAGTATAAAGAGTTAAAGCATTTTGTAACCCATAGGGGAATGACCATGAGACAAAGGCACTAGTGGGAACTAGTGAAGGACCCACATTGGAATCCTTATTACTTAGAGAGAACTAATGTGGAGGCTAACACCTTGAGTGGGAAAAGTCTGTGCCAATTGTATGATTCTCCACAAACTACAATAAATTCAGACGAGGTGACGACCGAGATTAAAATAGAATCTGCAGTTGATAGTTGGCAGATATACCTCTATGAACAATGAAATACAGAGAGAAGATCTTGTAGGAATGGTTAAGAATCCTACCATTTTAGTATGAAGTGGTTAAGATATGAGGATCAAATGAGTTATCTAACGGAAGCTGGCATTGAGGTAGAGTTTCTAGATGAGTCTTGTACTACCTCCTTATAAGTGTTGTATCTAGGGAGTTTGAATGGGTATTAGGACCTAAATTTATATACGGGGAGCGTACTACCTAATTCGTCTATCAAGTGGGAGGTGATAATCATAAGCCCTAAAGGCTATTATGACTCTAGGATATCCTGGACTTAGTACAGAGGAATATAGCTGAGGACCGTAAGGGTATATTACATTAAATTCCAGGTAAGATTAGTGAATATGAAAAGTTGTGACTCAACAGATTGGGTTAGCACACTTTGGTTCGTGTGAACGAGTATCACAAGAATGTGTATGGGCGAAAGGATAATGTATGTCTCCGTGGGACACCAAAGTCGATAGTGTCGGACTGAAACCCTTTATTTCCCAAGTTTTGAAAAAGGGTTGTAAAGGGCGATGAGTATAAGATTGAGATTTAGAATTATCGGTTACCTTTAGATAGACTGACAATCTGAAGGAATGACTCAGACTTTAAGAATTTTACCTCGAATGTGTAAGTTTTTGAGGCATTGAGATAAGAAAGGTCCCTTGATTGAATAGTCATGGTAATGGATGTCGGTCAACGGCTAAGGTGACTCTGAATAAGATATAGTGAGATAGGGAGCAAGAAGTACTTGTTCCAGGAAATGAGATGGGGGACAAGAAGAATTTTGGTTCAGAATTGGTCTAGAGGATCAACGAAGTTGTTCAGGATTGTTAGGGAAGGAGTGTCTGCTTATTTGAAATGACATAAGAGTTCACAAATCTCAGTGTGGGAATGCGGAGTTCTCGAATGGGAGACTTTGTGTTTCTCTGAGTATTGTGTACGAGAAAGGGTAAGATATTTTGGGAAAGAAAGAGGAGCTTTGACTCTCGATTTGATAGACTTTTGAGATCCTACTAAGGACTAGGCTAGGGGACTACAAATTAGCCTTACCCCAGTATGGGTGGTGGCCCATAGGGTGTAACTGGTGCCAATGTCAAGGAAATAAGTGTTAAGTATTATCGTTGATGGGGTGAGAAGACCCTAGGATTTTAGTGGAATTTACTATACAAGGAAAAGCCAGTGGAATTTTTTATAAATGAAATAAGGTCTTACAGAACAAGACTGTCACTCTTGTGAGGGTGTTACAAAGAGATGTCAAGGTAAATTACTTGACTCTGAGTCTATAGTCAAAATTGCGGGATTGGTATCCTGAGACATTTGAATAAATTTCGAGGATGAAATTTCAATGAGGGGATAGTTGTAACATTCTAAATTAGTTATTAAGGTTGAGTGTCTTGATTACTGTGCCTGGCGGGCATAGTTTGATTTATATACGAAATTAATCAAATAAATGTGTGACTACGTGACATGCGTGATTTATAATGAAATATGATTATATGTGCATGTGGGCCCGTTCTTGTCAAGACAAGCATATTTGTAATTTTGACTCGTTGAGGGTATAAATGTAATTATATGTGTTAAATGATTGAGGCCACATTATTATGTGGATATATTTGAGATGCGTGGTTCGAGGCGATCCTAGGGAGCGGACTAGCGGAATAGTCACAACGGGGTCAAATACCTGGCTCGAGGTGAGCCTAGGGGTATTCAGTAACCTAGTGAGTATTCAGAATTTTTCGGGTAACTGGTATTTATTTGATGATTATTTGGTTATGTCAGAATTGATTGGGAATTTATAGGACTACTCGAGGTTTAGCGGGAAATGTGGCAGATGACGATTTTGTCCTTGGGGCCATTAAAGGATAAGGTTGTGACTAAGGGGCATTATGGACTTTTTTTCAAAGGATAGACTCGGCCTAAGTACTATACTTCTCTGCAGAGCGAAACCAAATTTAGAAGGAACACTCTCATCCTTTCCTTCTCTCTCTCACGTTCCTCTCCCTTCCTTGAGAATTAGTTGGGGTTGGAAGGTTTTTGGAGGAGTTTGGCTTAGGAAATTGAAGGCTGGAGCTGGAATTGATTGAGGTTCGGCTCAGGGATCATGATTCTGAACGAGGTTAGCTTCAATTCCTAGTGTTGATTAGGTTTTGATTTGTTTATTTTGGTGTTCTTGAGTTTTGAACCCAAGAGATGAATTTTGAGCTGTAATGGAGTTTTGGTTTAGTTATTGTTGTGATTCTGTTGCCTTAGGTGTGTTATTCAAGTATTGGGGTTCAATTGTTGTTATGGGTTACGTTTGGAATAAGGTTTGGTGAGTTTTGCAAGGGAAAAACGCAGAAAAATGTTTAAGTTTCTGGGTTCGCAAGGTCGCGTCGCGGCAGTGTTCTTGAGAATTGCGGCCCGCATGAACTGAGAAGCGCAAAGGGCTTGTTGAACCGTCTTGGTGTCGCGGTGCTTGTCCAGGGTTTGCCTAAGATTACTCTCTGACTTGTAGCACGCCACAGTCCTAGGGGGCTGGCTTGCGACTCTAATTAAAGAAAATAGCCAAAACAGATTTTTAAGATTGGGAACCCAAATTTAAGGGCACATGAAGGATCCTACTCCTCGGTTTAGTAGAATTCTAGGCCTTGGAGGCTAGTTTGTTATTTTGATGTTTGTAATCGATTTAGGTTTTAATGGTATTTTATCAGAGGTTATTTTACCTCTTATTTGCCTTTGTTTGGATTGTTTTTACATCTTCGTTACCAAATCTGTTTCTGAGAAACTCCCAAATTCTAGCCGTAGTCCGGTCGTGTTCTTGAGATTCTGGTAGTGTATCTGGGGCCATTTTGGTGCTCCAGTGGCACTCCTCTATTAGAAAATTCTCTCATTTTTCTTCTATACCTGAGCAATTATCTTAGGGTATTCTTGTGTTTTGGCCATGTTTCTTTGGGTCAAAACGCTAACTACTTGGTTTTGTGTTAGATGTCCGAGGAACTACAAGAATTGCATCAACACGGATTCTATGCTTTCGATAAAGAATTAGAGACGATGGCCTGAGAACAAGGATGATGGGAACCTGGTGAGGCAATAGTAGAGGAACACCCTGTGGTGATGGAGGTTGCTTCAGTGGCGGAGAGGTCGGTGGTAGTGCAGCACTTGACGGAGGTAGAGGAAAATATTGCTTCTTTCCCCCACACATCGGCATGATACAAGGCCTCTAGATTTGAGGTGGAGAAGATCTTGAGTAAATTGAAGCACCCTGATGCTTTGACCAGCATCATATCCCACTACGTTCTTGGGGTCAAGGACTACCTTATCTATCTTTTCCGGGAGACAGAAAAGGCTCACCGCAGCGTCTACGGGCATGGGGCCTGGAGCCAGTCACACCTCCAGGCAGGAGCAACTTTCCCTGTCCACGAGTACTTCGTAAATTTTTTTGAAGTACGTGGGGATTGCTCCCTTCCAGTTATCTCCAAATGGCTACAAAGTCCTCACGGAACTGTATGTCCTGTATAGGCCTAGAAGGTGGCCTGAGCCTTCTCCGGCTGAAATTTTGTACCTCTATAGCTTTCGGATGTGCCCCAATAAGAGAGGAAGTGACTTGGACAGATACTATATCCTTATGAAGTACTCCCAGATCACGTATAAGGCTCTTTACCAGAACGACAACCATGTGCGGGACTACAAGGACCACTTCTTTTTTACAAGTGGTTTCCCACTCCAGACCAACCCTACTCTAATCCTGGACTTTTCAAGGGTTGGTAAGTTTTTTTACTCTCTAACCATTCCATCTCTGATAATCGTAGAAATTTTTATAGTTTTCCATTTCATTCACTTAGGTCCCTTTCGTCGCACCCCATGTGTCCACACTTTCTAGAATCTACTGCTGGCGATGAAGGATCTCCAGAATGTGAAGCTGGAGCTAAGCCCACTGGTGACAGCAGAGAATCTGGTTGAAGTAGGGCTTCTCTGGAGGGGCAGCGCATTAGCAACCTAGACCTGACCTGCTTCTAGAACTCCACGAAGTCCCAAACATAGGCTGAGGCACATATTAACTACATCAACTGGTTGGCCCATGAGTCAAGGGACAGGCCCTATCAGTATCGCATGCTTCCTATTAATCATACAGATATCGACATTCATATTCCTTTATAATCATTTAAGCATATAAACATGTATACACAATTACCAAACCCTGATTCGAGCATGTCTTTAGCGGTGAATGTACATGTCCAGCCAGTCTTCTGGAACCCTTAAACCTAGGATGCTCTGATATCAAGTTGTAACGCCCTGGATAGCCAAGACCGTTACACTGTGTGTTTATAAAGGTGCAAGACTTGCTAATCAAGTTATTGAGTTAGAAACGTGTTACCAAAACTATAATTGAACTAAGGTTAAAAGATTTTGGTTACAAAAGTTACATTTCATATAATTCAACATTTTGTACATGGGATCCCAAAAGAAATAGAGTTTAAAAGACAGTTTACAAAAATTCCAGGTTATAAACATGTATTGGCCACTCTAAGGGCAAAAAATACATTTAGGCTCCTCTCATCCTGTATCACTTCTCGACCGTGGTGACCGATCAGCTGACTATGTACATTCAGCCTTAAAGCTCTCCAACTCAGGAGTGGTCTACCTTGCCTTTTCCTTTACCTACACCACGTAGCACCCGTGAGCCGAGGCCCAGCAAGAAAACCATAATACAGAATATAAGCAATAAGCGACAGTCAGTTATATAACAAGTCATACAGCTCACTTAAACAGTGATATCAATCCACAAACCAATAATCAGTTATTCAGATAACACGCTTGTCACATTCATCACTTAAACAACATTAAACATATCACATCAAAATACAGGGTCGGAACCCTTAGGCCGCACCCTCCGATTATTCCACTGACTTCGGCTCGCTTAGGCCAAGCTCAGTGATTATATACTTAACCTCAGCTACCCGTAGCCGAGCCGCGCCCTGTACGCAAATATTGATTCCGGCACTCTTAGGACGTTTATCACATGTCCTGTGGCATAATACCATCTCATGACATCACATATGAATATAGGGAACTCTTAGTCCCAACACAAACACATAATCGGGTGCAGTTTCTTACCTTTGATTAGTGAAATTGACCTTCAAGCACGATCTCATCTGAGGCCTAACGTACACCTAGTCACAGTCATAAATTAGAACCATCACTAAACTTCACTTCAGTAACCTAACCTCGGGACCAATCCCGAGGCCTCGGGTAGCCATAATTCCACCAAACGGGGTGAAGGAATCAAACCCCGAGCCCTAGGGAAAAAACCCTAAGAAATTACCCAAAAATCCACTTCTGAAGGCAGGGTAGCGCTACAGCGCCACAAAGTAGGCGCTACAGCACTACAAGCAGAGACGAAAGCCCTCCAGAAACACAAGCCTAGCGCTGTAGCGCCCTAAGGCTAGCGCTACTTACATAACTTTCACCACTCTGAGTTTCTTCCTTCGATTTTCCCTGAGCCAAACCTCCATAAAACCCCTCCAAACCTCAACCATACACCAAATTGAACCTACCATCCCTTACATCTCATCCCACATAAACCAACAACACAAAACTTAGCCACATGCACAATCAAACAAATAAAACAAGATTTGAACCCAAGACTTAAGAACTCAACCAAAAACTCAGAAGTCTATCCAGCAACTCAGATGATCAAGCATAGAATTCCTTACCTTTGATGGGAAATTCGACCCTAGGTTTCCCATAGTATCCTTCCAGCCTTAAGCTCCTTAATTCCTCAAGCTAAATTCCCTTAACTCCATCAAAAGTTCAAGTTTAGAAATCTATCTCAACAAAGTTCAAAAAAACTCATCAGAAATCTTTAAACCTTACCTCAATTGAGCTTAGTTCCAGTTGAACTTCCTAGCTTCACCAAGGACCAAAGTTCTAACCCTTAGCCTAAGCCTTCTCTGAATTACAGCTCCAAAACTCCTCAAGAAATGGTGAAAAGTGACCTAAACCAAGAGAAAGAGAAAAAGCCTTTCTTTTCCTTCTTTCTTTTCCTTCCTTCTGATTTTGCTATCTTCTACAATTTCCACTAAGGCCAAAACAGAATAACACTTATCTTTTTTAAACCATCCAAAAGACCATTTTTCCCTCCCATTAAAACCTAAGTCTTAAATCATCCTAAGGGCATTTCGGTCATTGTTCCCAATTCCCGCTAATTCCTCGAGTGTCTCTAATACTTACCACTTAAACCCCGACACCTAACTAATCACTAATTATTTTCCTCAATGCCAAATAGTCTCCAATATATTTCCCAGATTCCCATAAATACCCCCGAGCTCCCCCGAGCCAGGTATAAATCCCCACCATGACTTTTCCGCTAAACCGCTCACCATGATCGCCTCGAGTCACAAGCTGTAAATATATCCACATAATAATGTGGTCTCAACAATTTATCGCAAATATTACATTTATGCCCTCAACGAGCCAAGATTACGAATATGCCCTTATAACCTAATCAGGGCCTACATGCATACTAATACACATAATCATGCATCTCATATATCCAAATAATCAAAGCATGCTTATCACATAAGCATGCATTTAATCATTTAAATCACACATAATCCAGTTATGCCCTCCCGGCACAGTAATCAAGGCCCTTAAGCCTTATTAGTAATTTTGGGTCATTACACCTTATTCCTTTTCAGTCGACTCTGGTGGCTCAAAGGCTCATGAACATCATGATGGAGAAATCCTTTGATCTCCAATGGGCCAAGGACAAGCTCGCTACTCTTAAGGCCTAGGCTAGCATGCTGGTGGAGGAGCTAACCCTACTGAGGGTGGCCCTAGAAGAGGAGAAGGCTTGTTCTTGAGCATTCAAGGAGGCGACAACCAAGTTGGCCAAAGCTACTATGGAGGACGCCAAGGGGTAACCGCCAAGGCTCAGGAGGAAGCCTCTCAAGCCCTAGAGGAGGTCACCAAAGCTCATGGGGAGGCGAAGAGGGCTTGAGTTGCCGAGGAGAGTGCCAAATTGTCCAAGGGCGAGGCCTCGAAGGCTCACAAGGTAGCTTCTCGGGTGATGAAGGAGATGGACTCTCTCAAGAAGGAGATAGACAACATTGCTGAAAAGGCATTTACTTAACCTGGTTTCACAACCAGAACATCGATCTCCCCTTTACTAGAGATGTTGATGCTACCCGGGAGCTTTTTACGGAGCACCTCCGGGCGGTGGAGGTTGACGCTGTCGTTACTGCTGCTGCTAAGTCTGTTGACTGGGTGCCTGATTCTGATCCCATCATCGACCTTATATAGGAGGTTCCTCCAGGGATGGAATAGGCCATCTTCCCTCTTTTGTTGTATATTTTTTGTATTTTTATATAGTAGTCCTATGACCACTTTTTGGGGTACAAACAACTTTTATGCTCGAGCCCCAGGGAAATGTTGTAAATATTTTCTCTCAATGACTTTTATTCTCCACTTTAGTTACATTTTTACTTTACTTACATCGTTTAGTAATAAATGAAAATTGGACTTAAAAATGTACAAGGTTTTATCAATTTCCTTGTGTAATGCAATATCACAAAAAAATTGACCTAACCTATTTTTATCCACTATCTGTAGGCCCAAGTTTTAAACAAATCAGGACTTGTGTGCCCAAGTCTTGGTGACTTGAGACTTGTAAGACTTTCCTATTTTCAGTCCTTTGGAACTTAGTGCTGCTTCTCAAGCGCTCGATCCTCGGGAAGTAAGTTGAATTCTTGGGCTTACTTTTTTGATTTACGACACTAGTTTTTTCGGCACTAGATAAACTCAAAGGTACCCCATATAGGTTCCTCTTGAGTATTTTAGGCATGTTGACTCTTGCAAGCTTTGTGACACTAGGTTTACTCTAAGGTACCCCATTGTTGCGAATTTTTCTAAGTGTGTGCAAGTGTACATAGTCGTCAAACAAGTGATATAATGAAAGTAATTTTTATCGTCTCCTCAAGGACTGCCAAAAAAATATTGTAAAAATTAACACCAAACAATTTGGGGTACAATTAATTTTTATGAATGATTTAATTAGTTGAATTAAAAAAAACTAAACAAGAGAATTAAAATAGGTCTTTAACACTAAAGCTAGAAAATGACAAATTGTGATTAATATTATCATAAAAGTTAGGCATATCAAATCCCCCTAATTTGTAGTTTTGCCCCTCATGTTGCAACAAAGTTCATAGAAAAGTTCTCTTGTAACTAGGATTTCCAATTTAATGCACATGCCATTTTTCCAAATGCTCATGTTAAAGTTCCATCAATTAAATTCACATACTCCTATGCTAAATTTAATTTCAAGAACATAATTTCAAGCATCAATCCTTCAAGTTTGCAAGGTGAATAAAATATCCCTACGTTATTAACGAATCAATAACAAATTTATCGACATGCATCAATCAAGCATTTCCACTAATTCTAACCCTTTTGGAGTTAAAACTAGCTTGTTCCTCACCTAAGTAGATCATTCTCAAGCAAGAGTTGCACAATAAATATAGCTCAAATGAACAAGAGAAAATTTTCATAAAACATTCAACACTTTGGGGTTGATTACAAATTAGGATTCATCAATACCCCTAACACAACAAACTAGCTCATAATCAAAATACCTAAATCACCACAATATATATTCAACATTATCTCAAAAGTTCTAGATGAGAAAAATAAAATTATAGGAAAAGAGAGTTTATAAAGACAAGCCAAAATGATAGAAATCTTCTACTCTTTGTATAAAGATATGTCTTAAAAATAAACAAAAATTTTCCACCAGTGCAACTACAAAGGAGGCTACTCGACAAAGACAGATTGAATGCGTTAAAAGATGAAGTCGAGAAGCTGAAAGAGAGTGGATTCATCAGGGTAGCATTTTATCCATCTTTGGTCTCTAATCCTGTACTGGTTCCCAAGCCGAATGGCAAGTGGAGGATGTGCATGGATTTCATAGACCATAATAAAGCCTTCCCGAAGGATTGTTTCTCACTCCCAAGGATCGGCTAGTTGGTCGATGCTACATTAGGGCATGAGATTTTATCATTCATGGACACATACTCTAGGTAGAATCAAATCAGTATGCATCCACCTGATAAGGAACGCACTGACTTTCGAACAGATGCAGGGCTCCATTGTAGCCCTTCGGTTTGAAAAACACTGGTGCGACTTACCAAGGACTGGTCAACCATATGTTCAAATAGTTGATTGGCGTTAACATGGAAGTATATGTCGATGACATGCTGGTTAAGTAGAAGAAGGCTAAAGAGCACATCAAGGTCTTGCGAGAATGCTTCAACATCTTGAACAAATATCAGATAAAGCTAAATCCCCTCAAATGTTCCTTTGGTGTTGGATCAGGAACATTTTTGGGATTTATAGTAAACTCACGAGGTATCGAAGCTAATCCCGAAAAGATCAAGGCCCTGATCGAGATGCAGGCGCCTGCCAAAATTAAAGATGTTCAAAGCCTAACTGGGAGGATTGCCGCTTTGAGTAGATTCATTTCTAAGTCAATGGACAAGTGCGTTCGATTTTTTAATCTACTCAGGGGCAACAAGAAGTTCGAGTGGAGGGAAGAGTGCGAGCAGGCTTTTAAGGCGCTAAAGTCTCATATGTCACAACCACCAGTCTTGTCCAAACCAGTTGAGAGAGAAACTTTGTTCATCTATTGGAAGTCACAGAATATGCTACTAGTGTTGTTCTAGTCAGAGAATAAGACCACAAAGAAAAAGCAGTGTATTATGTAAGCAAGAGGTTAGTGGGAGCAGAATTGCGATATCCACCCATTGAGAAGTTAGCCTATTGCTTGATTCTGGCCTCCAGAAAGTTGCGACCATACTTTCAAGCTCACCCCATCATGGTACTCACCAACCAGCCATTACGACAAGTCTTGCAGAAACCAGAAGCCTTCGGTCGATTATTAAAATGGGCAGTCAAACTTTGGCAGTTCGATATTTCTTATTCTCCACGAGCAGTTGTGAAAGGACGGGCTATAGCAGACTTTGTCACAGAATTCACTAGAATCCAGACTATCGAACCGATGGAGGATACTGGACTCCAAAGTCAAACTCCTTCCTGGAAGTTGTACATAGACGTCTCTTCCAACAAGCACAACACAGGGGCAGGTTTGATCTTAGTCATGCCCGAAGGACATCAATTCCATTGTGCAATCAGATTCAACTTTACAGTGTCTAATAACGAAGTCGAATACGAAGCTCTGCTCATAGGATTAAGATTAGCCAAGGACATGGATATAAAGTCACTTGAGATTTACAGTGACTCCCAGCTAGTGGTTAATAAAAATATAGGAGAATATCAAGCTCGGGGTCTCAAGATGGTTGCTTATTTGAACAAAGCAAAGGACTTATTGGCACAGTTCGAAAAGTATACCCTCCAGCAAGTACCTCACGATCAGAACTCAAATGTCGATGCCTTGGCCAAGTTAGCAAGCACGAAGGATGCTGACACCTTAAACATAGTACCAGTTGAGCATTTGTCAACACCAAGTATTCGAGTAGAAGAGTCTTCACTGGTGATCGAAGCGACAGACGCATGGATGACGCCCATCATTAAATACATTGACCAAGGAGTACTGCTAGCAGAAAGAAACAAAGCAAGGACCCTCCAGAGATAGTCGCCTCGGTTCATTCTGGTCGACAAAATTTTATATAGAAGAAGGTACTCGATTCCTCTGTTAAGATGTGTTTCTAAGAAAAAGGCCAAGGAATTGATGAAAGAAGAACATGAAGGTTTTTGTGGAGATCACGCTAGGGGGCAGAGTTTGTGAAAAAGGATCCTAAGGCAAGGATATTTCTAGCCTACCATGAATAAGGACTCTATGGATTTCGTTTGAAAATGTGAAAAGTGTCAAATATTCTCCAAGACACCTCGAGCAGCCCCAAACAAGCTCAAACGGATGCAAAGCCTGTGGCCATTCCCAGTATGGGGGATTGATTTGATCGTGTCTTTACCCACAGGAAAAGGGAATGTCAGGTATGCAGTAGTTGTTGTTGACTACTTTACAAAGTGTTCCGAGGCTGAGCCACTAGCATCAATAATGACCAAGAAGGTATTAGACTTTTTTGTCAAGAACATCGCATGTCGATATGGGTTGCCAAGGAAAATTGTCTCTGATAATGGCACACAATTTGATAGTGATCTTTTCACTGATTTTTGCGAGAGGCACGGGATTATCAAGAGTTTTTCATCGGTAGCTCAACCACAAGCGAACGGCTTGAAGAAGTAAAGAAGGCATGGCAAGAACAGCTACCAGAAGTCCTTTGGTCGTATAGAACATCCCATCGAACAGCAACAAGCCATACTCCATTTTCTTTAGCGTATGGGTATGAGGCCATATTGCCTATTGAACTCAATCCACCATCACATAGAAGGCTGACATATGATCAAAGTACTAACGATCAGTTATTGATGGAGTCTTTGGACTTGGTCGATGAAAGGTGCGAGCAAGCTCAGCTTCGAGCGGCAGCTTATCAACTAAAGGTGGCTCGATATTTTAACTCTAAAGCACGAGAAAGAAATTTTAACGTGGGAGATTTGGTACATAGAATAGTTTATCTCAACACACGCGATCAAGCTGCCGGAGTGTCCATATCAGATTGAAGAAGTTCTTCAACCGGGAACATATAAACTTGCTCGCTTAAATGGAGATCTCATTCCTCGCTATTGGAATGGAGAACATTTGCGCAAGTATTATCAATAAAAAGTTATATTTAAAGAACGTGCTTGTATTAATTTCACTTTTTACAAGTTTATGAATAAGGGCTGGTCAATTATATGACTAGTTGCTTACAAGTGTAAGATCAATTTTTGGTCACTCATACAGACACGATTTTGTCCATTTATTAAGAGAAATAAAAGGACCTGTGTGCAGCTAGTTATTCTTGCCAATTATTGTATTTATTACAAGTATTTGCTCATTACGTGTGTTGTTTTGCTATATTATCGTTTTAATTACTAGTGCGCGAGCAATAAAGTTCAAACAGGACTTGGACATGGCAAGTGACCAAGGACCTTGAGCTCCTTGATCACTTGGGGGGCATATAAGATACTAAGCGAGCAAAGCATATCAACAGGCATATGTAAACACACGAGCAAAATAAGGGAAAGCTTACTACGATACTTAGAGTATTTTTCAAAAAATTTGGGGATTTTGTAAGATGAAAACAAAGTGCTATGCTAAGTTAGGTCATACGAGCAAATGTTATAATAAATAGCAAATATTATAATATCAAAATGAAATGTTTTACACCGTGAGCAGTTGCTTCTCAGATGTAATTAGTGATTAAAAGGAAGCTGCCCTATGCAACAAAAAATTGTCTTCACATTACGAATCGTTGTTCGGATGTCCTAGTTACAAAAAAATAATATAAATAAAAAATAAACGGATAAATCACTGACCAGCAGGAGCAGCAGAAGGATCTGGCTGGGATTGTTGGTCAACTGTGATCCCCGCCTCTTCTTCAACACCCTTGATGCCTGTTGCCAAGGAGATTTCAGGAGATTCCCGGGCTTTCTCTTCTTCTATGCGAGCAGTGCATCTCGTCAGCTCGAGTTGCCTTGCATGCTCAGGAAAGTAGTTGAAGTTTACCTCTGGATTTTTCTTCGAGAATAGGTAGAAGCAGTTGAAAGTTTCCCCTTTGAACTTCTCCAGGTTCTGAGCATTTGTTTCCTCGAGCAGCATGACTCAACCCTCCAGCTCGGTGACTTCTTACCGGCAGGCCACCAGCTCATCCTGAAGTTTGGACGCTTCTTTGAAATTAATCTTCAAAGCTTCCTTGAACTGGTTTTTTCTAGCAATAATTTTGACTATCGCTTCTTGGCTCTTTCTCAGCTCTTCGGTCAAATAGGCGACCTACTCTTCACATGCTTTGGCCTTCTCTTTGCACGCTTTAGCCCTCTCCTCGCATGCTTTGATCTCCTCAGCATGCTTTGCATCAGTCTCCTCAGAGCTATGCAAACCAGTACATATGGTTAGAACACCCTGTGATTAGAGAGAAAGTAACAATGTTAGTATAAGTGAAAGGGCGAGCTTGTCAACTAAAACACAGCAAACGTTGCAACTTGCACTGAGTATTTCATCCAGTGTGCAGCTAAGAATCTAGTTGGTCTTCATGGTGGAGATGTTTCTGAAAGCTTCCTGGCTATGATGGTGTCTTGACAGTTTCCGCAGCATCTTGACTGCTCAGGATGAGTTGTGTCACGAGGAGCTGGAGGGGTCGTGTTGCGAGGAGCTGGAGGGGGGGTCATGTCCTTGGAAGGTGTTGGTGCTGGAGGGTCATCTGTTGGAGCACTTTTCTTGGAGGGATTTCTATTGCTCTCCCCAGGGTGTCGTCTGCTTCCCCTCTTCTTGCTTGTAGGACCTTGGACGTCGATGTTAGTGTAGATGTCGAAGGCTTCTTTGGAAGGCATGACTACAAAACAGAAACAAACGATCAGATAAAGAACTTAAAGAAGCAATAAAATAATAGAAAGGGAAATTATACCCGAGCAATTATTACTGGTCACTATATTATCTATAGAACTACAGCTACACTCACTCTTTGCCTCGAAGAAGTTCGAATTAAAAATTTTGGTTGTAAAATTAAAATTTCCATCCCTATTGAATAGATGATAAGGGATGGGCAAGCTATCTAAAAGTGAGAGATCTATACAATTGTCGTTAGAGGATTCAGATATAGTGCCAGTGTATTCTAGCAATTTTTGTTTCCCCCTCTCATGTTGGGCAAGGGCAGCAGCAGCAACTCGAGTGTTGCTGGGTGGTTCTCGGATGGTCACTCCCGTTGGTCGTTGCCTTCGGGATTGTGACACATCTTGCTACTGCTAGGGTATTTCTAGTCTGGTACCCTCTCCAGTAGCACTCCCCGCGGTGGACTCCCTCACTTCCTGGTGGGGTGCTGGAAGGCTTACCAGCCTAAGGTTGCTTTTAGTAACTAGCTTCTTGAAGCTTTTTTTTATGTTCATCATGCTAGCCAGTGCTGCAGCCCTGATCTCCATCTCTGGAGTGGGGTTTGGTCGGTTCCATGGGCCTAGATACAACACTAATGCTCTAATTATAGAGAAGGAAAAACTGATAAGAAAACACACAACCAGATATTGAGAAATTTACCTATTCGCGCGAAGGCCAGATTGTCATCGACCAGGTCTGTCGTGAGGAAGTACTCTTGGAAGTATTTCCCCGCGTTGGATTTATGGGTGACATCACTCAAGAATACACGAGCAGTTTCCAGGTGGCATAAATAGAATAACCCTGTATTATTCTTGTTGGGGTTAGATTTGAGATCAAAGAGGCAATTGATCTCGTGGGGTGTTGGCATAAGCCATTTTTTATGGTTGTAAAGGATATAGAGTGCTGACAGCACTCTATATCCGTTGGGTGTTATTTGGAAAGGGGCGACCTCGAAGTAGTTGGCCACCCCTCGAAAGTAGTCGTGCAAGAGAAGGATTGCCCCTGCCTTGATATGAAACCTCGACCAGGTGCTAAAGGCACCCCCAGGCAAGTTTGCCCTCTAGTCGGGTGTAGGCTTAATTAATGGAATCCCAGGAAGGCCATAATTCTAGAGATATTTTGTTACCGCCTAGTGATATAACACTAGGAGGTGCAAGATACCACTCGACTTCGTCTTTAGCTCAAGGGCCATCGCGAGGCCTAGCTTTGTGTTAAATGTCAGGCAATGCGAAGTTTATAGGCTGAGGATTAGTTGAAGGGTCCTCAGTGCGAGTGGCAGGTTGGCTAGAAGGCGAGTTGGTTGTTTTCTTCTTTATACGAGTAGTGTATTTCACGTGACCCATGTTAGGTTGACTGGTCAGAGGGCTGGTCGGAGGGTTTTGCTGTGAAGATGGGAATTCAGAGAACACCTGTAACACCCTACTACCTTAGAGCCGTTACAAAATGAGTTTAAAATGTGCAATTAACTCGCTAAACGAGGTTTTTAGAACAAAAGTGTGACTAAGCAAAATTTAAGGCTGTAATCTTTGAAAATACTCTATTTCATTGAAAATTTCAAGTGTTTAACATTTGGGATCCCAAAATACAGTTTATAAAATATTTACAACTCAAAATGGGTTTACAGAAAATTAACCAACAAAATTATAGTTTAATATAGCCATTTCTCAAAATGCCCCCAACCAAAACAGTCGGACAGGCCAAACATGTACGCGCCGCTTCACGCTCTCCGTACTCATGGCTGGTTGACTTTTTCTTTGCCCTTACCTACAACACAGAGCACGCGTGAGCCGAAGCCCAGCAAGAAAACTCTCACAGCACATAACATATACATATTATATAACCATTATATCAGATAATCCACAGACAAACAGATAATCAATCAGACTAAGAATATACAGCCATGCCATCCCAGAAGCATTACCAAAGTCTGGGATCTCGGTCCTCACCGTAAGGATATCCCAAGTATCCATTGGAGTCTCACCCTAGTGATATGCACTCCACGTGTCAAATGTTACTCTCGGCCCCACTGCCGTTCTCGACTCCTTTGTTGTTCATTCAACTATAACCACATATAGCATAACTCAAACAACATTCAAACATATAATAGTTCAATCAAGGGCTATGCCCTAACATATAATTCAATCTAGGGTCATGCCCTGCAACAACATTATGGGCCCATGCCCTGCTCTACGGGTACTACAGTTTTCTTTCCTGTATCCCGAGTTTCACAATGCGCCAAAGTCATGAGCACAGTCCTCTATCCCGAGCCTCTCCGAAAACCTATTCACAACACATATAAAACACTCTTTAATACTAACCAATCCAAAACCACTTCCCGGGACCAATCCCATACTCTCGGGACCTCCAATGCCCAACAATGCAAAATTTCCCTGTACTGAAAATAGCCTACCACCGCGGCGCCAAGAAAGTCCCCCAGCTCCTGATGCAGCCTTGCGCCGCGGCGCCAAAGAACAGGGTTACGGCACCCCTTCGCGATCCCAGAATTTTGGGTTTTCCCCTGCATTTTCCTCGAGCCAAAACACCTCCAATTCAACCCAAACACAAACCTAAACCCAAAAATCAATTTACAACCCCAAATGAACTATTTAACAACCTATAAACACCAACAACAAGGTCAACACACAATCACACCCGTAATCCACACTTTGTTTTCAAACTTTAGAAACTTAAACCAGTAGGCCAAAAACTTAAACCAAAGCTTGAAAAACTTCAACCATGCTTCCAAATTCTTAAACCACATCAGATACGAAAACTCAAAGATGTTTAAAACTCTTACCTCAATCAAGAATTCAACCTTGAGCTACTTTCCCAATCAAATTCCAGGCTCAATCACAAACTCAAGCTGAACCTATCCCCAATTCATCCCAAGAATTCACCAAGCAAAACACACAACTCAATTCTCAATTCCATGATATTCTTAACTGAATTTTACAACATATGCACAGAATTTCCTTACCTCAATATGCTGAGTACTCCTCTAAGTTTCCTAGCTTTAGTCCCCTTCTTGATCCCAAGAGATTTGCCCTTCTTCCCTTCCTTCTAGCCCTTAGTTTTTTTTCCTTTTCTCCTCTAGGTTTTCTTCCAATTTCAGCAAGATCAAAATATGGCTAAGTATAAGAATGTGAGTCATCTTTTCCCTCAGCTGAAGCTATCTAAACCCCTGCCAAAAGACTATTTTACCCATCCAAGTAATTCCTTTCCTAACTAGACCTCAAGGCATTTTTGACATTTCACCTTTCTTACAAATCTACCATTTTCTCATCTAAAATTGTTACTCTCAATAGTTACCAATGGTCACTCAAGTTACTCAATTACCATTAACCATTAACTCACAAACTCAAAGTATAAAATTCCCAAAATACCCCTAGGCTCCTCTCGAGCCAGATATTTAATCCCGTTGTGACTTTTAAACTAATTAGCTCCCTAGGACCGTCTCGGCACATGCATCACAATATTATCACCACTCACACATGGTATTAATCATATAATACATTTATTACATTTACGCCCTCAGCGGGCTAAAATTACCAATTTACCCCTAACAAACAAACGGGGCCCACATGCATATTTATTCCACCTAAACATGCATTTTAATCACATATTCATTTAAATTCATATATTAACATGTTAATTCACTTATTGCCCTCCAGGCATGCTAATCAAGGTCCTAAACCTTATTAGCAAAGTGGGGTGTTACAATTATCCCCTCCTTACAGAAATTTCGTCCTCGAAATTACCTAAATAACCTGGGATGCCGCTCCCGCATATCAGACTCAAGTTCTCACGTCTTCTCTTCAACCTTGTTGTTCCTCCACAGCACTTTAACCAAGGCGATGGTCTTGCTCCGCAAGACTTTGTCCTTTCTATGAAGGATCTGAACATGCTTCTCCTCGTACGATAAATCTTGATCCAGCTCCAAATTCTCATAGCTCAACACATGAGTAGTATCTGATACATATTTCTGGAGCATGGATACATGAAAGACGTCATGAACCCCTGATAGAGCTGGAGGCATCGCTAATCTGTAAGCCACCTCTCCAACTCGTTCTAGAACCTCGAAGGGGCCAACAAACCTGGGGCTCAACTTGCGCCGAGCACCGAATCGTTTCACTCCCCTCAGGGGCGAAACCTTAAGGAACACATGGTCACCGACCTGAAACTCTATGCTCCTGCGTCTCAGACCTGAATAACTCTTCTGGCGACTCTGGGAAGCGAGCATACGAGCTATAATATTTTCAATTGCCTCATTGGTCCTCTGAACCATCTCTGGACCTAGATATCTTTCCTCACCAGTCTCATCCCAGTGTATCAGTGATCTGCACTTTCTCCCATACAACATCTCATACGGAGCCACTCCGATACTCGCCTGATAACTATTGTTGTACGAGAACTCACTCAAAGGGAGATACTTACTCCAAGACCCCCCAAAATCCAACACACAGGCTCGCAACATATCCTCCAGTATCTGAATCGTCCTCTCAGACTGCCCATCCGTCTGAGGATGATAAGCGGTACTAAATCATAACCATGTGCCCGTTGCCTTCTGCAGGCTCTCCCAGAACTTGGAGGTGAAGGTAGGGTCCCTGTCGGATACTATCGACCTCAGAGCCCCATGAAGTCAAACAATTTCCTTCACATATAGCTCAGCATACTACTCCGCGGTATAAGTTGTCCTCACCGGTAGGAAGTGGGCGGACTTAGTATACCTATCCACAATCACCCACACTAAGTCATGCTGACCCACGGTCTCCGGCAATCCAACCACAAAGTCCATGGTAATATCCTCCCATTTCCACTTGGGAATCCCTAGAGGCTGCAATAGCCCTGCTGGTCTCTAATGTTCAGCCTTAATCTGTTGATAGGTTAAGCACCTAGCCACATAGTCCACCACATCCCTCTTCATGCCTGTCCACCAATACAAAACTCTCAAATCTTGGTACATCTTCGTAGTACCTGGGTGTAAAGAGTAGGGAGTGATATGAGACTTATCCAGAATCTCTCGCCGAATATCTAAATTGATCGGAACACAAATCCGTCCCTTGTACTTTAATAAGCCCATCTCTGAGATAGAGAAGTCCTTAGTCGTTCCAGTTAGGACATTCTCTCTACGTTCAACTAATTGGGGATCACTTCCCTGTGCTTCCTTAATCCTCTCAAGGAGCGTTGACTGAAGATCAATGTTAGCTAACCTACCAACCACCAACTCTATACCTGCTCTGGTCATCTCCTCAGCTAATCTATTTGATACCTACCTCGAACTAAACAACTGTCCTGGGCCTTTCCGGCTCAATGCATCAGCCACTACATTAACCTTCCCAGGATGATATAGGATATCACAATCATAATCCTTTACCAATTCTAGCCATCGTCTTTGGTGCATGTTCAAATCTTTCTGAGTAAAGAAATACTTTAAACTCTTGTGATCAGTGTATATCTCACACCTTTCACCATACAGGTAATGTCTCCAAAACTTAAGTGTGAATACCACTACAGCCAACTCCAGATCATGTGTGGGATATCTCTTCTCGTACTCCTTTAATTGCCTTGATGCATAAGCTATTACTTTCCCAGCTTGCATCAACACACATCCCAAACCCTGTCTGGAAGCGTCACAGTAAACCACGAACTTCTCATTGTCTGTCGGCAAGCTCAACACTGGTGCAGTAATCAATCGCCACTTCAATTCCTTGAAGTTGTTCTCACACCGATCTGTCCACACATACTTCGTCTTCTTTCTTGTCAACTCTATCAATGGAGTAGTAATTCTGGAGAACCCCTCTACAAATCGCCGGTAGTATCCTGCCAACCCAAGAAAACTTCTGACCTCAGGAACACTGCCCGGTCTAGGCCAATCTCTCACTGCCTCTATCTTACTTGGGTCAACCAATATCCCCTCCTTACTGACAATATGGCCCAGAAATGTAATTTCCGGTAACCAGAACTCGCACTTGCTGAACTTGGCATATAACTTATGCTCTCTCAATCGCTGCAATACCAGGTGCAGATGATGCTCATGCTCTGTCTCTGATTGGGAGTACACTAGTATATCATCGATAAATACAATCACAAACTTATCTAGATAATCTTTGAAAATCCTATTCATCATATCCATAAAAGCTGCTGAGGCATTGGTTAATCCAAAGGACATAACCAAAAATTCAGTGTCCATACCATGTTCGAAAAGCAGTCTTTGGTATGTCCTCCTCTTTAATCCTCAACTGATGATAACCTGACCGGAGATCAATCTTAGAAAACACCGTACTCCCTTGTAACTGGTCAAATAAATCATCGATCCTTGGCAGTGGATACTTGTTCTTAATGGTTAACTTATTCAGCTCCCTGTAGTCAATGCACATCCTAAGTGATCCATCCTTCTTCTTAACAAATAACACTAGGGCACCCCATGGCGAGAAACTCGGTCATATGAACCCCAAATCCAGTAGCTCCTGTAACTGAATCTTCAACTCCTTTAACTCCGCTGAAGTCATTCGATATGGTGCCCTGGATACTGGCTCCGCTCCTGGTGCCAATTCTATGACGAACTCGATCTCCCGCTATGGCGGTAAACCTGGCAAATCTACTGGAAATAAGTCTGGGAACTCACAGACCAATCTGGTTTCATTCGGTCCCACCGATACAACTCTAGAGGTATCTACAACACTTGCTAGGAATCCTATGCAACCTTCCTGCATCAGGTCTCTAGCCTTCAATGCTGAGATCATAGGTACCCGCGGTCCATTCACTATCCCCACAAACACAAAAGGCACATCACCTTCTGGTTCAAAAGTCACCATTCGTCGCTTGCAATCAATCGTTGCTCCATACCTCGTTAACTAATCCATCCCTAGTATTATATCAAAGTCATCCATGTCTAGTTCAACCAGATCAACAAACAATTCCCTACCATATATCTCTACTGGTAATGCTCTAATCCATCTCCTAGAGAGTACCAGTTCTCCTGTTGCTAATAAAGTCTGAAAACCCCTAGCATACACAATACTAGGTCTACAAAGCTGGTCTATCACCCTAGCAGATACAAATGAGTGGGTAGCCCCTGAATCAATCAATGCAGTATACAAAGAACCAGCGCTAGAGATCTGACCTGTCATAACTGAGGGACTAGCCTCCGCCTCAATCTGAGTCAAAGCAAATACCCTGGCAGGAGTGAGACTGTCTCCTTGCTTTGGCTCCTCTTTCTTAGCTTGTGGGCAGTCTTTCTTCAGATGGTTGGCACTCCCACAAATAAAACATGCCCTAATCCGGAACTCACCCTTATGTCGTCGTCTGCATCGAGGACACATTGGAAAATTCCTCTAGTTGTCACCTCCGCCCTGACGACCACCAATAGAACCTCGTACCCTCCTATCAGAACCAGAAGGAACAAATGAATCTGGAACTCTTCTTTTCTGCTCACTGGGGCCACTGCCCCGACTAGACCCAGTAAAAGGAGGCACTATCCTCCTGGCATCGCACCTAGTGGCGCAGTCTTTCCATATCTGATCCTCAACCCTCTCTGCAGTAAGGGCCTTATCCACTACCTGAATATAGGTAGTAGTCTCTGAAGTTAAGGTAATATTCACATCACGGGCGATCATCACATTCAACCCCCGTATGAATCTATCTCTCCTCGCCGCCTCCATCGGCACTAAGTCTAGCGCAAACTTTGCCAGTCTGTCGAATCTCAGGGCATACTTAGTAACTGATAACCTGTTCTGGGTCAGGTTAATAAACTCTTCAACCTTCGCAGCTCGAACTGCTACACTATAGTATTTCTCATTAAAGATACTCGTAAATTCTTTCCAAGTCATAACTGTAATATTCCTCCGCTGACTCACTACATCCCACCAGATGCGGGCATCCTCTCTAAGCATGTAGCTAGCACAAGCTACCCTTTCATTTCCTTCAACCCTCATCAAATCTAAGATTAAGGAAATCATATTCATCCACTGCTCGGCCCACAGTGGGTCTGATCCACCCTCAAAGGTAGGAGGTTGTTGCTTTCTGAATCTTTCATACAAAGGTTCCCACCTGTTCTCAACCACAGGCTGAACCGGCACTGGCGCTACACTCTGCTGAATTAGCAACCCAGAGACCTGTGCAGGGCCTGCTGCCTCAACTGGCGAAGTTCTTCTTCTGTTTTATGCAATCTAGCCTCCATTTCAGCTAATATCTGTTGCCAGTTCTGTGGGGCAGGTGGAGGGTCCTGACCCCGACTGTTATCCTCGGCTCTGCTGCCGCGGAGTCTAGATGATTGCCGAGACATTACAACTATATGCCTGCAATCAGTGACACCGCTCATCAGGCATGATAACAAAATCCAATTCCACCTCCCATTCTCAACAACCAACCAAGATCAACAATCCAGATAACATACAGATAGCATATAACACACAACGGGCCATGCCCTGACATCATGCATATGTTATTTCATTCATCATGCTCTTTTAAACTAAACAGGCAAACAGGGCATTCAGGCACATAATCAAGCATAATAATCAACCATACCAATCAACCCTGAGTCGAGCTTTTCAATGAAAGCGAGCGTACATGTTCGGTCAATCTCCAGAACCAATAAACCTTGGCTCGCTCTGATACCAAGTTATAACGCCCTACTACCTTAGAGCCGTTACTAAGCGAGTTTAAAATGTGCAATTAACTCGCTAAACAAGGTTTTTAGAACAAAAGTGTGACTAAGCAAAAGTTAAGGCTGTAATCTTTGAAAATACTCTATTTCATTGAAAATTTCAAGTGTCTAACATTTGGGATCCCAAAATACAGTTTATAAAATATTTACAACTCAAAATGGGTTTACAGATAATTAACCAACAAAATTATAGTTTAATATAGCCATTTCTCACAATGCCCCCAACCAAAACAGTCGGGCAGGCCAAACATGTACGCACCGCTTCACGCTCTCCGTACTCATGGCTGGTTTACTTTTTCTTTGCCCTTACCTGCAACACAGAGCACCTGTGAGCCGAAGCCCAGCAAGAAAACTCTCACAGCACATAACATATGCATATTATATAACCATTATATCAGATAATCCACAGACAAACAGATAATCCATCAGACTAAGCATATACGGCCATGCCATCCCAGAAGCATTACCAAAGTCTGGGATCTCAGTCCTTACCGTAAGGATATCCCATGTATCCATTGGGGTCTCACCCTAGTGACATGCACTCCACGTGCCAAATGTTACTCTCGGCCCCACTGCTGTTCTCGGCCTCCGCCGTTCTCGGCCCTTTGCCGTTCTCGGCTCCTTTGTTGTTCATTCAACTATAACCACATATAGCATAACTCAAACAACATTCAAACATATAATAGTTCAATCAAGGGCTATGCCCTAACATATAATTCATTCTAGGGTCGTGCCCTGCAACAACATTATGGGCCCATGCCCTGCTCTACGGGTACTACAGTTTTCTTACCTGTATCCCGAGCTTCATAATGCACCAAAGTCACGAGCACGGTCCTCTATCTCGAGCCTCTCTGAAAACCTAGTAACAACACATATAAAACACTCTTTAATACTAACCAATCCAAAACCACTTCCCGGGACCAATCCCATACTCTCGGGACCTCCAACTTCCCAAAGCAACACAACGGAAACATCCCTCGAGCCCCCGGAACAAATGCCAAAAAATGCAAAATTTCCCTGTCCTGAAAATAGTCTACCGCCGGGGCACTACCCTTTGAGGGTCGCGGTGCCCAGAAAGTCCCCCAGCACCTGATGCAGCCTTGCGCCGCGACGCCCCTTCGCGAACCCAGAATTTTGGGCTTTTCCCTGCACTTTCCCCGAGCCAAAACTCCTCCAATCCGACCCAAACACAAACCTAAACCCCAAAACCAATTTACAACCCCAAATGAACCATTTAACAACCTATAAACACTAACAATAAGGTCAACACACAATTACATCCATAAACCACACTTTGGTTTCAAACTTCAGAAACTTAAACTGTTAGGCCAAAAACTTATTAAGCCATGCTTCCAAATTCTTAAACCACATCATATACAGAAATTCAAAGATTTTTAAACTCTTACCTCAATCAACAATTCAACCTTGAGCTGCTTTCCCAATCAAATTCCAGGCTCAATCACAAACTCAAGTTGAACCTATCCCCAATTCATCCCAAGAATTCACCAAGCAAAACACACAACTCAATTCTCAATTCCATGATATTCTTAACTGAATTTTACAACATATGCACAGAATTTCCTTACCTCAATATCCTGAATACTCCTCTAAGTTTCCTAGCTTTAATCCCCTTCTTGATCCTAAGAGATTTGCCCTTCCTCCCTTTCTTCTTGCCCTTAGTTTTTTTCCCTTTTCTCCTCTAGGTTTTCTTCCAATTTCAGCAAGATCAAAATATGGCTAAGTATAAGAACGTGAGTCATCTTTTCCCTCAGCTGAAGCTATCTAATCTCCTGGCAAAAGACTATTTTACCCATCCAAGTAATTCCTTTCCTAACTAGACCTCAAGGCATTTTTGACATTTCACCTTTCTTACAAATCTACCATTTTCTCATCTAAAATTGTTAATCTCAATAGTTACCAATGGTCAATCAAGTTACTCAATTACCATTAACCATTAACTCACAAATTCAAAGTATAAAATTCCCAAAATACCCCTAGGCTCCTCCCGAGCCGGGTATTTAATCCCGTTGTGACTTTTAAACTAATTAGCTCCCTAGGACCGTCTCGGCACGTGCATCACAATATTATCACCACTCCCACATGGTATTAATCATATAATACATTTATTACATTTACGCCCTCAGCGGGCTAAAATTACCAATTTACCCCTAGCAAACAAACGGGGCCCACGTGCATATTTATTCCACCTAAACATGCATTTTAATCACATATTCATTTAAATTCATATATTAACATGTTAATTCACTTATTGCCCTCCAGGAACGCTAATCAAGGTCCTAAAACTTATTAGCAAATTAGGGTGTTACAACACAAGTGACGGTTGTTCTTGGTCCTCGAATAGCAGCGTAAGAAGGTCGTCTTCTATTGGCCTCTCACTTCCTCGAGGATCGTGCATGAAGATCTGAGAAGAATAAAGGGGAAGTGAGAATCTACGAACAATTGATAGAAGAAGAAGTATTGGAATAACACTGCTCGTGTATAAAATTTAAGCTTTTATACGACCAGCAACATCCTAATATAAACAATCTAAACATGCGAGCAGTTTGGAAAAATAGATTAAAAAGTGGAAGTGAAAAGCTTTTTCAAAAAAACATTTCGACTTCGAGAACAGGCGGGAAAAACCTAGTTTTTTTTTTCCGAGAGCATAAAAATCGAGTTTTCACTTCGATTTTGGGCCCTGAAACAGTATTCCTACTTCCCACACCGATTTCTAAGCCTCACGTAATATTTTTTACTACTTAAAATTCCTATCCTATCAAGTTTCTGCATATGAGCCTGATTACCCAAAAAAAAAATTCAAGAACATTCAAAACTCACACCAAAAAACTCGTGAAGTTCATTTTTAATTGTATAACAGAGACAAGAAGTTCAAATGCTTACTTGGATTACAGATTGCGAAGGAGTCACGAGTGTCGTTGCTCGGGGTTGATCGAACGCGTCTCAGATTGCCGAAGTTTTCTGGATTTCTCTTGAGAGTTCTTCTGAATTCTTGTGAAAGAATGATTTGGTAAAAGGTTAAAAGTGGGAAAAGTGACTTATTTATACTGATCGTGGTGTGGTTAAAGAAGTAATGATGGGGGTAAGTTTACGATGCGTGGGAAATCGTGTTAGCCATCGAAATATTTTTGGGAAACTGTAACAGCCATGATTGTTCACCTTTTCAAAAAGGTGCTGACAAAGGTGACAGGTGAGACGGAAAGCTGGTCCATTAAGTTTATTATATGCTAGTCGTAGTAAAATAAACTTGGGGCAAATGTTTACCCAAAAAAGATTTACCTGATGATGTGGAAAAATTAACATGCACGTGGGATACGCGTGACCGTTTAAGTGAGTACGTTCTGTATGACCATCGACAAGAAGAGAATTCACTCAGAAGGCGACATATTTTATGGGCAACCAGTTTGGTCGCAGCATTTCAGATATTTTCTATAGATATGTAATCTTGTATTTATGTAGTGTGTGTGATTTCCATTATTCTTGGGATACGAATGTATTAAATGTAATTAAGGCCCATCGGCCAATGAAGAACTCCTTGAGCCTATAAAAAAGACTCAAAGGGCTCAGGAGGGGGGACTTTTGGATTTATGAGAGAGAAATATAGTGTTTTTATCTGCCAAATTTGTATTTGTCTCCAAGCTTGTGAAACTCGTGAACCCTAGTTCATTGATCACTATCTTTGGAGTTCTACACTAATAAGAACACTAAGTGGACGTAGGTTATTACCATTACTTGGAGCCGAACCACTCTAAAACTTTGGTGTCATTTATCTTTTTGGCTTGAATTCATCTTTTTTTTATCGTTTTACTTGACTGTGTGTCGTGGACCAAATCGAGGGTTAACACACTATGTAAACCTGAATTTTTCACGAGAATCACCCAAGTTATCACAAAAGAAAATTTAAAACAAATTGCAAGATAATTAACTTTACAATAATTGACTTTAAACAATCCCCGGCAACGGCACCAAGAACTTGTTGCAAATTTTCCTAAGTGTGTGCAAGTGTACAGAGTAGTCAAACAAGTAATATAATGAAAGTAATTTTTATCGTCTCCCCGAGGATTGCCAAAAAAATATTGTAAAAATTAACAACAGACAATTTGGGGTACAATTAATTTTTTTTGATGATTTAATTAGTTGAACTAAAAAAAACTAAACAAGAGAATTGAAATAGGTCTTTAACACTAAAGCTAGAAAATCAAAACCTGTGGTTAATATTATGATAAAAGTTGGGCATATCAAATCCCTCTAATTTGTAGTTTTTCCCTTGATGTTGCAACAAAGTTCAAAACAAAGTTCTCTTGTAACTAGGATTTCCAATTTAATGCACAGACCATTTTTCCAAATGCTCATGTTAAAGTTCCATCAATTAAATTCACATACTCCTATGCTAAATTTAATTTCAAGAACATAATTTCAAGAATAAATCCATCAAGTTTGCAAGGAGAGTAAAATATCCCTAAGTTATCCACTAATCAATAACAAATTTATCAACATGCATCAATCAAGCATTTCCACTAATTCTAACCCTTTTGGAATTAAAACTAGCATGTTCCTCACCTAAGTTCATCATTCTCAAGCAAGAGTTGCACAATAAATATAGCTCAAATGAACAAGAGAAAATTTCCATAAAACATTCAACACTTTGGGGTTGATTACAAATTAGGGTTCATCAATACCCCTAACACAACAAATTAGATCATAATCAAAATACCCAAATCATCACAATATATATTCAACATTATCTCAAGAGTTCAGAATGAGAAAAATAAAATTATAGGAAAAGAGAGTTTACAAAGACAATCCAAAATGATAGAAATCTTCTATTCTTTGTCTTATAGGAAAAGAAGCTGCAGCAAAGTAGACTAATGCTACAACAAAGTGCCAGAATTTCAGCTCCAAGATGATTTCCTTGCGCATGTTTCACTAAGCTTTCCAAGCACCCTTTCTTTTTGCCTTCAAAATAGATACCACATTTTTAGAACATAATCCCATTATTTTCCACAAGAGTTATCATTAATTAAAACAAAATACACAAACAACATTAAAAGACAAAATGACTAAAACCACACAATAATAACACAAACACTCTATTTCACTTAAATTTTTAAGTTCAAAAGCTCAATTAATAACTCCAAAATATAGAGTTATCACACCAAAATATTCAACATTATCTCAAGAGTTCAAGATGAGAAAAATAAAATTATAGGAAAAGAGAGTTTAGAAAGACAAGCCAAAATGATAGAAATCTTCTATTCTTTGTCTTATAGGAAAAGAAGCTGCAGCAAAGTTGACTGATGCTACAACAAAGTGCCAGAACTTCACCTCCAAGATGATGTCCTTGCACATGTTTCACTAAGCTTTCCAAGCACCCTTTCTTTTGCCTTCAAAATAGATACCACATTTTTAAAACATAATCCCATTATTTTCCACAAGAGTTATCATTAATTAAAACAAAATACACAAACAAAATTAAAAGACAAAATGACTAAAACCACACAATAATAACACAAACACTCTATTTCACTTAAATTTTTAAGTTCAAAAGCTCAATTAATAACTCCAAAATATAGAGTTATCACACCCCCAAACTTAAACCATTGCTCGCCCCAAGTGATGACTCTATAGGAGAAGAAAAGAAAAGAAACAAAGAAATCCAACTCAACACAAGACACACATGTCAAATAATAATTTATGAAGACATAAACACACCACACAACTATAACAGACACGACTGATAACACAAAGACTCAAAATAAAAAAAATACTAGGAATCAATTTGGAAATGGTCATATCAAAGTGGGAATAGAACTCTCGAATTAGGATTCCAAAGATAACAAAAGTGTATATGCAAGCCAAGTTCCTCATTATCCTCTATCACTTACAAGTGAACTCACTCCCCCCAACTCACTCAATAACACTCAATTCCCTCTTCTATGCACACCATATTTATATGCTCAAATATGATTACAAGTCAACTACAAGCTTGTTTATTTACACTTAACTATATATATCTCTATTTTCTTTTCTTTTTTTTCTTTTTTTTTTCAATTTTTTTCATATATATTAATTTTTTTTTTGAATAATAAGAAAATGAGGCAACTTAAAAGCAATAAACTGAAAATAAAACGTTGAAGATAATAAAACATAAACACACTTAACAAATTTGAGCATATAAGTGCATTAATTAACAAATATGAACACCCCCAAATAACCAAGATACCCTTTCTTCACTTTCCCCCAAACTTAACTCAAATAATATCCAAGACAAACTAGGCTTAAGGTTTGGTGAGAAATAAAAATGGGATATTCAAAAGTGGGATTAGATATCAAGTCGATGTTATATGAACAAAATAGGCCAATAAGCTCAAAGTTGGGTCACTGCGGATAGTAATTTCAAGGTAGGCACAAAAAGCTCAAACGGTCCAAGAAAATTGCCTAAATCCTTACTAAATCACTAAGCCTCCTAGGATTTTGCCTTAAGGATATTATCAAGCCAATTCTAAAAACTTAAACCTTCATGAATACTTAGTTTAATCTAGAGCGAGAGATTTCATGGTCATTCTATGCACTCTTAATTGGGACACATTCTCACTATTGTTGAATTAGCATAGAAAACATTTAAGTACTAAAGGCTCGCTCAAACACAAGAGTTAACAAATGATGCAATTTTGTTTTCTGACATTTTATCATCAAGCCATTCCACGCTTAAACACAACAATTACAAGAATAGAATCCATTATAACTAGACTCAAGACTTTAAACAAAACACGCCTAACGATACCTAAAAATTAAGAAACATATAGGAAATTAAAACAACACAAAACGGTTATAAACAACTCCCCCGCAAACTGAAGGGAGAGCACTGTCCTCAGTGCACAAAAACAACAGATAAAACAGATAACACAAAACATAATAGAAGAGGGAATGAAAATTATGCTAGAAAATAAATAAACTCCCTCTACTCGCCATCCTCCTCCTCGTCCGAAGAGGTAGGCACAGCGGATGGTTCAGACACATGCCACCGCTCCATGACGGCCTCAGGAAACTCTAGGAAAAGCATGTTGGGCCGGAAAGAGTGACACAATACATTGTCACGATGGCGCACATATCCCCAGTAGGTGTGCTGTTGGGCCTCGATATGATGCATCATGCTAAGCATACTCTGTTGAGTGGCATAAACCTCAGCAATAATGGGGTTCGGAGGCACAGTAGAGTCATGGTCAGACGATGGCGGTGGGGCAGAGGTCGAGGCCTGCTCTCTCTGAATGGAAACAACTTTGGTAACCTTTTAAATTGTATGTGCATCAATGTAATTGGGAGAGTGACGTCGTTCATCATCCGGAGTTGGGGGCACACTCATGTTGTGGCACAAGGCAGTGATCAATGTGGGAATAAATAATGGTCCCCTGTTCTTGATAACACCCAAGGTGACGATCTCTTCTGAAATGATCTCCCCCACATTAATTGATAGGCCAGTCAAAATGCTGAAAAGTATGACAACACGATCTTTGCTAACCGAGGTGTCATGAGTGGTGGGCAACATGTTTGTTTTGATAAAATGATTCCATACACGATCATGAGTCATTAAGGAAGTGTGGGGAATAGTATGTGCTCCAAATTTTGGCGAAACATTTCATCGTGTGCCTGCCAAAGTAACTTTTGTCAACATATTGGCAAGTTTTGCATCACTTTGGTTAGGGTCAACGTCTCCATACTCAGCCACATCGATATTAGGCACCCCAAAAACAACATTGATGTCCTGAGGTTCATAACTAACTTGCTTGCCCCGGACCGTGACTTTTCCCAATTTCTGTGACACAAAGTTTGCATAGAATTCTTTGACCCAAATTGCAAGATAATTAACTTTACAATAATTGACTTTAAACAATCCCCAACATCGGCGCCAAAAACTTGTTGCGAATTTTCCTAAGTGTGTGCAAGTGTACACAGTCGTCAAACCAGTAATATAATGAAAGTAATTTTTATCGTCTTCTCAAGGATTGCCAAACAAATATTATAAAAATTAACACCAAACAATTTGGGGTACAATTAATTTTTTTGATGATTTAATTAGTTGAACTAAAAAAAAAACTAAACAAGAGAATTAAAATAGGTCTTTAACACTAGGGCTAGAAAATGACAAATTGTGATTAATATTATGAGAAAAGTTAGGCATATCAAATCCCCCTAATTTGTAGTTTTTCCCCTGATGTTGCAACAAAGTTTATAGCAAAGTTCTCTTGTAACTAGGATTTCCAATTTAAAGCACATGCCATTTTTCCAAATCCTCATATTAAAGTTCCATCAATTAAATTCACATACTCCTATGCTAAATTTAATTTCAAGAACATAATTTCAAGCATCAATCCTTCAAGTTTGCAAGGTGAATAAAATATCCCTAAGTTATCCACATATCAATAACAAATTTATCAACATGCATCAATCAAGCATTACCACTAATTCTAACCCTTCACCTAAGTTGATCATTCTCAAGCAAGAGTTGCATAATAAATATAACTCAAATGAACAAGAGAAAATTTGCATAAAACATTGAACACTTTGGGGTTGATTACAAATTAGGGTTCATCAATACCCCTAACACAAAAAATTAGCTCATAATCAAAATACCCAAATCACCACAATATATATTCAACATTATCTCAATAGTTCAAGATGAGAAAAATAAAATTATAGGAAAAGAGAGTTTAGAAATACAAGACAAAATGATAGAAATCTTCCTTCTATGGTGATAGACGGCTGGGTTTTTTTTTCTTGATAGAAGATGATGTTCTTTTTTTTTTTTTTGGCTCAAAAAGGGTATAAACCCTCTCTTTCTCTCTCTACACGTGGGGACCACTCTTCTTTTCATAATTTTTCAGCTCCTTTCCACCTCATCCTCCCAATATTCAAGTCTCTCCACCTCATTTAATCACTTGCCAAGTGTTCAAACTTTATGTTGCTGGCTACACACACTTTGCTGCAGCAAAGTTGACTGATGCTACAAGAAAGTGCCAGAATTTCAGCTCCAAGATGATTTCCATGCACATGTTTCACTTAGCTTTCCAGGCACCCTTTCTTTTTGCCTTCAAAATAGATACCACATTTTTAGAACATAATCCCATTATTTTCCACAAGAGTTATCATTAATTAAAACAAAATACACAAACAAAATTAAAAGACAAAATGACTAAAACCACACAATAATAACACAAACACTCTATTTCACTTAAATTTTTAAGTTCAAAAGCTCAATTAATAACACTAAAATATAGAGTTATCACCCATATAGGTTCCTCTTACTGAGTTCTCTAAGTCTTGCATCTCGGAAACTCTCGCAAGCTTTGTGACACTATGTTTACTCTAAAGGTACCTCGTATAGACAAAATTAAAAGAAAAAATGACTAAAACCACACAATAATAACACAAACACTCTATTTCACTTAAATTTTTAAGTTCAAAAGCTCAATTAATAACACTAAAATATAGAGTTATCACCCATATAGGTTCCTCTTATTGAGTTCTCTAAGGCTTGCATCTCGGAAACTCTCGCAAGCTTTGTGACACTATGTTTACTCTGAAGGTACCTCGTATAGGTCCCTCTTTGTTGTGTTCCCTAGGTCTTACTCTGCAAGCAACTATTCTCATAGGATGACTTCACTCATTTCTTATGCCTCCTAAGTGATTGGAGACTGAGGTATGCGTTCACTTTTCTCTGTCTACGAGCGAGTACATCCTCGGGTAGTAAAACTTAAATAAAATAAAAAAATAAAAATAAAAATAGAAGCATGTTTTCTTAATTTCATATATCATGTTTTTTGCACACGATTTTCATTAGGTGCCCATGAGCTACATATGAGTAATAAAATAAGAAAATATATAGGATTTCTTACAATACTTGTAATACCAGCGAGGTTTCTCGACATTCAAGGCGTGAGGATTAACTCTCCATTTAGTCGAGCCAGTTTGTATGTCCCAGGACATATGGTGCTCTCGACTTGGTAAAGGCCTTCCTAGTTTGGGCCCAACACTCCAACACTTGGATCTCGGGTTGCCAGGAAAACTCTTTGCAACACCAAGTCCCCGACCTCAAACTTTTATCCTTCACTTTAAAATTGAATTACTTGGCACCCTTTTTTTGGTAGGAAGCTAATCGAAGTTGGGCAGCTTCTCAGTGCTCTTCAAACAGGTCAAATGATTCTTGAAGTAAAGCGTAATTGGTAGTCAGGTGATACGTTGTTCGTCGATGCGTGGAGATGACAGCCTCAACTGGGAGCATGGCTTTACACCCATAGGCCATGGAGAATGATGAATGGTTGGTGGACGTCCTAAAAGTGGTACGATAACTCAATAGTGCTCTAGGCAGTTCCTCAGGCCAAGCTCATTTTGCATGCTCCAACCATTTCTTTAAAGTGGCTTTAAGCATCTTGTTGACCGTTTCCACTTGTCTACTTTCCTGAGGATGAGCTACGGAGGAGATTCTTGTTGACTCCGTGTCTTTCGAAAAAATCAGTGAACATATCATTGTCGAATTGAAGGCCATTGTTAGAGACTATCTTCCTCGGGATCTCATAGCGGCAAACAATATTTTTAATGAAAAAGTCCAGCGCCTTCTTGGAGGTGATTGTAGTGAGAGGTTAGGCTTCAACCCACTTCGTGAAGTAGTCGAATTCCATGATCGCGTACTTTACTCCTCCCTTTCTCATGGCAAGGAGCCTATTAGTTCAATGCCCCAGACTGCAAAGGGCCAAGGACTTGTTATCTTAGTGAGCTCATTTGGAGGATCTTGGGGGATGTTAGGGTATTATTGGCATTTTTCACATCACTTGACATAATCCATCGAATCGTTATCCATTGTGGGCCATAAATATCCTTGTCGCAGAATCTTCTTGGCGAGGCTTTGCCCCCCAACATCGTCACTACAGAAACCTCCACGCACTTCTCAGATGATGATTTTGGCTTCATGTTTGGATACACATTGGAGTAGTGGCAATGAATATCATCGCCGATATCATTTGTTGTCCATGATAACGTACGGAGGAGCTTGATAGAGTAGCTTCCAGACAACTTTCTTGTTCTATAGTAGTTCTTCGGAGACAAGATATTTTGTTATCGGGGCCATCCAACTGTCCTAAGGTTGGATTGTTTCCACCTCCTCAGGTGCTACGATGCTTGGAGAAGCCAAGTAATCAATTGGGACCACGTTGAGCATTTCCACATCCTTAGGGGTGGCTAGCTTGGCTAGAGCATCGGCATTGGAGTTTTTTTCCCATGGAACTTTTCGGATGATTAATCTCTTGAAGATGTGTAGCATTTCTTGGGTCTTGGCCAGGTAGGCACCCATCTTGGTTCCCCGAGCCTGGTACTCTTTGAGGACCTGGTTCACTACCAGCTAAGAATTACTGTAGATTTCAAGTCCATCAGTTTTAAGCTCCTAGGCAACTAGTAACCCGGCTAAGAGGGTTTCATATGAAACCTCATTGTTTGAGGTATCAAACCCAACTCTCAGGGAACTATGAATCCTGTATCCCTCGGGGGATACCAAGATTAGCCCTTCTCTGGCTCCGCTCTCATTGGACGACCTATCCACATAGAAATTCCATATAGGCCCAACGGGTAGTGTCTCCTTAGGCCCTTCATTTATTATACTGCACTTTGCGATGAAGTCTGCCACTGCATACCCTTTAATGGCAGTCGTCGGGTGGTAAGTTATGTCGAATTGCCTAAGTTTGACTGCCCATTTGAGGAGTCTCGTAGAGATCTCAGGCTTTTGGAGGACTTGTATGAGAGGTTAGTTGGTGAGTACCTTGATGGGATGTGCCTGGCAATGTGCCTTAGCAAGCGATGCATCACCTGCTAGTAGGCGACGCATCACCTGGCAGGTGATGCGTCGCCTAAACTATCCGTATGGACACGTGTTTTTAAGTTCTAAATGACGAGTTCTTTAGCTCTAATTCTATTGTTTAGACTTAATGACGGTACCTACACCATAAAAGGGTCCTCATAGAGTTATGGAAGAGTTAATCACTATCTCAAATCTCTCTCTATCCTCTCTCTCTCTCTCTAGCTTTCAAGAATCTTTAGTTTTCTTCAAGAAACTCATAAAGAAAGTGCTTGACTTTGTGATTTTAAGGCTTGTTTAATCCAAATTCCCATTTCCTCTTAGAAAAGCCTCAAGCATCTATAGCTAGCTAGGAAATAGAGAATTAGAACAGCGATACAAATCGTGTTTAAGTCTTTTGTTGTGTTTTCCATTGAAGAAGAAGAACACTACAACAATATTGAGTATATATTACATTAAAGAATAGCATATTTTTAAAAATGCTATTATTAATGGGTGATTAAAATTAACACGGAACTGATGAATAGTGGGGATTAAAAATTTTGGCGCCATATGACTAAAATCCCAGGCTGCAAAATGAATTTATGCCAAAATTCCCTTTCTCTCAGATTTTCTCAAGCCTTTCTCTAAGTTACCCTTTCTCTCAGCCTCAATCTCTCACTCATGAAGCCCTCTCCGCCCTCACGAAGACTCACCGCCCTCAACTCATCTCTGCCTCCGCCCTCACCGAAGTCTCTGCCTCACGAAGACTCGCTCTAGAGTCGCGTCTCTCTGCCTCTCCGTCTGGACAGTTGTTGTGTTCACCGATCGCCTCAGCGACGAGGAGTTTCTTTCACTCTCTTCCGATCGTGGCTGGTATTGCTCTGCTTCCTCACTTTGATCTTTCAACTCTCCTCTGTTCGTCTTCTCTCTCTCCTCTGCTTTATGTTGTTCTAGTTTCTTCCACTTGTTTTCTATCTGATTCGAAATTGATTCTGAGCTAAGAATCTAAGATATGTTTGCACCTCTTATATGCACTTTTCTATTATTGTGATGATGATTGAATTAGTCTTCTGCATTTAAATGCGAATTTGTATGCGTAAAATGGAAGCTTTAGTTGAGTAACGAATGAATATGAAAAAAAATCTAGAGAGAATAAAAAAAAAATCATGGGTCTTTGTAACAGCTCATATAAATATAGTTACGAGTTCAATAAGTTTGTTCTTATTTTTACCAAATGTTTCGGTTTAGACAGTTGAGTATTCTATTGACTATTAATTTTTTTTCACTTCAAAGGTAATAAATATATCGAAACGTTTGTTTCTATAGATTCTATTCTACAAAATAAGTAGTTCCATTGTCTAGGATGAGTGAAGGTGCTTGAGTTATTTAACATGGATGAACTAGGCTAAATATAGACTGGTGTATATTGTTTTTGACATTGAATATATGGGTTGTTGTTTTTCTTAATTTCTAGCAATGGTTACTACTTCTAGTACTATAATTTACGTTCACATGGTAACTTTTCAGAATGGTTTTGAACATTTTGTGGGATACTGATCTTCTAGCTAAAATTTAACGACTTTTTTGTTTTCTGTTAGTTCGATGCCTCCATTTCCAGTTTTGGTTTGTTGGTCCTATTTGAAAATTATGGGTCATTGCTTCCAAGTTCATCGTAGATGGTATCTCTTATAATTATTAGCTCTACTTTCCATGTCTTTAATGCTTAAATTCTTGATCCTCTTGTCCAATTTTTAGTTCAAGGAGCTGTTGGGGGGTCGTACCACAGTTGTATATTTATTGGTGGACATTTTGATCTTTGGTTGTGGTGGTCTGGGGCTCTTAGTTGTTTGGTTCTTAGCTTCATTCCTCTTCTTGTAGGTGAGAACAATAAAACCTCTATTGCAGTTTGTATAATATGCAATTTTTCATCGTTTATTTTATTTTGGGATCTAAAATTTATTCGGGGAGCTTTCTGATGGGAAACCTGGATTATTTTTAAAGCTAAGAATAGAAATCATGCACATCCCAGTTTCAGAATCTTGGAGAATTATGTGTACATATTAGCTGAAAATCTAAGAGTTATAGGTGGTTGCTTATAATTGCCTACTATATGGTCTGAATCTTTCAGGTAGGGCTTTTGTGCATTATATGTATGCTTTTTTGTAAGAGTGAAATCCAAACTAAAGAGCATGCACAAGGATAACACTAGCACCCCATTAACACCAACTGGTCGGGTTCGACATCGAAGACGTTCAAATGAGGTTAGTCACATCATAAAATCAGGTTTTGGTCATTGTCATTCACATTTAAAATTAATGATGTTGTATTTATTGGGTTTTGGATTTGTTATAAGAGATGGGATGATGGTTACAATTGAAATTTGAAATTTTTCTAATAATAGCTGATATTCAACCTTGGATTTTTTTTTTGAGATATCCTGTTGGCCTCTCAGGTTGTTCCAGATGTTAGTATAGCCAATGGAGGCAATTTACTTGTTGATGACAGTAACAAGTACAGGTCTATGTGGATACGGGCATGTTCTTCTGTTTGGATGATTGGGGGATTTGCATTCATTATATATATGGGTCATCTCTGTATTACTGCTATGATAGTTGTTATCCAAATTTTTATGGCGAAAGAGTTGTTCAACCTACTAAGGCGAGACCATGAAGAGAGGCATCTCCCAGGATTTAGGCTGTTAAATTGGTCAGATTACTAATTTCTTGTCGTGGTAATAGTTGAAGTGTGATTTTACAATTGAAACAGTCAACTTATATAATGATAACTAATGACGTATTTTGTTTTCTTTCATTGTTGACTTGTATGCTCAGGCTCTTCTTCTTCACTGCCATGTTATTTGTATATGGTCGCATTCTCAGTCAACGGCTTTTTAATACTATAACTTCGGACAACTTTCTCCATCAGTTTGTTAGCAGCCTTATCAAGTATCATATGGTTATTTGCTACACCTTATATATCGCAGGTTTGTTGTATGGTGACAATTTGGATTTTGCTATCAGACATTTCAACTTAAAGCCATGTTTTAGTTTAAATATCACTTAGCATTTCATTTACTTGCTTCTTTTTAGTTAGCTTTATATATAATTTTGAATCAAGAATCCTGTCTTATTGCTCATTGCTTTTTGGTTAATTTTTCCGTTGGCTTTAGTTCTTTTTTTTGGTTATGTTTAACTGGCTTATATTTATATATTTCTTCTTTATTTTGTGCTTTGGCTTAGGTTTTGTGTGGTTCATCATTACATTGAAGAAGAAGAGGATGTACAAATATCAATTTGGTCAGTATGCATGGACACACATGATCAGGAATATTGTGTTTACCCAGTCCTCTTTCACAGTAGCCAACATTTTCGAAGGAATTATCTGGTAAAACAACTTTTTATGGAAATCTCAGGTTGCTTAGTTTCTTACTAAATATTTCTTTAATTCCACGTCTTCGACCTTTTGCAGCTTTCTTATTATTATTATTATTGGATCAAGAAATTACATGATGGTTGTACTTATTACATTTTTTTATATCCTCTATAAATGAGAACTGTGAAGGGTCTTGTATAATATCTTTAGAAGGCTATAAAAGTAATAAATTCTTTCCTCATACCTGCCTGATATTGTATTTTGTTTTCACTAATTACGTGCTTAATATTTTATGGAAATGCTGAGCTTATTTATGTAAGATTGTTATTCCCCAAATTTGATCTTTATGTGTCTTCAATGTAGACTCATTTTTATTTTTTTTCCAAATCTTGTTTCTCTTTCTTGATGCACCGCCAAATATGCATGCAGGTTTCTTCTTCCAGCAACACTTATAGTTATCAACGACATTGCTGCATATTTCTTTGGGTTCTTTTTTGGAAGAACCCCATTGATCAAATTATCTCCAAAAAAAACTTGGGAGGGATTCATTGATGCTTCTGTTACAACTGTCATATCTGCATTTTTGGTAAGCTTATTTTTCCTATGCGATGCACATTTAGCATTCTTGTGCATATTCCTGAAATTTAGGAACTGTAGCATTACAAAGTTAAATTTAGTTTCCTACTCAGTTATAAAGTGATGGTTGTGGTCCAGCCTCGGTCACCATCTTATTTGTTAAGGATTGTCTATGTGTAGATCCACACTATAGTTTGGTTGTAGATATGTGGAAATTGGTTTCTGTTTGGCTCATGAATCAATACCAGAGATAGGATTTATTATTTTTGCCTTCTGACTTGTTTCAGATACTTAATCAGTAGTAAGCCAGTCATATTACTGTGTTTGGAAGCACTGAATTATACATAAAACTTTTCTTTCTGCATGGTAGACTGAATGTAATTTATTATTGGTTGCAGGGGGGGAAGAAATTATACACTACTGTTGATACTTTGACTCAACGAGAGCCTTATTCAATGCTTGCTACAATGTTCAGTGGTTGGCATACTGTGTGTCAGGATCCTGAAATGGTATTTAGTTTACATATTATTCCTTCAGATTTCATTTTATATTCCTTCAACTTCGTGTGTTTACTTATGTAAGATGATATAATATATCTGATTTTCCATGTTTCATCTTCTTGTTACTCATCATAAGTGACTGCTGGCCAACCATAAATTATTGATTGCAGGGACTTATGGAGGAAATCAATGCTGTCTTAAGTAGAAAGTTAGATTTCGAGGTGTTAAACTTTCTGGCCTTGATCTTTCAAAACTGGTAATTTTTCACAACCTTGTGCTTGCAACAACAGTTTTGGTTTTATAAGAAAAATAATGAAAGTCTTGCAGTAGAATTTCACATTTTGGTTAGCCAAGATATGGTTTCTAGAGCAATATTTCTTCATTGAAAGAAGGAAAGCCTCATTTAATAAAGACAACACTCTTGCTTACTTTGTTTTTGAAGTTTCACTTAATATGTTTCTGTGGAATTGTAGGATTTGTCTTATGTGGACTTCATCCATGCTTGTCTTAGAGATGTATTCTTCTCACGTGCAAACCTACAGTGTGCCAAGTTCCGGGTAGGTATTGCTTTAAAGTAATGCATCTATTTACGATATAATAGTTTTTGAAACATTAATAATATTACATTATTGCTGTGTACTAATTCAGTACACAAGATATTGCTGGAAATGAATTAGAAGTTTTTTTAGGATGTTGAAGCTACCAGGGAAACTCTTTGGGTTAAGTTTGAATTTTGGGTAGCAAAATTGGTGTATAATGTTAAAAGTTTAAGGTAGTATTGTTCTCTGGTTTTGCCAGGGATTGGAATTGTGTTTTGTAATTTGTTAATTTACAATCCCCAAGTGTTTTGCATATTGTGCTTATTCATACCACATTTTCCTTGTATTAGCTTTACAATAAATACAAGTTTGTTTCTTTTGAAAAATAAAGAAATAATAAAGGATTAAAGCTTGTTTGTGTCTGTCTTGAAAACAGATTATTAATTTCCATGACCACTTGAAATTTTTATTCTGATCTTCTTATTTTGTTTTGCTTTTTGGGCTGGTATCTAATTTTGCCTTAGAATGTGGATGCTGAGGGTGCGATCTTTCATAATGCAATTTTGCAAGAGTAAGAAAGTTAAAGAGCTACTCTCTTTCAGTTCCTTATTCTCATATCTATTTTACTGAAGAAGAAAAAAAAGCCAAAGAAAATTAAATGATCTTATTTTCTTTTGAAAAGATGTGAATTTACAGGGGCCAATTTGCGCGGAGCTTTATTAGCTGGTGCTAATCTTAAGAGTGCAAACCTACAAGGCAAACTCTCTACACTCTGATAATCATTAAGTAACTGTCATTAGACACATCATCTTGATCTTAAACAAAGTTTCGTTTCTTATCAAAAACCAAAAATGTCATATATACAATTTGGCTCCACTCATGTATTTTCCTGTTGCATCATCTTGTATTTCTTGGTAATTGCATGTCTTTTTAATGTAAACTCTACTTTCATACAGATCCACCCTTTTTTCTTACTGTGATAAGAATAATCTTGAAAATCCCTTACCTTGTTACCATTTTATTTGGTTTTATTTGTTATGGTGTCATGGGGATATGAATACTCTATACTACTTACTGTAAGGGAGATTGGATATATTAAATTTGACAAACTCTTCAGTGTTTTCTCTCATTTTTGCGGTTTCTCTCCTTTGGCCATGGATTTAGCTTGATTTTATCTTTTATTTCCAATTTCACTGCATTAGTTTTCAACTATCAAATAGGATGGTGATGAAAGTGAAAACACCACAACATCAGATTTCAGCTATCCTTTGGCTTAATACTATTATAGATCTCTGCATTGTTTATTATATTCTTTATATTGATCTTGGGTCAGAGTAACTGTAAACATCTTGTGTCACTTCTAAAAAAGTGTTCACAATTTATTTAAAAGATGATAATTTTCTTTGATATAAAAGATGTGGAGGATTTGTCCTACTTCATTTGCCTTCTTTTTATGATTGTTAATTTCCTATCCTAAGCAGTACTATCAATTTTTTTAGTACTCCTTGCCAAATTTTTTGTTTGAATAGTTTTCTTTTTTAGTTATTTTAATTTTAATTGCATAGTTTATCTAAGTTTGTAGAGTTTTCTTTTGCAGATGCATGTTTAATTGGTAGTAGTTTCTGGCATGGATATGATTGCTGATAATAAAGTCTTGTAAGTTGCATGTTACTTCCTCATCACGTCTGGACGTATACAAATGAGAATCTTTGCTATCATATTTGATAAATCTTTGTTTCTGTTTATTTAGGTCAGTGTTCTACAAGTGTCCAGCCTTCCATGTACACATTCCTAGACCACCAAGTGGAGTTCATTATCCAAATAAGGTACAATGGTTTGTATTTTTTATAGCAGTTAATATTCTAAATCTTGGAAGTTTAATGCAACATAATTCTATGCGGGACTTGAAAAGAGTTCTGAAATTTTACTAGATAAGGATATACAACTTTCTTCTATAGCATGTGCTTCCAAACAATTCTCATTGGAACTAATGAAAATAAATTTTGGTAAGGAAACCTTTGAAAATATTTTAATCTGAACTAGTTAATTTGGTGGTAGTAACTTAAGAGGGGTAGCTCAAATGGTGAGGCATGTAATTTACTCCAACAAGATCTGTTGTTCAAATTTTTCCTGGGCACCTACATAGCAATTGCTATGGTTTCTTGTTCAAATTTTTTAGGTGGAGAGCCTAGTTAAAAAAAAATATTGGTGGTAGTAACTTTCATTACCAATGATTTATTTTTGTGTTTATGAATCAGTTTATTAACCTTGTTTGTTAGTTTTAGTCTGGACTCTAGAGTAATTGTTTATGTGGCATTAATGATGCCTGGCATCTCAGCTTTATCAATTAAATTGTGTGATTGGATTGGAAAACAAACATTTGGTTTTGAGCACCAATGGCATCTTTTAACTTTTAAATGACCCGATTTTTACACCTACCTTTTAATTTGAGACAAAGTGTTGATGGAAACTTTTCAATGAGAAAACTTACTTTATTTGATGCTCCCAGTTTCTCTTGCTTTGATTATAAACGCATGTATATAATACACACACACACAAACACAAATATATAATTTGGGTCAAGCTGATTTTTGGTATTATGTTTATGCAGTCTATCATCAAGAAGCATGTTAAACCCACACCATTTTTTTGGCATGAGAAGTCTGCTGTTGTTGGACGGTTGCATTTTTTAAGGTGAGAAGGCCCTAATATTATCTTTTTATAGAGCAGATTTTGCTTGTAGTATAATTGCATGGCCAGCTGATAAAGTTATAATTAGGTAATTAACTTTTTTTATGTACTCTTTTAGTTTACTATAACTTTAAGTTGAAGCATTACTTATTTAAATTTTGTTGTAGCTAAACAAATGGACTCACAACAAAGACAAGTGCACAAAGGATGATGAATTGAAGGATGGAGCAAGTTTCACGCATGGTTTACTTTTGTGTATCTTGTAATGTTTCTATTTTTCATTTTTGAAGTAAAAATTGTTCAAGATTATAAAACTTTATTATGTTATGCTTTCAAACTTAAGTTAGAACTAAGATCTCATGAAGTAGACACATTCATGGTTTGAATTAGTTATTGTTTAATGTAATACTTATGGTTTATCAATCTATTGAGAATTACATTTTATGATTAATTTTGAATTTTTTTTTATCAAAATACAATAATGAAAATCTTTTAATTAAAAAAAAAAACCATATAAGTATATTTATCAAAATAAAATTTAAAATTTTATTACTATATGTTATGATTTAAAAGCATATTATAAGCGTAAAAAATCGTTATGGTTTATATAATATAACAAACTAAAAATGTTATCAAAATAATCAAATGTAACAGTTGAAAAGTGTTATGAAAAAAATACAAGATTAAACTTCAAATTTATAATCAAAAACTCTATCTAAATGTTATTATTTGAATATTATAGCACCTAAAAATGTGTTATTGAATAGTTTAAGATAACACCGAACATAACATTCAAAAAATGTTATAGAAAAGACTGGACTTTTAATAACATGGGCTACGTTAGCATTTTCAGAAGTGCTATCAATAGTCCCCGATAGCACTTTTTAAGTGTTATGAATACTGTTTTTTCTTGTAGTGGAAGTTCAAGGTGGTGGATTCAACAAGGGTTTTGAAGCATCATCAAAGTTGAAGAATTGTGTTTCAAAACTTGGGTTTTCATCATCTTTTTCAATCTTTCTTTGGTCTCTGTCAATCATAATTTTGTGTAGATTCTAGTTATTGTGGTGGTGTAATCTTACTCTCCTCCAACATTAAATCTAACAAGTTTGAACATCTGTCAACACTAGGGAAATATTTCTTAATCATTTTAGATTTAACATATACTTCACATTTATCATTCTTATTCACATCACAAGTAATTAATCCACATTTAACAATTATTTTAATTATATTATAACCTATATGAGAAAATCTATTATGCCACAAAGTAATAGAACTAAATTAATCACATTAGAAGAACTTGATGCCACAATATTATTGTCATTAACAAGAGTACATAGTTTGATCATCCCATCACATGAATAGCCATTTCCCATAAAAATTCCCAATTTATTCAAAATGAGTTTACGAGATTCAAAATCCATTTTGATACCAGGTTTACTCAATAAATTTTCACTTACAATGTTTCTATTGTAGGATCTAAGAATTTAAATCTAGATGCATGCTCCTCATTATTTTTCCAAAAACATAATAGAAACATAGAATAGCTTGGCTTACATTTAAACATCGGATTCGTAAATTAACACAAAAATAAAGCTATAGAAACTTACAAAAATACAGCAGATTAATTGACTCCTTCCTTTGAATTTCCTAACCTGTTGTCCTGATTAAAATGCTAGGAATTGTAAGGAATTCAAACTGATAGAACACAGCACCACAATCTTCCAAATATTTCTCTAATTTAGATCTAACAAAAGCTAGGCTAAGTCTCAACACATGAGAAGACAAAAATACGCAGAGAAAGAGAGAGAGTGGGGTGGCCTAGAGTGAGAATTTTAACAGCATTTTCTTACATCGATAACTCTTAGAAAATCACTCACTTAAGGTTCTATTTATAGGAAAATATTAGGGCAACCATAATATGGTTTATTCCATTTTTTATTTATGTATTTAATTAAATAAATAAGTGTATCAATGGAGCAATTACTTGCTCCCCAATCCAACATATGGCCGACCACATAGGGGAAAATATGTCATTTTGTTTCAAAAATTACCCAAAACCAAATCCTTATCTATTTATGTTATAGATATACTTTTACAGAAATCTTATTCTAAGTTATCCATTGATATAACCATCTTACAATAGTTCAACCCTCTAATTAATTAGTTCATAAATTAGAATGGAATAATTAACATTTTACCTTTCTATTCCTTAAGTACTATTAATCCACTAGTGAATAATTAATCTATAATCTAATTATAGATTTTAGCTCAAAATCATTCAGTTCCATAATTAACCCTTAAGGAAACTAATATACGATCCGTTAGGAAAGATTAGATTTTGTATTCTTGATACATGTTCCCAACCATCCATGATATCAAATCTCCAAAACAAAAGTCATTAGCCTCATTCTATGAAGAAACCTTAACGAATTAATCAAGAGATTTAATAAACATGCACAGGAGTTCATAAACACTCAGGATTTAGGTTGATCTATAAATGATCATCAGTTATGATATGAATTACAAGTCTTTATTATTAAATGGTTTTTTGGATAAAGAGTTTTATTCATATGGGTCCATGTCATATATAATCATATTATATAAAGCACCTTTACCGAGATGTCTTACCACATCAATAATTCGAATCTAGATTATTTGTATTATCATGATTCTTAGCAAACCGTACTTACAACCCCAATTAAAGAATTCCATAACTTCAATTTGTTGTTGTTGACTATTTTTATTCATTCATGTGATCTTACTTCTCTCGTATTAATACAAGATCACATCTTCAATAATAAATATGGAATTTTTCTGATATTTACAAAATTATTCAAACAATAATTTAATAATCTAAATATAACAATAATAGACCATTGTATTTATTTATTCATCGAGATAATAAATGTCTTTTACATGCTTTTAGGACATACTCCTAACAGTACCCTAAAAACATGAGCTCAACTATCTTGCTCGAGGTATAGTAGGCACAAAATAAATAAAGAATACAAGACTTCGGAGATGTTTCCTTAACTCTGGAACAAACAGCTCGAGGTCGTGTCACTGAGTTCTATACAGCATAGGATCTTCTAGACTGTTAGAAATACAAATGACAAAGATCAAGGTACCCAGCGTCCAGATCGCCTGCGTCAAGCCCAAGCATTATCTAAGTCATACCATCATGCTCTAGTCATACCTAGCTTGAGAATGACATCTAGCTCAGATGGGAGAATCCCTACAGACACGGAAGCCAATATGCGCAATGAATGCATATAATCGTTATATACATTTATAGATTGATGTAAAATGACAATAGGCTTAATTAGGATATTTAAGTGTCCATTAACTTGGGAAGTTATCCAATGTTGCACATTACCATTTACAGTACGGTTATCCAATATTGTCCTCCATAATTCCCTATAAATACAAGGGGAATGGACAGTAAAAGGGACCAATATTCTGTATGCAAAAACTCTGCCAAAATTGTCATAAACAATTTAGTCTAGGGTTCCTAAACAGATCAATAATAGAAACTCGTGGACTAGATGGATTTTAACCAATGAACCACGTAAATTATGGGTGTTTTTATATTTCTTTACAGTCGGTTTATAAAAAGCTTAATCTCTCTATTTCAAATTTCTAAATCCCTTGTTGATGAAAAATTGCGTCAACATTTTTCAAAATAACAATTTATATTTTGAACTTTAATTTAATTTATTTTACTAATATTAATACTAACTTCTGAATATCAATAAAATTGTCCAATTGTCTATAAAACTCTCTTTTGAGTATTTCCAATTAAATCCTCAAACTTTCTCTTATTTCTAATTCTCATCTAATATCACTAAATAATTCACCATTATTTATTTATGTTGATCCAGCCAACTCAATATTACTAATTGAGAATTAAATCAATAATTTTAAACTATTAGATGTAATTTTACTAGAGACAGCATAGGGACCATCGATCTATGAACCCAAACTATAATAAGTTCTCATGAGTTTCTTTATGGTAATAAATTATCTCACAACTTATTAATTCCTCATGACTCCACTATAGACTCAAAATTGAACTCTTGAGTTCACAAAATCAGTCAATCCTTTATTGATGACTTACTAACGAGTCAGTGCAAATTACTGCTTGACCCCTCATCAGTATTTTATCCTCAACTCCCACTAAGTTCCTTATAATTGATATTTCCATGAACATAATCACAAAAATGAGAACTCAATCATTTAACCTTTTGAACAAAGTGTTGGTTTTTATAGATCAAATCAGAGATTATACGCAGCAGAATAACAATAAAAATTGTTAATTTAATCCCACAAGATTTCTAGATCTACTTCTTCACATGCATATATATATATATTCAATTGAAGATATGAATAGAAAATTACCTCAGGTCATTCCTCGCTGCTATCTTTTTGTATGACAAAAATCCTTGAGATCTCACACCAAGATCTTCCAAAATGTTCTCAGCACACAAAGAACGAGTGTGGGCTCACTATACAAAATAATAGACAAAATCTATTTATTAGATGTTCTCAACACATGAGATCTGATAAAGTTTGGACCTAAGTTTGTGAAGAACAGTGACCTATGCTTGTATCACTATTCTTTTCTCTCAGAGAGATTTCACAATATTTTTCTATCCCTGAAAAGTATCGTTCTGAAAAACTGATATCCTATATTTAATATATCCAATATATTAAAAATAAAATATTAGTTATTTTAAAAAATTTGAAAATAACTAATCAGTTATCAAATTATGTTTAAATAATAATATTTTAATCATATTACAATATCTCATTATTTATTTAATATTTAAATAACTAAAATTGTGGAACCAAGAAACTACCCAGAGCCTCTTATGCATGTAATACAGTGACTGTGCACTGTGCTACACGTGTACCACATGCCAGGGAAGGCATGTGATTTTTCCCAATTTTTCTTATTATTTAAATACCAAAAATCCCAAAAATAAATTAATTCAAAATTAATTATATTTTTTTTAAATCAAATAATTAATTAATTCACAATTAATTCATTACACATAATTATACAATAATTATGTTTGGTGCATAGAAAAAGATTTTACTTATCAAATAAGTCATTTTGCCCATTTTTGTATTTACCTTTGTTAGTGTTTGTTTGAGCCATTTCGAGGACCTTGGACCTATAAAATTAAGGTCCAATAAATTGAAACTAAATAGTTAAGCTCTTTAATTATAATAGTTAATTTATTAATTTTGATATTTCTCCACTATAAATTCAGAATTGCACTTTTTATGTTATAGATATACTTTTACATAAATCTTATCTTAAGTCGTCTATTGATATAACCATCTTACATTAGTTCAACCCTCTAATTAATTAGTTCATAAATTAGAATGGAACAATTATCATTTTACCTTTCTAATTTACTTCTTATTCCTTAAGTACTATTAATTCACTAGTGAATAATTAATCTATAATCCAATTATAGATTTGAGCTCAAAATCATTCAGTTCCAGAATTAACCCTTAAGGGAACTAATATACGATTTGTTAGTAAAGATTAGATTACGTATTGTTGATACATGTTCCCAGCCATCCATGATATTGAATCTCCAAAACAAAAGTCATTAGCCTCATTCTATGAAGAGACCTTAACGAATGAATCAAATGATTTAATAAACATGCACAGGAGTTCATGAACACTCAAGATTTAGGTTGATCTATAAATGATCATCAGTTATGATATGAATTACAAGTCTTTGTTGTTAAATGGTTTTTTGATAAAGACTTTTATTCATATCGGTTCATGTCATATATAATCATATTATATAAAGCACCTTTACTGAGATATCTTACCATATCAATAATCCGAATCTAGATTATTTGTATCATCATGATACTCAGCAAACCGTACTTACAACCTTAATTAAAGAATTCCTTAACTTTAATTTGTTGTTGTTGACTATTTTTATTCATTCATGTGATCTTAATTCTCTCGTACTAATACAAGATCACATCCTCAATAATGAATATGGAATTTTTCTGATATTTACAAAAATTTTCAAACAATAATTTAATAATCCAAAAATAACAATAATAATAAACCATTGTATTTATTTATTGACAGGAATAACAAAGGTCTTTTACATGCTTTTAGGACACACTCCTAACACAAAGCAATTAAGGAAATCATATTTTCACTTCTCATACAGAATTTATAGATTTTATATCTATGAATAATACTCTCACCCAATTACACTACTAAATCTCCAAGATGTAAGTATGGGCTAGACCATAGGGTAAGCTTGTAACAAACAAGTAAAAAGATTTAAATAATATAATTAGCAGAATGTTATCACTCAGAATTAAGATCGACTTGACTTATGGTCAACATTGTGACATTGATTAGATTTGATAACAACGATACTCATTTATTTATCAATAATCAATATCGGTCTTAGTTCGATGTAACCAAATACATTTGATCTTATCTATTTGGTCAATGCCTTGGACAAGACATCACACCCCGAATGTGTAAGTATATAATATCGCAGATTACCAAATCAGTGAAAATCCAACGCAATGATTTAATCTTAGGACTCGTTCTTTTGAACATATAATTACAACTACAATCCATTGTGAACTAGTCACTATAATTGTAACTATCCATATGTTCGGAATTTTATGAATGTTTGTATTAATTGAATAAACATGCAAATAAAACAGGAGAACAATGCAATTGAATAAACAAAATGATTTCTACTTCTTTTATTGATAATGAAAACACGTTACATTGAGACATATGGTTTTATTAAGGGCATAAAACTCAACATCTATTTATATCGAGAACATAGAACTCATTAGCTAGGGTCATTTTCTTTCCATTAGTGAAACACATATTAATGAAGCTCCGTGCAAGTACTTTGGATCTCTTTTCATTTCTCATTTGGACTTCAAGTCCATCCTTTGCACTTTCAAAGGTTTTAAAAAGAGTCTTATCATAGGTTGCATGAATGGTGGCACAAATATCATACCACTATCCTTGCACATTTCCTTTGGTTACATTAACTTCACTCAAGGTTGCAATGATCTCAACATCAAATGTATTGGCGTGGCTTCAGTTAATTTTTGCAATGATCTTATCGCTAATTGTATTGAGATGTTTACCTTTTCTAAAGGTTGCATTAGTCTCATCACCACATGATTAAACTATGTCTATTTCATTTGGAGTTATCATGCATTCCTCATTGAATGCACTATTCACAATTAGGGTTACAATGCATTCCTCTTTGATTTCATTAAATTTGATTAAGTTTTCAAATATCTCATCATCAATTAAAGTAACTCAATTAAAGTCAATTAAGAGTGCAATGATCTCAATATCAATGGCCTCAACCCTAATCTTATTATGGTTCATTTTACAATTACCATATTTCATATGATAATCAATACTTTTACAAACAAAACAATTATAAGTATAGTCCTTGAATTGTTCATTGACATTCATCATTGTATTTTTAATATAAATAATAAATTAAAACTCACAAAAAATTTGCAGAAAACAAATTTTATTCAAATTCTTGAAATCTACACATTTAGAAACAAAGAATTTGATGATATCATTCCCCTTAAGTCTGTAATCTCATAGAGTAGTCTCAACCTCTGTTGATGAAACATTGAATCCATAATTACATTCATGTTGTGCATACCCAAGTAGAATATTCTTTGGTCTCTCGTGGTTATGTGTTCAACACAAACCAAATCTTAAAGCAAGGATTTGAGCTTTGTAGAAGATGAACACTCATTATTGATTATGCAAAATACAAAAGAGAAAGTAATTAGGATAGAGATTTTGATTATTGTTGAGAATTTATGGCTTACACTCTCTAAATCAACAATGAATAATAGAAATAAATTCAATAACACAAACCCTAGAGACTAATCAAGAATCACATGCATAGTATGAATGCAAATTTTGAAAATTCAAAGATTAAAGCAAGATATAGAAAATGATGTAAAATGGAGAGTGAAATTATACCTCCTCGATAAATAGAATCCTCACATGAAATATAATAGAATTTTCAAAGGTGAAGACATAAAATATAATGGGAAACTCAAAACGAAATCAAAATAGTCTATCTCGTATAGTTGAGATTTTAGAGAGAGATACAACATTTGAATTGAACAATTAAATCTTCAAACATGGGGGAACATCAAAAGGCTTATACATAATGAGTATCGCTATCCAAAATCTTTATTCCAAGCCTTCCCAAAGTTTATTGAAGTTTCACCAAGATTGAATAAGAAGTGAGATTTAATAAGTCTTTGAAACTCACATAAGTCAAGCGATTCTTAGTGAGTTTCTTGGAGAAAATGAGTGTTCTTAGAAAACTAGAGAGAGGGGCTAGAAAGAGAGTTGAAATGTATGATCAAGAATTTACAACTCTAAAGAACCCCTTTTATAGTGAAGGCAATGTCATTAGGCTTAACCAATAGGAAATAGCCTTTTAAACACATTATTTTGGAGCAAAAATTAGACTTTCTTGGGAAGCCTTGCCCAGTGATAGGCGACATGTCACTTGTCCATTTTCTTTGTAATTACTTTAAGCCTTGTGACGAAATGTCACCACCTAGGTTGCAACATGTTGCCTCCTCACTGCCTATGGTTCCCAAAATTACCCTTAATCATCTTCAAATGATTTCAAACATTAACGGTAAGCTTAGATACCTCATTGTATCACTTTAGACCTATAAAAAGTCAATTATTAATGTCTACAACAAAAATTCATATTTTTACTTCAACTTAAGTAAAAATTGTTAAGTATTTTACACCACCTTGTGTAAGACTACTTCACCATTATATTAAACTAATCACAACACTTTCCATCTCCCACAAACATTAGATGTCAGTTCAATAATCAAATGATCCAAACTGTTGCAAACACTAAATTGATAACAACCTTTATCCCTATCGTGTTCCTCAAGAAGTATGAAAGATAAATTTGATTCAACCTAATTTCCAGATTATGTTGCTCTGATAAGCATTGTAGCCCCATAAATAGCCTTCATGCATTTGGCATGAGTTGACTCGGAGTAATCTCATAGTAGTCTAAAAAATCCCATGCCAAATCCGGGATTGGAAATCTAAATCCATTCATAAAGGGTATCTCATAAAAACAATTCCAGTCTCTTGTATTCCACTCGACCCTTTCTTACAATTTGGGTATCCTCAATTCAATATACCTCATAATTTGATAAGAAAATTGTATCCTTTCTAAGTCATCTATCTTTAGTATGAAGTAAGGATTCAAAAAGGAAAAATATATTATGGTCGACTTATCACTCCATCCTCAATAGAGTCAACCTCTTTTCTAGATATACCAGACTCATAACTTATCAAGTCGGTGGGGATTAAAGGCTCAGATGATGATGCAACGCGAACACCATCTTGCCCCAACTCATGCCATGAATAAGTATCAACAACTATCACTCTACCATCTTCTGACATTTCCATTCTCACTAACCTTCCATCCTACACCTCAATGGTAAAAATAAGCAAGCCAGATGACAATACCCCATAAATCACAACCTCAGTTGACAGTCAGAATCACTAGTTAACTAATCCTTCCAACTATCATTTCAGCCTACCTTCACTCTAATAAAATCCAAAGTGAACCCCCCATACATATGAGCCCACTAAAAGAGCCCACAAACAATGAATCCCCAACTTTATTTCTATTTCTAAAGATCAGAACAACAAATCTCAAGTTTCAAACCAAACCTAAAACCTCACCTGTGGAGATAGTTTCTCCAACTCCTAACTTACATTTGTTATCTGTTATAGCAGATTAAACCAACTCAGCAACCAATGTCTAGTCATCTTAAGTCCTATAAATATTTAGACTTGGTTCTCACTTGTCATACAGAAAGAAGCTCAAGAAATCTGAGAGTCAAAGAAAGAAAGGAAAAGAGTACGAGAGAGAGGAAAGTTGGGGTTCTGGGATATTGTATCTGAGTTTTTCACCACTGTTTTGAATGTGAAAACTCAAGGGAGTGTGAGAGAGAAATACACTTGATTTGTGAGAGATATCTCATCAAGATTCAGCTTTGTGGATGTACTCTTTTGTTTCAGATTTGATCTAATAAAGGAGAGAGAGAAGTGTTCCTAAAACTGGATTAGGAACAAGATCATTACTGATCTTGTTCTGAACTAGTATAACTTACTGTGTTGTTTCTTCTTTATTTAGTTTTCTATTCTTGCATAAGTTTGATTTGTTTCTGTTATTACCACTCTATTCTACTGCTTAGTTCATGTTCTAACAAGAGTTGAGCTTGTTGAGTTTCAGTTTAATAAATTGGACTAACTTGCTGTTATGTTATTGGGATCTTGAAGCAGAACTTATATAGATTTTCTACAAAATCAGAGCCAGGTTTGCCGATCCATTGCAGCCAAGATCCTAAGTGCTTCCGCATCAAGATTAATCAAGAACACCTCTAAAGAACATGTCAACAATGGAAAAGTTTGAACTCAAAAAGTTTGATGGTTCTACAGATTTCGCACTATGGCAAGAGAGCTTAAAAGGAATTCTGGTTCATCAAAAAGTTGCCAAAGTGCTGGGAGATAAGAAGTTATTGAAGAGTAAGAAAGCAAAGGAAGTAGCTGAAATGGAGGAGATGGCCTACTATACAATCATAATGCATCTTTCTAATGGAGTAAGAAGGAAGTTGACTGGAGAAACTACTGCAAAAGGCATTTGGGACAAGCTTGAACAACTATACATGACACCCTCAATTTCGTGCAAGATCAACCTCCTTGAAAGACTATACGGGTTTAGAATGAATTCTTCTCTTTCTTTAGATGAAAATATTGATAAATTTAATGAGATTATTGTTGGTCTTGCTAACATTGATCACAAGGTAGATGAAGAAAGTCAAGCCATCATTCTACTGAGGTCATTGCCCATAGCCTATAAAGAAGTTAAAGCTGCCATCAAATATGGCAGGGATGTTATCTCACTTGAAGATGTACTTGGGGCTCTTAAATCTAAAGAACTTGAATTACAACTAGAGAAGGAATCCAAGAAAGATGAGGTTTACTTAGCACGAGGAAGACAACCAAAGAGAAGCTTGTCCAGTGTAACGACCCAAATTCGCTAATAAGGCTTAAGGGCCTTGATTAGTGTGCCTGGAGGGCATAATGGGATTTTGTGTGTGACTTTAATGAGTTTAATGCATGATTATGATTTAATGCACGTTATATGACTATTTGATTATTTGAGATGCATGACTATGTGAATTAGTATGCATGTAGACCTGATTATCTTAGAAAGAGCATATTTGTAATTTGGCCATTTTGGGCATGACTGTGTTGATATCTGTGATCTGTGACTCGAGACGATCCTAGAATGAGCGGGTTAGCGAAAAAGTCAAAGCGGGAATCTATACCCGGCTTGGGTTAAGCCTGGGGAGTTTAATTGAGGATTTGGAAAATATATTGAGGTTAATCTTGATGATGAGGAATGTATATTTGGTGATTAATCAGGTATTGGGTAGCGAGCGGGAATTATTAGGAACACTTGAGGAATTAGTGGGAATTTGGGTAAAATGACTAAAAGGGCCCTACATGGACAAAAAGGTTTAAAATTAGTGAGGAGGGCATTTTAGTCATTAGGCTTTTTTTAGAGATAAGTTAAATGAAGCTTTACACTTAGTGGAATTGGTAGAAAAGAATTGTAAGGCTGAGAAAAAGAAAGAAAGAAGGAAGAAAAAGGAGAGAGAGAAAACAGAGGGGTTTGGCTTCAAAGGATCGGTTTGTGGTCCTCCCACCATTTCCCTTCATTTTTCTTGGAGTTTAGCTCAGTGGTGAGCTAGGATAGGCTGAGCATCAAGGATCCTAAGCTAGACTTGAGGATTGGCAAGGGATTAGCAAGATCACATCAGAAATTTGAGGTAAGTTCTTGGAGATTTCAGTTTTACGGTTTGACTGGTTTGAGCTGTGTTTTTGAGCTAAATAGATGGGGATTTTTGGGGAAATCAGGCCAAGATTGAGAAGGAGCAAGCTAAGGAGGTCTAGGGTTCAACTCAAGGTCGAATTTCCATCCACGGTATGATTTCTAAGACCTTATCTTTGATGTTTGAATGAATTTATGGTTTTAGGGTTCATTATGGTAGATCTTGAGTTTTGGGTTGCTTGAGCTTGGGGTATGAGTTCTTGGGATGCTTGGGATGAGTGTGAGGTGTTGATAAGTTTGTTTTTGGGTTTGGAAAAGGTTTAGACAAGTTTGGGGTTGAAATGGTTGAAGGAAAATCGCTGAAACGATTTTTGGGTGTGGTCTGGCTGCAACTAGCGCTACAGCGCTAGTCAGTGGGCGCTGTAGCACTAGGCCCTATTTCTGGGGGGTGTGGTTCTGCTTGTAGCACTACAGCGCCCTCTTTAGAGAGCTGTAGCGCTGCACTGTTCACAGAAAGGAATTTTTGGGCTTTTGTTGAGGGATTTTGACCTAGGGTTCGGGGCTCGATTCCACCACTTTGTTTTGGGGATCTAGGACTTCCCGGGGGCTCGGGATTGGTCCCGAGGCTAGGTTTTGGGCTTGAGGTTTGGTAATGACTTTGACTTATGGATTTTGCTTAGGTGAGCGCTAGGGCTCGAGTAGGATTGTGCTCGAGGGGTCAGGTGATCAAGACTATCGAATTGAAAGGTAAGAAAACTATAACACCCGAGGACAGGGCATGGGCCCATAGGGTTATTTCAGGGCGTGGCCCTAGATTGTATTATGTGCGAATGTATAACCTTAAATAAATTATTATATGTTGGAATGATTATATCGAAATGTTCTATATGTATGAATATAATGAAATGAACGGCTAAGGCCGAGAGCGGCGGAGGCCGAGAACGGCCTTGGGGCCGGAAGTAACACTTAGCACATGGAGTGCTTATAGCCAGGGTGGGACCCAATGGATACATGAGTTATCCTTACGGTAAGGACCAAGACCCCAGGCTTAGGTAAGGCCTCTGGGGCGGCATGGCCGTGCTTGTTCAGTCTGATGGTTTTCCTATTTATCAGTGGATTATATGTCAGCTATATTTTATGCATATGTTATATACTGTATGAGTTTTCTTGCTGGGCTTCGGCTCACAGGTGCTCTGTGTGGCAGGTAAAAGCAAGGATTCAGTCAACCGGCCATGAGTATGGAGAGCGTGGGGGCGGCGCGTACATGTTCGGCCTGCCCGACTGCTTTGGTTGGGGGCATTTTGTATATGGCTGTATGAACTTATTCTTTTGATAGTTAACCTGGTATAAATCTATTTTTGAGTTGTAATTATTTTGTAAACCTTATTTTTGGGATCCCAGATGTTTAATACTTAATGTTTTCAATGAAACTAAACATTTTCAAAGAGTACAGCCTTAAACTCTGGTTTAGTCACACTTTTGGTTTTAGAAACCTCGTAGAGTCAGTCAGTTGCACTATTTCCGTTTTAAACTCACTTAGTAACGGCTCTAAGGTAGTAGGGCATTACATCCAAGCAGCCTTTTCATTCTCGGTCTAAATCAAGGAACAAAGATTCTAGGCAGTGTTATCACTGTGGGAAAGTTGGCCATATCAAACGATTCTGCAACTTGTTGAAGAACCAGAGAGCATCAAAATCAAACCAAGAAAGTAGGCACCAAAATGATTTCAAATCACAACCGAATCACAAAGGCAATCACAAGTCAAAGCAGTACAACCAAGAAACTGCTGCAGTAGCCAAGACCAATGATGATTGGTCCTCCGATGGGGATGTGTTTTCAATCTCTGAGAGTACTTCCAGCAAAGAATGGATATTAGATTCAGGATGCACTTATCACATGTGACCTAACCAAGATTCATTTTTTGATTATGTTAAAACAAATGGAGGTAAGGTACTAATGGGAAATGATGTGTCTTGCAGGGTACATGGGATTGGCAAAGTTGCAGTGAAGCAATTCAATGGAGAAATTAAAGTTCTGACTAATGTGAGGCATATACCCGAGTTAAGAAGAAATTTGGTGTCACTCGGCTCACTTGAAGATGAAGGATACACTTACAAATCTTCAAATGGAATCATGAAAATTGCTAAAGGATCACTTGTGGTAATGAAAGGCAAGAAATCAAATGGGTTGTATGTTTTGGATTGTGAAACCGTGACTATAGCTGAAGCAGCCACTGTCAAAACTCAAGTGAATGAAATGCAAATTTGGCATCAAAGATTGGGACACATTAGTGAATAAGGGTTAAGAGAGCTTCACAACAAGGGAGTCATTGAAAAATTAAAGCCATGTGCATTACCAAATTGTGAAGCTTGTGTTTTCAGTAAGCAACACAAGATAAAATTTTCTGCTGCAAAACACAACACAAAAGGGGTACTAGAGTACATTCATTCAGACCTTTGGGGACCAAGCAAGATTCCTACACAATCAGGTAAACATTATTTCTTGTCTATAGATGACTATTCTAGATGTGTTTTGATATACTTGCTTAGAACTAAAGATGAATGCCTAGAACAATTCAAAATATGGAAAAACCAAGTTGAAACATAAACAAACTCTAAAATAAAAACATTGAGAACAGATAATGGTTTAGAGTTTGTCAACCATGAGTTTGATTTGTTATGTACTGAATGTGGCATTACTAGGCATAGAACAGTGGTGAGGACCCCTGAACAAAACGGGGTTGCAGAGAGAATGAATCGAACTCTATTGAACAAAGTTAGATGTTTGTTGGTTAGTTCGAGTTTACCAAAATCTTATTGGGGAGAGGCTTTAGCTACTACTTGTTACTTAATAAATAGAAGTCCAAATAGGTCAATTGACTTGAAAACTCCCTATGAAATGTGGTATGGTAGAAGTCCTAGTTTGAAACACTTAAAAGTGTTTGGTTGTGCAGCATATGCACACAAATCTGATGACAAGTTGGGAACTAGATCAATAAAATGCATTTTTCTTGGGTATCCTATAGGTGTTAAGGGTTATAGATTATGTATTGTACAAAATGGTAGATCTAAGATCATAATCTCAAGGAATGTAATTTTTAATGAAGCTGATTTTCCTTACTTAACAGCCAAGAATGGTAGTTTTTTTTTTTCTAATGATGTAGGTGAAATTGACAAGAATGTCACCAAGTTTGAGCTGAAATCATTTGAAGAAAATGCACAAGATAATGAAGGGCCAATCACTACTGAAACTGAAGTGCAACCTACTAAACAACAACCTGATTTGGCCGACTACTAACTAGCCACAGACAGAGAAAGGAGAGTTATCCAGCCATCTGCCCGATTTGCTGAATTGGATCTGGTGGCATATGCACTTGCTGCTGTACAAGAAACAGATGTCCCTGAGCCAATTAGTGTAGAAGATGCCCTATCTAGTGAATACAAAAATGAGTGGATGATTGCAATGAAAGAGGAAATGGAATCATTAAAGAAAAACAAGACATGGGAGCTGGTTACTAGACCAAAGAACCAAAAAGTTATTTCATGTAAGTGGATCTTTAAGGTTAAAGAAGGAATACATGAAGGTGAACCCGTGAGATTTAAAGCTAGATTAGTAGCAAAGGGTTTTACTCAGGTGGAAGGCATAGACTATACAGAGGTATTTTCACCTGTGGTTAAATACAAGACAATAAGATTACTGCTGTCTATAGCTCCTCAAAGAGGCTTAGAAGTTGAACAACTAGATGTCAAGACAGCATTCTTGAATGGCTACATTGAAGAGGACATTTATATGAACCAGCCACCTGGTTTTCAGGTGGAACCAGTTAATCAAGAGCTGGTTTGCAAGCTTAGAAAATCACTTTATGGACTCAAGCAGTCCCCACGGCAATGGAACAAAAGATTCAATACCTACATGCAAGGAATCGGGTTTACACAGTCCAAGTTTGATCAATGTTTGTACCATAAAAACTTGCAACAATCTACTGAGGTATTTCTCTTACTTTATGTAGATGACATGCTCATCATGAGCAAAGATACAGCTGTGATTAACACTATTAAAAGAAAGCTACAGCAGGAGTTTGAAATGAAAGTGCTTAGGAAGGTTCAGAAAATACTTGGCATAGAAGTTGTTTGAAAGCAAAATGAAGAAGTGTTAATTCTCAAACAATCTAGCTAGATCAACAAGGTTCTTCAAAGGTTTAAAATGCAGGATGCAAAGAGTGTCTCAGTTCCTCTTGGTGGACAGTTTTCATTATCTCAAGAGCAAAGCTCGAAAACAGAAGAAGAAATGAAAGAAATGAAGCAAGTGCCTTATGCTATGGCACTTGGTTGTCTAATGTACATAATGGTAAGCACTAGACCTGACATAGATCATGCATTAAGTATCCTAAGTTGTTTCATGGCTAATCCTGGAATGGAGCATTGGAATGCACTCAAATGGCTACTTAGATACCTAAAAGGTACTTCAGAAATGGGACTCAAATTCAAAAAGCAAGAGGATCATATTTCTCTTAAAGGATACGATGATGCAGACTATGCAGCTAGCAAAGACACTAGAAGGTCAACCACATCATACATGTTCACTACTAATGGGAATTGTATTTGTTGGAAGTCAAAACTACAAGCAGTAGTAGCACTGTCGACTACTGAAGCAGAGTTTATGGCCACCACCGAAGCTTTTAAGGAGGCCATTTGGCTCCAAGGACTACTGCAAGAGTTAAAACTATTAAAGGGAAAGGCAACAATCTTCTCGGACAGCCAGTCTTCTATTCACCTTTGTAAGAATCCGGTCCATCATGAGAAAACAAAGCATATCGACATAACATTGTTCTGGATTAGAGAAAGAATTGAAGAGGGTGCAGTAAACTTAGAAAAGATTGCCACTGATGACAATCCAGCTGATGTTGGAACCAAGGTTCTTGCTGTGAGCAAGTTTAAAAATTGTTTAAACTTGCTCAGCCTTGGCAACTAGAAACTAAATTTATCAGGAACACTTTTCTCAGCAAGTGAACTCTTATCTGGTTAGGACTTGGAGAAACTAGGTGGAATTTGTGGAGATAGTTTCTCCAATTCCTAACTTACATCTGTTATCTGTTATAACAGATTAAACCAACTCAGCAACCAATGTCTAGTCATCTTAAGTCCTATAAATATTCAGACTTGGTTCTCACTTGACATACAAAAAGAAGCTCAAGAAATCTGAGAGTCAGAGAAAGAAAGGAAGAGAGTACGAGAGAGAGGAAAGCTGGGGTTCTGGGATATTGTATCTGAGTTTTTCACCATTGTTTTGAACGTGAAAACTCAAGGGAGTGTGAGAGAGAAATACACTTGATTTGTGAGAGATATCTCATCAAGATTCAGCTTTGTGGATGTACTCTTTTGTTTCAGATTTGATCTAATAAAGGAGAGAGAGAAGTTTTCCTAAAACTGGATTAGGAACAAGATCATTACTGATCTGGTCTTGAACCAGTATAACTTACTGTGTTGTTTCTTCTTTATTTAGTTTTCTGTTCTTGCATAAGTTTGATTTGTTTCTGTTATTACCACTCTATTCTACTGCTTAGTTCATGTTCTAACAAGAGCTGGGCATGTTGAGTTTCAGTTTAATAAATTGGACTAACTTGTTGTTATGTTATTGGGATCTTGAAGCTGAACTTATACAGATTTTCTACATCACTTTTTACCGCTCAAGAAAACTTCAAATGTAAAAAATTAAAAATTAGAGAGAATTCACCTTGAGGGATTCATTGCTTTCCTTTTCTCTCCCATTTACCCAAAAGTGAGAAGTGAAAAAAAAAAGGGATAAGCTTCATCTTATATAAAGGCTAAAAGGAGGAGTTCAATGACATGTGGTGTAATCACATCGGTTCACCAATCCCAAAGGTGAGAAAATCAAGGTAAATTTTGAGTCAAAATTTGGCCACACATGAAATGGCATGCTCTGCTTTAGTCTACACTATATCAGATCAAGCATCCAAGAGCCCATGAAGTTCCAGCCGACACTCTTTTTGGCAGTCTACCCGTTCGACAACAATGACATTAATTATCTTTGAAAAGAGTGTTTCAATAGACACTTTGGATACCAAAGCATTGAAAGTTCCAGTTGACTCTCTTTTTGGTAGTCGACTCGTTCAACGACGATGACATCAATTAGCTTGGAAAATCTTATTTCAATTGACATGTTGGGGACTAGAGCATTAAAAACTCTAAAGAATAATACTTCAATTGGGATTGTGGGTCCCAAAGTCCATATGGCTATAGTTTCTTCTCTGAAAACTACAAAAAGCAAGAGAATATGAAATAAGTATTTCCTCGTTTTAAATAAGGACCCGTGCAACTACTCTCAATCGACACCCGGCTCACTAAATTAAACCTTGCTACAAGATTTTCGTGATCAGCCAATAACTCTAATAATCTGAGTTATTTTTATATTTTTAAACTTATATTTTTATCAAGAAAGAGTGGTTTAGGGTTTTTTTATAGTGTCTTTATTTTAGTTTTGTCAAATATTAAATATAATAAAATAATATTAGATATTAGTATAATGCTAAAAAAATATGCCTTAAATTATGAAATTTTGTATTGGCAGGTGGTTGGTAAAATTTTGGACTTTTGGAAAGAAATTGAAGCTTTGAATAGTCTCAGTAGGGGAAATGCTGCAGCATTTCAGCAGCATAGCGTCTGCCCAGTTAGCTGTTTCAAGGGCACATGTGAGAGAGTAATTGGCCAACTCAGTTTTTTTTTTATTTATGTAATTTAGGTTGAGCAATAATTAAAAGGGTTTTGGGCATTAACAGTTCGTGGACCCATTGGACTTTAAAAGAAAGAAGAAAAGAAGAAAAAAAAAAGAAAAGAGAAGAAAACAAAAGGCTCATGTGGGGCAAAAAGAACCATAGGATAAAACCTATTATCATCATCTTTTTCCCCAATTGGAATAGACAACAACCAGAGAGCAAAAAGAAAAGGCAGCCACCTGGTTCATTGAGGAGAAATATATACATATGTATGAGGGAGAGCTTTAAAACGTGAAGGAGAAGAGGAAAAACAAAGAGAAAAAGGTAGAAGAAAAAGACAACTTGGAGACATCCAATTGGCTTGCCATTCTTACTCCACTCTTAGTTTTTATTTAATTTATCTTTTAAATTTCTGATTATGGATTGTTATTATTTGAGTATTTTTGAGATTGTATTCATGACCTAAACTCTAAATAGCTAGGATAATTCGAACTCTATTATGTGAATTTTCTTGGTACTTTGATATTGATGCTTATGCAATTTAATGTTTATTCATTCAAATATTTATCATGGTTAATGCTTGCTATGATTGATCACCTTTAGTAGGTAATTGGGTTAATTTTTAATTATGAAAATGTTGAAATTAATTGACACACAATTTGAATGGTGCATGTTTGAACTCTTTGATTTCAAGATTGTAGTAATATAGACATATATTATTACCATGCATAGTCTTGTGGAATTGATGCTTGAATTAAATCTTGAAATTGAACTAGCATAGACACATGTGGTTTAATTAAGAGATTATAATCATAGTTCTCAAAAGCCTATGAAAATTAATTAAAATTCTGGACTTCTAAATCACTAGTTGCTGCAGCATCACTGTCAGAGTTGCATATTAGGGGGATAATTATTCTAGTTGCCATCATACCATTTGTCACTCCTAGAGTCAATTTTCCAGAGTTGTTTATTTTATTTTTCTGCATTTAATTAGTATTCTTATACCACAATCATTTTAATTAATTTTAGTGCTTTTAAATCATTTTGTTAGAACTTAGTTTCACGATTAAAACTTAAGAAATCAGTCCTTGTGGATATGATATCTGGTACTTGTTACTATATTACTTATTGTTGACAGTGTACACTTGCACTTAACTTTATTTTACGCAACATCAATCAATCAAATGTGTCGATTGTAACAAAATGAAGAATTCCTAAGGGTCTGATTGGTTTGTGATTGGAAAACTGTATTTTAAAAAAGTATGTTTCTAAAATGAAAATCTGGATTTATTGTCTTAAAACAAGTATTTGAAAATGTGATTGATTCAAAATTTGTAAATAGTTTTTGTATTTTACAAAACTGCATATGTGATTGGTAGAGAATCTGAAAATTAAAAAAAGTAATAGATTTGTAGGATTTTAGGATATAATGATTTGGATTTGGAGAAAACGTTAAAATAATGTTTTCTATTTTGTAGCTTAAAATTAGAATTAGTATTTGGATTGAGAATTTGAAAACAAATGACCAATCAAATATTCATGTGGGCCCTACCAAATTTAAGTTTTAGAAATCATAAAATTGAATTTGGATTCACTACCAATCAGCCCTAAATGAACCAAATGTCCAAAGCCTTTTAATGTACCAGTCCACTTCCCAAGATAAAAATTGGGACAAATTAATTATACACACAACAAAGACCACCATTTTGTATGTCATGTGACATGGAAGCAATAACATTAAATGCTAAATGATATCAAATAAAATAAAAATAGGCCCATGGCTCAACATAATGGAAATCTGCCAAAACTACCAACACAATTCTTTCAACAAACCAACATAGATATCAACCAATAATCACCCAATTCCATTTATTCAAGCCTAATGAATAATGAATACATGGGCTTCCAAAAAGTGTTCAAAAAGTAACTTCTCATATTTGGTTTTAATTAACCATTATATTTAAATGACATATTTCATATTTAAGTAGTTAGTTCCAACTTTCAAAGCCTAGTAATGTTAATCAAATCTCTAAATAAAAATAATAATTAGAGAGTAAGAGACAAACTGTAGTGGTTAAAAATGATATTAATGGCCCATGGGCCAAATATTATATTGAGCTCAATAAGACATACTCTATAAGCTTAACATAGCAGTCTAAAACTCTATGATCATTTGGGTTCATGATTTATCGTCACACTTATGAGCCCAAGTCATATGTACATAGATATTCAGGCCCATTAGCGAAGTCAAATTCACTTAAGCAACAAAGTCAAATATGATTTGGAACTCAACAAAAAAAAATTGGTTTGGAACACATTTAAATGAGTTCAATATACACATGAGAGATCCGATCTACATTCCTCCAAACTTCGTACGGAAAGAATCTCGGAGGACGTGGCACTCTTTGTATCATTTGACCTAGTCCTACGAAGATATGGTTGTTCGTGTAAAACGCCCTAGACTAGTACTTAATAAAACATTCACATTTTCATTGGTTTATAAAAGAAAGTCACTTATTATAAAGGTTTCAGTAGGGGCTTGCTTTAAACATGCAAGTTGGGCCCAATAGTTTTAAAAGAAAATATCAGTTTTATGCAAAGTTCTAAAACAACCAATAATTCAAGTCCCACTGATAAGTGTAAAAAGTCTTATAAAACATAACAATATTAAAAAAATGGTGTTTTTAATTGATCGTTTTCCGTCCATAGGATGCCCCCACTCCATACACACCACGATGATAGAACTCCCCACATCACCACGTGTGCCATAGAGAAACTTATTTGCTACCTGGAAGAGAAAGTAAGGGGGGTGAGCTAAAAGCCCAGTAAGGAAGTACAAACAACAAGCAAGTAAGACACAACAAATTACAAACACTATCATTCATCTTTATACATCATAGCATCATCATAAAATTGACATCAATATCATAAAAATAAACATATCCATGTCAACATAATGCCACCATCATATCATAAACATCAGAACATCATAACAAAATCATAAACATCACCAAACATCATAACATAATCATAAACATCACCAAACATCATAACATAATCATAAACAATTCCTTGTGAACATGGCCCGCTAACTTGTCCATGCCACCCTTTGAGGTAAACAAGAGTCTCTAGTCCTTGAATAACATCGGCGTGTCCCCCTATGAAGTTACGTCTTCATATCCTTAGTAACTCGAGTTACGTCTTCTTATCCTTAGCAACCCATTTTGATGTGTCGCGTTCATCACGCTAACATCCATTCATAACATACAACGTTTATACAAGCCAACATATCATCACATTATGGCATTCATGATTCATAACATTTCATTCACACAACAGTCTTACCATTCATAATATAACAATCATAAATTCTATCTAACTTCCTTACCTCAGGTCTAAGCTAAATAAAACCACAACTTCTCAATGACCCTATACCATAATCAAAACGACATTCCTTAGCTTCACATAATTACTATTTTGCCCTCTCAAATAACTCATGTGTGCACACATGGTAGGAGTTACACACAACATACAAATATGATTAATTACACATAAGGTCATAAGAGAATAATGCTAATTCTACCTATATTGCATGCATGATCTTTCTATAAAAACTGCATGGTTGCATAATAGACATAATGGACGTAAAAGTGAATTTTCATGTAACATGCATACGTGGGAACGTTGTGTAAATGTGGCGTTTAAAACGATAATTCCATGCGTCTTACTTCTATCGTTTTAAAATTAATAGACTTGTAGCATGTTTTGTTTACCATTGTTTATCTTCTTAAAATTATTAGGTTGATTAAATCTCCCAAAATATTCTTTTTATTTCATAAGAACAATTTTATTTAGCCATTAAAAATATATAAAAGACCCATTTATTATTTTTAAATTACAAAGAAAAGCAAATGCTTCGAAATTATTTTAAAAAAAGAAAATACCTACGATTATCATGTCTCCTTAGAAAATAGCAATTTAATTTAAGTTAATAGAATTACATAATTTGATGTGAGAAAAATAATAATTTTAAGTGTGGGAAAAATATATTTTGCTTGAATTATTTTTAATACTTAATTTTATGTAATATAAATTCATATGTGAAAATTAAATAACTATTAAAAACTTTTTAAACTAAACTTTCAGCCATCATTTAAAAATCACAAGTGAATTAAATCCAACATTTTTCTTAATCCAATTAAATAAAATCATAACTTGTAAAATAATCACTCATATTATATTAAAAATACAACTTTTAAATTTTACCATAGTTTAGGTTATTAATTTATTTCAAAATCTCAATCAAATTCCTTTTATTGAAACACACTTTACATTTTTAAACAAAAATTTCAGCAATCAAATTTATCATTAAAATCACCATCCTTATTTATTAAAACCTCATATTTTCTCAAATATATATAAAAAAAAATCCGTAGGTAATTATTTGTGCAAAAACATCATTTTAAGTGTGAATTAAAACACCATTTTATTTTCACAAACACCACATATCATTAGTCATCCTTATGCATATATATCCTTATTTCATCAATATTTTCACCATTTAATCACAAAATCAGCAAGCATAAATCACCATGAATTTTATCTTTTACCTCATGCCTCATAAAATTCATACAAGATCATTCATGTTTCATAAACACAATAATTCATAAATCCTAACATGCTCTTATTATACAAATAATTCAAAGAACATAACTAACACATATTCATATACAACCTTACAAAACCTTATTCTATTTCTAATGAGTTCATGCATGCAACCCAACAAAATAATAATACAACATGCGTGAATAACATAACACAAATCTTCATATATGCATTTATATTAAACCTATCATGTTCCTATTATTTTTCATGCATACCATAATTTACTTATTCATAATATCATATACATCCTATCAAAATTTCATGGATCCAATAATCAAGATTTCAAATTATTACTATATCCAAATTACATAGGTCCTAGAACATGGATCTAACATATTGAAAATCACAAAACATAAAACATAGGGAATCTATAGACATGCATAGGCCGAAACATAGAGTATCCAAAATCAACCTATCCCATTCATTCAACCTCACAAATATGCTTATCAATATAAACAAAAATAAACAAAAAATAACACCATGAACCCTAGATTATGACTAGGCCGAACCCCTCATCAAAACAATCCCTCAAAGCCATAAACATCCCAACATCATAATATCAAGACCCATCATCATAACAACCAAAGGATAGATTCACTACCTCCTTGATAGAAATCAAAACCACAAGGTTGATTCTCCTCTTGAGCACCTATGTTTTTCGAATCCCCAACAAGAACAAGGAAAAGAAAAAAACATTATTTCTCTAGATTCAAGAACAAGAGAATGAAAAGAAAAACAAACAACAAACTTGATTACCTACACCTAGGGATTTCGAATCCCCTCTTCTTCTTCCTCTCCTTCTCTCATTCTTTCTTTCTTTCCTCCTTCTCTCTAGAAAATGGCAGCCCCTTCCCCTTTCTCTCTCTAGCTCGCCACACTCTCTCTCTCTTCCTCTCTTCAACACACGGCAGCCACAAGAGAATGGCTCTCCTCTTCACCTCATTCCCCATTTAACATAATTCTCTCCATAATGGTCCACTCAAGAGAAAAGGTAAGTTTCCTATTTCTTATTTATTTTCTTTTAATTTCATTATTTTTTTTTATCACAATTGATAGGAGATAAAGATGATCACTCACTTTCCTAAAATAATCATTTTCTACTAATTTAAATTTATTTACTTTAGAAAAAAAAAAAAACTCACTTCCTTTCCCACTACACATACACGTCCAACTCACTTGCCCTTTTCTTTTTTTTATATCAATTAATTCAAAATAAATCTAATATAAGGAAGTATAAAGTGTGTAGAAAATCCACACATGTGTACCATGCTTCCATGCACTAGCACACACTAAATCACTAGGCTAAATCACTACCTACCATGCACCTTAGTGCATTCAACCAAATATCACATAATCACATTTTTAAAATAAAAATAAATAAATATCATTTAACAAATAATTTCACAAAAATTCTACAAACAATTCTAACAATTAAATAAAACAAACAATAATAAAATAAAATAAACAACATTCAAATAAAACAATTCACCACACTTAACACTTAAATAAAATAAAACAAAAAAAATTTAATAACTAAAAAAAAAATTTGGTGCACTACAGTTCGCACTCGTAGTTCTTTCTAAATGAATGAGAGGTCATTCACAGAGGGGATCAATTGTTCACTATGCTTTGAACTCTCTCAACTCTCTACACTCTTATTCTCCAAACACTCTCGTGGTAATCATCCAATCTTCAGCCATATGACGATGAAATACATTAAGTACTCTACTTTGGGAAACCTTGTAAATACTTAGGAACCCTAGACTAACAATTAAAACATTAGAATAAAGATGATGAAAAATGCTTATGGAGAACATTGGGGAAAATTATTGACGTAGAAATTTTAATCTCTTGAATTCTTGTTTTGTATTAGAGTCATTTTCTTGAATCTTTATTTAATTTTATTTATTTTCTTGAATTATTAATTAACTTGGATTGGAAGAAAAATAGTGTTTGATAATTAACAATGTTGACCATTGATTTGGCCAACGACACGGAGTCAAAATAACGACAGGAAATGAGATGAAAACAAGAAGAAAATCAAATGAAAAGTAAATAACGTAAACGATTTATAGTGGTTCGACCCCAATGAGATGGTAATGACCTACATCTACTTAGTATTCTTATTGATATTGAATCTCGCTTATGTGATCAAAGAACTAGGGTTCTTGAGTTTCACAAGGCTTAGGAAGATTACAATTTCGGTGGATAATCACACTATGCTTTTCTCTCTGAATACAAAGATTAAAAGTTCAAAAGTCCATAAGTCCCTTCCTTGAGCCCTCCTCTTCTTATTTATAGGCTCAAGAGGGTTACATGGGCCAATGTGCCTTAATTACAATTAATATCAGCATATCAAGGTAATAAAAGGAAACATTATCAATGTAATTATTACAAGATTGCGTATCCCAAAGGAAGTAAATGAGAGTATGCGACCAGACTAGTCGCACCTCATCAAGAGACTTGACGAATCAATAATTATCTGGTCGATGGTCGAACATGATCTCTTCACTCAAAACCGCCACGTGTAAGAAAATCTTGCCACGTCATCGGGAGCCATTTTTTGGGTAAACACTTGCCCCCCAAGTTTATTTTACTGTGACCAGCATAAAGTAAATTTAGGTGACCGACCTTTCGCCTGCCTCGTCAAATCTGTCAGAGCCGTCCATGTCTTCTCGAAAAAGGCAACTAATCATGTCTTTTCGGTTTCCCAAAAGTGGTCTGACAGCTATTGTACTTACCCATGCCTCGGAAAATGACCCTTCATGATTTCCTAGGTAGCTGCCCCTTACTCAATATAAGTACCCCCTCAAAATTACTTTTTACCTTTTACTCTTTCCTCAAGAACTCTAAAGAACAAGACACAAAAGTTCAGGAATTTAGACAATCTGTGGAGTTTTTAGCCGGATACTTTGCCTAAATGTTTCAGACATTTACTTCGACATTCATTCGAGTAAGTTCCCCAAACCTTTCATTCTTTGAGATGCCGTGCAATATCTGTCTTCCCTTCATTTTAGATTCTGAGTTCTTGAAAAACTTGTTTCAGGGTAAATGGGTATGCTGATCTGCGTTTAATATGGTAGGAAAATAACACTTTGATGGGGCTGGGAATCAGTTTGGTAGTCAGGATAATTAATTTAGGGCATAAAATCGAAGTAAAAATTTGATTTTTAAGCCTGTAGAAAAACTGGGTTTTTCCTGCCCTTTCAAAGTTGAAAAAGTTTCTCCTAAAAAAAAATTTTACTTCTTCTTTTTGATCTATTTTCCAAACTGTTTGCATAGGATTTAGTGTTTTTGTCAGAATGTTGCTGGTCGTATAAAAGCTTAACTTTTATACACGAGCAACGTTATTCCAACTTTCATACTTCTTGGTCTGTTGGCCGTAAATTCTCATCTCCCCTTCTCTGTTCGAAGATTTTCATGCAAGATCCGTGGGGAGGTGAGAGGCCAATCGACGACGACCTGCTGGCGCAACTGCTTGAAGACGAAGAACAGTCGCCGTTGCTAATCCGAGAAATTCCTTTCTCTCGCAACCCTTCAGAAAATCCCTCGACCAGACCGCAAAACATGGGCTGAGTAAAATCGACTGCCCAAGAAAAGAAATCAACCAACCCTTCAAAAAATCAACTTGCTCCTCGGGCTGAAATTACTTCGACGAGCGGTCGAGCCGAAAACACTCATCCCGAAATCCAAACATAGGCCCAACCCCGGGACGTCCTTCGACCAGACGACGAATGGTACGTTGCTCCTCCTAGCCAAATTACTGCTAGGATGCTAACCAATTACCTCAGGAAGTACGAACTTACTGGGGTAACTTTATTCAAACCCACCAACGACCAGCGGGCGAACCTGCCTGGCAGCGCCTTCAGTGCCTAGTCGAGATACTATATTGAGGCAAAAGCAATCTTGCCTCGTCATCCTTTTTCCCAAGGAGTGGCCAATTATTTCGAGGTCGCTCCTTTCTAAATAACTCCAAATGGGTATAGACTGCTTTATGCCCTCTATATCCTATATAGCAATAAAAAGTTGCCTGTCCCTAGGCCACATGAGATCAACTACCTGTTCGATCTTAAATCCAACCCCAACCAAGACAAAAGGGGATTTTTTTCATATCCGTCACCAGGAATCGACTCGCATCTTACTGAGTGAGACTACCTACAAGTCCAATGTAGGAAACTACTTCCAGGAGTACTTTTTGACTACTGATCTGGTTGCCAACAACCTAGCCTTCACCCAAGGAGATAATTTCACTATTCTCTGGCCGTTTATTTCTTTTTATTATATCTGCATCCTCATTAGAAAATTAGTACTCTTCAGGTCCATGGAAACGACTAGCTCCTACTACAGAAATGGAGATTCGAGCAACATCCCTGGCCAACATGACTGGCGTAGAGAAAAGTGTCAAAGAGCTGGTCACTGAAGCCAACCTAAGGTTGGTTGGTCTTCTGGCACCTCACCAGGATGTGAGGGAATCAATGGCAGGTAGTGCCACTGGTGAACAAGTTCCCGAGCAGCACCAAGACGTGTCACAACCTCCAAGGAGGAGGACAACTGGGGTGACAATCAGGGAACCCTCCAGCACCCCACGAGCAGACGCTCCCCTGCCCTTTTGGGAAAGGGAAAAAAGAAAGTTTCCGAACACCTTGCACCCATGGAAGAGTTTTCAGATGAGAACAGTACTGTCTTCTCACTCTTAGACAGTTTTCCCATTCCCTGTCATTTATTTGACGGGGACGACAACTTTAAGTATACACCTAGTTTAAATTCAAATTTCTTCCAGGCAGTGAGTGAGTGTAGCAGTAGTTCAGTAAGTAATGCAGCGACCAATAGTTATAGCTTGGGTATTTTACTTATAATTTCCTTGTTCTCATTTTCAACTCCATTTATACATATCGTCTAACTGCTTGCAATGTTTCCTTACTTGCAAATATGTCATCTGGAGATATGCTTGACCGCTACAGCGCACCTACTGCTCCTTCGAGCAAGAAGAAGGAGAGCAAGCGACACCGTGGAGAGAGCAGCAAGGCTCCTTCAACCAAAAAGGCCCGGACTGGGGATCCTCCAGCAGCCGCTCCCTCAAGAGAAACAACCCCCCCTCCGTCTCCACTCGACCAATCGTCTCCCCCTGCACCAGCCGACGAGAATCCTATCCCTCCAGCACCTGTCGACCAGACACCTCTCGATCAACCTGGAATGTCCTGACAAGCACCGTGGTCAGCTCGACCAAAGAGAGAATATACAAACTCTCAAAGCACAGACGCAGCCGAGAGGCCATCATCAGTATAGACTCCATGGAGGTCGATCAGATAATAAACCGAGCACTGATCGAGATAGCCAGTGTAAGTTTCTTTCTATTGCTGAGCTTTATTTATTTTACGTCGTCATTTTTTGCCATCATCTTATCTCTTTATCTAGTTGTAGGGAATGCTGACTATGACTGCCGGCTGGCGCCGCACGGGGGCTTTGGTCACCCAGACCAAAGAATCTGACGCCAAGCATACTGAGGAGGTCAAGGTGCTCGAGGGGAAAACACTGAACTGCTCGAGCAAAACTCCAAGCTGGCCGCAGAGACTCAATAGTATCAGACTACCTTGACCAAATCCAATGAAGACAAAGAGAAGTTTAGGGAGTGTGCTAAAATTAACTTTCAAGAGGCCAAACAACTTGAGGCGGAGCTGATCACAAGCAAAAAGGAGGCTGAGGAGCTAGAGGGGCGTGTCAAGGAGCTCGATGAGACTAATGCTAGCAACTTGGAGAGGTATAGGGGAGCCACCTTCCATTGCTTTTATGAGTTCTAAAAGCACAATCGTGGTGCCAACTTCAATTATCTTTCTGAGCATCTGAGGCAAACTGAAATAGCCTAGTGCACTGTTCGCCTGGAGGAAGAAGAGAGAGCCAACATTCCTACCTCCCTAGAAATCACCCTAGCCATAGGAATTGAAGGCGCGGAAAATGAAGTTGGAACCACCATGGACCAGGAAAATCCTCAAGACCCTCCTGCCTCGTAGTATTTTTGTTTTTCTTTAATTTTATCCTATAGTCAAGACAATTTATATTTTTATTGTTGCACGGGCAGCTTTTCTTTTAATTGACAATTACATCCGAGTAGTAACTGCTCGTGGTGTAAAGGGATTTGTTTTTTATATTATAATACTTGCATTTTATTATAACATTTGTTCGCATTACCGAACTTAGCATAGTAATTTGGTTTGATTTCACAAAATAACAAAATTTTGAAAAATACTCTAAGTACCCTAGCATGCTTTCGCTTATTTTGCTCGTGTGTTTGCATACCTTTCGATATGTTTTTCTTACTAGATACCTTATATGCCCCCCAAGTGATTGAGGAGCTTTAGGTCCTTGGTCACTTGCCTTGACTAGGACTTGTTCGAACATTTTTGCTCGTAATAAAATCTCGTAAAAATTATAATATAGCAAAACAACACACGTAATGAGAAAATACTTGTAATAAATACAATAGTTGGCAAGATTGAAAGGCTGCACACAGTCCTTTTTATTTCTTGTAATAAATGGACAAATCGTGTCTATACAAGTGATCACTAAAATGATCTTACACTTATAAGCGATCAATCACAAAAATGACTAACCCTTGTTCATAAACTTGTAAAAAGTAAAATTAATACAAGTCAATTCTTTAAGAAGAATTGTTTATTGATAGTACTTGCGCAGGTGTTTTCCATTCCAATAACGAGGAACGAGATCTTTATTTGAGTGGGCAAGTTTGTAAGTGCCTGGATGGAGGACTTCTTTGATTTGGTACGGCCCTTCCCAGTTAGGTCCGAGTACCTCGGCGGTTTGGTCGCGGGTGTTGAGGAAAACCCTTCTAATAACTAGATCTCCCACATTGAATTTCCTTTCACGTACTTTAGAATTGAAATACCAGGTGACCTTTTACTGGTAAGCTGCTAGTTGGAGTTGGGCTTGCTCGCACTTTTCATCGACCAAATCCAAAGATTCCATCAATAACTGACTATTAGAGCTTTGATCATATGTCATCCCCCGATGCAATGGCGGATCTAGTTCAACAGGTAGCATAGCCTCATATCCATAAGCTAAGGAAAATGGAGTATGGCCTGTTGCTGTTCGATGGGATGTTCTGTGCGACTAGAGGACTTCAGGCAATTGCTTCGGCCATGCCCCCTTTGCTTCTTCCAGCCTTTTCTTCAGAGTATCTTTTAGCGTTTTATTTACTGCCTCGACTTGTCCATTTTCCTGAGGGTGAGCAACTAAAGAAAAGCTTTTGATAATTCCATGCTGCTTGCAAAAATCCGTGAATAGATCACTATCGAACTGCATGCCGTTGTCAGAGACAATTTTTCTTGGCAATCCATAGCGACACATAATGTTCTTGACCACAAAATCCAACACTTTCTTAGTCATTATGGTCGCAAGTGGCTCAGCCTCGACCCACTTTGTGAAGTAATCGATAGCCACTACGGCGTATTTGAAGCCGCCTTTCCCTGTGGGCAAAGATCCAATTAGGTCTATGCCCCATACTGCGAATGGCCACTGACTTTGCATTTGTTTTAGCTCATTAGGGGCTGCTCGTGGAATCTTGGAGAATCTCTGGCACTTGTCACACTTTCGAACAAATTCCATCGAGTCTTCATTCATTGTTGGCAAGAAGTACCCTTGCCTTCGGATTTTCTTTAATAAGCTCTGCCCCCTAGCGTGGTCCCTACAAAAGCCTTCATGGACCTCTTTCATTAACTCTTTGGCCTTCTCTTTTGAAATACACCTAAGGAGTGGCATCGAGTACCCCCTGCAGTATAGAATTCCATCAACCAGGATGAATCTAGTGGCTTGCCGCTGAAGAGTCCTGGCTTTGTTTTTGTCCGTAGGCAACACTCCATGCGTCAGGTACTCTATGAAAGGTGCCATCCATGTATCCACTGCCTGAATCACCAGAGAGGTTTCTTCTACTTGGATGCATGGTGCTGACAGCCGTTCAACATGTACTATATTCAGGGTGTCAGCATCCTTGGCACTCGCTAACTTGGCCAAAGCATCAGCGTTTGAATTCTGGTCGCGATGTACTTGCTGGAGGGTGTACTTTTCAAACTGTGCCAACAGATCTTTTGCTTTATTCAAGTAGGCAACCATCTTCAGGCCCCTGGCTTGGTATTCTCCAATGATCTGATTAACCACCAACTGAGAGTCACTGTAGACTTCAAGTGACTTTATGTTCATGTCCTTGGCTAACCATAAACCTTCGAGCAGCGCTTTATACTCGGCTTCGTTGTTGGACGACGTGAAGTTGAATCTGATTGAGTAGTGGAATCGATGTCCTTCAGGCGTCACCAAAATCACTCCGGCTCCAGCGTGGTGCTCATTAGAAGAACCGTCTGTGAACAACTTCCAAGAGGGAGTTTGGCTTTGAGGTTCAGGTTCTTTTTTCTGTTCACTGTCTGGAAGCCCAGTGAGCTCTGCGATGAAGTCGGCCAGAGCTTCTCCTTTTATCACTACTCGTGGTAAGTAAGAGATTTCAAACTATCCAAGTTCTACTACCCATTTTAATAATCGGCCTGCGACTTCTGGCTTCTGCAGAACTTGCCATAGAGGTTGGTCGGTTAGAACTGTGATTAGGTGAGCTTGGAAGTACGACTGCAGCTTTTTGGAGGCTAAAATCAAGCAGTAGGCAAATTTTTCAATAGGCGGATACCGCAGCTCTACTCCTATTAGCCTTTTGCTTACATAATATACGACTTTTTGCATATTTTCCTCCTCTCTTACTAAGACAGCACTAGCAGCGTATTCGGTGACCGCCAAATATATGAACAAAGTTTCCCTTTCGATCGGCTTAGATAGGATCGAAGGCTGCGACATATGCGTCTTTAAAGCTTGAAAAGCCTATTTACACTCCTCCCTCCACTCGAATTTCTTGTTGCCTCTAAGTAGATTAAAAAATGGGACACACTTGTCCATCAATTAGGAGATAAATCTACTTAGAGTAGCGATCCTTCCGGTCAAACTTTGAACGCCTTTGATTTTTGCTTGTGATTTCATATCGACCAGGTCCTTGATCTTCTCAGGATTAGCTTCAATTCCTCGTGAGTTTACTATAAATCCCAAGAACTTCCCTGATCAAACTCCGAAGGAGCACTTGAGGGGATTCAACTTCATCTGATATTTATTCAAGACGTTGAAGGATTCTCGCAAGTCTCCTATGTTTCCTTCTACCTTCTTCGACTTAACTAGCATTTCATCAACATATACTTCCATGTTTGTACTGATCAACTCTTTGAACATGTGATTGACTAGTCGTTGGTAAGTCGCACCATCATTTTTCAAACCGAAGGGCATTACTTTGTAATAGTAAAGCTAGTGTGATCCTCATCAAGTGGGTGCATACTGATCTGATTGTACCCAGAGTATGCATCCATGAATGACAGGATCTCGTGTCCTGTAGTGGCATCGACTAGCTGGTCGATTCTCGAGAGTGGGAAACAATCTTTTGGGAAGGCTTTATTAAGGTATGTGAAATCTACGCACGTTCTCCATATTCCATTCGACTTGGGTACTAGTACGAGATTAGAGACCCACGATGGATGAAACGCTACCCTGATGAATCCATTCTCCTTTAGCTTCTCGACTTCTTCCTTCAAGGCTTTTGATCAATCTTTGTCGAGCAGCCATCTTTTTTGTTGCACTGGTGGAAAAATTTTGTCTATGTTTAGGACATGGTTGATAACTTCTGGTTCTATTGCAACCATGTCTTTATGCGAGCAGGCAAAGACTTCCTAGTACTTCTTCAAAAATTCCACCAGTTTTTGTTTGGTTGTTGTCTCTAAGTTTTTACCAACTTTCACAACCCTGGTCAAATCTGCTTCATCGAGTTGGACCTCTTCAAGGTCCTCAATGGGTCCTACTTCTTCATCAAAATCCCCAAAGTGAGGTTCCAAGACCTTATCCTCACTTTGGGCAACACCCTATTTGGTGACACAATCACCTGATTGGGCTTGTTCTTCATTGGCCGCCTGGAACTCTTTACCGACGGTTTCCCTCGATCCACCTTTCTTCGCCTTAGATATCGAGGAGTTGTAGCACTCCCTTGTTTCTCGTTGATTTCCCAATACGCATCCTACCCCTGCGTCGGTTAGGAATTTCATGGAAAGGTGTCAAACCGAGGTAACAGCTCGCAGGTTGACCAGAATAGGCCTTCCAATTACATCATTGTACGCGGAAGGAAAATCAACTACTATAAAAGTAGTGAGTAATGTCATGTTCGTGAGCGTAGTTCCTACTGTAACTGGAGGCCTAATCGACCCCGTTGGCACGAGTCCTTCGCTAGAAAAACCATATATGGTTTGGATGCACGACTCCAGGTCCTTGACGGACAACTTCATCCTGTCCAGTGAAGACTTATACAAGATGTTGACTGAGCTCCCTGTGTCCACCAACACCCTCTTAACCATCATGTTGGAAATCTGGACATCAACGACCAGCGGATCTGATTGTGGGAATCATACGTGCTGAGCGTCGTCTTCAGAGAAAGTTATCAACTCCTCCTCTGTTTTAAGCTTTTTTAGGTGCTCGATCCTCCACACTCATCATCTTGATGTCCTGGTTGTGGTGTAAGGTCCGAGCGTACCGCTCCCTTGCTTTCCCACTATCTCCTGCAAGGTGTGGGCCGCCACAGATGGTGAGTAACGTACCTGCCACAGGAGTTGGCTGTAAAGGTGGCGAGCGTTGGCGTGCAGGCGCCTGCTCGTTTCACCCTTGAGCCTCTCGCTGAGATCCTCCTGAGGCTCATACGTATCTCCTTAGGTGTCCCTGTCTGATGAGGAACTCAATCTCGTCCTTCAACTGGTTACACTCGTTGGTGTCATGTCCGTAGTCGTTGTGAAAACGACAAAATTTTGTTGTATCTCTCTTAGAGATATCCTTCCTTATAGGTGCTGGTCGCTTATAAGGGACAGTGGAGTTAGTTTCCTGGTAAACCTCTGCCCTGCTTTCGACAAGGGTCGTATAGTTGGTGAATCTCGGCTCGTACCTATTGCCTTTAGGGTGTTTATTTTCAGACGTTGAAGGCTCATTGTTCGCCCTTTTTCCACCATTTTTACCATTCCCGTTCCCGTTGCCTTTGTCGTTGCCATTGGGTTTATCCGACCCATTGGCGGATTTGGTGGGATCTTCCTTTGGTCCTTTGTCCTTCGCAGGCAATTTCCCCTCGTTGGAAATCGCATCCTCGAGCTTGATGTATCAATCAGCTCGGTCAAGAAACTCCTGGGTACTCTTTACCCCATTCTTTCTTAGGCTTTTCCAGAGGGAATGGCGCCTTACCCCAGCAGTTAGGGCTGTCATTTTTCCCTCGTCGCCCACAGTTTTAGCTTCAGCAGCCGCTCGTATAAAACATTGAACGTATTCTTTCAAGGGCTCTCCCTCCTTTTGTCGTATCTCAACCAGCTTGTTGGCCTCAATGGGGTGTACACGACTAGCATAGAACTGTCCGTAAAATTCCTTCACAAACATTTCCCATGATATTATACTAACAGGAGGAAATTTACAGAACAACTCCTATGCGGTGTCAGATAGGGTGGCGTGGAAGATTCTGTAGCAGGCATCGTCCGATACCTTCTGAATATCCATTTGTATCTCAAACTTCTTTACATGAGACACGGGGTCCCCATACCCATCAAAGTTGGGTAACACTGGCATTTTGAATTTGATGGGGCTCTCGGCCACAACTATCCTTTGTATGAACGAAGTGCCTCTTCTCCGATCATACTCAATGTGGCATGTTCGGCTTCCCACCAGCTACTGGACAACCTGATTCAGTGCATCAATTTGGGCCTGTACAACATCTGAGATTGCTGGGGCGACTGGTGCCGGAGGAGCGTACTCATCGTGCCTCTCGCGCCTATCATTGAGCATGTCCCTCAGGTCATCATCTCTGCGCCTCTGTTCGCTAGAGCCCAGTCGGTCAAAGACGTTATGATGTTTGGGCTGCCCCTCAGCTCTTTGGCTCGTAGGCCTATTTTCTCTTGGTGGGGGGCTCCTATCCCCACCTTTTTCCTCATGCCTTCGACCAGCATTCCTCCTGCCGGAATCGACCTCATTATAGTCATGGTCGTCCCTAAACTGCGACCGACTATAGCGCGACCGACTGGTCATGCTGTTTCCTCCTTTAGCTGGCATCTCCCGAGCGTCAGGGGGAGGCCTGTGTTGGTGAGTGGGTCTCCATGCATTATTATGCCATGGGGGTCCCCTGACCGCAGAGCCTGACTCGTTGTGCCTTTTGTTAGCAGAAGGACGTTGCCCCCTGCTCGATGGATTTGGCTCATTGGCCCTTGGGCGTCTAGGGCTTCAAGGAGGCTGCCCGACCCTATTCTGCCTCTGGCATTGGGGATTGCCTTGACCATCTTGAGAAGGTGGCTACTACTCAGGATCCTGAATTGGGATGTCCTGTTGAGCAGCAGGTGGTTGCTTCGGCCTTTGAGGGCTTGCTGGCTAAGGTGGAGGACTCGGATTTGGGGCCCGTTGTGGTGGTACATTTGGTGGCTAATCTGGTTGAGAAGTCTGTGCAGCCTGTCCCCTAGCCAACTGAATGGCTGCTTCTAAAGCGACTGTGGCATCTCTCTGCCGGTGGTCTAGGTCCGCCTGCCGCTCATTCAGCTCCCGACACTGATGCTCGATTTCCCTCTGTTGTTGCGCCAAGGTCTCCCCTGCATTCTCTTGATTGGCCCTCAGATTGGCTAACTCATCCTGCAACACACTTAGTGTTGTCCTCAACGTTTCAGAGTCCATTTCTTCCTCCTCAAAATCCAAGTGTGGTTCATTTTCAGCCACATTTGGAGGAGGAGGCTGAGTGGATGCAGCGCCAAAAGTCTGTCCAGCTCTCTTGGATGTCTTCGCCATTTGATCTTTTTAAAGTTCTTGATTAAGCTCTCAATGAAAGCACTAGAATGTTGACCCTTGATTTGGCCAACGACACGAAGTCAAAATAACGACAGGAAATGAGATGAAAACAAGAAGAAAATTAAATGAAAAGTAAATAATACAAATGATTTATATTGGTTCGGCCCCAATGAGATGGTAATGACCTACATGCACTTAGTGTTCTTATTGATATTAAATCCCACTTATGTGATCAAAGAACTAGGGTTCTTGAGTTTCACAAGCCTTAGGAAGATTACAATTTTGGTGGATAATCACACTATGCTTTTCTCTCTGAATACAAAGATTAAAAGTTCAAAAGTCCAGAAGTCCCTTCCTTGAGCCCTCCTCTTCTTATTTATAGGCTCAAGAGGGTTACATGGGACGATGGGCCTTAATTACAATTAATATCAGCATATCAAGGTAATAAAAGGAAACATTATCAATGTAATTATTACAAGATTGTGTATCCTAAAGGAAGTAAATGAGAGTATGCGACCAGACTAGTCGAACCTCAAGAGACTTGACGAATCAATAATTATCTGGTCGATGGTCGAACAGGATCTCTTCACTCGAAACTGCCACGTGCCAGCCACGTGTAAGGAAATCTTGCCACGTCATCGGGAGCAATTTTTTGGGTAAACAAACAACTTAAAGATTAATCTATATGAGATTGATTTTAATATACTACTTTTTACGATACGTGCTATTGCATAAGGTCGATACCCATGATTGGCAATTGGAGTCGCTTTGATGTCGAAGAATATGAAGCGCGGGCCTTATAGGCAGATCAAAAGCTTCATCGAAATGAATTTGATGATTCATTATATCAAAGGCACGACAATGGTGGAGTGCCGACCAACGACCGTTCTCTTCACCATCATCCCACTAGTACAATTCCCCATCACCTCCATTTTTTATCTTCTACTTCATTTACCCATCACACCCACTATATTTCAAACCCACCACTGCCACAACCATACAGTGATCTATATTCCATACATCATACCCATCACACTAACTTGTATCCACTATCTCATCTTCTCCACTCAAGATTCACTGAAAAACACACTCATAGCCAACATGTTCCCACCCCTCAAATCGACCATACCCAACCCACAAGAAAAAACTTGATATCATAGAGTTGAATGTAGTACTAATGGAAACAAAGTATCAGCCCCATCCACAACGTTTGACACATTTCAGCATTGTCCACAACAACCTTCAAAGACCTCACATAGAGATTAGTGGTTGGTAAAGACAGTAGACGAAACTCCTAATATGAACGGTAATTGTAAAATCATTGGAGCAGACCACTGGAGTTTGTTGTCATCTATGACAACAACATTTACCTTCAGCCATAACGACTCCTTATACTTGGACAAAAGTGATAGTTGCAAAAATTCCCCAACAAGAAAATGAAATTGGGACAGAGTTCTTTAAAAGAGATTTTTTCTTAAATACAAATTTTTTTTATTTTTTTTACTCTTTTACGGTTCCTAATTTTTTCAATATTACGCACTCAAGTTTTCAAAAATAAGATTTTCAAAGTTTTATAATTACGAAAATACGGTTTTTAGGAAAAACAACTAAAAAGCAACTTGAAAGCAATTTGAAAACAACTCACTGGACCAACTAAACATCAACCTAAAAAAAACTAAAAACAACGTGAAAACACAAAAAAAAAAAAAAAAAAAAACCTAAAAACAACACAAAAAAAAAGAAAAAAAGACAAAACCATAAAAATATAAAAAATTCCTTAAAACTGTAAAATTGAAAAAATATATATATATTTCACCGTAGAAACATAATTTTTTAGTGAAAATTAATATTTTATGTAAGTTTTCCTTACTTAAATCTAGGCCCAAATATGGATGAAGCACTAAGTGAGGCCCAAGAACTAATGGGCCCAAATCAATCGTACAATTCTTCTTCAAAATTTGGTACGTACCCAACCAATACACATGAATATTATGTCAATTATCTTGATATTCTAACTTTTGATGGTTATAGGGAGCATATTAATGATATATTTGATTGGATGCAAGTTGTGGACTTTTACTTTGATTGTACAATCGTAGAAAAAAAAATCAAGTCAAATTTGTAGCTTTAAATTAAGGGGTCGTACTCATGCTTATTGGAGCCAAGTGGTATTTCAAAGAAAAAAAAAAAGGAAAACTTCCGATGCAAAATTGGCCAATCATGAAAAAACTCTTAAGAAATTTCTTCCTCCTAATTTTGATCTAACTTTATTTGAAAAATATTGCAACTGTAGTCAAGGAGTACAATTAGTATTGTAGTATGGAAATGAGTTTTCCAAGCTAAGTCAAACGCTTGATGTTGATGAATTTGAGATCCAACGAGTTGCTAGGTTTCTTAGAAGATTGAATGAAGAAATTCATGATAAGATGTGTTTGTTCTCTTTGTGTAGTTTATTTGAGATTATTGCATTGGCCACAAAAATTGAGTTTGAATTGTTGACGGAAAAAGAAGGCCTTCAAGAAGAATGTATGAAACCAAATTAAGCAAGAATTGTTTAATGCTAAGTTTGTCTATAAAGAATTTGGTACTCCGGCAATCAACAACAATGATAGAAGGCTTTGACTTTCTTATCATTTTGTTAAATTGTGACTATGATACCACTTTGGATTTGGGATGAGCTTCGAATGGATTTCTCAGTTGGAGTCTACCATTCTCGCAAAATTAACTCGAGGTCAAGTTTTTTTCATAGAGATATTGAATGATGTAGGAGATATATTTAACAATATTATTTATAATAGTCTAGAACTTTATCTTGTTATATTTTGTTGTTTTATTAGCTCTATTGTAATGGCTATATAAGTCAAATGTAAAGAATGTAAGGGGACATTATTGATATTTTGAAATTGAATTTTAAGAGAGTGTCTCTCCCAATTGGGGGTTTTCCCCTTTGTTGCCATGGATTTGGCGTGAGTTTTGTTTATCCAATTCAACCCGCTATATCATACATTAGTTGTGATATTTCTTGCATTCAAATTCAAATGTAACAAAGGCCTATCTATTGTTATGAGAGTGAAATATTTTTGTTATGTGATAAAAATCACATTTACACACGTGACATGATAAGTCAATTAGATTCTTCTAGAATATTTCATGTAATATTTTTGTAACATAAATTCAAATAAGTTTATATTTGAATTTAAATGATTATTAAACTGTTACAAATGAGAAGATAATTATAATATCTACATCTCACATTATCAAGTCTACCCTCATCATTCACTATAAATAGAGTTGAAGTTCATTTGTAAAAAGGACTTGAAATTTAATTCTTAGAGAAAACACTCATAATTGTTTTTCTCTGTAGTGAAAACAATGGACGTATGCTCAAGCACAAGTCTTCTTCTAGAAGTTTGTGCACCTCTAATTGACTATTTCACACATCAACAACTATCAAATTGCATTTGTTTTCTAGCCTCGGAGAACACTTAAGTGGCTCAGGTTCTCTTGATTCCTTAAGTCAATAGTTCTTACTTAATAAAAGTGACTTGTGGGCTTGGGCTTCATTAACAGTAGCTGAAACTACATAAAAATCTTTGTATGATCTTGAGTTAATTAAATTCTCTTTTTATATTCTCGTATGTACCTACATACAAAGTGTTTGTTCATGAAATCTAGTATCAACACAATTGTTACCACCTTATTCTTGTTACCACAATTGTTACAATACTTTTTTCTCTCCTTTAATCGCCAACCGAAATGCGAAGAAGATTACAACCACAAAGGCTTTGACAGCTTGCTAGTAATCAACATGTTCGTATATTATCATTACATAGCTTGAGATTGATATAGTTCATCTTTATCATCATATTTTTTTTCTTTTTGAGAAATTATTTACATATCAAGTATATTTAAGTATCGACAATGCTTTGCTAAATTTATTATTGCATTATATATATATATATATATATCATTACTGCATGCATTATACTTATATACTTGGCAGTGTTGACACTAAGAAATGTCAGCAACAATCTTCACAAGAAAGCAACAATAAATGAGAAAAACAACACCAAACTTTTATGTGGTTCTACCCAAAGGAAAAAATAAACCTACATCCACAAGTCTATTTTTTATTAAGCACACAAAGATCACTAAAATCGGAATCTAATGAGATTTTTTGCAAACCTTTCTAATAGAAATTCAGTAGAGTAACAGTGTTCAAATTTGCATGTGTTTTACAATCCTAATTCATCTATCTAAAGGAGAATGAGGTCACAATCGACCCTCCTATTTTTGTGGGATACATCATATAGCTATAATTTATACATTTGAATTTAAAATAGGAAGACAATTCAACTTCAAACTAAATATCGTCTACAAACGTGGTTGATTGATTTCTTAATTTACAGACCATTCAATTGTATTGAACTCTAAAAACAACACTTGTGCAAAGATCACACTATTTCCAGGTTTAATGATCTTCACACGACCTAGTATCTGGAGAACAGTGTGAGCTGATATTGATTTCCTTAATAAGTTTGCTTTCAGCACTCTTCTATCACTTGAGCAAAGTGATGCGGGTTTCAATTTTCCATTTGACCATAAATTACTTAGATACCTTAGGTACTTTTTGTTGGGTTTTCCTAGTGTGGTTAACAATGTAGTGGAATCATGAAATAATATTTATATGCGATAATAAGAATTATTAAACCTCGAGAATGAATAACTCTAAGAACCATAATTAGAATGAGATATTTCACATGCAACATGAATACGAATAAATTACAAATACTTTTTTCTAGATAAAGAACACGTGTAGAATAAATAGTGTCTTAGCCTTCTATCCAACTATTTTTCATACTATAGCTCGCACAAAGAAAAAGAAACAGGTGCATGTCTATACTATTTGATAGGATATATAAGAACACATTTTTGAATCGCAACACATGAAAATGTTCTTCTTACAAAACAAAGAGAACAAAGTTCTCTATTTTTTTCTCTTGGCAAAAAATGCGTAGCATCCCCTTTCCCTCATTGGTGTTATGTTCTATTAATAGAACAACCAAAGAGAAGACCTAGATCTAATCTCATTGGCTCTATGCGTGGGCCATAATCTATTTGGACTGTGGTTGGCACAAACCAGTGATCTTTTGGCCCTGTAGTATTTTATCGTTATAAAATACTATTTGTTGGGCTTTCATCATATTACTTTATGTTGTATAAAATTATACCACAAAATTAAATACGATCATATTAATTTTCAATAAAAATTAATTTTGTAAAATTATCTATATAATTTTATTTGCAATCAAATATTATTTTATAAATAATACTTTAAATATTATTCCTTAAATAATATTATTTTGTGAGATTAAAAATAATATTTTATTATTTTCAATTATTTTCTTTTAATACAAAAATTCTATATTTGTGTCATCGAGTTAGTATGGGGCAGTATGGACCTCTTAATCTAAGCTCTAATAATTTAATTAATTTAATAACTTTTAGTTATATCAATTAATTTATAAGCTATGAATTATTCTAAAAAAAAAAAGAAGGCATAACTGTTATTCTCACTCTCAGGTACGATCATCAGAAAATTCAATTCCATCAACTTTTTGCACTCGTGATGTTCCCAAGCCTAAGATAATTTCTTTGCATTCAGTCTATTACGTATTGCAAATATCTAATCAACTATATATATCTATTCTATATAATAAGTGTGTAGATAATCGAATTTTTTTGTTTTAACGGATTTTTATTTTTTTAATGTTAACTTTAACGGAATATTTTTATATTTAACAGAATATTCTTATATCTAACAGTAGTTTGTAAATACTTAAACTTAAATAAAATTAAAAAAATTAAAAAATAAAAATAAAATATTTCTGAGATATTTTACAATGATAATTTTTAAAAAATAATAAATAATTAAACAAATTAAAATGTGATATTTTTTTTAGATATTTTACAATGATAATTATTTAAAATAAATAATTAAACAAATTAAAATACGTATTGCAAATATCTAATCAACTATATATATCTATTCTATATAATAAGTGTGTAGATAACCGAAATTTTTGGTTTTAACGAATTTTTATTTTTTTAATGTTAACTTTAACGGAATATTTTTATATTTAACAGAATATTCTTATATCTAACAGTAGTTTGTAAATACTTAAACTTAAATAAAATTAAAAAAAATTAAAAAATAAAAATAAGATATTTTTGAGATATTTTACAATGATAATTTTTAAAAAATAATAAATAATTAAACAAATTAAAATGTGATATTTTTTTTAGATATTTTACAATAATAATTATTTAAAAATAATAAATAATTAAACAAATTAAAATAGGATATTTTTTATATATTTTACAATAATAATTATTTAAAAATAATAAAACTATTTTAAAAACTTAAACTCACTTATTAGAATAATATCATATTAAATATATAATATAATCTACTGTCAATTAGTAACAAAATCTTTTTTTTTTAAACTAGCAAGAAACTTAAATTTAAAATACATGTATAATATTTAATATTACATTAAACATATAATATATAATTGTCACTCCCAAATTAAAAAACAAGAACAAACATAAACTTAAACAAAAATAAATAAATTATTTAATTAAAATATGATATTTATTTTAAATTTATATCACATTAATATAAATTTAATAAAAATAATTAATAAATTCTATAAATAAAACCAAACAATATGCACGTGTATCTAGTGTATATATATATATATTAGATAATAAAAGCTAGTTTCTTTGCATGTTGGATTGATATGGGTATCACTAAATATGTATGAAAATAGGTAAAAAGAAAAATTGTATTATTACTTATGGTTTTAGATTGCCATATTTGGTCAGGTCATTAATTTTTTTTTTCTTTTTTTGTTTTATTTTCATCTATAAAACAGATCCTTATTTGCTTCGAAAAATTGTATAGTATAGTATCCACAATCATTATAATTTGTATAAATATGTAAGTTTTGCAACTTTACATTGTTCTACATAATCACATTATGATTTTCGATCTCTACAATGATTTGAATTGAATTGTTTATATTATTTCTACAACAATGATTATGTTTTGTTCAATTGTGTTATTTTTGTTCCGCTGTTGTTTATTAATTAACAATATGATCCTTACTTTGACACTCATTTTGGGTTGGATCTCTTAATTTTTCTAATTTTTTTATGAATAAGATTTCTACCATTTTATCTTTCTTTCAATGATTAGTTTATAGATACTGCAAAAACAAAACAAAAAATGATTATTTTGCAGATAGTGCATAAACCGGTTAATTTGTTTTGACCCTTTTTTCATTTTTGTTAGATATTAGATAAGTTAGTTATTGATTATTTAAAATGTAGTTAGATATTGTTTTAATAACATAGGTTGTATCTTTTCAACTAAAAAGATACTAATTCTACTTAGTTTGTATTTGTTGACGCCCTTTTTTGTCAACTTAATTTTGAAAAGCACTAAACAATATTTTAGAAAGAACACAAGAACACAAGAACTTTTACGTGGTTCAGCGGTTGAAATCTGCCAAGTCTACGAGTCAATATTATTGATCTTGATATTCTCTCAAAGTTTTTCAGAGCAATTCGGCAGAGTATTCTCACTACAATTTTGTGCATGAATACTGTTGACCGCGTTTTTGGCCAACCACGTGTAGACGTCAAAACTGCAATGAACTTTCAAGAGAAAAATACGACACAGATAATTTTATAGTGGTTCAGCCCCAATTTGTTGGCAATAGCCTAATCCACTTGGAGTTGTGATATATTTAGCCTACACTTAAGATCAGATGAACTTGAGCCAACTGAGTTTCTTAAGTGCAAGTAGAAAAATATAGAGTTTCTCTCTCTAGAGAATACAAGCTTTGTTTCTCTAACCTCTCAGAAAATGTCCCAAGAATGCCCCAAGTAACAGTCCCCAAAATCCCAAAACGAGAGAGTTTTCTCAGTCTAAAAAGATCAGCCCCCCAAATGATGCCATGAGCCATTTATTTATAGGCTCATGGATCGTACATAAATATCTCCCTTTTACCGGGTCATTTGTTCTTCCAGCAGACTTTAATTAATAAAATATAAATAAATCTAATATTACAATAATATGGCTATTATTCCGGGATATCTGAGAGATTCCCGCGGCAGTTGAGAATGATTCGGGTTGAAGCTGTTACTGATGACATAGGCAAACACCTCTCGTCGGCAAAGCACACCTCTAGCACACTTCTGGTCTAACATGACACATCTCTGGTCTAGCATAACACATTTCTGGTCTAGCAAAACAGACTGACTAGTTGGCCAAAATGACTGACTGGTCGAACAAACACCTGACTTGTCGAACAAACGCCTGATTGGTCGGACAAGCACCTGACTGGTCAGACAAAAACCTGACTGGTCGGTCATGACACCTGACTGGTCGGAAAAACAGCTGACTGGTCGGTCATGACACCTGACTGGTCAGTCAAAAATCCTTATCAGTCTGACAGAAACTCTACCAGGTCGGTCAGTTCACTTTATCACAACTCCGAAGAGCCAATACATTTATTGACTATTAATGTGTCGTTTACGGACAATGTATTGCCACTTGTCACTTCTGATTTCCACGTCATCGAACTCCAATTTTTGGGGATAACATTTGCCCCCCAAGTTTATTATACGATTTACTTGTATGATATACTTTTCTTCTAGCAAAATGTTTTTGATGTCATCCAAAAACTTCCGTCCAGTCGGTAACTTTCACTTTTGTAATAAATCCACGATCGAACTTTTCTTTTGATTTCTTCAAATTCTATTTTTTGATCTTGTTGTAGTATCCGATGAGTAGAAAAACATGTTTGTCCCCAATGCTCTTGAGATTTGTTGTCGCCTTGGAATCCTCTAGCCAATCGGTTACTATTTTTGGCCCTCATATTCGTACATGACTAGTAGGATAGCCCACCTCCTCAGAAATAGCTTGTTGGAAGTGCATGTGTATGGCCAACTGGTTATCCTCTTCTAACCACTTGGACACTTGTACATTCTTCTCCCAAGCTGCTCGGACACTCCATGCAAACCACTCAGATGCTTGGCCTAAACACTTGGACACCGCACCATCCGCTTGGACACCACGTGCACCACTGGGGCACCACCTTTCAGATGCACGCCTGGCTGCTCGGACACATCCCATCTGATCGGACACACAACCAAGCCACTCGGACACACCCCTGCCTTGGACACACAGCCAACCGATCGCATGCAGCCCCCCAGCTGCTCGGATGCGCATGCACACCTGCAGTTGCTCCTCAGCGTGCCTGTCTCCTCGGATGCGCACCTGCAGCCAGCCGATTGGACATGCCCAATCCGGCCGGAGACACTGCCAGCATCCGCTCGGATGCATCACCACCTTCCGCTCGGACGCCTCAGCTCCTTGGATGCCTAGCCAGCCGCTCGGGCATGCTAGCCTCTCGGATGCGAACCTGCAGCTAGCCGACTGGACATGCTCAATCCGCTCGGCCATCACCCTCCAAACACCATCAAAATACCTTGTTCGAATCTCTCAAAAGTATTTTGAGAGATTGATTTCTCGCAATCAATCTTGGGGAAAAATTGACTTCTCTTCTCAAAGATATTTTTTTTCCATGTAATATTTACTTTGCATGCATTTGTTCATGTTTGTTTGATTTACTCCAGGGACTCATCGTTGTCAGCCATGCTCAACAACAGCGTTTCCTACTCGATCAGTGATATATGCTCAGCCGACCAGGGAAGTTGTATCTGCTCTCCCAACCAGGAAAACTTTGCACCTGATCGGTTAAACTTTGTACCTTGCCAGTAGTTTACTCTTTTTTCTTGTGAAGACAATTGTTGCATAGCAGCTTTGATATTTTTATCGTATAGCCGAGCTGTTGGCATTTATACTTTACTTTTCTTTGTTAACTTAAAACATTCTAAGTCTTTTTAGACTTAAAAAGTCATAAGTTTTTTGTGAATAGTAAAGTCACTCTGATGTATGCCTTATATTTTTGCATGAGTACTTAGTTTTCTAACTTTGAAATTCTAGACATTTCATAAGTCCATACTAAGTATACTTTCTCACACTCTTATTTCTCTAACATTTTATGAGCATAATATTTATTGTCACACGAATATTTGCTTCTAACTTGAAATTTTGAAAAATTCCAAGTTACTTAAGCTTTGTCAAACAAGTTAGCTTAATGACCTTTTTTACTTCAAAATTTTACAAGTCAGCCTAAAAACAAATATGTTTGCTCGTGCTCTTATTGCCTGCGTTAAATTATATACCAGCATACCCCATGTGCCCCCCAATCGATCGAGGGTTGAAAGATCCTAGTCACTTGCTACTTGACTGAATCTATTCGAGCGGTTAATTGCTCGTGAAACACAGAATATATTGAAAATATTCGAGCAGTTGAACACTGTGTGAATGTATCGACCAGTTGAACACTGTCCGATTTTACCGACCAGTTGAACACTGTTCGAATAATTAACACACATGCACATTTGTAGCAAGAATCGACCACGCTGCGCGTAATCACTTTTATTACTCGTAAATTAAAAAAGGACAATACGTATCTAATAACGAGTCTTAAACAACAAAAATTGTTCAAAAATAGATGACTGGTCAGCAAATAACTAGCTCATAAACCAAATTTAAATAACAAGTTAAACAACTTGAAATTAAACTACCACTTTGAAAGCGGGTTTTAGAAGTAATATATTCACAGACGCTCGTCGTTCCACTCGCTCCTGATCCTAGCACTCCCACTCAGCATACCTATCCCTTGCTTCGTTGCTTTCCTCAGCCAAGTGTGGACTTCCACATATAGTGTCTAAGGTAAAGTCCACAGGTCCGGGCTGCAAGGGTGGAGATCTTTGTTGTTTGAACCCAGGATTGCTGCTGCCTCCTTCTCCTTGGGGTGTCTCTGCCCGGCACTTCCTCAACTTGCTTGACCGGAGAAGAAATTTTATCTCGTCCTTGAGGTGATTGCATTCATTCGTGTCGTGACCATAATCTCCATGGAAACGACAAAACTTATTCATATCTCTCTTCCTCATCTCTTTCCTGATGGGTGGAGGTTTCTTGTAGGGAACCTCTTCATGACTAGCAAGATATATTTCTGCTCGGTTGGTCGAGAGAGTGGTGTAATTAGTGAACTGAGGCTCATACTTGGTTGGCTTTTCATTTGAACTCAACTTTGCGTTCTTTTCCTCATGGTGGTCAGACTTGTTATTTCCACATTTCTTTCCATCATTCACTACAAGAATTTTAGTCTAATATAACACCTAAAAATCACAATTTTAAAAAAACACTATTGTTAAATAGAAAAATTAGGCGCGCTCTTGGTACAGTAAATTTTAAAGCCCGCCACTAGCTTTTCCATCTCCCCCTCTAATATTCTATTAGCCCTAAAGTATCTCTCTCTCTCTCTTGTATCTTCTTCTTCACAAATCAACCCTAACCGCGTTCCCCTCTCTGTCTCTTTTTCTCTCCCTCTAAAAATAGCCACACACACTCCAATCTCTTGCCTTCTCTCAATTTCTCGTTCATCCCACTCACAGTGACTCTCTCTTTCGCTCTCTGGTTTGGAACCATCGTTCACCGACCTCTCTCTCTCATTCTCTTTCAGATGTGGGTGCTAAGGATCAATGATGAAGGGTCCCAGGAAAGGGTTTTGGGACGATGATGAAAAGACGCAATAAGGGGCGAAGCAGATGCTCCCCAAAGTGCTTTGACCATTTCTTCTCCCTAGCGCGAACCAGAGGCCTTTCCTCCATGGGCGATGGGCAACCGAGTCTGTCCATTATGTGAAGTAAGGTAACTTTAACCCATTTTTTTAATTTATGATATATGAAGTATGATTTATATGTAAACTAAGGTAACTGAGCCTGTCAATTTTGATTTTTTTTGTGTTGATTTATGGATTTGAAAGTTTAACGGCGCCATTCACAAGGGTATGCCCCACAAGTTCTACCATGGCTGAACTGGGCGTGTCTGGAACATCACCAAGCGCGCTATTGGCATGGAGGTTAACAAGCAGGTATGTTTACTCTGATCTGTTTGTTTTGGCCGACTTTTACTGTATAGAAATGGTTTTTTATGTATGTATGTATCTATGGGATTTTGTTAATTTTCTTTTATTTGGGTGGGTTGATGATGATTGTATATTCGATGACTGAGAAAAGGTGAGCTATGGGCTTAAGTGGATTTCGTCAATTGTTTGTTGTGGGTGGGTAGATTTGAATATTTTCTTAATATATATATATATATGTGTTTTAGTTCAAGTTCTAACCTCAATACTAAATATTTGTTAATTTTCCATCTTTGTTTAGCTAGCTACATATTTGGTGTAGTCTTGTACATATTTATGGTTTAGCTCTAGTCATTACCCAGTTGCCATGCTGATTTGTGTAGTGTGCCCCGAATGGTATGTAATATGCTGACTGACTGTAGCTGTTGATACACTGTTGATATTGAATGTAGGTTGGGAACCGCATCATTAAGAAGAGGATTCATGTTCGTGTGGAGCATGTCCAGCCCTCTAGATGCACTGAGGAGTTCAGAAACAGAAAGTTAAGGAACGATAAGCTCAAGGTCGAGGCCAAGTTGAAGGGTGAGGCCATCAGCACCAAGAGGCAGCGAGAGGGTCCCAAGCCAGGTTTCATGGTCGAAGGAGCTCAGTTGGAAACTGTTACCCCCATTCCTTACGATGTTGTCAACGATCTCAAGGGTGGTTATTAGATCTTTTTATGTATTATTTTTTCTTCTCAATGTTCTGTTCTTGTTTGGTTTTGATTTTGTTTTCAAGACTACCAATGGAAACGTTTCCTTAATTAGTTCAAGTATTCGAAGCCGTTGTTAGTTTTCATATTTTGAATACTATTCTAAGTACAATTTTGTTTTAAAAAATTTATGTGCTATTTTTGTTGTGTACAGAAATATTCCAAGAGTCCACGATTTTCGGTTTATGAAAGACAAAAAGCAAGAGGCATTCTCATCTTTCATGCACTACAAATCTTATCTTTCACGCAAGGCACATAACCTCACGACACCAGGTCTTCATGGCAGCTCACCTCACTAGTCATGGCATCAATTTGGAAGGACACCTCAAAGCTTCACAAAAGCCAGATGGCAGCAAGCAGTAGGCACAACACCTCAGTATCTCACGGCATCAGGTCTTCATTTATTAAGATTTTTTTGAATAAATTTATGAAGTCAACTCTATATTCGCTTAGGTATATACATGTAATACTGTTTCTGAGATATCCTTTTATGAGTTACATCTGTCTATAGAGTAGAGCGAATATAGATATACTGTAATACTGACCTTAAACCTCCTCCCTGAGCTTCATTGTCTATAGAGTTGAGTGAAAATTTCTGAAGTCAACTCTATATTCGCTCAGGTAAAACTTTTTTTCCTAATTTCATTACTTTAAAATGTAGTTTTATTTTATGAATAACATTCAACCCAATAGCCATTGCTTGATTGTTCTGTTGTTGTATATAATTATTGCTACTTGTTGTGGAAGCACCACTCAGATATTAAGTGATATTATGCAATAAGCACCACTCAGAAGCTTTGATCATGTTTTTTTATTTTTTTTATTTGTCATATGTCTAACAAGTTTTTTCCACTATTGATACATGTACAAGTGTGCAAATTTGTAGGTTGAGTATGAGCTATCTAATAAAGAAGCAGTTATATCAAAGATAAAATACAGTCTATTAGATTCACTAAACTAACATACATACAATTTAAATTTGCAATGCAGCTAAAGCCAGTACAAAAAAGATGAGCTATCAATGAAATGAAATAAAATCTATTAGTCTCTCGTCACTCTCTTTGGTTGAGCCGCTGAAGCACACATGATGATGCCCCTGCTGAAGCAAGAACCCAAGCAACCCAGCTGCTCAAGAAGCCATTTGTCTATGAGTTTTCTTTTCTTTTTATGTTTTTAGATTTTAGTTTAATATCAAGAAACATTTTGAATATATCAATACATATATTTGTTTGTGTTGGAATTGTTTCTAATGGAGAGGATATAGTGAGAAAAATTAGAGAGGTTGTAAGCATTAGAATACAAGAAAGACCAAAGAGCTTTTATGTGTTAAGAGAGAAACTTTTGAGAGCACCAATGTTGTTATATACATATGCAGCTAATGATGTTGGGTATTATGGTCTTGCAGCTAAGCTTCTATGGAGGGGTGCTGAGTGTTGGAATTAGTGTTTAAAGCTTTTGGGCATTGCTGAAGCAGCAGAAGCATCAATGGATTCTGACCAGTTAAGCTCTGGAATTTCAGATTTTGATACTCACTTTCAAGGCCTCATAGTTTAGAAAAAGGTCTCTCTCTCTCTCTCTCTCTCTATATATATATATATATTTATATAACTGTAGTTCTGTAGCATATGATGCAAAAATAAGTAAAAAAATATTGAAGTATTGTGTGTTGATGATGCTGCTGTGATGATATGTGTATGCGTGTATATAATCTTGCTCCATGGGTTCTAGTTTTTTATTTTTTATTTTTGTCAAGGTGGTTTCAAACTTGTTTAACTATTGATAAGTATTAGTTGCAAAAAAAGTTGCACCATTTCAACGTTAAATCTCAAATAAGATTTTGTATCTTTCAAAAATTTAATTGGACTTGTAAAACTAATTAAAATAAGTTTGTTGTTGTACCTTTATTCTTCAGTTATCGTTTCCTCAGCACAACAACCTTTTGCAAAAGTATTGGATCCAAATTCAACTACTTTCCTTTTTTATTTTCTCTTGTAGTAAAACATGTCCTTTTTGAAGCTCTCCCTACTTTTGTTCTTTGGTGTTTTTGTTGAATTTCAGATAACAACTATGCAGTATTTTTAAAATTTATAATTGCTTTGCCATTTGATTTTCTTCTGCTGTATGTTTTATGAAGACAACATTTGAGGATGTTTTCCCTGTGCAGGCAACAACTGTTGAGGAATATCTACAGCAGGTACGTTAGTCTTAAAATTGTTTGCATTTGTGCTTGTTATCCTTTATTTTTTGTTTAAAAGATATTTTTTGCTTTCTCTACTTGCTCTGGAGTAACTATCCTTGTATGTTACTTTTGTTAGAGTGGTTTGAATGTGTTGGCATAATGTTATAACCAATTTAGCTACTTAAAACAATTATTCGAATTTTTTAAAATACAAGTGTTTATTCAAGCCATTGGTACTGACTGTTGGCATGTGAATTAGTTTTATAGTCTCTTTCTCTCTCTCACTCTCCTCTATAATATATATTTATATTTTGTTAAGAATAGAGAATCATTCAATATATAGCTGCAAGCAAGCCTGAAAATTTAATTGATTATGAGAAAATAGTTGTTCTTCTAACAACTTGATATACTTTGGCCATGTTTGTGACTGATAATGATTTCTTAATCATACCTATGCACCAGGTGCATGAAATGGAAATTATTTCAGCTGTCCAAGAAGCTCAAAAGGATAACCTCAGATGTTTTAATGATTACATGTTGAAAGTGTTGGAGGTTAGTATGACATACAGGATATGCAGAATGTTACCCTAATCAATCAATCAATGATATTGTGAGCGCACATGTGATGAATAATATTTGGTTATTAATCTAATATATTTTAAATTCTTTTGATGTTTTATAAGGTGTTTATATCATTGAGCTGAATAATGAACAAATTATAGATAGATTATGTGTGCATAAATATATTCTATGCAGTGATTATCATTGCTGTTGAGCTTTGATCCTGATGGTTTTTAAATTTTAATGCTCTGTAGGAGGATTGTTAAAGAGAAAAATGAGATAGTCTTCAAAGCTTGAGTCAAATTTCCACATTACCTAGAACCAACATGATAGTTAGCAGTAGTGGGGGTGCTCGCTCTGGTCAGATAATGTCGATGACTTCTAGCCCTCAAGCTTCATCTGGTGCTTCTAGCATGCAGCTTGTACCTCTTGCTAACAATCCTATCCTTGAGAAAAAGGCAGCTGTCTATGCTGAAGTTGTAAAGAATCTGAATGATGCAAGAGAACGTGGATTACCATTTAAAGTAAGTTGAAACAATTTTTTCCCTGTGTTCAATCGATCTTATTATATATTTGATTCCTACCATTAAATGAAAGGCATTTAATCTTTAGTGGATTGTTAATTTTAGTTTTTTGACAAATGACTGAGTTGCTGCTTTGAATTGTGAAGTTTTAGTTTTTTGACAAATTACTAAGTTGCTGCTTTAAATTCTATTTTCACTTTATGAAAAAGACACCTTAACGGAGTGATGCTTTAGAGATTGTTGTCAAGTTTTGTTTATGCTGAGTGTGATAAGTACCTATCTAATGGTTGTTGTTAGCATGCGATAGCTTTCAAGGGTGCTTATGTCTTTAATTATTGGTGCAAGGCGCCATCTTGAGCGGGGTCATGAAAAATATGTAGTGGATACTATCCAAAGTCATCATGCCCAGGTAATAACTTAATATTCTACCATGACAGTTTATTGTTGCCTAGCAGGATTTTAATATTTTGGGAATGATTTTTCCAATGATGCTTAGTGTAGCCTAGATTCTAGTAATTCTGTAGCTTTATTGATCCTTACTTGCTCATGTCTTATGCTCAAAATTTTTCTTCTGCTATTGTGTTTTACATTGATTTAGGGAACTTGCTATTTTGATATATTTCTGATTGTTTTACTTTTTTCTGGTCTTCTTCTTCTAATGTCATGATGTGCTCATACTACTTGGGCAGTAGCACTCTTTTGGACATCCGAACCTTTCCTTTTAATGCTAAGGCATTTTTCTTTTTCATTTCTGGGTGATTAAAAAGTATGGTGGCAGAGGGTGATGACTACTAGCATTCTTTAATTTAAGATATTTTAGTAGAATACAATATGATGACACTTGGCTGAACACGAAGAAATTGAACCTAAGTTCTTGGTTTATTTATAGTAAAAAGGTTTCATGATTGGAATTGGTTTATTCCCTAAAGCCACTGAACTGATATTCTATATTACAGCAGAGTTTTCAAGGGTCCCTGAAGACAGTATTTGGAAATCTACAATAAAAATGGCAAATCCGTTACTCTTGTTATTTGGAACTTTATATTTGATCTAATTCTAGTTCATGTGTCTATGCTATTGGGTTTTCTTTATAAATTAGTTGTTGTATTGTACATATATATATTTATATGTTTGGTTGGTGTATCATTTGCATTTTCATTTCATAATCATAAAGTGTTTGAGCTAACTTAATGAGTATTTTACCAAGCATAAATCTTCAATATTTCATGCCTATGTGCTGTAGTTAGTGTAATTGCATGGCCATCTTATAAAGTCGTAATGAGGTTATTAACTTTCTTTCTTTTTGTACTCTTTTAGTTTACTATTAACTAAGTTTAAGCATTAATTATTTAAATTCTTGTATAGCTAAGCAAATCAACCTCACAACAAAGACAAGTGCACAATTAAATGGATGATGAATTGGAGGGTGGAGCAAGCTTCATGGTTTATTTTTTGTGTATCTTGTTATGTTTCTGTTTTTTACTTTTGAAGCAAAAGATGTGCAAGACTATAGAATTTTATTATGTATGCTTTCAAACTCAAGTTAGAACTAAGAACTTTTGAAGTGGACAGCGTCATGGTTTGAAGTAGTTCGTCTTCAAATGTAAAAATACTCATGGTTTATCATATATATTGAATATTTTAGATTTTTTGATCTATTTAATATTATACTTGTGAGCAATTGTGATATTTTTAATAAAAATACAATAATAAAAACTTTTTACAACAATTAAAAATGCACACTACAAAATAACAAAATGTTATTACTGGGAGAATTTACAATAATTATGGTTGTTTTGTATAATATATTATAATTGGGACAAAAAGTTATGATTTATATAATAGAATGAACTAAAAATGTTATAAAATGATCAAATATAACAATTTTCATAACAGTTGGAAAGTGTTATGCATAAAGTATAAGATTAAACTTCAAATTTATAACTAAGTACTCTAACTAAATGTTATTATTTGAATATTATAGCAACTAAAAATGTGTTATTGAATAGTTTAAGATAACATTGAACATAACATTTGAATACTGTTATAGAAAAGACAGGACTTTTAATAACAGGGGCTATGTTAGCATTTTCAGAAGCGTTATCAATACTCCCGGTTAGCAGTTTTTTAGTGTTATGAATACTGTTTTTTCTTGTAGTGATTCTTAGGAGGGTCAGTTGATCCGCCCGGATTTTTTATGTCATTCTCCTCTTTCTCGATTGCATCATCCAATTTCATATACTTGTCTGCTCGGTCAAGAAATTGTTGAAGTGCTGAAATTGGATTTCTATGTATGCTATCCCACAAAGGGCTCCGATAAGTTATCCCAGCGGATATTGCAACCATCTTCCCCTCGTCTCCTACAGCAGTTGCTCTATTGGCTTCTCTCATGAATCTCTGTATATAATTCTTTAGAGACTCATCTTTTCCTTGTTTGATATCTGCCAAGTGATTTGCATAAACTGGTGGAGTCCAGGCAGTGTTGAATTGTCTACAAAACTCCTTCCTAAATGCTTCCCAAGAGGTAATGGAGTTCGGCTTAAACTTCCAATACCATTCCTGGGCGGTATCTGACAAAGTAGTCGGGAAAACTCTACACCGATAATCGTCACTTACTCCGAGCAATTCCATCTAGTCCTCAAATTTCCCAACATGTCTGATGGGATCTGCCTTTTCTGTATATACTGGCAGAATTGGTGCTTTATATTTTGCCAAAGGCTGGGCTGCTCTAATCCGGGCACAAAATGGGCTGCCACTCTGGTGGTCTATCGCATCTATCTCGGAAGGTCGTTTTGACAAACCTTGCACTGCAGCTATTAGCACGTCAAGCTGGGCTTGGATGGTTGGTGTAACTGATGAAGTTCCAAGGTCTTGACCGCCTGGTCGGACATTACCATCTGGTGCATTGTCGTCAAGTATTTCTACTTGACTGGCAGGGCGGTTCAGATTTTGCCCTTCGACCGGGACGGTCCTCCTCTTGTTTGTGATAACGTCCCTCGGATCCTTCTGGGAAGCATTCTCTCCTGCCCGATCGAACACCGTACCTTTCAATTTTTCAGAGGGCTTACCACGCGGGACTTGTGCTCTCCCACTACGCTGTTTGCTGGGGTGCAGTGGAGGCCTTTCGGTATGCCCCGGGCAGTCTTTTCCTCCTTGTTGGTCGTTGCCCTCCTTTTCCTTTAACTGGTCGGTGTGATGAATATCAGCCTCATCACGATCATGCCCATCTTTGAATTGTGAAGTCCTCTTATCTCGAGGAGTCCTGGTCTGATCGTGCCTGGGTGGAGTCCTTTTACTGCCCGATCGGTGACTTCCTGATCTCGAAGTTTCTGATCGTTGGCTCCTGGAGGGGGTTCTAGAGTGCTCCCTTTGCGTTGAGGCAGTTCTGGATCGGTCCCCATCATCTTCCCGACCAGGGGGGTTACTCCTGATTCTGTCCGGTCCACGAGAATTAGCTCTATCAGTGGTCCTCCGATCAACATTATTATTTCTTGCTCCCTGGGAGGTTGCTCGTGTAGGGGCTTGAGCATTTTCTTGGGCCAATTAGGTAGTCGCTTCTAGAGCAAGTGCTGCTTCATAATGTCTCCAGTCGACTTCCTCCTGTCGCCGTCTGAGCTCTTCACTTCTGGCCTCCATATCGCGCCTTTGCTGCTCTAACACAGCTCTCTGCTTGGCCATCTCTTCGGCGAAAGACTCCTGCCGAGCATTGAATTGCATCATCTCCTCTTGGAAAGCACCTATTGCTTTCTGGAGTTGTTCAACTTCTGGAGTGGTCTGCTCGAGAAACACCCTGGGCTCAGTCTCTGGGTTCTGCGGTCCAGGATCTTCTGATCTAGCAGGCTCTTTTGACGTGCCTAACTTTTTGGATGCCGCATTGGTATTCTTGGGCGCCATTTTGATATGATAGTCGTGTGTTTCTTCTCTTCAAGCTCTCAATGAAAGCACCAAAATGTTGACCGCGTTTTTGGCCAACGACGTGTAGACGTCAAAACTGCAATGAACCTTCAAGAGAAAAATACGACACAGATAATTTTATAGTGGTTCAGCCCCAATTTGTTGGTAATAGCCTAATCCACTTGGAGTAGTGATATATTTAGCCTACACTTAAGATCAGATGAACTTGAGCCAACTGAGTTTCTTAAGTGAAAGTAGAAAAATATAGAGTTTCTCTCTCTAGATAATACAAGCTTTATCTCTCTAACCTCTCAGAAAATGCCCCAAGAATGCCCCAAGAATGCCCCAAGTAACAGTCCCCAAAATCTCAAAACGAGAGAGTTTTCTCAGTCTAAAAAGATCAGCCCCCTCCCAAATGATGCCATGAGCCATTTATTTATAGGCTTATGGATCGTACATAAATATCTCCCTTTTACCGAGTCATTTGTTCTTCCAACAGACTTTAATTAATAAAATATAAATAAATCTAATATTACAACAATATGGCTATTATTCCGGGATATCTGAGAGATTCCCGCGGCAGTTGAGAATGATTCAGGTTGACGCTGTTACTGAGGACATAGGCAAACACCTCTCGTCAATAAAACACACCTCTAGCACACTTCTGGTCTAACATGACACATCTCTGGTCTAGCATAACACATTTTTGGTCTAGCAAAACGGACTGACTGGTTGGCCAAAATGACTGACTGGTCGGACAAACACCTGACTTGTCGGACAAACACCTGACTAGTCGGACAAGCACCTGACTGGTCGGACAAATACCTGACTGGTCGGTCATGACACCTGACTAGTCGGACAAACACCTGACTGGTCGGTCATGACACCTGACTGGTCAGTCAAAAATCCTTATTGGTCTGACAGAAACTCTACCAGGTCGGTTAGACACAACTCCGAAGAGCCAATACATTTATTGACTATTAATGTGTCGTTTACGGACCATGTATTGCCGCTTGTCACTTCTGATTGCCACGTCATCGAATTCCAATTTTTGGGGATAACCAATACAAATGAAAAATATCAGGCTGTTTATAGACCCGGGTACGAGAATATCTTCCACTGATTCAAGGAAGTTCAATCAATTATTTAAATTTGAACTAAATGTAAATAAATACATTAATTACATAATATTCCATGATAATAGGTTTTAATATCTAATAACAACAAATCCCTAAGGGATAGGGATTTCCTAATAGTTGCCGTGTGCAAAACGTGTTGCTAATCTCGAGTGCAAGATTAACGCGCTTTCGAGATCGACCAAGACAACAAGCTCATTATTCCAGTTAGCCTCCTCCTCACCTAGCAGTTTCGTCGAACTCAATCTTCGGAGACCAACGCCTTCGAGCTTGCAACTAAGGCTCGAATAATACCCACACGCTTCAAAGAAGATTCTTTCTTTCCTGCTTGAAACTTAAGCTCGTATCTTTCAACTTGTGCTCCATCGCCAACAAATCAATAATCATGTCAGTTTATACAAGTTTTCAGCCAATGCTTGTAATTTTTGAGCTTACATTTTACGAGCCTACATTTCGAAGCTCATTTGTTCATTCTCAAAATTTGGGCGTAACATTTTGCCCCCTCAAAAGTGTTGTTTCGAATCCTATGAGAAGGAAACTTTTGAACTTCACTTTCAAACAACGTGCCCACCTACCTCACTCGAGAGCGGACATGTGTCATTAAGAGATTACACGTTGAGCGTACTCGAGTACCTCCCTATTCTGCACATGTCCTTTCCTAACCAATGGCCATTGATTTTGTCGCTATTTTCCATAATTAAATATGGTCCCTTGGATCATCTTTTAATCCAAACCAATGGCCCAGATCCTTTCGACCTTTGACATCCCCACTGGGGTGTATATATATACACCCTCTTCGTCACCACCATTTTCATTTTCACTCATCAGAAAGCACGAACCAGAGTGAAAAAATAAAAAAATCAAGGTTTCATTTGCATGTTCTCTAAGCCAAAGAAGCAAAGCAATTCCAGTACCTTCGGCTCTGTGGGATCATTCCTGCTTCCCATTCTCCAGTCGACGATCTCTTCGTTCCCGCGAACAAATTTGTGTAAGTTTTCTGATCATTATATATATTTTCCATTTTTTTACGCGTTTCATTTGTTCCTGAGAATAGCCTTCTGGTTTTTACTAGATTTTGAAGGATTCACCCTTGCATTAGGCAATTTTTTTTATTTGGGTAGACTTGGTATGATTAGAATCACAGTTTAGACCACAAATTTTTTTGGTAGAAACATGTAAAAATGGTGCTTTTCATAATGGGGTATTTTGGTCATGGGTTTCATGTAGCTTAAGAAATAGGGTTTCAGATTAGGGTTTTAATGCTCGTATTCTGAAAATATTTCCTTTTTGGGTAACTGCCAACTTTTTTCTTGGAAATCTGGGATTCTTTTAAACTGGTAATAACTACCCCACTCTCGCGTGGGTGCACTCTCGATGCCTCGAACTTTACAATAGTTCAAGGTGGTCATTCAAATTAACCTCGCCCTTTCGAGCCTTTAGGCTCGATTAAGGCAATCTCGTTATCTCGAGCTTACAAATTTGAGTTATCAAGATAAATTTTCGCACTCTTTAAAATTATGGGCCTTCACCTTTTTATTTCTTGTTAGATGTCGCAGTCTTCGGAGAATCAGTGGGGGCCTGAGCCTGCCATTCCTTACTACCCGCCATCTCCTCGACCTAAGTCTACACTCTCCTGAAATCAGAGGCTCATCCGGGAGCACAAAGAAGATCTCGAATGAGAGGACATTCGAATCCACCTTCGATGCCAGATTGACGAGGTCGAAGAAGGAAAAAGGAAACGACTTTGGTTTGCTGCATATCCAAATCCTGACCACGAGATCTGGCCAATCCCCCTAGACCCCAACTGTAGAGTCACTATAGCATATCCTCTAGGCGAGATTTCATTCACCCTAATGGAGAATATTCCAAAACAACCAACCACCTGCAAAGCCATTTCAATCCCCACCTCGAAGGAGGATTTTTTTTAGGTTGAGCACTACCGTAGCTCAGTCACTTCCACCAACCATATCTCTGAGCTGCTGGCCCTCCACGGTCTAAAGCTATCTGACCAACTGATGTGCTGGTCTGCAACGTCCAATGAAATGAGTTGCTACACTCAGGGAGATGGTAACCCGATCGGATGGTCAAGCTCACTGCCTAGAGTCGCGAGCACATGAAGGTCGGGGCCTTGCTGCCCCTAAAGGATTACTTGAAAAGTTTTTGGGATTATGCTGGTCTCGCCTTTTTCCAACTCTAGACCAACTTTTTCAGAGTTTTATGAGCCCTAAGGTCATTGTACCACGAAATGAAGTGGGACAGGCCTTCGGCATAAGAGATCTTATACCTCTTCTGTCTCAAGAGCAACCCCTCTTGATCCCACGGAGGAGATGGGTTTTACTATTTATCGAGCTACCCGAAGGAGAAGTGGTTGTTCGAAGACATTCCAAACCATCCTCTGAATTTCAAAACAATCTTCTTCTGGATAGATGGGCTCGCTCCTTCCCAGTTCTATTCCTTCCAATGCATTTGTAAGTAATTCAACATGCTCATCTTTTCTTTTTTTCCTTTGATCTATTGAGCTCGAAATATTTATTCAACTCTTGCCTGCAGCCAACTATCACCAACCTACTCCAACAAAGGCCATGAAGGAGCACAGGGAGGCAATCCTTAAGCTCCCTTATGGTCAAATACCCCTCACCTATCTCCTCCATGAGGACAAGCTTCGGGCCTGTGGTCTCTTGGGCGAAGGCGAGTCCACAAACGACTCGGGAATTTGCAAATATGCGAGGTGGGAAGACATGCCCGTGCCCACTACCAAGCTTCCCATGAAAGGTAAACACACGGGCCCGAGCTCGCGTATCCCCAGATCTTGCCTAATCGAATCCTCGGGCTTAGGTAATGAGGCACAGGACGAGGCCTCAGTGGGTTCGTCAAGAGGTAAAGTTGTGCTCGAACAATCTATGTGGTCTCTCTCTCTTCTCAAATATGAGCCTGACGTGATAGTTCTCTTTGAGGACCCCAGGAATAACTTCTTGGCATGGCGAGGGTAGACCTTAGAGTCCATAGGTTCGATAGCTGGTATGGGCCATATCAAACAATGTGTAGCTTAAATGAGGTTTGGGGTGGGGTAGTTATGCAGGATGGCACAAATATCTATAGGGACCTTTCGAGGATGTCCCCTACTTTCAGGGAGGGGACTCCAGTAGCCTCGTTTGAAGATAGGGGAATTTCTCAGTCTTCGAGCTCGAGCTCAAATGAGTCTTCTAGTTAGGTTCCTGATACTTAGTCGTTTTTAATTATGGTGACCTTAACAATCTGCTAACATACTATTTTCCTTTTTTTAGGTGACATGGACCCAGATTTGGACAACCTTTTGGGGAAACCTGTCAAGGCTCGTGGCACCAAGCAAGGGTGCACCACCTCGAAAAAGGGTATTTTTCCTGTAAAGGCTGCCAAGATTGCTGAAGGTTCCTCCCCCTCGAAGGCTATTTCTATCGAGCCCACGACCCAGACCCCCGTTCCTTCGGCCGTGGTTGGGGGCGCTGCTCCTGTGTCCTCGAAGGCAACCATGGTTGAGCCCCCAACCAAGATGCCCTCTCCTCCCCACCTAGCCCCAGCTGGAGACAAGGGCAAGAAGGTCAAACTTCCCATAGCTCTTAAGCCTGCGGGTGCCCCGGTCTCGACCGTGGTTTGCCACTTTGTTGCCTTGACCCATGTGCGGGAATACCCCTTGGCAGGCATGGCTGGGGCTCTAGGAGCTAACTTATGCTTGGACTTTCTGTCTCGAGCCGGCCAGTCATGCAACAATCTCGATGCTGACGTGTGGCGATTCCTGAGGGGGGAAATCCAACACACCTCATTGACCAGACTATGGAGCTCGGGGTTTCGATAAGTCTACTTCACTTGATTCTTACTTTCTGGGTCTCATATTATTTTTCTAACTGACATACCCCTTTGTGTTTCATACCCTCCTTGGTATCCTATGCCAAAGCTCCCTCTTCTCCTCAAAGATGGCATTGGCCAAGGCCTTGGTTTATGACCAAACCAGGCTCGAATCCATGCTAAGGATAACTTGGAGGAGGTTGAGGAAGCCCTCAAACTCTCCCACGTCAAGCTTGCATCTACCGAGGCCAGCGCCCACAACCTGAAGATGGAACTCGACACCAAGACAGTCGACTTTGACGTTGCTAAGGCCGATATCGACTACCTGAAGGTAGAGCTAAGCACTGCTAAAGCAGAGGCCAAACATCTAAAGGAAGAGAATAACTTTGCCTTCGAGATTCTCGGTGATGAAAAGAAGTGCATGCTCAAGGAGTTCAAGGCCAAAAAAGACTGGGAAACCGACCGAGCCATGTACCTGATGTGGTCTTTGAACCCTAACTTAAACACTTTGTTTGTCGAGGTCAAGGAGGAAGAGCTCTTCTCCAAGTGGAAGGCTCGGTATGCCGAGGAGGAAGCCACAGTCACTACCTTGGACGACGGAGGTAAAGAGGAGGCAAGGGAAGAAGTCGAGTCTGTTCCCGTTGGAAAAAAATTGAATCTTGCTTTAAAAAGGGTTGCGTCCCTCATTATTATTATTATTATTTGCATTTATTTTTATGCCCTTTGGGCAAAGACAATTGAGACATCTACTTATATTTCTTATTTATAAGTTAACGGTAGTTTCTATTATATATGCTTATATTCTTTGCTCGAAATATTTACGCATGTTGTCTACCTTGGATGCTTTTTGTTTTTCCACACACTTGTATCTCTTGCTCGAAATATTTATTCATTGTGGATAAAATGTTGTACTTGTTTATTCGTACAAATACTTGTTGGGTTTAAGTTTGAATTTCGGCGCATTCATGCATAGTTTACTCGAAATGCCCATATTCATCCTCGTCATTATCAGGGTCGAATTTTACTTTTACCATGTATTCCTATTAAAAAAAAAACTTAATGGCGTGTAATCTCATTCATCTAGTTATATTTTGTTTTTCTAGTAACTTTTCCTCATCCTCAAGTATGATCTTGAGGTTGCGAGGTTGAAACTGTTGGGAAAACTTATTACAAGATCTTTATTTATTTTCATGTAGATCTAATATTAAATAAATTAATATGAGATAGCCTAGAACATGTTTCTAAAATTGAATTCCAAGAGAAACAACAATAAGAATACTTATAGTATACGCAGCGGAATGAATGAGTCACTCCTACAGTTTCTCTAACCCTTGTATCCTTTCTGTCGCAAAGTATTATCAAGAAACTGAACCAATCTTCTATTTTCTTCACAGTCTTCCAAATTATCCTTAGAATCACCTAGACTAGAGTGAGAAATTCTCAACGCATGAGATAGATACAGAGAGAAGAAGAGAAAATAATAAAGAGGCTTAGAAAATGACTTGTGTTTAAAGAGAATCTAAAACCTATCAGAAAATCTGACTTGTGACTTCTGAACTTCTCTGAACTTGTTTTTTGACTTCTCTCTAAGAACTACTTTTATAGACTCAATTATTCCATTTAATTTAATTAAAAAATCAATAAAATAATAGTCAATTTGAAGCCCTAGGTCGAAATTATCATGGGCTTTAGGCCCGTGAAATTTCCCATTTGATTATAAGCCCATTGGACTTAAAATCAAGACCTGTATTATTTTATTTTGATTTAATTAATTAAATAATTATTTAAATCCTTTATCAAATTAATTATTTATAATTTCAACCTTGATTTAAACTTATTTATTAATTTAGATACCAATTTATCTTAAATAATAAATTTGCCCTAATTTCTCTTTTCTTCTCTAAATTACATAACTCTGTGAAACTATCCAAAATTGACCTAGTCAACTTTGATAATTCTAATTGATAACTAAATCAATTAACTCAGACTATCTAGATGATTTTATCCAAGGTACAATGGGGACCATGGGCCTATGAAATCAAGCTCCAATAAGTTATCATAAATCTAACAAATAAATTTACTAACTTATTAATTCTTCGTGACTCCACTATAGACTCTGAATTGCACTCTTGAATTCATAGAACGCTCTATAACAAACATAGATATGCTATTAATTATCCATTGTTACAACAATAATTGTCACTCAATCCCCTATAGACAGTCTACAATGAGATGGGACTAAAATATTGTTTTACCCCTCATTGTATTTTATCCTTAAAACACTTAGTTCCTTGTAAATGATATTTCAGTAAACTAATTTAATTACTGAAATGAGATCTCTACCATTTAACACCTTGAACCAAACTAAAAGGAAACCATCATTTCACTTCTTCATTAGAAGCTATAGATTTTCATATCTATGATTAACACTCCCACTCAATTATACTACTGGGTTCCCAAGATGTAAGTATGGGCTAGTCCGCAGGGTAAGCTGGTAACGAACAAGTCAAATAACTCAAATAATACAATCAGTTAGAATACTAACCACTCAGAATTGAGATTGAATTCACCTATGGTCAACTATATGATATGACTAGAATAGATAATAACGGTATGTTTACTTATCTTATCAACTGTCAATATCGGTCCAGTTCGATGTAACAAATATATCCGATCTTATCTACTTTGCTAATGTTCTGGAGAGAACATAACACTACGATGTGTAAGTAGATCATATCGTAGATTGGCAAGTCAACGTAAATCCAGTGCACTGACTAATCTTAGGACTAACTTATTTTGAACATATAATCATATCTATATTCCACTGTGATTACGTCACTATAAATACGATTAGCTATATGCTCGAGATTTAATAGAAGTTTATATTTGTTGACCCAAGATTTGGCCAACTGACACGGAGTCAAAATATGCTTGATATGAATGAAAGAGATGAGAAGAACGTAATGACAAAAGTAAATAAGACACAGTAATTTATAGTGGTTCGGCCCCAGGATCTGGTAATGACCTACGTCCACTTAGAATGATATTGATATAAAAATCAGAAGAGTGATCAAAGAACTGGGGTTCAATGAGTTTCACTAATCTCTGAAGAACGATACAAATTTACTAGGAGAATTACTATAGTCTCAAGTGATTCAAAAGCCAAAAAGTCCCCTCCCTTGAGCTATCTCTTGCTATTTATAGGCTCAAGGGGGATTACAAAAGATTGTTATAGATACCCAGAAGATTGTATGAGATAAATTCGGGATTCATAAAGATCTTCCCATAAATGTCGCCTTGTACACGGAACCATCGACCAGACTGGTCGCGGGTAAGACAGGCTTACACTGCTTCTAATGTGTCCTCTGGTCGATACTCTAGCAGACGTTTCCATGTGTTAGCCACGTGTCCAGGGATTACTTGCCACGTCATCAATGCTAATTTTATGGATAACATTTGCCCCCCAATTTTTTTTATCACGAGCAATAAATAAACTTTTGGACGAACGACTCTTCGGTAACCCTGCCTGACGTGTCAGAACCCTTCGTGTGTTCTTGAAAAAAGTAACCCACTTCTGTCTAATCGTGTCCTCTCGGTTCCCCAGAAACGATTTCGACGGCCATCCCATTTCCCAATACTTTGAAAAAGGGAAACTAATGATTACACTTTTTAATGTCTTAGACAAACTTATATAAGACCTTCGAAGCCTCCTTTTTCTTTTTACGCACGCCACTGTTTTTGCAAGAAACCCTAAAAACTAGAGTTTTAAACTTCCCCGGAGACCATTTTCCTGCACTTCTAAGACTCAGACTGTGAGCTCCTTGATCTCCGAAGACCTTTCTTCCACCTCCACGATCACTCTTCTTGGTAAGTTTTCGAAATCCCATGCTTCTAATTTTTCGTGGTGCATGCTTCTGAATGTGGACTGTTTGAGATTATCTGTTTCTGGTTTGAGGTACTTGTAGACAGAATGTTTTGTAGGAAAAGTAGAGTTACGAGTTAGTTTAAAATCCAGGATCATGCTTTTTAGGACGTAAAATCGAAGTAAAAATTCGATCTTTAGGCTAGTTGAAAAAATAAATTTTTCCCGCCCTAAGGGGAGTTGAAAAAGCACTTTCAGAAAAAAATTTTACTTTCACCCTTTGATCCGTTTTTCAAACTGTTCGTGTAGAAAGATTTAGCTTTTCGTTAGAATGCTGTTGTATAAAAACTTAATTTTTATACTCGACCAGCGTTATTCTAAAAAGCTTTTAAAAGTTTTCTATCCTCACCTCCCCATTCTTCTGTATTCAGATTTTAATGCCAGATTTGTGGGGAGGTGAAAGGCCTATTGACGACGACCTTCTCGCCCAACTTCTCGAGGGAGAAGATCAACCAGCTGACCGTGTCCACGAGATCCCTTTTTCGCGATCCTCTTCCAGACCTCATCCTTCTCCTTCAATGGCCCGTTCCAAATCTTCAGGCAAGAAAAGACCCGAGTCTGAAAATAACCCAAATTCTCCTGCCCATCCTGATTCGCAGGCAAGGGCTCCCTCGACTAGTGGTCGAGAAAATCTTGCTCCTGACCCTAATATCCAAATTAGGGCCAGCCCTCGCCATCGGAACTTGCCTGATGTCGAGTGGTATACTTCCCCAGCTAGTTTCGTAACTCTTCGAATGATTGCTAACTGCTTCAGAAAATTCCCCCTCACAGGGGTTTCCATTATACAACCTGCCGCAGATCAGAGGGCTAACCTCCCCGGGGGTGTCAACATTGCCTGGTCTCGGTATCATATTGAGGCGGGAGCTTATCTCCCTCTTCATCCCTTTTTTGTGGGGGTGGCCAATTATTTCGGTGTCGCCCCCTTCCAAATAACTCCAAATGGATATATAATGCTGGGCGCACTCTATATCCTAAATAAACTTAAGAAATGGCCAGAACCTTCACCCCACGAGGTCAACTATCTCTTTGACCTCAAGTCTAACCCGCAACAACACGGAACGGGTTTCTTCCACTTTTGTCACGAGGAAACCAATCGAACATTCCTGAGTGACACTACGCATATCTCGAACGTGGGGCAGTATAATAAGGAGTACTTCCTCACCCCGGACATATCCAGCAACAACCTGGCCTTCGCACGAGGAGGTAAGCATCGTTCCTGACTGGTCGATACTTTTACTCAAGGTGTCTCCTTTCGTTTTTCTTAAACCATATTCTATTTTTCAGGCCCTTGGTTACGTCCAACCCCAACACCAGACATGGTGTTGAGGTCTAACACTCTGGCTAGGATGTCCGACCCAGAAAAAAGCGTCAAGATCCTGGTGACTGAAGAAAACTTGAGGCGGTCTGGCCTCCTGGCTCCTCGCCATGAAAATAGAGGGTCCGTGGTGGACGAAGCCACTGCCAAGGGGGTTCCCGAGCAGCAACCTCCCGTGTCTCCTCCTCGGAGGAGACCAACGGGGATTACTATTAGGGAGCCCACGGGCAATCCATCCGCAGAAAGGCCTTCTGCTCCCCAAGGCAAGGGGAAACAAAAGGCTAAAGATCCAGCTGTGGACTTGGGAGAGTCCTCTGATGATAATGGTAACACAATTTTACTTTTAAATGGTTTGCCTATTCCCTGTCATTTGTTCGACGGGAAGGAAATTTTACGTATACTCCAAAATTAGGGCCAGACTTCTTCATGCCAGATAATGAGTATATGACTAATAGAGTCAATAGTGTAGCGACCAGTAGTTGTAGCTCGGGTATTCACTTTGTTGCCTTTCTTCTGTTGCATATAATATATTTTCATCTGCCTCTTATTCTTATCAGTTTCCTGTGTTTACTTGCATGCAGATATGGCTACTCCCAATATCTTTGACATGTACCAGGCCGAGGAAGAAGAGGAGGTTCCCCAACTCCAACGGAGATCCAAAAGGAGAACTGGCGAATCCAGCCGAGGCCCTCCGGCCAAGAAGGGTCGAACAGAAGACCTTCCCAAGGACGCGCCAACTGGGCAGACTCCTGGGCCAACGGGGCAAACTCATCCACCAGCTCCATCTGAGAAGCAAACTCCTCCTGCCCCACCGAATCCTCCGGCTGCACTCGCCAGAGTTGAAATTGTTCGTGACGAAGCTGTCGGGGCTAAACTCATGAGCCGCACCCTTCGATCAGCCAAGGATCGCCTTGACCGTATTGGCAAAGGTGACCGTGTTAGGGATGCAATGGTCGAGGCTGAAAACTTGGGGGCTGACCAGGTTCTGAATAGGGCCCTGAATGAAATCTCCAGTGTGAGTACTTCTTCACTTTTTTAAGCCTTAGTCTTTTACTCTTCACGGCAGGCTATAACTTTTTCCTTTGTTCACAGGCCTTGCTATCTGCTATCACTGCTCGTACCCGCATCCAGGCTTCCATCGAGCAGGCAAAGGCAAAGGCCACTGAGAGGCATCAAGTGAAGGCGGCTGAGGAGCTTTCGGCTACAGAGGCTAGGCACGCCAAGGAGTTGGAGGCGCTGGCTCGAGAAAGGGATGCTACGGTGACCAAACTGTCAGAGGCTGAAGCCGCAAAAGATGCCGCCGTGAAGTTGAGGCAAGAGTATCGAGAGTTCAATCAAACTCATCTTCGCGAGATCAAGCATCTGGGAGAGATACTCAAGTCCAAGGACGAGGCTATTGTCACCCTTGAAGGCAAGGTGAAGCAGCTGGAACTTGACAACTCCAAAAATCTTGAAAAGTACAAGAGGACCACACTCCGATGTTTCTACGACTTCTGGAAACACAATCAGGGTGCCGACTTCAGCTATCTTTCGGAAGAAGTCAGGGTTGCTGAGTTGGTTCGCTGCACCGCCCAACTGGCCGAGGAGGAGGCAAGATTGAGGATCCCTGCCTCTCCAAGCATCGTTGGTGTGGAAGAAGAAGTTGTCGAGGACGCGACCAACCAGGATGCTGCCCAGGACCCTCCGGCCCCAAATGCCTCTTAAACTTTCTTATTTATTTTTTCTTTCTTTTTGGCTATACGACCCACGGGTCGTGGTGTAAAGACAATAATTTCTTTTTAAACTTTGCTGCATGGGCAGTAAACCCTTTTTTCTTTTACTCGAACAGTTACATCCAAGCAGCGATGCTTGCGGTGTAAAAGCTTAAATCTTGATGCTATAATATCTTTATTTATTATAACATTTGTCCGTATGACCGAACTTAGCATAGTACTTTGGTATTATTTAACAGAACATAAATTTTGAAAAATATTCTAAGTATTGTAGCATGCTTTCACTCATTTTGTTCATGTGTTTACATACCTTTTGAGAGTATGCTTTGCTATCGATGTGCCTTATATGCCCCCCAAGTGATCGAGGAGCTTTAGGTCCTTGGTCACTTGCCCTGACCATGGCATGTTCGAACATTCCTGTTCGTGCGAAAAAATGATACTTGTAATACAGCAAAACAACACACGTAATGAACAAATACTTGTAAATGTAAATTCACAAAGGTTGGCAAGAATGACTGGCTGCGCACAGTCCCTTATAATCTCGTATTAAAAATGGACTAAACATGTCTGTACGAGTGATTCTATAATAGAACCTTACATATACGAGCAGTTAGCCATACAGCGTGGCTAACCCTCTTTGCAAAACTTGTAAAAATTAAAATTTTTTAACACAAGCCAGTTCTTTAAAAAGGAATGTTCATTGATAATACTTGCGCAGGTGTTCTCCATTCCAGTAACGTGGAACGAGATCTCCGTTTAAACGTGCAAGTTTGTATGTGCCTGGGTGAAGGACTTCTTCAATCTGGTAAGGTCCCTCCCAATTAGGTCTGAGCAGTCCAGCAGTAGGGTCGCGGTTATTTAAGAAAACTCGTCGTAGCACCAAATCTTCGACGTTGAATTTTCTTTCTTTAACTTTGGAGTTAAAGTACCGGGCGACTTTTTGCTGGTATGCAGCAACTCGGAGTTGAGATTTCTCTCGTATCTCATCGATTGAGTCTAGGGACTCCATCATTAGCTGGCTGTTCTGATCTTGGTCGTAAGTCAAACGCCGATGCGAGGGAGGATCTAACTCGACAAGTAACATGGCTTCATATCCGTAGGCTAGGGAAAATGGAGTATGTCCTGTTGCTGTACGGTGAGACGTTCTATACGACCAGAGGACTTCAGGCAACTGCTCTGGCCTCGCTCCTTTAGCTTCTTCAAGTCTTTTCTTCAGGGTGTATTTAAGAGTCTTGTTTACGGCTTCGACCTGCCCGTTTGCTTGGGGGTGTGCAACTGAAGAAAAGCTTTTGATAACTCCATGCCTCTCGCAGAAATCGGTGAATAAGTCGCTGTCAAATTGGGTCCCGTTGTCTGAAACTATCTTCCTGGGCAAACCATATCTGCATACAATGTTCTTGATGATGAAGTCAAGAACTTTCTTGGTCGTGATGGTTGCGAATGGTTCAACTTCGGCCCATTTGGTGAAGTAATCAACTTCCACAACTGCGTACTTTACTCCGCCTTTCTCTGTAGGCAGGGATCCAATCAAATCTATCCCCCATACTGCAAAAGGCCACGGGCTTTGCATCTGCTTCAGTTCGTTTGGAGCTGCTCGTGGAATCTTGGAGAACCTTTGACATTTATCACATCTTTGTACATACTCCATAGAATCCCCGTTCATCGTTGGCCAGAAGTAGCCTTGCCTTAGAATCTTTTTTGCCAAACTCTGCCCCCCAGCGTGATCCCCGCAGAAGCCTTCATGCACCTCCTTCATGAGTTCCTTAGCCTTTTTTGGCGTAATGCACCTGAGTAGTGGCATTGAAAATCCTCTTCGGTCGACCATTATGTACCTAACAGCTCATCTTTGTAGAGTTCTGGCTTTGTTCCTATCTTTTGGGAGCGTACCATTTGTCAGATACTCCAAGTAAGGTGCCATCCATGTATCCTCCATTCGAATCTCCATACTGGACTCAGTTGCTTGTATGCTCGGCTTACTCAGTCTTTTAACTGGCACAATGTTCAAATTATCAGCATCCTTTGCGCTCGCGAGTTTGGCTAAGGCATCCGCTTTTGAATTCTGATCTCGCGGGATCTGCTGGAGGGTGTATTTTGTGAACTGGACGAGCAGGTCTTTTGCTTTATTTAAGTAGGCTACCATTTTTAAACCCCGCGCTTGATATTCTCCAAGGACCTGATTCACCACCAGCTGTGAATCACTGTAGACATCAAGCGTCTTTATGCTCATATCCTTTGCCATTCTCAATCCAGCGAGGAGTGCTTCGTATTCTGCTTCATTGTTTGATGCAGTGAATTCGAACCTGATGGCGCAGTGAAATCGATGCCCTTCCGCCGTTATCCATATCACTCCCGCTCCAGCGTGGGATTCGTTGGATGAACCATCTGTGAATAGCTTCCACAAAGGAGTTTTGTCTTGAGGCTCGGGCACTTCAGGCTGTTCGCACTGCTCGCTATCTGGGAGTTCGGTGAACTCCGCAATAAGATCGGCTAAGACTTGTCCTTTTACTGCTGCTCGCGGTGAATAGGTTATGTCGAACTTCCCTAACTCGACTGCCCATTTTAACAATCGCCCAGCCGCCTCGGGTTTTTGGAGGACTTGCCGAAGGGGCTGATCAGTTAGAACCGTGATAGGATGAGCTTGGAAGTAGGGGCGCAGCTTTCTAGAGGCAAGGATTAAGAAATATGCTAACCTCTCGATTGGTGGATATTTCAATTCTGCCCCGATCAGTCTCTTGCTGACATAGTAGACTGCTTTTTTTGCTCCTTCTTCTTCTCTCACTAGCACCGCGCTGGCAGCAACTTCAGTAATCGCCAGGTAAATAAAAAAAGTTTCTCCTTCGATCGGCTTTGATAAGATGGGGGGCTGTGCCATATGAGCTTTCAGCGCCTGGAATGCTTGCTCGCAATGTTCTGTCCACTCAAATTTTTTATTCCCCCTAAGTAGATTGAAGAACGGGACGCACTTGTCTGTTGATTTTAAAATGAATCTACTTAGGGCTACGATTCTTCCGGTTAAACTTTGTACATCTTTGATCCTTTCTGGCGACTTCATGTCGATCAGGGCTTTTATCTTGTCGGGGTTGGCCTTGATTCCCCTTGAATTTACGATAAACCCCAAAAACTTCCCTGATCCGACTCCAGAGGAACACTTGAGGGGATTTAATTTCATTTGGTACTTGTTTAACACATTAAAGCACTCTTGTAAATCCCTCACATGCCCTTCTGCTTTCTTAGACTTTACCAGCATGTCATCCACATATACCTCCATGTTTACACCAATTTGCTCTTTGAACATGTGGTTGACCAGCCGTTGGTAAGTCGCACCTGCATTTTTCAGTCCAAAGGGCATTACTCTGTAGCAATACAAGCCTGTATCGGTCCGAAAGCTGGTGTGATCCTCATCTGGGGGATGCATGCTAATCTGGTTATAGCCTGAATATGCATCCATGAATGAGAGGATCTCGTGCCCTGCAGTAGCATCGACCAGTTGGTCGATCCTTGGGAGTGGGAAGCAGTCTTTTGGGCAGGCTTTATTGAGGTCTGTAAAATCCACACAGGTCCACCACTTGCCGTTAGGCTTGGGGACCAGCACCGGATTGGAGACCAACGACGGATAAAAAGCCACCCTTATGAATCCATTCTCCTTTAGCCTTTCCACTTCTTCTTTTAAGGCTCGTGATCTGTCTTTATCGAGCAGCCTTCTTTTTTGCTGCACGGGTGGAAAGGTCTTGTCTATATTTAGGACATGGCTGATTACTGCTGGATCTATCCCAACCATGTCTTTATGTGACCAGGCGAAAACTTGCTGGTTCTCTCGCAAGAATTCCACCAGTGTGTGCTTCGTGGTAGGCTCTAAGTTTTTTCCAACCTTTATGACTTTGGTTGGGTCTTCTTTGTCGAGTTGGACCTCCTCCAGGTCCTTGACGGGTCCAACATTTTCTTCAAAATCCCCAAAGCGAGGATCCAAATCTCCATCCTCACTTTGGGCAACACCCTATTTGGTGATTTCATCACCTGATTAGGCTTGCGTATCAACTGCCATCTGCAATCTATCTGGGGTAGTGCTCCTCGGCGTTCCGCTTTTCGCCTTTGTGATCGAGGCGTTGTAGCACTCCCTAGCTTCTCTTTGGTTTCCCAAAACACGTCCTACCCCCATGTCTGTTGGGAACTTCATGGCTAGGTGCCACATAGAGATGACAGCCCGTAGATCAACCAGTATGGGCCTTCCAATAACGGCGTTGTACGCCGAAGGACAATCGACCACTACAAAAGTGGTGAGTAATGTTCTTGTTGCAGGCGCTGTACCTGTCGTTACTGGGAGTTTGATCATTCCGGCTGGGGTGAGTCCTTCTCCAGAGGAGCCGTATATCGTTTGATTGTAGGGTTCCAAGTCTTTTACGGACAATTTCATGCGTTCCAGTGTTAACTTATACAGGATGTTCACTGAACTTCCTGTATCGACCAGTACTCTCTTCACCATCATATTGGCCATCTGGATGTCCACAACCAGCGGATCGGAATGTGGGAATCGGACGTGTTGGGCATCGCTATCAGAGAAGGTTATCTCACCTTCCTCTGACCGAGCATTTTTTGGTGCACGGTCCTCCACAGTCATCATCTCGATGTCCTGGTCGTGGTGCAGAGTCCGAGCATATCGTTCTCTGGCTTTTCCGCTGTTTCCCGCGAGGTGCGGGCCTCCACAGATGGTTAAGAGTGTTCCAGCCATGGGGGCAGGCTGTAATGGTGGCGAGCGTTGGCGTGTGGACGCATGCTCGTTGCCACCTGGAGCTTCTCGTTGGGAATTTCCCGAGGCCCGTACGTATCTTCTCAAGTGTCCTTGTCTAATAAGGAACTCGATTTCGTCTTTTAACTGGTTGCATTCATTAGTGTCATGTCCGTAGTCGTTATGGTAACGACAGAACTTGGTAGTGTCTCTTTTCGAAATGTTCTTCCGAATGGGTCCAGGTTTCTTGTATGGCACGCTGGAGCTTGTGGCCTGGTAAACCTCTCCCCGAGACTCAACGAGAGCAGTGTAGTTAGTGAACCGAGGCTCATAACGATTACCCTTAGCTCGTTTGTTGTCGGAGGTGGAAGGCTCGTTATACGGCCGTTTTCCACCATTCTTGCCATTACCATTGCCGTTCCCGTTGCCTTTGCCGTTGCCATTAGGTTTGGAACCATTGGCGGCTTTGGCGGGTTCGGCGGCCTTCTTACCCTTGTTCGAGGGTTTTCCATCATCAGTAATGGCTTCTTCGAGCTTGATGTAGCGGTCAGTTCGGTCTAAGAATTCTTGGGTAGTTCTCACTCCTTCTTTTCGGAGACTTTTCCAGAGGGGAGAGCAACGTTTAACCCCTGCGATAATGGCCATCATCTTGCCTTCGTCTCCTACTGTTTTTGCTCCAGCCGCCACTCGCATAAAGCGCTGGACGTAATCCTTTACTGACTCCCCGTCCTGCTGGCGAATTTCGACTAACTGGTTCGCTTCGGTTGGGTGCACACGACCAGCATAGAACTGTCCGTAGAACTCCCGTATGAACATTTCCCAGGAAACAATGCTCGCGGGAGGGAACTTGAAGAACCACTCCTGCGCAGCTTCAGAAAGTGTTGCAGGGAAGATCCTGCACTGAGCGTCTTCGGACACTTTCTGAATATCCATCTGAATTTCAAACTTATTGACGTGTGAGACTGGGTCTCCATACCCGTCAAAGTTTGGAAGCGTAGGCATCTTGAATTTGCTGGGAGTTTCGGCGTTAGCTATCCTTTGTACGAAAGGAGTGCCTTTCCTCCTATCGTGGTCGATGTATGAAGTCCTTCCCCCGACCAGTTGCTGCATAACCTGGTTGAGGGCATCTATTTGGGCCTGCACTGCGGTAGGAATCGATGTGGCCCCTGTTACCGGGGGGACGTTCTCGCTGTGTCTCTCACGACGATCATTGAGTACATCTCTAAGGTCCTCTTCTCTTCTCCGCTGCTCGCTACCCCCGAGCCGGTTGAAGACATTATTTTGCCTGGGCTGCCCCCCAGGGTCCTGTCCATTTGGTTGGTCATCTTGAGGTACCTGGCTCCTGCCTTTACCTCTTTCTCCATTCCTCCCACCGGCATTTTCTTTGCCTGAGTCGGCCTCATTGTATCTGTGGCCATCTCTGAACCTCGACTGGCTATGGTGAGATCGACTGTTCCCTCGAGGTCCGCTCCTAGCTGAACCATCCCGAGCGTTAGAGGATGGCCTGCGCTGGTCGTGGTGTCCCCGTGCATCATCGTGTCGTGGGGGGCCCCGGACCACAGAGCCTAACTCTAAATCTCTCATGTTGCCAGGAGGGTACTGACCTCTGTTCGGTAGGTTCGGCCCATCATCCCTACGACGTCTAGGGCTGCGAGGCTGATGCTCGGCCCTATTCTGCCTCTGTCGCGGGGGGTTACCCCGAGCAGCTTCGGATGGTGGGTGTGCTTCAGGATCCTATGGGACATCGTCATGGGGCATCTGAGGCTGCTCGGGCCTTTGCGGACTCGAAGGCTGGATCGGTGGGCTCGGATTAGGACCCCTCTGAGGTGGCCCATTCACCGATTGGTCAGGCTGCGAGGCAGGTGCAGTCTGATTTCTGGCCAATAGCAAGGCTACTTCAAGGGCTGCCATGGCTTCGTTCTGGCGGCGGTCCACCTTTGCCTGCCATTTGCTCAATTCCGCGCGCTGCCGTTCGATCTCCTGCTGCTGCCGCGCCATAACTTCAGCGGCAGTCTCCTGACTGGCTCTCAGACTAGCCAGCTCTTCCTGCAACGCGCCCAGGGTACTCTTCAGCGTTGCATCATCCATTTCCTCCTCCCCAAAGTCCAGTTGTGGCTCATCCTCCGCCATGCTTGCAGGAGGAGGAGGAGGTGGCGGGTTTGACGGTGCAGCGGCGGCCGCCTGTCCAGTTTTCCTTCCAGCTTTCGCCATTAGTTTTCTCAACGACGATAAATCAAGCTCTCAATGAAAGCACCAGAATGTTGACCCAAGATTTGGCCAACTGACACGGAGTCAAAATATGCTTGATATGAATGAAAGAGATGAGAAGAACGTAATGACAAAAGTAAATAAGACACAGTAATTTATAGTGGTTCGGCCCCAGGATCTGGTAATGACCTACGTCCACTTAGAATGATATTGATATAAAAATCAGAAGAGTGATCAAAGAACTGGGGTTCAATGAGTTTCACTAATCTCTGAAGAACGATACAAATTTACTAGGAGAATTACTATAGTCTCAAGTGATTCAAAAGCCAAAAAGTCCCCTCCCTTGAGCTATCTCTTGCTATTTATAGGCTCAAGGGGGATTACAAAAGATTGTTATAGATATTCTTTCCTGAATAATCGGATACCCAGAAGATTGTATGAGATAAATTCGGCATTCCTAAAGATCTTCCCATAAATGTCACCTTGTACACGGAACCACCGACCAGACTGGTCGCGGGTAAGACAGGCTTACACTGCTTCTAATGTGTCCTCTGGTCGATACTCTAGCAGACGTTTCCATGTGTCAGCCACGTGTCCAGGGATTACTTGCCACGTCATCAATGCTAATTTTATGGATAACAATATTAAACAAATAATCATGAAAATAAAACATGTGAGCAAAGTGATTGACCAAGTCAAAAAATGATTTCTATTCTTTTATTGATAATAAAATGAGATTACAAAGAATTTGGGTTTTAATTAGGGCATAAAACCCCAACAAACTCCCACTTGCACTAATTGAAACTAATGCGTTAATTCTACTAATCCCATTTCCTTGATATGCTTATCTAATGTCGCTTTGGGTAGTGTCTTTGTAAATGCATATGCAAGATTGTCTTCAGATGCAATCTTCATAACCTTCACATCTCCCCTGGCCACATATTCTCGAATAATGTGATACTTCCTTTCTATATGCTTACTCCTCTTGTGACTACAAGGTTCTTTCAAGTTGGCTATCGCTCCTGTATTGTCACAAACCAACACAAGTGGTTTATCCATTTCTAAAATAACACCAAGATCCGAATAGAACTTCTTTAACTAGACTATTTCCTTAGCTGCTTCTGACGCGGCTATGTACTCAGCCTCCATGGCGGAATATGAGATTGTAGACTGCTTTACGCTTCTCCATATCATAGCTCCACCCCCAAGAGTAAACACCATTCCAAAAGTAGACTTCCTCTCATCGACATCAGTTTGAAAATCTGAATTGGTGTAGCCTACAAGGTTCAGAACACCACCCTTGTAGACTATCATATAATCCTTAGTCCACCTTAAATACTTCAGGATCTGCTTAAGTGCAATCCAATGTTCCGGTCTTGGGTTTGATTGATACCTGCTCACTACTCCCACTACATAGCAGATATCTGGTCTAGTACACAACATGGTATACATCAGACTTCAAACTGCAGATGTGTAAGGAACTTTTATCATTGCATCTTCCTCTTCAGGAGTCTGGGGAGACTACTTCTTTGAAAGATGAATTCCATGGCGGGACAGTAAACTTCCTTTCTTGGAATTTGTCATTGAGAAACGTTCAAGCACTTTATCTATGTAAGCTGCTTGAGATAGAGCTAAGAGTCTGTTCTTTCTATCCCTGATGATCTGGATACCTAGAACATAACTTGCTTCACCCAAATCCTTCATCTGGAATTAAGTGCTCAACCAATTCTTCACATCTGATAATTTCTTAACATTGTTTCCAATGAGAAAGATATCATCTACATAAAGAACCAAGAATACCACTATTTGATTTTCCTTCAGTTGGTAAACACAGGGCTCATCAATATTTTGTTCAAAGCCATAGGTTTTGATTATTTCCACAAACCTAAGATTCCAGGAACGAGAAGCTTGCTTAAGTCCATAAATGGACCTATTCAATTTGCAAACTTTTCTTTCTTGTCCAACTACTTTAAATCCTTCTGGTTGATCCATATAAATGACTTTGTCAAGCTTTCCATTAAGAAAAGATGTCTTGATGTCCATTTTCCAGATCTCATAGTCGAGAGCGGCTGCTATGGATAGGAGGATGTAAATGGACTTGAGCATGGCTACCGGACTAAAAGTTTCCTCATAGTCCACGCCTTCTCTTTAGGTATAACCCTTTGCCACTAATCGAGCTTTATAAGTCTTGATATTTCCATCAACTCCTCATTTCTTCTTGTAGATCCACTTGCACCCAATGGCCCTAAAGTCACTAGGTGCTTCCACAAGATCCCAGACGGAATTTGAGTACATGGACTCCATTTCCTGTTTCATGGCTTCGAGCCATAGTTCCTTTTCAGGGCTAGCCAGTCTGTTTGAAAGACAACAGATCATCATCACTAGTGTCACCAACAACCATATTGATTTCACCATCCAAACCATAGCGAACTAGGTTGTAACGACCCGAATTTGCTAATCGGGCTTAGGGCCTTGATTAGTGTGCTTGGAGGGAAATAAATGATTTAATATGCTTTAATATGTTAATGGGTAAATTAATGTGAATATATGATAGTGATGCATGTTTAGTGAGTTAAATGTGCATGTGGGACTCATCTGGATATTAGGGGCATGAATGTGATATATGTTATATATATATATGTGAAATGTCTGTGCAGCACGATCCGAAACAGTCCTGGGGAGCGGTTAGCCAGAGAGTCGCAACAGGGTTGAGATTCCGACTCGGGGCGAGTCGAGGGGTAATTTGGGTACTAGGTGTGTTATGGGATTATTGGGACATGAAAATAAATATTTGGAGATATATTTGAGGATAGAATGTCTAGGCGGGAATATTGGAGAAATTTACCATTTTGCCCTCGGGGACGTTTTGGTACCCTAAGCCTTGAGGTAACCCTTTAGACTTAAGTCAAATAAAACAAAAAGAGGAATTAATTAGAACCTTGGGGAAACCGACTTATACATTCTCTCTTAGCTGAGATAGCTCTCATCTTCTTCTCTCTCTCACTCACTAAGGCAAACCCAAGGGGAAACTTAAGGAAAACTAATCTAAAAGCTAAGGGATTTCAGCTGGGGAAAATTTAAGGGGAGCTTGAAGCTTGAAGATTGAAGCATAGGGGGAACTGGTTCAGAAGCTTAATTCAGCAAGAGGTAAGTTCTAACTATTAAGTTTTGCTCTTGAATTTCTGCTGGTTTTGGGGATTGCATGTTAGCTAAGCTTGATTTATCTTTGGGTGTTCTAGTTGAGTTTTGGAGCATATCTTAATGGGGTCTTGATGTTGTTTTTGAGCTGGAATAACTTTGCTGGTTATCTAGGGATGTGTGGATGCCAAAAATCCACCAGGAAATAAATCCTCAGTACATGGTTAAAATACAAGGCTAAAGGACACTTAGGTACATTATCAGGCTCAGGCCTATAAGTCTTGTGAAACAGGGAGATGGTCCCAAGGGAAGCAACACCTTGTGAGCCGTGAAGTATGGCCTTTGTTGATGCTCAATATTCCAGGCTTGTAAAAGATCCAAGGCACATGCTAAGGTCCCATGAAGGCCTAACTACAAGTCTGAGCCGCGGGACGCTCGGGCTACCGTCATCTTGCAATTGCCTTGCACCACCTCTCGGTGCATGTGTGTCTCGCAAAGCCCCAGCCTCGCACCACCTCTCGGCGTACCCAGCGAGGCGGCTCGCACGTCACAGCCACAAGCACCCCAGCGAGGCCCCGTCTTGCACAGGAGGATCAGGCGCAGGAGCGCCTCGCGAGGCTGGCACCACGCCCTCGCCTCGCCCACGCACTTGCCGCGCCAAGGGCTTGCGAGGCCAGCGCCTCGCCCACGTACTTGCCGCACCAAGGGCTCGCGAGGCCGACACCTCGCTCACTCCAAGGGGCCTCGCCCCCATGACCGTCTTTCATTCCAAAGGGCTTCACGCCTCGCTCATTTCAAGGGGCCTCGCCCCCATGGCCGTTTTGCGTGCCAAAGGGCTTCACGCCTCGGTCACTCCAAGGGGCCTCGCCCCCATGGCCGTCTCGCGTGCCAAAGGGCTTCACGCCTCGCTCACTCCAAGGGGCCTCGCCCCCATGGCCGTCTCGCGTGCCAAGGGCTACGCGCCTCGCTCACCTCAAGGGACCTCGCCCCCATGATCGTCTCACATGCCAAGGGATTCGCGCCTCGGATAACAAATTCCACCAGCGTGCCTCACACCTCACACCACCATCTCAGCCACGGCCTCGCATGCACACGGGTGGCCTCGCACGCACATTGGTGGCCTCGCACGCACGGGTGGCCTCGCCAAGGTGGCCTCGCGCACACACTGGTGGCCTCGCATGCACGCCCATGCATCTTATCTCGCAGCTCCCACGGCCTCGCACCTAGCACCCTTCGACCATACAATAGGACCTCGTACCACCATGGTCCTACGACCCCTAAGGTGCCTCGCCCCACTATGGTCTCACGACCCCTAATAATCGCTCATGTCAACACACTAGCCTCGTCCTTAGGGGTGTCCACGTGGTGACCATGGAGCACGGAGAGTTAGAATACGGATGGTACGGTGTGCATGCCAAGCTGGTAGTGGCAGTACAAGAATGGTACATGGCCAGGACTCCCTCAGCACGCTTATGAGGTCAGTACCCGACAAGTAGTGGGGGCATAATATGGTACCAAGACAAGAGCGCTTTTGCAGGGCCCTGACATGTACTAGAGAAGACCACCACTCTTCCAACACCACTACCATCTGTACTGCCATCCTGACAATGTACTCATGTACTATTTTTTCCTGATGGACCATTATGTACAAAGAAGTCATTAGTGCTCCAATATAAATAGATGATCACCCCTTCAGAAAAAGGGTTGGAAAATTCATTGTATGCAGAGGCTATTGAGAAATATACCAAGGCTTGCTCCATTGTTTATCTGTGTTTACTTTTCCTTAAAGTTGATTCTCAGTTCTTATATAAACATCACCTGACTTACCTTTGAGTTTTCCGATCTAATTTCGTTGACGAGATTTCACAGTCAACAGGATGTTAGCCAAGTTTTAGGATGAATTGGCTTGAGGAAAGGTTTAGAAAATTATGTGAAAATCTGGGTTCGGTGGGGAGCGCCGCGGCCATAGGGGGGTGCGTCGCGGCCCGTGTGTGCACGCGGCCATGGGAGGCCGAGAGGTTCATGCGCGCCGCAGCGCTTGGTGGGCACGCCGCAGCCCGTGTGGGGGTCAGTGTGGTGCTAGCCTCTGTTTTGAGGCTAGCCGCGGCTCTTGAGGGTGGGGTCGTGGCCCTTAGTGCCAGTTTGCATTTTTAAGGGTGTTTAGGCTTGGGAATTCAATGGTTAAGACTCGGGATGGATTTTATCACCCGGATTGATAGAATTCAAGGTTTCGGAGGTTAGGGTTGTGGCTTGAAGTTATTCATTGGATTAGAACTTGATGACTGGACATTGTTAATGTGTTGTGACTAGGGTTTCGGCGAGGCTCACGTTATAGGACTGTGCTCGGGGCATCGGTTCTCAGAAAGCTCAGAACTCAGGTAAGAGAACCCTTGTTCCCATAGAGCTTGTGTGCAGGGCTGAGCCCAATGTGTTTGAATAGAATTGATATGCAGGGCCGAGCCTAGTATGTTAGAGCTACGGGGCGTAGCCCTTTATCTGATTATGCTAGAATTCTATACTTGCTTGTTATGCTATGTATATTATGATGTGAATGGTCGGCTTGAGCCGGGAACGGTGTAGACCGAGAACGGCGAAGGGCCGGGAACAACATTGGGCAAGTTGAGTGCAAGGTTGAGAACTGCAAGGGGCCGGGAGCAGCGTTGAGCACGTGGAGTGCGAGTCGCCAGGGCGAGTCCCTAGAAGGATACCTGGGATATCCTCACGGCGTGGTCCATGAACCCAGGCTTCGTAAACGCCTGGGACGGCTAGGCCGTATGTGTTTAGCCACTGGTGGCCTTTTTATATGCTTGATATATGTGTTGCATATGTTATCTGTTTGTGGGTTCTCTTGCTAGGCTTCGGCTCACAGATGCTCTGTGGTGCAAGTAAGGGTAAAGAGAGAGAAGATCAACCAACCATGAGTATAGCAGGCGTGAGGCGGCGTGTACATGTTCGGCCAGCCTGGCTGCCACAGCCAGAGGATTTTGGGAGATGCTTGTAAATAAACCTAGATTTTGTCGTCTAGCCAACTTGGTTCAGTTTATATGTTGTAAATATTTCTAAATTGTATTTTGGGATCCCAAGTGTAAAACTTTTATAATTTTCTATGGAAACTACTATTTCTCAAGTCTTTCCTTTGTTTATGGCTTAATTACACTATTTGACTTAAAACCTTGATTAGCGAGTTGAGAGCACGTTTTTAAACTCACTTAGTAACGGCTCTAAGGAAGTTGGGCGTTACAACTTGGTGTTAGAGCGAGCTAAGGTTATTGGTTCTAGAGATTGACCGAACATGTACACACGCAGTCAGTGACAGGCTTAACTCAGGGTTGGTTGGTAAGATTGGTTAATATGTCTGAATATGTATTTGAATGCCCTGTTTGCCTGCTTATTTTATATATAGAGCATGATGAATGAGTTAACATATGCATGAGATACTGATAGGGCCTGGCCCTTGACTATTGCATGATGAGATTGAAGTGTGCTGAATAGCATTGCTATTGCATGTGGATGAATATTGGGATAATGGTTTGCATACTGAGTGTGTGTGGTTAACTGTCTAAAATTGAATCCATATGTGATATCTGTTTATTGGCCTGTAGGAGGCATAATGAAACGTGAGTATACCTAGTTGTGGTATAATTGGGTAGCTAAATGTATGGTATTGTGGATTTGGCTTAATATGCTTTATGTGTGTATGAATGTTGTGATTTTTGGATCTAGATGTGGTGTGCTTCGGAAGGTGAACCTCAAGGTGGAGAAGTTTAGTCAGCGGTGGCGGATGAACTCAGATTGTTTGCGTCCAGGATGGTTAAGTAGACCTGGCATCGTAATATAGGAGAGTTGCAGATGGTAGTTGGGGTTGGAAATTTCCATCTACCCTGAAAGTCCGGAGATGTCAGCTAGCATATGAGTAAATGGTATCCGTACAGTATAAGGATACAAATAGATAAAGAATAGTAAATGGAAGGCTTAAGAGGCATTAACCTCTGGTTGGAGAGGAAAGTTTGGGTTGCCTAGGAATTTTTTAGTGGATGGACAAAGCTAACTTCATTTTTGGTTATATAGAGGTGAAAGGTCATAACTAAAGGATTGTGCTAAGTACTTGTGACAGGAGGATACTAGAAAGTGGTGTTCAGGTTGAGATATTGGCGTGATGGGTTGGAAAAAACTCAAATGGGGACTCGATAAAAGAAGTTATAAGGATGAGGAGATTAATAAATCTATGAGCTTGATTTGAAATGATAAGACAATGACAACCTGTGTTAGTGAATGTTAGGAGTTGGGTACCTTACTTTGGAAATTTATGCAAGTGGTGGTGATTAGGCATAATGACCCATGTAAGGATTAAATTCTGGAATGGCTCAGGGTGGCAGGGCCGCTCCAGTGTAATAGATCTTCGGTGGTATTTGAGTAGCAGAGAGAGCCATGTTACTTGAGATCTGTGGAATGAGGTAAAGAGCATGAGTGCTGTGGGGCAAGGGATGTGAAAGGCAGTGCTTCTATTGGTAGAATTCAGTAAGGACAAATTCTTAGTTGTTGAGGTAAAAGGACCCCAGACAGTGCTAGGGCACCTAATTTGTGATTGGAAAGGAGCATGATTGAAGAGGTAGTTATCAAGATGGTGACAGGAACCAGGGAGGTTATTTGGTATGCACCTGAGGGAGAGGATGCCATCTGAGAGGATGTCGGGTGAGGGCATGACTTCTAAATGAAATAATTCAGTATGTTAGGATGGATTTTCCGTGGTGAGGGAATGAAAGACTAGAATGCCTCGTTACACTCGAATTTCGAGGCCGATTCCTCGAAGATGAGTACTTAACTGGATGTTTTATGTTTTAGTCATGTAACGAGCTGGAGGAACTCAGTGTTGAGAATGCTCTGAGAGGGAGTTAAACATAGAGAGTTTGCCTCAAGGGTGCTATGTGAGAAGCTGAGGATAATAGCATTTGTTGAGGAGGAATAAGGAACTTCTGGCAAATGAATTGGGATACAAGTAATTAAGAAGTTCATAGTGAGAACAGTAGAGTTCGTCTTAAGGAAGCCTCAGCATGAGGCAAAGTGAAAGTGGATCTGTTAAGAGACAACCATGGATTATAAGGGATATCATTTCGAGTATTTTTAATTAGACTGAATGGAAACTGAGCTAACCAGTGGGAAACTTGTATAGGTATATAAGGAAAGATTGGGATTATTATAAAGTCGGGCTACAGGTAGATTTGGTATCAGGAATGTTGTGGAAGACGACACTGGCTGACAGAAAGAATTACCTGAAGCAATTAAAGAAATTTGACCTTGGATTAGTCAGAGCATTATATGGCGAGAATTGTTGGCATCAACGGTTAAGAATGAAAAGTTTGATGTTGGGTACAAGATGGACAATGTCTCTAGGAGTTGATCTACGACCTGGTTATTACCAGCTGGAAATCAAGGAGAGAGACATTTCAGGAATTTTTATTTTGTACTGAGTAAGGTGTAAGAAGTTAGTAACAAAGATTCTAGAATGGTTCAAGCTACAGCAGCACAGGTAAGTTCTTAAGTAGAGAATATTAGAACGGTATGGGCAAGTCCCCTTCAAGTTCACGAGCAGTATATGTGGACTACTCCCAGACGGAAATGGAGAGCGAATGACTATTATGTTGAGGACGTTAGTACCAAGGAAGCAGGGTCACAGGTAAGGTTCTACGAAGTGTCAGTTTGGGTTTCATCAGGAGTACTCAGAGTAGAGCTATAAGAGGAAAGGACAGGTATGAGAAGATTTGATCTGAAGTCACGAAGAAGCTAATGAAGAACGTCTGTAGAACAGAAGGCATTACAAAACTGGCAAGTGCGTCATCTATCGCATAGGTATCTCCGCAGACAGCTACATCATAGATGGGAAGAACAATAAAACTTGAGGTTAGACGGAATGAATAGTGTCAAATTAGAGTTCAGAAGACAAGGTAAGAGTTGATTGGTATCTGGTGATGCAGAAATATGTGTGTGTTATGGTTAAGTATAAAGGGATAACATAAAGGACCTAATATATGATGAGGGTATGTAACCGTGGGGGTGCACCACAAGTTGGGCACGCCCAGGCTCAGATTGGCGCAAGGATGGGTTGAACCTCACGGGAGGTGAAAGAATGGAACATGGTTGATATACCTGGAATGTTAAGTTGACAGTTATGCTTAGCATAAGGTACTTGAGTGTTGGGTTGTTAGTAAGAAAGATAATCTTGAGACTAAAATTTAGTGGAACGCAACAGATGGAAGGTTGATGTTATAAGTCTTCGACTGTACAAGGAGGAGATTTAATATGAGGTGGATCTCTTACTTGGAAGGTGTGTGTCAGTTAAAAGAGCGCCACAGGTTGCAATGGAAAGGACAGGATAACGATTGAAATTGGTATAGTGTTAGTGTGTGGTGATGGACACATATGTTTTCTTTGGATAATGGAATTCAGAGCTTTGGTTTTGTGGAAACAGGGAAGAACCCTACGAGTATTATACAAGATAAGGTATAAGAACCAGATGAATGGTCCAAAGAGAATTTGGTGTGGAGATGCGACTTATAAGTGGGTGTTGTTTCACCTCCTAGGGTTTGTGGTACTGGGAGGTTTTGGCTGATGGTAGAACCTGGGATACTCGAATATTGAAAAGTAAAATAATACGATGATGGATCATAAGAATGGATCACATTAGACTGTAAATAAGATGATGGATCAAGGGAGGAGTTGTAACTCAGTTGAATAAGATAGCATACTTTGGTTTGTATAAATTGGTAATGAAATAGGACATTGGTAATGATGAATTGAGACCCTATAGTTTCTAAGTAATGGAAAGGGACCTGAGATCGAAGAAAACAGAGTAGGAATCTGGAATTACTGATTGATTGTAGAAAGGATAGCACTCTGAGGGATTAACAATTATATTAAGGGTTAAAGCATTGACTGTGCAACTTTTAGAATATCAAAGGAGGTGTATTCTTTGATGAGACAGTCACGGTATTGGATGCTGGAGTACAGCTAAGGTGACAAGGCATAAGACTTGGTAAGATAAAAGCAAAGAATTAAGAGTTAGTGGACACTACGGTTCAGTAATAATTCAGAGGAAAAGTAAAAAGGATGTTGGAATTTTTAAGGCAGGGGATGTCTGCCTATCTGAAAGTTTATAGGAACCTGTAAACTGTTAACTTTGGAGTACGGGGTTCCAGAATGGGAGTTGTATATTCCTCCAAGTTAAGCAGTGAGGAAGAGTATGATAGTGAGGAAAGAAAAAGGGAGATATGATTTTCGTTTCGACACGAGTTCTAAAGTCGTATTAAGGATTTGGCCGCGGGCCTATAAGTTGATTTTATCCTGGTAAGGATGATGATTCATAAGTATTTTGACATTGAGAATAATCAACGAAGAGATTACTGTGAACCAAGCAGACATTGGAGTTTTGTAGATTTAATGTATAAGTAAAAGTTAAAGAAAGTATGGTTATCAAACAAGATCTTGTGGAACAAGATTGTACTCGCGCATGGGTATTATTAATGATTAAGGGTAAAGGCATTGGACCTTGGGAATTGTCATCAAAGGTATGAGGTATACAGCCTGATGTGTTCAAGTAAATTTCAAGAACGAAATTATATTAAGGAGGGGATAGTACAAATTCTTGCGGAGCAAGACCATCGCCTTGGTGAAAGTGTTGTGGAGAAACAGCAAGGTTGAGGAGGCGACGGGGGAACTTGAGACAGAGATGAGGGAGCTGTATCCCGAGTTGTTCAAGTAAATTTCGAGGACGAAATTTCCATAAGGAGGGGATAGTTGTAACGACCCAAATTTGCTAATCGGGCTTAGGGCCTTTATTAGTGTGCCTGGAGGGCAATAAATGATTTAATATACTTTAATATGTTAATGGGTGAATTAATGTGAATATATGATAGTGATGCATGTTTAGTGAGTTAAATGTGCATGTGGGCCCCGTCTGGATATTAGGGGCATGAATGTGATATATGTTATATATATGTGTGAAATGTCTGTGCAGCACGATCCGAAACAGTCCTGGATAGCGGTTAGCCAGAGAGTCGCAACAGGGTTGAGATTCCGACTCGGGGCGAGTCGAGGGGTAATTTGGGTACTAGGTGTTATAGGATTATTGGGACATGAAAATAAATATTTGGAGATATATTTGAGGATAGAATGTCTAGGGGGGAATATTGGGGAAATTTACCATTTTGCCCTCGGAGACGTTTTGGTACCCCGAGCCTTGAGGTAACCCTTTAGACTTAAGACAAATAAAACAAAAAGAGGAATTAATTAGAACCTTGGGGAAACCGACTTATACATTCTCTCTTAGCTGAGATAGCTCTCATCTTCTTCACTCTCTCACTCACTAAGGCAAACCCAAGGGGAAACTTAAGGGAAACTAATCTAAAAGCTAAGGGATTTCAGCTGGGGAAAATTTAAGGGGAGCTTGAAGCTTGAAGATTGAAGCATAGGGGGAACTGGTCCAGAAGCTTAATTCAGCAAGAGGTAAGTTCTAACTATTAAGTTTTGGTCTTGAATTTCTGCTGGTTTTGGGGATTGCATGTTAGCTAAGCTTGATTTATCTTTGGGTGTTCTAGTTGATTTTTGGAGCATATCTTAATGGGGCCTTGATGTTGTTTTTGAGCTGGAATAACTGTACTGGTTATCTAGGGATGTTAGCCAAGTTTTAGGATGAATTGGCTTGAGGAAAGGTTTAGAAAATGGTGTGAAAATCTGGGTTCAGTGGGGAGCGCCGCGGCCATAGGGGGGTGCGTGGCGGCCCGTGTGTGCACGCGGCCATGGGAGGCCGAGAGGTTCATGCGCGCCGCGGCGCTTGGTGGGCACGCCGCAGCCCGTGTGGGGGTCAGTGTGGTGCTAGCCTCTGTTTTGAGGCTAGCCGCGGCTCTTGAGGGTGGGGCCATGGCCCTTAGTGCCAGTTTGCATTTTTAAGGGTGTTTAGGCTTGGGAATTCAATGGTTAAGACTCGGGATGGATTTTATCACCCGGATTGATAGAATTCAACGTTTCAGAGGTTAGGGTTGTGGCTTGAAGTTATTCATTGGATTAGAACTTGATGAATGGACATTGTTAATGTGTTGTGACTAGGGTTTCGGCGAGGCTCACGTTAGAGGACTATGCTCGGGGCATCGGTTCTCAGAAAGCTCGGAACTCAGGTAAGAGAACCCTTGTTCCCATAGAGCTTGTGTGCAGGGCTGAGCCCAATGTGTTTGAATAGAATTGATATGCAGGGCCGAGCCCAGTATGTTAGAGCTACAGGGCGTAGCCCTTTACCTGGTTATGCTAGAATTCTATACTTGCTTGTTATGCTATGTATATTATGATGTGAATGGTCGACTTGAGCCGGGAACGGTGTAGACCGAGAACGGCGAAGGGCCGGGAACAACATTGGGCAAGTTGAGTGCAAGGCTGAGAACTGCAAGGGGCCGGGAGCAGCGTTGAGCACGTGGAGTGCGAGTTGCCAGGGCGAGTCCCTAGAAGGATACCTGGGATATCCTCACGGCGTGGTCCGCAAACCCAGGGCTTGGTAAACGCCTGGGACGGCTAGGCCGTATGTGTTTAGCCACTGGTGGCCTTTTTATATGCTTGATATATGTGTTGCATATGTTATCTGTTTGTGGATTCTCTTGCTGGGCTTCGGCTCACAGATGCTCTGTGGTGCAGGTAAGGGTAAAGAGAGAGAAGATCAACCAACCATGAGTACAGCAGGCGTGAGGCGGCGTGTACATGTTCGGCCTGCCTGGCTGCCACAGCTAGAGGATTTTGGGAGATGCTTGTAAATAAACCTAGATTTTGTCGTCTAGCCGATTTGGTTCAGTTTATATGTTGTAAATATTTCTAAACTGTATTTTGGGATCCCAAGTGTAAAACTTTTATAATTTTCTATGGAAATTACTATTTCTCAAGTCTTTCCTTTGTTTATGGCTTAATTACACTGTTTGACTTAAAACCTCAATTAGCGAGTTGAGAGCACATTTTTAAACTCACTTAGTAACAGCTCTAAGGAAGTAGGGTGTTACATGGGTTCCTAGAAACCCTCCCACTACGATGAGGCTCTTTGACTGTTTGCTCAGGAACAGTGGTACTATCTTCATTTAAATCGACTTGCTTCGGTTGGACATGAAGAGTGGGAATTTCATCATAAAGTTGCATTGATGATGATGGAACATTGGTTAGAGTCAAATCTTTAACCATCTCCTCTAAAACTACTTTGTTGTGAGGTTGGAAGTTTTGGACAGTCATTTTCCAGGTAAGTAGCATTCGTAGAAGTAAACACTTTTTTTTCTGAATGACTATAGAAAAGTCCACCCGAGTACCTTTAGGATAGACAACAAACATGCAAACTTCAGTTTGTGGTTCTAGCTTTCCTTCCTTTTTCGTAGGACGTGACCGAGACACCCGAGATTCTATAATGGCGTAAACTAGGTTCACGACCATTACAGCGTTCTAAAGGTGTTTTGGGGATTGATTTAGATTGCACGACATTGAGAATGTCGTTCGCAGTTTCAATTTCATATCCCCAGAATGAAATTGGTAGAGTTGAGTAACTAAGCATGCATCTAACCATTTCCAATAAATTTCTGCTTCAGTGTTCCGCTACACCATTTTGTTGCGGAGTACCTGGGGCAGTAAGTTGTGATGAAATACCAAGTTCAGTTAAATGATCTTGGAACTGCATATCCAAGTATTCTCCACCCCTATCAGATCACAAGATCTTTAACGTTTTACCTAATTGTTCTGAGCCATTGCTAGGAATTCCTGAAACTTTGAAAATGTTTCTGATTTCCTATGCATTATGTAAAGACATGAGTATCTATAGTAATTGTCAATGAAAGGTCTGCAAACATTTGAATGCACAAGACCAAGTGGTTCTTTGGCCCTATCATCCTTTGCAGAGAATTGACTCTTGGTCAGTTTGCCTTCTAGACAAGATTCACAGACAGGTAATTCACCTAAGGTGAGTTCCCTCAAAGGTCCATCCTTTGTAATTCTTTGAATCCTACCATAGCCAATGTGACCTAGTCTCAAGTGCCATAAATACGTCATATTATCGTTATCGGTCTTTTGACGTTTATTGGTCCTAGGCTTAGCTACTTTGAATAAATCATTGTTAAGAGCGAGGGGTTCGTTAGGTCGCAGAATATAAAGCCCATTTTCCAAACATGCAATATACAATTGTGATCCATTGAAGGAAATAGATATATTAGAACTTGTGAAAGTCATAACAAATTATTCTAATTGAAACATGGAACTGAAATTAAATTTCTACTAAAATCCAAACTAAAAAATATATCATTTAAAATTAAAAATTTATATCCGAACCTCAGACGAGCTCTTCCTCTAGCTTGGACTGCAACGAACACTCTGTTCCTAACTTCTAAGCTTTAAGGCGCCTTCATCCACTTCCTCCCATGATTCAAGAAGCTGTAAAGAGTTACAAACATGGTTGGTAGATCCAAAATCAATAATCCAAACGAATTTATCATTCTCTAAAACACATGTTTCTAAGATAAATGAACTTTAATAATTACCTTTATTTTTCGCTGCTAGAAACTTGGGGCAATCTCGTTTCTAATGCCCCTTCTCTTTGCAGTGAAAGCACTTACCTTTACCTTTCTTGTTCTTCCCCTTAGGCGTCTGTGCACTTGGTTGTGCACTTGTCTTTGCAGCCTTTGCAAGCTTGGGGTTGTTGTTTTGTCCACGGTTCCTCTAGTTTCCAACTTTCAAAGACGAAGCTTGGTTAGCTTTAGCCTTAGCTAGATCAGTAGCAACAACAATAGTCTTATTTTCTCCTCCTTTACTAGGTCCACCCATGATAAGCACAAAAATCTGAAGCTCGTTCATGAGCTACGTCAGACCATAGTTGAGTTGATCACGAGCGTGCGGACACGGTGCCATTCGAGCATTCACGATGTCATCACGTATGTATGGAGACGGTGCTATCCAAGCATTTACGGTGCCATCATGAGCATGGACAGTGCCATCACGAACGTGCGGACACGGTGCTCGTTCTGGGGATTCCTCAATCATGACGAATTCAGAGTTGTCACAAATCAACTATGTTGATATTCTGCTTCTAATTAGGGAAGTTTTCTCCACTAAGTTTCTCCATCAAAAGTTGAGAAAGGATGGGAGTAGACACATACACTACTTAACTTAAAACTACAAATTATCAATAAAATAGAAATCAATCACTTTTGCTCAATAAAACTTCTATTCACACAAATTTCAAAAAATAACACAACATATACCAAAAATATGTAAGATATGATAAAAAATATCAAAAACAATCATATCTCTATTTCTTTAGGTTTTTAACTAATCTATGATATCCTTGTCTCGATTGGCGAGAGTAAAAAATACCACTAGTTAAATAGAGTTGTAAACTCATTTAATAATGGACACCACTATTAACAACCTACTATTCGATCAAAATAAGAAAACAAAATCTCTTATTTTATGAGCTAGACCCACGGTTTTGATAATCATAGATTTAGTCCTAGTAGTCACCATAGGGGTGAGTCTAATAGAATTTGACCTATAATTATCTATCTTTCGAAATCTAACATTGTCAAAATAACTAATGAACACCTTCCGTAGGGGGACGAATCAAAGCGCCTCGAGGCCCCATTATGTTATTGACTTTGTTAAACCAACGATGGAGATCAAATATAATTCTTAAAATAAGCTCATTATAAAATTAAAAAAAATATTATTTTTATTATTTTTCGAAAATTAATGACTGGTTCTCCAAAAAATTGTAAGATTAGAATTTTTAAAACCAAAGTCCTATAATTTCCTATTAATTCTAAAGTGTCACATTGAAATAAATTCAATTAATTTAGAATTAATTTGTTTCTAATCAATGGTTTAACTAATATAATGAACCTATACAATTAAGTCCAACTCACGTAAATAGTGGGCTTGTATGGAGGAGGACTGGGTCTAGTATGTCGTTCCCACTACAAAGACCCCCAATATTCCAAAAGACAGGAATTTAAACCTTCGTTTTATTAATTGTTATTAATTGATTAGGCCCACTATAGTCATGCAAAGCAAATGGACCTTCACAAGTGAAATCATCCACAAGAGAGGAATTTAAACTTTACATTTTCTAATGGGCCCAAATAAGACCTACTATTTTATGAATATTTTATTTGGCAAAATCCATATATCTAACAAACATATGGGCCACTATATGCATCTAAGCCCAATTGCAAAAATACCACATATAGTGCAAACAGACATGTTATAATTGGATGGGCCTAATCATTTTACTATATGAGCAATTCTATGAATTTATGCAAAAATACCACAATTTATTTCATTTGCAAAAATACCACAATTAATTTTCTAGAATTTACCAAAAATATTCGAATTAATTAAATTTTACAAAAATAAGGCAATTTAAATTAAATTTATCAACAATCAACTTGTTTTAGGTTAATTTGAAGAAAAAAATATTAATTTAATTTAAATAGAATTTATCAACAATTAACCAAAGTTAATTTAAATCCCATTTATTAAATAAAATATATTTTATTAATTGGTTGCAAAAAATGATATTTTTCAAAATTTAACCAATTTTAAATTTAAAAATCAATATCATAACTGTTTTTCAAAAATATCTTGTGTTGTTACAACTATAAGCAAATATTTTAATCAATTTTAAAATAAATAAAATATTAATAGTTATAACAACTCTAAAATATCTTAAAACAGTTAAACAAATTCAAATATCCATGAAAATATCTAACTAACAATTTCAAATTTCAAATAATTTAAATATTAAAAACTATAGGATAAAGAGATATTTATATTTTCAAATAAAGATTTAATAAAAATATCAAGAATTTAAAAAAATATATCTTAAATATCTGATACCTTAATTCTAATATTTTAATATATTAAACGATTTAAAATTAAGTTGTTAGTCTCTTTTTAAATTTGAATTTGAATATTTGTAGAAAAAATATAATTATTTAAATCTCAACAAATAAAAATATCTTATTTAAAAAAAAAAATTTAAGATAAAACAAATCTGATATTTTTTGTTTTGATTATAAATACTTTATTTTCATAACTTTTTATTTCTTTAATATTCAAAAAAATAACAAAAAAAAATCTGGATGAACAGTACCCTTGACGCACGCACGGGTGCACGAAGGGACGAGCGCAGGCGCGCACGTGCAGCGTGGTGCGCATGAGGCGCGGTGCGCGAGGGGCACAGGCAGGGCGCGCGCATGGCAGCCAGACCAAATTTTTCCAAAAAAAAAAATTGAGCAATTTTTCAAACCAAAACCATTTTCTAATTAATTTTTAACATGTTTCACACAAAAATAAAGCATATATAAAAATTAATGGCATAGAAAATACAAAAAAATAACCTAAAAATTGCTAATAATCACATAAAATCAATATGCTTCTTAAAAACATGAAAAACCATCCAATTATTCAAACACATCAAATAATCCAATTTTTAACATCTTCATGAATGAAAATAAAGATTACCAAAGGCTCTGAGGCCAGTTGTTGGGAAAACTTATTACAGGATCTTTATTTATTTTCATGTAGATCTAATATTACATAAATTAATATGAGATAATGTAGAGCATGTTTCTAAAATTGAATTCAAAGAGAAACAACGATAAGAATACTTATAGTATACGCAGCGGAATGAATGAGTCATTCCTTCAGTTTCTCTAACCCTTGTATCCTTTCTGTCCCAGAGTATTACCAAGAAATTGAACCGATCATCTATTTTCTTCATAGTCTTCCAAAGTATCCTTAGAATCACCTAGACTACAGTGGGAAATTCTCAACACATGAGATAGATACAGAGAGAAGAAGAGAAAATAACAAAGAGGCTTAGAAAATGACTTGTGTTTAGAGAGAATCTAAAAACTATCAGAAAATCTGACTTGTGACTTCTGAACTTCTCTGAACTTGTTTTTTGACTTCTCTCTAAGCACTCCTTTTATAGACTCAATTAGGCTATTTAATTTAATTAAAAAATCAATAAAATAATAGCCAATTGGAAGCCCTAAGTCGAAATTATCATGGGCTTTAGGCCTGTGAAATTTCTCATTTGATTATAAGCCAATTGGACTTAAAATCAATGCCTATATTATTTTCTATTGATTTAATTAATTAAATAATTATTTAAATCCTTTATCAAATTAATTATTTATAATTTAAACATTGATTTAAACTTATTTATTAATTTAGATACCAATTTATCTTAATTAATAAATCTGCCATAATTTCTATTTTCTTCTCTGAATTACATAACTCTGTGAAACTATCCAAAATTGACCTAGTCAACTTTGATAATTCTAATTGATAATTAAATCAATTAATTGGGACTATCTAAATGATTTTATCCAAGGTACAATGGGGACCATGGGCCTATGAAATCAAGCTCCAATAAGTTATCATAAATCTAACAAATAAATTTACTAACGTATTAATTCCTCGTGACTCCACTATAGACTCAAAATTGCACTCTTGAATTCATAGAACACTCTATAACAAATATAGATACACTATTAATTATCCAATGTTATAACCATAATTGTCACTCAATCCTCTATAGACGATCTACAATGAGATGGGACTAAAATACTATTTTGCCCCTCATTGTATGTTATCCTTAAAACACTTAGTTCCTTGTAAATGATATTTCAGTAAACTAATTTAATTACTGAAATGAGATATCTATCATTTAACACCTTGAACCAAACTAAAAGGAAACTATCGTTTCACTTATTCATCAGAAGATATAGATGTTCATATCTATGATTAACACTCCCAATCAATTATACTATTGAGTTCCCAAGATGTAAGTGTGGGCTAGTCCGTAGGGTAAGCTGGTAACGAACAAGTCAAAGAACTCAAATAATACAATCAGTTAGAATACTAACCAGTCAAAATTGAGATTGAATTGACCTATGGTCAACTATATGATATGACTAGAATTATTAAAAATGGTATGTTTACTTATCTTTTAAACTGTCAATATCGGTCTAGTCCAATGTAACAAATACATCCAATCTTATCTACTTTTCTAATGTTCTGGAAAGAACATAACACTACAATGTGTAAGTAGATCATATCGTAGACTGGAAAGTCAGTGTAAATCCTGTGCACTGACTAACCTTAGGACTAACTTATTTTGAACATATAATCACTATAAATACGATTAGCTATATGCTCGGGATTTAATATAAGTTTATATTAAACAAATAATCATGAAAATAAAACATGTGAGCAAAGTGATTGACCAAGTCAAAAAATGATTTCTATTCTGTTTACCCAAAAATGGCTCCTGATGACATGGCAGGATTGACCTACACGTGGCAGGCACGTGACGACTTTAAGTGAATGAATCCTGTTCGACCATCGACCAGAAAATCATTGATTGATCAAGCATCACGCTTAGGTGCGACCAGTCTAGTCGCATACTTTCATTTACTTCCTTTTGTATGTGCAATCTTGTATTATTTGCATTAATTGTAATTTCTTTCATTACATAGATACGTGAATCTTAATGATAATTAAGGCTCATCGACCCATGTACTCTTCTTGAGCCTATAAATAAGAATCAAAGGGCTCAAGGAAGGGACTTTTGAATTTTTTGTCTTTGTACTCTGAGAGAAAAATAGAGTGTGATTATTCACTGAAGTTGTAATTTTCCCAAGGCTTGTGAAACTCGAGAACCCTAGTTCATTGATCATAGTGTTGGGATTCAACATCAATAAGGACACTAAGTGGACATAGGTCATTACTATCCAATTGGTGCGGAACCACTATAAATCGTTTGTGTCGTTTGCTTTCCATTTGAATTTCTTCTTGTTTTCATCTCATCTTATATCGTGCGTCTGACTCCGTTTCGTTGACCAATTTGAGGGTCCACATTTTGGTGCTTTCATTGAGAGTCGAATCCAAGACTTCAAGAAAATCAAATGGCTAAAACATCCAAGAGGACGGGGCAGACTTCAGGCGCTGCATCCACCAAGCCTCCTCTGCCAAATGTGGCTTAAGATGAACCACAATTGGACTTTTAAGAGAAGGAAATGGATTCTGAAACCCTAAGGACAACATTGAGTGTGTTGCAAGAGGATTTGGCCAATCTGAGGGTCAATCAAGAGAATGTGGCTAAGACGTTGGCTTTGCACCAGAGAGAAATCGAACGCCAACGCCAAGAGTTGAATGAGCGGCAGGCGGACATGGACCACCGGCAGAGAGATGCCACTTCTGCCCTAGAAGCAACAATTCAGTTGGCTCGAGGGCATACTGTGCCGACTTCTCAATCGGACCAGCCACCAAGTGCACCACCACAACAGGCCCTAAACCCAAGTCCTCCGCTTCAGCCGACGAGTCCTCAAAGGCTAGAGCAACCGTCTGCTGCTCAACAGGATATCCCATTTCAGGACCCTGAGCAAAAGCCACTTTCTTGTGCTGGTCGAGATAATCCCCAATGTCAAAGGAAAAATAGGGCCGGGTAGCCTCCCCGAAGCCCTAGATGCCCAGCGGCTGAGGAACCAAATCAATTGAGCAGGGGGCAACGTCCTTCTGCTAATAGAAGGCACGCCGAATCAGGCTCTGCGGTCAGGGGACCCCTACGGCATAATAATGCCCGAGGACCCACTGACCAGCGCAGGTCTCCCCCTGACACTCAAGAGATGCCAGCTAGAGTAGGGAACAGTGCAACCAGTAGGTCGCGCCATAGTCGGTCGCATTTCAGAGACGGCCATGACTATAATGAAGCTGATTCTGGCAGGGGGAATGCTGGTCGGGGTCAAGGAGAAATAGGTGGGGAAAGGAATCCCCCACCAAGAGAAAATAGGCCTGCGAGCCTGAATGCTGGGGGCCAACCCAGGAAACATAGCGTCTTTGACCGGTTGGGCACTAGGGAGCAAAGGTGCAGAGATGATGACCTAAGGGATGTGCTCAATGACAGGCACGAAAGGCACGATGAGTATGCTCCTCCAGCACCAGTCGCCCCAGCGATCCTAGACACCGTACAAGCCCAGATCGATGCATTAAACCAGGCTGTCCAGCAGCTGGTAGGGAGTCGAACATCCCACATCGAGTATGATCGGAGAAGAGGTACTCCGTTCATACAGAGAATAGTTGTGGCAGAAGCCCCCAGCAAATTCAAGATGCCAGTACTACCCAATTTCGATGGATATGGGGACCCAGTATCTCACGTGAACAAGTTTGAGATACAGATGGACATCCAGAAGGTGTCGGATGATGCTCGCTGCAGGATCTTTTTGGGCACCATATCTGTTACCGCTCAGGAGTGGTTTTTCAAATTCCCTCCTACTAGCATAGTGTCATGGGAAATGTTCGTGAAGGAATTCTACGGGCAATTCTACGGGAATGCTGGTCGTGTGCACCCAACTGAAGCCAACCAGTTTGTCGAGATACGCCAAAAGGAGGGAGAATCCTTGAAGGAGTACGTCCAGCGTTTCATGCTAGCGGCAGCTGAGGCTAAAACAGTTTGTGATGAAGGGAAAATGATGGCCCTTACTGCTGGAGTAAGGCGTCATTCTCCCCTCTGGAATAGCTTAAGAAAGAATGGGGTGAAGAGTACCCAGGAATTCCTTAATCGAGCAAACCAATACATTAAGCTCAAGGATGCGATTGCCAATGAAGGGAAATCGCTTGCAAAGGACAAGGGACCTAAAGAAGATCCTGCTAAAGCCGCCAACGAGTCTGATAAACCCAATGGCAATGGCAAAGGCAAAGGGAGCGGTAAAAATGGTGGAAAAAGGGCAAACACTGAGCGGTCGACGTCAAAGAATAAGCTCCCTAAGGGCAACAGGTACGAGCCATGGTTCACCAACTATATGGCCCTTGTCGAGAGTAGAGTGGAGGTATACCAGGCGACCAACGCCAATGTCTCTTACAAGAGACCAGCGTCAATAAGGAAGGATATTACCAAATGGGATACAATAAAAAAAATTTCATTTCCACATCAACTATGGCCATGACACCAATGAGTATAACCAGCTGTAGGATGAGATTGAGTTCCTTATCAGATAGAGACACCTAAGGAGATACGTGTGAGCCATGGGGGGTTCTCAATGAGAGGCTCAAGGAGGCAACGAGCAAGCGCCTGGACGCCAACGCTCGTAACCTTTACAGCCAGCTCCCGTGGCAGGTACATTGTTAACCATCTGTGGTTGTCCACACCTTGCAGGAGATAGTGGGAAGGCAAGGGAGCGATAGGCTTGGACCTTACACCATGACCAGGACATCGAGATGCTAAATGTGGAGCGAACTCCCAAAAAAGCTCGAACAGAGGAAGAGCTAATAACTTTCTCTAAGCTAGACGCTCAGCACGTTCGATTTCCTCATTCGGACCCTCTGGTCATGGACGTCCATATAGCCAACATGATGGTCAAAAGGGTGTTAGTTGACACAGGGAGCTCAGTAAATATCTTGTACAAATCTTCATTAAAGAGAATGAAGTTGTCAGTGAAGGACCTAGAGCCATGCAACCAAACCATTTTTGGTTTTTCTGGCAAAGGGCTCGTGCCAACAGGGTAGATTAGGTTCTGGTTACAGCGGGAACTGTGCCTACGAACAGGACATTACTCACTACTTTTATAGTAGTTGATTGTCCTTTCTCATACAATGCTGTAATTGGAAGACCTATTCTGGTAAACCTGTGAGCTGTAACCTCGGTTAGGCACCTTGCCATGAAATGCCCAACTGACAGAGGGGTAGGATGCGGGTTGGGAAACCAACGAGAAGCGATGGAATGCTATAATTCCTTGATTACTAAGGCAAAGAGAGATGGATCGAGGGAAGTTGCCGGAAAAGAGTTGCAGCTGGCCGATGAAACACAAGCCCGATCAGGTGAGCACGTCACCAAATAGGGTGTTGCCCAAAGTGAGGAAAGGGATTTAGATCCTCGCTTTGGGCATTTTGATAAAGAAGTAGGACCAATCGAGGACCTCAAAGAGGTCCAACTCGATGAGGCAGATCTGACCAGGGTTGTGAAAGCCGGTAAAAACTTAGAGACATCAACAAAGCAAAAGCTGGTGGAATTTTTAAAGAAAAACCAGGAAGTCTTTGCCTGGTCGCATAAACACATGGTTGGAATTAACCCAGCAATTATCAGCCATGCCATGAACATAGATAAAAGCTTTCCACTAGTCCAATAGAAAAGAAGGCTGCTCGACAAGGAAAGATTTAAGGCTCTAAAGGAAGAAGTCGAGAAGCTAAAGGAGAACGAATTCATCAGGGTAGCATTTTATCCACCGTGGGTCTCTAATCCTGTACTAGTCCCTAAGCCAAATGGTGAATTGAGAACATGTGTGGATTTCACAAACCATAATAAAGCTTGCCCAAAAGATTGTTTCCCGCTTCCAAGGATCGACCAGCTGGTCGATGCCACTTCAGGGCACGAGATCTTATCATTCATGGATGCATACTCTGGGTACAATCAGATCAGCATGCACCCACCTGATGAGGATCACACTAGCATTCGGACCGATACAGGGCTTTACTGTTACAAAGTAATGCCCTTCAGTTTGAAAAACGTTGGTGCGACTTACCAGCGATTAGTCAATCACATGTTCAAAGAGTTGATCAGTACAAACATGGAAGTATATGTTGATGACATGCTGGTTAAGTCGAAGAAAGCAGAAGAACACATATGGAACCTGCAAGAGTGCTTCAACGTCTTGAACAAATATCAGATGAAGCTGAATCCCCTCAAGTGTTCCTTCGGAGTTGGATCAGGGAAATTTTTGGGATTTATAGTGAACTAACGAGGAATTGAAGCTAATCCTGAAAAAATGAAGGCCCTGGTCGATATGAAATCACCAACAAAGATAAAAAGATGTTTAAAATTTAACCGGGAGAATCGCCGTTCTTAGTAAATTTATCTCCAAATTGACGGACAAGTGTGTCCCATTTTTTAATCTACTTAGGGGAAATAAGAAATTCGAATGGACGGAGGAGTGCGAGCAGGCTTTCCAGGCTCTGAAGTCTCATATGTTGCAGCCACCAATACTTCTAGCCAACATTGAATGAAGACTCTGTGGACTTTGTTCAGAAATGTGACAAGTGTCAGAGATTCTCCAAGATACCACGAGCAGCCCCAACGAACTAAAGTAGATGCAAAGTCTGTGGCCATTCGCAGTATGGGTAATAGACTTAATCGGGTCTTTACCCACAGGAAAAGGCGGCGTCAAATATGCCGTGGTGGCTATTGATTACTTCACGAAGTGGGTCGAAGCTAAGCCACTTGCAACCATAACAACCAAAAAAGTGCTGGACTTTGTGGTAAAAAACACAGTGTGTCGCTATGGGTTGCCAAGAAAAATTGTCTCAGACAATGGCACACAATTTGATAGTGATTTGTTCACAGATTTTTGCGAAAGGCATGGGATTATCAAAAGCTTTTCTTCAGTAGCTCATCTGCAGGCAAATGGACAAGTCGAGTCTATCAACAAGACACTAAAGGATACTCTGAAGAAAAGGCTCAAAGAAGGAAAGGGGGTGTGGATGGAGCAGTTTCCTGAAGTCCTCTAGTCGTATAAAACGTCCCATCGAACAGCAATAGGCCATACTCAATTTTACTTGGCTTATGGATATGAAGCTATGTTTCCAGTTGAATTAGATCCACCATCACATCGACGAATGTCATACGATCAAGACACTAATAGCTAGTTATTGATGGAATCTTTGGATTTTGTCGATGAAAGGTGCGAGAAAGCCCAACTCTGAGTAGCAGCTTACCAGCAAAAGGTCGCCTGGTATTTCAACTCTAAAGTATGTGAAATAAAATTTAATGTGGGAGATCTGGTACTTAGAAAAGTTTTCCTTAACACTCGCGATCAAGCTGCTAGAGTATTCGGACCTAATTGGGAAGGACCTTATTGTTAGTCAATCTTGTGACTGATTTCTTATAAGTGTAAGATCACATTTTTGATCACTCATACAGACATGATTGTCCATTTATTACAAGAAATAAAAGGGACTGTGCGCAGCCAGTCAATCTTGCCAACTATTGTATTTATTACAAGTATTTGCTCATTACGTGCATTGTTTTGCTATATTATCATTTTTTATAAATGTCTATTATGAGCAGTTATGTTCAAAAAGGTCTTGGTCAAGGCAAGTGACTGAGGACCTAAAGTTCCTCAATCACTTGGGGGGCATATAAGGTATCTAGTAAGCAAAGCATATCAACAGTTATATGTAAACACACGAGCAAAATAAGTAAAAGCATGCTATGGTATTTAGAGTATTTTTCAAAATTTTGTTTAAATTTTGTTAAATCAAACCAAAGTGCTATGCTAAGTTCAGTCATGCGAACAGATGTTATAATAAAATAAAAATATTATAATGTCAAAAGAGAATTCCTTTACACCGCGAGCAATTACTGCTCGGATGTAATTGTATGTTGAAAGGATAAGATGCTCGTGCAGCAATAAAAATATAAATTGTCTCGACACTACGAACTGACATACGTGTGTCCCAAATTATAGAGTTAAATAAAAACAACAAAAATTATGAACCAGGAGGGTCTTGAGGAGTTTTCTGGTCGACGGAGGCCCCAAATTCCTCTTCCATGCCATCAATGCCCGTAGCCAAGGAGATTTCGGGGGAGGCTGGGATTTTGGCTCTCTCCTCTTCTTCAAGGCGAGCAAGGCATCTGTTTATTTTAGATTGCCTCAAGCGTTCGGAGAGATAGCTGAAGTCTGCCTCGCGGTTATGCTTCTAGAACGCATAGAAGCAGTTGAAGGTGGCACCCTTATACCTCTCCAAGTTGCTGGCATTGGTCTCCTCGAGCTCTTTGATGCGCTCCTCCAACCCCTCAATCTCCTTTTGGCTGATGAACAAATCATCTTGAAGCTTAGAGGCTTCCTTGAAATTAAGCAAAGAAGCCTCCTTGTACTTCCTTTAGTTTTGATGGCTTTGATCAAAGTAGGCTGGTGCTGTTTCAGCTCTTCAGCCAGCTTGGCCTTCTGTTCGAGCAGCTCAGCGTTTTTCTTCTCAGCTGCCTCAAGCTGCTCGGTGTATTTTGCCTCAGCCATCTTAACCTCCTTATCATGTCTGGCCTTGGACGCTTTAAGTTCCTCAGCGTGTCTGTCCTCAAATGCCTTAAGCTTCTCGCCAAGTCTTTTCTCATATTGAGCAATCAGGGCTCCCAAACAACACCAGCTGGCGGTCATAGTTAGCATTCCATGCGATCAGAGAAAAAGTTAAACTGATGGCAGAAAATGAAAAGATAAACAAATGAACCTTAGCAAGACATGGCAACTTACGCTGGCTATTTCATTCAACGCACGGTTAATTATCTGGTCGACCTCCATGGAGTCAGTACCGATGATGGCCCCTCGACTGCGTCGATGCCTCGATAGTTTAGTCATTCTCTCCTTGGCCGAGCTGAGCATGATGCTCGTTAAGGCATCTCCTTTTGATCAGGAGGTGTCTAGTCGGCAGGTGCTGGAGGAGGCATCTCATATGCAAATGCTGGAGGAGGGATCTGATCAACGGGGGCTGGGGGAGATGTCTGGTCGAGGGGGGCTGGGGGAGGTGTGGTTTCCCAAGAAGGAACTGGCACTGGAGGATCCCCGGTCTGAGCTTTTTTCGTCGGAGGGTTCTTGCTGCTTTCACCTTGGTGTGGCCTACTCCCTTTTTTCTTGCTCGAAGGAGCTGCAGGTACAGGTTCACTGTAAAGCTTGATAAGATCTTCAGTTGACATGGCTACAAAATAGAAGCGAACAGTCAGATAATGTGGATGGAGGTATGTACTAAATCAATAAAAATAAGATCAAGGAAATTATAAGTAAGATACCCGAGTTACAACTACTGGTCGCTACACTATTTATTGTACTACTGCTACACTCACTCACTGCCTTGAAGAAGTCTGAATTTAAATTAGACATGTATTTAAAGTTGTCATCCCCCTCAAATAAATGACAGTGAATGGGAAATTTTTCTAAGAGTGAGAATTCAATACCGTTCTCATCTGAAGATTCAAGAATGAGTTCGGGGCCCTCAGAAACCTTCTGTTTGCCCTTTCCTGAAGGAGCAGGGGCAGCAGTTGCTCGCGGGATGCTAGAGGGTTCCCTAATAGTCACTCCCGTTGTCCTCCTCCTCGGAGGTTGTGACACATCATGGTGCTGCTCGGGAACTTCTCAACCGGTAGCACTTCCCGCAGTTGATTTCCTCACATCTTGGTGAGGGGCCAAAATGCCAACTAGCCTTAGATTATTCTCTTTAACCAGCTCTTTGACGCTTTTTTCTATGTCAGTCTTGCTGGCCAGGGAAGCTGCTCGTATCTCCATTTCTGGAGTGGGAACTGGTCAGTGCCACGGACATGAAGAATACCAAAGTTATAAGGAACGTGCGAAAAAGACAAAGGAAATTAAACAACCAGTGAATAAAATAATTTACCTCCTTCAGTGAAGGCCAGAATGTTGGCGACTAGGTCTGGAGTTAAAAAGTACTCCTGGAAGTACTTCCCCATGTTGGACTTGTGGGTGATCTCATTCAGGAAAGTGTGAGCAGATTCCTAGTGGTAAAAGTGGAAGAACCCCATGTTTTTGTGATTGGGGTTGGACTTGAGATCAAATAAGTAATTGACCTCGTGTGGCATAGGAATGGGCCACTTTTTATGGCTGTACAGGATATAAAGAGAAGAGAGCACTCTATATCCATTTAGGGTGATTTGGAAGGGGGCGACCTCAAATTAGTTGGCCACCCCCTGGAAAAATGGATGAAGCGGTAAGGTTGCCCCTGCCTTGATATGATATCTCGACGAGGCGCTGAAGGTGGCCCAAGGCAGGTTTGCCCACTAGTCAATGGTAGCCTTCATTAGGGTTATCCCAAGAAGTCCATACTTCTTGAGATAATTCCCTACCATCCTAACTGCGATGTTGCTAGGAGGTACCACGTACCATTCGACTTCTGGTCGAAGGTCGTCCTGAGGTTGGGCCTTTGTTTGAATTTCTGGCTGAGGAATGCTTTTAGCTTCAGGGCTGGTCGAAGGATTTTCAGCCCAAGGAGCAGGTTGTTTGGCAGGAGGAGTGGTTGTTTTCTTTCTTTTCTGAGCAATGGATTTTACTCGACCCATGTTTGTTGTATTGGTTGACGGTCTATTAGAAGGGTAATGAGAAAAAGGAATTTATGGGATTAGCAGCGATGATTATTCTTGATCTTCGAGTAACTGTGCAAGCAAGTCATCGCCGATCAGCCTCTCACCTCCCCACGGGTTGTGCATGAAAATATGCGAACAAAGAAGGGGAGATGAGAATCTATGACCAATAGACCAAGAAAGTGGAAAAGTTGGAATAACGTTGCTCGTGTATAAAAGTTAAGCTTTTATACGACCAACAACATTCTAACAAAAACACTAAATTCTATGCGAACAGTTTGGAAAATGGATTAAAAAGCAGAAGTGAAAAGTTTTTCAGGAAAAAAATTTCGACTCTATAAGGGCGGAAAACACCCAGTTTTTTCTACTTGCCTAAAAATCGAATTTTTACTTCAATTTTACGCCCCAAATCAATAATCCTAACTCCCAAGCCGATTCCTAAGCCTCATATCATGTTTTTTCCTTATCCTATTGTGCTAATATCTACGTGCCCATTTACCCTGAATCGATTCGTCAAGAACATTCAGGAATTCTAAGTCCGAAACAAACCAGAAATTAAATATTGCATGGCAGTCTAACGATGGAGAAGTTTGAGAAACTTACTTGGATGAAGATTAGTGCAAACTTCTGAGATGATGAATGGCTGAGCAAAAGCTTCATGGATCGTTGGGATCGTTTGTGTCTTCTGGGTTAGAAGGGTTCTGTTCTTTAGTGTTCTTGTGAAAGAGATGGAAAGTACAAGGTGAAAGGTAAATATGAAGGGTTATATATATATTGGTCAAAGCACGGTTACAGAGGTAATCATGAGGGGTGATTTTTTGAGGCATGGGAAAGTGTAATAGCCGTCAAATCACTTTTTGGGAAACTACAAAGACATGATTGGTTGCCTTTTTTCGAGGAGGCATGGATAGCTCTGACAGATTTGATAGGGCATACGAAAGATCAGTTGTCTAAGTTTACTTTATACTGGTCACAGTAAAATAAACTTGGGGGGAAAATGCTTACCCAAAAACGACTCCTGATGACGTGACAGGATTGAGCTACACGTAGCGGGCATGTGACAACTTTAAGTGAATGAATCCTGTTCGAACATCGACCAAAAATTCATTGATTTATCAAGCATCACACTTAGGTGTGACCACTCTAGTCGCATACTTTCATTTACTTCCTTTTGGATGTGCAATCTTGTATTATTTTCATTAATTGTAATTTCTTTTATTACCTAGATACGTGAATCTTAATGATTTTTAAGGCCCATTAGCCCATGTACTCTTCTTGAGCCTATAAATAAGAATCAAATGGCTCAAGGAAGGGACTTTTGAATTTTTTATCTTTGTACTCTGAGAGAAAAATAGAGTGTGATTATTCATTGAAGTTGTAATTTCCCAAGGCTTGTGAAACTCGTGAACCCTAGTTCATTGATCATAGTGTTGGGATTCAACATCAATAAGAACACTAAGTGGACGTAGGTCATTACCATCCAATTGGGGCAGAACCACTAAGATAGAAAAATATATAATACACAGAATTGTAAAACTCAGCTCAATGGAGACTGAGGAAATGAATTGCATTTATACAAAGATTACAAGAGAGAGAGCCATTGTGATATTGACAGATGGCATCATACAATAGGTAACAGAATAACAGAAAAATCATTACAACAAAAGTGTAATCATTGGCACAGATTCTAAGGAAACCGTTTGGGAATATTCTGGAATACAGAGCAATGGTGAGCTGTTGAATTGAATACATTTTCTACTCTGTATGGGCAGACCAGCTTAAGCAATGGTGAGGGCTCATGTCTTAACACCACCCCTTAAACGCAGGGGTGATTGTGTCACTCCAAGTTTGGAGACAAGCTCCTGAAATCTTGATGGGGACAGAGTCTTTGTGAGGAAGTCAGCAATTTGGTCAGAAGAGGGAATGTACCTCACTTCAAGTTCCTTCTTCAAGATTTTATCATGAACAAAATGGATGTCTATTTCAATGTGTTTAGTGCGAGCATGATAAATAGGGTTTGAGGCTAATGCACTGGCGCTAATATTATCACACCATGTAACAGCTTTTGATGGCAGAGGAAACTTTAGCTCCTTGAGTAAGGATTCAACCCAAGTGATTTCAGCAGCTACATGAGCAAGGGCCCTGTATTCGGACTCTGTACTTGACCTTGAGACCACAGCTTGTTTTTTCGAGGACCATGATACCAAAGTATTTCCAAGATACACATAGTAGCCACCAATAGACTTTCTATCATCAACACAACATCCCCAGTCTGCATCCGAATAGCCTGTGATGGTTAGTTTGTCACTGTAACAGATGTGTAATCCATGATCCAGAGTGCCTTGTAAATATCTTAGAATACGTTTTGCTGCTCCCCAGTGAACTGTTGTTGGTCTTTACAAGAATTGGCTGAGCTTATTCACAGCAAAACTGATATCTGGTCTGGTGTGGCATAGGTACTGAAGTGCACCAATCAAACTCCTATAAGCAGTTGGGTTGTGCATAGCTTCTCCATCTGTCAAAGAAATGGACCTGCCTGTTACAATAGGGGTTGGACATGGCTTGAGATTTACCATGTCATGTCTTCTCAAGAGCTCTTCAACATATTTTCTTTGAGTAAGATACAACCCTGTGTCATCTCGGGTTACTTCAATCCCTAGGAAGTAATGAAGAGGTCCTAAGTCTTTGAGTGAAAACAGCTTGTTGAGTTGATTGATAAACTCTTTTAGTTTAGCTCCATTGTTTCCTGTCACTATAATGTCATCTACATAGATGAGTACTAATATGATTAGTTTGTCATCTTTGTAGTAAAAAAAGAGAGGTATCAGCTTTAGAGTTTTTAAAATTCCAGCTGAGTAGAGTGCCTTTTAATCTATCAAACCAAGCCCTTGGGGCTTGTTTTAGGCCATACAATGACTTGTGCAATTTGCACACATGATATGGTTTGGTGGGATCTTCAAAACCCTCTGGTTGAAGCATATAGACATCTTCTTCTAGGTGCCCATTTAAGAACGCATTGTTGATGTCCAATTGCTGAATGCTCCAGCCTTTACTCACAGCAATGGTTAGAATAATTCTTAATGTGGAAGCCTTTATAACAGGACTAAAAGTCTCTCCAAAATCCAGTCCAGGCCTTTGATGAAACCCCTTGGCAACAAGCCGTGCCTTTAACCTTTGAAAAGAACCATCTGCATTTAATTTCTCCTTAAACACCCACTTACAGCCCACAAGATTATACTCATCGGAATAGGGAACCAGCGTCCATGTCTTGTTGGCTTTGAGAGCTAAGATTTCATCATTCATAGCTTCGTTCCACCCCTTAAGCTTGAGGGCTGCTGCAACAGATGTAGCTTCACTGCCAAGGAGAGTACTGGAAAAGTGAGTGACAAACATTTTTGGTTTAAAAATACCAGCCTTAGCACGAGTGATCATTGGATGGGAAGTTGTTGGTGGCTGCGGCTGAGGCACAGCAGAGGCAGGTCCTATAGACACTGCTGGAGATGATGGTGAAGCTGAGACATCTGATGAGTGTGATGCAGGAATAACATGAACATGATCAGTAAGACTAGTACTGAGATGATTGGGAGAAGAAGAATACCTGTCCTGACAGTGATCGTGTGGAGACAAAGCTGCTGCGGGAGATGCTACTACAGAAGATGCTGGAGAGATAGAGACATTGGAGGCAGGGATGCTAGGCAGAGAAGAGTGAGGAGTGATGTGAAGATTAGGCAGCTGAGACCAGGCTTCATGTTGAACAATTAAGGACTGTTCAGGAGCATAAGTGTTGAGGAAACCAGATTTAAAAGGAAATTCTTTTTCATTAAAAACAACATGTCTTGAAATGTACACTCGGCCTGTTGTACTAAGGCATTTGTATCCTTTGAAAGACTCACTATATCCTAGATTCACACACTTGAGTGAATGGAACTGAAACTTATGAGATTGATATGGTCTTAGACATGGAAAACAGGCAGTGCCAAAGGTTCTCAATAGATGATAATCTGGTTTTTTATGGTAGACAATTTCAAATGGTGATTTATTGTGTAAAATGGGTGTTGGTAATCTATTTATGAGATAAACAGATGTTTGAAATGCATCAACCCAAAATTTTAAAGGCATGCTAGCTTGAGCTAGAAGGGTTAACCCCATTTCCACTATATGTCTATGTTTTCGTTCAGCTCGGCCATTTTGAGCTGAGGTATGAGGACATGAGTGATGGAATTGAATTCCATGAGTTTTAAGAAAACTGTCAAAGCCTTGAAACTCGCCACCCCAATCAGTTCTAATGAATTTTATTTTTGTTTCAAATTGGTTTTCAGCCATGGTTTTGAATTGAGTGAAAGCATTTAAGGCATCAGACTTTTGTTTTAAAGGGTATATCCAAGTAAACCGGCTGTGATCATCTACAAAGTGGATGTAAAATTTGAAGTTGGTGTTGAAATTAATTGTGGCTGGTCCCCACAAATCTGTGTGAATCAATTCTAACATTTTAGGAGCTCTACTGACAGTTTGAAAGGTAGAGCATGAGACTTTCCATACTGACAAGCATCACAGAAACTTTCTTTTTCATTAATAGAAACTGATACATTGCTAGAGTTTAAGACAAGTCTAAGTACCCTAGTAGATGGATGGCCTGAACGTTGATGCCAAACATCATTCTTAGAAAGAAAATTGGACTGCTGAACAACATTGATAGAAGGAAAAGAAGTTGATGTAGTGGTAGACCTGAAACGATTTGCATGGGGCACAGATTTGTCACGGCTTGGACTGAATTGATATAGCCCATCTCTAAGCATCCCTTGGAGTAGCACCTTCCTTGTAGCCTTGTCCTTCACAAAACAAGAATGAGAATCAAACTCTATAAGTATATTGTTATCTGTGGTTAGCCGAGATATAATTATGAGATTTTTAGCAATGTCAGGAACAAGTAAAACATCTTTGAGCATAAGAAGTTTAGATGGTTCATAAGTGGATAGTAAACCTGATCCAATATGGGTTATGTCCAAAGGATGACCATCACCAACAATTAACTTATCCTTACCACCATATTCATATTTCTGATTCATGTTTCCTCCATCTGATGTGACATGGTTGCTAGCACCACTGTCAGCATACCACACAGGACTATCCACCACTTTTGGTGTAGCAACAAAAGCTGATGCCCCTGATTTTCCCTGTGGTTGGTTTTGGTGAGGATCTGTGCCCATGTAAGTATCATCATACCGATTGTAACATACTGCAGCAGAGTGACCAAACTTGCCACAAACTTGGCAAGTTGGTTTGGAATTAGTAGTGGTATTGAATCGTCCACGACCTCGACCTCTAGTGTTGCCTCCCCGACTATGGTTGGAGTAGAATCCCCGACCAGAGAATGTATTCTGTGGTGTCAGTTGTCCTCTTCCGCGACCAGTGTGTGGCACTCTGTTGGCCAGATTTGCTGTTGGAGAAGCAGCGGGTTTGAGTGTGCCATGAAGAGTCTGAAGTCGCTCAATCTTGCTATCAAAACTAAGGAGCAATTCCTACCAAGTAGTACTAGGGCGAGCCTCAATTTGTAACACAATAGGCAGATAGTCAGCATCTAAACCAGATAGCACATTAGCAACAAGATGATTATCAGGGTAGGGGTCCCCTGCAAGTGCCAAACTATTAGCCCAGGCCTTCTTTTGACGAAGATACTCAACCATAGTGGTGTTACCTTTCCTTACAGTTTGAATGGCTGTGCGGGTATCGTCCATTTTGGACTTAGAATGAGCGCCATAGAGATTCTCCAAGGCACACCAGAGGGAAGCAGAGGTAGTGCATCCCATAACTTCTGTTGCTATAGCTTCAGTCATTGAGCTATACAGCCATCCCATCAAGAGCTGGTCACTAACAATCCAGTGCTCAAAATCTGGATTGAGTTGGACACCACGCGTTGCCTCATCATCACCTGCAGTCACATTAGTAGAAATAAACTCACAAGGACAAAGACGGGTACCATTGACAAAACCATCCAGGCGATGACCTCGGATGATGGTGGAGACCATTGTCTTCCAAAGGGTATAGTTGTTGCGGTCGAGTTTCAGAGGGAATGGCTGATTGAGGGTATTGAAAGGTTGAGTATAGGTTGGCACAGGGCTGGTCACAGGTGGGTATCTGTTAGTGGTAACATCAGGATTGCTGGAGATTGGAGTGCCAGTGTGATGAGCAGCAGCACCTGCATTTGGGTTAGCTGGAGTCTGAGATTGGCCAGTCGACATTGGCGTTTGCCCGGCGGTGGCTCTTGATACCAAGATAGAAAAATATATAATACACAGAATTGTAAAACTCAGCTCAATGGAGACTGAGGAAATGAATTGCATTTATACAAAGATTACAAGAGAGAGAGCCATTGTGATATTGACAGATGGCATCATACAATAGGTAACAAAATAACAGAAAAATCATTACAACAAAAGTGTAATCATTGGCACAGATTCTAAGGAAACCATTTGGGAATATTCTGGAATACAAAGCAATGCTGAGCTGTTGAATTGAATACATTTTCTACTCTGTATGGGTAGACCAGCTTAAGCAATGGTGAGGGCTCATGTCTTAACACACTATAAATCATTTGTGTCGTTTGCTTTCCATTTGAATTTCTTCTTGTTTTCATCTCATCTTATATTGTTTATCTAACTCCGTGTTGTTGACCAATTTGAGGGTCAAGATATTCTTTTATTGATAATAAAATGAGATTACAAAGAATTTGGGTTTTAATTAGGGCATAAAACCCCAATAGAGACTCATTTACAAAAATTTCCAACCCTAGTCTCGACTTATGATTTTTGTTGGTTTATCTAAAATTCAACCTTTTGATTGTGTCGATTAGGTTTTGCTGGTTTGTTCCATACTTGTTTAGTTTGTTTTTGGTTAATGATCCATACACATATTACTTGTTTAGTTTGTGTTTGGTTAATGATCCATACATTTATTACTATTAGAATTTATTTTTATTGGTGTTATGTTTTTTCGAGTTCATGGTATGATTGTATACCACTTATGCCCCTTTAATATCCCATGACTGTGATCTTAGGTTATTGAATTTTGAGGGCTTGCAAAAAATATAACAATAAAAATACAACATTTGAATGGAATTCAGTGCTTTATGGACTAAGAGCAAAAATTAAATACAAGCTTCGTTAAAATGAATAAACATCATTCCTACATTACTGATAATAAGGTCGTAGATGTTCACAATTCCAAGCTCGCGAGACCAATCTTTCATTCAATATCACTAGTTTATAAACTACAGGTCGAATGATGGACTCTATCTAGTAGGGTCCATCCCAATTAGGCTCGAGCACCCCAGTAGATGGGTCTCATGTGACCAAAAACACGCGCCTTAGCACCAACTCTCCCAATCCAAATTTCCTATCTCAGACCCTTTTGTTGAAATATCTCGTAGCTCTCTGCTAGTATGCAACATTTCTTAGTTGGCTTTTTCTTGTCTTTCTTCAATAAGGTCCAAACTTTCTTCGAGCTGTGATTGGTTCGAGGTTTGATTGTATGCATCACATCTTATAGTTGGGATTTTGACCTTGATAGGCAACATGGCCTCGCAACCATAAGCCAAGGAGAAAGGGGTATTCGCAGTTGCGGTTCTTGCTGTCATTATGTATGCCCACAACACTTGTGGTAGTTCCTCTGGACATCTCCCCTTAGCTTCTTCTAGTCTTTTCTTCATAAAACTCTTTAGAATCTTGTTTACCGCTTCAACCTGGTCATTTTCCTGTGGATGGACCACAGAAGAAAAGCTTTTAATTATTCCATTATTTTCGCAGAAATGTGTGAACAAGTCAATATCGAATTGTATCCCATTATCTGATACAATCTTCCTGAGCATCCCATATCTATAGATTATATTCTTTACTATGAAATCTAGGACTTTTTTTGAGGTGATATTAGCTAAGGGCTTGACTTCGGTCCACTTTGTAAAATAATCTACAGCAACTACACCGTATTTTACCCCTCATTTTTTGGTCGGCAAGGAGCCAATGAGGTCAATCCCCCATACCGTGAATGGCCATCGAGAGCTCATCATGGTGAGCTCGATGGGTGGAGCTCGCAGTATTGAAGCGAAATGTTGACACTTTTCACAACGCTTAACGTATTCGAATGAGTCTGCTTTAACTGTAGGCCAGAAGTATCCTTGCCTAACCACCTTTTTGGACAGACTATGCCCCCTAGTATGATCTCTACAAAACCCTTCGTGGATTTCTTCTAAAATCTTCTTTGCCTTGGGGAAAGTTACACACCTAATTAGTGGCATGGATTATCCCCTTTTGTACGATTTTCCTTCCAAGATGGTGTATCTTGGTACTTTATACACAAGTTTTCTAGCCTCTTTCCGATCTGCTGGGAGACTTCCGGTTTTGAGGTAGTCAATTATCATGCTTAGAACAAAAATACTATGTTTTGCCTTATAAATAATGTTCATTGATTTATTTGTTATTTCATTAGATTGATTTACACTAAATGCTTTGAAATTATAATTTTGAAAAGTGAAGAAAAAGCTTATCTTTTTAGAAGTAATTTGTGCTTAAAATTATAAATCTATTTGGAAAATGATAGTTTGAATTATTTTAACTATCACTAAAACTTGAGAATCAATATACTAATAAATATTATTAAACTTACATTTTGTGGATTCTAGTATCTTAATAATCTTTTCTTTTAACCCTTATTTTCAAATCATTATTGGTTTATTTTTATTCTCTTAAATAGCTTTATTTTTCAATCTTTTATTTTATGTTCATAATATTAAAACTCATCAATCTTTGGAGCTAGGTTAGAATTTATTACTTTTGATTTAAAATAGTTTTCTTTTTTATTTTAGACAACTCCTTTGGGTTCGATCTCGTGCTTACACGAACACTATATTCCATATACGATTTGTGCGCTTGCGAGTATAAATTTTTAAAACATACCCGTTTTGGGTCCGAGTTTGATGGCCCATTTCAACAATCTCCCGGAGGCTTCAGTCTTGGATGATACTTGCCTTAATGACTGATCAGTTAATACATGTATAGGATGCATTTGGAAATAGGGTCGAAGCTTTCGAGATGCGTGTATTAGGCACAAAGCCAGTTTTTCCATTAATGGGTATCTCGATTATGCCCCCAGTAAGCGTTTACTGACACAGTAGATGGGTTTTTGCACTTTATCATCCTCCCAAACAAGTACTGCACTGATGGCATGCTCGATTGTGGCGAGGTATAGGTACAAAAATTCTCCTATGATTGGTTTAGACAAGATTGGTGGCTCAACAAGGTGTTTCTTAAGGTTTTGAAACGCGAGTTCGCACTTGTTAACTCTACAAAATAGAGTTATTTTACCACTTTTTATGTGCTAATTGTTGCTTAATTCTTGAGTTTTTAATTGATTTATTAAGTTTTTAAGTAATTTTGAATTTATTAGGTTTATTTTAATTTTATAGATTTTTGTGTATTTTTATAGTTATATTATTGTAAAATATTGTAGTTAATTATTTGAATTATTGTTGTTTAGTTTGAGGTAAAAAGATGCAATTTTGAGCTTAAATGTTTAAGTAAATCAAGTTTTAATTAATATTTTCATGGAACTTTTGGTTGTATATTTTATTATTGAAAATATTTAGTTTTAATTTAATTTATGTTATTTTTTTAGAGAATTTGTTGCATTTTTTGCTCTTGAAAAGCAAGAATAATAAAGGAAAAGAAATGGCATTTTCAAGGAAAGAAAGGAAAAAAATGGCATAGCTTCACCATGAGCCCACCTGGCCCGTTTGCCCCAGCCATTGGGCCAGCCATCAATAACCCACCAAGCCCACGCAGATGTCCCAGCAGCAGCTTCCATTCGGCCACGCCTCTTGCTCCAAGTGCCAGTCCGCCAGCTGTCAACCGCCTGGCACCTCACAAGACCACCAGCAGCTTCCCAAACGCCTCACTTCCCAGCTCCTTCAGCAATCACGTCTAATGCTCCCTTCCGGCCACACCAGCCAAGTCCTTCACCCAGCCCACACCAGCTAGGCCCAACCAGGCCCACCACCTGCCTTGCCCAGCCACTGCCAAAACAACTGCACTTTTCTCTTGAGCCCAACAAAAACATCAATGTTCCCTTGTCTCCTTTTCTCCAAAATACCAACTTTTTACCCAAACTTTTCTACACATTCTACTCCAAAAAATCATTATTACACCCTATAATTTACCCATATTTACCATATTATAATTAATTAAATTAATTTAATCAATTTAATTAATTTAAATTGATTATTTTAATATCTCATTTTTTGGCTATAAATAAGGGATTTGGTGTGCATACCACAAGTTCTACACATTTGAAAACCTCTCTATTCTCTTCACCTTCTTCTTCTTTTTGGTTATTTTCTATGTATTTTTAGAGGAAAAATTTGGGGGTTCATCCTCCAAATTTTCCTTATGTTTGTAATTTTTAGTTTGTATTTGTCATTCTAGTTATGAGTTTCTAATCTTTTTAAGATTATTAAGATGATGTTGATTTCCCATTTTGTGGAACAAAGTTTATGGAATTTTGTTCTTCAAATATCTTCTTTCATCTTAAATATCATGTATTTTGGATTGTTAGCACATATTTACACTTTGTTCTTCATTAGTGCAAAAACATAATATTCTTTGTGTAAGATGTGTCATTAAATTGTACACATCCATGCTTAGAACAAAAATATTATGTTTTGCCTTATAAATAATGTTCATTGATTTATTTGTTATTTCATTAGATTGATTTACACTAAATGCTTTGAAATTTAATTTTGAAGAAAAATCTTATCTTTTTAGAAGTAATTTGTGCTTAAAATTATAAATCTATTTGGAAAATGATAGTTTGAATTATTTTAACTATCACTAAAACTTGGGAATCAATATACTAATAAATATTATTAAACTTACATTATGTGGATTCTAGTATCTTAATAATCTTTTCTTTTAACCCTTATTTTCAAATCATTATTGGTTTATTTTTATTCTCTTAAATAGCTTTATTTTTCAATCTTTTATTTTATGTTCATAATATTAAAACTCATCAATCTTTGGAGCTAGGTTAGAATTTATTACTTTTGATTTAAAATAGTTTTCTTTTTTATTTTAGACAACTCCTTTGGGTTCGATCTCGTGCTTACACGAACACTATATTCCATATACAATTCGTGCGCTTGCGAGTATAAATTTTTAAAACATACCCGTTTTGGGTCCGAGTTTGATGGCCCATTTCAACAATCTCCCGGAGGCTTCAAGCTTTGATAATACTTGCCTTAATGGCTGATCAGTTAATACATGTATAGGATGCATTTGGAAATAGGGTCGAAGCTTTCGAGATGCGTGTATTAGGCACAAAGCCAGTTTTTCCATTAATGGGTATCTCGATTATGCCCCCAGTAACCTTTTACTGACACAATAGAAGGGTTTTGCACTTTCTCATCCTCCCAAACAAGTACTGCACTGATGGCATGCTCGATTGTGGCGAGGTGTAGGTACAAAAATTCCCCTGTGATTGGTTTAGACAAGATTGGTGGCTCAACAAGGTGTTTCTTAAGGTTTTGAAACGTGAGTTCGCACTCGTCTGACCACTTAAATTTCTTGCCCCCTCTTAAAAGATTAAAATATTAAAGGCACCAATCTATAGATTTCGAGATGAACCTACTTAAGGTCGCCATTCGTCTAGTTAGGCTCTAGACATCGTTATGTTTTCAAGGTGAAGGGATGTCAATTAACGCCTTAATCTTGTCGAGATTAGCTTCTACACCCCAAGCATTCACTATGAATCCGAGAAACTTTCCCGAGGACACTCCGAATGAGCATTTCTATGGGTTAAGTCTCATATTGTATTTTCGGAGCACAGTGAAGCACTCAGCAAGATCGTCCACATGGTTATAGTTTTGCTTGGATTTGACTAGCATATCGTCCACATAAACTTTCATGTTATGCCCTATCTGCTCAATAAACATCCTATTCACCAGTCTTTGGTATGTGGCTCATGCGTTCTTGAGCCTAAAAGGCATTACATTGTAGCAATACAAACCTTTATTGGTCATAAAGCTTGTATCACTACAACAAAAACCCATTTCCATAACACAAAAATTTAACACTTTTAAAAAAGTATTATAATAGATAAATAAGTATATAAGTGTATGTGGGACTTAATTTTGGTGCCTATTTTTTCCCCACCCCCAAAAATTTCACACTGTCCCAAATATTGTTGACCCAGATTTTGGCCAACTGACACGGAGTCAAAATATGCTTGATGTGAATTAATGCGTTGAGAAGAACGTAATGACAAAAATAATAAGAACACGATATTTTATAGTTGTTCGGCCCCAAGATCTGGTAATGACCTACGTCCACTTAGATTGTTATTGATGTGTGAATCAAAGGAGTGATCAAAGAACAAGGGTTCAATGAGTTTCACCAACCTCTGAAGAACAATACAATATTTCAAATAGAATTACACTAGTCTCAAGTAATTCGAAAGCCAAAAGTCCCTCCCTTGAGCTATCTTTCCCTATTTATAGGCTCAAAGGGGGATTACACAAGATTGTTACAGATATTCTCTCCTGAATAATCGGATACTTAGGAGATTGCGTGAGTTAAATTTGGGATTTACAAAGATCTTTAAAGTAATATTACATTGTATGTGGAACCATCGACCAGACTGGTCGCAAGTAAGAATGGGTTGCTGACTGTTTTTAATATGTCTTCTGGTCGATACACTAACAGAGTTCCTCCAGGTGTCAGCCACGTGTCCAGGGATCAGTTGCCACGTCATCAATTCCAATTTTTTGGATAACATTTGCCCCCTAAGTTTATTTATTACGAGCAATAAATAAACTTTTGAGCGAACGACCCTTCAGTAACCCCGCCATACGTGTCAGAACCCTTCGTGTGTTCTTGGAAAAAGCAACCTACTATTGTCTAATCATGACTTTTCGGTTCCCCAGTAATAATTCGACGGCTATTTCGCTTCCCCATACTTCGAAAAAGGGAAACTGATGATTACACCTTTTTTATGCCACAGACAAACTTATATAACATCTCCAAACTTCCCTTTTTCTTTTTACGCACGCCATTGCCTTCTCAGGAAACCCTAAAAACCAGAGCTTCAATCTTCTTCCGGAGACCGTTCTTCTGCATTTTCAAGACTCAGCTTAAGAGTTCCTTGATTTCCGAAGACTCTTTACCATTCTCAACGATCTTCTTTCCGGTAAGTCTTCGAATCTTTATGTTTTGTATTTTCGTAATGCATGCTTCTGTATGTTGACTGTTTGAGTTCATCTGCTTCTGGTTTGAGATGCTTGTGAGTAGAATGTCTTGTGGGTAAAAAGAGTTATGAGTTAGTTCGATAGTTGGGATCATACTTTTAGGACGTAAAATCGAAGTAAAAATTCACTCTTTAGGCTAGTTGGAAAATAGGTCTTTCCCGCCCTAAGGGGAGTTGAAAAAGCTTTTTTGAAAACTTTTTTACTTTCACCCTTTGATCAATTTCTCAAACTGTTCGTGTGGAAAAATTTAGGTTTTTGTTAGAATGTTGTTGTATAAAAGCTTGACTTTTATACTTGACCAGCGCTATTCTAAAAAGCCTTTAAAAATTCTCTATCCTCACCTCCCCATTCTTCTGTTTGCAGACTTTGATGCCAGATTTTTGGGGAGGTGAACGGTCCATCGACGACGATCTTCTCGCCCAGCTGCTCGAAGGCGAAGAACAACCGGCCGACCGAATTCACGAGATTCCCTTCTCACGATCTTCTTCCAGACCTCGTCCTTCTCCTCCTCAAATGGCTCGTTCCAAATCTTTAGGCAAGAAAAGGCCTGAATCCGAAGATAGTCCAAACCTTCCTGCCCAGCCTGATTCACAGGCTGGGGTTCCTTCGACCAGTGACCGAAACAATCCTGCTCCTAACCGTAACATCCAAACTAGAGCCCGCCCTCGCCATCAGAATCTGCCTGATGTCGAGTGGTATATCTCCCCGACCAGCGTTGTGACTCTCAGGATGCTTGCCAACTATCTCAGGAAGTATCCTCTCACAGGGGTCACTCTCAAAATTCCTGCCGCAGACCAAAGGGCTAACCTCCCCGGAGGTGTATACAGTGCTTGGTCTCGGTACCACATAGAGGCGGGGGTGGTGCTCCCGCTACATCCTTTTTATCAGGGGGTGGCCAATTATTTTGATGTCGCCCCCTTCCAGATTACTCCAAATGGATATAGAATGCTGGTCGCACTCTATATCCTGTACAAACTTAAAAAATGGCCAGAACCTACCCCCCATGAGATCAATTATCTTTTTGATCTCAAGTCCAACCCTCAACAGTATGGGACGGGCTTCTTCCATCTTTGTCACCAGGAGACAAACCGAATGTTCCTGAGTGCCACCACGAACATATCCAACGTGGGGCAGTACAGCAAGGAGTACTTCCTTACTCCAGACATAATCAGCAACAACTTGGCCTTCGCTCGAGGAGGTAAGTGCTGCTTTTACTGGTCGGTATTTTTTTTTATCAGCAAATTTCCCTTCATTTTCCTTAAAGTGGGTTTTGTCTTTCAGGCCCATGGTTACGTCCGACCCCAACACCAGACATGGTGTTGAGGGCCAATGCACTGGCCAGGATGACGGACGCAGAAAAAAGCGTCAAGTCCCTGGTCACTGATGATAATCTGAGGCTAGCTGGCCTCCTGGCTCCTCGCCATGAAACAAGAGGACCCGTGGTAGCAGATGCCACTGCCGAGGGGGTTCCCGAGCAGCAACGCCCTACGTCCCCTCCACGAAGGAGGCCGACGGGGGTTACAATCAGGGAACCCACGGGCAATCCTTATGCAGAAGGGCCTTCTGCTCCCCAAGGCAAGGGGAAACAAAAGGCAAAAGAGCTGATTGTGGACTTGGGGGAATCCTCCGATGAAAATGGTACAGTAATTTCACTTTTAAATAGCTTGCCAATTCCCTGTCACTTGTTTGACGGGGAGGGCAACTTTACATATACTCCAAATCTAGGGCCAAACTTCTTCGTGCCAGATAATGAGTGTGTGACTAATAGAGTCAATAGTATAGCGACCAGTAGTTGTAGCTCGGGTATTAACTTTGTGACCTTCTTTTCTGTTGGATAAAGAGTTTTCACATGCCTTTATCTTACCCTTTGCATGTGTTTACTTATATGCAGATATGGCCACTCCCAACGTCTTTGACCTATACCAGGCTGAGGAGGAAGAGGAAGTTCCTCAGCTCCGGCGAAAGTCGTCAAGGAGACACAACGGCGAAACAAGCCAGGGATCTGCCAAAAAGAGTCGAACAGAAGATCCTTCCAAGGACGTGCCAACTTGGAAAACTTCTGCTCATCCTTCGGCTCCTGCTGAGAAAGAGACTCCTCCTGCTCCGATGAACCCTCCTCCGGCTGCGTCCAACAGGGAACAAAACAAGCGGGAAGAAACTCTTGGCGCCAAACTCTCGAGCTATGCCTTACGAGCAGCCAAAGACTGCCTTGCACACATCGTGAAGAACGACCGCATCAAGGATGCAATGGTTGAGGTAGAGAGCATGGCGGTCGACCAAATTCTGAACAGGACCCTGAATGAAATAGCCAGCGTAAGTGCTTCTTTATCTCTTAGGCCTTAGTCTTTTATTCTTTGCAGCAAGTTCTAACTTTATCTTCTGTCCTCAGGCTTTGCTGTCTGCAACTGCAGCTCGTACTCGCACCCAAGCCACCATCGAACAGGCTCGGGCAAAGGCTATCGAGAGGTACCAGGTGAAAGCAGCCGAGGAACTCTCGGCTGCAGAGGCCAGGCATGCAAAGGAGTTAGAGGCGATCGTTCAGCAGAGGGATGCCGCAGTGACAAAGCTATCGGAGGCTGAAGCTTCGAAGGAAACTATAAGGAAGCAGAGGGAGGAGTATCAGGAGTCCAGCCGAGTTCAATTTCGAGAATGCAAGAGACTGGGCGAGGAGCTCAAGTCCAAGAACGAGGCCATCGCCACTCTTGAGAGCCAAGTGGAACAGCTGAAGCTTGACAACTCCAAGAATCTGGAAAGGTATAAGAAGACGACGCTCCGGTGTTTTTACAACTTCTGGAAACACAATCAGGGTGCCAACTTCGGTTATCTTTCAGAAGATGTTGGGACTGCTGAGCTGGCTCGCTGTACTGCTCAACTGGCTGAAGAGGAGGCAAGAGCAAGGATCCCTGCTTCTCCAAGCATTGCTGGCGTAGAGGAAGAAGGAGTCGCCGAGGATGCGACCAACCAGAATGCTGATAAAGACCCTCCTGCTCCTAATGCCTCTTAAGCCTTTATTATTATTTTTTCTTTCTTTTGATTACACGACCCACGGGTCGTGATGTAAAGACAATACCTTTTTTGAATTTGCTGCATGGGCAGCAAACTTTTCCTTTTATTTGAACAGTTACATCCAAGCAGTGATGCTTGCGGTGTAAAAGATTGCATCATGATGCTATAATATTTTCATTTATTATAACATTTGTCTGTATGACCGAACTTAGCATAGTACTTTGGCTTGATTTAACAAAATATAAATTTTGTAAAATACTCTAAGTACCTTAGCATGCTTTCACTCATTTTGTTCATGTGTTTACATACCTCATGGTACGCTTTGCTATCGATGTGCCTTATATGCCCCCCAAGTGATCGAGGAGCTTTAGGTCCTTGGTCACTTGCCTTGACCATGACCTGATCGAACATTTCTGCTCGGGTGAAAAAATAATACTTGTAATACAACTAAACAACACACGTAATGAACAAATACTTGTAAATATAAATTCACAAAGGTTGGCAAGAATGACTGGCTGCGCACAGTCCCTTATAATCTCGTATTAAAAATGGACTAAACATGTCTTTACGAGTGATTCTGAAATAGAATCTTACATATACGAGCGATTAGCCATACAACGTGGCTAACCCTCTTTGCAAAACTTGTAAAAAGTAAAATTTAATACAAGCCAGTCCTTTAAAAAGGACTGTTCACTGATAATACTTGCACAGGTGTTCTCCATTCCAATAACGTGGAACGAGATCTCCGTTTAGGCGTGCAAGTTTGTAGGTGCCCGGATGAAGGACTTCTTCAATCTGGTAAGGTCCTTCCCAATTAGGTCCGAGTACTCCAGGAGTGGGGTCGTGGGTATTTAAGAAAACTCGTCGTAGCACCAAGTCACCGACGTTGAATTTTCTTTCTTTAACTTTGGAGTTAAAGTACCGGGCGACTTTTTGCTGGTAAGCAGCAACTCGGAGTTGGGCCTTCTCCCATATCTCATCAATTGAGTCTAGGGACTCCATCATTAGTTGGCTATTCTGGTCCTGGTCGTATGTTCGGCGTCGATGTGAGGGGGGATCTAACTCGACAGGTAACATAGCTTCATATCCGTAGGCCAAGGAAAATGGGGTATGACCTGTCACTGTTCGGTGAGATGTTCTATACGACCAAAGGACTTCAGGCAGCTGCTCTGGCCATGCCCCTTTAGCATCTTCAAGCCTCTTCTTCAGAGTATCTTTAAGAGTTTTATTCACGGCTTCGACCTGCCCGTTTGCTTGGGGATGCGCAACTGAAGAAAAGCTTTTAATAATTCCATGCCTTTCGCAAAAGTCGGTGAATAAGTCACTATCAAATTGGGTTCCTTTGTCTGAAACTATCTTTTGGGGCAAACCATAGCGGCAAACAATGTTCTTGATGACAAAGTCAAGAACTTTCTTGGTCGTTATGGTGGCGAGTGGTTCAACTTCGGCCCATTTAGTGAAGTAATCGACTGCGTACTTTACTCCGCCTTTTCCCGTTGGTAGGGACCCAATCAAATCTATTCGCCACACTGTAAAAGGCCACGGACTTTGCATCTGTTTTAATTCATTTGGAGCCGCTCGTGGAATTTTCGAGAACCTTTGACATTTATCGCATCTTCGTACAAACTCCATTTATCGCATCTTTCCTCAGAATCTTCTTTGCCAAACTCTGCCCCCCAACGTGATCCCCGCAGAAGCCTTCATGCACCTCTTTCATGAGTTCCTTAGCTTTTTCTGGTGTAACGCATCTGAGTAATGGCATTGAATATCCTCTTCGGTACATAACACCATCGACCAATATGTATATAGCCGCTCTCCTTTGTAGAGTTCAGGCTTTGTTTCTATCTGCTGGTAGCACACCGTTCGTCAGATACTCCAAGTAAGGTGCCATCCATGTATCCTCCATTTGAATCTCCATATTGGTCTCGACCGCTTGTATGCTTGGCTCACTCAGTCTATCTACTAGCACAATGTTCAAAGTGTCAGCATCCTTTGCGCTCGCGAGTTTTGCTAAGGCATCTGCATTTGAATTTTGATCCCACGGAATTTGCTGGAGGGTGTACTCCGTGAATTGGGCTAGCAGATCTTTTGTTTTATTCAAGTAGGCCACCATTTTTAAACCTCGCGCTTGATATTCCCCTAGAACCTGGTTCACGACCAGCTGTGAGTCACTATAAATATCAAGCGTCTTTATGCTCATATCTTTTTCCATTCTCAATCCAGCGAGGAGCGCTTCGTATTCGGCGTCATTATTTGACGCGGTGAAGTCGAACCTGATGGCACAGTGAAATCGATGCCCTTCCAGCGTTATCAATATCACTCCCGTTCCTGCGTGGGATTCGTTGGATGACCCATCCGTGAATAACTTCCACGAAGGAGTTTTCTCTTGAGGCCCAGGCGCATTCGGCGATTCACACTGCTCGCTCTCTGGGAGTTCTGTGAATTCTGCAACAAGATCGGCTAAGACTTGTCCCTTTACTGCTGCTCATGGTGAATAAGTTATATCGAACTGCCCTAGTTCTACTGCCCATTTTAATAATCGCCCAGCCACCTCTGGTTTTTGGAGGACTTGCCGCAGGGGCTGGTCAGTTAAAACCGTGATAGGATGGGCTTGGAAGTAAGGGCGCAGCTTCCTAGAGGCCAGGATTAAGCAATATGCTATCCTCTCGATTGGTGGATATCTCAGTTCTGCTCCAATCAGCCTTTTGCTTACATAGTAGACCACTTTCTGTACGCATTCTTCTTCTCGTACTAGCACCGCGCTCGCAGAAACTTCTGTAATCGCCAAGTAAATAAACAAAGTTTCTCCTCTATTGGCTTTGATAAGATGGGAGGTCATTCCATATGAGCTTTCAAGGCCTGGAATGCCTGCTCGCAGTCTCCTGTCCATTCAAACTTCTTATTTCCCCTAAGTAGATTGAAAAAAGGGATGCATTTTTCTGTTGATTACGAAATAAATCTACTTAGGGCTGCGATTCTCTCGGTTAAACTTTGTACATCTTTGATCCTTTCTGGCGATTTCATGTCGATCGGGGCTTTTATCTTGTCGGGGTTGGCCTCGATTCCTCTTGAATTTACAATGAACCCCAAAAACTTCCCTGATTCAACTCCGAAGGAACATTTGGGGGATTTAACTTCATTTGGTATTTGTTCAATACATCAAAGCACTCTTGTAAATCCCTTACATGTCCTTCTGCCTTTCTAGACTTTACCAGCATGTCATCCACGTATACCTCCATGTTTACTCCGATCAGCTCCTTAAACATGTGGTTGACTAGCCGTTGGTAAGTCGCACCTGCGTTTTTCAGTCCGAAGGGCATGACTTTGTAAAAGTATAAGCCTGTATCGGTCTGAAAGCTGGTGTGATCCTCGTCGGGGGGATGCATGCTAATCTGGTTGTAGCCCAAATAGGCATCCATGAACGAGAGGATCTCGTGTCCTGCAGTATCATCGACCAGCTGGTCGATTCTTGGGAGTGGGAAGCAGTCTTTTGGGCAGGCTTTATTGAGGTCTATGAAATCCACGCAGGTTCGCCATTTTCCGTTAGGCTTGGGAACCAGCACTGGATCGGAGACCCACGATGGATAAAATGCCACCCTGATGAACCCATTCTCCTTTAATTTTTCAACTTCTTCCTTTAAGGCTAGCGATCTATCCTTATCGAACAGCCTTCTCTTTTGTTGCACGGGTGGAAAAGTCTTGTCTATATTCAGGACATGGCTGATAACTACAGGATCTATCCCAGCCATGTCTTTGTGTAACCAGGAAAAAACCCCCTGGTTCTTCCGCAAAAATTCCACCAGTGCATGCTTTGTGGTGGGCTCCAGGTTTATCCCGACCTTTACAACTCTGGTCGGGTCTTTTTCGTCGAGTTGGACCTCTTCCAGGTCCTCGATGGGTCCAACGTTTTCTTCAAAACCCCCAAAGCGAGGATCTAAGTCTCTATCCTCACTTTGGGCAACACCCTATTTGGTGACTTCATCACCGGATTGGGCTTATGTATCTACTGCCATCTGCAACCTATCCGAGGTAGTGCTCTTTGATGTTCCTTTTTTCGCCTTCGTTACTGAGGCGTTATAGCACTCCCTAGCTTCCCTCTGGTTTCCCAACATGCTTCCTACTCCTGCGTCCATTGGGAACTTCATGGCTAAGTGCCACATAGAGATGACGGCCCGTAGATCAACTAGTATAGGCCTTCCAATGACGGCATTGTACGCTGAAGGACAATCGACCACTACAAAAGTGGCGAGTAATGTCCTTGTTGCAGGCGTTGTACCTATCGTCACTGGTAGTCTGATTAATCTGGCGGGGGCGAGTCCTTCACTAGAGAAGCCGTTTGGTTGCAGGGCTCCAGGTCCTTAACGGACAGCTTCATCCGTTCCAGCGAAGACTTACACAGGATTTCACCGAACATCCTGTATCGACCAACACCCTTTTCACCATCATATTGGCCATTTGGATATCCACGACCAGCGGATCGGAATGTGGGAACCGAACGTGTTGGGCATCACCATCAGAGAAGGTTATTTCGCCCTCGTCTGACCGAGCCTTTTTTGGTGCACAGTCCTCAACAGTCATCATCTCGATGTCCTGGTCGTGGCGCAGGGTCCGAGCATATCGTTCCCTGGCCTTTCCGCTATTTCCCGCGAGGTGCGGGCCTCCACAGATGGTTAAGAGAGTGCCAGTCACGGGGGCAGGCTGTAAGGGTGGCGAACATTGGCGCATGGGAGCCTGCTCGTTGCTACCTGGAGCTTCTCGTTGGGAATTTCTCGAGGCCCGTACGTATCTCCTCAAGTGTCCTTGTCTAATAAGGAACTCGATTTCGTCTTTCAGCTGGTTGCATTCGTTGGTGTCATGTCTGTAGTCATTATGGTAACGACAGAACTTGGTAGTGTCCCTCTTCGAAATATCCTTTCGAATGGGGCCAGGTTTTTTATAAGGCACATTAGAGCTTGTGGCCTGATAAACCTCTCCCCGAGACTCAACGAGGGCAGTGTAGTTAGTGAACCGAGGTTCATAACGGTTACCCTTCGCTCGTTTATTGTCGGAGGTGGAAGGTTCATTATACGGCCGTTTTCCACCATTCTTGCCATTGCCGCTGCCGTTCCCGTTGCCTTTGCCGATAGGTTTGGACCCATTGGTGGCTTTGGCGGGCTCGGCTGCTTTCTTATCCTTGCCAGAAGGCTTTCCATCGTCGGCAATGGCATCTTCGAGCTTGATATAACGATCAGCCCGGTCCAAGAATTCCTAGGTAGTTCTAACTCCTTCCTTTCGGAGGCTTTTCCAGAGGGGGGAGCGACGCCTAACCCCTGCGGTTATGGCCATCATTTTGCCTTCGTCCCCCACCATTTTTGCTCCAGGCGCTGCTCGCATAAAGCGCTGGATGTAGTCCTTCACTGATTCTCCATCCTGCTGGCGAATTTCCACCAGCTGGTTTGCTTCGGTCGGATGCACACGACCTGCATAGAATTGTCCGTAGAACTCCCTTACGAACATTTCCCAGGAAACTATGCTTGAGGGAGGGAACTTAAAAGACCACTCCTGCGCGGCCTCAGAAAGTGTTGCAGGGAAGATCCTGCACCAAGCGTCTTCGGACACTTTCTGAATGTCCATTTGTATTTCAAACTTATTGACATGAGACACTGGGTCTCCGTACCCGCCAAAGTTTGGAAGTGTAGGCATTTTGAACTTGCTTGGAGTTTCTGCATTAGCTATCCTCTGTACGAAAGGAGTGCCTTTCCTCCTATCATGGTCGATATAAGATGTCCTTCCCCCGACCAGCTGTTGCACTGCCTGGTTGAGGGCATCTATCTGGGCCTGTACAGTAGCAGGAATCGTTGTAGCCTCTGTTGCTGGGGGGACGTTCTCGCCATGCCGCTTGCGGCGATCGTTGAGTACGTCTTGCAAATCCTCGTCTCTTCTCCGCTGCTCGCTACCCCCGAGCCGATTGAAGACATTATTTTTCCTGGGCTGCCCCCCAGCATCCCGTCTATTGGGTTGGTCATCTTGAGGTACCTGGCTCCTGCCTTTACCTCTTTCTTCATTCCTTCGGCCAGCGTTTCCCTTGCCTGAGTCGGCCTCATTATATCCATGGCCATCTCTGAACCTTGATTGGCTATGGTGGGATTGACTGTTCCCTCGATTTCCATCCCTGGCTAAAACGTCCCGAGCATTAGAGGGTGGCCTGCGTTGGTCGTTATGTCCCTGGGCATTATCATGCCGTGGGGGACCCCGGACCGCAGAGCCTAACTCTGAGTTCCTCCTGTCACCAGGAGGATACTGACCTCTATTCGGTAGGTTTGGCTCATCGCCCCTACGGCGTCTAGGACTACGAGGCTGACGCTCGACCCTATTCTGCCTCTGTTGCGGGGGATTTCCGCGACCAGCCTGGGATGGAGGCTGTGCCTCAGGGCCCATCGGGACATCGTCATGGGGCACCTGAGGCTGCTCGGGCCTTTGTGGACTCGAGGGCTGGATTGGTGGGCTAGGATTTGGACCCCTCTGGGGTGGCCCATTGACAGGTTGGTCAAGCTGCGAAACAGGTGCGGCCTGATTCCTAGCTAGTTGCAAGGCTGCCTCGAGGGCTGCCATGGATTCGCTCTGGCGGCGGTCCATCTCCGCCTGCCTTTCGCTTAACTCCGCGCGCTGCCGCTCAATCTCCTGCTGTTGCCGTGCCATAACCTCGGTAGCTGTCTCTTGACTGGCTTTCAGATTAGCCAGCTCTTCTTGCAGCGCTCCCAGAGTACTCTTCAGCGTCGCATCATCCATTTCTTCCTCCTCAAAATCTAAATGTGGCTCATCCTCAGCCACGCTTGCAGGGGGAGGAGGAGGTGGGTTTAACGGTTCAGCGGCGGCCACCTGTCCAGCTTTCCTTGCAGTTTTCGCCATTGGTTTTCTCAACAATGATAAATCAAGCTCTCAATGAAAGCACCAAAATGTTGACCCAGATTTTGGCCAACTGACACGGAGTCAGAATATGCTTGATGTGAATTAATGCGTTGAGAAGAACGTAATGACAAAAATAATAAGAACACGATATTTTATAATGGTTCGACCCCAAGATCTGGTAATGACCTACGTCCACTTAGATTGTTATTGATGTGTGAATCAAAGGAGTGATCAAAGAACAAGGGTTCAATGAGTTTCACCAACCTCTGAAGAACAATACAATATTTCAAATAGAATTACACTAGTTTCAAGTAATTCGAAAGCCAAAAGTCCCTCCCTTGAGCTATCTTTCCCTATTTATAGGCTCAAAGGGGGATTACACAAGATTGTTACAGATATTCCCTCCTGAATAATCGGATACTCAGGAGAATGCGTGAGTTAAATTCGGGATTTACAAAGATCTTTAAAGTAATATTACATTGTATCTGGAACCATCGATCAGACTGGTCGCAGGTAAGAATGGGCTGCTGACTGTTTCTAATACGTCTTCTGGTCTATACACTAACAGAGTTCCTCCAGGTGTCAGCTGCCATGTCATCAATTCCAATTTTTTGGATAACAAATATAATCAAATTTTATTTATAAAATAAGTAAATAAAAAAAATACAATCTCTTTCTCCAAACCGATCCCCAAATCTCTTTCTCTCTCCCTCCATAACCGATCCCTTTCTCCCTTTCTCTTTCGTTTGCTCTCTGCCAACCCCGAACAGATACCCACCGATTGTCGTCGCCGTTCAAGCACCGTTCCCATTTCTCTATAGCTTGGCGCCAACCTTCTACCTTGCCTTTTCCCCCTTGCTTGGTGCCAAGAAATTTTGGGCATTTGATAAATAAAATGGGTAAACTTAGTATTGGTAGTGTGTAGCTAGTTTATAAATTTTTAGGTACAAATATACCAAAAAAAAATGTTCTTGAAAAGCATAAGAAGTGAGTAAAATCAGAGAAAAAAATAGGAGGCAGAGAAGAGCAACACACGGAAGATTTTGAAAAAAAATTATCAATAGGTGAACCCATGGCCGAAGATGGTAGCCATGGCACCTCCGCCTCTGATTTCTCAACAACCATCGTTAATTTGCTTCATAAATTTCTCGCCGTTCAGCAGCGTCGGATCGAAGCCTATTCCAACCTCAAAAGGTTTATCTTTCCTTCTGCGCTTACCATTTTTTTTCTTTCTGCATCTCATTTTTCGTTCCTTTTTTTGAAGAAGAGATTTCTTTGATACAGGGGATTTTGGGAGTATATGCTTTCGGGAAATGAATTGGCCTATCAACAGCTTTGCAGTGACATTACACTGGAGTTCAATAACTGCTCTAAACAAATTGGTATCCATATTCACATCCCAAATTTTGAAATTCACATATAAATATATGTTTATATTCTGTATTTAAGTTTGTGAAGCGGGTTTCTGTGTTTTTTCGAGTTCAAGTCATTGAAATGGAGTCCCTATTTCAGAATTATGAGTACGATCGAGTTAATTTAGCTAAGCTTTTGAGATCTGTTCAAGAACAGGAAAAGCAGAAACTGAATTTGGTAACCAATGCCTCTTTTATTTTTCTTTTTTGCCACTATTATAATACACTCTAAAAATTGCTTGGCTATTTTCTTTGTGGATTTATATCTTAGAACTCTAATACAAGCCTTCCCTTTTCTTATTCTGCCATTTTGAATGTTTTGAAGTTTCGTTTAGAGAGCCATATTGTTTTGCATTATGGTTTTGCCTTTGTATAGGTCCCTTTTCCTTATTATTTATTCCCAGTGTATGTGTGACACCAAGGCTCCGTTTACTAATTTAAATGAAAATAATTATCGAAGATGATAATCATTGGAAAGAATAGTTTAAGTAAAAGCCCTTCTTGGACAAGAGCAAGGTGCATGCATATTTGATCTTTTTAAAAAGCCTTCTTATGGCTTAAAATAATTTAAAGCTAATAGTCTCAAGTCAAGTGCCAATTAGAAATTTTTGTATGATTCTCTAATGAGATGTATAGTTGATTTACCTGATAGATCATTGGAAATGGACATTTGTTAAGACTCTTATTTTTTCTTTTTCCCAAAAAGCATGCTGAATAGTAAAATTCAATCTGCCAATTATGAGTTATGTGGATGATTTTGTGACAGAAAGGATTCTTTACAAAGGTTGTTGATTTAAAAGCTGAAAGCTTGTTTATTAGTTACTATAGAGAGATTACTGATAAGTTGCTGATCATTCTATGTGCTTGAGAAGCAGATTATGGAGCAACTCTAGCATTTAAGAAATCATGTTCCTAATGTTATTGATGAAATTAAGTCAATCTAGTTGTCCATACGTGAAGAATTTTTTTGCATTGAATAGTTTATTGAGGAAAAACGAGAGTAACAAAAGACCAATATAATAAGCATGAAGGTGTTTTCTTATTTCTACTCATGAGGGGTACCTTTGGTTTGTATTGTTCAATCCAATATCTGGTAAATCAAATCAGTAAAAAGATTTTTTACTTTTGTTGATATTGGATAGTCAAAAGTCCTTTCTCTTAGTTTGAATCATTTAGCTGAGTTTCCTTGGGGACCGTAAGTTCCTGTAAGATAATGATTTGGAAGCAACATGGAAAAATTGTGTAACAATAGAGATGACTAACCATAAACGATCTCTAAACTGCTTAGACAGTAGACATACATAAATTTACAGTTATTTCAATGATTATTTTTCCTTTTCTGCTAGGATTGTTCTTTTTATTTCACGAGTTTAAGTAAAAGCTATTGTTCTCTTTAAAAAAATGTCATGTTTACAGAGGATAATTATTGATCTTATGGCTGTAGCAGAGTGATTTCTTTTGCATTTTCAATTCTTTAAGATGACTCTGCACTCATCAACCAGACTTCTAGAATAATAACCTTGTATGCAAATGGAATCTCATATGTTGTTTCTTGTAACTCAATTTTTCCAGAATTTACTCTTGCCCGGCTAACATTAAATTATTTTACTTTTAAAGACGGTCACATTACAGGTACTGAAGAAGGCTGGTCGGCCATCAGAACGTTTGGTGAGCCATGCGGATTGCAAATTTGAGAAACCAATGGAGCATGAGTGTGTGCATGTCCATGAGATTACAGAAGCTGGTGGGACTGAAGAGGCAGAAGCAGATGCTATGTATGATAAAGAACTAAAGGAGGCCATTAGAGGAGTACAGGATGCTGTGACTACTATAAACGAGCATTTGGAAGAGGTCAGATATGAAATTGTGGCCCTTGAATCTGAATGAGTTAATTTCATATTTTGATTGCTTAAGGAGATAGTCTCATAGTTGCCAAACCAGCCCTGCAAAAATGTAACAGCTAGAAAAACATATAATTTGCTAATAACTATAAAGATGGTATTATTTTTGTGACGGTTTTGTCGTTCCCTATCCCATATTTGCTGTTTTACATGGTTCTCTGTAGCTCCCACTGTAAACAGCCCAAATTTCCGTTCAATTGATTTATGAAATGGATGAGTAGGTTTGAATGGTGGGATAAGCATGGGTTTGGATCCAATGGTTTTTGGCAAAAACGAAGAGAAATTGTCGTGGGTCTATTTTATACTTTAGTTCAATTTATGCGACTATTCTTTTATACCTAAATAAATAGCCTTAGTATGTCATTTTTTGCACTTGTTATACCCATAAATTATACTAATAATTCTAGACTGACTAGCTTTAGTTAGATTGCATGTAAATTTTTATGACAAGAGTATTCAATTTGACAATATGAGTGGATATACCTGTATATATGACATAATCATTTTTTTAAAACACAAACACACTCTTATACTTTGCTTATTGTAGTTTTATGCGTAGTCTCTACTAAAAATTTATAATATTTGTAAGATATAACACTTAATAATGTCATCATTGGCACATACAATAAGTGAGTAATACTATAAATAAATCTATTTTGTGATAATATTAATTAGTAATGATATATGCACTATAGTAGTAATTTTAATATAACAATTATCATTTTAAATAAATAAATGTGATTGGTAGTGGTTGTAAGCTAAGCATTTATTTTCGTCAATTTTCTTTTCCAAAACCCCTCATTTATATGGGCGGGTTGTTCTGTACAGAGACAATATCATATTTATAATTTTTAGTCATTATATTTTGGATTTGTTTTTTGCTCAATCTCAAGATGAAGCTTAGCTCAAAGCCTCACTTTGAATCTCTCTAAATTTGTCTTATTTAGTCCAGTAAACAAACTCGTGACACATCATTGGCACTATAGTGATGGACAAAAACAAGCAGTTGATTATTTTCTCTTTGGGTAAGCTATAATTCTCTCTCACTGTCTATAATTTTGTGGATTTTAATTATTAGCATATTTATTCAATTGATCTTTCTTGTTTACATATGCAATCGATGTGTTTGTGAAAAATTCCCTGAGGGTAGCTAGCATAGTGAAATCTACATATATGTTTGTTTCCATAATGCACTCGATGTGTTGAATGTTAAAAACCTATGTTTTTTAATTTTTTATTTATTTTGTCTTATATAATTTTTTCAGCAATTTGATGCTGGTGGAAAACTATTGCATAAATTGGATACTAAGCTTGCAGTTAGCTCTTATGGGGAGGGTGAACTCGCCAGCCTTATTCAAATGTAAGGTTATATCAAACCTCGTTAGTTTATTAATAATCAAAACAAACTATGTGAAGTTTTGAAGAAAGAGAAAGAGAAAATTGATTAGACAAATGGCCATCCTTGTAGAGATAAAAGGATATGAGTGTTCTTTGGACACAATACTAGTTTCATTTTTGGAGAACAAAAGCATTCTGCAAAGGTTTTCTTTCCCCAAATACCAACAAGAAATCGTAAATATTAATGATTGAATGTCATATTTGTTTATTTATTTTTCATATAATGAGCTTACTTTTGTCACATTATCTATAGATTATACATTAAACAACCTCCATCAACAGTCTCTTGATATGATGATGAGGTGGAATGGGCAGAATACAAAATCAAAGAAACTAATATGTTTACTGTAGACAAATATCAATAGGTGAGGTTTTCCAACACTTCAGAGCTGTAGATTTCACTTTATAATTTGGTGCTTTTCCATGGAGATATAGCTTATAGCATATTTATTTTATCGCTAGCATAGTATGGGAGTTTGAGTTTCTGCATTTTCCCTCTTGTCATGTATGGTTTTAACCCATGATGAGGGTAGCTCCATAGTTTGCTACCTTGAGGTTTGGATTTTTAACCCATCAATTCCTTCTAAAGATTTCATTGTCTAGAAAATGTGTAGATTGTCTTGAACTTCTTAATTTTACTTTGATATGCAGAAGCATGATGGTTATCCATCAGGGTCAATGGTTGACTTTGCAAGCGACATAGATGGGTCTCCGATTTTAGCTGTTAGTAGCTTGGCGTTTCATTCAAAGGTTTCCCTTCTCACTTTGAATGTTTGATTATTTTATTTCTTTAAATTTGAGTAACTTTAAAGCGGCACTCTACGATGATTAGTTTTTTATGAAATTGCAAGAGCATGTTTTGTACAGTCACCTGAAGCGTATGTGGATTCTAATTAGAGGAAATAGTCTAAATAAAATAGTTTATTATTCAAAATGTAAAAAGTGCAAATAACTGTGGCCAAAATTATTTATAGAACATAACTGTAAAATTCTCTTTTTGGATATTGTGTAGTCTTGGTATCTGCCATTTTGGTTTCATTTTTTTTGTGCTAGTGAATTCATCCAAGACTAGCTTCCACATATTACCATGGTATAAAGCAGTTTAAATAGACAGGGCAAATGTATGGCTAATTATTTTAGCAAAATCATAATAAGGTTAGAAAGTTTAGATATCACATTGCAGGTAGGAGGTTCAGAGTATGGCCAATTATTTTAGCAAAATCATAAGAATTTTTATTCTTTGTTTTACATGCATTCCTCGTTTGATTTAAAGTTTAAAAAATGCGAGTTTTATTGATATTCTCATTACTCAAGAATGAGAAAAAAATTCATAAATGGTTGACTTACAATTCCCTTACCTTGATTAATATTTTCATGGCTTTGTGAGAAAGCTTTCTGCCTCACAGGTATTTCTTAGAAGTAACTATCCTTTACTTATTCCTCTCGAGACAAGTTTATATCAAAGACCAATCAATTTTACATTTGGTTCTTTTTTTTTTTTTTGGAAGTTTCTGTGTTGTGGTGGCTTCTGTTTTGGGCAATTGGGAAAGTGAAATTTAGTATCCCTCATTTGAATACAATTATTTTTCTACTTGTGTAGACTGTGGAGAGTAGATTTTGATTTATGGCATATCAGGTTATTACTACCATACCATCAACTTGGCAGATGTTGATAATTTTGGGATAATGGTTTAATTTTTAAAATGATATATGTGAGCTATACAATGGTAAATGTAGTTTGATTTTCAAAATATGTGTATGTGTTACTGCTGATGAGGCTACTATTGCTGAAATATCTTATCCAAATGTTTCTTGTGTGTAGTTAATTTAGTAATACTTTGAATTGAGATGTCATGTTTTATTATGTATAGTGGTGGAGGAGATTAAAGAATGTTTCATTGTAGAAATACCCAACTAGCTTTAGAAGATTTTTTAGTCTTTTAACAAGCACCATTCTAAAGAGTAGTTGGACATGAGCTTGTGCTTAGATGAGTTTTTGTTGACCCTCTAGTGTCATCTGTGGTCTTTAAGCATTCCTCTATGAATTGTATATTTGATCAATTTCCCAGTTTAAAACTCAGTTCCCTTTTTCACTTTGATTAGTTTGACTCTTTTATTTTTATTTTTATGGATGACTTTGAATATCTTCTAAGTAACTAGTAAGTATATTTTGAATATCTTCGAATGAGTAAAGGAGTATGGTTTGTGAGAAACTAGATGTGCTTAGATAATACTATTCCCACCATGTGTTGGAGTGCTGGAGTGATTCTTTACATTCTGTTAAGTGGAGTGCCTCCATTTTGGGCTGGTAGGATTTTTAAAGATGCTTCTTGTTAGTCATTGTTGTATTTAGTATTTGTGTTTCTATTTGTGTCTTTGTATGTGTATTTTGTGACCTTTTTTCTTTCCCCTTGGTCTCAATAGAGAGTGAGCAAGGGATATTTGAAGAAGTATTACATGGTGACCTAGACTTTTCAACAGACCCATGGCCTAGTATCTCTGAAGGTGCCAAAGATTTAGTAAGGAAAATGCTTATTCGAGATCCCAAAAGGCGGATATCTGCACATGATGTTTTGTGTGAGTTTCTGTCACTGGTTTGCTTTCATAATTACAATTTTTGTGTTTGACTTGTGTTGCTACTGAAATTAAAGGGTTGCAATTATTGTTGAGCAAAGCTTTTTGGAAAAGCATCTGTTATTCATTTCAGCTGCTTTATAAATAATTATTCTCATCATTTTTGTTCAACAATTGTCATAATTTTTTGCTTATGTATAATTCTATATCAAGGAGTTCTTAGGCACATCATTCTATTTGCACTGATGACCTTTGTTTATATGTCTCGCAGGCCATCCCTGGGTTCAAGTTGGTGGTGTGGCTCTTGACAAGCCTCTCGATTCTGCAATATTAAGTCGATTGAAGCAATTCTCTGAAATGAACAAGCTCAAGAAAATGGCTATTAGAGTAAGTCACTTTATGTATTAAATAAGTGAATGGTTTGAAGCCAAATAATTGATAGTCATATACCTAAATTAAATTAATAGATGACTTGTAATTATTCAACTCATTTCTTTCCCCTTTTTTTGGCAGGTAATTGCAGAGAGCTTATCTGAAGAAGAAATTGCTGGCCTAAAAGAAATGTTCAAAATGATAGACACTGACAATAGTGGTCAAATCACTTTGGAAGAACTTAGGGCTAGTTTGAAAAGATTTGGAGATAATCTTAAGGAATCTGAAATTTATGATTTAATGCAAGCAGTAAGTTCATATATGTTTAAAGATGATTCTATGCACCTAAACTATTATAAATGGGATATCCTTGTTCTTTTTATTAAGATTCCAAATGAAGAGGCTGAAAAAACTATGCTTCTCCCAGAGCTAAGTATATATTAAAAGATGATTCTAAACACCTAAACTATTGAGAAGCTCTCCTTTTGGTACCCTAAACGTCAGAATATATTGTTTTTTTCTTTAAAACTTTTCCACTTTAGCCCCTGAACACACATGTTGTTAGATTTAATTTAAGGGCGCAGCTGTAATTTCATACAGAACTTAATATTTAGTATTGATCTCTAAGCCTTTTAAAAGTGTCATTTTATATTTTACAATTAATGTTAATAAGGACTATTGGGAACACTTTTAAAAATTTTAGGATCACAATGAAAATATTTAAATCTAGGACTAAAAAATATTTTCCCTGTAGTTTGGATCGATATGCTAGTATATCATGGCATAGATTTTTAAGATTAGATATACACTAGTATGGACTATGGGTTGCCTTTTTAGTTCCTTTTTCCTTATAATGGTCTCTGGGCTTTGTATGGTTTCAACTTTAAACCAAGCACCAAGAGGTTGAAAATTTGTTCAATCTTGATTATATATGTTTTTTTTTATATAAAAAATCCTTATATGTGACAATTTGCTTTACTCTTGTTCTATTTCTAAATTACTTCAAAAGATATTTCACCTTTGGTGACAAATCTCAACAGGAAATCATTGAAATTGAAATATTATTCTTTCATCATAAGCAATGAGATTACTCACCTTTTAATATGCTATTCTCTTCTTAAATTATGGTGATCACTCAAGGATATGATAGAGAACATTAGATATTCTTAGTTTAACTTATTTACTGATTTTCAGACAGATGTAGATAACAGTGGAACAATTGATTATGGAGAGTTTGTAGCAGCCACTTTGCATTTAAACAAAATTGAGAGAGAAGATCATTTGTTCGCGGCATTTTCCTACTTCGATAAAGATGGAAGTGGCTACATTACTCAAGATGAGCTTCAACATGCTTGTGAGGAGTTTGGTGTAGAGGACGTCTGGCAAGAAGAAATGATGCAAGAAGTTGATCAGGATAATGTGAGTATTTCTCTGATGATTATTCTGTTACTGCACCAATTGAATGGCTGCAAATTAAAATTCAGAGATTTAAAGAGTTGTTTTCCTTGCATAGGGCATATGATCATTCAAATTTTATTTTGAGCCATTAGTTGTTTTGTTTTGCAAATATCAAGATGGACTCATTAGAATTTAAGATCTTGTTTCTGTGGTTGAATTTACTTTTTCTTGAATTGCTACTGCTAATGTGAATTTGGCTTAAACATCTTACTGTCTACTAAAATGAAACCTGCATTCTTTCAAGACTTGCATTTGTTTTCTATGATTCATGGTTGAATTCGATATGGCTATCACTTCTATTTGTTTCATCTCCAAGACCTTACTGTTTCTCCCACATTTTTTTTCTCCGTGCAGGATGGGCGCATAGATTATAACGAGTTCGTGGCGATGATGCAGAAATGAACTATTGGTGTTGAAAGTAGTAACTTTTCACTATGTTTAATATCTAAGACTCCTTGAATACTTAAAGAACATTTTGTTGTTGATGACAGTGTTGAATGTTTTAAACTAATTTGTGGATTGTTAATACAATGTTGAATGTTTTTACTTTTTGTTATTAGAAAATTAAGTTCATTTGATGATGCTAGTATATATTAGAAAGTTAATTTTAATTATATGAAAAAAAAATTAAAATATAATGGAATAAATTAGTGTTATAATACGAAAATTGTGTTATAATATCTATTACAATAACACTTTTTATGCAAAGAATTATGTTATGCAAACTTCATTATATAACACAAATAATGTGTTATACTAAAGTGTAGTATAACACAAAAAATGTGTTATACTAAAGTGTAGTATAACACAAATTTATAAGTATTGAAATGTGTTGTATAATCGACTATAAATAACATAATTAAACACTTATCTATTTATTAAAATAACACAGAAATTGTGTTATCGTTGACAGTATAATAACAAATTTGTATAACAATGATAAAGTGTTATGTAAAGTACCCTGACCTACGATAACATAGTGGTCTTAACACATCAAAAAGTGTTATGGTATGTTTTGATAACACATTTTTGGTGTTATTAAAAGCATTTTTTCTTGTAGTGTACGTTCCTTGTCTGGCGCATGCATGGATATCTGGCTATATCCAGAGTAAGCATCCATGAATGACATGATGTCGTGACGCGCAGTGGCATCTACGAGCTGATCGATTCGAGGCAAGGGAAAGCAATCCTTGGGACATGCATTGCTGAGATCCAAATAATCAATGCAAGTTCACCACTTTCCATTGGAATTTGGAACCAATACAGGGTTGGCTATCCAATCAGGGTAGAAAGCATCTCGGATAAACTGCTTTGCCTTCAGTCTTTCGACTTCTTCTTTCAGGGCTTTCTTCCTATCATCATCCAGGAGCCTTCTTTTTTGTTGCTTCGTAGGGAAACTCTTATCTATGTTGAGTGGCATGGCTTATAATGCTCAAGTTAATCTCAACCATATCTGAGTGGGACCATGCAAACACATCTTGATTTTCTCTCAGGAAGCGAGTTAATAGCTATTTCGCATCCTCGGAGAGTTTCTATCCTATTTTCACCACCCTCGTGGTATCTTTTTTATCGAGCTTTACTTCTTCAAGCTCCTCTATCGATCTGAGATCGACCCTATCTTCTACTCTAGGGTCGATTTCTTCCTCAATTTTGAAGACAGATCCTCTCACTTCCCGGATAACAACAAGTGCCTATGCACTTGTTTGTTTCTTCCCTCTCATGGAAATGCTATAGCATTCTCGTGCGGTGAGCTGGTCTCCCTTCAACGTTCCAATACCACTAGACGTCGGGAACTTGATGGCCAAATGCCTAATGAACGACATTGCTACCAACCTAATCAGGTCTGATCTCTTGAGCAGTACGTTGTAGGCAGATAGGGTGTCCACCACTATGAACTCCATCATCTTAGTTACCGAAACTGGATAGCCTCCCAAGGTTACTGTGAGCTCGATGGATCCTGTGCTAGCTATCCCTTCTCCTGAAAATCCATACGACATCGTTGCACAGGCTTTCAAATCTCTAAGCGTGAGTCCCATCTTTTCTAGAGTGGCCTTATAAAGGATGTTAACTGAGCCTCCTTTATCTATCAAGACCTTACACACCCTTTTGTTGGCGAGCTGGAGTGTGATGACCGAAGGATCATTGGAGCTCACAGTTCAGGTTCGTAGGGAGATCTGTCTCCTGTTTTGAGCTCGTTCACATATCTCTTTTGGGCATTTCTACTCGACCAAGCAAGGTGTGGTTCTCCGGAAATGGTTACCACATCCTCCCCATTTATTGGGGGAGGTCGATCATCCTCCCTTGCTTGTGAGGTGGTATTCTGCTGGGCAGGTTGCGTAGGAGCTATTCTCTATCCAGCTAACGCTTGAGTCAGATTTCGATTTCTTATATATTGTCCAAAATACCCTCTCGAGATCAGACCTTCGATCTCAACTTTTGGTTGTGCTCTCATCGGTGGTATGCCCGACGTCCCTGTGGAATCTGCAATATTTATTGGTGTCTCTTTTTGACTTTTGATTTCGCATTGGGTCATGTCGCCTAAACGGGACCTGATTTTCATTCGCGATAAAAATGTTCTCTCAAGTTTCAGTATGCTCAGTGTAAACCATGTAAATGGAGAAATACTTATCTCATTTTTTCTTTTTCCTTCTGTCTGCCTCTGAGTTATTCCCTTCATTTTTCTTTCTTTTTGAAGGGTTGTCTCCTGAGGGTCGAGAAGTTGAGGGGGTAGCCAAAGTTGAGGCTGAGTTAACATTCGTCGTTGTAGTTATAACAGGCTGAGGGGTCAATTTTAATGATGACCTCGCCTCTTCTACATTGACGAATCTCTGAGCCCTTTTGTTAAACTCCGTTATTGTTCTTATCGATTTCCTTTGCATATCATCCCAGAGGGGACTTCCTGGAAAAATTCTAGCTCGTACTGCCATAAGGTGCCAACTATCATCAACATTACGGGCTCCAGCCATCTCAATGTTAAACCTCACCAGGTAACTTTTTAACGACTCTCCCAGCTGTTGTCTGGCATTTGTCAAGACCGAGGCTTCGGGCCTAACGCCTACCATGGCCTTGAATTGTTTCTTAAACTCTTTTGCTAATTATTCCCAAGACGAGATCGAATGCCTTCGGAACTTGTCAAACAATTTTTTTGCTGGTCCCATCAGAGTTGTTGGAAATAGCATGCATCTGAGCTTGTAACCAATGTTGTTGGCACGCATGATCATGTTAAATGTGATCAAATGGTTGTACGGGTCTGAGTTCCCGTCAAAAGGAGCTACATGTGGTATCTTGAACCCATAAGGGAATGGTGTATTTTATATATGTGGGCAAAAGTCTTGAGCTCCTCATTGGAATCGTTGGCCTTGTCTTTATTCCTTTCATCTTGAAGGAGTCTAAATGCTCTTTTGAGCTAATTAATTCTTTCCTGGACTAAGTCCACTAGAGGTTGAGTTTGCGTTACACTGATTCCTGTATACTGGCTGCATGGGCTACTTTCGGCTGTTCAAATGTGATCACAAATCGGGGTTCGAGGGGTTAGCCTACCCCCGGTTTTGATTCAGATGATTTGAAAGATAAGGATTCTCATAATTCTCAGTATTTCTTGGTTCGGTATTGTACACACTCATCGACCTACTAAGTTCCAGACTTCGGCTCATGAAGCTAACATTTTTTACTGGTTAAGAAGCTCGATGATTGAGAGGTGGTTCTTCCACTAGCCCCCTCACTTTGGTTGTTTGTGACCTCGACATGTGACTTCGTTCTAGCTGGGATGCCCTATGTCCTTGGGTTGCCTCTCGCTCACCCTCGTGTTCGAGTTGAGCTCAGCGGTTCCTGTCTCAGCTGCCACTCCAAGAAGGTCTTTGAGGTGCTCACTCCCCTGTCTGGTTCCTATTAGGAGTCGACTAGGGTACCTCTTGGATAGGAGATGGGTGTCTTATTGGAGACGGAGGATGCCTTATAGGCGAGGGTGGGAGCCTTTCATTGTTGGGCCTGGAAGGCCAAGAATTGGCTCGGACTAGCTTCGGTTATTCCTGATAGGCTCAAGGTTAGTGTTCCGAGCAGCTGGGGGAGCTCGGTTATTCCCCATTCTTGCAGTTACACTCATCGTTGGATTACCAGCAGTAGTAGTTTGATTTGCCCTGGGTCGTGGCTAGGTCTACTGGGCCCTTTGCTCGGCCCTTCTGGCAGCCGTAATCCCACGAGGACGCCCTCTTGCCCTACAGGGAGGCGCCTGGGCCTCCGCGGCCTGCCTGGCCAATTCTTCATTACGTCATGTTGCTTTGGCCAATTGTTGGTGCAGTTGGCGATTCTCCAGTTCCACAATGGGCACATACCTCTAAAGATTATAATATAAGTCATTGTCAGGCCTGGGGGTTGGAGAAGGTGGCCCCCTGGATTCAGATGATGCACTCCCCTCGTTCGGGCCGAGGTCTGCCATGGGTTGTTTCCCAGGCCTTCGTGGATAGTTCTTAGTCTGAGGAGTTTGTTCCTCAGGGATTTGAATCAATGGTCACCCACTAGCTCCTGGATTGTTCATGGCGGCCATTGATGCAATGCGGGGGGCTTTTGATTAAACAATACAGAGATTTCCTTAATGCTCTCAACGAAAGCAACAAACTGTTGACGCCATTTTTTGTCAACTTAATTTTAAAGAGCACTAAAAAATATTTTAGAAAGAATAGAAGAACACAAGAGCTTTTATGTGGTTTAGCAGTTAAAATCTGTCTATTCCACAAGTCAATATTATTGATCTTGATATTCTCTCAAAGTCTTTTCAAAGCAATTTGGCAGAGTATTCTCAGTACATTTTTGTGCGTGAATAGAAATGAAAAATACCAGGGTATTTATAGACTTGGTTATGAGAATATCTTCCACTGATTCAGGGAAGTTACAATTAATTATTTAAATTTGAATTAAATGTAAATAAATACATTAATTACAAAATATCCCATGATAATTAGGTTTTAATATCTGATAAAAACAAATCCCTAAGGGATAGGGATTTCCTAACAACTGTCGTGTTCAAAACGCGCTGCTGATCTCGAATGCAAGATTAGCGCTCTTTCGAGATTGACCAAGATTACGAGCTTGTTATTCCAGTCAGCCTCCTCCTCACCTAGCAGTTTCGTTGAACTCAATCTTCGGAGACCAACGCCCTTGAGCTTGCAACTAAGGCTTGAATAATACCCACATGCTTCGAAAAAGATTCTTTCTTTCGAGCTTGAAACTTAAGCTCGCACCTTTCAACTTGTGCTCGATCTCCAACATATCAAGAATCATGTCAGTTTATACAAGTGTTTAGCCAATGCTTGTTATTTTCAAGCTTATATTTTACGAGCCTACATTTCGAGACTCATTTGTTTATTCTCGAAATTTGAGTGTAACAGTATTGTTTTAAAAAAATTAGCAATTTTCTTCTAAACAAATATTTTAACAATTTTTATGTCATTATTTTTATTTAATATTTACATTTGCATTTAAAATTGTGTGAGGCAGTTTTGTTTCATTTTATTAATATTTTAATTTTTTTTTATTATCTCCTACTTTTGAAAATTATTCATAATTGTTTATTATTTATTTTTAATTTCTTCAAAATTCTGCGTTTTACAATATGTTAATCAACTTATTAATTATATTTATATCAAAGCAAGATTTTTATTAATCATTAATGATATTTAGTTGTTGGTTATTGATTTAGACATTGGTGGGCTTAACTTTTAAAAGTCACTTTTGGGTTTTAAAGCTTAAAAGCACAAAATCACTTGGTTTGATTTCTAATGTACTTTAGCTTTTGACTCTAAAAAGCTCTTTAAGTGGAAACTAATCTTTGTAGCTTCTTGAGAAATAACTTTTGAGAAGCCCAAATCGAAACTTATAAGCTTAGCCAAATAAGCCCTTAGTTATTAGTTATTGGTTGGTGTCTCTTTAGTATTTCCTCAACTTTTATTTTAGTGGCTAGCTATTGCAAGTGCAGCAGTAAGTTGACAAATAATAAAACTAGTCATTTGGCAAGATGAATTTTCGAATCACTTGCAAATAAAATGAGTAGTTTATTTGGTCATAGAGAGTATGAAAATTACTTTTCTTTCAATTTATATTGACTTTTCAATTTTGGTTTCTCTATTTTTAGGCAGACACATATGCGGTCGTTGTTCTACTAATTTTCAAAAAGATACCGATGTGATTGGTTGTTGACCTCCTTGTTATGATGGCCTTACTTTTGATAGTGAAGTTGTAGCAGTGGGAGCTTTTTTAATGCACATTATATTGTTCCTTTCTTTAGTTCCATGGAGTTTGACAGTGGCTCACTCTATTATCTTTCCTCACAAATGAGATTATTTTATTAGAGAATCCTTGTAATATGTCTTCTGACGTCTTTTTGTCAGATATGCATTACATATAGAAAATGAGGCTACTTGATTGGACTAGATTCCACCTTGTAATATGACCAGTGTCCTCCATTTTAATTATTTATGATTATTTAGTCATTTGTCAACAAAAAAAATATATGAATTATTCCACTAGAAATTCATAGTTGAACTCTCAAAACTACAACCTTATATTATTAGAAGCTATAATTGTAAAATCGTCCATTAATTTAGTTATTGCATGAGTTATGACCCTCCACTAGTTGTTTATAATTAGAGTTAGGTCTTAATCTTTGTTAACCTCTCTAATTATGTCTTTATCAATTAGTTCCATTGATTTTCTAATAAACATTATCTATAATTCTAATTATAGAATAAAAATTATGTTCTCTAATAGAAATTGAGCGCTCAATGTTCTAGCATCAAATCAACAATAAAATGAACAACTAATTTGCTTACATTCAAGTAAAGAGCGAATTCCATATATGTGAAGTAAGTTCACAGCCACTTGCAATTCTATGACTCCAAGATATCAGGAATTCGGTCATAGGAATATTGAGTTTTGCCCAATAAGTCAAAAGTCATAAAAACACAAACACGAGTCCATAACTCACTTGAGGATTGAGGTAAAATCTCAAATGACCATCGATTGATGAATGTTGAACTTCTATATTCTAGTGGAGATTATCGGTGTCCCAGTCTTATACAATCTATATTCTATTCGACAACTCTATCTCTTTGTGTCGCTGCACGTAACAACCTAGATAAATTATTTTGTCTTAAAGAGAAGATAGATCATACTCGTAATCTTTATTAAATAAAACTTCCATTTTATTTAGTGACTGTAGACAATTTTAATATTATAATATTAAATTAAATCATCTTGCATATATATACACATTAATAAACATATACTTAAATCAAGACCACATCAATAATATTTGATTTTCATCATATATGGCATGTATAAATAAATACAAATATAAGTGCAAAATATTAACTTTATTTAATTAATAGTAATTATTCATATAGAAATAAGCTTTAAGGGCACAAATCCTAACACTTTTATCTTCAAAAATTGAGCACAACATTTGCCCCAAGTCTTTGGTGTTGCTTTCCACACTGAAGACTCAATCTATAAGCATTTGACACACCCATTAAAGTCTTCTTCATGTGTCAACACTACAAGTAGATGATTCTATTTCCAAAGAAAACCAATCATTCCACCTTTTGAGAAGCATCCCCAATCGTAGGATCCCCATGGATCACCATTCGAATGAGTGATTAAACGACCAACCATAACTCGACTAAGTGTATATAACACTTTTTTTTCTCCCTACTTTGCATCTTTTTCCTCTTAGGTTTTTCAAAACAAAAAAGAGAGAGAGAGAGAGAACAACTTACGCTTTCTACTCATGAAGCCGAGAACAAGCAACAACTCCAACGCTTAATCTCTGAGCTCTGGGACTTGCTCTGCTACTGTACTTCTCAAAACAACTCAAAAAGCTTCGTCCTTGCACTATTCTTATTATGTAAGTGCCCTAAAAACTCATCTGTTGTTTTATTAATCTATTGTATGCCACTACTATTCAAACTTGCCTCTGTATATAAACAAATTAGACCAATGATTTCAAATCTCTTTTTTATAAAATAAATATCTTGTATATGAATCTACTAACCCTAATCATTGAGTTTTCTGTGAATGCTTGTTGTAAAAATTATGAACTACGTACCATGAATTATTTCTGGGTAATACTAAAATTATTCTTTTTGTGTATTCTTTACTCTTCCTTAATACTCTTATAATTTGAGGTCCTCTTAGGAAACTTTTTTAAATCCATGATTTTTCCTTATAAAAAACCAAAATCACTCCTAGAATACACTTTTATCATTTTGAAGTTCTCGTTTTTATAATATTACCAAGTACTTAAGAAGTCAACCTTTTAAATAAAATTGGAAATTGAAAAAGTTGATTGATTAGATTTGCAATCTGCTATGGCAGATGTGAGATTTACTCTATCAGATTGCTCACAGAATCTCAAGTACTATTAAACGTAAATGATAGAAATATCTAAATGACATATGATATTTTTATATAGCTCATTTTCCTTAGTTTATTGGGTCACGCCTAGAGAATAAACATGATCAGTAAGAGATTAATGATACAAAATGCAATTCATTTATGTAAGGTAGACTCCCTTTACTCTATTGCATAAGTTTTAGTATCGTCTTCTAATCTTGTTTCTGTACCTTCACAGTTGAACTCCCTTCAATGATCTGGTGTCAATACTTCCCCAAAGTTGTTGCTTTCTTCCTCCCAAAGAAAGACTTCCAAATTTTCTCACAAAGATTGATCACTTCTTTAACCTAACGAAACTATGAAAACAAATTTCACACATTGCATGCGTAGCCTAAAAGAAGTACTAGACTTAGGAACCACACTTAGTCTCACACAAAATGCTCTCAAGTAAAATTACTTTTTTTATTACAAGATGTACAAAGATAATTTTCAAAAGGTGTATCTTCAAATGCTTTAGAGATTTCTTTTTATAGCCAACGGAATACTCCAGCTAAAGGACGAGATCTTGCACATAAGAAGTAACAAAAAATAAATATTTCCACTATGGAATTGATTGGGTAAATTTGAAAATATGATCTTCCAGATCAGCTGACTGACCATAATCATCTGCAAATAAGATTTATTAATGCATAGAATACATCGAAGAATACAATCTCAAGCATTCCGAATTTATTATTATTATTTTTGAGCGAAAAGATAAGGAAACAAAATACAATATTCATAAATAATTTATATAATTAAAACATTATAAAATCATTATTGAATTGCTTTAGTTTCAAGCTTGTCGAAATCTCCTAGATTGCTTGAGTTTCAAGCTAGCCGAGATCTTCAAAGAGCTATATAAAGAAACCCAACATTGTCTTTTGTTTGTAAGGATACTTATTCAAAAAGTTCCCTAAATAAGGAAACAAATATATTTATTTAATAAATCAGTAAAACTCTTTTATTAAACAAATATATAAATCAGAAACGAAACTACATTTAAGTATCATGAAATATTGAACATTTATTAATAATAAAAACCTCAATTGACACAAAACTGTGTTTCAACATGCTCCATCAACTTACCAATCTGGTGGCGCAACTTTTGACTAAAATTGTCATTTTTAAAGAGATGTCAATTTAGGGTTTTACACAGTTTAAGTACAACGTTTCACCAATCTGGTAAACATGTGAGCTCAGCTCCCCAAGTTTTTGTCTCTGATGTCCCTGTACTGCAAACAATATTGGGGAGCTCGACGTAAGAGACTTCCCTTAGGTCAACACGTCACTATTGCCACTGACCTCACTCCTGCTGGGCATAAATCACAACATGAAGTTACTGTAGTAGTGCCTCCAGATAAACTTCCTCACAGATATAGGCACACTACAAGAAATAAGTTCTTTGAACGGTTTGCATGAGTCAACACCTACTGAAGTGAATAATGAATTGTATGCTCTCGCAAACAAATTAAGCGGCACCGTGTATTCATATCCAGGGATGATAGTGAATGGTGTGAAATTTGTGACTCGTGGTCGTGATATGAAGCTTAAAACACAAAATTGCGGTGTAATGGTGCCAAGTGAGGAAGGAGTGAACTACTATGGAGTTCTGGAAGAAGTAATTGAATTGTCCTACTTGATGGGTTACAGTATTGTCCTATTCAAGTGTAGATGGTTCAATACAAGTAGAATTAAAGTGGAATCCAATTTTACGAGTGTATATGTGAACGAAGAATGTTATAAAGATGATCCTTTCGTTCTCGCATCTCAAGCGAAGTTGGTGTATTATCTTCGAGATGTGAAAAATGGGGATGATTGGAGGCTCGTTAATGAATACATTACAAGGAATGTATGAGATTTCTCAAATTCTGATGTTGATAATACTGAGACCACAAATGATATACCAATATTGCAAGAAGTTAATTCTTCTTCATTTCAGTTGTGGGTAGAACTTCCAATTTTTGATAATCTTCAGTATGATCGGGTTGATGTCAATGCCACTGAAGTGCACAACGTCGATGATTTGGTTGGCGAAGGTTCAGATGAATTTGTTGTCGATGATGAAGTTGAATTTGAAGACGATACGTTGGCCGAGTATGAAGACGATGAGGATGACGATAATGTTCTAGTCGATAGTGATAGTGATAGTGATGTTCGTAATGATGTTGTAGTTAGTGATGATGAGGACAGTGATATGTAATTTAAACAAGTGTATATAACTTTTTATTTAATTCAATGAAAACTTTATTTATTATCCTTAATTAATGATGGTATCAGATATAGGTACACACACCTATTGGATGCTTTGGGGATAGTCAATGTATTCATGTACTGCTACTCATTTTTTCAAAATATTTGATGAAATATTTTGAAAAAGTGAGTAGTCGCACATGTCTGCTTACTATCTCCAAGGGATCTACTAGGTCGGAATAGGGTAGGTTGGGAAAGACAATAAGTAATAAAATGTTAATTCAATAACAAAAAACAATAGTGATGCACCTAGTGGATGCCTTGGGGATAGACAATGTATTCATGTACTACTCCTCATTTTTCTAAAATGTTTGAGAAACATTTTAAAAAACTGAGGAGAAGTACATGACTCCTTACTATCTCCAAGGGATCCACTAGGTCGGAATAGGGTAGGTTTGGAAATACCATAATGAATAAATGTTAATTTTATAACAAAAAACAACAGACATACATAATTTGAATTAGTTAATTAATGAAAATTTTAATGTAGAATGGCCGAAACAAGTAATGACACAGGTGGTGGCTCCAAGAGAGGCAGGGGAGCTTATTACGGTGCCAATATCGAGAAGGAGCTGGCCATCAAAAAAGTTAGTCATTTGAAAGTAGAGTTTGATAAAGAAACTGGAAAAGCTATTCAAAAGTACGGCAAGTGGTTCAACAATTCCATGGCTCGTTATTTGCGTAGCACCGTACCCCCAACTACACTAGCTTGGGAACAAGTAAAACCACCTGATATCGAAGTTATTCGAAAGAGACTATCTGTAAGCATTCTTTAAACCTTTAATAACTCATTATTAAATATTTTGTCTATCTTCATAATATTTTAACAAATTCCAATTTTAATTGTGATTTTAGGAAAAATTTATTTATCCAGAAAACAATCCAGTAATCAACGATGCCATGGTAAGACAAATGCAAAAACATCTGACTGATTGGCGCCACACGATGAAAAAACACTGGGTAGATGTTGGAGGAGAGGTGGACAATGAGAGAGCGAAGTCAAAACCTTTTGTGTCGATTACTTCTTCTGATTGGGCAATTCTGTGTGATTTTTGGGCTTCTGATTCTCACCAGGTATGCCGTAGATTTTACATTAATTTTTAATTATAAAATTACAATTTAGATTAATGAGTACTGTTTTCTTTTTGAAGCGTATATCGAAGAAAAATAAAGAAGCTCGAGCTAAAATGACCATACCAGGAGGACACGGTTCCAAATCCATCGTTGCCCATGTTTATGATTACGTAAATTATAATAACTTATATCCTTACATTTACGAAAATATTATAAATGTCACAATGTTTAAATAATTTGCTTTTTTAGATGGACCCATCTACTGGCCAGCTCCCGAGCATGATCGACACATTCGAGCACCTCCACAAGAAGAAGGATAAGTGGATTAGTGATGCAGCGGCGAAAAAACATGTAAGTTGCATAACCTTAACTAATTTATGATCATTTAACTTTAAAAAAGTTTAGTAAATAATTAATAAATATTAATTATTAATTGGTTGTTGTCAATTAGTAATTATTTATTAATTATTAATTAAATTTTTAACAATGAAATCTTTATAATCTATGTGCCAATATTTTTATGATTAATGATTGTGGACTAAGATAAAAAAAGAATGTAACTAATGCTGTCCCCGTATCAGGGAGCTTGCGGGCTAAAGTAAATTTGGTCATGAAAATCCATTTCTGAATGAAAAACATGCAAATGTAGTTGATGTATATGTTTGGAGACGTAAATTCCCCATTAATGGAATTAACTGCACCTACCGTATATATCAATAATATCTTCATGATTTTCATTCAGAAATGGATTTTCATGACCAAATTTACTTTAGCCCACTTGCTCCCTGATACGGGAACAAAATTAATTACATTCTTTTTCAATCACTGGTCTGCAGTCATTAATGATAGGATGTTGGCAGATAGATAATAAAGTTATATTTTATATGTTATTATATTAAAAATTTATAAGTTAGGTTTTCAAATAATGTTATATTAGAATTCGAAATACGTGCTTTTTATTGTGCAGAATGAGATGACTGAACGTCGAGCATCGCAGAGTACGGCCCCTGCATCATCTGCTGCTTCTTGTGTCGGCGATAATGTCGACGGTCATTTCTCGCCTGATATGGATACTGTCACGGATGTCCTTGGACCCCGCTCGCGTTATAAGAAAGGGTTTGGGGGTTCCCTAGGTTGAAGGAAATTGGCGCAAAGAGGGCAGCATCTTCGTCAACTTCTCAAATGTCCGGGCAATTGCCACCTGAAGTGGACACCATTTTGCAGCAAAATCAGGACATTATGCTAGAAAATCAGAACCTAAAGAAGCATACGACTAAACTTGAGAGTCGTCAACGGCGTCAAAATCTCCTGCTCAGTGCTTTGTTGAAGCAGGTTGGTGAATTGGCTCTTGGTTTTACTGTTGACTTACTAGACCAGGATTCGGACGAGGACGATGATGCTGACGGGGGCGGGAATGATGAGGCGGGCAGTACTCATTTGTAGAACTTTTTTTCTATTTATTTAAAATTTAATTTATGAGACATTTATTTTACTAAATTACTTTTATATTTTCATGTTTGGTGGAGACAATAAATATTAATAGTTGTAATTTTTTATTTATTTATTTATAAAATTTTAATTTTAATTCTAATTAAATAATATTACTAAAAAATTAAATAATTATTAATATATTAAAATTGAAAATTATTAATTAATATTAATATATTGAAAATAATATTAGTAAATTAATCAAAATTATTATTTTAAAAATACTTTTACCGGCGCAAAATTACGTCGGCAAAAAGTTTCAATCTTAACTTCACATATACACCTTTACCGGCGCAAAAATGTGCCACTAAAAAAGTAAACTATTGCCGGCGCATTATTGCGCCGCTAAAAGTGTTTTCCACAATATCGTGACAGATTTTTTTACCGGCGTATTTTTTCGTCGCCAAAAAAGGTAAACCCTGCTCTTGGGTGAAAGAGAGGTAAACCCTGCTAACTCAAATTAACTAAAATCATCATTAAAAGAGCCCACCCCTAGGTCAATACAGATCAAGCTTCTAAAATTCTTGAAATAATTTTGTTCGAATTAGAGTTCATCCCCTTCACTGTGACTCAGAATTACGTTACCAAAGTTGTAGACAAGTTCAACCTTTAACTTGATAATGGACTTTGGGTGCACTCACCGTGAAATTGAGCAAGTACCCCACTAAACCCCTGTGTGGTCTAGAGTGCTATGCCCTGATTAGCTGGAGACACTCCTAATTACTTCATCATCGTGGTCAATTACATCAAGATTGCACCATTCTAGCTCATCCCTAACAGTTAGAGGTTGAATGCGACCATGAAAAATATTTACAAAAAGCAAGGCTAGGTTTCTCCAAGTCCAAAGGATATTCATTACCTTTTTTATTTTAAAATCCAACCCAAAATAGATAAAGATAGGTTTTACTACCTTTGCGCGCCAGGTCGAACGACGAATTGAAGATTGTAGATGATATTCCAAGCAATGTAGGCTCACACAAAAATAGTTTTTTATTCACCACATGCACACCAAGAACCAACAATTGAATTTTGAATGCCTATTGTAAAATTTCAATATATTAAATTGGTATATTTTATTAATTTACTTTTAATTAAAAATTTAGCACATGTGCATTGCCGTGCAATCCACCTAGTATATATAATTATACTAACTTGTTATAATCTTATTTGCTTCATTATCTTTAGTTCAAAATATTATTTTGTATATATATTATATATTTCTTAAATGATATATTAAATATGTTATGTAATAAAACTTTAATTAATAATAGTGTGAAAGAATTTTTTTTATTTAGATAAAATAAAATCATTTAAATTATATTAAAAATAAATAATTAAAATTATCAAATGAATATTTTTATCGTGACACTACAAGAATTAAAGTCATTTGCAGCGTCACTATTAGCGGCGGACCCAATCCGCCTGTATTGTATAGGTTATTAGCGGCGGACCCCCTAATAATGGGAGATTATTTAAAAAAATATAATAATATCTATTAGCGGCAGACTCATAAGATAAAATGCCCGGGCAAGTTTTTTAAGATATATTAGCGGAGGAGAATCACCTTTATTAGAGGCGGACTATCCGCCGCTAATAGTATTAGCGGCGGGTAATCGCTTTTATATAGCAGCGGACTACCCGTCGCTAATTCTGTTATTAGCGGCGAACATTTTTAATAGTGGCGGGGCCCGCCACTAATACTTTTACAGTTTCAAATTTTCACAGCCCTCTTCGTTTCCCCTCTCCTCTCTCGCATCTTCTCTTCTCTCTCAGGCAACGACAAGCATCCTCCTTCTGGTTCTCTCACTCTCCCAATCTCAATCTCTTGTCTCAAAGACCTCGATCCTCCCTTTGCCCATCTCTTTCAAAGCCCCTGATCCTCCCTTTGTCACTCTCCCTTCGGCCTCGCTTCTTCTCTCTCGGCTTCTCTCTCGAGTACGGTGGCTTTTCTCTCATACGGTGGCTTCTTTCTCGGCTCAGTCTCAGATAGGTGGGGTTAATTTGTCTTTTTTTTTTTTGTAACTTTTTTTCCTATTTCGGTTCTTGTGTTCAAGATTTGTTTGTATGTTTGTATGGTTCAGTGGAGCAAGGGAGCAAGGGATCTTAGTGGGGCATTTCTATAAAGCATATTTCAAGAGGAAAACACTAGAGGAAGGCATGTCATATCTTATTTATTGATACAGTCCAATTTAGAATTATTTTCTATTTTATTTGATAAATTAGAGGTAAACTACACCTTGTGGTGTGTCAACATCTTTTAAAGTTTGTTTGTCGAACTGTTTAATATAAGTTGGATCTTAATATTGCATTGTTTTGAATAACTATTTATGAACTGAAAGAAGTATGCAAAGATGGAATACTCTGAAGTAATCTGTTTTTTTAAATGTGTTTGTGTAATTTGTAAATTGAAAAAATTGTTGGGTTTCATTTATCTTCTTATGTGCGTTGTTTGTATTGTGTATGCATAAATATAAATATATTTGATGATGTTATTTATTTTCTCAGATACGATTTTGATAATCCATCCATCCTCTTCTTCTTCCAAAAGCAGAAACTCATTTTCCCTCCATTTTCCCTCCGATTTCCTCTTCCTCTATCAGGTACGTATATGTTTATCTATGTATGTATATGTTTATTTATATTTTTTTCATTTTGGTATTAATTCTCTCACCCTTTGATATTTTATGATATTTTTTTTCTCAGATACGGTTTTGATATTAACATTAGAATCAGGTATGGTTTTTTTTCTCTTTGTGATTTCTGGTTTTTTGATTTCGTTTTGATTTCTGTTTTTTGTTTATTAATTTATTTTGAATGAACTCTTAAATAACCGGTCATTGGAAATCTTTATTCATTTTTTGGCTGATTTCTTATTGTGAAATTTTTATTCATTTTTTAGTTGATTTTTAATAGATTAGAGTAATATATTTTGTAATGGGTATAAATGGATAACTTTAGGTGAAAAAAAATTATCATTTTAAAAGATAAATAAATGGATTGATTATTATGATTGTTAAGTTTTATTCTCTATAAAGTCAAATAAATAAATACGTTGTTATTATTAAGTCTTGAACTATGGAGATTTACATTAATGTCATCGTAAAATACATTGGTCTGGTATCTATATGTTTGCTTTTAGTTTTGATCGTCAGAGATTTCCAAGTACAAAAAAAACTTTATGGTTGTGTTTAGTAAAATTTTTGTTTTTGAATTTTTTAAACACAAAAATGGAAATATTATTTTTATTTTTGTTTTTTTATTTTTAAAAAATAAAAATATGTTTGATAACTATTTTTGTTTTTTGTTTTTAAAAAAAAATAATAAATACATTTGATAACTTTTATTTTTATGTTTTGTTTAACAAAATAAAATGAGGTACTAATTTGAAAAAAATAAAATAAAAACTAAAAATGGAAAACAGTTTAAAAAAAATTGGAAATTGAAAATACCCATTACATTATATATTCACGACATGATTTTTTTGTTATATGTTATGTCAACATAATGAGAATTGTAATGAATATTATATAATTTAGTTAATTAGTATTATTATAATTAATTGAAAATTATTAAAAAAAATTAATTAGTAGTTAATATTAGAAGTTAATTTATTTTCTCTGTCCCGGTATGCTTGTGATTGATGGTTGTTGACTACAACCATCAATTACAGGGATATCGATGCAGAAATGATAAGTTTAAAATATTATCAATAAATTAATGAATGAAAGAAATTAATAAAATTTATCCAATTATTTAAAAAAATAAATTAGTCTAAAATTTAAATAATAATTGATTTGTAAAATTATTATTATTATTACAAATTAAAAAAAATATAAATCAAGAATTAAATAAATAATAATTTATTTTTTAATTATTTAATTATTTTTTTTATTAATTTAATTAATTAAATAATAAAAGTTTGATATAAAATTATCTAATTAAATAATTTAATTTAATTTTTTTTATCAAATAACATTATCTAATATTAAATATTTATAAATTAGTTGAATATAGAAATTGATAATTATATATAATAAAAGTTTAATTTGTTTATAAATAACATTATCTAATAAAACATCATAAAATAACATAAGATATTATAATATTGCATAAGATTTAAAAAATGATAACAAATTTATTTTGTTATCCATTCCTATTCACATTACTAAAACTCACACACTCTTATAACACTTTAGATGGCGATTGACAAGACTTGGACAACATTGAGAAATCGTGGTTGTCAAGAATATTGGAATGGTCTGCAAGCTTTTTTGAGGATGGCGTCGGAACATAAAGATTCTGATGGAAGAAGTAGGTGCTCGTGTGTGAGATGCAGTAATAATAGATTTGAATCTTTGGATGTAGTTCGGGCACACGTATTCGATAAGGGTTTTCATCAAGCTTATGATAAGTGGATTTTTCATGGCGAGGTGGAAGAAATTGTTGCTGATGAGGTGGTTGATGAGAATAAAGACGATGAGATGATTCACGTTGTGGAAGACTTCCTTTTACCGACAACTAAGGAAGTAGAAAGGGATCCCGATGGGAGTCAGTATTATGACGAGTTATTTGAGGAGATTGAAGCGGAGTTGTATCCTTGATGTGATTGGATTTCATCCCTGAACTTTTTAGCAAAGTTATTGCATCTAAAAGTTAGAGGGAAGGTGCCTAACAACATATTTGATGAATTGCTGAAGTTGTTAAAGCTTGCATTTCCTAAGGAAAACAAAATCCCCGGATCGTACTACGAGGCGAAAAAGAGATTGAAAAATTAGGGTTGGAATACGAGTCCATTCATGTGTGTCAGTATGATTGCTGCTTATTTTACAATGAGCATGCATCTAAAGAGACATGTCCTGTATGCGGAAGTAGTAGATGGATTACTTCTGAAATGACGAAAGGAAAAAAAGTGCCACACAAGGTGATGTGTTACTTTCCGTTGACCCCTCAGTTGAAAAGATTATACAGTTCAAGGATTACAGCGAAACACATGATATGACATCACGCCGGGAAATCAAAAGATGAAGGGGTGATGCGACACCCAGTGGACGGCTCTACGTGGAAGGACTTTGATGCCAAGCATCCTGATTTTTCAAGGGATCCCAGAAATGTTCATCTGGGCTTAGCTGCTGATGGATTTAATCCATTTGGCAACATGAACCTTGTATACAACATGTGGCCTGTGGTGTTGGCAAACTATAATCTGCCACCTTAGTTGTGCATGAAAGACACTTATTTCATGTTGACCTTCCTTATTCTTGGGCCAAAATCACCCAGTAAGGACATGGATGTATTTCTGAGACCATTGGTGGATGAGTTGAAGGATCTGTGGGTTAACGGAGTTGATACAAGAGATAGTACGACCAACAGGATGTTCAAGATGCGGGCACCTTTTGTGGACAATGAACGATTTTCCAGCTCGCAGTAGTTTGTCTGGATGGAGTGGTCAGGGATACAAAGCTTGTCCTACGTGTAATGAGGACACAACTTCCATCCGAGTGATCGGTAAGACATCTTATGTTGGTCACAGAAGATTCTTGCCAAGTACTAATCGAATGAGAAGAGACACCGAGTTCGATGGAGAAGTTGAGAGAAGACGTCCTTCGAGATGGTTTACTTGTGAGGATATACTAGAACAAGTTAATGCTCTTGCAGTGCAAGTTCCAGGAAAACATGTCCAGTTTTGGGGTGTGAAACGTAAAAGAGGAGTAGATGAAGGTAATTGGAGGAAACAAATTATTTTTTACGAGCTTGAGTATTGGTGTACAAACAAATTAAAACACAATATAGATGTCATGCATGTTGAGAAGAATGTGTGTGATAGTCTCCTTGGTACCATCTTAGACAGTGATAAATCTAAGGACACCACTAATGCCAGGCATGATTTGAAAAAGATGGGTGTGAGAGAATCATTGTTGATTTATGAAGATGAGAATGGGAAGCTGATGAAGCTGCACGCTCCTTATGTGTTAACTCCGACGTAGAGGCAACAGTTTTGTCGATTTATAAAAGGAGTTAGATTTCCAGATGGCTTTTGTTCAAATTTGAAGAAGAAAGTGTTCGAGAATGATACAAATATTCTTGGGTTGAAGTCATACGATTGTCATGTGATAATGCAACGATTACTTTCTCTCGGTATTCGCAAGTTTCTTCCAAAATCTATATCGACCACTATTGCAGAATTGGGCAATTTCTTCAGGCAAATATGTTCAAGGACTTTAAATATTAAAGATATGGTGGAAGCACAAAATGATCTTATTCAGATATTGTGCAAGATGGAGTTGATTTTTCCTCCAGCTTTTTTTGACATAATGATTCATTTGGTATTACATTTGCTAGAAGAAGTATATTGGTTGGCCCGATATTTATGAGGTGGATGTATCCTTTTGAAAGGTACATGAAAAAATTAAAGAATTATGTGGGAAATAAAGCTCGCCCTGAAGGGTCGATCACCGAAGGCTATGTTGCAGATGAGGCTTTGACCTTTTGTTCAATGTATTTCAAAGACATTGAAACAAGATTTAACCGTCTTGATTGAAATGAAGATACAACTTATATCCTACGAAACCTTATAGTTTGCCAATCTCAATGTCGTCCACTCACAAAGGAAACTTTTAAGCCTCTCAATCATAACACTCGTGAAATAACTGAGTGGTTCATACTTGAGAATTCTCCTGAAATTGAGCCTTATTTAGAGTAAGTTTATTCTCTTATAAATTAGAACATGTGTGGTTATTATCAGTTTTTTGTTATCAAGAATCGTAACATTATTCTAATTAGCAGCGAACACCTACAAGAGATTAAACAAAAATACTCAGATGGTGATCATGATCGGCACGCTTGAAGAAGTAGTGACACTTTCTTTCACTGGTGCATATTCAGTGGCATTATTTCGGTGCAAATGGTTTAATAAAAATCCAAGAATGAAGAAAACAGTCATTGAAAATAATATAACCAGTATAAATGTCAATGGTGAATGGTACAAAGATGAGTCATACATACTTGCTACTCAAGCTAAGCAAGTTTTCTATCTCGATGATTTACTTAGAGGTAGTGATTGGAAAGTTGTAGAAGATGTGAATCATCAACAGATTTGGGACATTAAGGACAATTCTGATGAGGTTAATGATGTTATTGATGTTGTACATGAAACAAGTTCATCAAATTTTGTGTTGACTGTGGACCTCGGAGAGTTGATTATGCAATCTAATCAACCTGCTGCATATGTTGGAGCTGATGAAGAGGGTGACGACGAAGCTGATATGTCAGAACATGAGGAAGTCGTAGATGCAGAGGATGAATTGTTAGTTGAGCTTTGTGAAGATGAAAATGTGTCTCCCATTACTGATGGAAATGATAGTGATTACTCTGTTTAGTTTTTCTATTTGTGTAACAGAACTATATATTTAAATATATTAAAGTTTTTTTTGTAATTATTATTATTATGAATTGAATGTGATATACTTCTATTTTAATGCTAATTACTAACTAATAAATTTTTTACTGAAGTCTAATGTCAGCTGATATAGCTACTTATCACGGCGGAGATGGTGGGGGTTAAGACCTGCCAGATCCTTCTAGGGTACCATCATCTTGCGAATCAGGTTAAATATTGCATATCAAAATTATTTTTAGAAATTATATTGTTAGATAAATATAACATCAATACTAATACTGGTTATTGTTAATAAATTTTAAAGCCCCGCCGACGAGAAGAAAAGGTCGTGGCCTTGCTAGTAATAATGTTCTTGAAGAACGAAGGAAAAAAGTCGGGAAACCATTGGATCTAGAGCTTGATCCTGTGACCCACAAAATGTTTGGGCAGGAGGATCAAGCTTTTATTCGCATGTTGGGCACTCTAGTTACCATTTTGTGTCCGGGACATTATTTGGATTTTGCTGATGTACCTCAACAGTTTAAGAATCAAGTGCTTGATCGTATGAGGGTAAAAAAATTACAAATCTTGTACTTTTCATTATTTATTTCCATTATTTACAAAGTTATCTAATTTTTTTTCTTAATGCAGTATTACTATAATATAGATGGTCATCCACAACGTAAGTCAGTTCTGGCAACTGTCAACAAGGAGATGGGTGAAAGATATCGCGAGAGAAAGAACAATAGACATAAACACTTCATATGCTGGACCAGAAGATTTGGAGAATGTCCTCTCTAAGCCACCTGACCATTGCACTAAGGAGGCTTGGCAGAATATTTGTGAAATGTTTTTTAGCGAAAGATTTTTGGCTCGTTCCGCTAAAAATCAAGCAAACAGAAAACAAATGAAGTATGTAACAATACACGGCACAAAGTCGTTGGCAGCTAAGCGTCACCAATATGTAAGTGACGATGTTAATTTAATTTTATAAAATAACACATTCTGAAACATTTTGTTTACATTTGTATAGGAGAACCCAGATGCGCATGTTGTTGATACTTGGAGGGATGCTCATATGAAAAAATCGACAAAATCTTTTGTCAATGAGGCAGCTCAACAAGATTATGTAAGTGAATAGTATTTTTTTCTTGTTTCTAATGTTTCTAATTTTTGTTCATAATGTTATCTTTATACAGGGAAAAATGGCGGCAGAGGTTCAGAGGTCACAGCTTGAGAGGCAAAGTCAACAGCAGAGTGAGGCATCTCTTAATGTATCTGGCGTTGATTCGTCCCCGATTGATCAATACAGATACTAAGTAAAGTACTCGGGGAGAGATCTGACTACCAAAGAGGAGTGGGTTATAGGGCGAAAGGGAAGGCAAGAAAGATAACATATAGCTCTACAGATCAAAGTCAATCCCAAGCAAAAACTGCTGCTACGCCTAATGAAGATATGACTACTATGGCTCTGATGATGAAGGTAATTCATGAGATGCTCCAGTCTGTAGGTACCTGAGCAACACAGTAATCTGTATGACCCACGATTTGACAGTTTTCTGCAGAGGTATTTGCCACCACAATCCGAAGGTGGTTCGTCTTCTCAGAGTTACACTGCCAATCCTGACCTTCATACACCGCCACAGCAGCAGTACCAACCTCCTTCACAGTATCCGCCACAGCAGCAGTACCAGCCTCATTCACCGTATCTGCCACATGTGTCGTCGCAACAACCTCCTCAGTATCAAAAGCAATTCATTTTTGGACGCTCTTCCCAGTCTCCTCCACTATATTTTAGCTTTACCGATTTTCAAGGAGGATCGATGCAGCCTTCGCTACCTAATGTTAGATACGGGGAGGTTGGAGGTTCGTCGCAGCAACCATATGTGAGATATGGTGAGTTTGGGGGCGAGTCGCAGCCACAGCCTCGAGATCAGTTTGGGGACCTCACACTCGGACGATCATCACAGCCACCTTATATTCCTTCACCGCCACAGCCACAACCGTCACCCTCACCGCCACAACCACAGCCACAGCCACAGCCGTCGTCCTCACAGCCACACCAAAATGTTGAAGATGATGACAATTTCAATATTAATCATAATGATTTTATTTAGTTATTAGTTTATGTATTTGGACTGAATTAATACTGTATTTATTTTTAATGACAATAGCGATATTAGCTAGGTTGATAAATATTAAAACTATTCACATTAATTTTAATGTTAATTATGTTTAAATTAATTAAATGCTTATTTTGTTAAATTTTATTATGAATTATTTTTAAAAATAATTAAATTTAATAAATATTAATATATTAATTTATTTTAAATAAATTTTAAAATATATTATAAAAGCAATATTAGTGGCGGACCCCGCGGTTAATAATAATGAATCTGACATATGTATTAGCGGCAGGCTCCGCCGCTAATAACATTATATCAGCGGCGGGTGTGTCATTCCGCCGCTAATAATAATTATTAGCGACAGATAATTTGACGCGGGGCATTAGCGGCGGACGTCACCCTTATTAGCAGCGGAGTCCCCCGCCGTGTGAGTACCTTGTTGTTTGCCCTAAACTAACTTAGTACCATATTGTTTAATTAATCCCATTATAGTATAATCTTGTTTGTCTTTGAACTAATTTATTACCCTATTGTTTTAACTTATAATTTAGTACAAATATTTTTTATTATGACAAAACAATCCGAATTTATTTAATTAATTTTTTTTAGATTTAAAATATATATATATATATATATAACTTTTTTATAAAAAATTATGACATTAATTAAACAACATGATACTAAATATAAATAGGTGTATTTTTCTAGTTTAGTTTTGATATTCTAAATTCAATATGCATTTGAGTAATTTCAATTTGATATAAAAGCTAATGTAGAATCAGTTTTAGGAGAAAACATCTCATTTTAAAAAATAAAATCATCTTGAATATTTAGTTAAAAAGGTGTGTCATCTCATAATAAAATGAAAATATATATATATATATATATATGTAAATATTTAGGACTTGTTCGGTAAAATTTTATTTTTTGTTTCTTTAATAACAAAAATAAAATTATTTTTTTTATTTTTATTTTTAAAATTTTTAAAAACAAATCAATGTTTGATAAGCGTATTTTTAAATGTTAGCCTCTAAAAAATATATTAAAGAACTATTCGGTAAAGCATATCTGCAACCGTATTCCACCATATTTTCCGGAAAGCATGAGAGCTAGTAGAACCAGCACAATTGAGAGACATGGAGATCGAATGAGGTTAGTAGAGAAATTACAGTACCAGGTGGACGGAGAGATTAAGTTGTTGTAGGAGAACGAAGAACATGGCTATGACGAGAAAATCAATCGGGAAGAGAAAATTATGGAATCAATAAAAAAAAAGGAGAAAATCGATAGGGAAGAGAAAATAACGTAATCAATCATATGAGAGGAGAAAGAAAAATGTTTAAAAATTTCAAAAGCATACAAAAGTTGTAAAAATAAAAATAGAAATACACTTACCGAACAAACTTTTGAATTTTGTTTTTTACTTTTTTATTTAAATATAAATTAAATTAATTTTGAAAATATTATGAACAGCACCTTAGTACCTTATAATTTAATTACTACTATTTTTTTATTTTATAGATATATTTTAATAAAATAAACTTGGATAATTTTGATTATAATTGGAAATATTCTTACAAAGTTTGTGTAAAAGGTACATTTTTGAATGATCATATATATAAAGTATTAAAATAGTATTAGTTAAAACAATATGATTTTAAGATTATTATAAAATAAACAAAGTATTAAAGAGATATATATATATATATATTTAAATAGGTATTAAAGTGATATTAGCTAAACAATAAAGTCCTCTTTACCATATATAAAAGTCTCACTCACTCACACTTTTTTTTCGTTCATGTATTTTGTTCTCTTGTAAAGTTCATTCGTCTAAGTATTTTGTCCTTTTGTGCATTTTCATATAACACTAACATACATATGACATATGACATATGACATATGACATATGACATACCACATATGACATATGAGGTGGGTATTATTGGGGTATAATCTTATGTGTTCTGTAAAATCCTCTTAAATTGGCAAATTAAGAGATAAAAATATTTTAATTGTTTCCTTATTTTTTTGTGATAAAATCATGTATGAGCTGGTATTTATTGCTGTATTTGGGATGGAGAAAATCATAGTTTATTTCCTATTATTTCTTCATTTTATTTAAATGAGAGAATCTAAAAAAAAAAGAGGTAAGTTTCGTTGTAAAAACATTCGAGTTTGATCTTTGTCTATTTATTCTTAATTTTCAGGGATAAGTAATCATAAGGTGATTGAAATCTCGGGCCTCACGAATTTGAACATGGCCTAAATTATTCCTGGAATATTTAATCATAAACATCATGATCATATCTGTGTTGACAAAATTTGTATTTGATCTTGCATGATTTATGTTGTACGAGATTTTTGAAGATTTCAAATATTCTTATTTAATATTTAATACCTTAAAAACCTTGCAGTAGTGGGTTTTCTCTTCGATAAATAGGAGACCATTTTCCTTTTGAAACTTACCTCTTCTATTCTCTTAGTTTCATGATATATAATTTGTGAGAAGATATTTTCTCTTTGTGTTCTTTGAAAGGAAATCGTTGTTATAGCTTTCACTTTCACTCGTTGTTTTTTGAGCAGGTACCAAAGTATTCGTGACACATACTAACTTCGGGAGAAGATACATCCAAGACTCACTTTGGGAGGAAGTGAGCATTCATCAATAAGCAAGAAGGGATTTCTAACTCTTGGTGAATTTATAAAGATTGGATCAATAGAGTGAATACTTTTAGATTGCGTCAAATAATAAGGAGTCTATTTTTGCTTAAGTCAAGTCTATTGTATTTGTGATACTTTATTAATCAATCTTCTTGTTTGGGTTTGTGCCTCGTGGACTAGTAGTAATTGTTGGGAATAGTGCCCTTAAAGCAATTATAGTTGACAAATATTTTAAATTAAATAAATAATTTAATGAATTATTATATATATAGACTATGTCCGATATTATGTTGATAATATTAAGTAAATATCAGAAAATTCCAAAGTTCATCTATGTGGGCTTAATCTCGTATTGGTATGAGAGGATCGAGATTAAGATAATGAACTTAAAACATTTCGCAGCAAAATAAAGTTATGAAATCTTTAAATTAATTACTGCTAGTACGGTTCGCTAGTATTATGAATACAAGTGACCTAGATCCGGGTCACTAGTGTAGTATGACAATTTAGTGAATGTACTTTATTAATAGTTATATATAGAACTGGACCAGATGTAATTTGTTAATACTTGTTTAAATACCATTTCGTAGTATTTATTAAACACATCAAATAATGATCATATACATGATGATCTTAACCCTAAGGTTACTGTGAACTCCTATATATGTCATATGATCATTTGATTCACGCGTTAAGGTTTGTCAGAATGATCAAGCTAAGAACAATTATTTTGGAGACTCAATGATATATATGGTAGGGGACATAGTTTAACAAATATGGAATCTATACCTTCTTATAGATTGAATAAGGGTTCCCTATTAGGTTGGCTTTTGGAACTAAAAAGGTTACAAGCGCTCACGTCGCAAACTTGTTGTGACAAAACCTTCACTAGTAAAGTCAATGGTATACTTGGAACTAGATATAGTTAAAAGGGTAAAACGGTAATTGTATTTCCTTTTAATTATGAACCATTAATAGAGGATTAACGTTGTATGTAATGATTATATCAATGAATATTTTATTCCTTAATAAAGTACTCTATAAATATATGTCTATAATTATCAAGAGTACAATCTCATATTTATAGTGGAGTAATCATGAGATTAATAAATATGATTATTTAATCAAAGAGCTTTGATTAATAATCTAATATTTATTGGAGCTTGACATTATAGGTCCATAGGTCTCGATGGTGGCTCTATCAACACCAAATCAAGGTAAGAGTTGATACAAGAGTATAAATAAATAAATTAATTTTTTAAATTAATTATTTTATTTGAGTGGGAGAAAATAAAAATGGTAAGTCAAAATAGTTTTGATTTATTGATTTTTTAAAAGATGATGATAATAATGTTCATCAATTTGAATTTTGAAATATGGTTGTGATCTTTTCCTTAAAAAGATAATGCCATATTTTGTGGGAATGATTTATTTAATTAAATAGATAAATAAAAGAAAATAAGAAAAAATGCAATATTCCCTGAAAGGGTATACTGCTACACGCATGACACATTCCAAGGACCGTGCCATGAGTATAAGATAGTATTGATAAAGTATCAGTATTGTTTTTATTTTATTTATTTAAATAATTAATAATTTGAAAATAGATCTTTTCAAATTTGGTAAGTTAGATATTACCTAAATCAATTCTGTTGACCCTCAAATTGGTCAACGACACAGAGTTAGATAAACGATATAAAATGAGATGAAGATAAGAAGAAATTCAAATGGGAAAGTAAACGACACAAACGATTTATAGTGGTTCGGCCCCAATCAAATGGTAATGATTTACGTCCACTTAGTGTTCTTATTGATGTAGGATCCCAACACTATGATCAATGAACTAAGGGTTCACGAGTTTCACAAGCTTTAGGATGATTACAATTTCGGTGAATAATAACACTATAATTTTCTCTCTGAATTCTCCCAGTCCAAAAGTCCCCTCCCTTGAGCCTTTTGATTTGTATTTATAGGCTCAAGAAGGTTGCATTGGCCAATGGGCCTTAATTACAATTAAGACTTGCGTATCCAGGTAAATAAAGAAATTACAATTAATGCATAATTACAAGATTGCACATCTGAAGGAAATAAATGAATATAAGCGACCAAGCTGGTCGCGCATAAGTATGATGTTTGATAACCCAATAATCTCCTGGTCGATGGCCGAGCAGGATACACTCACTTAAAGTTGTCACGCACCTGCCTCGTGTAGGTCAATCCTGCCATGTCATCAAGTAGTCCATTTTTGGGTAAACATTTGGCCCCCAAGTTTATTTTACTGTGACCAGCATAAAGTAAACTTAGACAACAGACCTTTCGCTTGCCCTGTCAAATTTGTCAGAACTGTCCATGCCTTCTTGAAAAAGGCAACCAATCATATCACCGTAGTTTCCCAAAAAATGATTTGACGGCTATCACACTCCTCCATGCTTCGAAAAATCAACCCCATCATTACCTCATTAACTGTGCTTTGACCAATATATATGTACGCCCTAAAAATCCACGGGCTATTAGCGAGCTGAGAAAGGGCATAATTATATCAGCCATGTGGAAGCTGTTGACGGTAAGAACTCGTCAACGATTGATGGTTAGAAAACTTCAATCTCTATACTCTAGGAAACTATGAATTAGATAGAAAGAACTCTAAACAACAGGAGAAAAACTCAGGCGAGCATGAGAACCAGAAGCATATATTTCTTAAGACTCGTTTTTACATTCAGTTTTCCAACCCCTTAGCCTGAGGGGTTAGAGCCTATTTATAGGGGGGAGGGGCTCTATTGGCCCAGGATACAAACAGGTCCCAGACCACAGGGACGTACACAGGTATTCTGATAGTGTAGTGGCCCAGGGCGTAGTGGTGTCTACCCTGATGGTGTCAGAGTCGTGGCCCAGGACAAAGTACTGTCGGCTCTGGCGTATGGTCGGGGGTGTCCAAGTGGTACCACTACGCTTCGTACAGGTCCGTACCGCCACTACTCCTCAGACGCAGATCATAGGGTCGTGCCTCTGTTCTTTCCATAATCGTACACCCCGTGTCAGCGCACGTGTTCCGTACTCGGTTGTCCTCATCAATTTCCGTTCAATGCTCCATGTTCGTTAGACATGTCAACAAGATTCCCCCAAGTGATCTCGTGCCTATGCCAAGGAGGCTTCAACCTATGCATGTCCTGAGAAGTCAAGGTGTCAAGGGTCAGGGCCGGCTTATGTGGGTCACATGGACACGAGACTCGCAGTATGGACGTCGTGGCAAGGCCACACCCTCGCATAGCGAGGGTACCTCGCGTAGCGAGGCTGGTCCTTTTCCCCCAGGCGTAGGCATGGCTCAGGACACGGGCATCGTAACAAGGCAGCACCCTCGCATAGCGAGGGTTCCTCGCATAGCGAGGCTGCCTTTCCTTCCCCCGGGTCCAGCGTCGCGAGGCTAGGGGCATGGATGCCACCACGAAGCCTCACCCTCGCATAACGAGGGTGCCTCGTGTAGCGAGGTTGACCTTCTTCTCCTGAGTGTAGACGAGGCTTGATGCCTGCTGGAATGGGGCGCACGCGGATGACCAGCTAGGGACCCTCGCATAGCGAGGGTGAAGTTTGGATTGGCAAGTGGCCGAAGTCCCTCGCCTAGTGAGGGTGACTCTCTTACCCCAACTCCCTCACCATCGTGTGATGCCCTTTCAGGATGTCTCGTAGTATAGAGCTTCACTCGTGAATAGAATTCACAAGGAAAAAATTCCACATTTACACTTCCCCCCGAGTCTATAAGTACACTTTTAAGTGTGTTTGTAGACTCTCTCTATTTTTCTTGCTTGACACGCACGGCCAGCCTTGGGGGACTTAGCCTTGGAAATTTTTCCAACGTCGCTCGAAGAAGCCCGAAGTGTGGCTTGGAGTTGTGTTTCTTCTTAGTGTTTGAAGAAACACACTAGCCACCTAATACTTGGGGGCTCCACGTAAGTTCCTAAGGTTGCGTAAGGACTAATCATCCTCAATCGCAGAACCCAAGTTTCGAAGCCACTTGTCCACACCAAGATCTGCGTAGCCTAGTGGCATGCTCTCCAACTTATTTTCACGAGTTCAAGGGTTCTATCCTCCTTCAAAGCTCTTGAGGTGCTCTAGTAGATCCCTCTTATTGCTGTTGTTCGTGGATCACATATTTTTCTTTGATCTGATGGCGATAATCTTTCCGGTGCACCTTGATTATACTTGTAAGGACACATTAACCCGTTGGGCTGTTGGGGTCCTTTTATATTCATTGCGCGCGCTTGTTATTTTTTGCGAGAAGCGTCCTTCTCGTCCTTATACATAGTACTATTTTTTCCAAGGGTCACTTGTAAGACCCTTTTTGGCTAGCCGGCTTAATGGCCGATCTAGACTTATTGGGCGATTCCCTCCTTACGGCCTCACCTCTTGGGGTGTCGGCCTTTAGTTAGAGGTCATCCTTTTAGACCGTTCCTTTGATATTCATAAGGGTAGCTAATCCTTTTGAATATAAGAGAGTTTTTTTTTTTTTTTTTTGCTCATGCCTCCTGTCCTACCCCCCAAGTGCTTGGTGAGATTTAATTCAGCAGGCAGTTCGGTTGATGCTCGCATGAAAAAGAAAAAATCACATGTGAAGTTGTGAACATTTTCATTTATAGTAATCAGATTACAACGACATGCATATAGAGGGCTTACATTTACTTGGGGGTTATGTAGGTAACCTCTTTGATTCTCGTCTACTGAGATAGCCTATCCTGCGACAAACTAAACACAGCTACTGCCTGTGTTGGGAGTGGAAGTCTTACTGGTAGTATTTCCTCAGGTGTTCCGCGTTCCATGCTCGGGGTATGATGGTGTCGTCCATGCGCGCCAAATTGTAAGTGTTCGGGGGTATGCACTGAGCCACCTGATAGGGCCCCTCCCAATTCGCCCCCACCACTCCTGCGCCTGGGTCTCGTGTGTTTGGGAGTACTTTCCTTAGCACTAGGTCGCCCACTCTGAAAGTTCTCTCTCGCACCCTCGAATTGTAGTACCTTGCGGCGCGCTGCTGGTATACCGCCACCCTCATTTGGGCTTTTTCTCTCTTCTCTTCCAGCATGTCTAAGCTTTCGGCCAGGGCTACATGGTTGGCTTCGTCTCCATACGCCTGTACCCTGTGGGACTCGACTCGCATCTCGACTGGGAGCACGGCCTCGCACCCATAGGCCAGGGAGAAAGGGGACTCCCCAGTAGTCGTGCGTGGGGTGGTTTTGTAGGCCCACAGCACATTTGGTAGCTCATCTGCCCAGGCTCCCTTCATCTTTTCCAGCTTTGTCTTTAGGTTCTTCTTAAGGACCCTGTTGATGGCCTCCACTTGCCCATTGGCCTGGGGGTGCACAACCGCGGAGAAGCTCCTCCTTATGCCTCTTTCCTTACAATATTCATCGAAAGCTCCTCCCTCGAACTGGGTACCATTGTCGGAAATAATCTTGTAGGGTACTCCATATCGACACACAATGAATTTGTTGACGAAAGAGGTGATGTGTTTGGCGGTTATCTTCACAAGGGGTTCCGCTTCTACCTACTTAGTGAAATAATCCACCGCCACTACTGCGTACTTCGCTCCACCCCTCCCTGTAGGAAGAGCGCCGATTAAGTCTATTCCCCAGATAGCGAAGGGCCAGGGGCTGGTCATGCTGGTCAGTTCGCTTGGGGGTTTCCGAGGGTAATTGGCGTGCCTCTGGCATTTGTCGCATTTTGTGGCAAAGTCATGCACATCTTTCTCCATGGAAGGCCAGTAGTATCCTTGTCTCATGGCCTTCCTAGCCGTGGAGGGTCCGCTCTCGTGGTTGCCGCACTCTCCCTCATGTATCTCCTGTAACACCTTCAACGCCTCCTCTTCTTCTACACACCGCAGGAGTGGCATTGAGAATCCTCTTTTGTAAAGGACCCCATTTACCAGGGTGTATCTTGCGGCCTTGTACACCAATCTCCGGGATTCGTTTTTATCCGCAGGCAAGGTTCCTTCTTCCAGGTACCTCTTGATTGGCTCGGTCCATGATTCCCTTGGGACGCTAATCATGTGCACGTCTGCGCCTTCGATGCTGGGTTTTGGTAAGTACTCCACGGGTATTGATTCCAAGACATCACTATCCTTGGTGGATGCCAGCTTTGCGAGTGCATCGGCATGGGTGTTCTTTTCTCTGGGGATTTGCTCTATAGTATATGCCACCAATCGCCCCAGATAGCCCTTCACCCTCGCCAAGTATGCTGCCATCTTGGGTCCCCTTGCCTGGTACTCTCCCTTTACTTGGCATACCACCAACTGAGAGTCGCTGAAGATTTGAAGGCGCGTCACTCTCAGTTCCTGGGCCAAACGCAGGCCAGCTAAGAGCGCCTCGTACTCTGCCTCATTATTGGAGGCCTCAAACCCAAATCGGATTGCGCAATACATTCTATGTCCCTCGGGCCCAGTCATCATGATGCCCGCTCCTGATCCTCCTTCATTTGACGCCCCATCAACGTGCAAACTCCACTCCTCTACACCTCCTAGTTCTTTCTCCATAACAGATAGCTCCCCTCCTTCACTCCTTCCTTCATTCGGCTAGTGGGTGAGCTCTACTATAAAATCTGCCAGCACCTGTCCATTGATGGAGGCCCTTGGAGTGTATACAATATCAAATTGACTTAGTTCGATCGACCATTTCATTAGTCTCCCCGAAGTCTCAGGCTTATGTAAGACCTGTCTCAATGGACTATCTGTTAGGACTTCAATTGTATGTGCATGGAAGTAAGGCCTCAACTTTCTCGAAGCCACCACTAGCGCATAGGCCAACTTTTCGATCTCTGGATACCGACTCTCTGCGTCCACCAAACGCTTGCTAATATAATATACAGGTTGTTGTTGCTTCTTCTCTCCCTTAACCAAAGCTGCGCTGATGGCATGCTCAGACACTGCTAAGTACAGGTACAGCTTCTCGCCCTTCTCTGGCTTTGCCAACAGGGGTGGCTTCCCCAGGTGCTCTTTCAGCTTGACGAATGCTTCCTCGCATCTTTCATCCCAAGAGAACTTTTTGCTCCCTTTGAGGATGTCAAAGAATGGGAGGCACTTGTCAGTGGACCTGGAGATAAACCTGTTAAGGGCCGCTACCCTTCCCGTTAGGCACTGCACCTCCTTTTTATTCTTCGGCGAGCTCATCTCTATTAGTGCCTTTATCTTGTCAGGATTGGCTTCGATGCCCCTGGAATTGACCATGAAGCCCAAGAATTTTCCTGAGGATACCCCGAAGGTGCACTTGACTGGGTTCAACTTCATCCGGTATTTCCTTAGCGTGTCAAACATCTCACCAAGGTCTTTGTTGAGCTCCGTTGCTTCTTTGGTCTTCACTAACATGTCATCCACATACACCTCCATATTCCTTCCTATCTGATTGGCGAACATTTTATTCACCAGCCTCTGATAGGTGGCCCTTGCGTTTTTGAGCCCGAAGGGCATCACCTTGTAACAGTAGAGCCCTTTGTCTGTAATGAATGACGTGTGCTCTTCATCTGCCGGGTTCATTGGGATTTGGTTGTATCCTGAGTAGGCGTCCATGAAACTTAGTAACTCATGTCCTGCTGTCGCGTCTACTAGCTGATCTATCCTGGGAAGTGGGAAGCTGTCCTTAGGACAAGCTTTATTCAAGTTCGTGAAATCGACGCAAGTTCTCCACTTCCCATTTGGCTTCGGCATGAGTACTGGGTTTGATACCCACACAGGGTAGAAAGACTCACGGATGAACCCGTTGGCCTTCAACTTGTCGACCTCTTCCTTGAATGCTGCGTATCTCGTTGGGTCTAGCGCCCGCCTCTTTTGCCTGACGGGCCTTGCTTCTGGGGAGATGTTCAGGTGGTGGCACATCACACTGGGGTCTATGCCCACCATGTCCTCATGACTCCATGCAAACACGTCTAGATTATCTTTCAAAAATTTCATCAATTCCTCCTTCACGTCACCTTGCAGGCTCCTCCCTATCTTCAATTTCCTTAAGGGTTCTTCCGTCACTGTAACCTCCTCTACTTCTTCCACTGGTGCTGCTCTTGACTCATCCACGACCCGAGGGTCCAGCTCCTGTGGACCCCCTGTGGGCGTACATAGCGCCTCATGTATCACCATGGCCATTGGCTCACGCGGCTTTACAGGCGTGCGGAGTGAGGTGTTGTAACATTCCCTCGCCTCCTTCTGTTCTCCCTTCATACTTGTGACCCCTCCTGGAGTCGGGAACTTGACAACCAAGTGATATATTGAAGTTATGGCTTTCAACTCTTTCAGGGAGGGTCTCCCCAATACCGCGTTGAAAGCTGATGCACAATCTACTACAACAAAGTTAGACATGACTGTAGTTTGTCGGGGTTGCTCCCCCATGGTAAGTGTCAGTTCGATCATTCCAAGGGGTTGTACTGAGTCCCCTGTGAATCCGTATAGGGACGACTGGCAGGGCTTCAGATGACGAATGCCCAGTCCCATCTTTTCCAAAGCAGGGCGATATAGGATGTCCACTGAGCCCCCGTTGTCCACTAGGACTCGATGCACACGCATGTTCGCCAATTGAACTGTCAACACCAGCGGATCATTGTGGGGAAAGTGTACCCCCCGTGCGTCCTCCTCAGTGAAGGTGATCGAATCGCTTTCTCCCTTGAAGCTTTTCGGGGGTCGTTGTTCCAAACTCATGACACAGGGTGGTGGACTTCGCCTGGCTTCTCTAGCATACCGATCTCGTCCTCTGCGGGAGTCCCCTCCAAAGCCCGGACCTCCGAAAATAGTTCCCACTTCTCCCCGGGTCTCTGGAGCATCTCTTTGCGTCTTAGATATCACTGGCTCATCCTCCGACTTCGGCCTTTCTCTCCTAGGGGTGTCACTGGTGGAGTGCCTGGTCCTCCCGTCGCCTACTGGGACAGTGGTTTCCCGACCCTTCTCTTCCCTCTTGGGCAGGGTCACGTTCGACTTTCCTTGCACCAGGCCATTTAGCACCCCCCGCATGTTCTCCAAGGTAGTCTCCAGTCTTTGGTTTTTACGGTGCAGTTCATGAATCTCTTCTTCATAGAAACGAGATTTAGAACTCGAGCTCACGGAATGGACCCGGGGTTGCTTATCATGTCTACCCGTCGAGGGGCCCGGGTCTTGCCGGCCGGAGTTCGGTATCTGTAGCGATTTAGGGGGAGGGAACTCGTTGGCCTTCCCGAGTGGTACAGTAGTTGTCCTTGGAGGATTCTCACCAGGCGGGGAGGCCGGTGACGAGGCCTCCCTGTCATTTTCGTGAACCTCAGGGTCCCTTGGGAGCTCTGCGTCTCGGGGTGGAGGTGGATCCATCATGGAGGCCTTCAGTTGGACTCCGGTAAGGTGGACCTCCACCTCTCGAGGCTCCCTGAGTCGCTTCGAACGTCTTGACATTTCTCCTTGCCGGAAGTAATGGAAGAACAGTAGCTTGGTGCTTACGTTCCCACAGACGTTGCCAAACTGTTGACGGTAAGAACTCGTCAACGATTGATGGTTAGAAAACTTCAATCTCTATACTCTAGGAAACTATGAATTAGATAGAAAGAACTCTAAACAACAGGAGAAAAACTCAGGCGAGCATGAGAACCAGAAGCATATATTTCTTAAGTCTCGTTTTTACATTCAGTTTTCCAACCCCTTAGCCTGAGGGGTTGGAGCCTATTTATAGGGGGGAGGGGCTCTATTGGCCCAGGATACAAACAGGTCCCAGACCACAGGGACGTACACAGGTATTCTGATAGTGTAGTGGCCCAGGGCGTAGTGGTGTCTACCCTGATGGTGTCAGAGTCGTGGCCCAGGAAAAAGTACTGTCGGCTCTGGCGTATGGTCGGGGGTGTCCAAGTGGTACCACTACGCCTCGTACAGGTCCGTACCGCCACTACTCCTCAGACGCAGATCATAGGGTTGTGCCTCTGTTCTTTCCATAATCGTACACCCCGTGTCAGCGCACGTGTTCCGTACTCGGTTGTCCTCATCAATTCCCGTTCAATGCTCCATGTTCGTTAGACATGTCAACAAGATTCCCCCAAGTGATCTCGTGCCTATGCCAAGGAGGCCTCAACCTATGCATGTCCTGAGAAGTCAAGGTGTCAAGGGTCAGGGCCGGCTTATGTGGGTCACATGGACACGAGACTCGCAGTATGGACGTCGTGGCAAGGCCACACCCTCGCATAGCGAGGGTACCTCGCGTAGCGAGGCTGGTCCTTTTCCCCCAGGCGTAGGCATGGCTCAGGACACGGGCATCGTAACAAGGCAGCACCCTCGCATAGCGAGGCTGCCTTTCCTTCCCCCGGGTGCAGCGTCGCGAGGCTAGGGGCATGGATGCCACCACGAAGCCTCACCCTCGCATGACGAGGGTGCCTCGTGTAGCGAGGCTGACCTTCTTCTCCTGAGTGTAGATGAGGCTTGATGCCTGCTGGAATGGGGCGCACACGGATGACCAGCTAGGGACCCTCGCATAGCGAGGGTGAAGTTTGGATTGGCAAGTGGCCGAAGTCCCTCGCCTAGTGAGGGTGACTCTCTTACCCCAACTCCCTCACCATCGTGTGATGCCCTTTCAGGATGTCTCGTAGTATAGAGCTTCACTCGTGAATAGAATTCACAAGGAAAAAATTCCACATTTACAGAAGCCATGTACCCGGAGCTGCTGTTACAAGGTCCTACCTCTTTAGCTTGAGGTAACCAAAGGCTTAATAAGATTACTAAACAGTCAGGTCAGAAGTATGGACACCACGAGCTGAGACTACATCAAGCTCGAGATACGAGCTTGAGTTGGCGCCTCTGACCTCTTATAAAGTCAACCACGCAATGTAAACGTGCATATATCAGACATCACGTGTCGATCCATCCCTGAATTCTTAGACACGCAGCATAAACGTGCGTGTTCAGGCACCCACGGCTGGGTTGGGCCGTGCGGCCCATTATCCCCCTTACCTATTGATTAGACCACACTTCAATGTCAGGTTTTAGGAATTAATCATGAATGTCACAGAAGTGACATGATGGGTAAGAAGGTCACGGGATGACCTCCCTTGCCAACATCTAGGTGCCCTCTCCCTATAAATATGGAGACCCTGGGAGTTGCAAAGGGTTGGATTCTAATTTGTAAAGAAATAGTCTGTAAAGAATATCAGAGAGATATCAATAATATTGGCTGGTGGACTAGAAGAATTTTAACCTTTGAACCACCTAAAAAAGTATTCATGTTATCATTTCACTAAGAGATCATTCATCTATTATGGTTCATTATTTAGCACTAATCCCTCTCCTTATTTTATTAATTATCTGTTGCTGAAGAACTGCGTCAACAATATATAACTCTTCACATTTACTTTTTACCTTTTACTTTCTGTCTTTCCTCAAGAACATTGAAGAACAGAGCACTCAGAACCCAGAAGACCCAAACGATTCAAACAATCCACAGAGTCTCTGTCCAGCCACTCGATTCAACATCTCAGAAATTTACACCAATTTTTATCTAAGTAAGTTTCTCGAACTTCTTCATCGTTGAGATGCCATGCAATATTTAGTTTCTAGTTTGTTTCGGACTTTGAGTTCTTGAATGTGTTTGAAAAACCGATTTGGGGTAAATGGGTACGTAGGTATAAGCATGATAGAATAAGGAAAAAATACTACTTGAGGCTTAGGAAATGGTTTAGGAGTTAGGATTATTGATTTAGGGCGTAAAATTGAAGTAAAAATTTGATTTTTAAGCATTTAGAAAAACCTAGGTTTTTCCCGCCCTTTCACAGAGTCGAAAAGTTTTCTCACTTCTGCTTTTTAATCCGTTTTCCAAACTGTTCGCATAGAATTTAGTGTTTTTGTTGGAATGCTACTAGTCGTATAAAAGCTTAACTTTTATACACAAGCAATGTTATTCCAACTTTTTCCACTTTCTTGGTCTTTTGGCCGTAGATTCTCATCTCCCTTTCTCTGTTCCCAGATTTTCATGCACGACCCATGGGGAGGTGAGAGGTCGACTAGCAATGACTTGCTCATGCAGTTACTCGACGATCAAGAACAGTCGTTGTCGCTGCTAATCCCAGAAATTCCTTTTTCTCATAACCCTTCAAATAGATCTTCAACCAGCCCAGCCAACATGGGTCACGTAAAATCCATCGCTCAAAAGAAACAGAAAGTAACCACTCCTCCTGCCAATCAGCCTGCTCCTCAGGCTGAAAATCCTTCGACCAGCCCTCAACCTGAAAACACTTCCCATCCAGAAATCCAAACAAAAGTCCAACCTCGGGACGTTCTTCGACCAGAGGTCGAATGGTATGTAGTACCTCCTACTAACATTACAGCTAGGATTGTAGGGAATTATCTCAAGAAGTACGGACTTCCTGGGATAACCCTACTTAAGCCTACAATCGACCAACAGGCAAACCTGCCTGGGGGCGCCTTCAGCGCCTGGTCGAGATATCACATTGAGGCAGGGGCAACCTTGCCTCTTCATCCATTTTTCCAAGGGGTGACCAACTATTTCGAGGTTGCTCCCTTCCAAATCACCCTAAATGGATATAGAATGCTCTGTGCTCTCTATATCCTGTACAACCACAAGAAGTGGCCTGTTCCTACACCACATGAGATCAATTATTTGTTTGATCTCAAGTCTAACCCCAATCACAACAACACAGGGTTCTTCCATTTCTACCCCCAGGAAACTGCTCGCACCTTCTTGAGTGACATTACCCACAAGTCTAACGTGGGAAAGTACTTCCAGGAGTACTTTTTAACACCAGACCTGGTCGCCAACAATATGGCCTTCACTGAAGGAGGTAAATTATTTATTTACTTATCATTCAATTCCCTTTAGCTTTTCTGCACATTCCTTAGAACTTTGGTGTCATTCAGGTCCATGGCATCGACTAGCTCCAACTCTAGAAATGGAGATACGAGCAGCATCCCTAGCCAGCATGACCAATATAGAAAAAAGTGTCAAAGAGCTGGTCACGGAGAACAATCTAAGGCTGGTTGGCCTTCTGGCACCTCACCAGGACATGAGGGAATCAACTGCGGGGAGTGCTACCGGTGGAGAAGTTCCCGAGTAGCACCAAGATGTGTCATAACCTCCGAGGAGGAGGACAACGGGAGTGACCATCAAGGAAACCCTCCAGCACCCCCACGAGCAACTGCTGCCCTTGCTCCACCAGGAAAGGGCAAGCAAAAGGTTTCTAGACACCCCGAGCCTATTCTTGAATCTTCAGATGAGAAAGATACTGACTTCTCACTCTTAGACAGTTTGCCCATTCCCTGTCATTTATTTGACGAGGATGACAACTTTAAATACACTCCTAATTTAAATTCAGACTTCTTCAAGGCAGTGAGTGAGTGTAGCAGTAGTACAATAAATAATGTAGCGACCAGTAGTTGTAGCTCAGGTATTTTACTTGTAATTTCTTGGATCTTATTTCCTTGATTTAGTGGTATTTCCATCTATATTGCCTGACCGTTTGCTTCCATTTTGCAATCATGTCAGTTGAAGATCTCTTCGACCTGTACAGTGAACCTGAACCCATTGCTCATGCGAGCAAGAAAAATGGGAGCAAGCAACATCGTAGAGAAAGCAGCAGCAACCCTCCAACAAAAAAGGCTCGAACTGGGGATCCTCCAGCACCAATTCCTTCCAGGGAAACAACACCTCCTCAAGCTCCCATCAACCAAACGTCTCCACCAGCCCCCGTCGACCAGACACGTCCTCCAGCGCCTGCTAACCAAACTCCTCCAACTCCTGCTGACCAGACACCTCCTGATCAGACAGGAGAGGCTTTGACGAACATGGTTTCCAGTGCGGCCAAAGATAGGCTGACAAAGCTATCGAGGCACTGACGCAGCCGAGAGACCATCATTAGTACCGACTCCATGGAGGTCTACCAGATCATTAACCGTGCGCTGAACAAAGTGCTCAGCGTAAGTTTCCGTTTTTTGCTGAGCTTTATTTGTTTATCTTGTCATTTTATTTCAACTAATAGTTTTATCTTTTCTCTGATCGCAGGGAGTTCTAACCATGAGCGCTAGCTGGCGTTGCTCAGGAGCTCTGACTGCTCAATATGAGAAGAGACTTGGCGAGAAGCTTAAAGCGTCCGAGTATAGACACACTGAGGAGCTTAAGAGGGCTGAGGCCAAATACACCGAGCAGCTTGAGGCAGCCAAGAAGAAAATCGCTGAACTGCTCGAACATAAAGCCAAGCTGGCCGAAGAGCTGAAACAACATCAGGCTACCTTGACCAAAGCCATTGAAACTAAAGAGAAGTACAAGGAGGCTTCTTTGCTTAATTTCAAAGAAGCCTCTAAGCTTCAAGATGATCTGGTCATCAGCAGAAAGGAGACTGAGAGGTTGGAGGAACATGTCAAAGAGCTCGAGGAGACCAATGCCAATAACCCAGAGAGGTACAAGGGAGCCACCTTTAGATACTTCTATATGTTCTGGAAGCATAACCTCGGAGCGAACTTCAGCTATCTATCAGAGCATATGAGGCAGTCTGAGCTAAACAAGTTTCTGGCTCGCCTTGAAGAGTAGGAGAGAGCAAAATTTCTAGCCTCCCCTGAAATCTCTTTGGCTACGGGCATCGATGGCGCAGACGAAGAAATTAGGGCCTCCGTCGACTAGCAAATTCCTCAAGATCCTCCTACTTCATAATTCCTTCTGTTTTTTATTTAAATTTGTATTTTGGGACACACGGACCTCGGTTCATAGTATCAAGACAATATATATTTTTTGCTGCGCGGGCAACTTTTCCTTTTAACTAACAATTACATCCGAGCAGCAACTGCTCGCGGTGTAAATGATTTCTCTTTTGATATTATAATATTTGCATTTTATTATAACATCTGTTCGCATGACTGAACGTAGGATACAAATTTGGTTTGATTTAACAAAATTTAAACAAAATTTTGAAAAATACTCTAAGTATCGTAGCATGCTTTCACTTATTTTGCTCGCGTGTTTACATATTCATGTCGATATGCTTTGCTTACTAAGTACCTTATATGCCCCCCCCCCCCCCCCCCCCAATTGATTGAGGAGCTTTAGGTCCTCAGTCACTTACCTTGACCAAGACCTGTTCGAACATTACTGCTCGTAATAGAGATTTATAAAAATGATAATATAGCAAAACAACACACGTAATGAGCAAATACTTGTATTAAATACAATAATTGGCAAGATTGACTGGCTGCGCATAGTCCATTTTATTTCTCGTAATAAATGGACAATCGTGTCTGTACGAGTGATCAAAAATTTGATCTTATACTTATAAGCGATCAGTCACATGATTGACTAACCCTTGTTCATAAACTTGTAAAAATTAAAATTAATACAAGCCAATTCTTTAAGAAGAATTGTTTATTGGTAGTACTTGCGCAGGTGTTCTCCATTCCAATAGCGATGAATGAGATCTCCATTTAAGCGAGCAAGTTTATAAGTGCCTGGTATGGTCCTTCCCTGTTAGGTCCAGCAGCTTGATTGCGGGTGTTAAGAAAACCCTTCTAAGTACCAAATCTCCCACATTAAATTTTCTTTCACGTACTTTAGAGTTGAAATATCGGGTGACCTTTTGCTGGTAAGCTGCTACTCGAAGTTGGACTTGCTCACGCCTTTCTTCGACCAAGTCTAGAGATTCCATCAATAATTGACTATTGGCGTCTTGATCGTATGCCATCCTTCGATGCAATGGCAGATCTAATTCAACAGGCAACATAGCTTCATATCCATAAGCAAAGGAAAATGGAGTATGACCTATTGTTGTTCGATGGGATGTTCTATACGACCAGAGGAGTTTAGGCAACTGCTCTTGCCATGACCCCTTTGCCTATTCAAGCCTTTTATTCAGAGTATCCTTTAGTGTCTTGTTGACAACCTCAACTTGTCCATTTTCCTACGGATGAGCTACTGAAGAAAAGCTTTTGATAATCTCATGCCGTTCGCAAAAATCCGTGAACAGATCACTATCAAACTGTGTGTCGTTGTCTAAGACCATTTTTCTTGGCAATCCATGGCGACACATAATGTTCTTGACCACAAAATCCAGCACTTTCTTGGTGTTATGGTTGCAAGTGGCTCAGCTTCGACCCACTTCGTGAAGTAGTCAACAGCGACTATCGCATACTTGACGTTGCCTTTTCCTATGGGCAAAGACCCAATCAAATATATTCCCCACACTGCGAATGGCCATGAGATTTGCATCTACTTCAGCTCATTAGGGGCTGCTCGTAGAATCCTGGAGAACCTTTGGCACTTGTCGCAGTTTCGAACAAAATCCACAAAGTCTTTATTCATTATTGGCCAGAAGTATCATTGCCTTAGGATCTTTTTTGATAAACTCTGCCCCCAGCATGATCTCTGCAGAAACTTTCATGGACTTCTCACATTAATTATTTGGCTTTTTCTTTAGAGACACACCTTAGGAGTGGCATTGAGTACCCTCTTCTGCATAAAATTTCGTCGACCAGGATAAACCGAGCAGACTGCCTCTTGAGGGCTCTTACTTTGTTTCTATTCATTGGTAGTACTCCATGCATCAAGTACTCAGTGAAGGGTGCCATCCACGTGTCTGCTGCCTAAATTACAAAGGAGGTTTCTTCTGCTTTGATGCTTGGTGCGGACAGCTGTTCAGCAAGCACTATATTTAAGGTGTCAGCATCCTTTGCACTTGCTAATTTGGCCAAAGCATCAGCGTTTGAGTCCTGGTCGTGAGGTACTTCCTGGAGAGTATATTTTTCAAATTGTGCTAGTAAATCTTTTGCTTTGTTCAAGTAAGCAACCATCTTCAGACCCTGGGCTTGATAATCTCCAGTAATTTGATTAACCACTAATTAGGAGTCACTATAGATTTCAAGTGACTTTATGTTCATGTCCCTGGCTAATCTTAACCCTGTGAGCAGCGCTTTGTACTCGGCTTCGTTATTGGACGCTGTGAAGTCAAATCTAATTGCGCAGTGGAATCGATGTCCTTCAGGCGTTACCAAAATCACACCTGCTCCAGCGTGGTGCTTGTTAGAAGAGTCGTCTATGAACAAATTCCAAAAGGGAGTTTGGCTTTGAGGCTCAAGCTCTTCTATCTGCTCATTGTCTGGAAGCCCAGTGAGCTCTGTGAAAAAGTTTGCTAAAGCTTGTCCCTTTACTATTGTTTGTGGGGAATAAGAAATATCAAATTGTCCAAGCTCAACCGCCCATTTCAATAATCGACCAGCAGCTTCTGGTTTCTGCAGGACTTGTCGTAGGGGCTAGTCGGTGAGTACTGCAATGGGGTGAGCTTGGAAGTATGGTCGTAGCTTTCTGGAGGCTAAAATCAAGCAGTAGGCTAATTTCTCAATGGGCGGATACCGCAATTATGCTCCTATTAGCCTTTTGCATATATAATATACATCTTTTTGCACATGTTCCTCCTCTCTTACCAAGACAGTGCTAGCATCATATTCTGTGACCGCCAAATAGATGAACAAAGTTTATTTTTCAACCAGTAGAGACAAAGTCTGTGGCTGGGACATGTGAGACTTTAGAGCCTGGAAAGCCTGCTTGCACTCCTCCATCCATTCAAATTTCTTATTCCCCCTAAGTAGATTAAAAAATGGGACGCACTTGTCTGTGGATTTAGAGATAAATCTACTTAGAGAGACAATCCTCCCGGTTAAACTTTGAACATCTTTTATCTTTGTTGGCTATTTCATATCGACCAGGGCCTTGATCTTTTTGGGATTATCTTCGATACCTCGTGAGTTTACTATAAAACCCAAAAATTTCCCTGATCTAACTCTGAAGGAACACTTATGGGGATTTAGCTTCATCTGATATTTATTTAAGACGTTGAAGCACTCTTGTAGGTCCCCAATGTGTTCTTCTACCTTCTTTGACTTAACCAGCATGTCGTCAACATATACTTCCATGTTTACACCGATCAACTCTTTAAACATGTGATTGACCAGTCGCTAGTAAGTCGCACCAGCGTTTTTCAAACCAAAATGAATCACTTTGTAACAGTAGAGCCTGTATCGGTCTGAAAGCTAGTGTGATCCTCATCAGGTGTGTGCATACTGATCTGATTGTATCCAGAGTATGCATCCATGAATGATAGGATCTCGTGCCCTGAAGTAGCATTGACCAGCTGGTCGATCCTTGGGAGTGGGAAACAATCTCTTGGGCATGCTTTATTAAGGTCTGTGAAATCTACGCATGTTCTCCATTTTCCATTCGGCTTGGGAACTAGTATGGGCTTAGAGACCCACGATGAATAAAATGCTACCATGATGAATCTGTTCTCCTTTAGCTTCTCGACTTCTTCCTTTAAAGCTTTCGATCTGTCTTTGTCGAGCAGCCTTCTTTTCTGTTGCACTGGTGGAAAACTTTTATCTATGTTCAAGACATGGATGATAATTGCAGGGTTAATCCCAACCATATCTTTATGCGACCAGGAAAATACCTCCTAGTTCTTCTTTAAAAATTCCACCAATCTTTGTTTTGCTGTTGTCTCTAAGTTTTTACCGACTTTCACAACCCTGGTCGGATCTTACTTATCAAGTTGGACCTCTTCAAGGTCCTCGACTGGTCTTACTTCTTCATCAAAATCCCCAAAGCGAGGATCTAAATCCCTATCTTCACTTTGGGCAACACCCTATTTGGTGACGAGCTCACCTGATTGGGTTTGTATTTCATCAGCCATTTGCAACTCTTTCCCAGCTCCTTTCCTCGATCCACCTCTCTTCACCTTAGTAATCGAGGAATTATAAAATTCCCTCACTTCTCGTTGGTTTCCCAACACGTATCCTACTCCCGCGTCAGTTGGGAACTTCATGGCGAGGTGCCAGACCGAGGTTACGGCTCGCAGGTCGACCAGAATAGGCCTTCCAATCACAACATTGTACACAGAAGGACAATCAACTACTATAAAAGTAGTGAGTAATGTCCTGTTCACAGGTGCAGTTGCTGTTGTAACCGGAAGCCTAATCGACCCTGTTGGTGAGAGCCCTTCGCTAGAAAAACCATAAATAGTTTGGTTGCATGGCTCTAGGTCCTTCACTGACAACTTTATTCTTTCTAGTAAAGACTTGTACAAGATATTTACTGAGCTCCCTGTGTCAATTAATATCTGCTTAACCATCATGTTTGCTATCTGGACGTCCGCGACCAGATGGTCCAAATGAGGGAATCGGACATGCTGAGCGTCAAGCTCAGAGAGAGTTATTAGCTCTTCCTTTATTCGAGCATTTTGATGTCCTGGTCGTGGCGTAATGTCTAAGCGTATCGCTCCCTTGCCTTCCCACTATCTCCTGCAAGGTGTGGGCCTCCACTAATGGTTAGCAACGTACCTGCCACAGGAGCTGGGAGTAAAGGTGGCGAGCGTTGGTGTACATGCGCCTGCTCATTGCCTCCGTGAGTCTCTCACTCAGAACCTCCAGTGGCTCGTACGTATCTCCTCATATGTCCTTGTCTGATAAGGAACTCAATTTCATCTTTTAGCTGGTTACACTCATTGGTGTCCTGACCATAGTCGTTGTGAAAACGACAAAACTTTGTTGTATCTCTCTTGGAGATATCCTTCCTAATTGTCGTTGGTCGCTTGTAAGGGACATTGGTGCTGCTCACCTAGTACACCTCCACTCTGCTTTCGACAAGAGCCGTGTAGTTGGTGAATCTTGGCTCGCACCTGTTGCCCTTAGGGCGCTTACTCTCAGACATCGATGGCTCGTTGTTCGCCCTCTTTCCACCATTTTTCCCATTCCCGTTGCTTTTGTTGTTGCCATTGGGTTTATCTGACCCGTTGGCGGCTTTAGCGGAATCTTCCTTTGGCCCCTTGTCTTTCGCAGGCGACTTCCCTTCGTTAGCAATCGCCTCTTCGAGCTTGATGGGCCTATCTGCTCGATCCAAGAATTCTTGGGTACTCTTCACCCCATTTTTCCTCAAACTGTTCCAGAGGGGTGAGTGGCGCCACACTCCAACAGTAAGGGCCATCATTTTCCCTTCATCACCAATTGTTTTAGCTCCAGCTGCTGCTCGCATAAAACACTGGACGTACTCCTTTAAGGATTCTCCCTCCTTCTGGCGTATCTCGACTAGCTGGTTGGCTTCAGTTGGGTGCACACAACCAACATAGAACTGCTTGTAGAATTCCTTCACGAACATCTACCATGACACTATGCTAGTAGGAGGGAATTTAAAAAACCATTCCTGAGCAGTATCAGATAGGGTGCCCGGAAAGATTTTGTAGCGGGCATCATCTGACACCTTTTGGATGTCCATCTGTATCTTGAACTTATTCACATGAGATACTGGGTCCCCATATCCATCAAAGTTGGGCAGTACTGGCATCTTGAAATTTCTAGGGGTTTTCGCCATTTCTATTCTTTGTATGAATGGAGTGCCCATTCTCCGATCATACTTGATATGGGATGTTCGGCTCCCCACCAGCTGTTGGACGGCCTAATTTAGCGCATCGATTTGAGCCTGCACGGCGTCTGGGATTGCTGGGGCGACTGGTGCCGGAGGAGCGTACTCATTGTGCCTTTCACGCCTATCGTTGAGCACATCTCTCAAGTCATCATCTCTGTACCTTTGCTCGCTAGCGCCCAACCGATCAAAAACGTTAGGCTGCCCCCCAGCGTTCTGGCTTGCAGGCCTATTTTCTCTTGGTGGGGGGTTCTTTTCTCCACCTCTCTCTCCTTGTCCTCGACCAGCATTCCCTCGATCGGAATCAACTTCATTGTAGTCATGACCATCCCAAAAACGTGATTGGCTATGGAACGACCAGCTAGTCGCACTATTTCCTCCTCTCGCTGGTACCTCTCGAGCGTCAGGGAGAGGCCTGGGTTGGTCGGTGGGTCCCTGAGAATTATTATGTCGTGGGGGTCCCCTGACCGCAGAGCCTGACTCGGCATGCCTTCTGTTAGCAGAAGGGCATTGTCCCCTGCTCGGTGGATTCGTTTCCTCAACAGTTTGCCGTCTAAGGCTTCAGGGAGCCTGCCCGGCCCTATTCTGTCTTTGACGCTGGGGATTATCTCGACCAGGGTGAGAAGGTGGCTGCTTCTCAGGATCTTGAAATGGAATATCCTGTTGAGCAGCAGGATGTTGCTCTGGCCTCTGAGGGCTTTCCGGTTGAGGTGGAGGACTTGGGTCTAGGCCTTGTTGTGGTGGTGCACTTGGTGGCTGATCTGGTTGAGAAGTTGGCGCAGGTTGTCCTTGCACCAAATGGATGGCTGCCTCCAGGCCGGCGGTGGCATCTCTTTGTCAGTGGTCCATGTCAGCCTACCGCTCATTCAACTCTTGACGTTGATGGTCAATCTCCCTTTGTTGCAATGCCATCGTCTCAGCCACATTCTCCTGATTGGCCCTCAGATTGGCCAACTCCTCCTGCAACACACTTAGTGTTGTCCTCATGGTCTCAGAATCCACCTCCTCCTCTTCAAAATCCAACTGTGGTTCATCTTCAGCCACATTTGGTGGAGGAGGCTGGGTGGATGCAGCACCAGAAGTTTGTCCCATCTTCCTGGATGTTTTTGCCATTTGATTTTCTTGACACTCTTGAGTTCGGCTCTCAATGAAAGCACCAAAATGTTGACCCTCAAATTGGTCAACGATACGGAGTCAGATAAACGATATAAAATGAGATGAAAACAAGAAGAAATTGAAATGGAATTGTAACGCCCTACTTCCTTAGAGCCGTTACTAAGTGAGTTTTTAAGACAAAACAGTGTGCAATGGACTCGCTAACCGAGGTTTTGAAACAAAAGTGTGACTAATTAAAAGTTAAGGCTGTAATCTTTGAAAATGCGTCATTTCATTAAAACTTCTATTATTAAACATTTGGGATCCCAAAATAAGGTTTGAAAACTATTTACATCTTGAAATAAGTTCACAGTTGATAAATCATAAAATCGTAGATTATTACAGCCATTTTCAAATAAACCCCCAACCAAAGCAGTCGGGCAGGCCAAACATGTACGCGCCGCTTCACGCTCTCCGTACTCATGGTTGGTTGATTCAGTCATTGCCCTTACCTGCAACACAGAGCACCCGTGAGCCGAAGCCCAGCAAGAAAACTCATGCAGAACATAAACATATGCAATGTATACAGTTTATCATAACAGATAATCCACAAATAAACAAGTCAATCATTAGACTAAGCAAACACGGCCATGCCGCCCCAGGACCCTTACCAAAGCCCTGGGGTATCGGTTCTCACCGCGAGGATAACTCATGTATCCCTTGGGTCCCACCCTGAATATATATCATAACACATGAATCCACCGGGCCCCGCCCTGATTATAGCATCCCATGTGCTAGGTGTTACTTTCGGCCCACGGCCGCCCCGGCTTACGCCGTACTTCGGCCCACGGCCGCCCCGGCTTACGCCGTACTCGGCCCACGGCCGCCCCGGCTTACGCCGTACTCGGCCCTCGGCCGCCCCGGCTTACGCCGTACTCGGCCCTCGGCCGCCCCGGCTTACGCCGTACTCGGCCCTTGCCGCTCATTTCATCATAATCACACATATAGTACATTTGAAATAATCATTCACACACATCATGATTCATTTAAGGTTAAACAATTGCACATAATACAATCTGGGGCCATGCCCTAACCTCGGGTGTTATAGTTTTCTTACCTGCATTCCGAGCCTCCTGATGCACTAGAGCCACGAGCACGGTCCTCAAGCACGAGCCTCACCAACAACCTAGTCACAACACACAAGAAACATCCCTCAATACTAATCAACCCAAAACCACTTCCCGGGACCAATCCCGCACTCTCGGGACCTCTAAAACCTTAAAACAACATCCCAGAGACATCCCCCGAAGCCCCGAAGCAAAGGCCTAAAATTGCCTAAAAATGCCATCCTGAAATTTGCCTTGTGCCGCGGCACAACTTTCTTGTGCCGCGGCACCCAGAAACCAGAGGCTCCCCGCCGCGGCAAGCAAAACCCGTGCCGCGGCACGCCCTCGCAGACCCAGAATTCTGGGTTTTTCCTTCGCGTTTTCCCGAGCTTCAACCTCTCCAAATCCTCCTAAACCAATACCTAAACCCCAAAACTCAAATCCAAACTTCATATGAACATTCTATCAACCTACAAACACTAGAATCAAGATCCAAAACACACTCATACCCAAAATTCAACCCTTGATTTCTAACTTCAGAAAAACTCAAACCAAGGCATGAAACTAACTCAAGCTTTAGATCCACAACTCAAAACAGAAATCAAACTTAAATATGCACAAGATCCTTACCTCAAATGGAGAATCCACTCAAAAGCTCCCTAGATCCTCCTCCCAAGTTCCCACTTCAGCCCTTCACCCTTCTTCTTCTTTTCTCTTCACTTGCCCTAGCTCTTCTTTCTCCCCCTCTTTCTTCTCTTCAATTTCTATCAATGCCACAAGTGACCCCAAATGCCCAAACCGTACCCCCTTAGATCACAGCTGAAATTTTCATAATCCCCTTGCCAAAAGACCAAATTACCCCTTCCTATTCATCTTTCCAATCTAAACCTTCAAGGGCACTTAAGTCATTACTCTTCTATTTCATTTCTACCATTTTCTTTCTAAAACTTGTTACTCACAGCAGTAACTAATGGTTACCCAGGTTACTAAATCTCCAATAACCATTACCCGCTAAACCTCAACTTAACCATAAAATCCCCGAGGTACCCCTAGGCTCCTCCCGAGCCGGGTACAAAAATCCCGTTGTGACATCTAAGTTAACTAGCTCTCTAGGACCGTCTCGGCACGTGCATCACAATAAAACAACCACACCCACGTGGTACAATTCACAGAATACAATTATCACATATCAATACAGTTATGCCCAACATGGCCAAAATTACAATTATGCCCTTCTAACACGATCCGGGCCTACATGCATACTAGTAAACATAGCCATGCATCTCAGTTAAACAAATAGCCAAATAACATGCTTTAAATCATAATCATGCATTTAATTCATAAAATCACACATAAATCCCAGCCTGCCCTCCTGGCACACTAATCAAGGCCCTTAAGCCTTATTAGCGAATTTGGGTCGTTACAACTATCCCCTCCTCATAAAAATTTCGTCCTCGAAATTTATCCAAACACACCAGTCAATAAACCCGCAGTTTTGACCATAACTTCCAAGGTCCACCGCCTTTACTTTACTTTTCAACAACACTCATACAGGAGTAACAATCTTGCCCATCAAGATTTTGTCTAATAGCCATGCTCCCGATAGCTTCTTGCTTACCCCGCAACCCTTCTGAAACTTCAGGGTCTGCCTAGATTACAATTACTAATTCATTGTCTTCTCGATAGCCAATAAATTGACCAATTCATCACCTCTACTAGGTGGGATCAGCTTATAGGCCCCGCTGGCCTAACCCTTAGTACAACTTCTGAATTTCATGTTGAAATAAGAGTCAGAACTCTCCCTTCTTTCTCTGAACACCTTACAGATCCTCGTCTGCTATTACGTAGAGCTACAAATCTTTCCTTCCGGAACTTTATTTCCTCAACATTTAACAATTTACCTGCTCTTTATTCTTTCGAATATGCAGACACTCCTGCCTTAAGGATTCCAACAACCTCTCTGGCATTCTCTCTAAACCAAAGCCAACCCATAGTATTCATTATGCGTTACATTAATAAGACACCAACAACTGCCACCGTGACTAACTCGTCAGGGATTACACTTCCCCTTAATACCTCAAGTATTCGCCTACTCAGCGCTTAATTCTTTAAGATCTTTAATAACTTTCAGACTGCCAATTCACTTGCAATCAACTGACAATTCCAGGTTCCCACTCTGTTCTTTTCGTTCTCTAAGTCCATTCCAAAATTTAGACTACTAAAGGGTCTCAATTCGATATCATCGACGCTCCATCCTGAAGCGAGTTCACTCGACCCAACCAACATTAACTCAAACAACCGAGTCAAACTTTTCATGTACAAATACCTTACTTAAGGTCTAATGTGGTCTATTCCCATGATACACTACCACATCACCTAACCCCTCAGGGTCCAAAGGAAAACGCTATATTCCGGCACCCGCTCGACCCTCCCGGTACGACGTACCCTAGGAGGTGGAATGATGTCCATTCAGAATTCTCATTCATAACCCGAATCTAATTGGATCCTTCGTCCATTTCTGGTATTCCAACTTGTACCACCTTAGCAGGGTCCTTCTCTGCTTCAACCAAAGCCGACACTTCGGGTTCCATAGCTCAGTGACACTCACCAGCTAATCATACCTGCTAACGTTACGCCAATCTCAGTCGTTGCCTTATATCCTCCATCGCAATCTATGGCATTATTCCCTGACTGATACTCGCCTCACAGTTAGGGGCTCCGCCTCTAATTAAATTTCTCCTCGTCCAATCGAGAATTCGAACACTGATCATCAGTCTGTTACTTTTCACCACAACTGGGTCTCAACATTAACCTTCTTACTAATACCCACAACTCAAGTACCTCATCATAGACCAAGTCCTTTATGCCACCACTCTTAACTTAGCCATAACACACACACATTCCAGCATTCCCAGATATTAATCAATTCTTACCTTGTCTTCTGAATTTCTTTCTGATTCGACACATTCAGTCCGTCTAACCTCAAGTTTTACTGTTCTCCTCATCTCTGATGTAGTTGTCTCCGGAGGTGCTTGTGCAATAGATGACGCGCTTACCAGTCTTGTTATGCCTTCAATTCTTCGGACGTTCTTCATTAGCTTCTTTGCGGCTTCAGATCAAATCTCCTCATGCCTGACCTTTCACCTTGTAGCTCTAATCTGAGTATTCCTGACGACGCTCAAACTAACACTCCGTAGAACCTTACCTGAGACTCTGCCTTCTGGGTACAAACGTCTTTCGCATAGTCACTTGCTCACCATTTCCGTCTGGGAGTAATCCACATGTACTGCTCGTGAACTTGAAGGGGACTTGCCCACACCGTTCATGCATTCTCTGTCTAAAGAACTTACCTGTGCTGCTGTAGCTTGAACCATTCCAGAATCTTTGTTACCAACTCCTCACACTCTAGCCGGCGCAAACTAGACAATCCACAAAATGTCTCTATCCTTGGTTTCCAACTGGCAATAACCATGTCGTAGATCAACTCTTGGGGACATCGTCCCATCTTGTATCCAACATTGTACTTTTCGTCCTAACCCGACGATACTAGCAATCCTCGCAGTATAACACACTAGCTATACCAGGCTCAGATTCCTTCGATTGCTCCAATAGACTTTTCTGTCGGCCAAAACCGTCTTTTACGACATTCCTTATACCAACCCTATCTGTAGTCTGACCTTGGAGTATTCCCTAAATCTTCCTTTGCATACCCACATAATTTTCCCACTGATCAGCTCCGTCTCCTTTACGTACTCCAGATGACATCCTCAACAATCCATCTGCCAGAGTTTCTAATTCCTTCTCAATAAGTATCACTATCCTCAGCCTCTCGAATGGCACCATAGAGGCACCCTCTCCATGTCCATCACCCTCTCGGAGCATTCGCAACACCGAATCCTTCCAGTTCGCTACATGACCAAAGCATAAGCTCGTCAGATGCATACTCACCCTTGAGGACTCGGCCTCGAACTTTGAATGTATCGCTGCACTCTGGTTCTCCGTTCCCTCACCATGGGAAATCCATCCCAACATCTCGAGTCCTTCTACGTAGAAGTCATGCCCTCACCTGACCTCCTCTCAGGTGGCATCCTCTTCCTCATATGCATACCAATTAACCTCCTGGTTCCTGTCGCCATCTCGATATCTACCTTTTCAATCAGGCTTCTTTCAAATCTCAAATTATGTGCCCAAGCACTGTCTGGGGTCCTTCTACCTCAACAATCGTGAATCCAACCTTGCTGCGTTCTATCAAATAACAGTACCATCCTTTCACCCAGACCTCTCCCCTTTCTTGGCAATTCCAGAAGCCACAACCCTATCCGGGGTTCTTTCAACTTGATTATCACGAATCTATCTTTGCTAATTCCATCAAAGGAAGCACCGCCCTTGCGGCTCTAGCACTCATGCTCTATACATCAACCATCAGTTCCTCAAACAATATGGCCTTCTCCGCCATCCACATGCAGACCAAAAACTCTTTCCTCAAAGCAGCCCAAATGCCTTAGGTTATTCCAGATCTCATGCCCTTAAATGGGTCGTCATCCAATTCCGGATACATCCATCAGTATAACTTCCTGAAATGGACTACCCGCTTTACCAAACCCATTGATCTACGCTGTTGTTACCCCTAACAGTCCAAACCAGACTCACACATTTGCCCGCCTCCACGGTTCTAATCATGCCTTTAAAATCTCTTCTAACCATTCATCCACTAGGTTCTTTCCAACCCATTAAGCCAGTACCTCCGCCCGAGTACCAAATCCAGGCATCTCCCTGCCTCAATATTTAACACAACCCTCTAATCAGGATCTCTCATCCTCTTAACCAAGGGTGGAATTAACTCTGCTCATCTATTGATAAATTCCTTGCCAACTCGAACTCTCCTCAAAAACCGAGGTTAACACCCTTTAAGCCTTTCATGTAATACCCTTATCTGTCCATACCTCATAGTAGACCAACACTGGCCACCTTACTGTTAAAACATCGAAATCAGCTATTTCCCCAGAGAAATCCGCTGCTCTTCTATCCCGTCTCAACTAACAACTCCACAGCTACCCACACACTAGTGACCCTCTGCTGCTACACTCAGGGGTAACTGGAGATTTCAACTCCAACTTATATCTAAAACCCCCCCTTTCAATACAATATCAGGTCCCCAAACCCTTCTAGGAACCCACAACACAATTCCACCTGTCAAAACTGACCCAACACTTGAACTCTGGGGTTCTTCCTCTGAACCAAACCACCACTAGGTCCAAATATCCACAGGTATAATGCACACCCAAGCATATACTAGCTCAAATCCACAATGATGTACATTTAGCTACCAGATTCAATCATCACTAAGTATATCCAGGTCTCAACATGCTTCATACAAGCAAATAAACGGATAAACTTATGAATTTAATTCAGAAAATTAACCACATACACTCAATATTCAAACCATTATGCCAATATTCATCCACATGCATAATAGTATTATTCAGCATGCATCAATCTCAACATGCAATACTAAAGGGCTCAGCCCAACAGCATCTTCTGCATATGTCAACTCATTTCTCATGCTCCATATAGATAAGCAGGCAAACAGGGCATTCAAACATATATTCAGACATGTCAATTAATCATACCAACCAACCCTGAGTCGAGCTTGTCACTGACAGCGAGCGTACATGTTCGGTCGATCTCCAGAACCAATAAACCTTGGCTCGCTCTGATACCAAGTTGTAACGCCCTACTTCCTTAGAGCCGTTACTAAGTGAGTTTTTAAGACAAAACAGTGTGCAATGGACTCGCTAACCGAGGTTTTGAAACAAAAGTGTGACTAATTAAAAGTTAAGGCTGTAATCTTTGAAAATGCGTCATTTCATTAAAACTTCTATTATTAAACATTTGGGATCCCAAAATAAGGTTTGAAAACTATTTACATCTTGAAATAAGTTCACAGTTGATAAATCATAAAATCGTAGATTATTACAGCCATTTTCAAATAAACCCCCAACCAAAGCAGTCGGGCAGGCCAAACATGTACGCGCCGCTTCACGCTCTCCGTACTCATGGTTGGTTGATTCAGTCATTGCCCTTACCTGCAACACAGAGCACCCGTGAGCCGAAGCCCAGCAAGAAAACTCATGCAGAACATAAACATATGCAATGTATACAGTTTATCATAACAGATAATCCACAAATAAACAAGTCAATCATTAGACTAAGCAAACACGGCCATGCCGCCCCAGGACCCTTACCAAAGCCCTGGGGTATCGGTTCTCACCGCGAGGATAACTCATGTATCCCTTGGGTCCCACCCTGAATATATATCATAACACATGAATCCACCGGGCCCCGCCCTGATTATAGCATCCCATGTGCTAGGTGTTACTTTCGGCCCACGGCCGCCCCGGCTTACGCCGTACTTCGGCCCACGGCCGCCCCGGCTTACGCCGTACTCGGCCCACGGCCGCCCCGGCTTACGCCGTACTCGGCCCTCGGCCGCCCCGGCTTACGCCGTACTCGGCCCTCGGCCGCCCCGGCTTACGCCGTACTCGGCCCTTGCCGCTCATTTCATCATAATCACACATATAGTACATTTGAAATAATCATTCACACACATCATGATTCATTTAAGGTTAAACAATTGCACATAATACAATCTGGGGCCATGCCCTAACCTCGGGTGTTATAGTTTTCTTACCTGCATTCCGAGCCTCCTGATGCACTAGAGCCACGAGCACGGTCCTCAAGCACGAGCCTCACCAACAACCTAGTCACAACACACAAGAAACATCCCTCAATACTAATCAACCCAAAACCACTTCCCGGGACCAATCCCGCACTCTCGGGACCTCTAAAACCTTAAAACAACATCCCAGAGACATCCCCCGAAGCCCCGAAGCAAAGGCCTAAAATTGCCTAAAAATGCCATCCTGAAATTTGCCTTGTGCCGCGGCACAACTTTCTTGTGCCGCGGCACCCAGAAACCAGAGGCTCCCCGCCGCGGCAAGCAAAACCCGTGCCGCGGCACGCCCTCGCAGACCCAGAATTCTGGGTTTTTCCTTCGCGTTTTCCCGAGCTTCAACCTCTCCAAATCCTCCTAAACCAATACCTAAACCCCAAAACTCAAATCCAAACTTCATATGAACATTCTATCAACCTACAAACACTAGAATCAAGATCCAAAACACACTCATACCCAAAATTCAACCCTTGATTTCTAACTTCAGAAAAACTCAAACCAAGGCATGAAACTAACTCAAGCTTTAGATCCACAACTCAAAACAGAAATCAAACTTAAATATGCACAAGATCCTTACCTCAAATGGAGAATCCACTCAAAAGCTCCCTAGATCCTCCTCCCAAGTTCCCACTTCAGCCCTTCACCCTTCTTCTTCTTTTCTCTTCACTTGCCCTAGCTCTTCTTTCTCCCCCTCTTTCTTCTCTTCAATTTCTATCAATGCCACAAGTGACCCCAAATGCCCAAACCGTACCCCCTTAGATCACAGCTGAAATTTTCATAATCCCCTTGCCAAAAGACCAAATTACCCCTTCCTATTCATCTTTCCAATCTAAACCTTCAAGGGCACTTAAGTCATTACTCTTCTATTTCATTTCTACCATTTTCTTTCTAAAACTTGTTACTCACAGCAGTAACTAATGGTTACCCAGGTTACTAAATCTCCAATAACCATTACCCGCTAAACCTCAACTTAACCATAAAATCCCCGAGGTACCCCTAGGCTCCTCCCGAGCCGGGTACAAAAATCCCGTTGTGACATCTAAGTTAACTAGCTCTCTAGGACCGTCTCGGCACGTGCATCACAATAAAACAACCACACCCACGTGGTACAATTCACAGAATACAATTATCACATATCAATACAGTTATGCCCAACATGGCCAAAATTACAATTATGCCCTTCTAACACGATCCGGGCCTACATGCATACTAGTAAACATAGCCATGCATCTCAGTTAAACAAATAGCCAAATAACATGCTTTAAATCATAATCATGCATTTAATTCATAAAATCACACATAAATCCCAGCCTGCCCTCCTGGCACACTAATCAAGGCCCTTAAGCCTTATTAGCGAATTTGGGTCGTTACAGGAATAGTAAACGGCACAAATGATTTATAGTGGTTTGGGCCCAATCAGATGGTAATGACCTACGTCCACTTAGTGCTCTTATTGATGTAGGATCCCAACACTGTGATCAATGAACTAAGGGTTCACGAGTTTGACAAGTTTAGGATGATTACAATTTCGGTGAATAATAACACTATAATTTTCTCTCTGAATTCTCCCAGTCCAAAAGTCCCCTCCCTTGAGCCTTTTGATTCGTATTTATAGGCTCAAGAAGGTTACATTGGCCAATGGGCCTTAATTACAATTAAGACTTGCGTATCCAGGTAAATAAAGAAATTACAATTAATGCATAATTATAAGATTGCACATCTGAAGGAAATAAATGAATATATGCGACTAGGCTGGTCATGCATAAGTATGATGTTTGATAACCCAATAATTTCCTGGTCGATGGCTGAGCAGGATACACTCACTTAAAGTCTTCACGCGCCTGCCACGTGTAGGTTAATCCTGCCACGTCATCGGTAGTCCGTTTTTGGGTAAACAAATTCCTACCATCATTATGATTGTATTATTATATTACTATTATTATTATAAATAATAAGCTAATATATAATCTCTATATATAATATGATAATAAGAAATATGAAAGAGTGGTGATTCAGGAAAAATTGTCAAACAAGAAACTCTCATCTTCTTCTCTTATTATTCCAACATTTCTCAAGCCATAATCCAAGTACTCATGTGTTGAGAAAAACTTGTGATTTATAAATTACAAACACTTGTTCACTATGTGCCCACACACATCTTGAGGTGTAGAGAACACTCTGGAAGATCGTGGTCTGAGTATTCAAAACATTGGATAGGAATATCGTTATTTATACAAAAAGACTCAAGGACACTTGATAGGCTTCAAGAGGTAAATATTTTTGTTCTTGAATATTTGTATACATGTGCATATGATATATATAAGTATGTGTATAGTTATATATATGTTTCATGATTAATGATATTGCATATTAATGGTTCATGTATGAATGTCTTCTTGAACATATAAACTTGTTATATGAGAGGTGGAAAAAAATTATTATTATCAACTGGGCTCACCATGCCATTTCTCTGGGCACTCTGATTGTTTTTCCAACAATTGGTATCAGGGGCAGGCCATTAATCTCTGCATATTATTAATTGTTGTGTGGGATTATGTGCATTTTTTATATTATATGTGATATATATTTGAATGGATGAATGTTTATATTAATAATGATAGATTCCTAAGGGTTGTGTTATAATGGTGCTTTTGGGTTTATGAATTTTTCTTAAAATTTCTAGATGAAAAATGTAAGCCAAATTTTGAGGCATAAGAATTTTGAATTTTTTAAAAATTTCTAGATAAAATTCTGTTATGGCTCGAGCCCCAAGCAAAACCTCAAGGCTCAAGTCGCTGCCCCTGCGCCCAAGTCATGCGCGCCCCTGCCAGCCTCCACCCTCGACCGTGCCCTCCTCCACTGCCAGATCCCTTTCCGCCGCCCATCTTGGTGACACACCTAGGGTTTGTGTCATACAAACCCTAATGTATTGTTTCCAAAATTGTTTTAATTATTCATTTAATTAAAAATTTTAAATTGAATTAAAATGGTTTCCATTTGGAAATTTCTATAATTGAAATAGTTTTGATTATTTTCCTTAATTAAAAATGTTTTAATTATTCTCTTCCATAATTAAAATTGTTTTAATTAAAATATCCAAAATTAAAATTATTTTTAATTTTATTTTGAATTAAATAACTCAAATTCAAATTGGACCTTAGTAACTATTTGGGTGTTAAAACTCAAAGTTTAATTATTTTAAAAGGTTGTTTAAAATAATTAAAAAGTTGTATAATTCAAAATGGATATGGAAAAGGGTGGCATTAGCTCAACAAGACTACATCTCAAGGCTCGAGATCAAGGCATTCTTCATCAGGCCTTAGCTAGTCTAGGTTACATTTTCATGTTTTTTTTTTTGCAAGTGTTGTAATTTTTCTAGAAATACCCAAAAGTTATCAACCCATTTTTGTTTACTTATTATAAATGTTTGAATATGATTAATGTGTTTAATATTTTTTCATGTATTATAACATGTCATTCATATACCCATACAGTATGCAATTAGCATGCATTACATTCGTGTAGAAACATGTTATTAGGAACGTCCTATATTTTATTATATGTCTATATATGATAATTCTTATAATAATAAATTTAGTCTTAATTAGTGAAGATGGTAAATCAAAATTAAAGTTGTTTAATTTATTATTTTAATGACAAATGTTTTATTAAAATAAAAATGATATTCTCTTAATTAAAGTAAAATTAAAATTAGAATTAAGGGCACAATTTTTTTATTTTTGCTTAATTGGACCAATGATTATTATAATATCATTTGATAAAAATAATTAAATTTATTTTCACAACTAAATTAAAAATATTGATTTTGTGAAAAATACACTTTTCCCAAATAGTGAGTGTGAGAGGGAGTAATGACAATAAGTCCCATGGTCTCCATTATTGGTTGAACACCGAGAGGCATAGGAAGGGCCTCGTGTCGCCTCCGTTCGCGACCTCCCTAAGGAAAGACTTCCGAATATGTTTATTTTATCTCAAGGTTAACTTCTCTTATGAGAATATAATTAGTGATGTATTTCAAGTTTGACTGACCCTAAGACACACTCTTGAGTTAAGTCATCAATTGAAAATAATGGGTTAAACTCCAAAGGTGTATCTAGGTTTTCGAGCACAACTAGTGCATCTTGACCAAACTAACGGTAGTTCATAAGTCAAAAGAGAAAAAACGTGTTTTTAAGTTTTCACTTATGAAATTGAGATTTGTCTCAAAATTAATTTGGAGTTAGTCTGACCTACCCTAAGGCTAGTCCATTAATTTTCAAATTAATTTATCATGGATTAGTATATAGTTTTTTATGTGTTTTTATGTTGCATTCATGCATCATGTTTACTTCTTCAAATAATATATGTTATTTATTATACGTTTTAATTCATTATATTATACTTATTTATTTCCAGCAACAATGGTTAATTTTCTATCCTGATCAAGTACTTGAAAACTTGGGAATTCACACACACCTCATTGATAGAATCTTGGAAAAGGTTTCATTTAGTCTTAATTGCATACGAAGATGGTATGAAGGGATACACATTGCCCTTGGAACATAGAACTTGTACAGAGCGATCTATGATCCACCTCCAGAGGTTCCAAGCTTTTCATCCAGCTTTGATGAACATGAAAAATATGGTGAATGGATGAGATTGAATCACTTGGCACGTCAATGCATATTATCAACCATGCATGGCGACATTAAAGAAAGATATATGGTTATTGAAACTGCATACGAGATGTGGGCCTTGATAAAGAGTGATGCTCTGGCATATGCTCAATTTTTAAAATACTTGGCAAATTCAATTTACTCAAAAACTCTTCTTTAATATTTTGAATGGTTGATTCAAAATTATGCCACTAATATTTTTTTTCATTTGGTCTTGTCGTCACGGATGCATAATTTTTTTGAGAAAAAGAGTAATTGTATTGAAACCAAAGTGAAGAAGAAATGATGAAGACAATTGAATAAAGAAAATATTAGTTTAAAATTTTATTTTGTTTAATTTAAAAAAATTTAAATTTTTAGTCATTTTGAAATAGTTGATTTTCATTATGAAAGAAACTAATAAGTTCTTTCTTCAAATTAGTTCTAGAATTCTTTCTAGAAACTATATGTTAGATTCCTTTATTTGATGAGTAAACAAGTTTAATATTTCTTTTAAATTATAAATCTAGTTGTTATTTTTTAAATATATTTGTTCTACCTATTTCATCAATGAGTATAAATAATAATTATGAATTATTCATTATTGTGCAAATCATAGACATATTATTCCAACAACAATTAAGTGAAACATATATGTGAATTATATTTTTTGAGATTGGTTTGTAATTAATTAGACACATAAAACAAACAAAAGACGGTCTTTTATTAGAACCATTCATTGGTTCTCTCCCTACTTATATAGTCTATTAATTAAAGTTAACCAAAAGATCTTTTTCTAATAAAGGCTCGAAAATCACATAATCGTTTAGCTAATACATAGAGATGTATGTTAAACATTTTAATGTTCAAAGCTAAAAGAGATAATTAATAGTAAGCCCATATTGATTGAAATTTATTTAAGATATCTTTTCTTTTGTTGGATGCAAAGAAATTTCTAGAAATTTTCATGCAACATTCAAAGTAAAGTTACTTAAAGACTTGTTTGATCTGATCAAAAGGAAGTCTAAACTCGAATTTGGAATTCAAGTAATTTGCATGTGAACTTAGAATTCAAACCAAACTCACATGCAACTAAAATGCTAAGCAACATTAGTATTTTGGAAATGGAATATAATCATATTAGATAAGATTTAATAGATAATGAGTGATCATTATCGTCTTTATTATTTATATAATTTTTACACTTGTTATACTCTGTACATGTTGATTGTACAACATCAAAGACTTAAAAGCTGGGATTCACAAGTGGTAATGTGAATAAATTGAAAGTTTTCCACGAAGTCATTTAGTGAAACAATTTAATAATCATAAAATATTACAAAAGTGTTTGTGTCTCTTAAATGTCACTTTAATGAAGCATGATTATTATAATCACTATATTTCTAGTTAAGTTATACTAGAAATAATGACTGCAATTCAAGTAAGGGAATTACTAATAATTAACAATGATAAAACCAAAGAATATCACAAATTCTATAAAGCTTTATTGTAGTGGGAGCGTTAGTTAGTAACTACTCCATTACAAACATAATGTTTAGTTGGTTGTGTGTAACTCAATCTAACAATATTTTATTTCACATATTGGTATGTAATGAAAGGTTTTAATAGAAAACAATGGTTTAAACACCATGAATCTAGAAATGGAATTTGGAATTCCTATGATATCTGTATTTTTGACCATCCAGCTAACGTTCATTGAACTTCAGTTTGCAAAGGATATTCAAGATGAAGAGGAGAACAGAGGCAAGTACATACTTTTCAAAGTAAGGATAATAGCTGAAGGCTATAAATAGAAAGAAGAATTTCTTATTCAAATAAATACCTTCTACTGTTACCAAGATTAAATCTGTTTACATACTCTTATCCATTGCTTTACGCATGGATTATGAGATATATTAAAATGGATGTCTAAGTAGTCTTTTATGAATGGCTGACATGACAACATCGTTTGAAGATCTCGGCCAGAAAGATTCTGTTGTGATTCTTATTCTTCATGTTGATAACGTTCTGATCATTGGGAATGATGTAGAGAAATTATCAATAGAAAAGAAATAGTTAGGTGAACATTTCTAAATATTAGATTTGTAAAAGCCAAACATGTTCTATACATTCAGGTCTATAGAGATTGAAAGAACAATCTTTTGGAACTGTCTCAAGCGACTTATATAGATGAGAAGCTTAAATACTTTAGATTACAAAAGTCCAAGAAAGGCTTTTTGCCTTCCTATTCAGGAGGATGTATAATCTAAATAATAATGTCCATTTATTCTTTTACTGGAGAAGGACATGAGATAGTATTCCTACAACTCAGCGATGGACTGTTTAATGTATCAAATGTTATGTCTTTGAATTAACATTTGTTACGGTGTTTAAAATTATTTTTGGATTCACTAAACAAGTCATTTGGACTAAAACATGTGATTAAGCCACTAACAGTTCAGGTATTAAAATTTTTGGTCAAGACATAAACATTTCCATTAAACAAAAATCTTTAGTCTTTACATGGGATCCCAAAATATAAGTTTAAAAGTTGGTTACAATTCAGAGATTACAAAATAAGCCAACCTAACCGGCGAAATAGGGTCCAACCCCAACTCCCCTGTGATATCTCATGTCATGGCGGTTGAGCGGACCGCATATGTACACATCACCACTATCACTCTCCAATTCATGGGTGGTCAAGCTTCTCCTTACCCTTACATGCACCACAAAGCACTTGTGAGCCAAAAGACTCGGCAAGAAAACATATTCAGACAATTCACATAATATAATATCATGCATAACAGTAATAACTGGTACCAAGCATGCACATTGTACAAATATCATAGGAATTCCAAATTACTAACTATATTAGAACACTTTCAGGACCCTCAACTCTCTCTCTCTCGTTTTCCCTTTATCTCTTGAAGCCTTAGGGGTTTTTGCTGAATTTTAAGGAGGAAAGGAACAAATCTTGGAGAATTGAAGCTAGGGTTGAGGTGGAACAACATAAAGGTCGTGGTTCTCCTTTAAGGTAAGGTATTGCTCTGCTTTCTTGGTAAATCTCAGTTGTGGTTTAAGTTTTTGCAGAGTTTTAAACCAATGATTGGGTTTTGTTTTGAATGAGAGATTAAGTTTAGTTTTTGAGGTGTTAGTACTGCCTATGATATGATATTTAGGGTTTTAAACTCATTTGGGACTTTTAGACAAGTTCGGGGCAAGATTTGAGAGCTTTGGCTTGGGGAAAAATGGTGGAAAAATTCAGCAAAAACCCCCAAGGCTTCAAGAAATAGAGGGGAAAACGAGAGAGAGAGAGAGTTGAGGGTGCTGAAAGTGTTCTAATCATTCCACTAACTTATGGACTCTCTGAGTGTATCCCCTCCTTAGGCTTAGAATGACCAATTTACCCCTCGACCTATTAATTATTCCTTAATGCTCACAAGGGTAAATGAGTCTTTTACCCCTCCTTTTTCACGTTAATCATAATTAACGCCTCATAAATTCCCATGATCTCTAATTTCCTCAAATGATTACCAAATAATTCTCCATTACCCGATAAATCCCGATAATTTGCTAAATTACTAAAATACCCCTAGGCTCACCCCGAGCCAGGTATTTGACCTCATTATGACTAAACTGCTAACTTGCCCCCTAGGATTGCCTCGTGTCGGATAACTCAAATATATCCACATAATAATGTGGTCTTAATCATAAAACACACATATATTCAAATATGCCTTCAACGGGCTAAAATTACGAAAATGCCCTTCTAATAAGAAACGTGCCCACATGCATGCTTAATACACCTAAAGATGCCAATATAGTCATATTATAATATAACTCACATAATTCATATAATAACATTTTCATAACACATAAGCACTCAATTAATTCAATTATTGCCTCCTGGTCCCCTAATCCAGGCACTAAGCCATATTAGGGAATTTGGGGCATTACAATTATCCCTTCCTTACAGAAATTTTGTCCTTGAAATTTTACCTGAATAGCTCGGGATACTGATCCTGCATGACTGATTTTGATTCCCAGGTCGCCTCCTCGACCTTGCTGTTTCTCCATAATACCTTAACTAAAGGTATGGTTTTATTCCTCAGGACCTTGTCTTTCCTGTCTAATATCTGGATTAGCTGCTCCTCAAAGGATAAGTTTGCCCAAATATTCATAACTCGGTACATGAGTCTCATTAGATACATACTTCCGCAACATCACAATATGGAACACATTATGCACGGCCAACAATGCTGGAGGTAAGGCCAATCTATAGGCCACCTGATCGATCCTTTCCATAATCCCGAAAGGTCCTACAAACCTAGGGCTCAGCTTGCTCTTCTTCCCAAACCTCTTCACCCCCTTAGCTGGTGAGACTCTAAGGAAGACATAGTCTCCCATCTAGTTTTCCACGTTCCTACGCTTTGGATTCACATAACTCTTCTGTCTACTCTGTGATGTGAGCATCCGAGGTCTGATCCTCTCGATAGCCTCACTGGTCCTCTGAACTACCTCATGACCTAAGTATCTACGCTCACCCATCTCATCCCAATGAATAGGTGATCTGCATTTCCTACCATACAACATCTCATAAGGAGACACTCCTGCGGTTGCTTCAAAGTTGTTGTTGTAGGAAAACTCTATCAATGGCAAATATTTACTCCAGGACCCCTCAAATTCTAGTACACATTCTCTCAGCATGTCCTCCAATATCTAGATAGTCCTATCAGACTGACCATCAGTCTGAGGATGATAAGCTGTACTAAACTTCAACTGGGTACCCATCGCCTTCTGCAAACTTCCCCAAAACTTGGAAGTGAATGTGGGGTCCCGATTCGACACGATCAACCTCGGCACTCCATGAAAATGCACTATCTCTTTCACATAGAGATCTTCATACTGGTCAACTGTATAAGTCGTCCTCACTGGTAGAAAGTGAGTTGATTTGGTGTATCTGTCTACAATCACCCACTTCCACTCTAGGATATCCAAGGGTTGTAGCAGCCCTGCTGGTCTTTGATGTTCAGCCTTGATCTGCTGACACGTGAGACACTTGCCCACATACTCAGTTAGGTCCCTCTTCATCCCTGGCCACCAGTATAAAGTTCTCAGGTCCTGGTACATCTTCGTGGTGTCGGGGTGCAAAGAGTACGGAGTAGTATAAGATTCATCCAGAATCTCCCATTTGATAATAGTATCCATCGGAACACAGATCTAACCTTTATATCTTAACAAACCCATATATGATACTGTATGGTTCCTAGCCACTCTAGCTAGGACGTCTTCTCTAAACTTTATCAACTGTGGCTCTTGTAACTAACTCTCCTTTATCCTTTCTAGAAGAGTAGACTGCAGGGTAATGTTGGCTAACTGGCCCACTACTAACTCAATCCCTGCTCTGGTCATATCTTCTACCAACTCCTTGGGTATCTGCCTCAAACTATACAATTGCCCTGGGCCTTTCTGGCTTAGGGCATCTGCCACCACGTTTCCTTTCCCTAGATGATAAAGGATATCAAAATCATAGTCCTTCACTAGTTCCAACCAATGCCTCTGCCTCATATTCAAATCCTTCTGTATAAAGAAGTACTTGAGGCTTTTGTGATCAGTATATATCTCACACTTCTCTCCATAAAGGTAATGCCTCCATACCTTTAATGCAAAAACCACCACTGCTAACTCCAGATCATGAGTAGGATACTTCTGCTCATAATCCTTCCACTGGCATGATGCATAAGCAATCACCTTCTCTGCCTGCATAAGGACACAGCCTAACCCTTGTCTTGAAGCATCACAATAAACCATGAACATTTCCTAATCTGTCAGAAGACTCAAGACTTGGGCGATAATCAAACGCCGCTTCAACTCCTAGAAGTTGTTCTCGCATCTGTCTAACCACGCAAACTTCTAACTCTTGTGTGTCAGTTCTGTTAGTGTGGTAGCTATCCTTGAGAATCCTTCCACAAACTTTCTATAATAACCTGCCAATCCAAGGAAGCTTCTCATCTCAAAGGCATTCCTTGGCCTCAGCCAATTCCTGATAGCCTCAAATCTTAGTTGGGTCTACCTTAATCCCTTCTCTACTAACAATATGGCCCAAAAGGTAACCAGAACTCACACTTCTTAAATTTCACAAATAACTTGTGCTCTCTCAGCCTCTACAAAACCAACCTGAGGTGTTTCTCATGTTCTTCCTCTAACTGCGAATATACCAGGATATCGTCGATAAAGACGATCACAAATCGACCCAGATAGTCCTTGAATACCTTGTTCATCAAATCCATGAAGGTTGTCGGGGCATTAGTCAAACCAAATGACATAACGAGGAAATCATAGTGCCCTTATCTGGTACAGAAAGTTGTCTTTGGTATGTCTTCCTCTTTGATCCTCAACTGGTGATAACCAGATTGAAGATCTATCTTTGAAAACATCATTTTTCCTTCAATTGGTCAAATAAGTCATCTATCCTTGGCACAGGATACATGTTCTTAATGGTTAGCTTATTCAGTTCCATGTAGTCTATGCACATCCTCGGAGAACCGTCCTTCTTCTTCACAAATAGGACTGGCGCCCCCCATGGAGAGAAACTGGGTCTGATAAAACCCAAGTCTAACAACTCCTGTAATGGTACCTTGAGTTCCCTCAACTCTGCTGGGGCCATAGTGTAAGGTGCCTTAGACACTGGCTCTGTCCCTAGTGCCAGCTCAATAACAAATTCTATCTCCCTGTGTGGCGGTAACCCTGGCAACTCCTCTGGGAACATATCTAGGAATTCACAGACTAACCTAGTCTCTTTTGGTCCCACTGGCACGACCTGAGTGGTATGCACCACACTGGTCAAGAATCCTATGCAACCTCCTCGCAATAGGTCTTTAACCCTCAATGCTGAAACCATAGATACTCGGGGTCCATGCACAGTGCCAATGAATACGAAGGGGTCCTCACCCTCAGGTTCAAAGGCTACCATCTTCTTTTAGCAATCAATGGTTGCCCAATATCTAGTTAATTAGTCCATCCCCAAAATCATATCAAAGTAGGTCATAACCAACTCTATCAAGTCGACTGAGAACTCCCTGTCGTCCACTAACACTGGTAGTGATCTGACCCATCTCTTGGAAACCACTAACTCCCCAGAGGGTAATAACATCCCAAACCTCACATCATAGTACTCACATGGCCTACAAAGTCTATCAATAATCCTACTATAAACATAAGAATGTGTACACCAGAGTCAATTAGCACAATATAAGAAATGTCAGCACTAGAAAGTTTACCTATGACCACTGAGGGCCTAGCTGCAACCTCAGCCTACGTCAGTGCAAACACTCAAGTTGGAGTCGACCTCATTGCCTTTTTCAGTTCCTCTTTCTTTGTTCTTGGTCAGTCCTTCTTGATATGCCCCACAACTTCACATAAAAAGTTGGCCTTCGCCCAACACTCCCCTAGATGATGTCTTCTACATCTGGCACACTCTGGGTATGTCCTCCAGTTCTCATTGTCGCCCCGGCGGCCAATCTGTACACCCCGTGACATTCTGTCAGGACCGAGGGCCAAAACAGTATCTGGGGTCTTCCTCTTCTAGTAACTAGGGCCTCCGCCTCTACCTGATCTTTTGAAGGGAGGTCCCATCCTCCTCATATCCCTTCTTGTCGTGTTCTCATGCCAAATCTTGTTCTCGGCGCCCTCTACAGTAACGGCTCTCTCTACTACCTGAGCGTATGTCGTCACTCTAGGTATTGTTGTAATTCTGACATCCCGGGCTATCATAGGCTGTAGCCCCTGGAGGAATCTTTCCTTCCTTGTCCCATCAGTGGGCACCAAGTCTGTAGCAAACTTGGCCAACCTGTCAAACTTCAGGGTGTATTCTGTCATTGACATATTTCCTTGCAACAATCTACAGAATTCCTCATCTTTTGCAGCCTTAATTGCTTCATTGTAGTACTTCTCATTAAATAGAGTTCTAAACTCTTCCCAGTTCATTGTGGTTACATCCCTAGTCTTGGACACTACCTCCCACCAAATTTGGGCATCCTCCCGAAACATATATGTGGAACATGCCACTCTCTCATAACCCACCACCCTCATAAAGTCTATGATGGATGTAATCATAGCCATCCACTGCTTTGCCTTGAGTGGATCTGCACTACCCTTGAAAATCGAAGGGTGTTGTTTCCTAAATCGTTCATATACTAACTCCAACGCTAATTCCGTCTGCTGCTGTGCGAACAGAACTAGAGTAGCAAGTAGGGCATCTGCTGTAGTGTTCCCTATTAGAACCTACTGTTGCCTTAATTGGCGAATCTCTTCATCCTGTCTCTGCATCCTGGCTTGCATATCAGCAAGCATATGTTGCCAGTTTTCAGGAGCTGGCGGAGGGTTCTAACCCTAGTCATTACTTCCAACCTGATAGTGTCAACTGGCTCATTAGATTGCCCTAGAAGCATACTTCCAAGTCTTTCTGCAATCAATGACTCGGCTTATCATGCAATAATAACAATATCCCATGACAACCCACAGTTCAAAACTGATCTAATAAACATTCACATGTATTGACAATGCTAATGAGCATCCATTAATTCACACATATAAAACCATGCTAATAAGCAAAGTGATTCATAATCATACTCAAACAAGATGCTGATAAGGCTATTCTTAACATTCACAAGCATTAACAGTGATCATAAGCACGTTCCTAGCATTCCCATACATAACATGATGTTATTAAGCATTTCTAGCATCCAAAGGCAAAAAGAATGCTAATAAGCATTTTCTGGCTTGCATAGACAACTAACGATGCTAATAAGCATTCCTTTTAACTTTTTAACGGTGCTAATAAGCATCTCCTAGTATACATGCACGTATAGCAGCGTTAATAAGCGTTTCTAACATTCAAAAGCAATAACGATGCTTATAAGCAATCCCACCACATTTACAAGCAATTATTGTGCTAATAAGCACATCTTTAACATACATATAGTAGTCAAGGGCAAGGCCCTATCAGAATAGCTCATGCTTTTTATTTAAATAAGCATGTAAGGCATATATATTTCATTTAAGCAATTACACACATAACTATATTAATAATTACCAAACCCTGAGTCGAGCTTGTCTTTAGCAACAAGTGTCAAGAACCCTTAAACCTTGGCAGCTCTGATACCAAGTTGTAACGCCCTGCTAACTAGGGTATGTTACCATGTGTGTTTAAAATTAGTGTTGGACTCACTAAACGAATCATTTGGACTAAATCATTTGATTAAGACACTAAGGGTTCAGGTATTAAAAATTTTGGTCAAGACATAAACATTTCCATTAAATAAAAAACTTTAGTCTTTACATCGGATCCCAAAATACAAGTTTAAAAGTTGCTTACAATTCAGAGATTACAAAGTAAGCTGACCTAATCGGCAAAACAGGGTCTAACCCTAGCTCCCCTGTGATATATCAGTCATTGCGGTCGAGCGGACCGCATATGTACACATCATTGTTATCTCTCTCCAACTCATGGCTTGCTGTTGTGATAAATTAATATTTGATTAAAATACGCAAGTGCACATAATCACACAAGTAATATAATGATAAGTAGATCGTCTCCACAAGGATTGCAAAATAGAAAAATAAACAAAACAATTAGTAAACAACTTAAAAGTACTGAAAATCAGATGGGTTGTTTTTAGGCTAAAAAAAATATTAAAAGAGATGAAAATACTGAAATTAAAACTGAACTAAACAAGAAAATTGAAAGAAATATATGGATTGTAAAATGGACTTGAATTATTGATTCCCCCTATATTAATCATCCTGAACAGATTGCGGCAGCAATATTCTAGCAAAACTCCCAGGTTAACAAGAATTCATTAAACACTCATAAAACTTTCCCAAATTTTATGACATTAATTCTTTTACCTAATTAAACATATTCCTGTGCAAAATCAGATTTAAGAATGCAAATTCAAAGTTTAATTCTCAAAAGTTACACAAGGCAAATAACACATCCCTCTGTTACTTACTAACATAATCTAACCTAGATTATGACTTGTGTCATCCAAGTTCTTCCCATTGCATTTAATCTTTCTAGCATTAAACATAATTAAATATCTTGCCATTGCTGGCCAAACAACAACAAGAAATTAATAGAAGCACACTTGAATGAACAAGAGAGATTTTACTAAAATAAAGTGCAAGAAATTACTAGACTATAACATAGGGTTCATCAACAATTCAAGCCACCTAAAAATTAGTTCATGGCTGAGTTAATAAACATTAATCCACAATCAATACAGCCCATAGTATTCAGATTCAGAAATCAACTTAGAAAATATAAAAAATGAAGTTTAGAAATAGAAGAAAGAACAAATCCAAAATGATTCTTGAGCTCTCTTTTTCGTTCTCCTTCTTCTTGCTGATTCCTGGTTTTTCTTTCTTCTTCTTGCTGGTTTTTCTTTCCAAAAATGGCTGCCTTCTTTCTACCCAAAAGAATGGCTCAAAAAATTCAGTAATGGAGGCTATCTTTTTCTCATCTTTTGCTAGGGTACAAAACCCTTTTTTCTTTCTTGCCAAAAATACCCTCGAAGCACTCCACGTGAGCCCCTCCTTTATCTCTAGAATCTTCCTTCTAAAATGTAGCTAACATTCTGATTTGCTGCCACCTCACCACCCTTTGACATATCAATTAATGAAATGCCACTTGTCTTTCCCTTATATGCTGACTTTTCCTCTTTGATTCCCGCTGAAAATGCTTCAGCAATACTCTTTTTTTTTTTGCTCCAGCAAACCTAATATTTCAGCATATAATAAACAAATAAGAGCCTTTTCATTTTTCATTATTTTCTTTGGACGATATCATACCTAAATTCCTTAATTACTACATTCATCTCTAAAACACCAAAAAGGACACAAGAACACAAAAAGGAAAATAATTAACTAAAAATAACAAAATACACAAACATCACTCAACCTAAGTCTAAAATTATAAGCTCAAAAGTATGAAAATTAACTCTTTATTAAAGAGTTATCACACCCGCAAACTTAAGACATTACTCGTCCTCGAGTGATGAATCTAAAAAGATAACACAAGACACAAAATTCACACAGATTGAACAAGAAAAGATTCAAAAGAAAAAGATCAAAGACAAGACACAACAAGAGAGGATAAACTTTGCTTTGCCAATGCTCAAAGGGGAAAGCTTTCAGGAATTTTATTTTGAATAAGAGAAGTTGATTTTCAAACTTTGCACAAGCTTTAAACCAAACTCTTCAAGTATTAATGTTGATGTCAAAATATGAGTCAAGTGTTTCTCCCTTTGATGCACTCATAGCTTTTCCTAAACATTTTCAATCACCAAAAATCAAACTAGACCTTGGTCTTAAAGCTTACATAATGCCTCCATAAGTTACTTAGTGATTCCCTCTCCACTAATGTAGACAAACACCACACCAAAGATCAATAGGACTTTATCAAGCTTATAATAATAGGCTAGGGTGAAGGTAGGATATGAGATATTAATTTTGGCTCGAATTGCCCTAAACACCTCAATCTTTCTAGAACCTAAATCAATGCACACGTTAATTTCCCCAAAAGAACACACCACAACAAAATATAAATCTTGCCATTAACCTTTATTTCTAACATACAAAGACAAACACTAAAACAATTTTTTCTTTTATTTGAAGAGTTACAACCCCAAACTTATTTACAAACATAATTATTTTTTTGTTTTCTTTTTGTTTTCTGATTTTTTTTTAATTTTTTTTTTAACTTTGCTTTGATGCAAGGGAGCGCACTCTTTAATTTTTACTTTTGATTTTTTTTTAGAATGAAAATAAACAACTAGATGGCAAGAGAACAAGAAAAATGAGAATACACTCTCCCCCCAAACTTAAAATCAACATTGTCCCCAATGGTGAAAACAAGCAAAAGAAGAAATGAAAAACGCTCACCCAATGCCTCTTGCACTCTTTACGCCTCTCAACCCCCCAAAATACAACAACAAATAAATCCTATAAAGATCAAGTTTGTAACACCCTGGATAACCAAGGTCGTTACACTATGTGATTATAAAGGTGCAAAACTTGCTAATCAAGTCATATAGTTGAAAATGTGACCCTAAAGTCATAATTAGGTTAGGGTTAAAAGATTCTGTTCATAAACAGGAAATTTTTCATTAAAATAAACGTTTAATTCATGGCATCCCAAAATAGGTTTTAAAGGACAGTTTACAAAATTTCAAAGTTTATGTACAACCACAAGCCACTCTAATGGCAAAATAGGCACTTTAGGTTCTTCTGTCCCTGTACCATCCATCGGTCGTGGCGGCCGATCAGCTGACTATGTACATTCTGCCCCAGAGCTCTCCAAATCAGGGTTGGTCTAGCTTACCCATGCCTTTACTTGCACCACGTAGCACTCGTGAGCCAAGGCCAGCAAGAAAATCATATTACAGAGCATAATCTATAATCAATAGTCAGATAATTCACAAATCATTAATCAGGTACTCAACAGACCACATTGTTCACATAATCAGTGTTATCAATCTACAAACCAATAATCAGTCATCCATGTAATAAACATGCCATAATCATCAGATTAATAACAATAAACATATCACACGATATCCAGGGCCGATGCCCTTAGGCCGCACCCTCTGTTTATCCCACTGACTCTGGGTCGCTTAGGCCGAGCTCAGTGATTATATACTTAACCTCAGCTACCAGTGGCCGAGCCCCATCCTTGTGCACCAATATTAATTCCAACATTCTTAGGACGTTTATTTCATGTTCACATGGCATAATACCATCATACAGCATTACATACAAGTATAGGGAACTCTTAGTCCCAACATAACCACATAACCGGGTGCAATTTTCTTACCTTTGATTCCGAGCGCTTTGGCTAATTGAGATGACCCTCGAGCACGATCCCGTCCGAGCCCTAGCGCACACCTAGTCACAACCATAAAATAGAACCCTCATTAACATTCGATTCTGTAACCCAACTTCCAAACCAATCCCAAGCTCTCGGGAAGTCCAATTCCACCAAACGGGGTAATTGAATCGACCCCCGAGCCCCCAAGCCAAAACCTTAAAAGAAATCCCAAAAACCAAATTCAGGAGGCAGGGTAGCGCTGTAGCACCACAAGAGGGGCGCTACAGTCAGAAAGCGAGCCCCCCCCCCCACAAAGAAAATGAAGCATAGCGCTGTAGCGCTCCTATCCTAGCACTACAGCGCTACAACCAGACACATGCAAAATTTATGGGTTTTTCCCTTGAACTTTCCCGAGCCAAAGCTCCAAAAACCCATTCCAAACTTCAACTAAACTCAAAATTGACCTTATAACTCACTATACCTCAGCTAAAACAACCTAACAACATCAAATACTTGGCTACAAGCATCATCAAACACAGAAACTAAACTTGAGCTCATAAGCTCAATAACACCATCTAAACTAGAAAATCCAGATAAACAAAGTCAGAAATTGTTACCTCAACTGAGTGAATTCGACCCTAGGTTGCCTTCAATGCCTTTCCAAACTTTAGTTCCTCCAATCCCCAAGCTTATGTCCTTAAATTTCCATCCAAAATTCAGAAATCAACCTCAACAAACCCAGAAAATTCAAACAAAATCTTTAAACCTTACCTTAATTGGTAGCTAATTCCAGATGAACCTCTTAGCTACACCAAGAATCAAAGTCCCAAGACCTAGCCTAAACTTTCTCTGAGTTCTCAGCTTCAAAATCCAAAAGAAAGGGTGAGAGAGAGAGCAAATCGTGTGTGAGAGAGAGAGGTAAGTTGAGTGCTTTTTTTTTCCTTCTTTTTCTTTCCTTCACAGCTTCAAACCCTTCTACAATTTTCCACTAAAGTCTAAATGAGTAGAATAAATCATTTATTCCCTTTTAAAAATCAAAAGACCCTTTTGACCTCCCAATTAAATCCAAGTCTTTTAATCACTCTAAGGGCATTTTGGTCATTTGCTCCCAATTCCCGCTAATTCCAAAAATGACCCTAATATTCACCACTTAAATCCCGTCATCTAAAAAATCTCCAATATATTTCCCAAATTCCCAGAAATATGGAGCCTGGTATAAATCTCCGTCGTGACTATTTCGCTAAACTGCTCACTAGGATCGCCTCGAGCCATATGCTGCAAATACATCCACATAATAATGTGTTCTTAACAATTTACCACAGATAATCGCATTTATGCCCTCAACCGGCCAAAATTACAAATATGCCCTTATAAGCTAAACATGGCCCACATGCTTATTAATACTCATAAACATTCATTTCACGTATCCATGTAATCATATAAGCATGCTTATCACATAATCATACATTAAATCATTTAAATCACATATAAACAAATTATGCCCTCCCGACACACTAATCAAGGCCCTTAAGCCCTATTAGTAATTTTGGGTCATTACAAAGGTGCTAAAGGGAATGGTGAAAATAGGTGATTATATATATATATATTTATATATATATAAAGCTAGGCTAATAAGCGGCTAAACAAGAAAATGACACTTAAACTCAACGAGGTGACTAGGGATAAAATGCATAAAAGGTAGGCTTCAAAGGCTCAAACGGTCCAAGGATGGCTTAAATCATGTCATCGTTGTCGTGTTGTATAGGATTCACCTCAAGGAAAATCACTAAGTAATTCTTGAAACTTAAGCTCTCACAAGAAACTAGCTCTTTCTAGGGTCTCAAAAATGTTTAATCAAGCTATATACATACTGAAAAGAGAAACAATATCATCAATCAATTGCTAGCAACATTCACACCCAAAGAATTTAGTTTAAAATTTAAGTAAGAAAGACATTCAACTTCAACTTAGATTAATTATATTTTTGTAATTTTTTTTAGAACGTCATCGAGCCCCCTAGTTAAACACTAACCAAGACAATGAATATCCTCAAAAGAACGATAACACAACAAGACAAACTAAAAATAGAACAAAGATAACTATACTAACAAAGTACCTTCCTAGCAACAAAACACAAGGCAAATGACTCAAATTTCGGTGCTCATTAAACAAAAATCACCAAAGAAACATAACAAACTACGTACAACACAGAGCACCCAGTACACAAAACACAAAATTCATTATCAAAACTTGAGACCAAAGTATAACACAACACAAAATTGCCAATAAGTAAGAACTGCACCTAAAATAGAGAGTTCAAAGAAACAAACATAAACAAAATCAAATTGGGGAGTAGAGTTCAGAAATGCTCATTCAACGAATATGCAGGCTCTGCTCAAGGGATGCGCAACTGGGTCACTTGGTGCTTGGGGAATTTCTGGGCATGACGGGATCAGGTTTCTTGCAGAAGGGCTAAGCACATGGAAGGTGAGGTGCGACTAGTTTCTGGGACAGGGAGCTCGGAGTGGCTATGAATGGGGCTCGTTGGGAGATAGGAAGCAAAGGTAGATGCCTGAGTACTCTCGGTCTGGGTTCGAGGATCTCGCAGGAAGGAGGAAGGCGGAGCTAGGTTTAGTACTGATTTTATAGGTGGTGGTGGTCGGAGGTGAGGAAAATGGTGGTGGTGGCTTGGGAAAAGGACAGAGGCACGAAGAGAAAAAGGAATGGGGGCATTCGGGTTAGGGTATGGTCTTGAGTAGCTTGGGGTTATTATTATTATTCTTTTTTTTTGTGAGTGATACCACGCCCCGTTCAAATTGTTCCTGCTTCAAAATTGCCAAAAATTTTGACGGAACCCTTCCATTTTTTCAGATATTTTTGCTCCCTGTTTGCTGAAGCAAAAAGTTCACAAAACCATCAGACCCAAAAAAAAATTTGACAGAACCCCTCCGTTATTTCAGAAATTTTTGCTCCCTATTTGTTGAAGCAAAAAGTTCGCAAAACCATTTGACCCAAAAATTACTTCTAGAACACCATCCGCTTGCTTTCTTAACACCTGAAACACAAAAAACACAAAATACCACTCCAAAAACAACACTACAATAAAATGAAATTAACATAACAAAAATTAAAATTAAAATAACTAAAAACACTAATATATATATATATTTCTATTATTTTTTCAATGCTTTTTTATTCTTTCTTTCTTTGAGTTGCTTTACAAATGAATCCTCCAAAAACCATAGCAACCCAAACTTAATTTTTTTAAGGATATTTCAAGGAAACCAAGGTTTGGTATTGCTCAGCCTCACTTCCCCCAAACTTTGCTCCTTTCCTTGTTACCTTAAATTTTCTCCCCAAATGATCATCATATAAATCCACCACACCATTGGGAAACACCTTGCTTACTAAGAACCCACCATCACACCTTGATTTCACTAGAGAGTTTGAGAAAAACACTCTTTTCCTAACTTCCAACATTTGTCATTGAGGTTTTCCTCTATGCTTCTTTTTCTTCGGTAGCTTTGGATGATGAGATGGTTCTTCTTCCTTACTTATCCATGGCTCACCACCTTTCTCAATTTCTTTAAAATGGACCTTTTTCTTCACTCCTTTGCTATGCTTTTCATGCATCTTTTCAATCAACTTGAAGTTAGAAGCACTCATGGCCAAGCAAGCTTCAACTTCATTAGGAGAACATATAGGATTAAAAGAATTGAATGTGACGTGTTCGTCTTAAGCTTGAATGGTGAGCTCTCCTTTTTCAACATCTATTAATGTCCTCCCGGTGGCAAGAAATGGACTCCCCAAAATGATCGGTACATCCCTATCTTCCTCATAGGCAAGAATAATAAAATTCGCTGGAAAAGTGAACTTGTCAACTTATACTAGGACGTCTTCAATCTTTCCCTTCATATGCACCATAGAACGATCAGCTAATTGCAAGGTGAGTGTAGTTGGCTTGGCTTCTCCAATTCCCAACTTCTTAAAAATGGACATGGGCATCAAATTAATACTAGCTCCCGAATCACAAAGAGCTTTATCAACTTCTCGTCCCCCAATAGAAATTTGAATTGTGAAACTGCCTTGATCCTTTAACTTTGGAGGAATGTTATTCTTCAAAATAGCACTACAACCTTCATTCAAAGCAACAATTTCAAATTCACCAAGCCTCCACTTCTTTGTCAAAATATCCTTCAAGAACTTCACATACTTAGGCATTTGTTCAAAAGCTTCCACCAGAGGTATGTTGATGTGGAGTTGCTTCAAAACATCCAAAAATCTTTGAAATTGGATATCTTGTTGCTGCTTTTGAAATCGCTAAGGAAATGGTGGAGGTGGCTTGCTCATTGGCCTCTTTGATGCATTTTGCGGAGGAATTGATGTAGCATTTGCTTCAGGATCAGTATTGGACATATTCGAACTCCCAACTCTTTTTTCCTTTTCCACACTACTTTGGATTGAAGTGTTGGAAATGTGCCCTGAAAGCATATGTAGTAGACATTGTTTTTTTGAAATAAATAAATAAATTGAATTTGTTATGCATATATTTTATGGACGGTATTATTCTATGATAATATTATGTAAATATCAGGAAAATTCCTAAATTCATATATGTAATCTCAAACACGTATTGGTACGGGAGGATTGTGTTTGAGATAAATGAACTTGAATAGTTCGCAGTAAAATAAAGTTATGGAATCTTTAGATTAATTACTGCAAGTACGGTCCACTAGTATTATGAATACATGTGATCTAGATCCGGATCACTAGTGTGGTAGGACACTTTAGTGGATGTGCTTTATATATTAGAGAATATATAGAACTGGACCAGATATGTTTATTAATACTTAGTTAAATACCGTTTCGAAGTATTAATTAAATATATCAACTGATGATCATATACAAATAGATCTTAATCCTGAAGTTACTATGAACTCCTGTTTATATTATATGAGTTCTTTGATTCACTTGTTAGGGTCTGTCAACATGATCAGGCTAAAAACTTTTATTTTGGGAACTCATTAATATAGATGGCTGGGGACATAGTATACAGATATGGAATCTATACCTTCTCGCAAGATATTGAATGATGGTTCCCTTAAGGGTTGACTTTTGGGACTGAAAGGTTATTGAGCTCAAATTCATAATTTAGTTATGAATTAACCTTCACTAGTAGAGTCAATGGTACTTAAGGAAACAAGAGATAATTAAAAGGGTAAAACGGTAATTTTATTCCCGATTAATTATGAACCATTATTAGAGGGTCAAGTTGTATGCAATGATTATATCAATGGACGCTTTATGAATATAAAGTACTCAGTAAATGAAATGTCTATAATTACAAGAGTGCAGTCTCATATTTATAGTGGAATAATCATGAGATTAATAAATTAAGATTATTTAATTAAAGAGTTTAATTAATAATCTCAAATTTATTGGAGCTTGGAATTATAGGTCCATAGGTCCCCATAGCGGCTCTATCAACATTGTTCAAGGTAAGAGTTGATATGAAGGGAAAATAGTTTAAAGACATATTTAAGAAGAAATTTGTTCTTCAGGCCAAATATGCAATTATATGATAATAGTGATTAATTAATTAATTACAAATGAGTTGTAGTTAACAAAATTAATTAATATTTAATTATTGTATAATTTTTGAAATTATATTAAATAATTAAATTAATTTTCGAAATTTAATTAAATAATTAATTAATTATAATTTTCGAAATTATAATAAATTAAATATTTATTTTTGAAAACTTTGGATTTAATTAATTGGTAGAATTAATTAAATATCTTTATTTGAGTGGGAGTTAATAATCTGATAAGTTCAAATTGGATTTGAATTTAAAAGATTAATATTTATTCAAATAATTAATTATATTTGATAATTAATTAAAAAGATAATTAATTTGAATTCAAATTTGAATTAGTTATCAGGTTGTTAGATCTTATCTGACAAAGTAATTTGAATAAATAATTAAATAAAATTTGAAAAACCAATATCCCTAGAAATTAGGAAGCTACACGTTCACACACAGTCCAGGACTGTGTGTGGCGTGTAGGGCTAGCTTTTTTCAGGGATGGGATTTTCAATTTTATTTATTTAATTAATTAATTAATGGATAATTCAAAAATTGGTTTTTGGTTTTTTTCATTAATAGAATAATTAATTAATTAAAAAGAAAATTGTAAAATGGTTACAGATTTATTTTTTAAATTTTGAATATTTTCTGTTAAGTATGACTGATCAGAAAATTATTCAGATAAGATAAGAGAAGTGAGTGTGAGACAACTCTGAAAATATTCGCTCTGTGAAAAATAGAATGATAGTTTTCTCTCCCTGAAAATAAAGAACCAATTCTCAGGCCTATTCTCTTGATCTCATGTGTTGAGTACATCAAGTAGAATCACAAATAAACTATCCTTCATTCTCTAATTGCCCACACATTTCTTGAGGTGTAGAGAACGCTTTGGAAGATCTTGGTGTGAGTACGTGGGAGCGGCTTGGATAGGAAGATCGTTCTAAATACAAAAAGATAGCAAGGATACTTGATAGGCTTCAAGAGGTATGAATTCTATCCTTACCTTGTTTATGATTAATGTATGTATATTAATGGATCCACATATTTAAAGGTAGTTTAAATATGTTACAAAAAATTTTGTTGTACACTGGGCCAACCATACCACCATTCCGCTGCGTATTAGGAAACTCGTTCCTAACATGAAGTGGACTCACTTTTGCTCTTAGGATTATCCTCATTCAACTCCAGATTTTTACCATTCCTCAAAGTGATCGCCTTGCATTGCTCTTTACCATCTCTCCTTGGATTTTTGGTATCACTAGGCAAGGTGCCTTGTGGTTTATTCCTTAGCTCATTAGCTAGCTGCCCCATTTGAATCTCTAGGTTCCTCAAGGATGCCTCTTGGCTCTGAATCACAACATTGTTCTTGACCATATATTCTTTCATTAAACTCTCCAACAAGCTTGATTGCGACACTTGAGGAGGAGGTGGTTGTTGAGAAAACTCTGGTGGATATATAGGCTTGTTTTGCATTGGTGCTCCGCTTGAACTAGCTCCTTGCCCCCCCCCCCCCCCCCCCCACATGAGAAGTTTGGATGTTGTCTCCACCCCGGATTATAAGAGTTCGAATATGTCCAATTCCCCACATAACAAACTGAAGCGGGATTCGAAGGACAACTCTCAAATGTGTGCCCATCTCAAACAATAAACACAAGATACATCAACAACTTGTCCCATAGCAGCTGGTTGTACCATTCCCCCCAAACTCATGTTCTTGAGAAGGTTAGTCATTGAAGAAACTTGATCGGTCAAAGCTGTCAATGCATCCACTTCAAGTATACCAGCCACTTTTTGACTTGTTGAGGCTCTAGCATTGGACCATTGATAATTGTTGTTAGCTATCCTCCCCAAAGTCTCATAGGCTTCATTGTAGGACTTAGAGAGAATAGCCCCATTAGCTGAAGCATCTAACACCATGCGAGTGGAAGAATTGAGCCCATTGTAGAAATTTCCATTTGGATACAATGCAGAATCCCATGGTGTGGGAATTTCCTCAATAACTCCTTGAATCTCTCCCAAGCTTCACAAAATGATTCATCTTCCAAATACTGAAATGACATGATTTCATTGCAAAACTTGGCATTTTTGGTGGGAGGAGAGTACTTCATCAAGAATTTTTCAGCCAACTCATTCCATGTAGCACCGAGTCGGGAGGAAGGGTGTTGAGCCAAGCTCTAGCTCAATCCTTCAAAGAGAAAGGGAATAATTTCAACCTTAGGGCCCTGTCACTCACTCCTTGTAGCTTGAAAGAATCGCTCACCTCCAAAAATGAACGAATATGAAGATGAGGATCCTCAGTACGCAGTCCACTAAATTGACCCACTGTTTGCAACATTTGGAACATCACATGCTTTAACTCAAATAGGGGTGCTAGAATTTCAGGCCTAACAATTCTCGGATTGAGCTCATTGAACATGGGGGCAGCATACTCCCTTATGGCTCTCTCTCTCTATCATCAGCCATAACAATCGTGTTAGCGACATTATTAGCACCCTCAACTCCTTCAACCTCTTCAGCCATATTAAGTCAATTTTGACCTCGTTGTTGATAAACAAGTTTTAGGCTCGTTTATGGTCTAGTTTTTAAGAAAGTTTTCAATAGTTTAGGGATATTTTATTGCAGAATTATGCTTGTTTGTTCATGTTTTAGGTTTTGGATGCAAAGATGGTGAAAAGAGTGGAATGAAGTGAAAGTGAAAGAAAATGGAGTTATTTTGGAGAAAATCGAGTCATTCGGGAGAAAGACGTCCGAGTAATGTTTCTGTGAATAGTGCTACAGCGCTATCATAGTGGCGCTACAATGCTAGAAAGGCGACCTTAAATTTGTTGTTTCTATCAATAGTGCCCCAGTGCTACAAAACAAGCACTACAACGCTTGAAGGGTCTGAAGATTAGCACCCTAGCACTACAATACTAGCGCTACAACGCTAGTACCTCAATTTTTGATGCAATTTGACTCTATTAATGGCGCTATAGCACCCAAAACCTAGCGCTACAGCGCTATCGACGTGGTTTTGAGATTTTTTAGCCACTTTTAGAAGGACAAAACAGCCTTTTCACTTGGGAGAATTGGAAAACTATTTAAGGAACATTATTCTGCGAATTTAGGAGGCAGTTTTAGTTTTATATACCCTATATTTAGAAAAGAATGCTGTAATTAGATTTCTTTTTCTGGTTTATGAATTTCTAGATTTCTTCTTCATCTGTATTCTTTAGGTTATTTTTTATGAACAATTATTTGAATTTTATTTTCATTATGTTATCTATGAACTAAATTTATCTAGGGATTAATGTAGTCACTTGAATTTCAATTTAATTTTACTATGATGTTCTATTGATACTTCTTCTCTATTATAATTTATATGATGTTTGTTTAATACTAGTAAATACTTGATCACTATTTACTTGATTTAATGGTTTTGATTCAAAATTGGAAATATGAGAATTGAATATGCTATCATTATATAGACATAGGTTGCATATTGGACGAAAGTACATGTATGACTTGCGTAGTAATTAGGTTTCCATGCTTAATGCATTCTATATGTTTAAGTTTATCACAGAAATGTAGAAAACCTGCATATAGGCTGAAATCTTATATCTTGAAAAAGAATATGAATCGATTATGATAACCTGCTTTTAGAATAGGAAGAAGAGATTTAGAATTGATTAGTGAAATTAATAGAATGAAAAGTTGATGAAATTAATTCCTAGGCTTTGTATTATTGATTGTTAATTTGTTGATTTATTATTCTGTTTACAGTTATTTAAATTGTGTTCATAGTTTAGAATTATTCATTTTATTTTAATCACCAAATAGAAAGTGAGAAACAATTATTGGTAATTGGTTAATAGTCTCTGTGGGACGATCTCTGTTCTTACAGACTTATTACTTGACACGACTACGTATACTTGCGTATAGATTTTACAGGTCAAGTTTTTGGCGTCGTTGCCGGGGACTAATAATCAATATCAAATATAATTGTTTTTCAATCTACTTTGGTTTGAGTTTAATGTTTTTTAAATCGATTTGCTTTTAAATTTCTCAATTTCAGGTGACCAATTTTTATGCGACGTAAGGGTTCGAAAATACTAGTACCTGTTGATCCTGAGATTAAGAAGACCTGCAAAAGAGAAAGAAAATAGAAAAGACTTGAAAAGATGGCCTAGAATGTCAATAATGTTGCTAATAACAATCTGAATCAAGGTAATGCAGGGAATGCTGCAGCTGAGGCAGACTTACCCCTGAGGGACTATGTAATCCCTACTGTTACAGGGGTACATTCTTGTATTCGCCAACCTACTGTGGAGGCGAACAATTTTAAGATCATGCCTTCGATTATCCAAATGGTTCAGAATTGTGTTCAGTTTGGGGGGCTACCTAATGCGGATGTGAAACTCCATATTACCAACTTTTTGGAGTTATGTGATACTTTCAAAATGAACGGTGTAAGTAATGATACAATCCGTTTGCAGCTATTTCCATTTTCATTAAAAGACAGAGCTAAAAGTTGGTTGATTTTGCTGCAAGCCAATTCCATTGTGACATGGGAAGATCTTGCACAAAAATTTCTCGGTAAGTATTTTCCTCCCATTAAATCAGCTTGGATTAGAGGTGAAATAAATAATTTATGTCAATTTGAGGGGGAATCGTTATAGATCACTTGGGAAAGGTTTAAAGAGCTGCTTCAAAAATGTTCACATCATGGTATAGTGAAATGGATGTTGGTGCACACTTTCTATAATGGACTGAGGGGAAACACAAGGACTATAATAGATGCAGCAGTAGGTGGAGCATTTATGAGAAAAAATGCTAACGAAGCTTATGAGCTTTTAGAGGAGATGTCCATGAATAATTATAATTGGCCATCTGAGCGAGAAAATAAGAAGGTGGCAGGAGTTCTAGAAGTTAATCCTATTGCTATGCTCACTGCTCAAATTGCTTCACTAACGAAACAAATGCAACAAGAAAACAACATTTCAGGTCAAGCGATGCAACTACAATCCGCTCCTATCAGTTGTGAGACATGTGGAGGCCCTCATCAGTTTTAGGAATGTCCAGCGACGAGTTCTTGTTCGGTATATGATATTCCACTTGAACAGGTTCAAGCCAGTGGTAATTTCCCAGGGCAACCGAATAACAACCCATACCCTAACACTTATACCCCAGCATATAAAAACCATCTGAATTTGTCGTGGAGTAATAATCAAGGGCACCAACCACAGTATCATCCAAATCCACCTCAATATCCTCCACATAGACCATCTTATGGGCTAAACCCAAGATCGTTTATGATACTCAAAGGCCACAAATGCAACATCAACAACCACCGCCTCAAATGACTAAACCAGAGGTATCCGCTGATTCATTGAGCCAATATATGACAGAAACCGGACCCTCTATTTGGAGCTTAGAAACACAAGTTGGCTAACTTGCAAAGTTACTGGCGGATCGTAATCAAGGGGCTTTACCTAGTTCAACTGTGGTGAATCCCAAGGAGCAATGTCAAGCTGTCACTTTGAGGAGTGGGACTAAGTATGAGGGGCCTATAGTAGAAAACAAGGGGAAGAAGATAGAAGATCAACATGTCACTAGTCCAGCAAAAGAGGAGGTTACTGAAGACCTTCCAAAGAAAGAGAAGCCAAAATACATCGATTCTTCCTTATCCTCAGCGGTTCCGAAAGGGAAATCTTGACAAGCAATTCTCCAAATTTCTCGAAGTATTTAAGAAACTTCACATTAACATTCCCTTTGCGGAAGCTCTTGAACAAATTCCTAGTTATGTGAAGTTTATGAAGGAGGTATTGTCTAATAAGAGAAAATGGAGGATTATGAAGCCGTGGCTTTGACAGAAGAGTGTAGTGCAATAATTCAAAAAAAACTTCCTCAAAAGTTGAGAGATCCGGGCAGCTTCACTATACCTTGCACCATTGGGAATTTTCATTGTGAAAGGGCTTTATTTGATCTAGGTGCAAGCATTAATCTATTGCCATTGTCTGTATTTAGAAGACTCGGTTTTGGGAAGCTAGACCCACTACGGTAACTCTACAACTGGCTGACCGTTCATTGACACACCCCGAGGTATCATTGAAGACGTTCTTGTCTAAGTGACAAATTTATTTTTCCCACTGATTTTATTGTTCTTGATATGGAGGAAGATTAAGATGTTCCAATTATTTAGGGAAGACCATTTTTAGCCACTGGTCAAGCCGTGATAGATGTTCAAAAAGGTGAGTTGAGGCTAAGAGTGCAGGGTGATGAGGTTGTATTTAATGTGTTCAAGGCTTTGAAGTATCCTAAAGCAAGTAATAGTTGTTTTTAGTGTGAATGTAATTGAGGAACAATTGTCAAAGAGAAAACTTATTGATGATTCGCTTGAGATGAGCCTTATTTCGCAAGAAGTGGAAGACTGTGATGGCATTGAGGTTCTTGAATATGTAAATTGGCTAAACTCCGCTGGACCTATTTATAAGAAGAAATATGAGGAACTTGGACAAGGGCCCGAGAGACCACTACCATCTATAAAGAAACCGCCAGTACTTGAATTGAAAACTTTACCGAATCATCTTAAATACGCCTATTTGGGTAAGAATGATACTCTCCCTATTATTATTTCTACTTCATTATCTATTGTTGAAGAGGAAAAATTATTAAGAGTACTTCGAGCTCATAAATTGGCCATTGGTTGTACTTTAGCTGATATAAAGGAAATTAGCCCCTCTACTATTTGCACCGTATTCTCATGGAGGAGGACAGTAAGGCTAGTATTGATGCTCAAAGGAGGCTAAATCCTGCTATGAAGGAGGTGGTTCAAAAAGAAATTTTGAAGTGGTTAGATGTTGGTGTTATTTATCCAATCTCTGATAGTTTGTGGGTAAGACCAGTACAAGTGGTTCCAAAAAAAGGGGGATTGACAGTAGTTAAAAATGAGAACAATGAATTAATTCCAACTCGTACAGTGACGGGGTGGAGAATTTGTATTGACTACTTGAAACTAAACAAGGCAACAAGGAAAGATCACTTCCCATTGCCTTTTGTTGATCAAATGCTCAATAGACTGTCGGGCCATCACTTCTATTGTTTTTTAGATGGGTATTCAAGTTATCACCAAATACCTATTGCTCCCGAAGATCAAGAGAAAACAACTTTTACTTGTCCTTATGGTACGTTTGCTTTTTGTAGAATGCCATTTGGATTATGCAATGCTCCTGCTACTCTTCAGAGATGCATGATGTCATAATTTTCTGATATGGTGGAGAAGAGCATTGAAATATTTCTGGATGATTTCTCGGTCTTTGGCCCTTCATTTGATATGTGTCTACAGAATTTGGAAAATGTGTTAAAGAGATGCGAAGAGTCTAATTTGGTCCTGAATTGGGAAAAATGTCACTTTATGGTGAGTGAAGGAATTGTTTTGGGCCATAAGATTTCGAGCAAAGGCATAGAAGTAGATCGTGCGAAGGATCTACTATTGAGAATTTGCTTCCTCCAATTTCAGTTAAGGGTGTTCGGAGTTTTCTTGGCCACGCTAGATTTTATCGGAGATTTATTAAAGATTTCTCTAAGATTTCTAAACCCCTATATGCACTATTAATGAATGGAGCACAGTTTAATTTTGATGATTCTTGTCAAAGAGCCTTCAATACTTTGAAAGAGAAATTTATCACTGCACCGATTGTGGTACCACCAAATTGGGAACTTCCCTTTGAATTGATGTGCGATGCGAGTGATGATGCAGTTGGAGCAGTTCTGGGGTAGCGAGTTGACAAGGTATTCCGAAAAATTTATTATGCTAGTAGAACCTTGAATGATGCTTAATTAAACTATTCAACTACTGAGAAGGAACTACTTGCAATCATTTTCGCATTTGATAAGTTCAGGCCATACTTAATTGGTAATAAGGTTATTGCCTATACAGACCATTCTGCTATTAAGTACCTTATGACCAAGAAGGATGCAAACCCCTACTTGATTCGATGGGTCCTATTATTGCAAGAGTTTGATATGAAAATTCGTGACAAAAAAGGGATAGAAAATTTAGTTGCAGACCATTAATCTAGATTGGAATTAGAAGAAGATCCTAATAAGAAAAATGTACAAATTGATGACAACTTTCTGGATGAACAGTTATTTTTTATTGACAGTGAAGAAAAGCTACCATGGTTCACGAATTATGTTAATTATTTGGTAGCGAAGGTTGTGCCTCCTGACATGTCAAGGCAGCAACTTAAAAGTTCTATTCAGAAGTTAAGCATTATTATTGGGATGAGCCCATTCTTTTTCGTCATTGTGCTGACCAAGTGATTAGAAGATGTGTCCTAGAAGAAGAAATGCTTTCCATTCTTACTCATTGTCATACTTATTTGCATTGTGGCGATCATTTCGGAGGAACAAGAACAGCCGCAAAAGTTTTGCAATGTGGGTTTTATTGGCCTACGTTATTTAAAGATGCTAATGTCTTTGTCAAGAGTTGTGATCATTGTCAAAGGAGCAGTAATATATCAAGAAGAGATCAAATCCCAATGACTGATATTCTGGAAGTTGAGTTGTTTGATGTGTGGGGAATAGACTTTATGGGACCTTTCCCGTCATATTATAATAATAAGTACATTCTGCTTGTGGTGGACTATGTTTCTAAATGGGTAGAAGCTACAGCAACTCCTACTTGTGATGGTAAAGAGGTACTTAAATTCCTTCACAAAAATATTTTTACTCGGTTCGGTACTCCAAGAGCAATTATTAGTGATAGAGGAATTCATTTTTGCAACAATTCATTTACTGCTCTCTGTGCTCGTTACTGAGTTCATCATCGAAAGGCCTTGTTCTATCATCCACTTGCAAATGGTCAAGCCGAAGCGTCAAATCGAGAGATTAAAAGCATCTTGGAAAAGATTGTAAATACATCAAGGAAGGATTGGTCGAAAAAGCTTGATGATTCACTATGGGCTTATCGCACATCCTTCAAAACTTCGACCAGTATGTCACCGTATTGATTGGTGTTTGGTAAGGCATGTCATTTACCGGTGGAACTTGAGCACAGAGCTTACTGGGCTGTGAAAAAGTTAAACGTTGACCTCTTTATGGCGGGACAAAATAGGCTTATGGAGTTGAACGAGCTTGATGAATTTCGAAATGAAGCTTATGAGAATGCGAGGATTTATAAAGACAAGTCGAAGGCCTTTCGTGATAAGCGGATACTTAGGAAGGATTTTCAACCGGGAGACAAAGTACAGCTATTCAATTCTTGATTTAAGCTCTTTCAGGGAAAATTGAAGTCGAGATGGTCAAGACCATACACAATTGTTGTTTCATTTCCATATGGAGCGATGCAAATTCATAGCGAGAAAATGGGACACTTTAAGGTGAATGGTCAGAGATTGAAGCATTATTTGGAAGGCCTAGTGGAAAAATGCAAGACTGTGGTGATTATGGAACCACTCTGAATTGAATGAAAACAAGAGTACAGCTAAAAGACGTTAAAGACAGCGCTCTTAGGAGGCATTCCTATGTTTATTTTTTATTTTAATTTTCTGTTATTTATTTTTGTTTGGTTTGGAACAATGTTTTTAGGGATTTTCTTTTAGTTATTTTTAGTTTTAATTTGGAATAAATTTTGTTGTAATTTATAAACCGTGAAAAAAAAAGTTTAAACTGGAGGAGCATATAGCGCTACAGCACTGAAAACAAGCGCTATGGCGCGCTAATTTGTTGAAATTTCCAAAATTGATAGCGCTACAGCGTTATCAAGGCAATGCTACAACGCTACTTCCAGAACCCACAGGCTTATTAAATAGCCAATCAATGCTACAACGCTATACATGTGGCGCTACGACACTCGTTCCAGAACCAAAGTTGGCCATATTGCCTAGGTAGCGCTACGGCGCTATACACATAGCGCTACAGCGCCCTAAGTCTTCGGATTTTTTTAAAAGGTGAAAGGGTTTCGAAATTTTTCCCCAAACCTCATTTTCTTCTTCTCCCTTTTTGTTTTCTCTCTATTCCAACTCCCAAAAATCACCATTTATCTTCCATTAAAACATCCTCCAAAAAATTCCACCATACTTTTCCACCTTTCTTCTTCATCCTTTCTCTTTCCTCAGACCTATTACCCATTGATCTACCCTTTCCACCAAACCCAATTTTAAAAATCAAATTTTTGAACCTTAAAAAATCAAATTTTCAATTTCTTCAAAAAAGTTCAAATTTTCAAGGGGTTTGATCATTCAAGCACGTGGAAGGCCATTTCAAAGGATAGTAAGTGTTTTCAATCCCTTATATTTCAAGATTCTTTCTACATTTAGGGGTGGGTTCCAATTTTGCTTGTCTTGGGGTAGAAATTGGTTACTGCTATTGTGATATGTGGTGTTTGGGTATTTTGTTCTGTGATATTGGATTTATAGGGTGATTTAGAAGAAGGAAAGTATAAACTTTAAGGGGAGGTGCTGCCGAATTTTTTATTTTTTTTTTGGGTTTTGTGGTGTTGAGTGTATAGATACTATGGCTCCTAAGAGCAAGGACGGGAAGTCTAAGGATAAAGGTAAAGGCAAAGCTTCTGCATCTCAACAAAAGGAGGACACACTGGAGCAGGAGTTTGATGAAACAAGATTTATTGATTTTTCAGCCCAAGAACGATATGAAAGGTTTGTGAGAAAGACTTTTATTCCTCAAAGAAAGGTGGAATTTCAATATGAACCCTTTGATCATCAAATTTTGAGTTGGTTAGAGCAAATCGAGCGGCTAGGAAGTGGGAAAAATTTGTTGCTAAACTGGCCCAAGCGAACATATCATTGTTGTATGAATTTTATGCAAATTTTAAAGTTAAGCACAATGATAAAGTATTTGTTAGAGGAAAGCGAGTGCCTTTCACCGCTAAATCAATTAATAAGGTGTTTAATGTGCCACATATCTGAGAGCAAGATAACGAATATTCAAGATTTTTGAAAGGATACATAGATTATGATGTTGTGGCTGAGCAATTATGTTTTGAAGGAGCTCCGTGGAATTTATCTAGTTCCTTACCCAAGAGTATTCCTTCATGTCAGTTGAACATTGAGGCCAGGTTCTGGGCTTTCTTTGTATGTGCTCGGTTTATGCCAGTGAGTCATGTGTCTGACATGACTAAGGATCGAGTACTTTTGATGTATGCTCTGATGACAGGTATGACTATCAACATGGGCTCGTGGATTGAAGAGAACATTGAGTACATCGAAAAAGGCCATACCACTAGAGGATTGGGCCATGGGTCTGTCATCACTATGTTATGTTACAAAGCTGGAGTGCCTAAGTTCGTCACAAAATTTATCAGTCATTGCAGCAGCCTTTATCTATTTCTTTAATGAAGAATAATCCCACATGTGCTCTTTATGTGCCGAAGACGAGAAAGAAAGGTAAACGTCGTGTTGAAACTGAGGTGGAAGAAGATGCCGAACCGGTGTTGCTGGGGGGTAGTATTGACCCTAGAATGCAGAACGTCAATGATAAGTTGGATTATCTTGTTCAACAAAATCAATACATGGTTTAGCAACATTAGATGATGAATCAGTATATGGGACAGCGGTACAAGTACGAGATACAACATGTGGCTCACTTAAATAATTTAGTGAGACGATGGTCTTTGAATGATGCGGATCAGAATTATTTTGCTCCACCACAACTGTATACACTGTATTCTCTGCTATTCTCTCTGCCTCCGCCATTTGCTAGATTTCAACAACCACAGCCTCCGTCATCTCAACCATTTGAGGGACCTTCGTCATAGCCTCTGCAACTGCCATACCGCTATGGATGTTCAGGTAAGTCTCTTCTCTCATTCTTTATGCACTTTAAACATTGGGGACAATGTTAGGTTTTAAGTTTGGGGGAGAGATTTATTTTTAGTATGTGTTTTTTTCAGTTTGTTTTTTTCAGTTAGTTGTATTGAGTTGTGTTTTAGAGTGTGAATTAAGTTGATGATAATTTCCATTTTAATATGATTGACTGTGATGTAGTATAATCCAAAGGAAAAGTTGATGTGCTTCTGAAACAATCTGTGTGCTTGGTTAGATTACTTTGTTTTTTCACTATGATCTGTTGACATTAGAGATCTATTGCTCATAGATTGCAAATGTTATAATTGAGAATTTTATGCATGTCGAATTTGGATTGTGGATTGAAAAATATTGAAAAAAAAAAATTCTAAAACCTGTTTGCTTACTATTTGAGATGAAATTTGAAACAATGCACATTAGGAAAAGAATATAGGCAATTTTTGGACTGGTTGTGCTTTTCAAGCTATCCCTATTAAATTTTATCCTTAGTTAACCCTTTTTGAGCCTTATAATTGTTTTCTTGTTAACACATTTTTTTTTAGCCTAACTGTGAATTGGATTACCATTTACTCTTTTGACCCATACCATGAGCATGAAAACTATTATGTGAGGGGAGTGAAATGTGTAATGGGATGTTATGTATCATGTGTTATTCAGAAAATTCCTTGTGATTGAGAAAAGTTAAAGAAAGAAAAGAAAAGAAAATAATAAAATGCAAAATGATTACACTCCCAAATAGTTATCTCTTGAAAAATCAAAGTTTGGGGGAGTGTATTATGAGAAAGAAAAATAAGAATGAGCTAGTTTTGCATAGTTTTCTCAATCGTTGAAAAGAAAGAAAAAAAATTCTCAATCATTGCACAGAAAAAGGGGTAACAAGGGATGAGTGACTTGAAATTTGTTGGGAAAGTTTGTTTAGTTGGAATGCTTGAGGTATGATTAAGCCTAAAAAAAAAAATTATCTACCCGTACCTAAGCTTTCTATTATAACCCCTATTAAGTCCTATTGATTCTTATTTGTGCAGTTGTTTATATTAATGGAGAATAGTAAGTAGTGTAGGCATATGGAATTAACTTGGTAATGTGGTTAGTTGGTAAGAATTTTATGTGCATAAAGTGGTTCAATTATTTTATTTGCGAGTTATGAGTAATTGAGCTTTGGCGTTAATAAATTGCAGTGAAAGGGTGAAGTATTTTGACTGAAAATCTAGATTAATATTTTAAATAGCATATTGCTTTCCTGAGAATTATATGTGCATAGCAGTCTTGAGTGTTGGAATTAGTTAGTTATGTTAACTTGGTTTGCTTATGTTTAAGTCTAGTTAGATTCTTTACTCGAGGGCAAGTAAATGATTAGTTTGGGGGAGTTTGATAAATGAATTTTAGGCTCGTTTATGGTCTAGTTTTTAGGAAATTTTTCATTAGTTTAGGGCTATTTTATTGCAAAATTATGCTTGTTTGTTCATGTTTTAGGTTTTTGATGCTAAGATGGTGAAAAGAGTGGAATGAAGTGAAAGTGGAAGAAAATCGAGTTAGTTTGGAGAAAATCGAGTCATTCGGGAGCAAGAAGTTCGAGCAATGTTTCTGTGAATAGCACTACACGCTATCATAATGGCGTTACAACCCTAGAAAGGCGACCTTAAATCTATTGTTTCTGTCAATAGCGCCCCATCGCTACAACGCTTGAAGGGTCTGAAGATTAGCACCCCAGCACTACAATACTAGCGCTACAACGCTAGTACCTCAATTTTTGATGCAATTTGACTCTGTTAATGGTGCTACAGTGCCCAAAACCTAGCGCTACAGCGCTATCGACGCGGTTTTGAGATTTTTTAGCCACTTTTAGAAGGACAAAACAGTCTTTTCACTTGGGAGCATTGGAATACTATTTAAGGGATATTATTCTGCGAATTTAGGAGGCAGTTTTAGTTTTCTATACCCTACATTTAGAAAAGAATGTTGTAATTAGATTTCTTTTTCTGGTTTATGAATTTCTAGATTTCTTCTTCATCTGAATTCTTTAGGTTATTTTCTATGAACAATTATTTGAATTTTATTTTCATTATGTTATCTAAAGAATTAAATCCTTTATCTAAGGATTAATGTAGTCACTTGAATTCCAATTTAATTTTACTATGATGTTCTATTGATACTTCTTCTCTATTCTAATTTATATGATGTTTGCTTAATGCTAGTAAATACTTGATCACTATTTACTTGATTTAATTGTTTTGATTCAAAATTGGAAATATGAGAATTGAATATGCTATCATTATATAGACATAGGTTGCATATTGGACGAAAGTACATGTATGACTTGCGTAGTAATTAGGTTTCCATGCTTAATGCATTCTATATGTTTAAGTTTATCACAAAAATGTAGAAAACCTGCGTATAGGCTGAGATCTTATATCTTGAAAAAGAATATGAATCGATTATGATAACCTGCTTTTAGAATAGGAAGAAGAGATTTAGAATTGATTAGTGAAATTAATAGAATGAAAAGTTGATGAAATTAATTCCTAGGCTTTTTATTATTGATTGTTAATTTGTTGATTTATTATTCTGTTTACAGTTATTTAAATTGTGTTCATAGTTTAGAATTATTCATTTTATTTTAATCACCAAATAGAAAGTGAGAAACAATTATTGGTAATTGGTTAATAGTCTATGTGGGACGATCTCTGTTCTTACAGACTTATTACTTGATACGACTACGTATACTTGCGTATAGATTTTACAGATCAGTTGTTCCCTTAGTCTTCTTCTAACTGATCGTTCAATCTCAGGGTTAATAGGAGCTAGTTCAATGTCTTCTTGCTCGTTCATACAGTAAATCACTTGAAAAACACAAGAGCGAGCAAACAAGGTCAGCTCAACAAAGAAAAAAAATAAATTGCAAGTAATTGATATTACACAGATTTCTAATTCCAATCCCCAGCAACGACACCAAAAACTTGTTGTGATAAATTAATATTCGATTAAAATACGCAAATGCACGTAATCACACAAGTAATATAATTATAAGTAGATCGTCTCCATAGGGATTGCAAAATAGAAAAATAAGCAAAACAATTAATAAACAACTTAAAAGTACTAAAAATCAAATGGATTGTTTTTAGGCTAAAAAAAATATTAAAAGAGATGAAAATACTGAAATTAAAATTGAACTAAACAAGAAAATTGAAAGAAATATATGGATTGCAAAATGGACTTGAATTATTGATTCCCCCTATATTAATCATCCTGAACAGATTGCGGCAGCAATATTCTAGCAAAACTCTCAAATTAACAAGAATTCATTAAACACTCATAAAACTTTCCCAAATTTTATGACATTAATTCTTTTACCTAATTAAACATATTCCTATGCAAAATCAAATTTAAGAATGCAAATTCAAAGTTTAATTCTCAAAAGTTACACAAGGCAAATACACACATCTCTATGTTACTTACTAACATAATCTAACCTAGATTATGACTTGTGTCATCCAAGTTCTTCCCATTGCATTTAATCTTTCCAGCATTAAACATAATTAAATATCTTGCCATTGCTGGCCAAACAACAACAAGAAATTAATAGAAGCACACTTGAATGAACAAGAGAGATTTTACTAAAATAAAGTGCAAGAGATTACTAGACTATAACATAGGGTTCATCAACAATTCAAGCCACCTAAAAATTAGTTCATGGCTGAGTTAATAAACATTAATCCACAATCAATACAGCCCATAGTATTCAGATTCAGAAATCAACTTAGAAAATATAAAAAATGAAGTTTAGAAATAGAAGAAAGAACAAATCCAAAATGATGCTTGAGCTCTCTTTTTCGTTCTCCTTCTTCTTGATGATTCATGGTTTTTCTTTCTTCTTCTTGCTAGTTTTTCTTTCCAAAAATGGCTGCCTTCTTTCTGCCCAAAAAATGGCTCAAAAAATTCAGTAATGGAGGCTATCTTTTTCTCCTCTTTTGCTAGGGTACAAAACCCTTTTTTCTCTCTTACCAAAAATGCCATCCAAGCACTCCACGTGAGCCCCTCCTTTTTCTCTAGAATCTTCCTTCTAAAATGCAGCTAACATTCTGATTTGCTGCCATCTCACCACCCTTTGACATATCAATTAATGAAATGCCACTTGTCTTTCCCTTATATGTTGACTTTTCCTCTTTGATTCCTGCTGAAAATGCTTCAGCAAAACTTTTTTTTGCTCCAACAAACCTAATATTTCAGCACATAATAAACAAATTAGAGCCTTTTCACTTTTCATTATTTTCTTTGGACAATATCATACCTAAATTTCTTAATTACTACATTCATCTCTAAAACACCATAAAGGACACAAGAACACAAAAAGGAAAAGAATTAACTAAATATAACAAAATACACAAACATCACTCAACCTAAGTCTAAAATTATAAGCTCAAAAGTATGAAAATTAACTCTTTATTAAAGAGTTATCACTTTCCAAGCCTCTCCTTACCCTTATTTGAACCACAAAGCACCTGTGAGTAGGGATGCACATTCTCCCCATGGGGATGGGGCTCGTGGGGACCCGCCCCTAATGGGGCGTGGAATCCTTGTCTAAATGGGGGAACAGGGAGGGGACGGGGATAACTTTCAATTAGGGGTGAGCATATATTCCGACAAACCATGGTGACTGACCACATCGCACCACACTACATTGCATACCGTGGTGTCAAAAGTGCAATAGTTTGGTATGGTTTGTATCTTAGCTAAACCGCGCGGTGCGCAGTTTGGCGGTGTGAAATTTTGGTTTGCACCGTACCGTATACTTACAAATATGAAGTTGTATCCCTTGATTAGGTGAAGTGAAGCAAGAGGGTTTCTTCCATGATGGTAGTTTATTGGAGTGAAAATAAGTTTATATAACTTGTGATGTTTTGAACTTAAGTTCCATGAGGATTTTGAAAAGAAGTTCATGGGAGACTTGTATATATATATATATATATTTTTTAACTTAATTGATAACTTGTGAAGTTGTTTAGAACTTATTAAGGATTTGTTTTAAACTAAGGATTTAGCATTTTTTTTTTAATTTTAAATTTTGTCATGACATATTTTTTAACATTTACACCGTAGAAAACTACCCAAACCACACCGCAAAAAATGGTCTGGTTTGGTCATTTTGGAGCAACCAAATCACACAGCATGGTGTGTTCTAGCTACTACACCGCACTTGTGGCGTGGTGTATTAAAAAGTGTTCAAACCGCCCAAACCACACCGTGCACACCCCTACTTTCAATCCCCGACTATTAAATGGGGTGGAGACGGGGATAACACTCCCTGCCCCAACGGGGCCCCGTTTAAATTTTTATAATATTTTATATGTATTTTATATCTTTCTTTATGTGTTTTTGTAGTATAGTGTTAACTTTTTTAATATTTTAAATTTTATTTAGGATAGTGTTTAATATTTTAAATAATAAATATTGTGCAATATTTTAATTTACATATAATTTACGATTTTTATTTTAAAATTTTAATTTAAAATTTATTTTTAAATAAATGAGTTCTCCGTGGGGATTCCCCATCCCTGACGGGGAATAAGCGAGTATGGGGCAGGGATGGGGATTAGAAATATAAATGGGGACGAGGACAGGGGGAGCACTCCCCGCCAATTCCCCACTCCGTGTGCATCACTACCCGTGAGCCAAAATACTCAGCAAGAAAACATATTCAGACAATTCACAGAATATAACAGCATGCCTAATAGTAATAACTGGCACCAAGCATGCACATTGTACAGATAAGTTACCATAGGGTCACCAAGTGTGTGTCACACTCCCATTTATTCATATGGCATCTGAGCCAGTCAAGTGCATAAGGCACTACCGAGGTGGCCTAGCCATAACTACGTATGCTCAACGCACATAATGTCGATCACAACTTATAAGTCGAGCCTTACAGACTCTTGACTTATAAGTCAAGCCTTGAAAACCCTTGACTTATAAGTCTAGCCCCCTTTTAACCAGATATACCCTTGACTAGCAGGTCAAGCATTAATCAGATGCAACAGACAAAATCTCAGCTTATAAATCGAGCTTCCTAGCCAGAAAAAACATCCACATAATACATTCATCATACATACAGATACAATGCATTACAGTATACTAGAATAGATATACATAGGCATAATTATAATCATGTTCATTAGTTGGACCCGAGCCCTAATCACATTAAGATTTAACAAATGGGCCAAGCCCCAATCATGCATCTCACACATTAGGTGTTGTTTTCTTACCTTTGCTCCAAACACTGGATATAAGCAATCCTCAAGTATGATCTTGTCCTAAGCCTTAGCGATAACCTAGTCACAGCCCATAGATAATATCTTATCAACATTTGATTCCATAAATGAACCCCGGGACCAAACCCGTGCTCTCGGGACCCCCAATTCCACCAAACGAGGTGGTGAAATCGTCCCTAAGTCCCTGGGAAGAAACCCTAAAAATGCAAAAATGAAGGTTCCAAAAAATGGCCTAGTGCCGCGACAAAGCCTAACAGGCACCGCGGCATACACCCAGGGCTCCCTGCCCTGGAACATCCTAGCGTCGTGGCTTAGAAGAACAGGGCAGCGACGCCCCTACGCAAACCCAGAAAAATAGGGTTTTTCCACCACTTTTCCCCGAGCCAAAGCACTCCAATCTTGCCCCAAACTTGTCTAAAAGTCCCAAATGAGTTAAAACCCTAAATATCATATCATAGGCAGTACCAACACCTCAAAAGCTGAACTCAATCTCTCACTCAAAACAAAACCCAATCATTGGTTTAAAACTTTGCAAAAACTTAAACCATGACTGAGATTTACCAAGAAAGCAAAGCAATACCTTACCTTAAAAGAGAATCACGACCTTTATGTTGTTCCACCTCAACCCTGGCGTCAATTCTCCAAGCTTTTTTTCTTTCCTCCTCAAAATTCAAGAAATAGAGGGGAAAACGAGAGAGAGAGAGTTGAGGGTTATGAAAGTGTTCTAATCATTCCAATACCTCCTGGACTCTCTGAGTGTATCCCCTCCTTAGGCTAGGAATGACCAATTTACCCCTCAACCCATTAATTATTCTCTAATGCTTACAAGGGTAAATGAGTCTTTTACCCCTCCTTTTTCCTGTTAATCATAATTAACGCCTCATAAATTCTCGTGATCTCTAATTTCCTCAAATGATTACCAAATAATTCACCATTACCTGATAAATCCCGGTAATTTGCTAAATTACTAAAATACCCCAAGGCTCACTCCGAGCTAGGTATTTGACCCCGTTATGACTAAACTGTTAACTTGCCCCCTAGGATCACCTTGTGCTGGATAACTCAAATGTATCCACATAATAATGTGTTCTTAATCATAAAACACACATATATTCAAATATGTCATCAACGGGCCAAAATTACGAAAATGCCCTTCTAATAAGAAACGGGCCCACATGCATGCTTATTACACCTAAACATGCCAATATAGTCATATTATAATATAACTCACATAATTCATATAATAACATGCTCATAACATATAAGCACTCAATTAATTCAATTATTACCCCTTAGCCCCCTAATCCAGGCACTAAACCATATTAGGGAATTTGGGGTGTTACAATAATGGAGATTATATATTTGTGTATTTAGACAGTGACCTAAAATCCCAAAGGATGAACTGATTTTAAACCAAATAAAATCTTCAAAGATTGATATCAGGATCAATTTTTATAACTGTGGAGGAAACACATTAATCTAGAAATGTGTTGGACATTTCATAATTGTATGTTTCACCATAGAAGCCAAAATGTAACAGGTAATGAGTAGTTAAATAATCTATTTGATTTGGTTGAGTTCTTTGCCATTCTGGAAAAGGTTTTCAAACTTGAATAAACTACTAGTATCTCATTGCAAAAGCAATGGAGATATAACTATTCTAGAAGAACTAGAAATCATGAGAGGGTAAAGCACATGAAATGAAGTATCATTTAATTCAAGACGATTTTACATAATTGATGTAATGATCTTGAAGATAGCTTAAAAATAGTTTCTTACAAAAGTGTTTACAAAGACTTTGTTAGACAAATTCGTTCAGGATAATGTGATTGAAACATTGAGAGAGATACCTCAATTTGCTTTAGGGAAAGTGGGAGATTGTTGGGAATAGTTCCCTTAAAGCAATTGTAGTTGACAAATGTTTTAAATGAAATAAATAATTGAATTGAATAATTATATATATAGACTATATCCGATATTATGTTGATAATATTAAGTAAATATCATAAAACTCTAAAGTTTGTCTATGTGGTCTTAATCTCATATTGGTATGAGAGGATCGAGATTAAGATAATGAACTTAAAACAGTTCACAATAAAATAAAGCCATGGAATCTTTAGATTAATTAATGCTAGTATGATTCGCTAGTATTATGAATACAAGTGACCTAGATCCGAGTCACTTGTGTAGTAGGACACTTTAGTGAAGGTACTTTATATATAGTTATATATAGAACTGGACCAGATGTGATTTGTTAATACTTGTTTAAACATCGTTTCGTAGTATTAATCAGACACATCAAACAATGATCATATACATGATGATCTTAATTTGGAGGTTGCTATGAACTCCTATATATGTCATCTGATCCTTTGATTCACGCGTTAAGGTTGATAAAAATGATCAGGCTAAGAACAATTATTTTGGTGACTCAATGATATATATGGTTGGGGACGTAGTTTAACAGTTATGTAATCTATTCCTTCTTATAGATTGAATAATGGTTCCATATTGGGTTGACTTTTGGAACTAAAAAGGTCACGATCGCTCACGTCGCAAACTTGTTGTGACATAGTATTTACTAGTAAAGTCAATAGTACACTAGGAACTAGATATAGTTAAAAGGATAAAACGGTAATTTTATTCTCTTTTAATTATGAACCATTAATAGAGGATTAACGATGTATGGAATGATTATATCAATGGACACTTTATTCTTTAGTAAAGTACTCTGTAAATATATGTCTATAATTATCAAGAGTTCAATCTCATATTTATAGTGGAGTAATCATGAGACTAATAAATATGATTATTTAATCAAAGAGCTTTGATTAATAATCTAATATTTATTGGAGTTTGATATTATAGGTTCATAGGTCCCGAGGGTGGCTCTATCAATATCATATCAAGGTAAGAGTTGATACAAGGGTAAAACTGTAATTTGGAAATTTGAGAAGAATTTTATTCTTTGGGTCAAATATACAATTATATGATAATTGAGGAAGAATAATTAATTTGGAATTAATTATTAAATTTTTTAAAATATATTTATTTAGTTAAATATAGAATTTCGAAATATATATAAATTAATTAATTAATTTTTTAATTAAATTATTTTATTTGAGTGGGAAAAAATAAAAATGGTAAGTAAAAATAGTTTTGATTTATTCATTTTATAAAAGATGATGATAAAAATGTTCATCAATTTGAATTTTGAATTTTGAATTTAAAATTTAAATTTTGAAATATGGTTGTGATCTTTTCGTTAAAAAGATAATACCATATTTTGTGAGAATGATTTATTTAGATAAATAATTAAATGAAAATAAGAAAAATGCAATATTCCCAATACTGCTACATGCATGACACAGTCCAAGGATTGTGACATGCGTGTAAGATGGTATTGATAAAGTATCAGTATTTTTTTATTTTATTTATTTAATTAATTAATAATTTGAAAATAGATTTTTTCAAATTTGGTAAGTTAGATATTACTTAAATCAATTCCTATCATCATTATGATTGTTTTATTATATTACTATTATTATTATTATGAATTATAAGCTAATATATAATCTCTCTTTATGTATAATGTGATAATAAGAAATATGAGAGAGTGGTGATTCGGAAAAAGTTTCAGAAAATTGTCAGACAAGAAACTTTCATCTTATTCTCTTATTATTCAAATATTTCTCAAGCCATAATCCAAGTACTCATGTGTTGAGAAAAACTTGTGATTTCTAAAATACAAACACATGTTCTCTATGTGCACACACACATCTTGAGGTGTAGAGAACACTCTGGAAGATCGTGGTCTGAGTACTCAAAGTGTTGGATAGGAAGATCATTATTTATACAAAAAGACTCAAGGACACTTGATAGGCTTCAAGTGGTAAATATTTATGTTCTTGAATATCTGTATACATATGCATATGATATATATATAAGTATGTGTATAATTATATATGTATGTTGCATAATTAATGACATTGCATATTAATGTTTCCTGTATGGATGTATTCTAGAACATATAAATTATTTATATGAGAGATGGAAAATTTTGTTGTTATCAACTGGGCCCACCATGCCATTTTGTTGCGCACTCTGATTGTTTTTCCTACATAATTCACAAGGATAGTAAAACCACATAAAAATTAATGTGTGTCATTTTTTTTATCTTTATGTTTTTTCTACCTATTCTTTGCATTGTTCTTCTCAAACATTTTCACAAGAGTTTGTAATATATAAAACAGACTTTCAATTGGTATCAGAGCTATTCACTAAACTCTTAGTGAGATCTTGTTGTTTTTAGTTCCGTATATATATATATATATATTTCTATTCATCGTGTCATTCTTTGCAGAAGGGACCTCGACCTCTCGACCGCCCTTGTTGAATGATTCTAACTATCCTTATTGGAAGGTTATAATGAAAGCCTTCATAAAATCACAAGATAAAAAGGCATGGAGAGCCATCTTGACTGGGTGGTCAGCCCCGAGTGAGGTTGATGAGAAAACAGCTGAAACAAAACTAAAATCTGAACTAACCTGGACTACTGCGGATTAGTTCTTGTCTAGCTATAATAAAAAGGCTCTACACACCTTGTTCCATGGTGTTGGTGAAGGATATATCAAACTTATATCCTCCTGTGAATCGTCCAAAGAAGCTTGGAAAATCGTTCAAACGTAATTTGAAAGAACAACTGATGTCAAGCGATCCAGACTAATTATGTTGCAAACAAAATTTGAAATTCTCATAATGTCTGAGTTTGAAACCTTGACTGAATTCTATGAGAAGCCGTCTAATATTGCTAATGAATTTTTTTCCTTGGTGAAAAATTAGAAGAATATGTTCTGGTATCGAAAAAAAATTTGTGTTTCACCTGACAGGTTTAGCACAAAACTGACTGCCATGGAAGAAGCCAAAGATCTTAATGTTATAAAAGTAGAAGAGCTAATGGGCTCATTGAGAACTTTCGAGCTCAATCAATAGATCAGAGAAAAAGAGAAATCAATCAAGGGTAAGGAGAAAGAGAAAGAAAAACCGTAGCCTTGAAAAGTTCTGAACAGATCCACACAATGGATGAAGAAGAAAGTGATATGGCCCTTCTTACAAAAAAAAAATTCAAAAATATATGAAAAAGTTGGGTAACAAAAAGAACTTTTTGACAGGTAATACTTTCTCTAAACCCTTGTTGCCTAATAAAAAGGGAATCCAATGTAGGGAATGTGAAGGTTATGGTCACATTCAAGCCGAATGTGCAAATACCATAAAGAAAAATAAAAAGGGGTTTAATGCCACTTAGAGTGATAGTGACAGTGAGGAAGGTGCTAGTGTGGCACAAACTTCAATCTTTTCTAGCTCACCATATTTTTTGCAGAAAAAGGAGAAACTTGTATGTCTAAATAATTATGTTGAGACAAACACAGTTTCAGATGTTGTTGTTGATAATATTGATGATATCAATTCTCATTCTGATGAATCAATAATTAATGAAGATTCCCTTGAAGAACCTTACAAAAAGATGTATGGTGAGTGGCTGAAAGTTTGTGATGCTAATCAATCCAATGCAAAAATCATAAAATCTCTTACTGTTAGAAATAATGAACTTGAATCTAACGCTAAAGATTTTGAGTCAAAGATTTTTGCCAAAGATAGTGAGATCAACAGGCTAAGAAAAGAACTTGATCTTATCAAGAAAAATGTAAAAATGCTCAATCTTGGATCCACTATCTTTGAAGAAGTTCAAAATGCAGGTCAACAAAATTGTACAGGGTTAAGATCAAAAGGTGTACAAACAAAAGGAAAAATAGTGTTTGCACCAACTACCTCAATAGATCCTACAACATAGGTTTCTGATCCTTCCACATCATACTTTGGTCTTACTGGGATAATAGGTAAGAATCTTGAACTTCATAATAAATGATTTATTCCTGCCTGTCATTTCTGTGGAATAAGAGGTCACATTCGACCAAAATGTTTTGCATTAATAAATTTTTGAAAGAAAAATTATTTTCACCATAACAAGCCTGTCAAGGTGCAAAAGAAATATGCTCCTAAGAAGACATGGGTTAAAAAATGTGAAAATAAGTGTCTGACTGCTTTTACATGTCACAAAACACATATTTCCAACTCATGGTACTTTGACGGTGGGTGTTCTAGACATATGATAGGTAATAAAAGTTGTCTTGTGAACGTTCAATATGCTAATGATGGTATTGTTACTGTTATCCCAAAAATTTGAAAATATGGCATGGCAGTAAAATTGACACATGGCATGAGTTAGTGGGATGATCTGGCTTAGTAATGGCCCAATACATCAGTTAAGGAATTGGACAGATACTCAAGCCAAATACACCCGACCGAAGAGAATATTTGGACTGGGGGTTGCTTGGCTCAGACCTCAGTTTAAAGACCTTAATAATTGAATTGGAGCCAAGTCCAAAAAGTTGAAGGGGAGGTTTGGATTTTGGTGCAAAGGATAAAAGCAATAGGTCCGATCGGACCTAAGCTTAGGGGACCTCTTGTTAAGTTTGGCTCGAGTGTGTTCAAAGGGTGACCAAGGCTCAAGTTTTACTCAAGGGGAAAGCCCCATAATGGCCGATCAGGTATGATGTGGAAGAGGTACACTTGGGCTTGAATGAGGTGAGGAGGAAAAGTATACCTCGGACCACTTTGGTCCGAGGAGAAGATGTTGGAGTCCGATCGGGCTTTGATTGAAAAGGAGAGGCTCGGACCATTTTGGTCCAAGGAGAAAGGTCCAAGGTCCGATCGGACCTTGGTTGAACAAAGGAGGCTCGGACCATTCTGGTCCGAGGAGAAGAGGACTATGTCCGATCGGACATACTCATAGGAGATACCTTGGACCATTTTGGTCCAAGGAGATGTAAATGGTGGCTCGGACCACCTTGGTCCGAGGAGAAAGGTCCAAGGTCCGATCGGACCTTGGTTGAACGAAGAAGGCTCGGACCATTTAGGTCCGAGGAGAGGGGCATTATTCCCGATCGAACAAGGTGCCTGTGGGATTGCCTTGAACCATCTTGCTCCGAGGAGATGGCAAGGAGAGATGGCTCGGACCATCTTGGTCCAAGGAGGAAAGTGCAAGGTCCGATCGAACCTTGACTAGAGGAGCCAAATAGGGTGGTTTGAACCACCTTAAGCCAAAGAAGAAGGCCATTGTGTCCGATCGGACACAATGAAGGGAAATGCCTCGAATTTGCCCGAAGTAAGAAGCAAAGTAAGTACCCTCGGACCACCTTGGTTCGAGGAGAGCTAAATGTACATGACCTTGGGTCCGAGGAGAGCCATGCACATACCACCTTTGACCTACGAAAAGCTTGAAGAGTAGTCAACATGCATGAGAGACTACGTCAAACTGCCCAAAACTACTTCAGTGAGAATTGGTCTGAGCGTCCGGGAATCTCTCAATCCTCACTCAAATTTAGGGATCAGTTGTATTTCAAACATTTATTTTGTAATATAAATATTAGGTAAATAATGAAATATCCCGATCTAAAGGGGATATCAGTTGAGAATCCCAGGTCTATAAATAGAGAGTTGGGAGGATCGTAAAAGGACTTTTGGCAAAATCAAGAATTAACCTGTGTTCTAGAGAGAGAAAGTGTTTTCCCTGAGAGAACCCCTTTTTGTATTCTGGAATATTTTACACTGAAGAAACTCAGTTGACACGGTTCATCTGATCTTGAGTGTGAATACATAATAAAATCTCTAAGTGGACTAGGCTATTACCGATCATCGGGGCTGAACCACTATAAAATCTCGTGTTATTTACTTTCATTGATAAAAAACTGTCTGTTGTCGTTTATAATTCTCTTGAAGGCTTGTCGTAGTTGCCGTTCTTACGTCGTTGGCTAAATTCACAGTCAACATTTTGGTGCTTTCATTGAGAGCCTGAAGAGAAAACAGATAGTCCCTGAAGCGATATGGCGCCGAAGAACACCACCGCGGCCTCCAAGAGGGCAAGCACCTCCAGGGAGCATGCAAGATCGGAAGGCCCCAGCGTTCAAGATCGTGAGAATGAGCCCAGGGTCGTGCTTGAGGATGTAGCTCCTGAAGTTGAGGAGCTCCAGGAGACCATGAGCGCGTTCCAGGAGGAGTTGGCCCAGTTCAATGCTAGGCAGGAGGCCTTTGCTGAGGAAATGGCCAAGCAGAGACAAGAGATGGACACTAGGAGCGAGGAGATCCGTCGACAGCAAGAGGAGGCCGACAGGCGACATCGCGAAGCTGCACTTGCTCTGGAGGCAGCTACGCAATTAACCCGAGCCAACGCTCAAGCTGTGCCTAGGGTGACACCCACCCCAGAGGCAAGGACCACAGAGGCTGGTCATAAGAAAACTGATAGGCCAGGTAGGAATGGTGGTAACCCACCTGGTCATGAGGAAGAGGGAGTACGATCGCGCACTGCCTCTACCCAAAGGGGGAATTCTAAGACCCCCTCAAGGAGCCACATATCAGAGACTTCCAGGTCAGGGAGTCATAAGTCTGGCAGTATGAAAACACCTTCTGAGCAGGGGCACAACAAAGCTCCTCGTGGCAAGGAGACTTCCCACTTCAAAGATGGACATGGGCGTGATGAAGCTGACAGTTACCTCACCAACCAGTCGAAGGAGAAGAATAATAACTGACGAGGAGGAGAGGATCAACCGGCTCAAACGGGGAAGCCACCACGGCATCCCAACCAGCGTAATGGCAAAGAGCACGCTCCACCTAGTAGACCTTCCGAGAAGACTCGGAGTACGGTGTTCGACCGGTTGGGAAAGAGCACTGCTCAGAAGGACCTAAGGGACGTCATTGATGACAGAAGGAGGACCGTTCCGGTCGAAGGGCAAGAGCCAACCCGTCCTACCAGTCGAGTAGAAATACTCGATGTTGATACGCCGGATAGGAGTGCCCGACCAAACGGTCCCGAGAGTGCGTCCCCAGTAGTAGCCCCAGGCATCCAAGCCCAGCTTGATGCTTTAACGACGGCAATCCAAAGTTTGTCAAAACAGCCAGTTATTGATCCGGTAGACCACAGAAGTGGTAGCCCTTTTTGTGCTAGAATAAGAGCAGCCCAACCACCAAGGAAATACAAAGCACCAGTATTGCCAGTTTATTCAGAAAAGGCAGACCCAGTGAGACACGTTGGAAAGTTCTAAGATCAGATGGAGCTGCTTGGGGTGAGTGATGACTACCGCTGTAGAGTCTTCCCCACCACCTTGTCAAACACTGCCCAGGAGTGGTACTGGAAGTTCAAACCCGACTCCATCACCTCTTGGGAGAGCTTTAGGAAGGAGTTCTGCAGGCAGTTCAGCACTGCCCGAACCCCTCCTGTTTATGCCAACCACTTGGTGGACATTAGGCAAGGCAAAGATGAGTCTCTCAAGAACTACATTCAGAGGTTTATGAGAGAAGCCAATTGGGCTACCGCGGTTGGAGATGAAGGGAAGATGGTTGCAATCTCCTCGAGTATTATTTATAGAAGTCCTTTGTGGGACAGCATCCACCGCCATCCAATTTCAACTTTACAACAGTTTTTGGACCGGGTAGATAAGTACATGAAGTTGGATGATGCCATTGAGAAAGGAGAGAACGGGTTAAACAACCCAAGTGGATCAGATGAAACTCCGAAGGATAGCGGAAATGACCAAGGCGGTAGTAAGAAACGTGGGAATAACGGGTCTGACCGCCGCAATGAGAAAAAAGCTAAGTCAGGATCCAATGACAAGCCTACGAAGTATGAACCTCGGTTCACCAACTACACCACTCTTTCGGCAACTCGAGCGGAGATCTATCTAGCCAGCCATCAGGAGGTCCCTTACCGGAGACCCCCACCAATCAAGAAGGAAATGAGTAAGAGGGATAAGAACAAGTTCTGTCGTTTCCATGGAGACTATGGTCACGACATGAATGAGTGTAATCACCTTAAGGATGAGATAGAGTTTCTCCTCCGGTCAGGGAAACTAAAAAAGTATAAGGCAGAGAAGACCCAGGGAGAGGGAAGCAGCAATAATCCTGGGTTCAAGCGGCAACGGTCCCCACCTTTGCAACCTGAACCTGTGGACTTCACACTAGATACAATATGTGGAGGACCACATCTTGCTGGGGATAGCAACAAGGCGAGGGAGAGGTATGCTCGCACCCTTCGTCATGAGTTGGGGGCGGCATCCACTTCCGAGGTTATGACGGTGGAGGAGAGACCATCAAAGAACCCAAGGTATGAAAGTGAGTCCCTCGCTTTCACCGAAGAAGATGCTAAACACGTGAGGTATCCTCACAATGACCCTCTTGTCGTGACAGTTCAAATAGCTAATATGAAGGTGAAAAGATGTCTGGTTGATACGGGAAGCTCCGTAAACATCATTTATAAGTCCTCTTTCGAAAAAATGAAGCTATCCATCAATGACTTGAAACCATGTTCTCACGTCATTTATGGGTTTACTGGAGAGGGACTGTCACCAACTGGGACAATAAAGTTACCAATCACCACGGGGGAAGCCCCCAAGCATGAAACCGTGATGACTGAGTTTTTGATTGTTGACTGCCCGTCTGCCTACAATGTGGTTATTGGTCGACCACTACTCACCAACTTGCATGCGGTAGTATCAATTTGGCACCTCTCTATGAAGTTCCCGACCAGCGCTGGCATAGGCTACGTCCAAGGAGACCAAAGGGAAGCTAGAGAGTGTTATAATGCCTCCATAGCTAAGGCAAAGAAAGGTGCCAAGGAGAACAACGTGATTCTATGCGTTGAAAGAGAGGAGGTGGATGAGATGGATGTAGACCATAATCTTGTAGTGGTGAACGATGAAGAAGTGTTGGAGGAGTGTGGTCAGGAGAGCACTCCTAGTTTGAAAGAGCAGAAGACCCCATCAGGTGATGAAGTTACCAAATAGGGCGTTGCCCAAAGCGAGGGAAGAGATATTGATCCTCGCTTTGGGGATTATGAGAGTGATGTGGGACCGTCCGAGGAGTTAGAGGAGGTCCCTATAGATGAGAATGACCCAACAAGAGGGGTCAAAATTGGAAAGAAGTTGAAAGCTGAAGTAAGAGTACAGCTGATAGAGTTCTTGCGAAGGAATCAAGATGTCTTCGCCTGGTCTCACAAGGATATGGTGGGTATCTCACCAACTGTGATCAGCCACGTGCTCAACGTGGATGAAAGATATCCAGCGGTACAGCAGAAAAGGAGGTTGCTTGACAAGGATCGAGCAAAGGCTCTTAAGGAGGAGGTAGAGCGATTGAAGGAGAACGGGTTTATTAGAGAGGCATACTACCCAGCTTGGGTTTCAAACCCAGTCTTGGTGCCTAAACCCAATGGAAAGTGGAGGACTTGTGTAGATTTTACTGATCTAAACAAAGCATGCCCGAAGGATTGTTTTCCTTTACCAAGAATAGACCAGTTGGTGGATGCAACCTCTGGTCACGAGACCTTGTCCTTCATGGACGCATATTCGGGATACAACCAAATTAGCATGCATCCTCCTGATGAAGAGCATACCAGCTTCCGAACGGATATAGGGCTGTATTGCTATAGAGTGATGCCCTTCGGATTAAAGAATGCAGGAGCTACCTACCAGCGCTTGGTGAATGGTATGTTTCGTGACTTAATCGGCAAGAGCGTGGAGGTATACGTAGATGATATGCTGGTGAAGTCGAAGGAAGCTAGGGGGCACGTGGGAGACTTAGAGGAGTGCTTTGCAATCTTGAGGAAGTATAACATGAAGTTAAACCCCCTCAAGTGTTCATTTGGAGTGGGTTCTGGGAAATTCCTTGGGTTTATTGTCAACTCCCGAGGAATAGAGGCAAACCCAGAGAAGATCAAGGCTCTCATAGAGATGAAGTCTCCGACAAGAATAAAGGAGGTGCAAAGCTTGACTGGGCGGATTGCGGCTCTAAGCAGGTTCGTCTCAAAATCAACGGACAAGTGCGTCCCGTTTTTTAACCTGCTTAAAGGAGGCAAGAAGTTCGAGTGGACCGCAGAGTGTGAACAAGCTTTCCAGGCGATAAAGGGACATTTGGCTCAACCTCCTGTTCTTTCTAAGCCAGTTGATGGAGAGGACCTATTTATATATCTAGCAGTCACGGAACACGCTGTTAGTGCTGCCTTAGTACGTGAGGAGGATAAGGTGCAGCACCCAGTGTATTACGTTAGCAAGCGTTTGATAGGAGCGGAGTCCCGATACCCCATGATTGAGAAGTTGGCTTACTGCTTGGTACTTGCATCACGAAAGTTGAGGCCGTATTTCCAAGTACACCCCATCAAGGTCCTCACTAACCAGCCTCTTCGCCAAGTTTTACAAAAGCCGGAGTCGTCTGGTCGGCTACTTAAATGGGCGGTCGAGCTAGGCCAGTTTGAAATCAAGTACCAACCAAGGACTGCTATTAAAGGTCAAGCCTTGGCTAATTTCATAGCTGAGTGTACCGGAATCGTTGAGGTCCCTGACCAGCAAGAGAGTGTTACTGGGATAAAAGAAGAACTTCCTGCTTGGCAACTTTTCGTTGATGGATCATCGAACGAGCACCATTCAGGAGCTGGGATTATACTAGTCACACCAGAGAAGCACCGAATTCATTGTGCACTGAGATTCGGATTTAATGCTTCTAATAACGAAGCGGAGTATGCGGCCCTCTTAGCAGGCTTGCGACTGGCTAGAGATGTACGTGCCCGGTCGGTGGAGATAAACAGTGATTCCCAATTCGTGGTTTATCAAGTATTAGGGGAGTACCAAGCAAGGGGCCTATGCATGGTGGCATACTTAAAAAAAACCAAAGATTTGCTAGCCCAGTTCGAGGAGTATACCATCAAATTAGTACCAAGGGAGCAGAATTCCAATGCCGATGCTCTAGCAAAGCTTGCAAGTGCAAAAGATGCCGAAACACTAAATATAGTTCCAGTAGAGTACTTGGCGGAGCCAAGCATTGATAGACAAGAGGCCATGCCGACTACGATAGTCGACACCTGGATGACTCCCATCATTGCTTACCTTGAGCAAGGGACACTCCCAGATGGTCGTAATGAAGCAAGGAAAGTTATGAGGCAAGCTGCTAGATACACCATGGTTGATGGAGTGTTATATAGGAGAGGATACTCCTTACCTCTACTCAGGTGCATAACTCCCGACCAGTCAAAGAACTTATTAGCTGAGGTGCATGAGGGGTTTTGTGGAGATCATGCTGGGGGGCAGAGTCTATCTAAAAAGATCTTAAGGCAAGGATTTTTCTGGCCTACTATGAACGAGGAGTCTATGGAATATGTGAAAAGGTGTGACAAATGCCAAAGATTTTCTAAAGTACCCAGAGCACCCCCAAATCTTTTGAAGCAAATGCAAAGTCCGTGGCCTTTTGCAGTGTGGGGCATTGATCTGATCGGGAAGTTACCCAAAGGAAAAGGAGGAGTGCAGTTCGCAGTGGTCGCGGTAGATTATTTTACTAAATGGACTGAGGCCGAGCCATTAGCCACGATCACATCGAAGAAAGTGTTGGATTTTGTTGTTAAAAACATAATATGTCGCTATGGTCTGCCTAAGAAGATAGTGTCTGACAATGGCACCCAGTTTGGCAGCGACATATTTACCGATTTTTGCACTCGGCATGGCATCACCAAAAGTTTCTCCTCGGTTGCCCATCCTCAAGCCAATGGGCAGGTCGAAGCGGTGAACAAAACATTGAAGGACACTTTAAAGAAACGCTTGGAGCAAGCTAAGGGTGCTTGGGCAGATGAGTTACCAGAGGTCCTTTGGTCATATAGGACTACCGCTCGGATGGCAACTGGCCATACCCCATTCTCTTTAGCATATGGGTATGAAGCCATGTTACCTGTGGAGATAGATCCACCCTCTCATAGAAGGACCGTTTACAACCAAGAGGAGAACCATCAATTGTAGGTAGAATCATTGGACTTCCTCGAAGAGAGAAAAGAGGAGGCAAGCCTCAGAGTAGCAGCTCATCAGCAAAAAGTGGCACGCTACTTCAATTCCAGAGTGCGAGATCGAAAGTTCCAGGTCGGAGATTTGGTCCTAAGGAAGGTGTTTGTTAGAGACCCAGCAGCTGGTGTGCTAGGACCGAACTGGGAAGGACCGTATCAAATTGAACAAGTCTTACCGCCCGGCACTTACAAGCTTGCTTGGTTGAATGGGGAGCTGATCAAAAACTACTGGAATGGCGAGCACTTGAGAAAATATTATCAATAAATACTGCTTGCAGAGTAGTAACTTTGTATCAAGTGCTTAACTTGTTATTTAAGTTTTTGTTTGTGAACTAGTTATTTGCTACCCAGTCACACTATTTTGAACAATGTTATTTTGTGTGGAACTCGTTGTTAGACACGTTTTGTCATTTTTTATTACGAGTAATAAAAGGGACCACGCGCGTGGTTGCATCTTGCTACTATTTTGCATATGTGTTGATTATTTTTGCTTGACAGTGTTCAACTGTCATAATAATTTAAACAAAACAGGTCTTCTAAAAACTAAGTGTAAATATATACCGGACAGTGTTCAACTGGTCGGTATCATGATATGAAGGACCAACGTTTAAATAATATTTTTGTAGTGGTCAACTACTGAGATATCTTCGTATATTTTATGTGTTTCACGAGTAGTAACTACTCGAACAAATTCGATCAAGTAGCAAGTGATCAAGGATTTATCAACCCTCAATCACTTGGGGGGCACATAGGGTATACTGATATGTATGTCAACACAGGCAATAAGAACACGAGCAAATATATTTGTTTGGGCTGACTTGTAAGCTTGGAAGTCTAAAAAAAAGCCATTAAGCTAACTTGTTTTACAAAGCTTAAGTAACTTAGAATTTTTCGAATTTTAAGTTAGAAACGGATATTCGTGTAATTTATGCTCATAAAAAGTTAGAGCAATAAGAGCATGAGGAATTATATTTAGTATGGACTTATGAAATGGTAAAAAATTTCTAAGTTAAAAAACTAAATACTCATGTGAAACTAAAGGCATCTAAGAACTTTGCTATGTACAATAAAAACTTAAAAGTTTAAAGTTGTCAACAAAGAAAGAGTAAAGTGCTAAATGTCAAAATAGCTCACTAGTTCGAGCAACAGAATACAAAGTAAAGTAAACTATGATGAACTACGAGAGGGAATCACTGGCGGGTTCCTCTAGGGGGTTGATCGACTCCCTCCTCTGCATCAGCTGCTCCTCTCGCTCGGAATGATAAAGCAGAACAGGCGGGGGTGAGTGCAGGAGGATTGGCAGCTTCTTCAGCGGCCCTTACTTCACATCTGGCAAGCTCCTCTGCCTGGGCCTCCTTGGAGAAACAATCAAGATTAAGAGGCTTGTTCAGCTTCCAGACCTTATAAAAGCAGTCAAAACTGGCCTCCTCAAAGCGAATCAAGTCAAGCTCTTTTTCTTGCTTCAGCTCTTCGTTCTCGCTGATCAACCTCTCATTGTCTCGAACTAACTCTTTAATCTTGAGGGATTGCTTCTCCAATTGAGTTGTCAAGGAAGCATTGTTTTGAGCCTGCTTCTGGTTCTCATCAGAAAGCTTTTTGAGAGAATCGTCCCGTTCAGCTACAGTTCTCTCTGCTTGCTCCAGCTTGGATTTGGCCTCCACCAGTTGATCGTTCTGCACCTTGATCAACTCCTTGTAGTCTACGGCTCGGAGCTGAGCATGACCAATGGTGACAAGTGACTGCATGGAAGACAAAAGGTTAGTACAAGTAAAAATACTAATAACAAAGTGTCTCAAGAAAAAATGCTTACCTTCATCAATTGAGCGAGTCCTCTCTTCAAGACAACTTCGACACTAAGTCGAGGGTAGGAGTCTAGGCTTTGAAGCGTCGATGCATCATGGCCAATATCCTCAAGAAGTCCCTTGCCCAGGTCGCTAACAGCACGAAAAAGCTCGCTCGAACTACCCTGGTGAGAAGGAGTTAGGCTCGCAGAAGAAGGAAGGGAAGAGGGGGTCAATGGCGGAAGTGTAGTCGGTCCCTCAGGTTGCCTCCCTTGACTTGGCGGTGCTACCTTCTGAATCTTCTGTGGAGGCATAGAGCCACTTCCATCACCAGTTTTCCTCTTCGAAGCAACGCACTCTCTGAACATGTCTGAATCTGCAAAGGATGAAAAAACAAGATTGTTAGAGAAATAGACATAATGAAACGTGTACAAGTGTATGCTACAATTGTGTTACTCTCTAATTACCGATTATCAAAAATATTCCTATTTTCACTAGACATGTGTTACCTGCGTTGAGGATCTGATCAAGGAACTCATCCTCGTCGTCCGAGGATGAGCTAAGTTCCCCATCAACCTGGATAGCTTTTCCTTTCCCAGGCTGAGCGGGAATAGTAGATCTGCGCTGAGGATCAGGCTCTCTAATGACTAGATCGCCAGGTCTGCGAGAAAGCGGAGAAGGCCCAAGAGAGAGCCGATCAGTCATTTGCTCCGTGCCCTCATTAGACTGACCAGGCGTGTCGTTCTCCCCGGTGGTACTTTCCACCGCCAGATCCTGGTCACATGGCACCAGACCCACCATCTGGAGAAGGTCCAACGTGACCAACCTTTTCACATCCTTCTCTTTAAGACTCATGTTAGCCAACTTCTTGGCCCACCTAAACATCTCTTCAGTAGGCAATGGTCGCTCAAATGGACCTGAGCGCGTAAAAGCCAAGTTTTTGGCCTCAATATCCAATGTGAGGAAGTATTCCTTATGATACTTCCCGGCGTTTGATTTGTGGGAGATGCCGTTAAGATATGTAATCCCCCTGTGCCTGTGATAGAAGTGGAAGAAGCCTGAGTTGTTGTGGGAAGGATTGGTCCGAAGATCAAACAGGTAATGCACCTCATGAGGGGTGGGCTCGTCCCAACCGTTCAGGAAGTAAAGGATGTACAGCGCAGAGAGTGCCTGGATCCCATTCGGTGTGATCTGAAATGGGGAGACGTTGAAGTAGTCTGCTACAGACCGGAAATAGATGTGCAGCGGGAGTGTTGCTCCAGCATGCACATGGCGCCTGGACTAGGCACAGTACCTTCCCCCGGGCCTATTGGCTCTTTGATGCGAGCCCGGACACGTCACGTTTGCCCCGCTCAAGCCTAAAGCTTCAATGTGTTTCTGGAATAGCGCGGGATTAAGTTTTGAAGCTTCGGCAACGAACCAGGAGGGTTCTTCCTCTCCCTCATCACATGGCTTCTGGACAGCCAAATCCTGGATCGCGGTAGCAAATTTCAGGGAAGGATTTCTTGAAGCTGTGGTAGTGCGGGTTTGATTGCGCTTTACCACCTTCTGTACTGCTCTGCGGGCAACCTGCGGATCGTGTTCCTGAGGGAGCCTGTTAGATTGCTTCACCCTCATCGTCGACTGAGAAGCCTGTCGAAGGAACTGTTCCTCATGGAGAAGATATAAGGCTGAGCGAGGGAGGATCTGCTTGAAGCGGCGAAGACGATCCTCTGGAGTGTAACCAGTAGACGAGCCTGGTGAGGAATCGCTATTCAAGGGAGTCTCGATTGTTTGCGGGGCGGATGATTCGGAGTCCGTATGATTGTCACCTCCCCTATAGTCAGAGCGATTCATCTACAAAAATGAATAAAAAATGGGGAGGTGAGTAACCATACAGAAAAAATTCATCAAAAATAAGAATTATTTTTATACTTGGAAACTTTTGTCTAAGTTATAAAAATATAACACGTATGGAAAAAATAATTTTAATGCTCAAAAGTGCCTAAAAAGTACTTGGAGTGTTGAATTTATTAAAATTTATAGAAGGGGGCAATTTTGAGGTTTTCCTATAGAATGATGCGTGTAAGTTAACATAAAGAGTTTGGTTATGCATTTGGAAGGAAAGAAGGCCAAGGCCTAAGGAGTTAAGTGTGGTCCGATCGGACCATATTTCAGGCTCAAGGGAATGGTCTTAAGCCTCCGATCGGATGCCTAGACCCATTAAGTGGGCATGACCACAAAGGCGTACAAGCCAAGGGAATTTGAAGACAGTCCGATCGGACCGTATGCTTATTCTAGGGGATAACTTAGCATTCGATCGAATGCCAAAAAGGGTTGGATACTCATGACCAAAAGAGGCGTTCAGAGCCCATGGGTCAAGGAACCGTGCATTTACGCGAGCCCAGAGCAAAGTACAATTGGTCCGATCAGACACATTTCGGCCAGGAGACGTCCTGCCTCGCCACCGCCCGAGCCTCACGCGAAGTCCCCAGGACGTTCGATCGGACATAGTACGCCCGATCGGACGTGTGCCTCGTGCCTCCAAAAACTCCTATCCAGCAGCAGCAACAATTCAGGTCCGATCGGGCATGGGTGTCTAGGGAGGTTCGAAATTGGCTGTCAAAGACTTAGGCACTTAAAGGCAAAGGATGGAACGTGTGGTCTGATCGGACCACACACTTGTCTGAAAATATTAGAGGACCGATCGAAAGTGACTGTCTTGCCTCGTTCAAAAAGGACGCACACCTCGAGCTTAAGCAATAGTTCATCATCCCCGATCGGGCATGGGCTCACGATGAAGACAAAGTGCGGTCCGATCGGACCACACGCGTATGCCCAGAATTTATGGGCAAAACTATGTAAAAAATGGTCCCTAAATGGCATACTTTGCCTACCCCGAATCCGAACCAAATGGGCAAAGCCCTAAAAATCCCTAGTCTAAACACATTCCATCATTCACACAAACAAAAAACAAGATCAAAGTATAAAAATGAAAGGTTTTCCTTCATGATCTTAGAAACCCATTACACTATCAAAACCCTCAAAACCCATATTCATATTCATGTCAAAATAGCCAAAATGTCTTGAAATTCCTATGAAATTAGGGGTGAAATCGGGTTACCCATGCCACAAACCTCATCAAAACAACAAGCAAACACATTGTACACAACATTTTCAAGAACTTCAAGAACATTCAAGGCACACAAGCATATTCGGCCATGGCATTTTTTGAGAATTTTTGAAAAAAAAAAGTATATAGCAATCTAAAGGGCATGGAAAAGAAGACTTACCCAAGGTTGGAGAGCTTTGGGTTTGCTTGGAGGATGCTTGAAGATGAAGAGCTCCCCCTTGAAGCTAGTGAAATCGGCAAGTAGATGGGATCCTTGGGAGTTTCGGCCAAGAGAGAAGATGAAGGGTTTTTTAGAGTAATTTTTGTATGTGTAAAGAAGAGAGTGTAAAGTGGGGATATTTAAAGGGAAAAAAGTGGGTTTTTCATTTACTTTTAGACCTTTGGTATTCTGAGACTATTTTTCTCTCCACGACCATGAGTGGATTTTTGCAGTGATCGTGGGTCTGCTGCATGAAGATGAACATTTATTATTTTTTATAATGACGTCAGCTGAAAAATTTTATTACGTGAATGAATCATATAATAAACTTGGGGGGCAAATGTTATCCCAAAAATTTGAAAAAATGACGTGGCAGTAAAATTGACACATGGCATGAGTTAGTGGGGTGATCTGGCTTAGTAATGGCCCAATACATCAGTTAAGGAATTGGACAGATACTCAAGCCAAATACACCCGACCGAAGAGAATATTTGGACTGGGGGTTGCTTGGCTCAGACCTCAGTTTAAAGACCCTAATAAATGAATTGGAGCCAAGTCCAAAAAGTTGAAGGGGAGGTTTGGATTTTGGTGCAAAGGATAAAAGCAATAGGTCCGATCGGACCTAAGCTTAGGGGACCTCTTGTTAAGTTTGGCTCGAGTGTGTTCAAAGGGTGACCAAGGCTCAAGTTTTACTCAAGGGGAAAGCCCCATAATGGCCGATCGGGTATGATGTGGAAGAGGTACACTTGGGCTTGAATGAGGTGAGGAGGAAAAGTATACCTCGGACCACTTTGGTCCGAGGAGAAGATGTTGGAGTCCGATCGGGCTTTGATTGAAAAGGAGAGGCTCGGACCATTTTGGTCCAAGGAGAAAGGTCCAAGGTCCGATCGGACCTTGGTTGAACAAAGGAGGCTTGGACCATTCTGGTCCGAGGAGAAGAGGACTATGTCCGATCGGACATACTCATAGGAGATACCTTGGACCATTTTGGTCCAAGGAGATGTAAATGGTGGCTCGGACCACCTTGGTCCGAGGAGAAAGGTCCAAGGTCCGATCGGACCTTGGTTGAACGAAGAAGGCTCGAACCATTTAGGTCCGAGGAGAGGGGCATTATTCCCGATCGAACAAGGTGCCTGTGGGATTTCCTTGAACCATCTTGCTCCGAGGAGATGGCAAGGAGAGATGGCTCGGACCATCTTGGTCCGAGGAGGAAAGTGCAAGGTCCGATCGAACCTTGACTAGAGGAGCCAAAGAGGGTGGTTTGAACCACCTTAAGCCAAAGAAGAAGGCCATTGTGTCCGATCGGACACAATGAAGGGAAATGCCTCGAATTTGCCCGAAGTAAGAAGCAAAGTAAGTACCCTCGGACCACCTTGGTTCGAGGAGAGCTAAATGTACATGACCTTGGGTCCGAGGAGAGCCATGCACATACCACCTTTGACCTACGAAAATCTTGAAGAGTAGTCAACATGCATGAGAGACTACGTCAAACTGCCCAAAACTACTTCAGTGAGAATTGGTCTGAGCGTCCGGGAATCTCTCAATCCTCACTCAAATTTAGGGATCAGTTGTATTTCAAACATTTATTTTGTAATATAAATATTAGGTAAATAATGAAATATCCCGATCTAAAGGGGATATCAGTTGAGAATCCCAGGTCTATAAATAGAGAGTTGGGAGGATCGTAAAAGGACTTTTGGCAAAATCAAGAATTAACCTGTGTTCTAGAGAGAGAAAGTGTTTTCCCTGAGAGAACCCCTTTTTGTATTCTGGAATATTTTACACTGAAGAAACTCAGTTGACACGGTTCATCTGATCTTGAGTGTGAATACATAATAAAATCTCTAAGTGGATTAGGCTATTACCGATCATCGGGGCTGAACCACTATAAAATCTCGTGTTATTTACTTTCATTGATAAAAAACTGTCTGTTGTCATTTATAATTCTCTTGAAGGCTTGTCGTAGTTGACGTTCTTACGTCGTTGGCTAAATTCACAGTCAACAATTACCTTTGGTAATGGTATGAAAGGAAAAGTTATTGGAAAAGGTACCCTAAATCTTCAAGGGCCACCTAAATTAAAAAATATGCTACTTGATGAAAAATCGAAAGCTAATTTGCTTAGCATCAATCAAATTTGTGATTAAGGATTTACTGTTAATTTCTCTTATGATGATTGTTGTGTTATTGATCATAATGGAAATTGTGTACTAAAATGGGTTAGATCAATTGGCAATTGCTATACTCTTTTGTCAATCCTTAACATGTCATTTGACTGTGATCAATTCCACGGATCTGTGGCATAAAAAACTTGGCCATATCAACTTTAAACATCTGAAAAAGTTGTCAAATACAAAAAAAATTTGTGGATTGCCCATATTGGGAAATGAATCTACATGTAAATGTTAGCCTTGTCAATTAGGTAAACAATTGAAAATCACTCACAAAGGTATTTCTGATACAAATACCACCAAGGTTCTTGAATTACTCCAAATGGATCTTATGTGTTCAATTCAAGTGGAAACTTTGAATGGTAAGAGGTACATATTTGTTTGTGTAGTTGATTTCTCACGATTCACTTGGGTTGATTTCTTGAGAGAAAAATCTAATGCTTTTGGAGCGTTTAAAACCTTGTGTGTCAAACGAAAGGTTGAAAAAGATTGTAACATTGTTAGAATTCGTAGTGATCATGGAAAAGAATTTGAAAATGATGTTTATGATGAATTATATAAATCTTGTGGTATTTGTAACACCCCAAATTCGCTAATAAGGTTTAGGACCTTGATTAGCGTGACTGGAGGGCAATAAGTGAGTTGGCATGTTAATATATGAATTTAAATGAATATGTGATTAGAATGCATGTTTAGGTGGTATAAATATGCATGTGGACCCCGTTTGTGTGTTAGGGGTAAATTGGTAATTTTAGCCCGCTGAGGGCATAAATGTGATAATTGCATTATGTGATTTGTACCACGTGGGTGTGGTGATGTTAATGTGATGCACGTGCTGAGACGGTTCTAGGGAGCTAGTTAACTTAAAAGTCACAACGGGATTAAATACTCGACTCGGGAGGAGCTTAGGGGTATTTTGGGAATTTTGTAAATTTGAGAATTAGTGGATAATGGTTATTGATGATTGAGTAACTTCAGTAACCATTAGTAACTACTGAGAGTAACAAGTTCAGATGGGAAAATGGTAGAATTGTAAGAAAGGTGAAATGACAAAAATGCCTTTGAGGTTTAGTTAGGAAAGGATTTCTATGAGGGGTAAAGTGGTCATTTGGCAAAAGGGTAGATAAGCTTCAGCTGAAGGAAAAGAGGAACCACGTACAACACTTAGTCACATATTGTTTTATGCTGAAATTTGAAGAAAAAGCTAGAAGGAAAGGGAAACAAGAAGGAGAGCTGAAATTTGAAACCTAGGAGGAAATTTAAGGGGTTTGAGGCAACCAAAATCAAGTTTAAGCTAGGATTATTCAGAGGTAAGAGTTATGCTCTGTTCTTGTTTAAATTTAAGTTTGATTTTCAGAGATTAAGTGTGGGAATTTAAAGGAAATATGGCTGGTTTGGTTTGGAAAATTCAGTTTGGATAATCAAGGGGGAAGTAGCTTGAAGCTGGAATTAAGGGAGCTTAAGGTTGAATTCTCCACTTGAGGTAAGGATTCTGTGCAATTATGAGGTTTATTTCTGTTGTGGTTTAAGGAATTTGAAGCATGGTTTAGGTTTTTGTAGGCTTTGGTCTAAGTTTCTAACTTGCTGGTTTGAACTACTGAGATTTGGAATCAAAGTGTGATTTATGGAAGTGATTATGTGTTTATACTTGTGGATGGTGTTTATAGGTTGTTAGATTGTTTATTTGTGGTTTTAAATTGGTTTTGGGGTTTAGGTTGAATTGGGAGTGTTTTAGCTCGGGGAAAATGCAGGAGAAAACCCAGAAATCTGGGTTCGCATAGGGGCGCCGTGACCCTGTTCTTTGGTGCCGTGACGCAGGCTTGCATCAGGATCAGGGAATGCTTCTGGGCGCCGCGGCCCTAGGCTATTTTTGACAGTCAAATTTTGCATTTTTAGGGATTTTGCCCGGGGGCTCGGGGGATGGTTCCAATACATTGTTTTAGGGAATTAGAGGTCCCGAGAGTACAGGATTGGTTCTGGGAAGTGGTTTTGGGATTGGTTAGTATTAAAAGTGTTTTATATGTGTTGTGACTAGGATTTCGGAGAGGCTCGGGATAGAGGACCGTACTTATGACCTTGGTGCATCGGAAAGCTCGAGATACAGGTAAGAAAACTGTAACACCCGTAGAGCAGGGCATGGGCCCATAGTGTTGTTGCAGGGCACGACCCTAGATTGTTTTATTGTTAGGGTGTAGCTTCAAATGAGTTATTATATGTCTGATTATTGTTTGAGAATGCTATATGTGGTTATAGCAGAATGAACGACAAAGGAGCCGGGAACGGCGAAGGGCCGAGAGCGGCAGTGGGGCCAGGAGTATCACTTAGCACATGGAGTGCTTATGGTTAGGGTGAGACCCCAATGGGTACATGGGATATCCTTAAGGTGTGGACCGAGAACCCAGGCTTTGGTAACGCTTCTGGGACGGCATGGCCGTATATGTGTTTAAATCTTATAGACTATCTGTTTGTCTGTGGGTTATCTGACATAATGGATATATGTTATGCGTATGTTATGTGCTGTGTGAGTTTTCTTGCTGGGCTTCGGCTCACGGGTGCTCTGTGTTGCAGGTAAAGGCAAGGAGAAAGTCAACCAGCCATGAGTACGAAGAGCGTGGGGGCGGCGCGTACATGTTTGGCCTGCCCGACTGCTTTGGTTGGGGGCATTTTGAGAAATGGCTGTATTAAACTATGTTTTTGATAATTTGTCATCTATAAATCTATTTTGAATTGTAAATATTTTACAAACCTCATTTTGGGATCCCGAATGTTAAACTCTTGGAACTTTTAATGGAATGGAGTACTTTTAAAGATTACAGCCTTGACTTTTTGTTTAATCACACTTTTGTTCTAAAAACCTCGTTTAACGAGTTAATTGCACATTTTAAACTCACTTAGTAATGGCTCTAAGGTAGTAGGGCACTACAACTTGGTATCAGAGTGAGCCAAGGTTTATTGGTTCTAGAGATTGACCGAACATGTACGCTCGCTGCCATTGAAAATCTCGACTCAAGGTTGATTGGTATGGTTGATTAATATACTTGAATATGTGTTTGAATGCCTTGTTTGCCTTCTTAGTTTATAAAGAGCATGATGAATGAAATAACATATGCATGATGTCAGGGCAAGGCCCGTTGTGTGCTATATGCTATCTGTATGTTATTTGGATTGTTGATCTTGGTTTGTTGATGAGATTGAGAGGTGGAATTGGATCTTGTTATCATGCCTGATGAGCGGTGTCACTGATTGCAAGCATATAGTTGTAATGCCTCGCAATCATCTAGACTCCGCGGCAGTCGGGCCGCAGGACCCTCCATCTGCCCCACAGAACTGGCAACAGATATTAGCCGAAATGGAGGCTAGATTGCAGAGAACAGAGGAAGAACTTCGTCAGATGAGGCAACAGGCCCCTTCACAGGTCACAGGGTTACCAATTTAGCAGAATGTGGCGCCAGTGCCGGTTCAGCCTGTGATTGAGAACAGGTGGGAACCCTTGTACGAAAGATTCAGGAAGCAACAACCTCCTACCTTTGAGGGTGGATCGGACCCGCTGCGGGCAGAGCAGTGGATGAATATGATTTCCTTGATCTTAGACTTTATGAGGGTCGAAGGAACTGAAAGGGTGGCTTGTGCTAGCTACATGCTTAGAGAGGATGCCCGCATCTGGTGGGATGTAGTAAGTCAGCGGAGGAATGTTACAATTATGATATGGGAAGAATTTAAGAGTATCTTTAATGAGAAATACTACAGCATAGAAGTTCGAGCTGCGAAGGTTGATGATTTTATCAACCTGACTCAGAACAGGTTATCAGTTACGGAGTATGCCCTGAGATTTGACAGGCTGGCAAAGTTTGCGCCAGACTTAGTGCCGACGGATGCGGCCAAGAGAGATAGGTTTATACGGGGGTTGAATGTGATGATCGCCCATGATGTGAATATCACGTTGATTCCAGAGACTACTACTTATGCTCAAGTAGTGGATAAGGCCCTTACTACAGAGAGGGTTGAGGATCAGATATGGAAGGACAGTGTTGTTAGGCGCGATGCCAGGAGGACGGTACCTCCTTTTGTTGGGTCTAGTCGGGGCAGTGGCCCCAGCGAGCAGAAAAGAAGGGTTCCAGATTCATTTGTTCCTCCTAATTCTGATAGGAGGGTACGAGGTTCTATTGGTGGTCGTCAGGGTGGAGGTGACAACTGGAGGAGTGTTTTCCAGTGTGTCCTCGGTGCAGGCGACGACATCAGGGTGAGTGCCGAATCAGGACATGTTTTATCTGTGGGAGTGCCAACCATCTGAATAAAGACTGCCCACAAGCTAAGAAAGAAGAGCCAAAGCAGGGAGACAGTCTCACTCCCGCCAGGGTATTCGCTTTGACTCAGACTGAGGCGGAGGCTCGTCCCTCAGTTGTGACAGGTTAGATCTCTAGCGTTGGTTCTTTGTATACTGCATTGATTGATTCGGGGGCTACCCATTCATTTGTATCTGCTAGGGTGATAGACCAGCTTTGTAGATCTAGTATTGTGTATGTTAGGGGTTTTCAGACTTTGCTACCAACAGGGGAACTGGTAGTCTCTAGGAGATGGGTTAGAGCATTACCAGTAGAGATAGATGGTAGAGAATTGTTTGTTGATCTGGTTGAGTTAGACATGGATGACTTTGATATGATATTAGGGATGGATTGGTTAACGAGGTATGGAGCAACGATTGATTGCAAGCGGCATATGGTGACTTTTGAACCAGAAGGTGAGGTACCTTTTATGTTTGTGGGGACGGTGAATGGACCGCGAGTGCCTATGATCTTGGCACTGAAGGCTAGAGACCTGATGCAGGAAGGTTGCATAGGATTCCTAGCGAGTGTTGTAGATACCTCTAAGGTGGTGACAGTTGGACCAAATGAAACCAAATTGGTATGTGAGTTTCCAGACTTATTCCCAACGGATTTGCCGGGATTACCGCCACAGCGGGAGATCGAGTTTTTCATAGAGTTGGCGCCGGGGGCAGAGCTAGTGTCCAGGGCACCCTATAGAATGGCTCCGGCGGAGTTAAAAGAGTTGAAGATTCAGTTACAGGAGCTACTGGATTTGGGGTTCATTAGACCGAGTTTCTCACCATGGGGTGCTCCAGTGTTATTTGTTAAGAAGAAGGATGGGTCGCTTAGGATGTGCATTGATTACAGGGAGTTGAATAAGCTGACCATTAAGAATAAGTATCCACTGCCTAGGATTGATGATTTATTTGATCAACAACAGGCGAGTATGGTGTTTTCAAAGATCGATCTCCGGTCAGGCTATCATCAGTTGAGGATTAAGGAGGAGGACATACCAAAGACTGCTTTTCGGACAAGGTATGGGCATTATGAATTTCTGGTTATGTCCTTTGGATTAACCAATGCCCCGGTAGCTTTCATGGATATGATGAATAGAATTTTCAAGGACTACCTGGATAAGTTCGTGATTGTATTTATCGATGATATACTAGTGTACTCCCAGTCAGAGACAGAGCATGAGCATCATCTGCGCCTGGTTCTACAGCGATTGAGAGATAAGTTATATGCTAAGTTTAGCAACTGCAAGTTCTGGTTACCGCAAGTTACATTTCTGGGTCATATCGTTAGTAAGGAGGGGATACTAGTTGACCCAAGTAAGATAGAGGCAGTGAGAGATTGGCCTAGACCGAGCAGTGTTCTTGAGGTCAGAAGTTTTCTTGGGTTGGCAGGGTACTACCGGCGATTTGTAGAGGGGTTCTCCAGGATTGCTACTCCATTGACAGAGTTGACAAGAAAGAAAACCAAGTATATGTGGACAGATCGGTGTGAGAACAGCTTTAAGGAATTGAAGCGGCGATTGATTACTGCACCAGTGTTGAGCCTGCTGACAAACGATGAGAAGTTCGTGGTTTATTGTGACGCTTCTAGATAGGGTTTGGGTTGTGTGTTGATGCAAGCTGGGAAGGTAATAGCTTATGCATCAAGGCAGTTAAAGGAGTACGAGCAAAGATATCCCACGCATGATCTAGAGTTGGCTGCAATGGTATTCGCACTTAAGGTTTGGAGACATTACCTGTATGGTGAAAGGTGCGAGATATACACTGATCACGAGAGTTTAAAGTACTTCTTTACTCAGAAAGATCTCAACATGTGTCAAAGACGATGGTTGGAGTTGGTAAAGGATTACGATTGTGACATCTTATACCATCCTGGGAAGACTAATGTAGTGGCTGATGCATTGAGCCGGAAGGGCCCAGGACAGTTGTTTAGTTCGAGACAGGTATCAGACAGATTAGCTGAGGAGATGACCAAAGCAGGTATAGAGTTAGTGGTTGGTAGGTTAGCCAACATAACTCTTCAGTCAACGCTCCTTGAAAGGATTAAGGAAGCACAGGGAAGGGATCCCCAGTTAGTTGAACGTAGAGAGAATGTCCTAGCTGGAGCGATTAAGGACTTCTCTATCTCAGAGATGGGCTTATTGAAGTACAAGGGACGGATTTGTGTACCGATTGATCCAGATATTCTGCGAGAGATTCTGGATGAGTCTCATACCACTCCCTACTCTTTGTACCCAGGTACTACAGAGATGTACCAAGACATGAAAGTTTTGTATTGGTGGTCAGGCATGAAGAGGCATGTGGTGGACTATGTGACTAGGTGCTTAACTTGTCAGCAGATCAAGGCTGAACATCAAAGGCCAGCAGCGTTATTGCAACCTCTAGGGATTCTCGAGTGGAAATGGGAGGATATTACGATGGACTTTGTGGTTGGATTGCCGAAGACCGTGGGTCAGCATGATTCGGTGTGGGCGATTATAGACAGGTATACTAAGTTCGCTCACTTTTTACCTGTGAGGACAACTTATACTGTGGAGCAGTATGCTGAACTATATGTGAAGGAAATTTTCCGACTTCATGGGGCTCCGAGGTCGATAGTATCTGACAGGGACCCCACCTTCACCTCCAAGTTTTGGGGAAGCCTGCAGAAGGCAATGGGCACACAGTTACGGTTTAATACCGCTTATCATCCTCAAACGGATGGACAGTCTGAGAGGACGATTCAGATATTGGAGGATATGTTACGAGCCTGTGTGTTGGATTTTGGGGGATCTTGGAGTAAATATCTCTCATTGATTGAGTTCTCGTACAACAATAGTTACCAGGCGACTATCGGAGTGGCTCCATATGAGATGCTGTATGGGAGAAAGTGTAGATCACCGATACATTGGGATGAGACCGGTGAGAGAAGATATTTAGGTCCTGAGATGGTTCAGAGGACCAATGAGGCAATCGAGAAGATTAGAGCTCGTATGCTCGCCTCCCAGAGTCGCCAGAAGAGTTACTCAGATCTGAGACGCAAGAGGGTAGAGTTTTAAGTCGGCGATCATGTATTCCTTAGAGTTATGCCCCTGACAGGAGTGAAACAATTCGGTGTTCGGGGAAAGCTGAGTCCCAGGTTTGTTGGCCCCTTCGAGGTTCTAGAACGAGTTGGTGAGGTAGCTTACAGGTTAATGCCTCCAGCTCTATCAGGGGTTCATAATGTGTTCCACGTATCCATGCTCCGAAAATATGTATCAGATACTACTCATGTGTTGAGCTATGAGAATTTAGAGCTGGATCAGGATTTATCGTACGAGGAGAAGCCTGTTCAGATTCTCGACCGAAAAGACAAAGTCCTGAGAAGCAAGACCATCGCCTTGGTTAAAGTGTTGTGGAGGAACAGCAAGGTTGAAGAGGCGACGTGGGAACTTGAGTTTGACATGCGGGAGCGACATCCCGAGTTGTTCAGGTAATTTCGAGGACGAAATTCTTGTAAGGAGGGGATAATTGTAACACCCCAAATTCGCTAATAAGGTTTAGGACCTTGATTAGCGTGCCTAGAGGGCAATAAGTGAGTTGGCATGTTAATATATGAATTTAAATGAATATGTGATTAGAATGCATGTTTAGGTGGTATAAATATGCATGTGGACCCCGTTTGTGTGTTAGGGGTAAATTGGTAATTTTAGCCTGCTGAGGGCATAAATGTGATAATTGCATTATGTGATTTGTACCATGTGGGTGTGGTGATGTTAATGTGATGCACGTGCCGAGACGGTTCTAGGGAGCTAGTTAACTTAAAAGTCACAACGGGATTAAATACTCGGCTCAGGAGGAGCCTAAGGGTATTTTGGGAATTTTGTAAATTTGAGAATTAGTGGATAATAGTTATTGATGATTGAGTAACTTGAGTAACCATTAGTAACTACTGAGAGTAACAAGTTCAGATGGGAAAATGGTAGAATTGTAAGAAAGGTGAAATGACAAAAATGCCTTTGAGGTTTAGTTAGGAAAGGATTTCTATGAGGGGTAAAGTGGTCATTTGGCAAAAGGGTAGATAAGCTTCAGCTGAAGGAAAAGAGGAACCACGTACAACACTTAGTCACATATTGGTTTATGCTGAAATTTGAAGAAAAAGCTAGAAGGAGAGGGAAACAAGAAGGAGAGCTGAAATTTGAAACCTAGGAGGAAATTTAAGGGGTTTGAGGCAACCAAAATCAAGTTTAAGCTAGGATTATTCAGAGGTAAGAGTTATGCTCTGTTCTTGTTTAAATTTAAGTTTGATTTTCAGAGATTAAGTGTGGGAATTTAAAGGAAATATGGCTGGTTTGGTTTGGAAAATTCAATTTGGATAATCAAGGGGGAAGTAGCTTGAAGCTGGAATTAAGGGAGCTTAAGGTTGAATTCTCCACTTGAGGTAAGGATTCTGTGCAATTATGAGGTTTATTTCTATTGTGGTTTAAGGAATTTGAAGCATGGTTTAGGTTTTTGTAGGCTTTGGTCTAAGTTTTTAACTTGCTGGTTTGAACTATTGAGATTTGGAATCAAAGTGTGATTTATGGAAGTGATTATGTGTTTATACTTGTGGATGGTGTTTGTAGGTTGTTAGATTGTTTATTTGTGGTTTTAAATTGGTTTTGGGGTTTAGGTATGTGTTTAGGTTGAATTGGGAGTGTTTTGGCTCGAGGAAAATGCAGGAGAAAACCCAGAAATCTGGGTTCGCGTAGGGGCGCCGCTGCCCTGTTCTTTGGTGCCACGGCGCAGGCTTGCATCAGGATCAGGGAATGCTTCTGGGCGCCGCGGCCCTTGATGAAAGTGCCGCGGCCCTAGGCTATTTTTTACAGTCAAATTTTTCATTTTTAGGGCTTTTGCCCAGGGGCTCGGGGGATGGTTCCAATACATTGTTTTAGGGAATTAGAGGTCCCGATAGTACGGGATTGGTTCCAGGAAGTGGTTTTGGGATTGGTTAGTATTAAAAGTGTTTTATATGTGTTGTGACTAGGATTTCGGAGAGGCTCGGGATAGAGGACCGTACTTGTGACCTTGGTGCATCGGAAAGCTCGAGATACAGGTAAGAAAACTGTAACACCCGTAGAGCAGGGCATGGGCGCATAGTGTTGTTGCAGGGCACGACCCTAGATTGTTTTATTGTTTGAGAATGCTATATGTGGTTATAGCAAAATGAATGGCAAAGGAGCCGGGAACGGCGAAGGCCGAGAACAGCAGTGGGGCCAAGAGTATCACTTAGCACATGGAGTGCTTATGGTTAGGGTGAGACCCCAATGGGTACATGGGATATCCTTACAGTGTGGACCGAGAACCCAGGCTTTGGTAACGCTTCTGGGATGACATGGCCGTATATGTGTTTAAATCTTATAGACTATCTGTTTGTCTGTGGGTTATCTGACATAATGGATATATGTTATGCGTATGTTATGTGCTGTGTGAGTTTTCTTGCTGGGCTTTGGCTCACGGGTGCTCTGTGTTGCAGGTAAAGGCAAGGAGAAAGTCAACCTGCCATGAGTACGGAGAGCGTGGGGGCAGCGCGTACATGTTTGGCCTGCCCGACTGCTTTGGTTGGGGGCATTTTGAGAAATGGCTGTATTAAACTATGTTTTTGATAATTTGTCATTTATAAATCTATTTTGAATTGTAAATATTTTACAAACCTCATTTTGGGATCCCGAATGTTAAACTCTTGGAACTTTTAATGGAATGGAGTACTTTTAAAGATTACAGCCTTGACTTTCTGTTTAATCACACTTTTGTTCTAAGAACCTCGTTTAACGAGTTAATTGCACATTTTAAACTCACTTAGTAACGACTCTAAGGTAGTAGGGCGCTACAGTATTTCTCATGAATTTTCAGCTCTCAAAACTCCTGAACAAAATGGAGTTGTCGAGAGGAAAAATCAGACCGTGCAAAAAATGGCCAGAGCAGTGTTAAATAGCAAAACGCTGTCTAAAAGACTTTGGGAGGAAGCTATTAACACATCTTGCTATATCATAAACAGGCGGGCCTAGCGCATCCAAAACTTCCTATGAAATTTGGAAAGGGAAGCGACCAAGGGTATGTTACTTCCATGTTTTTGGTGCATTGTGTTACATTTTGCGTGATCAGAAAATATCGATAAATTTGACACTAAAAGATATGTGGCATTTTTCTTGGTTATTCCTTGAAAAGTAGAGCTTATCGTGTTTATAACATGAGAACTCAAACTGTCATGGAATCTGCTAATGTTGTTGTTGATGATGAAAAAGATTTTCCAGAGTTTTCGGTAGAGCTGAAAATTGACAGATTCATTGAAAATGTGATTGATGATTCAAGTGGTTAACATGATGTCTCAACACACAACTCGGATGAGACAAAATCGGAGTCTAATGAATCAGCTAAAGTAACTGATGAAACTGTATCTTCTAATAATAAGACTATAGACTCAGTTATTATCTCAAAATCTATTCAAAAAGAACCCTCAACTAGAGTAAAGAAGAATCATCCATCAGACCTTATTTTGGGAAACTTGGATGACAGCATGGTCACAAGGAGAAGGTACGTAAATCTTGTTCAATTTGCTTGTTTTACTTCTTCTCTTGAACCAAAAAATATCAAGGAAGCCTTGACAGATGAATCTTGGATCAAGGCAATGCAAGAAGAGCTTGGCAATTCTCAAGAAATGATGTGTGGACCCTTGTGCCAAGACTTGATCATGTGAATGTGATTGGAACAAAATGGATTTTTATGAATTTGGCACCATTGTCAGAAACAAAGCTAGATTAGTGGCACAAGGGTACACTCAAGTCGGAAGGATTGACTTTGATGAAACATTCGCTCCAATTGCTAGTCTTGAATCTATTAGGTTGTTAGTAGCAATTGCTTGCTTCATGAAATTCAAATTACACCAACTGGATATTAAGTCTGCATTACTAAATGGTATTTTGAATGAAGAAGCCTTTGTTTAACAACCTAAGGGTTTCGAAGATCCTCATTTTCCAAACCATGTGTTCAAATTAAAAAAAAGGTTATCTATGGCTTGAAACAAGCCCCACGAGCATGGTATGAAAGATTAACTCAATTTTTAGTTAACCAGAGTTACCACAGAGGAGGTGTAGATAAAACTTTGTTCATAAAAAGGGTTGGAAAAGATATAATCATTGCTCAAATATAGGTTGATGATTTTTTTTTTGGTTCTACATCTAACTTTGAAGTGCAGAAATTCGTTCAACAAATAAAGGAGTTTGAGATGAGCATGGTAGTTGAGTTAACCTATTTTTTAGGTTTGTAGGTCAAACAGTCAGAAGAAGGGACATTTATCTTTCAAAGTAAATATGCCAAAAATCTTTTTAAGAAGCTTGGTCTTGATTCTGCGAAATTCACCAAAACACCAATGGCCACAAATATCAAATTGATGAAGGATGATCAAGGAGTCAAAGCAAATCCCACATTATACAGAAGTATGATTGGGAGTCTTGTCTATCTCACAGCAAGTGGCCTAAAATTTGCTACAGTTTGGGGGTTTGTGAAAGGTACCAAGGAAATCCAATGGAGTCTCATGTGGCAGTTGTAAAAAGAATAATTAGCTATGTGCAGAGTACACTAGAATATGGGATTCGGTACTCTAAGGAAACTAATCCTAACTTGGTGTATTTTAGTGATGCTGATTGGGCAGGTAACACTGATGATATGATAGAAAAAGCAGAGATGATGTTTTTATTTGGACAACAACTTAGTGTCCTGGCTGGGCAAAAAGAAAAATTCTATTTCACTTTCCACTCTGAAGTAGAATACATTGTTGCAGGAAGTTGTTGTGCCCAACTATTGTGGATGAAACAGATATTGGTTGACTATGGCTTTAAAATAGAAACTTTAACCATATACTGTGATAATACTAGTGCAATAAACATATCAAAAAACCATGTTCAACACTTACGCACAAAACACATTGATATAAGACACCATTTCATTGGAGATCTAGTTGAAAATAAAACACTAGTGTTAGAATATGTTGAGATAGAAAAACAGATTGCTGATATATTCACAAAAGCTCTTGACTCGGTTTGGTTTGATTCCCTCAGGAAATCCTTGGGGGTTTGTGCTCTTTAAATTCACTTGTCATTGTTGCTGCTTCATTACCTACGTGATTCTTGATCTATTTTTGAAATTTTTTGTTAACCATCAATCAATGAATAGTTTTCATAAAAGGAGAATTTATTATTTTGATTTGTGTTGTTGCAAAATCTCCAGCTTGGAATAAATTTGGAATCCTCCTCAGTATATTTGGATGAATTAATATGGGTAAAAATGAGAATTTGATTTTAATTAAGTTTCTTTTATCAAGTTTCATTCTGGAATATAGCTATCTACATTGATGTGTGAAAGTCAGCTTTGAGTAAGTTAGAACCATGTAACAGAGAATTATGTGGAGGATACACTACCATTGAAAATGGCTACCATCAGTGTAGTGTGATAGTGTCCATAATGGATACAAAAATGAAAAAGGTTGCAATTGCCAAAAAGGGTAATGATCCTCAGAAAAAGGTGAATTCAAGAAAATGCCACAAAAGAACAATGTGTTTTTGCTTTCATTGCACACACTAATGCCTAATAAATAAAACAAATAATTTTTTATGTAAGTCTCATACCCATATTGATTTTTTCTAATATACTATGTGACTGATCCTGATTATTCTGATCCTGATTTTGTGCCATCACAATGATAGGTTGATTTAATAATTTATTCTCCCATTTGAAAATATTTCTTTGATTTTTTGTTAACATATATTTTTTTTTTTTACAAACAGATCTTGATTTTCCATTAATCAAGTGATACATGGCAGCTACATTTTTTTCTCTCTTTAAACAAAAAATATAAATAAATAAATAAGGGAATTTTTCTCATGAATTGTATCTTAGCATTTCTTGTGATCTATCTCAATACTGTTTTTAATGGGTGCTTTATTGTCCTGATTTCTCTAATTAATTGGGTATTCTTGGTCAATAGTGAGTGCTTGTTTAAAAAGGAAAGTGGATTTTTTGTTTTAGGATTACTGATGAAAGTTTTGGTCCCATTTTCTTTAGTTTCCATTTTTAACACACTTCATCATCCATAAAATCCCACTTTGTTTGGCTTGTTTCTCTCACCCGTGCTCCTCCTCTTCCAAATTCACTTTTCTTTCTCAGAAAAATGGCTCGCACCAAACACTCTAATCCTTCCAAAGCCAAGAAATTGAACAAAGAGTATCCACCCAAGAACCCCACTGACTCCCCATCCACCTTCATGCCTCTGACGTCTCCTCTGACCACTCATCGCAAAACTCTAGCACGAAAGTCCACTTTCCCTGTGAGCTCCAGAAAACCTCTTGAGATTTCACTTGTCTCTCCTTTGTCTAAGAAAGTCTCAGTATCGTTCTCTGCAGCATCGCACCCTCCACGTCTATGAGCCCTAAATCGCACTCTAGAAAATCAGTTGATGAGGGTGCCAAATCAACTGATCCTCCTGGTTCGAAAAGAAAGAAAGTCCTAGCCTACAAAAAGGCCTATGTGAAAAAGGCATGAATGGTTGGATCGTCCAAATTGAAGCCTTCTCTATTCAAAGAGGTGAAATCACCCTCTCATGAGGAATCTGAAAAGGAAAAAAAATCTCAAGCACTGAGATAGAGGATGTGTTTCCTTCGAACACTCCTATGGCAGACTATGAACCTATCTCAAAGGGTGAATCTGGTCAATCGAAGGAAGTGTCTGATCCTTCAGAAGTTGAGTCTGAAGAAGATTCTAGTGAGAAATCGAAGGAGAAATCCTCAGCTTCTGATAAGGATTCTACTATTCCTACAGACTCCTCTCTTGATGCTACAAAGGTTAATGAAGAGCAAGATTTTTGTGTTTCCAACCCCCTCAGCAACAAAGGTACCACCGAAAACTTCAAAATCTGGTGTTACTTTCAAACCTTACTCTCATCTGTTTTGCTATAATGACAATGAACATGATATGCCTCTTTATGCTCGCAAGTTTATTTGCGAAAAAGAACTATGATATGGCATATCATAGGTGCTTTGGAGTTGTGGGTTGGTTACAAGAGAGGGTTTGGGTTGATTCCTTGCAAGGATTTTCTGGTTATGTGGATCAGATAGTCAAGGAATTTTATGCAAGTTTTACCAATGATTTTTTGAAATCAAGTTCTCCATTGCTTGGAAAAGTGTATGTCTGGGGCCATCTTTTCTCTTTCACTACTGTTGACATAGTAGCTGCTTTGCAACTCCCCATGGAGTGGACTCTAAAGATTTTTATGTAGATAAAGATGTCATTTTGTCTGAGATAGTAGGGCAGAAAGTTACTTGGAACCTAAGAACTGCCATCTCGATAAGCAATCTCACTCACCAATATTCTATTTTAATGAGGTTTGCTCTTTCCAATTGGTTACCTTCTTCTAATCCTGCTATTGTCTCCCAAGACCTTGTTGTGTTTCTATTTAAGATTGGAACAGGTGTACCAGTGGATCTTGCTTCTCTTATCATAGAGTAAATTATCTCTTTTAGGAGGGGTAAAAAGAAAGGATTTAATTTGATCTTCCCCCAATTGATATACAAAGTGTTAGGATTAATGCCCTAAAAACATGTAAAGACATTTTATTAGTTTTAAATAAAAGTACAATTTTATTATATTTGAATGTTATAATTATTGTTTATATTAATTATATAATAATATCAAGAAAATTTCCTATTCATTCATGAGAATATGATCTTGTATTAGTACAAGAGAATTAAGATCATATTTAATGAATAAAATAGTCAGTAACATATTAAAGTAAGGAATCTTTAATGAATGGTTACTAGTACAATTTGCTAAGCATACAAGATGCAAGTAATCTAGATTCAGATTATTGATGTGGATAGACATCTTAGTAAGGTGATGTATATGATAGAGATTAAATATGATAGGACCGATGAGAATTAATTTTCTTTATAAACTTGGCGTTTGACGTAAAGATTTAATTCTTATCATAATAGATTATCATTTGTAGCTCACTCTAGATCCTGAGTATTCATGAACTCCTATTTATGTTTATTGGATCTTTTGATTCACTCGTTAAGGTCTCTTAGAATAATGAGGCTAATGACTTTTGTTTTGGAGATTCAATATCATGGATGGTTGGGAACATGAATTACAATAATGGAACCCATGCTTTCCCAATGGATCGAATATTGGTTCCCTTAAGGGTTGATTCTGGAGCTGAATAGTTATTGAGCTCAAATCTATAATTAGATTATAGATTAATTATTTGCCAGTGAATTAATGGTACTTCAGGATCAAGAAGTAATTAGAAGGGTAAAACGATAATTTTGACCAACTCTAATTAACAAACCAATAATGGAGGACACAACTACATATATTGATTATATCAATGGACTACTAGAGAAGACTCTGTAAATATAATTCTATAGATACTTATAATGCAATTCCATATTTATAGTGGAGTAATCATGGAATTAATAAATACGATTATTATATTAAAGAGTTTAATTAATAATTTGGTTTTTTGGAGCTTCGTATTATATGTCCATGATCCCCAAATCACCTCTGTCTTACACTGTCAAGGGTAAGGATGCCAAAAGTGTAACGTCCTGCGTTTTCGGGTACCTTTAAACGACTCGGTTCGGGATTTTTCCCCGAGTTAAGAATATTATTTTAAATAATATTATATTTGTTTGGAAATTATTCTGTGAGTTATTGCTAGCCAAAATATGAATTTTGTGATTTAAAAGTTAAGATAAGACTTTCGGTCTTGGACCGACACGAAAACCCTGATCGGGTAAAATTCTCAGAAAATAAAATTAAAAACTATGCAAAATATATTTTGGCCATAAAATACATTCAGAAAAATTAAAGTTTGGTCAAAAATAATAAACCTAAGGGAAAATGGAAAGTTTAGGGCATTTTGTGTTAAATGCTTAATTTTACCGAAATGGGGAATTTTATTCCGTGAATGGACCTTAGGTTAAATTTTATTGTGTGATTAATTAAATTAAATGTGAGAGACATTTAATTTAATTATTATGTGTTAAGTTTTGTGTTTAAAACTTAATAGGAGTGAAAAAGGTTATAGGAAGTCAAATTATTTATTAACCATTATATAAAAAAAAAAAATAAGATCACATATATAATATTTGTGGTGGCCGGCCATGTGAAGAATTAAATGGGGATGACAAAATTTTAATTGAGTTTAATCCCATTTTAAATATTAGGGATAATGTGATATATTTTAGAGTTGTATAAACTCTTCTAACCTTCCCCCCACCCCCCCCCCCCCCCCAAAAAAAAAAAAAAAAAAAAAACCAACCACTCTCTTTCACTATCATCTTTTTTTAAATTCTCTCAAGTTTTCTCTCCATCTTCAACCTCAAGAACACTAAGGAGGCTTGGAAGCATTTAAGCTTTGGTCTAAAAAGAGTTTTCCCTAAGGTAAAGTTTTAATAAACTAGACTTTTGTAAAGTTTTAACCATAGATTTTTAAATAGTTAATAATCTATGTTGTTGGGGGGAGTTGGTTAAGGTTTTGAAAGGTTTTTGAAGGAGCCAAAGCTAATAGGAAGACCCAAACCTTAAGCAAGAACAACAAGAGGTAAAAAGTTTACTTTTATGGTTGTTATTGTATGGTTTTTAGTTTTAACCATTATTTTGTATAGTTAATGCTTAAAGTTTCTTATTGGTGATGTAATAAGGTTATGGTGGTTGTTTTATAATTTTTATGATGCTTGTGTGTTGATTTTTGAAAATAGGGACCAAAACCCCCAAGGGTTTTGTAGGAAACCCTAAAACAAAATACATTTTTTGAGCTGTGACTTCCAAGGGGTCAAGCATCCACTGTATATTTATTTTGTAAAAATTAATTGTATTGTGATTTTTTTGAGATTGAGTACATAAAATTGAGCTTTTGAAACACTAAAAAATGTTTACAAATGAGTGAGTTATGCTATTTCAAAATTTAGGTAAAAAACTGTTTTTTCGTATTCTTAATTTCGGGACCAAGTTTGGACAGTCACTGTATAGGGAAAATGAACCCAGTTTTTTCTAAAATTTGGTGGACATATTATTTGCATAACCTAGTATTCCATTATAAAATTTGGTAAGAAAATAATGAACTTTTTGAAAGTTATTAAGTGTCAAAGTTTGGAAAAAAAAATAAGGACTTGAAAATAAGGTCATTTTTACCTCATTGTTGGAAAATAATTTCACCAATAAAAAATGCTTATTTTGACCTAAGATTTTAAAAAGTCCTAAATGGCATACCAAAAATAAAATTGGGAAATTTTGGTAACAATTGGGTAAGTAAATTTAAAGTTATGAACTAACAAAGTATGTAGTTAAAAATCTGAAGAAAAAAAAAATAGGTTTTTCACACTTAGTGTAAAAAAAATGAGATTTTGGAAGTTAAGGTAAAAAGTAAATTTTTTCTTATTGTAAGATATAAACTTGGTAAGTCTTGAAAACATATTTTGACTAAAATTACCACTTTGAGTTTAGTGTGAATTATTTTTATTAAAGAATTTTTATTCTTTTTAAAAAATAAAAGAATTTACTTATTAATAAGTTAATAAATTAAAAGAAGGTTTAAAACCCTATATTTTGAGAAAATGATAAGTGAATTATTTTTCTAGTATGTAAACTTGATTAATTGATTTTGAAAAATTAACTAGTCAAGATGAGAAATTTTTAACGGTTTTCCTAATTAAGAGAAATTAGGCAATTTTCTTAAAACAGTTTTTAGAGATTAAAACCTTAAGAAAAATAAAAGGAAAATTAAGAACTTAATTTCTTTAAAAAATAATTAAGGAATTTAATTAGTATTTTCTGGATATAATACCGGCTAAAATCTTCCATATATTTAACTGACTTGTTGAAAGTACGAGTTAATAGCGATGCATTTAAAGAATAAGATTCTTAGCAGACTGTGGGAAAATACTATTGTGATACCCGAGCCTAGGTATCGAGACCCTAGGATAGGTCTCCCCGAGACTTAGGTTTAGTCTCAAATGTTTTTGTATGAATTTCCTTAATGGATTTAAAACCAAATAAGGATCATTAATCCTTACAAATGATGTTTATTAAAATGACCAAACTGCCCAAAATAATAATAATGAATTATGAGTGTCATAATTAATCCGATTATACTGTATGGATAACTACAGTATTGGCTAGCGTAACTAGACTGAACATTGGAGGGTGAAATCCTGCTGAATTCTAAGGACTCCAAGTAAGTCAACTTATATTGTGTGGCTGCAACATGAAATGACTATTGTATTGTATGTTAGTATAGGGACACATGCACATATACATTGTCCTAGAAAGTTGCTTAGAGACGTTAGTCTAGTGGGTGCTGATTTAGAAAATATGAACGGTAGATATCCGTCATATCCTAGACGGCTGATCCTCGTCACACTGCTTGATTTTATTATGTCCGGCTCATTACCGTGACAAGTGGCCAAGAGGTGAGGATTGTTGGTTAAACATAGGGGCGCCAAAATAAATGGGACCTAGGGGCCCTCATGCTTACTTAATCAGTGAACGGTTAGAACCCGAGCAAGTGCTCTGATAAGTTATTCCCGGATAGCAGCCGTGAATATTGGTCATTCAGTGAGAGTGCCTAGAGATACTAGGGGTTGCCAAGTTTGAGTGAGGCTGAACACCCTAGGGGTAACTGCTCACCAGCACCACTGATTAACATAGAAGTCTCTGTAAAACCGTGTAAATTCGATTACACTCTTGGATATGTAGTGATGCCCTAGGTAACTTGATTGTTACCCTTGTGAGGGATTTACTCTTGGATAAGTAGCGATGCACTAGGTAACACGATGGTTACCCTTGATGGGGATATTTATTGGCAAGATCTTAGTGTTGAGACTCGGTTCTCTCTTATAGATTAGCATTTATGCTGGAGGGCGTGTTATGCCTGAATTGTTGGAAATTTTCGAGCGTTGGTCTCGAATTATATTGTGATATATTATATCTGCTTGCTCTAGGATTTTCTGAGTGCAGTTGTAACGACCCAAATTTACTAATAAGGCTTAAGGGCCTTGATTAGTGTGTCGGGAAGGCATAACTGGATTATATGTGATTTAGTGATTAAACGCATGTTATATGACTATTTGAGTATCTGTGATGCATGACTATGTGTATTAGTATGCATGTAGGTCCTGATTAGGTTAGAAGGGCATAATCGTAATTTTGGTCCGTTGAGGGCATAATTGTATATATATATGTGATAAACTGTCAAGACCACATTATTATGTGGATATATTTGTAATATGTGACTCGAGACGATCCCAGTGAGCGGTTCAGCGAAAAAGTCACGGCGGGGATTTATACCTGGCTCGGGGCGAGCCTGGGGGTATTTCTAGGAATCTAGAGAATATATTGGAGTCTATTTTGACATTGAGTAATATAATTGGTGATTAGTTAAGTGTCGGGAAGTAAGTGGTAAATATTAGAGACACTCGAGGAATTAGCGGGAATTGGGTGAAATGACAAAAATGCCCCTAGGTGGATTAAAAGGCTTAGGAATTATGGGAGGGTATTGTGGTCATTTGGCTTATAAGGGATAAATGTTATTAGGCTTTATACTTAGTGGATTGTGTAGAAAGGGCTGGAATTCTGAAGCAAAGAAAGGAAAGAAAAGAAAGAAGAGAAGGAAAAAGGGAAAGAAAAACAGGGCAATCTCTAAGGTCGGTTTGGGACTTCCTCACCATTTTCTTCTGGAGGTTTGAGGCTAGAATCCAAAGGAGCTTAAGGCTGAGATTGTATGCCTGAGGTCTTGATCAGGTTGGGGAAACTAGCTGAGGTTGTTCATCAGTTGAGGTAAGACTTTAAGGTTAATATTTCAGTTCCTGGTTTTCGTGTTGGGCTGGTTTTTCTAAGCAAAGTTCTGTGGGAATCCTAGGGAGTTGAGGCTGAAGATTTGAGGAGGAGAAGGATGAGCAAGAGTGGGAGACAACCTAGGCTAAGCTCATCCATCAGAGGTAAGGAACTTTAGTTTTAAGCTTTGTGATTTATGTGGTTTTGCTGAGTTTCTAAGCTTTAGGTCCAGCTATGGTGAATTCTTTGATTAGGGTGCATGTGATTGAATTATGTGTGGTTAGGATGTTTGGTATGAGTGGAGGATGTTGGTAGGCTTGTTTTTAAGTTTAGTAGAAGTTTGGAAGAGTTTTGGTAAGGTTTGGCTCGGGAAAATTCGAAGGAGAAAATGTTGTGCGGGGCTGTGCTGTGACTAGTGCTACAGTGCTAGTCACTGGGCGCTGTAGCGCTAGGCCCTGAAGTTCTTGAGCCTTTTTTCTCTGTTTTTAGCACTGTAGCGCTCTCCTTAGAGCACTGTAGCGCTACCCTGTTTCCAGAAAGGGGTTTTTGGGTTATTTTCAAGGGTTTTTGCCCGGGGGTTCGAGGTTCGATTCCACCACCCCGTTTGGTGGAATTGGGGCTTCTTGAGGGCTCGGGATTGGTCTCGAGGTTAGGTTTTGGACTTGAGGTTTGGTGATGATTGTGATCTATGGCTGTGACTAGGTGTACGCTAGGGCTCAAGAGGGATCGTGCTTAAGGATCAAATCGAACAAAGCTAGCAAATCTAAAGGTAAGAAAACTGCACCCGGTTATGTGTTTGTGATGGGACTAAGTGCTCTCGATATCTGTATAATGTCATATATGGTATTACGCCATGGGACATGTGATAAACGGCCTAAGGGTGTCGTAAACCATACTTGGTATTACGCACAAGGCGCGGCTCGGCCACTGGTAGCCGAGGAAAACTTAATATTCACTGAGCTCGGTTTAAGCGGGTCGGAGTCAGTGGAATAAATAGAGGGTGCGGCCTAAGAGCATTAACCCTAGTTATCATATGTGGATTGATTGTTGATATGAAGTGATATACTTGGTATGCTGAATACTTGATTAACATGAATGCTTAAACTGTTGAGTACATGCTTATGCGGTATGAGTTATCTGATTGTCTGTTGAATGATTGTGCTCTGTTGTTGTGTTTCCTTGCTGGGCCTTGGCTCACGGGTGCTACGTGGTGCAGGTAAAGGCGAAGGCAAGTTGGACCAATCCTGAGATGGAGAGCTGTGGGGCTGAATGTACATAGTCAGTTGTTCGGCCGCCTTGGCCGAGGAGTGGAACAGGACGAGAAATGCTTAACTGTCTGTTTTGCCTTAAAGTGGCTAATCACTGTATTTAAATCTTGAATCTTTTGTAAACAGTCTTTAACTTATTACTTTTGGGATCCCGTGTAAAAAGAAAATATTTATTTATAAGAAATGCAGCTTTTGAGACCAAAATCTTTTAACCCTAGTTCAGCTATAGTTTCAGTAACACGTTTTGAATTAAATGACTTGATTAGCAAGTCTTGCACCCTTATAAACACACAGTGTAACGGTCTTGGCTAGCCAGGGCATTACAGCAGGGATATATATTTTTTGATAAGATATAGTTGTGATATAATATATCTGCTTGTTCTGGGATTTTCTGAGTGCATGAATTTATCTGTTTATATGAAATAATTTGTCATTGGTTATCAGGCATGATCATAAGTTTTCCAGGACGCTTTTGCATTCTTGAAATTGATTGTGTAGGGTCTGGATGGATCCGGAACCCTAATTCTCTGCATGCTTTTGTTTTAAGATTTAACTTACCAAGCGTTTTCGCTTACCTAGTTGTTTCTTGTTGATGGTAAGAACAAGGGCAAGGCAGAGCAGTGAGCGGTGGAGTCTACCTTGCCAATGTACATGTGGACCGACCTTTTGGGAAGTCGTTTTATTTTTAGAAATGTTGTGTAATTTTCCTAAACTAGGCTCACTCTACTCTTTATAAAATATGTTTGTAATTAGATGTTAAGTATGGCCATACGACTTTTTAAAAAAGTTTTTTTTTATACGGGTTTTTGAGACATTTTGTTAAATAAAAACATTTATATTTCTGCATTATTGAGTCTTGAAAATTCGGGTCGTTACAAAAAGAAATATTTTTAAAGAGAAATGACTAAATTGCAAAGGAATTAATTTTTCAAGGCAAGGAAATAATTCTGTGATAATTATGGGTAATTGATTAATTGTGAATTAATTAATTATTTTACTATAAAGATTTTATTTTGAAAAACTATTGGTTAAAATTAATATTAATCTTGTTTGGATTAATAAAGAGAGAGAATAATAATTATCTTATTTATAATATGATATTTATTTATTTAATTTATAACTGATATTTTAAGATAAAATTAATTTTGAATTAACTGATATTTATGTTGGGATAAATATATTGTCTTATAGATTGATTAAACAAACAAATGAGAAAATCAGAGAAACCTAATAGAGGCTTGGGCGACACACACTGTATTATACAGTGTGTGGCGCCTAGCATCAAGGATTTAATCCTTGGGATTTGAATTTTGAATTTCAAACAATTTTATTTAATCAGTTATTCAATTATTCTTTTTAAATATGATTTAAATAAATAATTAAATAAAAATATCTAATCAGTTTTAATTTGAATTATATTTTAAGTAAATAAAGATTATTTAATTAGATTAAACATCTTTATAAGTCTGATAGTACGTGACTTTCAGAATAAGACTTCATTATTATTTTGAAAAATAAAAAAGATAGATTATCTCTCTAAAGCGATAGTTTTCTCTAAACCTGGAAACTATTCTAAACCTTCTCTCTGTAAAAAAATCTCTAGATCTCATGTGTTGAGTACATCTAGGGAGTCACATAAATCAACGTTTTGAATCCTACGTGCCCACACACATCCTTGTGTGTTTGAGGATTGGTCTGGAAGATCAGGGTGTGAGATCTCATAACACTGGATAGAAAGGTCGTTGATTTATACAAAAAGACTGAAGGACACTTGATAGACTACAAGAGGTAATCTCTGATCTATTTGTATGTGATTTTATATTTATATATGTGTATGATCCTGGCTGGTATTAATATTTATTAAAATGAGTCATTATATTCCGCTACGTACCTTTGATTTGATCATTTAATACCAACAATTGGTACCAGAGCAGTCTATACATATATATATATTAAATGTTGTGTGGGTTTCTTGCATTTGTTATACGTATGTTGATATGTATATTGAATGGATGGATGTATTTTTTTAATGTATGGTTGAATGATGGATCGTTAATTATATGTGCTATTGGGTTAGGAATTTTATTATTTTTCTAGATCTTATGTAAGCCACAAAGGGCATAGGATTTTTGTAAATTTCTATTTATGAAATATGTATTGTAAAAATCTATACACAAGTGGAGAAGGACTCGAGCCACCAGCCATGGCAGCAGCCCGAGCCCTCTTGGCCACCTGTGCACCCATGCTTGGCCTCGTGCCTGCCTGCACGTGCCCTGCGCAACCGAGCCGAGCCCCTACTGCCTGCCTACGTCTGGGCACCTCTGCCTAGCTCCCTGTGCGCCACTGTGTGCCGCGCCTGATGCACCTACATGCCCAGCCTCCCATCCCGAGCTTGGTGCCAAAACTCTAATTCCTATTTTTTTGCAAATATCTTTTATTTAATTAATTTTAAATTATTTGAATTTAAAAGTTTAATTATCTTATTTTATTTTATTAGAAAATAAAATATTTTTTAGTTGGTTAAGATATTTTAATATTTTAAGTTTAAATAATTATTTGAATTTAATTCTTTAATTATTTAAACTCAACTAAATTAAAAAGATGACAAAAATAATTATTTAATTAAAAGTTAGTTTTAATTAAATAAATTAATTAGAAAGTTTGTTTCTAATTAATAAGTTGGGCAAAACAAAGTTCCTAAAGATTAGCGAGAAAGTCTAAAGGAGAGGATGAGCATTCTTGGAGAGTCTTGAAAGCTACATAGGCTTAGATTGCAATTTTGTTTCTAATTTTTTCAAATGGTTGTAAATCTTAGAAAAACCTATTAGTACTCGGTTCATCAATTATTGTTTATTTATTTATTAATGTATTTATTTAAATAAATTTTCATTGATGTTTGATTGATAACATAATCATGCATTAGTCAATTACATGCCATTCATGAAACCCCACATAGTTTCTCATTAATCATGCATCTTTTAGAAACATGATTATCTAGGATTGTTCTATTTGTTTATATGAATTGTTTTGGATAAACCAATTGCATGTAAACTACTAAGTATTAAATTAGTTAAAACTTGGTAACTCACACCATAATAAAGGAAATAGATTTTATAGGCCTTTAAAATAACCAACTTGATGTAAAAAGTATTTTTAGTAAAGTTAGATGAATGTAATGGGTAATTATTTAGATCACATTAATTATAGAAACATGCTCTATAATTATGATTTTTGCAATTAATTACATTCATAGGGATATTAATAAAGTAGTAATTAATTTAGAATTAATTGATTAGTTTAATAAAACACATTTAATCTAAAGTAGTAAGTGGGAGAAGGTGAACATCTCAATGTGACCTACGGTCTCCACTATTAGTACAATACCGTGAGATATGAATAGGGCCTCGAGGCGATTTTGTTTCTGTCCCCCTAAGAAAGGTTTCTAGATATATTAATACCAATGTTGGATTCTTACAAAGATAGGAAGAAGTGATGTATTTTAGGCTTAACCGACCTTAAGGTGGCACTCTCTAAGTTAAGTCATGAATTCTGAAATAATGGGTTACACTTACAAAGATATAATTAAGCTTTTGCGGTGGATAATTGCATCTTAACCAAACCAAGGGTACTTTATATTTAAAAGAGAAAATAAATAGTTATTTTAAGTTTTAAATTATAAAGATAAGATTGTCTTATAAGCTATCTGAATTTAACTTGACCGACCTTAAGGCGACACTTTATTTATTTGGTAGTTTTATCGTGGAAAGGTAAATATTAATTTATGTATTTTAACTATTGCATTCATGCAACATGTGTACTGTCCAAAACATTGATATTTTTTTAAAAGATAATATTATTGTATTTTATTTTCAGTCATAAATTATTGTCACCCAATTTTTTTCCTATAACATGCTTGGTAATGCATAAAAAAATTGATGATCATATAAAGAAAGTAAAAAGGACTGAAGAGGATGAAGATGGATGGGCAAATTCAACTTTGTTCGTTTTTCTTGCCAAAAATCCTAAACATATCTATAATGATAGGAGGCCTCCTCCTATACCATCATGGGATGCAAGCAAAGAGGAAAATGCGAAATATGCTAATTGGATGAGATCAAATCACATGGCGAGATTTTACTGTCTTAGTACCATGGAAGAAAAGCTAAGGAAAAAGTTCGAACACATTGAATATGCTAGTGATTTGTGGGATGTTTCCTTTGAGGATTTACAGACAAGACCACAATCACGAAAAAGGTAGATATGATTGTAAAGGAAAATGAATATGGAAAAACTGATTCTCATTCAACTAATTGGATTTTACAAGTATAAATAGCTTAATCTAGAGTAAAGCTAAGTAACTGAATACAGTTAGAGAATAACAACTATTTTAACAATTACAGCTGGCTAACTAAACATTAGATATGTACAATCACTAGTTTTAACATTCCCCCTCAAACTTAGGGTAAATAGTGAAGCTACACTAAGTTTGGACTGAAGGAATAGAAATCGAGCACTGGACAGTGCCTTGGTGAGAATGTCAGCAACTTGCTCATGAGCAGGGGTGTGTTTTACAACAAGTGATTTGGCTAGAACTTTCTCTCGAACAAAGAACAAATCCAACTCAATATGTTTGGTTCTTGAGTGTAAAACATGATTTTTTTGACATAAGGACTGTGCTAAGATTATTACACCAAACCGTTGGTTGCCTTGGAATTTGCACTCTGATTTCTGTCAATAAGGATTGGATCCAAGTAATTTTTGCAGTGATGCTGGCCAAGCTTTTATAACTAGACCTTGACATGGTTTGCTGCTTCTTTGAAGACCAACTCACGAGATTTGATCCAAGAAACACACAAAGTTCTGTAGTTGATCTTCTGTCGTCTGGATCTATTGCCCAGTCAGCATCACAGAATCCCACCAAGTCAAGTGATGCAGGCTTATGAAAGTATAGGCCAAAGTCAAGTGTACCCTTCAAATATCTCAAAATTTGTTTGACAGATCACCAATGAGACTCAAGGGGTGTATGCATAAATTGACAAACTTGATTAACAGCATAAGATATTTCAGGACGAGTTATTGCAGCATATTGAAGAGCTCCCACTAAACTCCTGTATACCTGGGGACTTTGGACAGGATCACTTCGAATGGTAGACAACTTTTCTCCTCCTGTCATTGGTGTAGGTAAGATATTTTCAAATTGCAACTTAGCTTTACAGAGTATATAAGTGATATACTTTGTTTGTGATAAGTGTAGACCAGTGGTAGTATGTCGTACTTGGATCCCAAGGAAGTAATTGACTTCCCCCAAGTCCTTTAGAGCAAACTCAATGTTCAGTTGTGTGACTAGCTCAGTGATCACCTTAGAGTCACTGTGTGTAATTAAGATATCGTCAACATAGACTAGAAAATATGTTGTGTGTGAAGTAGTACGTTGAATGAACAATGAGTGATCTGACCGAGCATTATGAAAACCAAACTGAACCAAAGACTTCCTGAGCCTATCAAACTAAGCTCAGGGAGCTTGCTTCAAATAGTAAATGGCCTTGTGCAGTTTACAAACAAAATGAGAAGAGGAGGGATTGATAAAACCTGGAGGTTGCTGCATGAATACTTCCTCAGATAAGGTCCCATTTAAGAATGTGTTATTCACATCGAGTTTCTTTACTGGCCAGTTTTGAGACAAAGCAATTGTAAGAATGACTCTGATCGTGGTTGGCTTGATCACATGACTAAAAGTCTCTGTAAAGTCGAACCCATACTGCTAGTGGAACCCCTTAGCTACAAGACGAGCCTTATGCTTGGCTATAGTACCATCTGGATTCTCCTTGAGCTTGAAGACCCATTTGGAGCCTATAGCTTTTCGGCCAGGAGGAAGTTCCACAAGAGACCAAGTATTATTGGTGTGTAATGCCTGCAGCTCAGTGACCATAGCCTTGTTCCAATTAGGAGGAGCAAGTGTATATTTAATATTTAATGGCTCTTTAGAGGTAAGGTAAGCCTTAGGCTTGTAAACTCCAGCTTTGGCTCTAGTGGTCATAGTGTGAGTGTTGGTGGGAGGTAGAGTTGCAGGTAATTGGTTCAGTGGTGCAGCTGGTGTATGTGGTTGTGATGGTGTTGGTGACATGGCAAGAACATGTTCCTGACTTGAAGTGGATGGTGGGGTATTGGTAGGTGGTGGAGAATGATGAATGGTTTGTGGAGATTGATTTGGAGACAGTGACTGAATGGATGATGAAGGGTTGACACTAGGTGACACAAGTGGAATCGACACTGAGGAAGACTCAACAGTAGAGGGAGAAGAAAGACCGAGGAGAAGATTTCTAAGGTGTTTTTTAGTAAGGAAAAGAATTCTCATTAAAAATGACATCACGAGAGATGTAGATTCCACCTGTAGAAGACAAGCACTTGTACCCCTTGTGCTTAATATTGTACCCCAAGAAAGTACACTCTTCAAATCTAAATTGCAGCTTATTCTTGTTGTAAGGTCTGATGTTGGGAAAACAAGAACACCCAAACACTCTCAATTGACGGTAATCAAGGTCTTTGGAAAATAATTTTTGAAGAGGAGTGGCGCCAGATAGGACTGAGGAAGGTAGACGGTCTATAAGAAAGGCTGAGGAACGTACGAATTCATCCCAAAACCTTAAAGGCATGGATGCATTAGCTAACAAAGTTAACCCAGTTTCTATTAAATGCCTATGTTCACGTTCATCTAAACCATTTTGCTCATGGGTTGTGGGACAAGACACTCTATGATAGATGCCATGAGTAAGTAAATAATTCTTAAATGCTTGAAACTCCCCTGCCCAATCAGATTGAAACCCTTTAATTTTATAGTTCAGCTCATTTTCAACTTGTGTTCGAAAGTTTATGAAAGTCCTAAGAGCCTCAGACTTGTGTTTTAACAGATATACCCAGGTGTACCTAGAAAAGCATTAGTGAATGGATATAGTATCTATATCCATTGGAGAGGGTCCCCATAAATTGGAATGAACCAATTGCAAAGGTTCAAAATACACTATTTTAGAGTTAGAAAATGGAAGCTTATGTATTTTCCCAAGACAACATGCTGAGCAGCAATCAGAAATGGTTTTATTTCGATTTGGTATATTACAAGAGGCCATTATACTTTGCACTGTCTTGGCAGCAGGGTAACCAAGACGGCTATGCCACGAATGAAACAAAGAATTAGACTGACTAGAAGGCTCTACAACTTCAGTATTATTACAAGAAATATGAGAAAACAAACTGGACTCCTGAGTTTGAACAACTAACTTTGAATGGAAGAAGAGAGGAGGGAAAACATAGAGGCCCTTGCTAAGAGTACCCTACAGAAGAACTCTCTGGGAATCCTGATCCTTAATAAGACATAAGTTAGGATGAAACTCAAAGAATACAGAATTATCACAAGAAAATTGAGACACAAAAATGAGATTTTTAGTTATGCTAGGAACATGTAAAAGATTATTGAGGATAAGATTTCTAGAGTTATCTAAGGAGGGAAATGTGGTCTTACCAACATTTTGAATGGTGAGGCCAGTACCATTGCCTATATGCACCTGATCTAAACCATGATATTCTCCTTTCTGAGTTAGATTGCCTTCATTGGAGTTGCAATGATGAGAAGCACCAGAACCGAGGTACCAGGCATTATCACAAACACTTTTAGATGTTGCTATCATAGAAGTCGGAGAGGCCTAAGAATGATCTGTTGGTCTAGCTCCAAAACCAAGAAAAGTTGGATTGAATCGTTGATAACACTTAGAGGCATAATGTCCTGGCCTGGAACAAAGTTGGCATACCGGATGTCCGCTCGGAGGGGTAGGTCCACGGCCAGGATTTGGACTGAAAGGACTGGGAGGATAAGAGAGGCAGCTTGACCACCAGATGATTGACTAGAAGAATTTTCACCATAGGGAAACTGATTTCCTGAGAAATTACCACCACGACAACCTGTGGCAAATGGATTCCAATAGCCTCGAGCAGAGTTCAAAGTGGATCCACCACGAGATCTAAAGTTGGAGTTGGAGAAGTTTAGAGATGTAGAGTCCAGATCATTATGTTTCCTTTCAATTCGATTCTCTTGATAGAAGAAGTGCCTCAAGATCAGCTATTCTAAGAGGCTCAAAATGAGAGTTAACAGAAATAGCAAATGTATCATAGTCTGATGAAGGTAAGCCACGAAAAATTGCTGCAATATGTTCTTTAGGAGTAGTAATATGACCAACAGAATTGAGTTTATAAATGAGAGATCGAACCTTGAGAAGATAATCATTGAGAGATAGAGAGCCTTTCTTGATATTCTGCAACTCAGTCATGAATTGATCGATCTTGGCCTCTGTCTGAGAAGCAAGGTATGTTTCAAGAACTGACCAAAGCCTTGCTAAAGTACCACTGTGAACCACACGCGTAAGAATTAGTTCTGTCATCGATGATAACAACCACAAGTATATAAGTTAATTCTGTTGATCCCAATAACCGAAGGTAGGATTGACAGTGCCAGAGGTACGATCTTCATTGGAAAGAAACTAAGGAGGAGGAGTATGCGAGCCAGAGATGTAATTTTGCAGCTTGTGACCTCAAATGGCAGAGAGAACTTGTGGTTTCCATAACACAAAGTTGTTGTGATCCAACTTGGGTGCTAGCTTGTGGGAGAAGATGACTGGAACAAATGATGATGTAGCAGAGGTAGCCTAAGTAGTGTTGGAACAATTGGGCGATGCCATGAAAGCTCAAAGATGAAAAAGAAGCAACGAAGAATAGAATGGGGAAGAAAAATATTCGAACAAGAGAGAGAGAGAATCAAGAAATGCTCTGATACCATGTAAAGGAAGATGAATATGGAAAAACTGATTCTCATTCAACTAATTGGATTGTACAAGTATAAACATCTCAATCTAGAGTAAAGATAAGTAACTGAATACAATTAGAGAATAACAACTATTATAACAATTACAGCTGGCTAACTAAACATTAGTTATGTACAATCACTAGTCTTAACAATGATTTACCTTTATCTTAGGCTTAATAGTGGATTATGATACATAAAGTTCTAAATATTTGATTTAGAAACCACTAATCATATTTTTTATTATTTGTTCTTCTTTACAGACACTTGAGCAATCAAGAGGAACTTGAAGATGGAGACAAAAAGTTGAAGAGAAAAAGAGGAAAAGTTTATAGTTCAAGAAAGTGTTAAAGAAAGTCCATTTATTTAAAATTCTTTAGTTTTATTAAAAGAAAACTTTATTGTTGTTTGAACAATGTTTAGTTAATTTTTTTTTAGTTATTTTGGAATTTTATTGCATGTCATGACTTAAGAATATTTTATTTATAATTTTATTATTCTTAATTTTTTGTTTAGACATGAAATTGAATATTCAGACTTTATCGCTTTCATTAAAATGAACTAATGCTCAATAATTCATAATTATTTAAAGTAGCAAAACCGCAAGGTAACAAAAGACAAAAAGTTTCAAACAAAGATGACACATATATTTGGCATCTTAGACTTAGTCATATAGGTCTAGATAGGATAAACCAGTTAACAAAAGATGGACCTTTGAGAGAACTAAGAGTTGGAACTCTTTTGGTTTGTGAATCTTGTCTAGAAGGAAAAATGACCAAGTGTCCTTTCTCAGCGAAAGGCAATAGAGCCAAAGAACCTTTGGAGCTTGTATACAGTGATGTCTGTGGTCCAATCAATGTACAAGCAAGAGGTGGGTATGAGTATTTTGTCACTTTTATTGACGATTACTCAAGATATGGTCATACTTACTTAATGCTTAGGAAATCTGAAACCTTTGGTAAGTTTCAAGAATTCAAAGCTAAGACTGAGAAGCAGTTAGGTAACACTCTAAAGACATTTCGATCTGATCAATGTGGAGAATATTTGGATTTAGAATTCAAAGATTTCTTGCTGGAGCATGGTATTCTATCCCAACTCACAGCACTAGGAATGCCACAGGAAAATGGTGTTTCTGAAAGAAGAAACGGGATTTTGTTGGACATGGTCAGGTCTATGTTAAGCTACTCTTCACTTCCTCTCTCATTCAGGGGATATGCACTTCATACGGCGACATACATTTTGAATGTAGTCCCATCTAAGACCATTAGAAAAACGCCACTGGAACTGTGGAATGGAAACAAACCTATTTTGCATCATTTTCGCATTTGGGGCTGTCCTTCTCATGTTCTTAGACCTAAATCAGGGAAACTTGAATCAAGGTTGGAAGTGTGCATTTTTGTTGGCTACACTCCGGAAACAAGAGGTGGTTATTTCTATAGTCCTAAGGATCAAAAGGTATTTGTTTCCACAAATGCGACATTCCTTGAACATGACTATATGATTAACTATAAACCTCGGAGCAAGGTAGTATTGGAGGAACTCACAGCTGATAAGATTCCATCATAATCATCTTCATCATTAAATGATAAATGAAAAACCGAGGTAACCATGATTCCTGAAAAAGAACCTAAATAAAAAGAAAAGGTTAGGAGAGTGAAAATGACTCATGATAAGGTTCATCCCCATGGAAGATTCAAGGACGTCCTCAGGACTGGGCTCCTCTATAGCCCTTAAATCTCTGGCGCTGGCTCTATAGGCGTGGTCGAACATGTGGCTTGTCATCTCGTACACAATACCCTAAAAGGCCTCGGGGATCTTGTCTAGGTCGTGTGGCTTGACCAGGATCTGGACAGTGGGAGCCTCTCCTAAGATCACTTAAGGATTTGAGAGAGGTATATGTCGAGGAGGAGGAGGAGGAGCTTGTTTAACAGTAACCGTTGTTACTGGAGCTGGGGGAAGCTCTTTTTGTGGCTGCTCCCGGGTGGTGCTGGCACCCTTGTCCTTAGCCGGAGATTTGGTGGTACCCCCGTCTTCGGAGCTGCTTTCTTTGTCACCCTAGGCATCTTCACCATGGGACTAGCTCCGGTCCCGCCGGCCTTAAAAGCACCCCTCAAACCCGGGGCTCCTGGCAGTTCCATCTCTTTACCTGAAAGAAAAAAAAAAGCGAGCAGAAGATTCAATTTACAGAATTAATTATTCAAAAGTATTAAAACACACAAGAAGAAGAGCAAGAACCCTACCCTCTGGGCTAGGGGAGGAATTTACTACGATCAACTCGAGGGTATTAATCGGGCTAGGCACAACCTCTAACTTCTGGATTAACGAAGGTAGGGAAGAATCTAAAGTTATGACTTCCTGGATCCTAGGGGGTTCAGGTCCTTCCTCGGGGCTGGACTCATCTACGTACTGCCTAAAACCAGGGGCATACATGCCCTGACACAAGGAAGGCCAGGACCAACAGTTTGTCCCATACTCTTAAAAAATGGTGGATATAAAATGAATAGTGTTGTCAATTACGATGGTACCTTTGGTGTAGCTATGATCATAGTGTACCAATAAATGGTCCACATACTGAAAGAGGGTTGTGTTTAGGTCTGGGTCAGTGGGGTGACGATTAACGAGCTGGTTAGGGTTGAATCGAATTAGCCTATAACTGGCAGCAACCCAATCTAACTCTTTGTAAGGGTATGGGTTACCTTAGCTGGAGGGGCCAGCTGTTGCCCCGGACACAACTCCCTCAGGATCGGGCCCCTGATTATCTTAAGGAGCTTGCCTTTTATGCACCAGGGGTGCCATGTTTTCTTCCTCCTCGGCGTCCTCATTGGCTGGCAAGGCCTCTTGAGAAGGGAGGAGCTCGGGTCCTTAGACTAACTGCTGGCCGTTGTTGATCAGATTGCAAGCCACCATGGTGGCGTCGTTCATAATTTGAAAATATTCTTTCTCCTTGGGAGAAACACTAGATAAGGTCTCGTACTGACCCCCAAGGATCACAGATCGCTCTGTCCTCACGAATATAGCTACACAAAGAATGAATTCAGTCAGAATCCTTAAACAAAAAAATTTATAGTGTACAAGTGATAAAAATTTCACGTGCTGAATTCACAAAGATAGAGGACTTATGAGGATGGTTGAAGTATCGATGGTCGCAGTTCTTGAACCCATTTGACACAAAGAACAAATATTTATAGTCATTTTGGTGGTTGGGGAGGTCGATGATAGAGGTGGAGTTTGGGAAGCGAGTGAGGTAGTAAAAACCATCACCTCGCCTCTTCTGGTCAAAATTGGCCTTAAGGTAGAAGAAGCACAAGATGTTTGTCAGAGTGGGGACCTCCCACTCATTCCTCTGAAACAAATATTTAACCCCGCCAAAAGCCTGTATGATTTTGGGGGGAGCTGGAAAGGAGCCAGTTTGACGTAGTTCAGAAAGTCTGCAAAATACTAATCCAATGGGAGGAAGGCACCGACCTTCAAGTGCTCATCACTCCAAGCCCCGTAGTCATCTTGGAGAGGGGCACAACTTCGCTCTCCCTTCAGCGCAAGTCGGGCAATAAGGCCATCGACTCCTATCTATATCCTATGACTCAGTAAGATTTTGTTAACTTTTCCCTGAGTTGTTATCCAGGAGACTATGTGCTCGGCCTCGAAGAACGCATCGGGGTTGACCACGATTTCTCTCTCCACCATAGGACCAAAAGGAGGGATAGGAGATTCAGAGGCGACCTGCTTGCCTTTATCTATGTTCTGAGCAGAGGAGCTCGCAACAGTCTTCTTTGCGGGTGCTATGATTCAGATCGCCTGATGACAAATCGACCTATTAGTAGGCAACCTAAGATGATTTCTAGCTACAGTTGTGGGGGTACGGAAGACCAAAGGTTTAACTGGTTTACTTTCGAGAATTAAAAAATTATACGAGCTAAGTTGTGTCCTAGCCTCAACACGTGGTCCTAGGCCACGCGCTTCGATTTCTTAAAGTTCTCTGATACTTTAGGATTCGCGTGTCAGATCTGCCAGACCTACTACTTTCCTTTTGAAAGCACTTTAATGCAAAACCACCTAAGGAACCGTAATCTTTAAGCTACCTAGGTTTAAACTTAAAACTCCTTCGGCTTCTACACCCCAAACAAGTATTCAAACTGATTTACCATTAGGATTTTCTTTGAAAAACCATAAAGTTTGCCCAGTTTTATGAATACCCTGTTTTTGAATAAGCCTAATATCGTTCATCTAGCTTAAACTGAATCATATCACCTATTTACAAACAGACGTATCCTAAACAATATTGGGTGAAGGATGTTTTTCACGGTAAAAAAGAAAACTCACTAAAAAATAAGGAGTCGAAAAATTAAAACCAGGTGAAGAAATATTTACAGTTGATATGATCGGTTTGGAGAAGTGTCGATATGTCAACAGGAAATTTCTTGAAGGCCTCTGAGAATACGAAGGGCGACAGAGGGTTTTTCAAGAAGTTAAAAAAGAAAAAGGGAAACTTTATTTTTTGAAAAGGAAATTTTTTTTAATGCAAAGGTGGTGAGGTTTCAAGTCTAATCACCCTATTTATATGTAAGCTACGGGAATTATTTCGGGCCATCCAATTGGGTTAGCTCGAGATCCAAAGGCCAAGATTAAATGAACTATACGACGACAAAAAGTTGGCAGGACGGTTGTCACAGTCCTCAAAACCCGAACGAATGCCAATTGCAGACAGCCACGTGTCCAGTACTTGAGTAGTGGGCAGTCACGATTTTACATGGCAGAAGCCTAAAAGCCCCTACTATGCATGTCAGAAAGTAACAACATCAAGCACGAGCAGGAGCTTGGAGGGCAAATGTTGTACTCTAAAATTAGCACGAGTTCGATTATTCAGCTCGGGTACAGCTGGCAGATGAATATATGGAATAATAGCCAAGTAGAATATCTGACTAACGTTGATGTGAACAGCTCGAGTTTGGGGGCTTGACAGCACGATACATAGGTTATTATAAGACCGCCTTTCATGATAACAATTGAGTTTGAGACTTATAGTGACCAAATCCAACTTTGGGCGCCTGAGTTTACTGCGAGCTAAGGTTCAGATAGACTTTGAACACGAGCTCGGGTGAGATATTCAGCTCGTGGGAACCTGGACAGAATGCATACTGAAGATCCCAAGAGATTCAAAGGCTCCTTATACGCTCATTAATGCCCAGGTTATAGCGCATATCTATCATTTATTATCCGAGATAGCAGGAGTATATTCTATTCTGTTATAAAATCATATCCCAATGTAAATGGGAATAATATGTATTAAATATATACCTTATTTATTTACGCGGTTACCCAAACCTGTCCATGAAATTCCCATATAAATACTAGGGATAATGGACAGGGAAGGGGATAACCATTTTTTGCATTACTGAAACTCTGCAGAAATTAAGAGAAAAAAGAAATAATATTAACTCGTGGACTAGGTGGATTTTAACCACTGAACCACGTAAAAAGTTGTGTGTGTTCAAGAGGGTATTTATTATTTCATTACGGTTTATAATTTAGTACTAATTTACTTATTTGATTTCTTAATATACTGTTGGCGAAAAACCACGTCAACAATTGTAATGCCTATTATGTTTGTTATCTCATAACAAATCAGTCTCTAACTTCAGCTACAATAATTGGCTTCCCTACAAGTTCTGGATTATTCAGATAAGTGTTTATTAGATAGATTTATACTTGCCAGTTGCCTGAGAAGAAAAGACTTCATTTACTTGTGAAATGCATGCATAGGGTTATATATCTAATAGATAGATAGATATTTTATCAAAAGAAAAAGAGTAAAAGTCGAATTTTATTAATAATATTGACTAGCTTGAACACAGATGGCATTGACCCAAATTATATCAAACAAATGATTGTGATAAAAATTTAACATAAATTTGCGATTGGTATTGACTCAAACCAGATAATTATTGGGTAAAAGTAGGTTATATGAAGATATCAATGTGGATCTTCTGGTTTGTTGGTGCAATGGTTGCTCATGGGCATAAGTGAACAAGAGCCTCACTTATAATTGGTAGACATTTGATGATATAGGAATGTAGAGACCAAGATGTGTGAACTTTAAAGAAAACTGCTGGCCACAATATGTAGGGCAAAGTCAACATTTTATGTGTTGTTATGATCTAGAAGCTGACTTGAAAAGTATGATTCATGAAGTAAAGAATATGTGATTTTGTAGTGCAGACTGATATTTTGAATTAGTGCACACTGACATTTTTTCTCTTGATGATGAAAAAAGCACGTACTATTTCATTGTATGTGCTCTAAATTGTAGGCGTGTTCGTGGTGCGGGTGGTGTGGTTTTTTTCTAATTTTTTGGACCGCACTGCATAAGGTTTGAACAATTTTCCAAACCGCAACCCGCACCGCATAGACCTCAAACCGCATAAACCGCACCGCAAAAATGCGGTGTGGTGCGGTGCAGTGTGGGCGGTTTATACTTATTGCCAAATAATTTAACAATTAAATATTATAATTAAGAAAGATTCATAATAAATCTCATAACCATAGAGTGTTTAACAAAATAATTAAATGTACAACAAGCTAATAAACTTTAAGCAAAACAATAAAAATATAACAAACTAATAACAAAGAAAAAATGTAATAAAAAAGTAAATATTACTTTAATTAATGAGGAATATATTTAGATTGAAGTAAAATATGTGTTATCATATTTTATATTATATTCGATTTCTAATTTCTAATATGAATAGACATGATTTCAAATTGAATATTTAATGTTTGGATTTGGTAGGAGATATGAAATAAATTGAAAAAAAAAAGAAGATGTAGCAAAAAGACATAGTATTTGTCCATTTGTCCTATATATATATTTTTCTAGATAATGTGTATATTATATTATACCATATAAATATTTATGCATTAACTTTAAATGTAGTAAAATTGAAAAAATAATATAAAAAAATTAATATATATAATGATGCGGTGCGGTGTGGTTTGAACCGCATTTATAAAATTTAAAACAGCACCGCACCGCGCGGTTTGGCAAAAATACAAACTGCAACCGCACCACGAAAGGTTCTAAACCGCAAATTGCGGTGCGGTGCGGTGTGGTGCGGTGTAGGCGGTTTGTGCAGTGTGTGCAGTTTTATGAACACCCCTAGTAAAATGTATCCATTATGCATGTTCAGATCTTATGTTATTATATCCGAAAACATCTACTCAATTTTCTTTGTGGTGTACCTTTCCCTCATATATGGAAAAACATATGTGTTTTTGTCAACATGATATTTGTTGAAGAGTTTTAAATTAATATGTTCATTTACTTTCATTTAAGTAAAATGACTTGTGTTCGTGATGAAATTGTTAATCATATATAAAGAGCTAATTGACGATAGTGAGATTGAGTAAAGACATTAGTTGATTGATTAATATTTTCTTTAAGTTTGGACAATTATCACTTCATATGTTTTTAATATATTACGTAGATTTTATTGATTTTGTGTTATCTCGTTGATAGATATTGAGTTTTGAAATTACTTGGATATTATTAATTTGATATTTTTTTGCTATAATTTTCTTATATTTATTTTTAAAATAATAAATAATGGTCACAAAAAATATTTTTATTTTTTATAATATATTTATTTTTTAGTTTAGAAAATAAAAAATAAAATATATTTACCGAATATGTTTTTTATTTTTTTAAACAACAAATACAAATAAAAGTTACCAAACACATTTTTATTTTTATTTTTTAAAAATAAAAAACAAAAAATAGTTACTAAACGCATTTTTATTTTATAAAAATTAAAAAACATAAAACAAAAATATTTTTTTATTTTTTGTGTTTAAAAAATTTTTTTTACCACACACAACCTAAGTGTTTTAAATATTTGTTGTCCTAGCTATTTGCATAAATTTATGCATACCTCTAATTGAAATTGTTTTAATAATATTCTAATTTTTATTTTATTTAAATATTAGCATAACAGATACCACACGTGCCTACACAAAAATTAAAATATATTTTTATTTTTTGACTTTTATAAAATTAAAATGTGTTTGTTAACTATTTTTGTTTTTTGTCTTAGAAAAAAATAAAAACGCGTTTGGTGATTTTTATTTTTTGTTTAAAAAAATAAAATTAAAAAAAAACATGTTTCGTAAACATCTTTTTATTTTTTATTTTATAAATTAAATAATAAAGGCCTTTTTTGTGATCATTATATATTATTTTTAAGAATAAATAAGATTTTTTCACCATGAACTATTAACAATACATATTGTGTAACGTCCCGTAAAATTTCTTAACATAATTTGCGAAAAAACATAATTGTTTTCTAAAAATAAGGTAACCGAAAATCCATATATAAAAAAAACTTTTCAAAACATGCAAGAGTTATAAAGTATGTGTATATTTAAAAAAGAATTACAGTGTCATAATTTTAAATCATTCAACGAGCCCAACCAATTTGTCTAAATATGTAAACTTTCATCTCAGATTGATTTCTCTTAATCAGCTCTAAGATGCATACATCTCTTGGCTGAAGAGAATTGTCTACCAATATTCTGATTTATAAGTCAATAACTTCACATACCAATATTTCTCACCAACCCAAAGTGTCACAGTTTGTATCTTTTCCTCTAAATAATGCATTCCAAAAGTAAATGGAATATGCTGCATAAAGAAGAATTAATATGTAAATCTCATTACAAGTACTCAAAAACAATTTTCTATACAAATTAGTATGGATTTATAACTAAACCATATATTTATAAGAGCAACAATTTAAACATACCAATTCACATCCATGAACGTGATTTGATCGCAACACCACTTGGAAGTAAGGATTTTTTTAGAAGAATTGGCTACCTGATTTAGAAGCTCAGCTAAGTCCTCAAGTTGAAGGCTTCTTATTAGTACATTAATTTATAAACAAAATGTAAGCTAACTTTTCTTAAGATTGTTTTACATTATTCTTGATTCATCGTCACATCTGAAGGTTCAACTTTAATTTTCTCATGTTCTATCTTTGCAATTTGGTTCGGTGAATCATGTTGGCTTTATCATAATTTAAAGAAGACTCAACTTTCACACAAAGGTTTCTCTTTCGCTTGGATGGTGTAATTGTTTCCTTATTTGCAACTAAAAACAACAATTGTAAGTTAATACTATAATCATAAATATTGCATTCAATTATAATAGTTAGGAGAATGTCTCACCTTGCTTGTTAAATGCATCACTAGCTCATTTAACAATTGAAACTCAAAATGAAATTTCATTGTCATTGTTAGTTCAAATGTGCAAATATCGTCATTCGCAAACTATTGTCCAATACAAATACTTTCCAGCCATGGCATAATTCAGCTATTGGTAAACCATTTGGCTGCCTCACCTTCAATTGGACAAACCATGATCTACCATCTGAAACCCAGTCTTACCTCACATTCTTTCTTATTAATGTACTTCTCCACAAACTTGTATGGCAAGAACTGTCCAATGAAAAGCAAAGAATTCAATACATTATGTGAAACAATAAAATACTTTACTCATCAAGGAAGACAGAAAAGATATGTTATGAAAATAGATACTAAGTTTTTGAGTAAACAGAAATTGATAATTTTTCATGAATAAACTGAAATACTTACAAAATTACAATGACTGGTTGCATTCATTGTCTTGAGGAAATGCCTTCCAACCAGGCTCAAATCTAGTTTTTGGAGATCCTTTATGCAATCTGAAATAATATTTAACAAACCAGGTCCTTCCATCTTGAACATTAAGGATCGCATCTTGATGCTTACTACTTAGGAGGTAATATTTTGCAAATACAAATGGTATAATCTTGACAGAAGATAAAGAATAAAGTTAATATGAGAAACATTTTCTATGTAATATATATTTCAGCTTAACTTGTAAGAAGCATATAATTACTTACCATATTATACTTAGATCCAACAAACGACGGTCGCATGGAAACCATGAAAAATGGGAATTAGATTTAAAACCTTTAGCCCTGTTGAGAGCTTCAGCCCTTTCTTTCGCATTCAACTTCTGATTACTTAAAAAATATTCAGGTTCCATCCACCTTGTTAGGGAGATTCTTTACATACTTTCCCACTCAGAATCAATGGATTTTCACTACTAAAGGGGGTGATTTGTTCATACAGGTATGCGGAGTCTCAGTTACGAGCAATGTGGATGACATAATATTCCATGTGTTTGATGCAAATTGTGACGAACGTTTAAGTGTAAATGATTTTCTTAGATTTCTACAGAGAAGGGAAGGTGACAGCTTTGAAGGAGGCTATAGGGGACTGATATCTTGTTGGTTGAACTGTGCCACTTGCTCATGAGCTAAGCTTCGTTTATTTAACGTAATTAGCTAACACATGGCTACCAGTTTTATGTCACAGCAACATTACTTTTATTTATATATATATAAATATACATAGTAATGGTATAATGATCATTACTTGAACTGATAAGTTTTGGGGAATAAAAAAACCACTACACAGCAGGAATCTAACTCAGCCTACTCTATACTATTGATAACTATTTTGTGCCTTGACTGGTTAAGCTGCAGGTGACTTTGTCAGCACAGTAACAAGATAGTGCATAGTTTCTGTAAACGTATATAGATAAGCTTGAAAAGGGTCTAACCAGAATGATTGCTATAGATAACATAAGAATTAAATTAAGTATCAACAAAAAAAACTTAAGCACAAATGTGAAGCTGCCCCTTTGCACGCTTGTGTACTGGAATCACTTTGAGTCCCAACATTTTACTATCTTCACTCCCCTGGAATCCCATCACTTAAATCTCTCCCAAACGACAATAATTTCAGCAAAACAAAAGGAGAGAAAAGAATAGATAAATAAGAGAACAAAGAAGGGTAATGATCAGTTTACTACTAGAATCCATAGCAAAATGAGCAATGATGGAAGTAGTTTTTCAGAGATGAAAACCAGACAGAACCACTACAGTAGTACACTCCCAAAAGACCAAAAGATGCAATCGATGAGCTGAGTCTGATCCGAATATGAGGTCCTGGAGTCGAGGAGCCTCTCAAAAGAGAGATTGATGGAAGAAGAATAAGAAGAAGAGGATGGGCATGCGTCTAAATTTTCGCTAAATTTTACAGAGAGGGGGTGAGAGAGAGTGAAATAGATCATAAAGACATTAGAGAATGAGACGATAATCTTACCTAAAGAAATTCGAGTGGAGAGTGGAAGCCATGGATGAGAGAAAAAGAAATCGTCATTGATGTAGTGCTGCTTGAAGAAGACAAGAGATAGTGAAGTGAAAAATGTGTTTGGAAAAAAATTGAAAAGCAACAAAATTCTGTTTTCAAAATTTACTTAATTTTATTTTTAAATTAAAAAAATAAAAAGCAAAAGTTACTTACCGAACGTGTTTCCATATTATATTTTCAGATTTTTAGTTAAAAATTGAAAAAACTACTTTTTAAATTGTTACCCAGATCATAGTTGGTTATACTAATGTTTTGATATTAATTGGTTAGGTAATGCAAGAGAAAAGAGATGATAATATGTTTTACATAGAAAACGCTGTCGTTTTTCGTATGTTTTTTTATGAGAAAAGGTATGGATATTTTATTTTTGTCAAAATGTAAGAAAGGACATTTAATGGACGAACGATGTCGTTTTGAATAATAAATGCAATAATCTAACAAATAGAAAAAAACGTAACGAAAAAAATCGGATCATCTCACTCGCTCTCACTGTTTGCGTATTTTAAGTTTAATTATATTTCTCTGCTAAAGGGAAAGAGAAGAAATATAGTTATAGGTATAGCCATGGCGGCAGCAACGTCGGATTTTCCAATACCTGATTCTGACTCTGAATTCGATTCTCAGTCTAACCCTAACCCTAACCCTTCTAATGCATTGGTTCCTAACTCCTCCAGCGGCGCCACCGTATGTCTTTTTAGATTCGCCGGTGACTCCGCCGCCGGTGCTTTCATGGGCTCCGTTTTCGGCTATGGTACCTCACTATTTATATAACTCTCTCTCTCTCTGCGCTTAAATTTATTTCTAGGTGATTTTATTGGATTAAATTTTGATTTTTTATTTGGGTAAAATTTAGGTAATTTTTATTGGGTTAAATTTGGATTTTCTTATTAGGGGTTGGGGTTGAGTTTTGTGATGATATCAATATTTGGTTATATTTTTCTTCAAAACCCATAAACTCTTTCCATGCATTTGGGTGGTGGATAAGGTTTATTGGAGGAAAATGGGACCTGTGATTTGTGTGGGTTTGGTTTAAATTTAGTGCTCAAGCTATCTAATGCTTTTGTTAATAGAGTCTCATAAATGTCAAACTGAAAATGATCATATTTGTTTTGGATGATGTGTGTTATATTATACTTGTATATCGTATAAATATAAATATGTATGTGTTTTAGGTGCGGGGCTTGTAAAGAAAAAAGGCTTTAAGGGATCGTTCTCAGAAGCAGCATCATCTGCCAAGGTATGTATATGGATCCCAATATCATTGCCATTAGTTATAATTGTATTTTGTTGAATGAGTGGATTTAGTAGAGGTTGCAATTATTATTGAATTTGAGGATCCTTTCAAATGTATAATTTTTTTTTTCTTTTTTCAGACATTTGCTGTTTTGTCTGGAGTTCATAGTTTGGTTGTCTGCATATTGAAGAAGATTCGAGGAAAAGATGATGGTATACTAAGTTTTAATGCCAGATTGCTTCTATAGCATAGTGTGTATGTTAATGTTATTTAATCCCACTTTCTTGCTATGCAGTTATCAATGCAGGAGTAGCTGGATGTTGCACTGGTCTTGCTCTTAGTTTTCCGGGTAATTATCACTATGTTTTGCAAAGAAATATCACCATTAGGGCTTGCTTGGGAACTTTAATGCTTTTTTGTTTTATCAAGTGAGGGAATGGAGAAGATGCCCTTAAAATATTGTTTGGGACTTTTGGAACTTTGCTAAGTAAACCCTAAGTAAAGGAGAGTATATTTTCATTATTTCTTTGTCTTCAAGTATTGAACACCTTAGAGCATATCAAAGTCGAAGGAGAGTACTAAATTGACAAATTTGGCACATGGTAAAAATTGTGCCTAATTTGGCTAAGCATTACAATACTTCTATTAGAGAATTAAAAAAAAAAAAAAAAGAGGAAAAGTTTATTTTCAATAAATAATAATGGATCCTTAATGATACTTTATTATTTTTTTTATACCAATTTACATCTTAAAATGTTATTGTGCATTGGAGCACCATGTCAAATGTTGTGCCAAATATGATATTTGTACAATTTTTGTACCAAATTTAACACTATATTGGAGATGTTCTTACTAGTCTTTCTGGCTCATCAATTCTCGTTTGCATCCATTGATACATATATCTATTTTCTATTTCCTTGAAATTGTGCATAATTGCCCTTTTCATGCTTGTGTTGTATGTGTCCACACATCTTTAGTCTCAAATTCACAGATATTCTCCATCAAATGATATGTGATTTGTGGCAAGTTGTTGAAGTTGGATGTAGGTATTTGAAATAAATTTATTGACTTTAGTATTCTATTTACTCTATAGGTGCACCACAATCTCTTCTGCAGAGTTGTCTTACCTTTGGAGCATTCTCATTTGTCATTGAAGGCCTTAATAAGCAGCAGCCAGCTCTGGCTCATCAATTTTCTGTAACTAAGCAACACAAGAATGTCCGTCCTTCAAGGACCCTTCTCCCTCTTCAGTTTCCTCTTCCGAATGAACTAGGAGAGGCGTTCTCCATGTTTTGTGAGTCATTGAAGAAACACAAGAATGGTCCTTTCTCCACAGCCGCCTAAGAAATTGTGTTTTTGTTTTCGTGGTTTTACATGATCTTTGTGTTTTAGTTATGAGGTGGTAAGAGGGGTTGGTTGGGTTCGTTAAGACAGACCATGATGTAGTTTGTAAATTTTGTAGTCGGAATTGCATTTGCCAGTAATAACATCATCTTTTTCTATCTAGCTATTATTCTTGATTGCCAATAGTTAATTATATTGGGAAATAGTTTATAACTTTATAAGTACCTGCCTTTGGTTGCACTATTGATATTTGTGAAATAGGGTTTTATCAGCCCTACCAATATATGATTCCCAGTTTGATTCAAACTCAGAGCTCCATTTTGCGACACAATAGGGAAAAACCCAATTCGGCATCCGTTTTTTATTATTTTTCTTTTCTATCCTATAGAAGTAATATTATAATGCCTTCAGTGTGAGCTTTTAGTCCTTTTTTGTGGACTTTTAATTCTCATTCCTCTAGCATTACAAGGAGAAGTTGGGGTTTTAGATTCACTTCTCTTAGTACCCTTAAGGGGAACTCACAGTTGCATGTGACCTCTCTGTTTTTAAGGAGAGCTTTACATGGTACATATTATTTATCTACCAATATATGAATAACTATGGAACTTTATCAGTGACCAACTTCTTTAGGTTATTCATCATTTCTCTATTCCATAATCTGTTATAATTCTATTCATTATTTCTGTTTTATTTTTATTTCTCACATGGATAACCATTCATTCTGAAGAAAACTTTGAAAGGAGAGCAGCTAGGCAGTAGAGAGAAGAAACAAACCCGAAAACGAAAATATCAAGTCTTGGAAGTCAGATATAAAGTAACAGTACGGATAGTAATTAATATATTATTATGTATTATTCAAAACAAAATAAGCGTATTCCACTAACCAGATCCAATTACTTATGGAGTCTACAACAGTTTGAGATATCAGCTGAGCATTAGTTGCAGAACGATTTTTTTGCAACGAGTAGAGAAATTCCAAATCCTATCAACAAATAGTGCCACGCCCACTTGTCGATTCCGTTTCATAAATATCTTTATCACCAATAGTCATGTTATAAAATTCGGATAAATAAGCTAAAGCCTCAGAGTTGCTATTGCAAACCTTCCATAAAGATGCAACCTCTCCATTGAAGACAGTACCCCAGTCCTTGCAATCTTCAAGAAAATCCAACAGCTTCAAATAGAAGGAATCATAATTCATGAGCAAGAATGGAACTGGATGCTCTGACCCGATTCGCTCCAGTTGAATCAATGCTAATATCTCAAACATTTCATCTAGAGTCCCAATTCCACCAGGAAGGGCAACAACAGCAGTTCGGTCTGTAATACTCCTTCTCAAAGCAGCATCCACCAAACCATGTTTCCTAGCAGAGAAAAACCTGCATTCATAAAGCATATAAATCAACTTGGGGCAACCGAAACCATTTTTTGAAAACTTTCTAGCATTGAATTGCACATACCTGCAAGTTAGATATGCTTCTGATGGTAGGTATGGATGGAACTTTGATGTAGTCCATTCCCCAGCTTCTTTACCAATCTTAAATCCTCCAACTGGTTTTCCTGCTTCTATAGCACCTTTGGTAGCAGCATCCATTAGCCCCGGACCAGCTCCTGACCAAGTTGTACAGTCCAAAAGAGTTGCAATCTGCTCAGTAGGACACATGGAAAAAAGACAAAATTAATTATTGGATAGTCTTATTTGTGTCCTTGTTATTTGAACATGTGTTCATGAACATAGAAAAACCAAGAAGGAACTCACCTCTCTTCCCAATTCTAGTGTTTGTGAGTAATGTGAATGACCAGGTCCCATCCTTGATGAACCCAAATACACTACTCCCTTCCCCAGTCTGCGTATGAGTTCATAGCATAGTTCTATTTCTTTTTTGACCTTTCAAACAATGAGGGAGCTATCAAGTTTATCAGAAATTATTGCAGTAGCCACTTAAGAAAAAATGCCTAATACCACTCTTAAACTCAAGATTCTTGCATCAGATTTCAAAACATACCACATTTAATTGAAAGCTCCACTACCCCCAATATAATCCAGAATCACTCAAAATTCCAAATGGGACAAACTTGAAAGAATTAGAAAGTGGGTAATTGTTAAAAATAAATAAAAATTAAAAAGATGAGATGTTTAAACTTGATTTACCTCAGCTGGGCTTGTTCTTTCTTCGAATTCAATTGACTCAAACTTGCTTGAGAGTGGTCTTGTTGAGACACGCCGAGAGTCGGGAAGCTTGAAACTAAGGGTGTTTCTTCCTATTTCATTAAAATATTGGAACTTCACATACTTTCCATGACAATTTCCGACAAAAATATGGGAACCCAAGTCCAAAGTTGAAAATCCCATCTTTGGATTGTTCAATCTGTCAAAAAAGATTTTTTCCGCATGTAATTGACCGAAACTTTAGGTGGGTTCGTGTAACCAAGTGTTGTGATTGGCATAGAAGAGGAACTAAGCTAAAGAACAAGAAGCTTTAGTGTGAAGTTTAGAAATTATGATGGGAATAGTAGAGCCTGCAAATTTTTGCATAGATAAAGAATATTGGTTGTGTTGTAAAAGTTTTTGAATTTTTTAATCATAGAAAATGGAAATATTTGATAAAATGGAAATAAAAATAAAAATATATTTGATAATTACTTTTGTTTTTTATTTTTAAAAATACAAAAGTATTTTTATTTTTTTATAAAATAATATAAAATGAGATATTAATTTAAAAAAGAACCGAAAAAAAAATCGAAAATAATTTTAAAAAATTTTAAAAGTAAAAAATTTCTATTTTTAAAATTTAATAAATTTTAAAAAATAATAAATGAAAATAAAATTATTAATTTTATGTTTAATTATTAAAATTTTAATTAATTAAATAAAAATTATTTTTTAAGTGATAAAAACAGCACCATTGTTTCCATCATTTTTTTCAACTTGCAAATGCAAATATATTCCCCGAGGAATTTGCCCAGTACTTGAAATGGGCAAATGCAAGAGTTTTCATAAACACTAGAAGAGTTCTGCAAGTGACTATTTATTTTTAAATTTAAATAGGATTAATTTCCACTGAAAAAAAAACAAAAACTCGCATTTTGTGAAATTTTGACAAAAAATCCCATGTTTTTAAAAATATCACTAATTATTTTTGTAATTTTATTTTTTATCAACAAAATTTGCTAAGAAATCACAAATTAGTGTCAAAAGTTCTTGAGTCATAAAACAATTATTCTTACTACAAATATCACTTTCATCACTATTTTAGTGCAGCCGTACACTATTTTCTGTTAAGCTTCGAAACATTTGTAGCGAAGTTATTAAATAGCTTTAAAAACTACATTTAAGTCATTATAATTTTTTACAGAAAATATCAACACTTTTGTAGTCTCTTTTACATTGCTTTTTATAAGTTAAAACATCAATTTATTATAAGAATATTAAAAAGAAAACTTATAAAGATTAATAAATTATTAAACATAGTCTTAAAGATCAAGAGTTTCAAAATAAAATATTAGATAATATAGACTAAATCAAAAAAACAAATAACTAATACAAATAATAAAATAGAAAACTTTTTAATAAATATTGAAAAAATTTCTAGTAAGAAAGAAATAAAAGATTTATTAGAATACGTTAACAAACAACCTAAAATACTGATGAATCGCTCAATCACACGCCCTCTTTTGTCCACATAACGAAATTTTGTGATAGAGTCGCGACGCTTGTTAGTGGGGTCGCGGCGCAGTCCAAGTCTGAGAAGTGGATCGAATCTGGAGCTAAAAGGGTTGTGGCACTTATTGGTAGGGTCACGACGCTTGGACAAGTCAGAGACTATAAAATTTGAGTTATTTGAGGTGGACCGCGACACTTGGTTGCGAATGTGACTGAATGAAGGGCATTGTCATCTTATTTGGCTGAACAATTTTAGGGTTTCATATTGAAACGTATTTTAGAAGTTTTAGGTGATCTATATCCGTTTTTAGTGCAGTTTTTACGAAGGGAAGCAAGGAGAACATCTGGAGAACGATTTCAGAGATCAATTCTAGAGTTTTTTTTTCCTCTTCTTTAATTTTCTTTATGTTAGATTTTAGTATTATGGATTTCTTTGATATGATGATGAACTAATTTCAGTTTTAGGGTTTTTAATTGAATCTCTTGAACCTCTTTTATGAACTAATGCAAATTTTATGATTTCTCTTCTTCTCTTTTAAGATTTGTTCAATTTGTGATTTTGATATGTGGTTGATTGGCCATCTTTTTACATAATCTATATGAGTTTGAATTAAAATATAAAAAGTGAGGTTCAAATATTCTATAATTGATCAGACATAAGTTTAATCTTGAACGAGAGTATCACGATTGTTTGTGTGGTTTTTAAGTTTTTAATCTTAATGCTTCTTTTATGTGAATTTATCATTGAAATATAGAAAATTCTCATTTAGGTCGAGTTTAATATTTAATAAACTGAGTATTAAATGTTTTGGTAAACTCACTATCTTAATAAGGAGGAAAGATTGAGAATCTTGCATTGATAAATAATAGAGTGGATGGTTGATAAGATTAAATTCCCTAATTTGTTATTTTCTTGGATTAGTCCATGGTGTTAATAGTTAGGTTTTAATTCAAAGTTTTTATAATTGTTTGTTTATTTATTTTACTTTTAACTTTTTTTAAAGAACATTACATGTTTATTGGTAAAATATAATTGGAAATTAATTGTTGGTAATTGGTAGTCACCCTTCGTGGGACAATAATCAGATTTACCAAATATTACTACAGTTGTGATTAGATATACTTGCGTAGAAAAAATTTCACAACAATACCTCATCCTTTCTTTTCTCAACCAGTTTCTTAGAAAGATCAACCATCTCTTTCATATCTAAAAACTTGAGATGAGAACACATATCATCAATATAGGTTTGAAGTTGATATTCTAGTACATTTAAATCCAATGTAGAAAAATCATATGGATAAAGATGATCAAGACGAATTAACTTTCCCTTGTCAAAAGCAGAAAATGAATTAGCTAGAGATAAACATGATAAACAAAGTAGCAACTCAGTATTAGCCTCGTTAAAATGACTATTTAGCTCTTGTAGATATAAATCCATCACGGTATTGAAAAAATCAGCACAGAAGTAGTGAAAATCTGTAAGCTTTGGAGCCTTGCGCCGTGATTTCCCTTGAGGACAATACAAATGATTCATATTAAGAACATCAATATTGAACTCCATACAAAAATTACCTTCCACTAAGGAATCCCAGCCATTGTCTCTCATCATTTGTAGTTGTTTCTTCCATATTTTAACCAAATCCATGGCATTCACAATAACTTGATCACCTTTTTGTAAGACTTGTGACAACTCATTTATGATCCCAAGAATATTCTTCACCAAATGCAAGCTAAAGACAAAATCATATGTTTGCACTATTTGTAACATAATAGATGCTTCATATTTTTGCTCACTATTCAATCTATCATTTGTAATTTCCTTAAGCACATCAATAATAGATGAAAACATGATAGTAAAGCTTACCAAAGTACCAAAGTGTGATCTCCAACGTGTATCACATGAATGCTTAATTCCATTTTCTTGATTTTGGCCTCTTCGACTCAAAAGTTCTCCACATTTTAAGGCTTTGATGACTTTGAGAGCTTTTTTCCCCAAAGAATGTCACGACGCTTAGATGGGGCTCCAAAAACATTCACCACATTAGACACTACGGTGAGAAAAGTACCTATTTTTTCATAAAAATATAAATCATTATATATATAAAAAAATTTGTTTATGAAACAAGTATTACTAGAACATGAATAACAAAGAAAATACCTATTAATTCATGTTTCTTTGCCACACCCAAGAGTGCTAATTGTAGTTGATGAGCAAAACAATGGACAAAAAAAGCACATTCATTCTCCTTCATGATAATATTTTTCAACTCATTAAACTCTCCACTCATGTTACTAGCTCCATCATACCCTTGACCTCGTAATCTGGATATGCTTAACCCATGCTTTGAAAACAACTTATCAATTGCTATTTTAAGTGAGATCGCAATGGTATTAGGAACATGTTCAATACCAATGAATCGCTCAATCACACACCCTCTCTTGTCCACATAACGAAACATTACAACCATTTGCTCCTTTATGGATACATCACGAGATTCATAAACTAAAATAGAAAAAACAACATCTCTCATATCTATAATAATAACATTAATTGTTTTCATAGCACATGCATTTACAATGTCTTTCCGAATCTTTGGTGAAGTCGGCTTAAGATTCTCAGGAGCATTTTTCAAAGCAACAACTCTAACTTCATCGTTATGATTAGCAAGAAAAGTTAGAAGTTCGAGAAAGTTACCTAGATTATTAGAATCTTGGGACTCATCATAACCACGAAATGCAAGACCTTGTCATTCAAGAAAGTGAATACAATGAAGCAATTAATCAAACACGGTAACTTATTCGATCTTTGATGTTCTTCTTTTAAAAAATGTGTTCAATTTGTTGTTTTATATCCACTAAAGCTTCACAATTCTTGAAACACTTATAATGACTACTATTGTGATTTCCGAAATGTTTTTCAAATATGCTCATTTTCTTCCAATTTGAAAAACCCTCACTAACAAATGTGTTGCCGCCAGCTTATTTTCTAATGTTTGATTTGAAGAGATAGCAACATAGAAAAAAAATGCAAAATCCTTACTGATGCTAGATTCCAACCAAGTAGAAAATTGATCAAACCATGCAATGTTGAATCGACGGTCCTGTGTTCCAAAGAATGTCTTAGGAAATTCATGACTTCTTGGTTGAGAAGGCCCTTGTTATAGATATTGTCTTCGAATTTCATCTTGAATATCTGTGTTGTAATTAGAAATCGGAGGTCACAACCCAGGGTCGGTAGGAAGATTAGTCATATCAATTGAAGTACATTTTCTTTTTGAATTGTCAACTACGTGACATAATTGAAACTTTTTTTCTTTTTGAATTGTCAACCTCCACCTCAGGAAAATGTGACACATTTGAAACTCTTTTATAATGATTTTTCATATCCGTGTCAAATAAATATAGAACACATTTTCTTACATAATTTGTATTAATAAATTACACATTTATATTGATAAAAATATCAAATAAATATAGAACAAATTTTTTTATGTACAATTACACATACACATACAATTCTTACATAATTTGTATTCATAAATTACATATTTATATTGGAAAAAAATATCAAATAAATATTTGTTACATAATTTGTATTCATAAATTACACATTTATATTGATAAAAAATATTAAAGAACAATTTTTTTTGTTGATAAAAATATTAAAGAACAATTTTTTTTATGTACAATTACACTTACATACCTGAAGAGATATCCCCTCTCAAAGTGATGAGTAAATACCAATAATTATTCTATTATAATATTTTTTAAATTATTATCATAATTTAAAATTAACTAGAAAAATAAAAACTACACTTCTTAAACTATAAAAGTCTCAAAGAAGTACTCTTGTTTAGATAAAAACGAATTGGGTTATTATATAGATGGAAATTAGAGAAAATTTAACTCTAAAAACAATGTGGGACTTTGTAATTTTCATTTTTTCACTGCTGGGAACATGTTTACATAGAATTAAATATTAATTATAATCATTTATAACACACAAATCCATTGGAAGGATGGCAAAGTTGACTCTCTATCCTTTAGCAGTGCAAGGTTTGAATATATCCTTAAGGGACTTCGCCTTTTGGAAGGAGGCAATTAATGGTGAAATTAATTCAATTATGTGTGACCACACTTGGGAATTAGTTGACCTTCCAAAGGGGTCTAAACCAATTTGGTGCAAATGACACTACAAAATGGAGGCTTTTGCCAACGAAAATTAGCGTTGGCAAAAGTACCCAAAATGCACTGACAAAGGTCAAAAACACTTTGCTGGTGAAATTTATCGCCAACAAAACTTGTCGGCGATGCCTGGTCGTTGAATGATGTTTTATCGACGCTGTACAGACCATGCCAGTAAAGCTTACAATCCTGATGGATTTACACGTCGGCAAAGGCCAACTCGCTGGTAAAATGGCATTGGATTTTGGATCGACGACCCCTTTTAACCGGCGATTAGACCATTTTCACCGGCGGGGTTCCACGCCGGTAAACATATCTTTGCTGACGAAAACATAAATGCACCCGTAAAAGATGTTGGTTTAAAAGACTTGCTAGCGCTCTAGGAAGAGCTGACTAAATTTTTTTTTTTTTAAATTATATAATTTAATTTTCTCATATATATTAATTAATATAATTATAATTTTTTATATATATTTATTAATTGATAATGAATTGAAATTAAAATCAAAATAACTAATACTTAATTAACATTAAGAATTCAAAAGTTTAAATATTAGTTGTTCAGTAAAGACAATTAAACACAATAATTAAGAAGTTCAGTACAAAATATTTAACTTATAATTATCAAGTTCAACACACATAAAAAATGTACTAGAACCTAGAGTTGAGTGGCACCAACATCATCACCAAAATCATCCTGAGTAGGAGGTGGTGGAGTTGGTGCCTGAAAGAACTGTAGATAATCTGGGGAAGCGGAGGCGCCGATTGTCCAAGGTTCTGCTGTGACCACAAATTAGCCATTTGAGCCATCAAGGCTTGTTGTGTCTCAAAATAACTCTAAAATTGCCCTTGTTCTTGCCTTCATTGTTCCTCTTGTTGCCTCTGCCATTCCTTCATCAACCAAAAAGTCATCTGAAATTTCTCTTTCATTTATGGGAATTACATCATCAATGTCATGAACTTTGGTTAGGGAAACATCCTCATGTATGTAGTCAAAATTGTCTTAAGTGTGGAAGTTGTACAACTAATTGAATTCCTGATGAGTTGTTTTCTTGGAGTATTTGAATAGTGTCCTTTGCTTCGTCTAGAAAATCCCAAACATTGTGCAGGATGTAAGTGCTTATGAGCCTTGAATCATCAAATCGTTGATGTAATTGATTAACTTTGCTTGGGATGCAAGTATAAACGGTTCATTTTGATACCATTCACGATTGGCACGAACGCTAGTAAAAACAGGATCACTTTCAATCCTACCGCTGCTGGCATTTGTGTCAAACCACTTACACTTGAACAATAAAATACTACAGTCTTTCAAATAACTCAATTCAATGACTTCTTGAAGGACACCATAAAAATTGATTCCATCTTCACCAGGCACCATAACACCGCTATTATGAGTTTTACGATTTATATCTCTGCTCTCAACGAAAAATTTGACACAGTTGACAATGCATCCGGGATAGGAAAACACAACGACATTTGCTGGGTTCGCAATGGCATACAACTCATCAGACACTTGATCCAGAATAATTTGCCAAAATTGATTAATATAAAAAGTGGAAATTGAGGGGTTAGGGAAGTTGATTTATTTGTAAACATGTACAAGATTAGGAGAATAAAATATATATGTGCTTACTCGATTCTTGAACAAATCAGGGAACTCATTTTTTGCCTTTTGTCAAGATTAGAATCACCCCTTGTTCTGCGCTCATTCATATGCTCACTACACAGAAAAATTTCAAATTTTAAGATATCGACTCTCAACTTATAAAAAATATCAAAACTTCAAATGCAACAAATCTTACTTGACATAATTCTCAATTTCTGCACAATTGTTCAATATGTACCACTGCGCCTTACACTTCAAATCTATTAGCATTGTATAATTTTTTTTGGCACCAATAGGCCGTCCCACATGCTTAAATATGGAGAACTCGTGATTCAACTTGTTCGTGATGGCATCATCTTTTTATTCTGGTCGACTAAATCTAGTTTCCACACCTTGAAGATACCTAGAACAAAATGTCAACACATCATTAACCACATAAACTTCAGCAATAGAACCTTATGGACGGGCACTGTAACACCCCAAATTTGCTAATAAGGCTTAGTGCCTTGATTAGTGTGCTGGGAGGACAATAATTGATTTAACTATATTATTACGTGATTAATTGTGATATATGTGTATCAGTACTTGATTACTCAAGTTATATTATTATATGCTTACATATACATGATTAGGTGAATTAAATATGCATGTGGTCCCGTTCATGTTAATAAAAGCATATTTGTAATTTTGGTCCGTTCAGGGCGTAAATGTAATTATGTGTGTGCTATGCTTGAGACCACAGTATGGTGGGGATATATTTGAGATGTGTAGAACGAGGTGGTCATAGGGAGCAGATTAGCGGAATAGTCACAACGGGGTCAGATACCCGGCTTGGGGTGAGCCTAGGGGTATTTAAGAACTTAGTGTGTGTTCGGGATTTATCGGGTAACGGGTAGTTATTTAGTGGTTATTTGGGTATGCCGGGGTTAATTGGAGATTTATAAGACTACTCGAGGAATTAGTGGGAATGTGACAAATAATGGGATTGCCCTTGGAGGCATTAAATTGCTAAGGGTTAATCTAGCGTTATTTTAGTCATTTTGAAGCTAAGGATAGGCTAACTTCAGCAGAGCACTTAGAAAAAAACACAACACCCTCAACTCTCACTTTCTCTCTCTCGGGTGCCATTCTCTCTCTAGGCTTGGGAATTTTGAAGGAGAAGCTCTAGAATTTGAAGCTTGAAGTGGTTGGGATTTAGCTCAGGGTCAATTCTCAGATTGAGGTAAGGTTGTCTCTGAATTTCTGGTGGTTTTCAATTGTAGTTTAAAGGTTTTCTTGAAGTTTAAACCTTGATCTGATTTTGGGTTTTGGTGAAAGTATGGAGTAGTTTTTGGGGTAATTATAGTGATTATGTTGTATTGATGTGAGTTCTAGATATAATTTTGGGTATGGGTATTGTTTAGGGTGGATTTTAGTGAAATGGGCTCGAGAAAATTGTTTACCCAAAAATGACTCTTGATGACGTGGCAAGAATATATTACATGTGGTTGGCACGTGGCGGCGTTAAAGTAAAGGGATGTTGTTCGCCTATCGACCAGATGTCTATTGCCTCATCAAATCTCGCGATTAGATGCGACCAGCCTGGTCGCATGCTTCGGTCTATTTCCTTTAAAGATATGTAATTTTGTAATAACTACATTTATGATCTTTTTTCTTTGTTGCCTTGATACACTGATATTAAGGATAATTAAGGCCCATTGGCCCATGTAACCCCCTTGAGCCTATAAATATGCATGAGAGGGCTCAAGGAAGAGACTTTTGACTTTTGAACCTTGAACCTGAATACTCAGAGAGAGAACATAGTGTTATTATCCACCAAAAAGTTGTAATTCTCCTAAGGCTGGTGAAACTCGAGAACCCTAGTTCTTTGATCACAACATTAGGATTCAACATCAATGAGAACACTAAGTGAACGTAGGTTATTACCACATAGTTGGGGTCGAACCACTATAAATAATTTGTGTCACCTTCTTCCCATTTGATTTCATTCTTAATTTCCTTCTTGTTTCTTTGTCGTTATTTTGACTCCGTGTCGTTGGCCAAATCGAGGGTCAACATTCTGGTGCTTTCGTTGAGAGTTGAACTCAAGAAGCTTAAAGAAAATCAAATGGAGAAGACATCCAAGAAAGCTGGACAGGCTGCTGGCGCTGCATCGTCTCAACCTCCTCCTCCAAATGTGGCTGAAAATGAACCATGCTTGGATTTCGAAGAGGAGGAAATAGATTCCGAGACGCTGAGGGTAACACTAGGCGTGTTGCGGGATGAGTTGGCCAGTCTGAGGGCCAATAAGGAAAATGCGGCAGAGACCTTGGCGCGGCAACAAAGGGAGATCGAGCGTTAGTGCTAGGAGTTAAATGAGCAGCAGGCGGAAATGGAGCATTGGCAGAGAGATGCCACGACCGCTCTTGAAGCAGCCATTCAATTGGCCAGAGGGCATGCTGCACCGGCCTCTCAACCAGATCAGCCACCAAGTGCGCCACCACAGCGGGCCCCAAATCTGAGTCCTTCGATCCAGCCAGCACGCCCACAAAGGCCGGAGCAGCCACTTGTTGCTCAGGATGATGTCCCAATTCAAGATCCTGAGCAACAGCCACCTTCTCAGACTGGTCACGGCAATCCCCAGCGCCAGAGGCTGAATAGGGCTGGGCAGCCACCCCGTAGCCCTAGACGCCTAGGGGACGATGAGCCAAATCCATCAAGCAGGGGTCAACGTCCTTCTGCCAATAGAAGGCATAATGAGTCAGGCTCTGCGGTCAGGGCCCCCCCACGACATAATAATGCACGAGGACCCAACGACCAGTGCAGGCCTCCCCCTGATGCTCAAGAGATTCCAGCCAGAGGAGGAAATAGCGTGACCAATCGGTCACGCCATAGTCGGCCACAGTTTAGAGACGGCCATGACTACAATGAGGCCAATTTTGGCAGGGGGAATGCTGGTCGAAGGCATGAGGGAAGAGGTGGAGACAGGAATCCCCCATCAAGAGACAATAGGCCTGTAAGCCATAATGCTGGGGGCAGCCCAGACGGCATAACGTCTTTGATTGGCTAGGAGTTAGCGAGCTAAGGCACAGAGATGATGACTTGAGGGACATACTCAACAACAGGCATGAGAGACATGATGAGTATGCTCCTCCAGCACCAGTCGTCCCAGCAATCCCAAACGCAGTTCAAGCTCAAATCGATGCTCTGAACTAGGAAGTACAACAGCTGGTCGGGAGCCGGACATCCCACATAGAGTACGACCAGAGGAAAGGCTCTCCGTTTGTGCAGAGGATTGATGTGACAGAAACCCCCAGCAAGTTCAAAATGTCGGTACTGCCGAACTTTGATGGGTACGGGGACCCAGTATCTCATGTTAACAAATTTGAGATAGAAATGGATATTCAGAAGGTGTCGGACGATGCCCGATGCAAGATCTTCCTCGCCACCTTATCTGACACTGCCCAAGAGTGGTTCTTTAAATTCCCTCTTGCTAGTATAGTATCCTGGGAAATGTTCATGAAATAATTTTACGGACAATTCTATGCGGGTCGCGTACACCCCACTGAGGCCAACCAGCTGGTCGAGATACGCCAAAAGGAGGGAGAGCTCTTAAAGGAGTATGTCCAGCGCTTTATGTGAGCAGCGGCTGGAGCCAAAACAGTGGGAGACGAAGAAAATATGATGGCCCTAACTGCTGGGATTAGACGCCACTCCCCCCTCTGGAGCAGCCTGAGAAAGAATGGGGTAAGAAGTACCCAAGAATTCTTGGATCGAGCTAATCGATACATCAAGCTTCAAGATGCGATTTCCAATGAGGGGAAGTCGCCTACAAAAGACAAGGGACCAAAGGAAGATCCTGCCAAAGCCGCCAACGGGTCAGATAAACCTAATGGCAACGACAAAGGCAACGGGAATGGGAACGACAGAAATGGTGGAAAAAGGGCAGGCAATGAGCCGTCAACATCTGAAAATAAATGCTCCAAATGCAATAGATATGAGCCAAGATTCACCAACTATATGGCCCTTGTCGAGAGTAGAGCAGAGGTCTATCAAGCGACCAGTGCTAATGTCCCTTATGAGCGATCAGCGCCTATAAGGAAGGATATCTCCAAGAGAGATACGACAAAATTCTGTCGTTTTCATAACGACTACAGACATGACACCAATGAGTGTAACCAGTTGAAGGACGAGATCAAGTTCCTGATCAGGCAAGGACACCTAAGGAGATATGTATGAGCCACAGGAGGATCTCAGCAAGAGGCACCGGGTGGCAACGAGCAGGTGCCTGCACGCCAACGCTCGCCACCTTTACAGCCAGCTCCTGTGGCAGGAATATTACTCACCATCTATGGCGGTCCACACATTGTAGGGGATAGTGGGAAAGCAAGGGAGCGATACGCTCGGACTTTACGCCACGACCAGGACATCGAGATGATGAGTGTGGAGGATCGAGCACCAAAGAAAGCTCGAATAGAGGAGGAGTTGATAACCTTCTCTGTAGACGATGCTCAACACGTCCGATTCCCACACTCCGATCCGCTGGTCGTTGACGTCCAAATTGCAAACATGATGGTTAAAAGGGTGTTAGTTGACACAAGAAGCTCAGTCAACATCTTGTACAAGTCCTCACTGGAAAGGATGAAGTTGTCCGTCAAGGACCTGGAGCCGTGCAACCAAACCATATATGGTTTTTCTGGGAAAGAGCTCGCCCCGACAAGGTTGATTAAACTCCCAGTTACAGCAGGAAGTGCGCCTGCAAACATGAAATTACTCACTACTTTCATAGTGGTTGATTTTCCTTCAGCGTATAATGCTGTAATTGGAAGGCCAATCTTGGTCGACCTACGAGCTGTCACCTTGCCATGAAATTCCCAACTGACGCAGGGATAGGATGCGTATTGGGAAACCAGCGAGAAGCAAGGGAGTGCTATAATGCCTCAATATCAACAGCGAGAAAAGGCTGATTGAGGGAAGCTGCTGGAAAGGAGTTGCAAACGGCCAGTGATGTACAAGCCCAATCAGGTGATTGTGTCACCAAATAGGGTGTTGCCCAAAGTAAGGATAGGGATTTGGATCCTCACTTTGGGGATTTTGATGAAGAGATAGGTCCCATTGAGGACCTTGAAGAGGTCCAACTTGATGACGCAGATCCGACTAGGGTTGTGAAAGTCGGTAAAAACTTAGAGACAACAACGAAACAAGAACTGGTGGAATTTTTAAGGAAAAACCAGGAAGTCTTTGCCTGGTCACATAAAGACATGGTTGGAATAGACCCTGCAGTTATTAGCCATGTCCTGAACATAGACAAGAGTTTTCCACTAGTACAACAGAAGAGGAGGCTACCCGACAAAGATAGATCAAAGGCTCTAAAGGAAGAAGTCAAGAAGCTAAAGGAGAATGGATTCATCAGGGCAGCGTTTTATCCATCATGGGTCTCTAATCCCGTGCTTGGTCCCAAGCCGAATGGCAAGTGGCGAATGTGCGTGGATTTCACAGACCTTAATAAAGCCTGCCCTAAAGATTGTTTCCCACTCCCTAGAATTGACCAGCTGGTCGATGCCACTACAGAGCACGACATTCTCTCATTCATGGATGCATACTCCGAATACAATTAGATTAGTATGCATCCCCCTGACGAGGATCACACTAGCTTTCAGACCGATATGGGGCTCTACTGTTACAAGGTAATGACTTTCGGTTTGAAATACGCTGGTGCGACTAGTCAATCACATGTTCAAGGAGCTGATTGAAACAAACATGGAAGTATACGTCGATGACATGCTGGTTACGTCGAAGAAGGCAGAAGGACACATAGGGGACTTGCAAGAGTGCTTCAACGTCTTGAACAAATACCAGATGAAGTTGAATCTCCTCAAGTGTTCCTTCGAAGTTGGATCAGGGAAATTCCTGGGATTTATAGTAAACTCACGAGGAATTGAAGCCAATCCCGAGAAGATCAAAGCCCTGGTCGTTATGAAATCGCCAAAAAAAATCAAAGATGTTCAAAGTTTGACCAGAAGAATTGCTGCTCTCAGTAGATTTATTTCCAAATCAACAGACAAATGCGTCCCATATTTTAATCTACTCAGAGGCAACAAGAAATTTGAATGGACGAAGGAGTGCGAGCAGGCTTTTCAAGCCTTAAAGACTCACATGACGCAGCCACCGATTCTATCAAAGCCAGTTGATAAAGAAACTTTGTTCATCTACTTGGCGATTATAGAATACGCTACTAGTGCTATCCTAGTAAGAGAGGAGGAAGGCGTGCAAAAGGTTGTTTATTATGTAAGCAAAAGGCTAATAGGAGCGGAGATGCGATATCCACCTATTGAGAAATTAGCCTATTGCTTGATCTTGGCCTCTAGAAAATTGCGGCCATACTTCCAAGCTCACCCAATTACAGTTCTGACCGACCAACCTCTACGGCAAGTTCTGCAAAAAACAGAAGTCACAGGCCGATTATTGAAGTGGGCGGTCGAACTTGGACAGTTTGATTTCTCTTACTTGCCATAAGCAGCGATAAAAGGACAGGCTCTAGCCGATTTCATCACAGAACTCATTGGGCTTCTAGACAATGTACAGCTAGAAGGGCCTGAAGAGCCTGAGTCTCAAAGCCAAACTCCTTGGAAGTTGTTTACAGATGGTTCTTCTAATGAGCACCACGCAGGAGCAGGAGTGATTTTGATAATGCCCGAGGGGCATCGATTTCACTGCGCCGTCAGATTTGACTTCACTGCTTCTAACAACGAAGCCGAGTATGAAGCACTGCTCGCAGGATTACGGTTAGCTAGAATCATGCACATAAATTCCCTTGATATCTACAGTGACTCTCAGTTAGTGGTCAACCAAATCATTGGAGAATACTAGGCCCGAGGTTTAAAAATGGTCGCTTACTTGAATAAAGTGAAGGATTTATTGGCGCAGTTTGATAAGTACACTCTCCAGCAAGTACCTCGCAACCAAAATTCAAACGCTGATGCTTTGGCCAAGTTGGCGAGTGCCAAGGATGCTGACACCCTAAACATAGTGCCAGTTGAACGACTATCTACACCAAGTATCCAAGCAGAAGGGGCATCTTTGGTAATTCAAGCAGCGGATACATGGATGGCACCTTACATAGAGTACCTAATGAAGAGTGTGTTGCCAATGGACAGGAACAAAGCTAGGACCCTTCAGCGGCAGGCTGCTAGGTATATCCTGGTCGATGGAATCTTGTATCGAAGGGGATACTCAATGCCACTCCTCAGGTGTATTTCGAAAGAGAAGGCCAAAGAATTGATAAGAGAGATCCATGAAGGCTTTTGTGGGGATCATGCTGGGGGGCAAAGTTTATAAAAAAAGATCCTAAGGCAAGGATACTTATGGCAAACAATGAATAAAGACTCGATGGAATTTGTGCGGAGGTGTGAAAAATGCCAGAGGTTCTCCAAAATTCCATGAGCACCCCCAAATGAGTTAAAACAGATGCAAAGTCTGTGGCCGTTCGCAGTCTAGGGTATAGATCTAATTGGATCTCTGCCCACAGGAAAGGGCGGCGTCAAGTACGCCTAGTGGTCGTCAATTACTTCACTAAATGGGTCGAAGCTAAACCACTTGCAACCATAACGACCAAGAAAGTGCTGGATTTTGCAGTAAAAAACATCGTGTGTCACTATGGATTGCCAAGAAAAATTGTCTCAGACAACGGTATCTGTTCACAGATTTTTGCGAGCGACATGGAATTATCAAGAGCTTTTCTTTAGTTGCTCACCCTCAAGCAAACGGAAAAGTCGAAGCAGTAAATAAAATGCTAAAGGATACTCTGAAGAAAAGGCTTGAAGAAGTGAAGGGGGCATGGCCAGAGCAATTGCCTTTGGTCCTGTGGTCGTACAGAACTTCCCATTGAACAGCAACAGGCCATACTCCATTTTCCTTAGCTTATGGATATGAGGCTGTTATACCCAAAAATTGGAGATCAATGGCATGGCAATAAAGATGACAAAATGCATCCTAGGAGGCTAAAGAGAGTGATCCTAGGAGAACCCAAGGATGAGGTCCGAGGAGAACTCAAGAAAGTGGTCTTAGGAGACCCCAAGGAGAAAGTGGTCCTAGGAGACCCCAAGGAGTATGTGGTCCTAGGAGACCCCAAGGAGGATGTCCGAGGTAAGCCTCCCAAGGTTTCCTAAGTGTTGGCTCGAAAGTGTCCAAGGTAAGTAGCTAAGGAGGAGGAATCCCATGCAAGTCAAGAATGGAGACTTAGATTTTGACATGGAGAGCCTACACAATGTCCGATCGGACATAGTTGGGAGATGCTAAAGGAGAGTGCCTCAGACTTGTCCAAGGTGAGATGCCAAGGAGAGTGCCTCAGACTTGTCCAAGGTGAGATGCCAAGGAGGATGCCTTGGACCACCTTGGTCCGAGGAGAAGGCCACAAGGTCTGAAGGGACCTTGAATGGAAGAGGTATGCTCGGACTTGTCCGAGGAGAGAAACAAGGGAGTTGGCTCGGACCACCTTGGTCCAAGGAGAGCCAAGCTTGTATCACCTTGGTCCAAGGAAAGCTTGAAGGAGTAATCAACATGCATGTGAGACTACGTCAAAATCCCCGGAACGACTTCAGCAAGAATTGGTCTGAGCATCCGGGAATCTCTCATTCCTCACTCAAATTGAGGAATCAGTTGTATTTTAAATATTTCTTGTAATATAAATATAAGATGAATAATAAAATATCCCTATCTAAAGGGGATATCAGTTGAGTATCCCAGGCCTATAAATAGAGGGCTTATGGAGGAGAGAGGGATTCTTCTGCTTCTTCTTTCTAGAGAGAGAAAATTGGGTCTGAGTATTCTAGAGAGAGAAAGTGCTGAATCTTGAGAGGACTCTTGTATTTTTGCAATTTGTACTGAAGAAACTCGGTTGGCTTAGTCCATCTGATCTTGAGTACAGATCTATAAATCACAACTCTAAGTGGATTAGGCTATTACCGACAATCGGGGCTGAACCACTATAAAATCTCTTGTGTTATTTATTTTCTGTTCATAAACTGTCTGTTGTCGTTACATTCTCTTGAAGGCTTGTCGTATTAGACGTTCTCACGTCGTTGGCTAAAAATGCAGTCAACAGAGGCTATGTTGCATGTTGAGTTAGATCCGCCATCGCATCGAAGAATAATGTACGATCAAGGCTCTAATAGCTAGCTATTGATGGAATCGCTAGATTTGGTCGATGAAAAGCGAGAGCAGGCCCAACTCCGAGTAGCAGCTTACCAGCAAAAGGTCGCCTGATATTTCAATTCTAAAGTGCATGAAAGGAAATTCAATGTCAGAGATCTAGTACTTCGAAAGGTTTTCCTCAACACCTGCAACCAGGCCGCTGTAGTACTCGGACCTAACTGGGAAGGACCGTACCAAATTGAAGAAGTCCTCCATCCAGGCACTTACAAACTTGCTCGCTTAAATGGAGATCTCATTCCTCGCTATTGGAATGGAGAACACCTGTGCAAGTACTATCAATAAACAATTCTTCTTAAAGAATTGGCTTGTATTAATTTTACTTTTTACAAGTTATGAAAAATGGTTGGTCATTTTATGTGACTGATCGTTTATAAGTGTAAGATCATTTTGGTGATCACTCGTACAAACATGTTTTGTCCATTTATTATGAGAAATAAAAGGGACTGTGCGCAGCCAGTCATTCTTGCCATCTATTGTATTTATTACAAGTATTTGCTCATTACGTGTGTTATTTTGTTGTATTATCATTTTTACAAGTCTTTATTACGAGCAAAAATGTTCGAACAGGTTTCGGTCAAGGCAAGTGACCGAGGACCTAAAGCTCCTCCATCACTTGGGGGGCATATACGGTACCTAGTAAGCAAAGCATATCAACAGGTATGAAAACACACAAGGAAAATAAGTGAAAGCATGCTACGGTACCTAGAGTATTTTTCAAAATATTTTTCACAAATTTGTATTTTGTTAAATCAAACCAAAGTACTATGCTAAGTTTGGTCATGCGAACAGATGTTGTAATAAAATGCAAGTATTCTAATATAAAAAAGGAAAACTTTTACACTGCGAGCAGTTACTGCTCGGATGTAATTGTCTGTTAAAAGTTAAAGCTGCCCGTGCATCAATAAATATAATTGTCTTGAAATACAAATAATAAAAAAAGAAATATATAATCATGGAGCAGGAAGGTCTTATGGATTTTCCTGGTCGACTGTAGCTTCGACTTCGTTCTCTATGCCTTCAACGCCAGTGGCCAAGGATATCTCGGGCGAGGCTGGGGTCTTCGCTCTCTCTTCTTCTTCCAAGCAAGCAACGCACCGAGCTATTTCTATTTGCCGCATGCGCTCAAACAGATAGTTGAAATTGGCCCCTTGGTTGTGTTTCCAGAAATCATAGAAGCACTTGGACGTGGCGCCCTTGTACCTCTCAAGATTGCTGGCGTTGGTTTTTTTGAGATCCTTGATGCGAGCCTCCAACTTATCAGCCTCTTGCCTGGTCTCGATCAGGTCCGCCTCGAGTCTTTTGGCTTTGCGAAAATTTATGAGGTGGGACTCTTTGTACTTCTCCTTTGCCTCAAGGGCTTTATTCAGAGAAGCCTGCTTTTGCTCCATCTCCTCGACCAGTTTATTTTTCTCCTCGAGCAATGTCGCATTTGCCTTCTGAGCCACCTCAAGCTGCTCTTTATATTTCTCTTCAATATCCTTAATCTCCTTAGCATTCCGTTGCTCGGATGCCTTGGATTGCTCAGTAATGACCCTCGAGCGGAGCCGGCTGGCAGTCACGGTCAGCATTGCCTGCGATCAGAACAAAAGTTGAAATGACTATAATAGATAAAAAGATTGAGTCTCAACAGGAAGAGACAAATTACACTGGCAAGCTCGTTTAGTGCGCGGTTCAAGATCTGGTCGACATCCATTGACTCTATCCCAGCCATGGCTTCTTAGCTGCGCTCGTGCCTTAGGATCCTTGTCATCCTGTCCTTGGACGACCTTAAAGCACGGCTCGATAAGTTATCCCATGTTTGAGCAGGGGCAGCTGGCTATGTCTAATCAATAGGAGCCGGTGGAGGATGGGTCGACCCGACTAGTGCATGCGGAGATTGTTGCTCGAGGGGAGATGGAGGTGGTGTTGTGTCTTTCGAAGGACCAGTTTCTGGAGGGTCCTCAGTGCGGGTTTTCTTGGCCGAAGGCTCTTTGTTGCACTCCCCGCGATGCTGCCTGTTCGCCTTTTTCTTGCTCGCAAGAGCATCAGGCGCACTGTAGAGATTGAACATGTCTTCGGATGGCATGTCTGTAAGAAGGCAAGTACACGAACATTTAGACAATATAAATAAATGAGTGTGCTATGTCAAAAAAGGAAACAAAGGCAATTGTAAGTAAAATATCCGAGCTATAATTATTGATCGCTACATTATATACTTTACTAGTGTTACACTCACTTTCTGGCATGAAGAAGTCTGAATCTAAAGTGGGAGTGTACTTAAAGTTGTCGTCCCCATCAAATAAGTGACAGGGAATAGGCAAACTATCTAAAAGCAAGAGATCAGTACTGTTCTCATCTGAAGATTCGTCGATGGGTACAGAGGGTTCGTAAGCCTTTTTCTTGCCCTTCCCTAAAGGGGCCCGAGGAGCATCTTCTCACGGGGTGTTGGAGGGTTCCCTGATTGTCACTCCAGTTGTCCTCCTCCTTGGTGGTTGTGACACATCTGGGTGCTGCTCATGAACTCCTTCATTAGTGGCACTCCCTGCAGTGGTTTCCCTCACATCCCGGTGAGGTGCCGAAAGCCCGACCAATCTTAGGTTAGCTTCAGTGACCAGCTGTTTGACGCTTTTTTTCACGTCAGTCATACTGGCCAACATTGCTGCTCGAAGCTCCAATTCTGGAGTAGGAGCTGGTCGCAGCCATGGACCTGAAGAGAGCTAATTTTCTAAGGAAAATGCAGATAAAATAAAAGAAAATAAACGACCACGAGAACGAAGAGGTTACCTCCTTGGGTGAAGGCTAAGTTGTTGGCAACCAGGTCGGTAGTTAAAAAGTACTCCTAGTGGTACTTTCCTACATTAGACTTGTAGGTAGTCTCACTCAGGAAGGTGCGATTCATTTCCTGGTGGTAGAGATGAAAGAACCCCGTGTTGTCCTGGTTGGGGTTAGATTTGAGATCGAACAGGTAGTTGATCTTGTGAGTAGAAGGGACAGGCCATTTTTATGGCTGTATAGGATATAGAGTGCGGAAAGCATTCTATACCCGTTTGGAGTTATCTGGAAGGGAGCAACCCTAAAATAATTGGCCACTCCCTAGAAGTAAGGATGAAGAGGCGGGATTGCTCCTGCCTCAATGTGGTACCTCAACCAGGAGCTGAAGGCGCTGCCAGGCTGGTTTACCATTTGGTCGATGGTAGGAAGAAATAAAGTAACCCCAGAAAGTCCATACTTTCTGAGGAAATTACTTATCATCCTAGCAGTGATCGTGCTAGGGGGAGCAAGGTACCATTCGACGTCTGGTCGAATGGCATTGTGGAGACGGGCCTCTGTTTGGATTTTGGGATCAGTGGTTTCGGCTCTACCATTGGTGGAAGGAATCTCAGCCCGAGAAGCAGGCCGATTTTTGGAAGGTTTTGATGTTTTCTTTTTCTGGGCAGTGGATTTTACTCTACCCATTTTGGATGGACTAGAAAGAGGTCTGTTTGGGGGAATTTGAGAAAAAGGAATTTTTGGAACTAGCAGCGACAGTTGTTCTTTGTCCTTGAGCAGTTGGGCTAGCAGATCATCGTCGACTGGCCTTTCTCCTCCCCACGAATCTTGCATGAAAATCTGCGAACCGAAAAGGGGAGATGAGAATCTAATGGCCAAAAGGATCAAGATGTTTAAAAGTTGGAATAACGTTGCTGGTGTATAAAAGTTAAGCTGTTATACGACCAACATCATTCTGACAAAAAACACTACATTTTAAGCGAACAGTTTGGAAATTGGATTAAAAAGCAGAAGTGAAAAGTTTTTCAGAAAAAACTTTTTGACTCTGAAAGGGAGGGAAAACCCCAGTTTTTTCTACAAGCTTAGAATTCAAATTTTTACTTCGATTTCAAGCCCTAAAGTTATAATCCTAACTACCCAACTAATTCATCATCCCAACAAAGTGTTATTTTCCTACCAAACTTAGCACAAATCAATATAACCGTTTACCCCGAAACCATTTTGCAAGAACTGATAGAGATATTCAAGAACTCAGAAATTAAAAATGAAGGAAAAATAGGCATTGCACGGCACAACGTAACAGAAAAGAATCGATTAGAAGACTTACTTCGATGAAGGATCGAGAGGATTTCAGAAAATCGGACAGGCCCACCGTGGATCGACGAACTTTTCTGGGTTTAGTTTTGCTTTGTTCTTCAGAGTTCTTGAAGGCAAAGGGATAGGTAAAAGGTAAAAAAAATGAAAAGGATGGGTTATTTATATTGATCGTGGCACTGTAAAAGAGGTAATAATGGGAATCACTTTTTCAAGACATGGGGAAACGCAATAGCCATCAGAAAACTTTTTGGAAATTAAAAAGACATGATTGGTTGGCTTTTTCGAGAAGGCATGGACAACTTTGACAGATTTGGTGGGGTATGTGAAGGGTTAGTCTCCTAAGTCTACTTTATGCTGGTCGCAATAAAATAAACTTGGGGGGAAAATGTTTACCCAAAAAAGACTCCTGATGACGTGGCAAGAATTTATTACATGTGGTTGGCATGTGGAAGCGTTAAAGTAAAGGGATGTTATTCGCCTGTCGACCAGATGTATATTGCCTCATCAAATCTCGCGATTAGATGCGACTAGCCTGGTCGCATGCTTTGGTTTATTTCCTTTAAAGATATGTAATTTTGTAATAACTACACTTATGATATTTTTTCTTTATTGCCTTGATACGCTGATATTAAGGATAATTAAGGCCCATTGGCCCATGTAACCCCCTTGAGCCTATAAATATGCATGAGAGGGCTCAAGGAATGGACTTTTGACTTTTGAACCTTGAACCTGAATACTGAGAGAGAGAACATAGTGTGATTATCCATCGAAAAGTTGTAATTCTCTTAAGGCTGGTGAAACTCGAGAACCCTAGTTCTTTGATCACGGCATTAGGATTCAACATCAATAAGAACACTAAGTGGACGTAGGTTATTACCACACAGTTGGGGCCGAACCACTATAAATCATTTGTGTCACCTTCTTCCCATTTGATTTCATTCTTAATTTCCTTCTTGTTTCTTTGTCGTTATTTTGACTCCGTGTCATTGGCCAAATCGAGGGTCAACAAAAATGTAAGGGAATTGTAGGTTTTGGAGCTTGAGCCGCGACCCTGTTCTTCAAGCACCGCGACTCGTTTGCATGTTAGGGGCTTGGCGAATCGCCCAGGCACTGCGGTGCAGGTTGGGGCGCGTCGCAGCCCGCGTCCCCCAGGAGAGAGCCTTGGGCTCTCTGACTTATAGCGCGCTGTGGCCATAGGGGCTAGGCCATGACTCAAATTAAGGGAAATGGCCAAAACAAATTTTTAAGCTCGGGAACTCAAATTTAAGGGCTCGGGAGAGATTCTACTACCAATTTTAGTAGAATTTGTGGTCCCGGAGGCTAAAATAATATTCCAAAGATTTTAATTTGTTTAGGGTTTGATGGATAGTTATTATTAATACGTTGTGTCTAGGTTTTACCGCTAAGGCTTGGGATTAGGGATCGTGCTCGGGATCACCCTATTTTGTCAGCACGAGACTCAGGTAAGAAAACTGTTTGTGCTTGTAGAGTAGGGCATGGGTCGATTATCTGTGTTTAGTGTTATGTATGAATGTTTAAAACTGTTATGTCATGTTTATGTTTTTGTGATTGATCGGCAAAGGTCGAGATCGGCTAGGGTCGAGGTCGGTAAAGGTCGAGAATTGCAATAAGTGTGCTGACTGTAGGCCGCCATGGCATGGCCATCTAGGGTGTTGTACTCACCCGTTTGGTGAAGACTGTGAACTTGGTGCCTGGTAACGCACCTTGATCGAATTAGGCCGCTATGTGAATTGTCTGTTGTATCTATTTAAGTTATGCATTTACTGAAATGAATTGTTATATGCTATATTTGTGGAGTTTTCTTATTGGGCCTTGGATCATGGGTGCTCTATGGTGCAGGTAAGAGGCAAAGGAAATACCGACCAATCATGGGTTCAAGGGCATGGAGCGGAGCGTACATGTTTTGCCTACCTAGCTGCCACGGCTGGAGGTAGTTTTGAGGAACGTGTTATAAATGTTTGATTTTGTCACTTAGGTCGACTGTACACTAACTTTTGAGTTGTAAATATATTTTAAAGCAATACTTTGGGATCCCAATGTAACACTTTTATGATTTGAATGAACCATACTTTTATACTAAATTCTTATTTAAATGAGTCTTTACTTTAGTTAATCATACTTTTTTGTCTAATACCTCGATTAGCAAGTTAACGACACATTTTAAAATCACACAGTAACGACTCTAGGGTAGCAGGGCGTTACAACTTGGTATCATAGTGTGCCAGGGTTTATGGTTCCTGGAGATTGACCAAATAAGTACGCTCATTGCCAGAAACAAGCTCGACTAAGGGTTGGTTGGTATTAAGTGAATTGTCTGTTCAATTGCTTATCTGAATGGCCCTGTTTGCTTGATTGATATATATGTAGAGCATGATGAGTATATATAATGCTAGGGCATGGCCCCTTTGACTGCTATGTGATTATGTTATGTGTGCATTGTATTGGTTTGATATTTGTGTTTAATTGGTTGAACTGGGAGGTGGCTTCTTTGGTTGTTGAATCTTTCCTGAAGTGAGGTGTAGCATCCCAAATTTGCTAATAAGGCTTAGGGCCTTGATTAGCATGCTTGGAGGGCAATAATTTATTTATTATGTTAAAATGTGAATTTGATAAGTATGTGATTAGAAATTCATGTTTAGGTGAAATAAATATGCATGTGGGCCCCATTTGGTTATTAGGAGCATGGTTGTAATTTTAGCCTGCTAAGGGCATAAATGCAATATTTGTGTATATTGTGATTGACACCATGTGAGTGGTGATATAAATTGCGATTCACGATCCGAGACGGTCCTAGGGAGCAGTTTAGCTTGAAAGTCACAACGGGGTAAAATTCCCGGCTCGGGAGGAGCCTAGGGGTATTTTGGGTATATAATATGAGTTTGGGATTTATTAAGTATCAAGTAGTAATTTAGTAATGATTTGAGTATGCCGGGATTAACGGGGATTTTTAGGTGTACTCGAGGATTTAGCAGGATTTGTCAAATGATTGAACTACCCTTGGTGATATTTGAGGACTTAGGTTAACTTAAGGGGGCAATTCAGTCATTTTGGCAAGTTAATATACTCAGTGGGAGCTAGGGGTTCTAGAGGCATTTAGACAAAAGCAGAAGAAAGAAAGGAAAAGGAATAGAAATTTCTCTCAGCTCTCTCCCATTCGATTTTCTCTCTCTCTCCCTCCATAGTGCTTGATTTGGGGTGCATGATTTTGGGAGACTTTAGACCATAAATTCAAGGGTTCAAGGGTAAGTTTTAACTTTCTTCTCTGTTGAATTTCTACTGGAAGTGTTATATTAGTAAGCTGAATTGTGTTTTGCTTTGCGGATTATGGGATGAAGTTTTGGCAAGGTTAAGCTTAGGAATTTGTGGATTTGAGCTTGGAACTGGATTTGAAAGCATCTCAGGGTCGAATTCCTACTTGAGGTAAGAATTTCATTGATTTCTGAAGTAAATATTCTGGTGTGGTTTAAGTTTTGTGGAGATTTAAACCATTAGGTGATTTTTGAGTTTGGTTGAGTGTTTGAGTTTGTTGCTGGTATTTTTGAGTTGCTATACAGTTTTATTTGAAGTTTTAGGTCGAATTGGGACTTGGGTGTACTTTGGTAGTGATTTGGATGAGTTTTGGCTCGGGAAAAATGTTAGGAAAAACCCAGTTTTCTGGGTTCGTTTATGAGCGTCGTGGCTTTGTTCTTCCGTGCCGCGGGGCTGGTTTGAATCAAGACAGGGAGCCCTGCTGGGCGCGCGCGACCCCTATAGGGTTGTGCTATGGCGCTAGGCCATTTTTAGGATGTGTGATTTTGTGTTTTTAGGGTTTTAGCTTAGGGGAAGCTTTTTCCACCTTGTGTGGGGAAACGGGAGGTCCCGAGTGCACGAGATTGGTTCTGGGGTACAATAATGAATTGGTTAGTAACGAGAGTGTTACTTGTGTGTTGTGACTAGGTTTTCAGCGAGGCCCGGGTTAGAGGACTATGCTCGGGATTTCGGTGCTCAAGAAGCTCGGGACACAGGTAAGAAAACTGTTATACCCATAGAGCAGGGCATGGCCTTATAGTTTGTAATGCAGGGCACGATCCTATGTGATTGAATTGCCGGGCGTAGCCCTATTATTTATGTCTAGTATATGTTTAAGTAGTTATTAATATTATGCTATGTATGCTTATTTGGGAATGAGCGGCGAAGGTCAGAAACGACGAAGGCTGAGAACTACAGGATGTCGAGAACGGCATGGGGTCGGGAACGACGTTAAGCATGTGGAGTGCAAGGCCGAGTACGACAAGGGGCTGGGAGCGACATTAAGCACACGGAGTGCAAGCCGTTAGGGTGAGACCCTTCTCGGATGCCTGAGTCACCCTCACGGTGTAGACCGCGAACCCGGGGCCTGGTAAAGCGCCTGGGACGAGATGGTCGTTATGTGTTTAGCCTATTGGCTGCTTGTTGTATGCTAATTGATAGTTATGCATATGTTGATTGCTTGTGTTGAGTTTTCATGCTAGGCTTCGGCTCATGGGTGCTCTATGGTGTAGGTAAGGGCACGGGAAAGGTTGACCAACCATGAGTACGAAGAGCGTGGAGCGACATCTACATGTTTGGCCTGCCTGGCTGCTACGACCAGGGGTATTTTTGGGAGTCATTATGTATTAATAAGAGTTTTGTCGTTTAGTCGACTTTTATCATATTTTTTAGTTGTAAATATTTCTAAACAGTAATTTTGGGGATCCCAAATGTATAACGCTTTATAATTTCAAAGAATAAGTACATTTTCAAATTATATGACTTTTATTACAGTTTAGCTACACTTTTAACCTAAAACCTTGATTAGCGAGTTAATTGCATGTTTAAAACTCACTTAGTAACGACTTTAAGGAAGTAGGGCGTTACAACTTGGTATCAGAGCGAGCCAAGGTTTATGGTTCCTAGAGATTGACCAAACATGTACGCTCACTGTCAGTGATAAGCTCGACTCAGGGTTGGTTTGTAAAGATTGAATTATATGCTTGATTATGTGCTTGAGTTCCCTGTTTGCCTGATTATTTTATATAAAGCATGATGAATGTGTTAACATATGCATGATGCCAGGGCCTGGCCCCTTGAGTGTTGTATGTTATTTGTGTTATGTGGACTGTTGTTTATGGTTGGTTGATGTGAGTTGCAAGGTGGTTTTGGATGTTGTTATCATGCCTGATGAGCGGCGTCATTGATTGCAGGCATATTGTTGAGATGCCTCGTCAATTATCCATACTCCGTGGCAGTAGGGCCGAGGATGAAAACCAGGGTAAGGACCCTCCACCTACCCCACAGAATTGGCAACAAATGTTTGCCGATATGGAAGCTAGACTGCACCAAATAGAAGAAGAGCTTCGACAGCTGAGGCAATAGGTCCCTCCTCAGGGCACTGGTTTGCAGGTTCAGCGGGCTGTGGTGCCAGTGCCAGTTTAGCCTATTATGGAGAATAGGTGGGAACCTTTCTATGAGAGGTTCAAGAAGTAGCATCCTCCCACCTTCGAGGGTGGACCAGACCCACTACGAGCAGAGCAATGGATGAATATAATTTCCTCCATCCTGGATTTCATGAGGGTGGAAGGAAACGAGAGGGTAGCTTGTGCTAGCTACATGTTCAGAGAGGATGCCCGCATCTGGTGGGATGCAGTGACATAGAGAAGAAATGTTGCAGTTATGACCTGGGAAGAGTTCAGGAACATCTTTAAGGAGAAATATTATAGTGTCGCAGTCCGAGCTACGAAGGTTGATGAGTTTACCTACCTGACTCAGAACCGGATGACGAACACTGAGTATGCTTTGAGATTTGACCGGTTGGTGAAGTTTGCATCGGATTTGGTGCAGACTGATGCAGCACGAAGGGATCTTTTGTATGGGAGTTGAATGTCATGATCGCCCATGATGTTAAGATAACATTGGACCCGGGGACTACTTCATATGATCAGGTAGTGGACAAGACCCTTACAGCTGAGGGGCAGAGGATCAGATTTGGAGAGAGGGCGCGGCTATGCGCGATGCCAGGAGGACGGTGCCTCCTTTTACCGGATCTAGTCGGGGTAGCGGCCCCAGTGAGCAGAAGAGAAAGGCCCCATAATCTTTTGTTCCTCCTAGCTCGAATAAGAGGGCACGAGGTGATTTTAGTGGCCATCAGGGCGGGGGTGATAACTGGAGGAGTTTCCCAGTATGTCCTCGGTGCAGACAACAACATCAGAGAGAATGCAAGATCAGGGCCTGCTTTATTTGTGGGAGTGTCAACCATTTGAAGAAGGACAACCCATAAGCAAGGAAAGAGGAGCTGAAGCAGAGCGACAATCTCGCTCTTGCCAAAGTATTCACCTTGACTCAGACTGAGGCTGAGGATAGCTCTTTGGTCGTGACAGGTTAGATTTCTAGTGCTAGTTCTTCTTTTACTGCACTGATAGATCAGCTGTGTAGACCTAGTGATTTTTATGCTAGGGGATTTCAGACTTTGTTGTTGACTAGGGAACTGGTAGTCTCTAGGAGATGGATTAGAGCATTGCCAGTAGAGATAGACAGTAGAGATAGACAGTAGAGAGTTGTCTGCGGATCTGATCGAGTTAGCGATGGATGACTTCGATATAATTCTAGGGATGGATTGGTTATCAAAGTATGGGGCGACGATTGACTGCAAGCACAGGATGGTGACTTTTGAACCAGAGGGGAGGTACCATTTGTATTTGTGGGGACAGTTAGTGGACCGTGGGTACATATGATTTCAGCACTGAAGGCTAGAGACCTGATGCAGGAAGGTTGCATAGGATTCCTAGTGAACATTGTGAATACCTCTAGGGTTGTGTCAGTTGGACCGAGTGAGACCAGATTAGTATGTGAGTTTCTAGGTCTATTTCCAGCAGACTTGCCAGGGTTGCCGCCACAACGAGAGATCTAGTTTGTTATAGAGCTGGCGCCAGGGGCGGAGCCAGTACCCAGAACACCTTATAGAATGGCTCCGGTAGAGTTAAAGGAATTGAAGATTCAGTTGCAGGAATGAATGGATTTGGGGTTCATCAGATCAATTTTCTCGCCATGGGGTGCTCCAGTGTTGTTCGTCAAGAAGAAAGATGGATCTCTTAGGATGTATATTGACTACATGGAGCTGAACAAGTTGACCATTAAGAACAAGTACCCACTACCCAGGATTGATGACTTGTTTGACAAGTTACAAGGGAAGACAGTGTTCTTCAAGATCAACCTCCGGTCAGGTTATCACCAGTTAAGGATTAAAGACGAGGACATACCAAAGACCGCATTCCGCATGAGATATGGACACTATGAATTCCTGGTTATGTCCTTTGGATTAACCAACGCCCCAACAACTTTTATGGACATGATGAATAGGGTCTTCAAGGACTATTTGGACAAGTTTTTGATTGTGTTTATTGATGACATATTGGTGTACTCTCAGTCAGAGACAGAGCATGAGCAACATTTATGCCTGGTGTTGCAGTAATTGAGAGAGCATAGGTTATATGCTAAGTTCAGCAAGTGTGAGTTTTGGCTATCGCAAGTCACATTTCTAGGCCATATTGTTAGTAAGGAGGGGATTCTAGTTGACCCAAGTAAGATTGAGGCAGTGAGGGATTGGCCTAGACTGAGCAGTGTACCGGAAGTTAGGTACTTCCTAGGTTTTGCAGGGTATTATCGGCGGTTCGTTGAGGGGTTCTCCAGGATAGCCACACCATTGATTGAATTGACGAGAAAGAAGACTAAGTATGTGTGGACAGACAGGTGTGAGAACAGTTTCAAAGAATTGAAGCAGTGACTGATCACCGCTCCAGTATTGAGTCTGCCATTAGACAATGAGAAGTTTGTGTTTTATTGTGATGCTTCCAGACAATGTTTAGAGTGTGTGCTGATGCAAGACAGACAGGTGATAGCCTATGCATTGAGACAACTAAAGGAGTATGAGCAAAGATATCCCACGCATGATCTAGAGTTGGCAGCGGTGGTATTTGCACTTAAGGTTTGAAGACATTATTTATATGGTGAGAAGTGCGAAATATACACTGACCATAAGAGTTTAAAGTACTTCTTTACTCAGAAGGATCTGAATATGCGCCAGAGACATTGGCTGGAATTGGTAAAGGATTATGATTGTGATATCCTATACCATCTTCAGAAGGCTAATGTAGTGGTTGATGCATTGAGTCGGAAGGGCTTAGGATAATTGTTCAGTTCAAGGCAGATATCTGATAAGTTAGCCGAGGAGATGACCAGAGCAGGTATAGAGTTGGTGGTTGGTCAGTTAGCCAACATCACTCTTCAGTCTATGCTCCTTGAGAGGATCAGGGAGGCACAAAGGGAGGATCCCCAGTTAGAAGAACACAGAGAGAGTGTCTTAGCCGGAGCAGCTAAGGACTTCTCTATTTCGGAGATGGGATTACTGAAGTACAAGGGCCAGATTTGCGTTCCGACGGATGCTGGTATTCGGCGAGAGATACTAGATGAGTCTCATACCACTCCCTATTCTTTCCATCCGGGTTCGACGAAGATGTACCAAGATTTGAGAACTTTGTATTGGTGGTCGGGAATGAAGAGGGACGTGGTGGACTATGTGGCTAAGTGCTTAACTTGTCTGCAAGTAAAGGTTGAACATTAGAGGTTGGCAGGGTTATTACAGCCTCTAGGGATTCCAGAGTGGAAGTGGGAGGATATCACCATGGACTTCGTGGTTGGTTTGCCAAAGATCGTGGGACAACATGATTCAATGTGGGTGATCGTGGATAAGAATACCAAGTCTGCCCACTTCTTGCCTCTTAGGACGACTTATACTGTGGAGCAGTATGCTGAATTGTATGTGAAGGAAATTGTTCGACTTCATGGGGCTCCAAGGTCGATAGTATCTGATAGAGGCCCCACCTTCACCTCCAAGTTTTGGGAGAGTCTGTAGAAGGCTATGGGCACGCAGTTGTGGTTTAGTACTGCTTATCATCCTCAAACGGATGGATAGTTTGAGAAGGCAATTCAGATACTAGAGGCTATGCTACGAGCCCGTGTGTTGGATTTTGGGGGAACTTGGAGTAAGTATCTCCCATTGATGGAGTTTGCATACAACAACAGTTATCAAGCGACTAACGGAGTGGCTCCGTATGAGATGTTATATGGGAGGAAGCGTAGATCACCTATCCATTGGGATGAGATGGGTGAGAGAAGGTACTTAGGACCTGAGATGGTTCAGAGGACCAATGAGGTGATTGAAAAGATTAGAACTCGAATGCTCGCCTCCCATAGTCGCTAGAAGAGTTACTCGGACTTGAAACACAGGAGTGTAGAATTTCAAGTCGGTGACCACGTGTTTCTCAGAGTTTCTACTTTAAGAGGAGTGAAAAGGTTTGGTGTTCGGGGCAAGTTGAGCCCTAGGTTTGTTGGCCCCTTTAAGATTCTGGAATGGGTTGGAGAGGTAGCTTATAGATTGGCGATGCCTCCTGCCTTATCAAGGGTTCATGATGTTTTTCACGTGTCCATGCTTCAGAAGTATGTGTCAGATTCTACACATGTGTTGAGTTATGAGAACTTGGAGCTGGATCAGGATTTATCTTATGAGGAGAAGCGGTTCCAATTCTAGACTAGAAGGATAAAGTCTTGCGGATCAAGACCATCGCCTTGGTAAAAGTGTTGTGGAGGAACAACAAGGTAGAGGAGGCGACGTGGGAACTTGAATCAGATATGCGGGAGTGGTATCCCGAGTTATTCAGGTAATTTTGAGGACGAAATTTCTGTAAGGAGGGGATAGTTGTAGCGTCCCAAATTTGCTAATAAGGCTTAGGGCCTTGATTAGCGTGTCTGGAGGCAAATAACTGATTTATTATTTTAATATGTGAATTTGATTAGTATGTGATTATAAATGCATGTGTTAGGTGAATTAAATATGCATGTGGGCCCCATTTGGTTATTAGGGGCATGTTTGTAATTTTAACTCATTGAGGGCATAAATGCAATATTTGTGTATATTGTGATTGACACCACATGTGAGTAGTGATATAATTGCGATGCACTATTTGAGACTGTCCTAGGGAGCAGTTTAGCTGGAAAGTCACAACGTGGTCAAATACCCGGCTCGAGAGGAGCCTAGTGGTATTTTGGGTATATAATATGAGTTTGGGATTTATTAAGTATCAAGTAGTAATTTAGTAATGATTTGAGTATGGCCGGATTAACGGGGATTTTTAGGTGTACTCGAGGATTTAACGGGATATGTCAAATGACTAAACTACCCTTGGTGATATTTGAGGACTTAGGTTAACTTAAGGGGGCAATTCAGTCATTTTGGCAAGTGGATATACTCAGTGGGAGCTGGGGGTTCTAGAGGCACTTAGACAAAAGCAGAGGAAAGAAAGGAAAAGGAATAGAAATTTCTCTCAGCTCTCTCCCATTCGGTTTTCTCCTTTTCTCCCTCCATAGTGCTTGATTTTGGGTGCTAGATTTTGGGAGACTTTAGACCAGAAATTCAAGGGTTCAAGGGTAAGTTTTAACTCTCTTCTCTGTAGAACTTTTGCTGGAAGTGTTATATTAGTAAGCTGAATTGTGTTTTGCTTTACGGAGTATGGGATGAAGTTTTGGCAAGGTTAAGCTTAGGAATTTGTGGATTTGAGCTTGGAACTGGATTTGAAAGCATCTCAAGGTTGAATTCCTACTTGAGATAAGAATTTCATTGATTTATGAAGTAAATATTCTGGTGTGGTTTAAGTTTTGTGGAGATTTAAACCACTAGGTGATTTTTGAGTTTGGTTGAGTGTTTGAGTTTTTTGCTGGTATTTTTGAGTTTCTATACTGTTTATTTGAAGTTTTAGGTCAAATTGGGACTTGGGTGTACCTTGGTAGTAATTTGGATGAGTTTTTACTTGGGAAAAATGTTAAAAAATCCAATTTTCTGGGTTCGTGTATGAGCATCGTGACTCTGTTCTTTCGTGCCGCGGCGCTGCGTTGAATCAGGACAAGGGAGCCCTGCTGGGCATCGTGGCCCCTATAGGGTTGTGCTGCGGCGCTAGGCCATTTTCAGAATGTGGGATTTTGTGTTTTAAGGGTTTTGGCTCAGAGGGCTCAGGGGACGCTTTTGCCACCTTGTGTGGGGAAACGGGAGGTCCCGAGAGCACGGGATTAGTTCTGGGGTACAATAATGAATTGGTTAGTAACGAGAGTGTTACTTGTGTGTTGTGACTAGTTTTTCAGCGAGGCTCGGGTTAGAGGACTGTGCTCAGGATTTTGGTGCTCAAGAAGCTCGAGACGCAGGTAAGACAATTGTTGTACCCAAAGAGCAGGGCATGGCCCTATAGTTTGTATTGTAGGGCATGGCCCTATAGTTTGTATTGTAGGGCACAACCCTATGTGATTGAATTGCAGAGCGTAGCCCTATTGTTTATGTCTGGTATATGTTTAAGACGTTATTGATATTATGCTATGTATGCTTATTTGTAAATGAAGGAAGAAGGCTGGAAACGACGAAGGTCAGAAATGGCGAAGGCCGAGAACGGCAGTAAGCCGGGAACGTCAAGGGGCCGGGAATGGCATTAAGCACGTGGAGTGTAAGGCCGAGTACGGCAAGGGGACGGGAGTAGCGTTAAGCATACGGAGTGCAAGCCGTTAGGGTGAGACCCTTCTCGGATGCCTGAGTTATCCTCACGGTGTATATCGCGAACCCAGGGCTTGGTGAAGCGCCTGGGACAGCATGGCCATTAAGTATTTGGCCTGTTGGCTTCTTGTTGTATGCTAATTGATAGTTATGCATATGTTGATTGCTTGTGTTGAGTTTTCTTGTTGGGCTTCGGCTCACGAGTGCTCTATGGTGCAGGTAAGGGCAAGGGAAAGGTTGACTAACCATGAGTATGGAGAGCGTGGAGCGACGTCTACATGTTTGGCCTACCTGGCTGCCACGACCAGGGGTATTTTTGGGAGTCGTAATGTATTGATTAGAGTTTTGTCGTTTAGTCGACTTTTATCATATTTTTGAGTAGTAAATATTTCTAAACAGTAATTTTGGGGATCCCAAATGTATAACGCATTATAATTTCAATGAATAAGTACATTTTCAAATTATATGACTTTTATTACAGTTTAGCTACACTTTTAACCTAAAACCTCGATTAGAGAGTCAATTACACGTTTAAAACTCACTTAGTAACGACTCTATGGAAGTAGGGCGTTACATGGGGCATCATTGATTGCATGCATATTGAAGTTATGCCTCAAAAAATGAACTAGATTCCGCGGTAATATGACCGAAGATAACCACTTGGGTCAGGAACCTCCACCTGCCCTGCAGAATTGGCAATAGATGTTTGTAGAAATGAAAGCCAGACTCCAGAGAACTGAAGATGAACTCCGAGAGCTGAGACAGTAGGATCCTCCTCGGGATGTTGGACTACAAATCCCAAAGGCTGTGGCACCAGTGCCTGCTCAGCCTGTGATGGAAAATAGATGGGAGCCTCTATATGAGAGGTTTAGAAAGTAGCACCCTCCAACCTCTTAGGGCGGTCCAGACCCACTGCGGGCAGAGTAGTGGATGAACACGACTTCTTCTATCTTGGATTTCGTGAAGGTGGAAGGGAAAGAGAGGGTGGCTTGTGCTAGTTATATGTTATGGTATGATGCCCACACCTGGTGGGAAGTTGTGTCTCAGATGAGGGATGTGACTACTATGGCCTGGGATGAGTTCAAGAATGTTTTTAATGAGAAATACTATAGTGTTGCAGTTTGAGCCGCAAAGGTGAATGAATTCACCAATTTGACCCAAAGTAGGATGACTATGACAGAGTATGCCTTGATGTTTGACTGGTTGGCTAAGTTTGCATCGAATTTGGTGCCTACTAACATGGCAAGGAGAGATCGATTTGTACAGGGGTTGAATGTGATGATAGCCCGGGATGTCAAAATAATATTGGATCCAAGGACAACAACTTTTTCTCAGGTAGTGGAAAAATCCCTTACTGCTAAGAATGCTGAAGACCAGTTCTGGAAAGAAGGCGCCGCAATGCACGATGCTTAGAGGATGGTGCTTCCCTTCACTGGTTCTAGCCGAGGTAGTGCCAACAGTGAGCAGAAGAGAAAGATCCCTGATTATTTTGTTCCTCCTGGTTCATATAGGAGTGCACGGGGTGCCTTTGGTGGCCGTCAGGGTGGGGGAGAGAATTGGAGAAGCTTCCCAGAGTGTCCACGATGCAGGCGAGGACATCTAGGGGAGTGCAAAGTCAGAGCATGCTTCATTTGTGGGAGTGTCAGCCACTTGAGGAAAGATTGTCCACAAGCCAAAAAAGAGGAACCAAAGAGGAGTGACAGCCTCACTCCAGCCAGAGTGTTCACCTTGACCCAAACCAAGGCTTAGACTAGTCCCTCAGTCTTGAAAGTTAGATTTTTAGCGCTATTTCTTTGTTTACTGCATTGATTGACTCAGGGGCTACTCATTCATTTGTATCTGCTAGAGTGATAGACCATCTATGTAGACCTTGTGATCTGTATGCTAGAGGATTTAGGACTTTGTTGCCAATTGAGGAACTGATAGTTTCTAGGAGGTGGGTTAAAGCATTACCAGTAGAGATAGATAGTAGGGAGGTGTCTGTGGATCTGAATTGGTGATGGATGACTTTGATATGATTCTGGGGATGGACTGGTTGTCAAAGTATGGGGCGGCGATAGACTGCAAGCGTATAATGGTAACTTTTGAGCCCGAAGGAGAGGAACCTTTCGTGTTTGTAGGGATAATGAGTGGACCACGAATACCTATGATCTCGACATTAGAGAACATGGTGGATACCTCTAAGGTCATTTTAGTTGGACTGGGTGAGACTAGGTTGGTGTGTGAGTTTCCTGATGTATTTCCAGCAGACTTGCCAGGATTGCCACCACACCGGGAGATTGAATTTTTCATATAATTTGCACCAGGAGCAGAACCAGTATCGAGGACACCTTATAGGATGGCGCTAGTAGAGTCAAAGGAACTGAAGATTCAGTTTCAGGAATTACTGGATCTAGGATTCATTAGACCCAGCTTTTCACCGTGTGGTGCTCAAGCGATGTTCTTAACAAGAAGGACGGGTCCTTAAGAATGTGCATTGATTACATAAAATTGAATAAGCTGACTATTAAGAATAAGTATCCACTGCCCGGGATCAACGATTTGTTTGATCAGCTACAAGGGAAGACAATATTTTCTAAGATTGACCTTCAGTCTGACTACCATTAGTTGTGAATTACGGAGGAGGACATACCAAAGCAGCGTTCTGTACGAGGTACGAACACTATTAACTTTTGGTCATGTCCTTTGGGTTACCCAATGCCTTAGCAGCCTTCATGGATTTGATGAATAAGGTCTTCAGGGATTCTTGAATAAGTTTGTGATCATATTCATTGATGATATACTATTGTACTGTTAGGATTAATTCCCTAAAAGCATGTAAAGACATTTTATTAGTTTTAAATAAAAGTACAATTTTATTATATTTGAATGTTATAATTATTGTTTGAATTAATTATATTAAAGTAACATATTAAGGTAAGGAATCTTTAATTAATGGTTACTAGTACGGTTTGCTAAGCATATGAGATGCAAGTAATATAGATTCGGACAACTAATGTGGATAGACATCATAGTAAAGGTGCTATATAATAAATAATATATATGATAGGATCGATGAGAATTAATTATCTTTATAGACTTGCTGTTTGATGTAATGATTTAATTCTTGTCATAATGGATGATCATTTGTAGATCAGTCTAAATCCTGAGTATTCATGAACTCCTGTTTATGTTTATTGGATCTTTTGATTCACTCGTTATGGTCTCTTAGAATAATGAGGCTAATGACTTGTAACGCCCTAGATAACCAAGACCGTTGCACTGTGTGTTTAAAATAGTGCAGGACTTGCTAATCAAGTAATTTAAATAAAAATGTGATCCTAAAGTCATAAATAAGATAGTTTTAAAATATTTTGGTCATAAACGAATTGTTTTCATTAAAATAAACGTTTAGTACATGGGATCCCAAAAAAAGGGTATGAAGGACATATTTACAAAACTTCCAACAGTTACAAACAAACAAGGCAACTCTAATGGAAAAAATACATATTTTAGGTTTCCGTCCCTGTACAATCCCTCGACCGTGGCGGCCGAGCAGCTGACAATGTACACCTCGCCCCCAGAGCTCTCCAACCCATGGTTGATCCATCTTACCCTTGCCTTCACCTGCACTACGTAGCACCCATGAGCCGAGGCCCAGCAAGAAAACCATAACATAATAGCATAATCAATATCGATAACCAAATAATTCATAAAACATAACCAAATATTCAACAGTCCGGAGCATTCACATAATCAGTGATAACAACTGATAAATCAACAATCTATTATCCAGGTATTTAACATGTTATAATTCATCAAACTAACAACAGTAAACATATCATACAATATTCAGGGTCGACGCCCTTAAGCCGCACCCTTTGTTTAATCCACTGTCTCCGGCTCAATTAGGCCGAGCCCAACGTTACCCCACTGACTCTGGCTCACTTAGGCCAAGCTCAGTGAATATTTAATTAACCTTAGCTACCAGTGGCCGAGCCGCGTCCTTGTGCGCTAATATTAATTCCGGCACTCTTAGGCCGTTTATTTCATACTCACATGGCATAATACCATCATACAACATTGCATACAAGTATAGGGAACCCTTAGTTCCAACTTATCCACATAAAATGGTGCAGTTTTCTTACCTTTAATTATGAGCGGAGAATGGGAAATGGTTCCGAGCACGATCCTTAGCTCCAAGTCATGGCGATAAACCTGGTCACAATCCATAAATGGTACTTTGATGAGTTTAAATTCCAAAGGACAATCCTGGGACCAAACTCACGCTCTTGGGACCTCTAATTCCACCAAACGTAGTGGTGAAACCATCCCCTCGAGCCCCCAAGAAAAACCCTAAAAAGCACCTAAAAACCAAGTTCTAGAGGCAGGGTAGTGCTACAGTGCTACCAGAGGGAGCTACAGCGCTACAGGCAAAAACGTAGCGTAGCGCTGTAGCGCACCCAACCTAGCGCTACAACGCTAGCAGCAGAAATCAAAATTTCTAGGTTTCTCCCTTCGAACATTCCCGAGCCAAAGCCCCAAAAACTCACTCTCATCATCAATCAAACACAAAATTTAGTCCATAATTCACTATAGCTCACCCAAAACAACACAATAACATCAAAACTTAGCTAAGAACCCCACCAAACACAGAAATCAAAACTAAGCTTTGAAGCTCAAGAACGCTAACTAAAAAACAGAAAACTTCTCAGAATCTCACCCAACAAACTTCCTTAATTCAACTCCAAACAATCTACAAATTAAGAATTAACCACATACTGTAATCATTAATCTCCTAAGCAATTAAACCAGATAACTACTCAAAAGATTGAAGGAATCCTTACCTCAATGATAGCCAGACCCTCAGCCTCAATTCTCTAATCCTTGAGCTTAGATTCCCAGACTTCCAAGTTGAAACCTCACATCAACTCAGCTCAATTCTATACAAATAAACTAAGTTCGTCAATTACTTTATACCCAAAAACCCAGTAAAAATTCTTGGATAAACTGAAGTTCTTACCTCACTTTGGAGCCCAACTTTCCAGGTTAATTCTTGCACCAATTCAGCTTAATCCCTTGAATTCTCCTATGTTTTCCAACTCCAAATCCCAGCTGAAATCCTCCCCAACTCCTTCAAAATTCATCAATCCAAGTCTAGCTTATGCATCCCTTATGTTACCTAGTCTCAAGTTCCATCAAAGGAGAGTGAAAGAGTGAGATTGTGGGAGAGAGATGAGTGAGGGTGAGCTGAAAAACCTTCTTTCTTCCCTTGAGTTAATCAACTACCCTCTGTTATTCTGAATATATCACCTAAAAAAAGACCATATTACCCCCCCCCCCCCAAAGTTTTCTAATCCTCAAATGGCCCATAGGGGTAAAAGGGTCATTTTGCTCCCAATTCCCGCTAATTCTTCAAATGTTCCTTATATCTACCAATTAAATCTCGTCATTCAACTAATTACCAATTATTTAATCAACATCTAATAATTCCCAAATTATTCTCCAAATTCTCAAAATACCCCCCAGCCTCCACCGAGCTGGGTATAAATTCTTGCTGTGACTATTTCGCCAATCCGCTCACTAGAACCGTCTCGAGCCACATAATGCAAATATATCCACATAATAATGTTGTCTCAACAATTTATCACCCATAATAACATTTATGCCCTCTACGGGCCAAATTTACAAATATGCCCTTATAAGCAAAATAGGGCCCACATGCATATTTAATACTCATAAACATGCACTTAATCATTTTCACGTAATCATATAATCATGCATTATATCATTTATTCACATAAATACCAATTATGCCCTCTCGGCACACTAATCAAGGCCCTTAAGCCTTATTAGCAATTTTGGGTCGTTACAACTATCCCCTCCTCATTACAATTTCGTCCTCGAAATTTATTCGAACACATCAGATAATAAATCTCATGCATCTGACCATAACTTTAGAGTCCAATTCTTTACCTTTTATCATTCAATAACACTCTTTCTAGAGTGACAATCTTGTTTCATAAGATCTTATCTTATAACTATAATTTCATTAACCTTTCCTTCCCTAATAATTCTGTTGAAACCCCAATGTCTGTTTATCTCATTAGCGGTCATTTTTCCTATCTTGTATTGGCATAAGTAATACCCATAAGCCACCACCCACACCAGGATAAGGCTAACTTATAGGCCCTTGGCCTAATCCTTGGTACAATCTCGGGATCCTTCTCAAATCAGAAATAAAAAAATCTACCTTTCTTTCTCAAGGTATCATACTCTTCCTTGTCTGCAATGTTTGGGGAAATACGAATTTCCTGTCTTGGAACTTTGTGTTCCGAAACTTAAATCTTGCGAACCCTTATGTCCTTGCAGTTGGGCAGATCCTTCTGCCATAATAATTTCAATAACTTTATTGGTTTCCCCTGAACCAATACTGATCCATAATACTCATTGTCTTTTATTTCCTTACCTAGAACCGGCACTTCATGCTTTCTGTCTTTCTGCATCTCATGCTGTGTTACCTTAGCCGTAAGCCAGCATTCATCACTGTGACTGTTCATGAAGGGACTATACTTTTCTTAATATCTCAAATACTTGTACATTTAACGCGTAATTCCTTAAAATAACCATTAATTCTTCAGGTTGCCATTCTATCTGTAATCAACCAATAATTCTAGGTTCCAACCTTACTCCCTTTGTTCTCTATTTTCTTCCCATAATTTGGAAAATTTAAGGGTCTCAACCCTGCACTGTCAATTACCATGCCACATCACCCATTCACACGAACCCAAGTGTGTTAACTCAATCTGCTGAGTTGCAACCTTCCATATCCAATTATTTTACTCATAGTCTAGTGTAGTCCATTCCTACATTTCATCAATATACCATTTTACCTTCTAATATACGAATATCAAATCTTGTTATCCATTTAAATTTCCTGGTTACAATATGCCTAAGGAGGTAATACAATGTTCATTTAGGATCTCCATCTCAACACTAGGTTCCATTAGATCACTCATCCAATCTGCATCCCTTAATTCATGCTACGATGGTAGAATTCTTAACCATTCTCACAAAATCCTCTTTCTGGGTTTCGTTGTCCATAAAGATATATATCTGTCCACAACTCATCATAGGTGCTATATCAATCTCAATTGTTACCTTGTCTGACCTTGCTGTAACCCGTGGCGTCCTTTCCAATTGACACAAATCCTCCCAATTAGGAAATCAACTTTTAGGTTAATTTTCCCCTTGTATAGTCAAGGATTTCTAACATGAATTACCCAATAAGTCTCACTAGATCTTGGTCTCAAGGTTATGCATTCATCGTCAACTTAATATTCCCTGTATACCGACCATGTTCCCATTCTTTCACCTACCACGAGGCTCAAGCCATCATCCCTTCCGTCTATATCTGAGCGCATCTCAGACCTGATGCACCACTTACAATTTCATGTTTTTTTCAAACAAAGTCAAGATCCTTCACACTACCCTTCTATAACCATCCACTACATGCATATTTCTATACCATAGGGTGCTAACCAATCCTTATACTGTCTTCTGAAAATCTGATACAAAGTTGTCCATTCAGTCTACCCTTAGGTTCTTCTATCGTTCTAATCTCTAGTGTGGCTGTCCTCCAAGGATACTTATGTAGTAGATGACATGTTCACCGGTCTCGTTGTGCTTCCTATCTCTTCATACATGATCCCTTTTCTTCCTGTAGCATAACCTTGAATACCCTTGAAGAAATGAAGCTAATTCCTTCTAGAACCTTACATGTGAACCTGCTGCTTCAGTATTAGTATCATTAGTGTAGTAGTCATCCATATTATGCTTCTATCTGTGAAGTAGAACAACGCATCTCTAACGAACCTGAAGGTACCTCTTCCAAATTGTTCCTGTACTCTCTGCTTGTTAAACTTACCTGTGTTGTTGAAGCTTAAGTCAGTTAAGAACCTTTTCTAATAATCCATCACACCCCACTAGGTACAAGTAATAACTCCTGAAATGTCTCTTTCCTTGATCTTCAGCTGGTAATAACCAGATCGAAGATCAATTCCTGAAGACATTGTCCTGTCTTGTAATCGGGCATTTAAACTCTTCATCCTTAACTGGTGATGACACAAATCCCACGATACGATGCTCCGTCTAATCCATTCCTAAGTCAATAACTTCTTCAACTGAACCAGTAATTCTTTTTGCCAAACTAATGCCATTATTTATAGTTTCCTTGATACCGGGTCTGTCCATAGCCCTATCCTGAAGCGTACCCAACTACTCCTTACATACCCATGTGAATCCCTACTGACCAACTTAGTTTCCATTCAGTCCAACTAATTTACTTTGAGTGATACCCCCTATAATCCATGGTTGTCTCTTATCTAACAAATTAGCTCTCACCTAGGCCCCTATCAAGGCACTCATAAGACGAGCTCAATTACTTTCACTATGAACCTCCTTTACTACTTGTGTTCCAACTCTTCTTCAGAAGTTTCTAATTCATCCTCAATGAGAACTACCACCTCAAGTCCCTCATATAATAGTCGTGAGACATAAACTTTATATTTGAATCCCTCTTGAGAGATACACAACATCGAACTCGTTCAGCCCGTTATATAACCAAGAATGAGGACTATCACGTCAATTGGTCACCCCCGAGGAACTAGCCTCGGGCTTGGAATGTAACAAGGCCTTCCAACCTTCCATTCTCTAATCTTGGCCATTCGCCCTAATGTACGAAACCATTCCATGTAGAAGAACGTGTCATCACCTGGTATCTTTCCAGTTAGCGTCTCCTTCTTATGATGAATACCAAATAACTTCACTAGGTCTCATTATTGTCCTGACAACTATCTTGTAAACTAGACCCCTTCTTGTCAGAACCAGAAGCCATAAAACTGTCAGGGGTCCTTCTATTCCAATTACCGAGAATCTGTCCTTACTAATTTCCACCAATGGGAATACTGTCATCTGCATCTCTTGCCCTACGACATTCATGCTCCATACCTCATTCCGTATACCGTAAGTAACATGGCCCTCCCTGTTGCCCAAGCACAAATAAACATCTTGTGCACTAGAGCGGCCCTGATGCTCTGGGCCATCCCAGAGTTTAATCCTTAAATGAATCATCATTCCCAGCTACATCCGCTTGTATCAACTCTTAAAGCGGATTGACCAACCCACCAAACTTATTGACATACCCTGTCGTTGTCTTACCATTCTAAACCAAGTTCATAGACTTATTAATCTCTGCAGCCTAAACTATGTAATAATAATCTCTTTTATCAAATCACAGCCTGAATTCCTCCTAACCCATCACGACTACATTTTGGGTCTGAATACCACTTCTCACCACTTCCGGGCATCCATCTGCCACAACCACTTAGCACAACCACTCTGTCACGACCTATCATCTCCATAATACCAAGGATGGAATTAGCTATACCCATCCACTATTCAAATCTTTGAACAAATGTAAACCTTCCTCAAAACCAGAGGATAATGCTTCCAAAGCCTTCCATACAGTAATTCTTATCTATCTCCACCCTCAAGTTAAGCCAACATTGATACCCCTACTGTCAAGGTATTCAAAGCAGGTTTTCTCCCAACAAAACCTGCTGTTCCACCCATCTAATCTCTTCTATCAGATCTCACAACCTTACTCATATACCGGCGAATGCCTGCTACGACTTTCAGGGGTAGATGGAGAATTCTAACCCTAGCTATCATCTACAACCCTTACTAGAACAATACCAGGTCCAATTAACCATTATGAGCACATACAATCTGAATCAGTCTGCCATCACCGACTAAACCCCTCAGCCTTGATGTTCATATCCAGAACCACCCCACGGGTAGGTCCAAACAACCATAATAACCATACACACATAAATCATATCAAACACCAATCTATATTACTATGTGTCGGTTACCAAATTTCATTGCCACCAAGTACATTCATACTTACCATGCTTCCATAACCCGACAAGCAGATAAAGCATATATGTTCAATTTTAAACAAATTCACTACATATAATAAATATACAAACCGTTATCCATATATTCATCCACATGCAATAGCAATACAAATAAGCGCGCCTCAATATCACCACACAACAGTCAAGGGCCAGGCCCTATCAGTATCTCATGCTCCCTATTAATCATACAACTCAATACATTCATATTTTAGTTAAACACTTAAGCATATAATCTAATGTATTCAATTATAACACCCTGAGTCGAGCTTGTCTTTAGCAGCGAGTGTACATGTCTAGCCAGTCTTCAGGAATCCTTAAACCTATACCGCTCTGATACCAAGTTGTAACACCCTGGATAACTAAGGCCGTTACACTATGTGTTTAAAATAATGCATGACTTGCTAATCAAGTCATTTAAATAAAAATGTGATCCTAAAGTCATAAATAAGATAGTTTTAAAATATTTTGGTCATAAACGAATTGTTTTCATTAAAATAAACGTTTAGAACATGGGATCCCAAAAACAGGGTATGAACGACATATTTACAAAACTTCCAAAAGTTACAAACAAACAAGGCAACTCTAATGGCAAAATACACATTTTAGGTTTCCGTCCCTGTACAATCCCTCGACTGTGGTGGCCGAGAAGCTGACAATATACACCTCACCCCCAGAGCTCTCCAACCCATGGTTGATCCATCTTACCCTTGCCTTTACAAGCACCACGTAGCACCCGTGAGCCGAGGTCCAACAAGAAAACCATAACATAATAGCTTAATAAATATCGATAACCAAATAATTCATAAAACATATATTCAACAGTCCAGAGCATTCACATAATCAGTGATAACAACTGATAAATCAACAATCTATTATCCAGGTATTTAACATGTTATAATTAATCAAACTAACAATAATAAACATATCATACAATATTCAGGGTCGACGTCCTTAAGCCGCACCCTCTGTTTAATCCACTGTCTCCGGTTCAATTAGGCCGAGCCCAGTGTTACCCCACTGACTCTGGCTCACTTAGGCCAAGCTCAGTGAATATTTAATTAACCTCAGCTACCAGTGGCCAAGCCGCGTCCTTGTGCACCAATATTAATTATGGCACTCTTAGGCCATTTATTTCATACTCACATGGCATAATACCATCATACAACATTGCATACAAGTATAGGGAACCCTTAGTCCCAACTTATCCACATAAAAGGGTGCAATTTTCTTACCTTTAATTATGAGAGGAGAATGGGAAATGGTTCCGAGCACGATCCTTAGCTCCAAGCCGTGGCGATAAACCTAGCCACAATCCATAAATGGTACTTTAATGAGTTTAAATTCCAAAGGACAATCCCGGGACCAAACTCACGCTCTCGGTACCTCTAATTCCACCAAACGAAGTGGTGAAACTGCCCCCACCCCCCCTCGAGCCCCCAAGCAAATCCCTAAAAAGTACCTAAGAACCAAGTTCTGGAGGTAGGGTAGTGCTACATCGCTACAGGCAGAAATTTATGTCCCCAGAAACACAACCTAGTGTTATAGCTCTCCTAACCCAGCGCTATAGCGCTAGCACCAGAAATGAAAATTTCTAAATTTCTCTCTTCGAACAGTCCCGAGCCAAAGCCCCAAAAACTCACTCCCATCATCAATCAAACACAAAATTTAGTCCATAATTCACTATAGCTCACCCAAAACAACACAATAACATCAAAACTTAGGTAAGACCTCACCAAACACAAAAATCAAAACTGAGCTTTCAAGCTCAAGAATCCTAACTAAAAACCAGAAAACTTCTCAGAATCTCACCCAACAAACTTCCTTAATTCAACTCCAAACAAGCTACAAATTAAGAATTAACCACATACTATAATCATTAATCTCCTAAGCAATTAAACCAGAGAACTACTCAGAAGATTGAAGGAATCCTTACCTCAATGATAGCCAAACCCTCAGCCTCAATTCTCTAATCCTTGAGCTTAGATTCCCAGACTTCCAAGTTGAAACCTCACATCAACTCAGCTCAATTCTATACAAATAAACTAAGTTCATCAATTACTTTATACCCAAAAACCCAGTAAAATTTCAAGGATAAACTGAAGTTCTTACCTCACCTTGGAGCCCAACTTTCCAGGTTAATTCTTGCACCAATTCAGCTTAATCCCTTGAATTCTCCTATGTTTTCCAGCTCCAAATCCCAGCTAAAATCCTCTCCAACTCCTTCAAAATTCATCAGCCCAAGTCTAGCTTATGCATCCCTTATGTTACTTAGCCTCAAGTTCCATCAAAGGAGAGTGAGAGAGTGAGATTGTGGGAGAGAGATGAGTGAGGGTGAGCTAAAAAACCTTCTTTCTTCCCTTGATTTAATCCACTACCCTCTGTTTTGTTTTATTAACTTCTGAATATATCACCTAAAAAAAAGACCATACTACGCCCCCCCCCCCCCCGCAAAGTTTTCTAATCCTTAAATGGCCCATAGGGGTAAAAGGGTCATTTTGCTCCCAATTCCCGCTAATTCTTCAAATGTTCCTTATATCTACCAATTAAATCTCGTCATTCAACTAATTACCAATTATTTAATCAACATCTAATAATTCCCAAATTATTCTCCAAATTCTCAAAATACCCCCCAGCCTCCACCGAGCTGGGTATAAATTCTTGCTGTGACTATTTCGCCAATCCGCTCACTAGGACCGTCTCGAGCCACATGCTGCAAATATATCCACATAATAATATGGTCTCAACAATTTATCACCCATAATTACATTTATGCCCTCTACGGGCCAAAATTACAAATATGCCCTTATAAGCAAAATAGGGCCCACATGCATATTTAATACTCATAAACATGCACTTAATTGTTTCCACGTAATCATATAATCATGCATTATATCATTTATTCACATAAATACTAATTATGCCCTCCCGACACACTAATCAAGGGTTTTAAGTCGTATTAGCAATTTTGGCTCGTTACATGACTTTTGTTTTGGAGATTCAACATCATGGATGGCTGGGAACATGAATTACAATATTGAAATCCATGCTTTCCTAACGTATCGACTATTAGTTCCCTTAAGGGTTAATTCTGGAACTGAATAATTATTGAGCTCAAATCTATAATTAAATTATAGATTAATTATTCGCTAGTGAATTAATGGTACTTAAGGATTAAGAAGTAATTAGAATGGTAAAACGGTAATCTTGACCAGCTCTAATTAACGAACCAAGAATGGAGGAGAGAACTACATATATTGATTATATCAATGGACTACTAGAGAAAACTCTGTAAATATAATTCTATAAATACTTAGAGTGAAATTCCATATTTATAGCGGAGTATTCATGGAATTAATAAATAAGATTATTAGATTAAATAATTTAATTAATAATCTGGTTTATTGGATCTTCTTATTATAGGTCCATGGTCGCCAGATCACCTCTGTCCTACACTGTAAAGGGTAAGGATGTCAAAAGAAATATTTGTTAAGAGAAATGACCAAATTGCAAATGAATTAATTTTCCAGGGCAAGGAAATAATTATTTGTTAATTATGGGTAATTGATTAATTTTGAATTAATTAATTATTTAACTATATAGTTTTTATTTTAAAAAACTATTGGTTAAAATTAATATTAATCTTGTTTTGATAAATATAAAGAGAGAAAATAATAAATATATTATTTATAACATGATATTTATTTATTTATTTTAAAACTGATATTTTAAGATATAATTAATTTTGAATTAACTGATATTTATGTTGGAATAAATATCTTCTCTTAAAAGTTGATTAAATAAAAAAAATGAGAAAATTAAGGCAACCCTAACATGGTTGGGCGACACACACTGTACAGTGCAGTGTGTGGCGCCTAGCATCAGGGATTTTATCCCTGGGATTTGAATTTTGAATTTCAAATAAATTTGTTTAATCAATTATTTAATTATTCTTTTTAAAAATGATTTAAATAGATAATTAAATGAAAATATCTAATCAGTTTTAATTTGAATTATATTTCAATTAAATAATGATTATTTTATTAGATTAAATATCTTTATAAATATGATATACGATATAGTCAGAAGAATGATGGATAATCAGACTCTCTCTATAAAGCGATAGTTTTCTCTAAACCTAAAAACTATTCTAAACATTATCTCTATCAATAATCTCTAGATCTCATGTGAGGAGTACATCTAGGGAGTCACATAAATCAACCTTTTGAATCCTACGTGCCCACACACGTCCTTGTGTGTTTGAGGATTGGTTTGGAAGATCAGGGTGTGAGATATCAAAACACTAGATAGGAAGATTGTTGATTTATACAAAAAGACTCAAAGACATTTGATAGACTACAAGAGGTAATCCCTGATCTATTTGTATGTGATTTAATATTTATATATGTATATGTTCCTGACTGGCATTAATATTTATTAAAATGAGTCCATATATTCCGCTGCGTACCTTTGATTTGATCATTTAATACCAACAATTGGTATCAGAGCAGTCTACACACACATATATATATATTGGGAAACTTATACTTGATCTTTATTTATTTTCGTGTAAATCTAATATTAAACAAATTAATATGAGACAACCTAGAACATGTTTCTAAAATTGAAGTCAAAGAGAAATAATGATAAGAATACTTACATTATACCCAGCGGAATAATAGAGTCCTTACTTCAGTTTCTCAAACCCTTGTATCGTTTTTGTCGCATAGTATTACCAAGAAACTAAACCGATCTTCAATTTTCTTCACAACCTTCCAAAGTATCCTTAAAATCACCTAGACTAGGGTGGCAATTCTCAACACATGAGATAGATGCAGAGAGAAGAAGTGAAAAGAACAATAAGACTTAGAAAATGACTTATGTTTAGAGAGAATCTAAAACCTATAAGAAACTTATGTTTCAACTTGTGATTTCGACTCTATCTTAGCATTGCTTTTATAGACTCAATTATGTCATTTATTTAATTAAAAAATAAAAAAATAATAGCCCATTAACAGCCCAATGTCAACTTATCATGGACTTTAGGCCCTTGAAATTTCTCATTTAATTATAAGCCCATTGGACTTAAAATCAAGGCATGTATTATTTTCTAATGATTTAACTAATTAAATAATTATTTAAATCCTTTATCAAATTAATTATTTATAATTTGAACCTCTATTTAAATTTATTTATTAATTTAGATACCAATTTATCTTAATTAATAAATCTGCCATAATTTCTCTTTTCTTCTCTAAATTGTATAACTCTGTGAAACTATCCAAAATTGACATGGTCAACTTTGATAATTACAATTGATAATTAAATCAATTAATTGAGACTATCTAGATGATTTCTTATCTAAGGTACAGTGAGGACCATGGGCCTATGAAATCAAGCTCCAATAAGTTATCATAAATCTAACAAATAAATTTACTAACTTATTATTCCTCGTGACTCCACTAAAGACTCGGAATTGCACTCTTGAATTCATAGAACACTCTATAAGAAATATAGATATGTTATTAATTATCCATTGTCACAACCATAATTGTCACTCAATCCTCTATAGGACATCTATAATGAGATGAGACTAAAATACTGTTTTACCCTTCATTGCATTTTATCCTTAAAACACTTAGTTCCTTGTAAATGATATTTCAGTAAACTAATATTAATTACGGAAATGAGATCTTTATCATTTAGCCCCTTAAACCAAACTAAAAGGAAACCATATTTTCACTTCTTCATCAGACGCTATAAATGTTCTTATCTATGATTAACACTCCCACTCAATTATACTACCGAGTTCCCAAGATGTAAGTATGGGCTAGTTCGTAGGGTAAGCTAGTAACGAACAAGTCAAAGAACTCAAATAATACAATCAGTTAGAATACTAACCACTCAGAATTGAGATTGAATTGACCTATGGTCAACTATATGATATGACTAGAATAGATAATAATAGTATGTTTACTTATCCTATCTACTATCAATATCTGTCCAGTCCGATGTAACAAATACATCCGATCTTATCTACTTTGCTAATGTTCTAGAAAGAACATAACATTGCAATGTGTAAGTAGATCATAGGCAAGTCAGTGTAGATCCCGTGCACTGAATAATCTTAGGAATAACTTATTTTGAATATATAATCATATTTATATTCCACTGTGATTACGTCACTATAAATACGATTATCTGTATGCTCAAGATTTAGTAGAAGTTTATATTAAACAAATAATCATGACAAAAAAAAACATGTAAGCAAAGTGATTGACCAAGTCAAAAAATGATTTCTATTATTTTATTGATAATAAATGAGATTACAAAGAAATTGGATATTAATTAGGGCATAAAACCCAAACAAAATCGCACTTGCACTAATTGAAACTAATGCCTTGATTCTGCTAATCCCATTTCCTTGATATGCTTATCAAATGTAGCTTCTAGTAGTGTCTTTGTAAACGGATCTGCAAGATTGTCTTCAGATACAATATTCCTAACCTTCACATCTCCCCTGGCCACATATTCTCAAATAATGTGATACTTCCTTTCTATATGCTTACTCTTCTTGTGACTTCGAGATTCTTTCGAGTTGGCTATCGCTCCTGTATTGTCACAAAACAACACAAGTGGTTTAACCATTTCTGGAATAACACCAAGATCTGAATAGAACATCTTTAGCCAGACTATTTCCTTAGCTGCTTCCGACGCAGCTATGTACTCAACCTCCATGGTGGAATCTGAGATTGCAGATTGCTTTATGAAACTCCATATCACATCTCCACCCCCAAGAGTAAACACCATTCTAGAAGTAGACTTCCTGTCATTGACATCAGTCTAAAAATATGAATTGGTGTAGCCTACAGGATTCATAACACCAACCTTGAAGACTAACATATAATCCCTAGTCTGCCTTAAATACTTCAGAATATGCATAACTACTATCTAATGTTTCGGTCCTGGGTTTGACTAATACATGCTCACTACTCCCACTACATAGCAGATATTTGGTCTAGTACACAACATAGCATACATCAGACTTCCTACTGCAAATGGGTAAGGAACTTTTCTCATTGCATCTTCCTCTTCAGGAGTTTGTGGAGATTGATTCTTTGAAAGATGAATATTATGGCGGGACAGTAAACATCCTTTCTTGGAATTTGTCATTGAGAAACGTTCAAGCACTTTATCTATGTAAGCTACTTGAGATAGAGCTAAGAGTCTGTTCTTTCTATCCCTAATGATCTGGATACCTAGAACATAACTTGCTTCACCCAAATCCTTCATCTGGAATTGAGTGCTTGGCCAATTCTTCACATCTGACAATTTCTTAACATTATTTCCAATGAGTAAGATATCATCTACATAAAGAACCAGGAATACCACTATTTGATTTGCCATCAGTTGGTATACACAAGGCTCATCAATATTTTGTTCAAAGCCATAGGTTTTGATTATTTCATCAAACCTAAGATTCCAGGAACGAGAAGCTTGCTTAAGTCCATAGATGGACCTATTCAACTTGCAAACTTTTCCTTCTTGTCCTGCTACTTTAAATCCTTCTTGTTGATCCATATAAATGACTTCATCAAGCTTCCCATTAAGAAAAGTTGTCTTGACGTCCATTTGCCAGATCTCATAGTCGAGAGCGGCTACTATGGATAGGAGGATGCGAATGGACTTGAGCATGGCTATCAGACTAAAAGATTCCTCATAGTCCACACCTTCTCTTTGGGTATAACCCTTTGCCACTAATCGATCTTTATAAGTCTCAATATTTCCATCAACACCTCATTTCTTCTTATAGATCCACTTGCACCCAATGGCTCTAAAGTCACTAGGCGCTTCCACAAGATCCCAGACGGAATTTGAGTACATGGACTCCATGTCCTGTTTCATGGCTTCGAGCCATAGTTCCTTTTCAGGGCTAGCCATTGCCTATTTGAAAGACAATGGATCATCATCACTAGTGTAACCAACAACCATATTCGTTTCACCATCCAAACCATAACGAATTGGGATCCTAGAAATCCTCCCACTACGACAAGGCTCTGTGACTGTTTGCTCAGGAACAGTGGTACTTTCTTCATTTAAATCGACTTGCGTTGGTTGGACATGAAGAGTGGGAATTTCATCATCAACTCGCATTGATGACGATGGAACATTGGTTGGAGTCAATTCTTTAACCATCTCCTCTAAAACTACTTTGCTGCGTGGTTTAAAGTTTTAGACATAGTCATTATCCAGAAAAGTAGCATTTTTAGAAGTAAACACGTTATTTTCTAAATGACTATAGAAAAGCCCACCCCGAGTACCTTTAGGATAACCAACAAACATGCAAACTTCAGCTCGCGGTTCTAGCTTTCCTTCCTTTTTACTCAGGACGTGGGCGGGACACCCCAAGATTCTATAATGGCGTAAACTAGGTTCACGACCATTCCATCGTTATAAAGGTGTTTTGGGGATTGATTTAGATGAAACGACATTGAGAATGTCATTCGCGGTTTCAATTGCATGTTCCCAGAACGAAGTTGGTAGAGTTGAGTAACTAAGCATGCATCTAACCATTTCAATTACAGTTTTGTTCTGGCGTTCCGCTACAACATTTTGTTGCGGAGTACCTGGGGCAGTAAGTTGTAATAAAATCCCAATTTCAGTGAAATAATCTTGGAACTGCATATCCAAATATTCTCCATCCCTATCAGATCCCAAGATCTTTAACATTTTACCTAATTTGTTATGAGCCATCGCTAAGAATTCCTGAAACTTTGAAACTGTTTCTGATTTCCTATGCATTAGGTAAAGACATGAGTATCTAGAGTAATCATCAATGAAAGTGACGAAATACCCAAAAACCAACCTTGTCTTGTACATTCAAATGTCCACAAACATCCGAATGCACAAGCCCTAGTGGTTCTTTGGCCCTATCACCCTTTGTAGAGAATGGACGCTTGGCCAGTTCGCCTTCTAGACAAGATCCATAGCTAGGTAATTCACCTAAGGTGAGTTCCCTCAAAGGCCCATCCTTTGTAAGTCTTTGAATCCTATCATAGCCAATGTGACCTAGTCTTAAGTGCCATAAATACGTCATATTATTATTATCAATCATTTGATGTTTATTGGTCCTAGGTTTAGCTACTTTGAAAAAATCATTGTTAAGAGCGAGGGGTTCGTTAGGTCGTAGAATATAAAGCCCGTTTTCCAAACATGCAATATACAATTGTGATCCATTGAAATAAATAGATATATTAAAACTTGTGAAAGTCATAACAAATCATTCTAATTGCAACATGGAAATTGAAATTAAATTTCTACTAAAATCGAGAATAAAAAATACATCATTTAAAATTAAGTATTTATTTCTGAACTTCAAACGAGCTCTTCCTCTAGCTTGGACTGCAATGAACGCTCCATTCCTAACTCTAAGCTTTAAGCCGCCTTCGTCAACTTCCTCCCACGATTCAAGAAGTTGTAAAGAGTTACAAACATGGTTAGTAGATCCAGAATCAATAATCCACACGGATTTATCATTCTCTAAAACACATGTTTCTAAGATATATGAACTATAATCATTACCTTTGTTTTTACCTGCTAGAAACTTGGGGCAATCACGTTTCCAACACCCCTTCTCTTTGTAGTGAAAACACTTATCTTTACCTTTCTTGTTTTTCTTGTTCTTCCCCTTGGCGTCTGTGCATTTGGTTGTGCACTCATTTTTGCAACCTTTGCAGGCTTGGGGTTATTATTTTGTCCACCTTTCCTCTTGTTTCCAGCTTTTGAAGATAATGCTTGGCTTGCTTCAGCCTTAGCTGGATCAGCAGTTTTAGTAGTAAATGTGTAACAACCCAAAATCTCTAATAAGGCTTAAGGGCCTTGATTAGCATGTTGGGAGGGCATAATTGGTTTATGTGTGATTTAAAAGATTAAATGCATGATTATGTGATAAGCATTCTTATATGATTATATGGATATGTGAAATGCATGTCTATGAGTATTAATATGCATGTGGGCCCTGTTTAGATTATAGGGGCATATTTGTAATTTTGGCCCGGTGATGGCATAAATGTGATTATTTGTGATAAATTGTTAAGACCACATTATTATGTGGATATATTTGCATCATATGGCTCGAGGCGGTCCTAGTGAGCGGTTTGGCGAACTAGTCACGACGGGGATTTATACCTGGCTTGGGGGAGCCTGGGGGTATTTTCGGGAATTTAGGAGATATATTGGAGATTATTAGACTTTGGGAAAATAGTTGGTGATTTTTTTGGATGATGGGATTTAAGTGGTAAATATTAAGAACACTCGAGGAGTTAGTGGGAATTGGGAACACATGACTTTTATACCCCTAGTTTAAGTTAAAGGTTAGTTTTGTTGGGAGGGGCAAAATGGTCATTTTGTTAGTAAAGGGATAAAATCAGATTTTATGTTAGATTATTACAGAAGGTAGTGGAATATTGAAGTAAGAACAACAAGTCCTTTTCTCTCTCTCTCTCTCTCTCTCTTTAAATGATTTCTCTCTATCTCTCTTGCTTCCATTTGGGTTTGAAGCTAAGGATTCAAGAGAAGCTTAGGCTATGTTTTGGGGGTTGTGATCCTTGAAGAAATTGAGGGAAATTCAGTTGGGACTTGAAGGAAATTGAGGTATGAATTTGGCTTTAATTTCAGTGTTATGTTGATGACTAGTTTAGATTGATTTGAAGCTTTGAGTATGGATTTAATGATGAATATGGCTGAAGGTTTGAGTAAGAAATTTCAGTGGTTTTTACTAGAATTCCTGTGGCTGGATTTAGGGGCTGGTTTTCATTTATATTTTTGGGAATTATAGGATGAAAATATGTGTGATTATGGGTCTAAATTCGTGGCTGGTTTAGTGTGGAGTTGAGGGGAAAATTCTGGGTAAGTTGGTGTGTTCATGGCTGGGAGAAGGAGGAGAAAACCCAGGTTTTCTCTGGGTTCACAAGGCGCGCCACGACCTAGCCTGGGGGCACCGTGGAGCATGTGGCCTTTCTGGCCATGGGAGCTCTCTGACTTGGGGGGGCGCCGCGACTTACTTGGCCAAGTCATGACCCGCCTCCCCTTTGGCATGACAACTTGCTCTCTGACTTGGGGCAAGTCGCGACTTGTTGAGCCAAGTTGCGATCCACCTGGAGTTTTAAGCTTAGAGGAGTTCTAAGTACTGTTAGGGCTCGGGGGTTCGAACGTAGGGGCTCAGGACAATTTCTACTACCCGATTTAGTAGAAATTGAGGTCCCGGAGGCTAGATTTGTTCCCTAGGTATTTTATTTCTGATTGGAAGTTGATAGACAGCTATGACTCTTGTGACTAGGTTTGTCGCCGAGGATCGAGGCTAGGGATCGTGCTCAGAACCGATTCACCTTCGCTCGGAATCAAAGCTAAGAAAACTGCACCCGGTTATGTGTCTATGTTAGGACTAAGAGTTCCCTATACTTGTATGCAATGTTGTATAATGGTATTATGCCATGTGAGCATGAGATAGATGACCTAAGAGTGCCAAAATTAATATTGGTGCATAGGACGCGACTTGGCCACTGGTAGCTGAGGTTAATTATATAATCATTGAGCTCAGCCTAAGTGAGCCAGAGTCGGTGGACATATCTGATGATTATGGCATATTAATTATCTGATGATAGATTGTTGGTTTGTTGAATGATATCACTGATTATTTGAACGATGTGATCGGCTGAGTATTTGATTAATGAATTATGAATTGTTTGATTACCGTTATTGGTTATGTTCTGTATATGGTTTTCTTGCTGGGCCTTGGCTAACGGGTGCTACGTGGTGCAGGTAAAGGCAAGAGTAAGCTGGAACAACCCTGATTTGGAGAGCTCTAGGGGCAGAATGTACATAGTCGGCTGATCGGCCGCCACAGTCGAGAGGTGATATAGGGACAGGAGACCTTAAAATGCCTATTTTTCCATTAGAGTGGCTTGTGGTTGTACATAACCTTTAGAAATTTTGTAAACTGTTATTTAACCATATTTTTAGGTTCCCGTGTATCAAACGCTTGTTTAAATGAAATTTATTTTTATGACCAAAATCTTTTAACCGTAGGGGTGAGTCTAGTAGAATTTGACCTATAATTATCTATCTTTTGATATCTAATCTTGTCAAAATAACTAATGAACACTTTCTGTAGGGGGAAGAATCAAAGCATCTCGAGGCCCCATTAAGTTATTGACATTGTTAAACCAACGGTGGAGATTGAATATAATACTTAAAATAAGCTCATTATAAATTTAAAAATAGTATTTTTTTTATTATTAATTTTTCGAAAACTAATGAATATGGTTCTTCAAAAAATTTTAAGATTAGAATTTTTAAAACCTAAGTCCTATAATTTCTTATTAATTCTAAAGTGTCACATTGAAACAAATTCAATTAATTTAGAATTAATTTATTGCTAATCAATATTTAGGTTTAACGAATATAATGAACCTATACAATTAAGTCCAACTCAAGTAAATGGGCATTAACAATTGGGCTTGTATGGAGGAGGGTTGGACCCAGTATGTCGTTCCTACTACAAATGCCCCCATACTTCCATAGAAGGTCCAAAAGACAGGAATTTAAACCTTCATTTTATTAATTGATTAGGCCCACCCATGCAAAGCAAATGGACCTTCACAAGTGGAATTACCCACAATAGAGGAATTTAAACTTTACATTTTCTAATGGACCCAAATAAAACCTATCATTTTATGAATATTTTTTTTGGCAAAAATCCATATATCTAGCAAACATATAGGCCACTATATGCATCTAAGCCCAATTGCAAAAATACTACATATAGTACAAACAGACATGTTATAATTGGATGAGCCTAATCATGTTATTATATGAGCAAGTCTACCAATTTATGCAAAAATACCACAATTGATTTCATTTGCAAAAATATCACAATTAATTATCTAGAATTTATCAAAAATTCGAATTAATTAATTTTTTTTTAAAAATAAGTCATTATAAATGAAATTTATCAACAATTAACAATTGTTAATTTAAATTTCATTTATCAAAAATCAACTTGGTTTAGGTTAATTTTAAAAAAAATATATTAATTTAATTTAAATAGGATTTATCAACAATTAATCAAAGTTAATTTTAATTCCATTAAAATTTATTTTTGATAATTAGTTGAAAAAATAGATATTTTTCAAAATTTAACCAATTTTAAATTTTACAATCAATATCTTAACTGTTTTTCAAAAAATATCTTGTGTTGTTACAACAATAAGCTAATATTTTAATCATTAAAAAAATATTAATAGTTATAACAACCCTAAAATATCTCAAAACAGTTAAACAAATTCAAATATCCATGAAAATATCTAACTAACAAATTTCAAATAATTTAAATATTAAAAATTATAGAATAAATAGATATTTATATTTTCAAATAAAGATTCAACGAAAATAACAAGTATTTAAAAGAAAATATCTTAAATATCTTATATCTTAATTATAATATTTTAATATATTTAAAGATTTAAAATTAAGTTGTTATAATATTTTTAAATTTGAATTTCAATATTTGTAAAAATATCTAATTATTTTAATCTCAACCAACAAAAATATCTTATTTGAAAAAATAATTTTTAAATGATAAAACAAATCTGATATTTTTGGCATTGATTATAAATATCAATTTTCACATTTTAATTTCTTTAATTTAAAAAAAAATAATTTATATTTTGGATGAATAGTACCACAGGTAATGTTCATCGCGTGGCTACTGAGGGCGTGTGCACGTAGGGGAGCTGGTGCACGCTGGGACGCGCACAGGCAGCAGGTGCGCGCTGGTGCATGCACGCATGGGCAGCTAGGCCAAAAAAGTTTGGAAATTTTTTTTGTGCAATTTTTCAAACCAAAAACATTTTCTAATTAATTTTTACCATGTTTTACACAAAATAAAGCATATATAAAAATTAATGGCATAGAAAACACAACAAAATAACCTAAAAATTGCTAATAATCACACAAATTCAATATGCTTCATAAACTCATGAAATCCATCCAATTACTCAACACATCATCTAATTCAATTTTTAGCATGTTCATGCTTGAAAATAAAGATTACCGAAGGCTCTGAGGCCAGTTGTTAGGAAACTTATACATGATCTTTATTTATTTTCATGTAGATATAATATTAAACAAGTCAATATGGGACAACCTAGAACATGTTTCTAATATTAAATTCAAAGAGAAATAATGAGAAGAATACTTACATTATACGCAGCGGAATAATAGAGTCATTCCTTCAGTTTCTCTAACCTTTGTTTCCTTTTTGTCGCAGAGTATTACCAAGAAACTGAACCGATCTTCAATTTTCTTCACAGCCTTCTAAAGTATCCTTAGAATCACCTAGAATAGAGTGGGAAATTCTCAACACATGAGATAGATACAAAAAGAAGAAGAGAAAAGAACAATAAGGCTTAGAAAATGAATTATGTTTAGAGAGAATCTAAAACCTATCAGAAACTTGTGTTTTAGAAATCTGAACTTATGTTTTCAACTCACTCTTAGCATTCCCTTTATAGACTCAATTAGGTCATTTATTTAATTAAAAAATTAATAAAATAATAGCCAATAATCAGCCCTATGTCGAAATTATCATGGGCTTTAGGCTTGTGAAATTTCCCATTTAATTATAAGCCTATTGGACTTAAAATCAAGGCTTGTATTATTTTCTATTGATTTAATTAATTAAATAATTATTTAAATTCTTTATCAAATTAATTATTTATAAGTTGAACATTGATTTAAAATTATTTATTAATTTAGATACTAATTTATCTTAATTAATAAATCTGCCCTAATTTCTCTTTTCTTCTCTAAATTGTATAACTTTGTGAAACTATCCAAAATTGACCTGGTCAACTTTGATAATTCTAATTGATAATTAAATAAATTAATTGAGACTATAGAGATGATTTTATCCAAGGTACAGTGGGGACCATGGGCCTATGAAATCAAGCTCCAATAAGTTATCATAAATCAAACAAATAAATTTACTAACCTATTAATTCCTCGTGACTCCACTGAAGACTCGGAATTGCACTCTTGAATTCATAAAATGCTCTATAAGAAATATAGTTACATTATTAATTATCCATTGTTACAACCATAATTGTCACTCAATCCTATATAGACGGTCTACAATGAGGTGGGACTAAGATACCGTTTTACCACTCATTGTATTTTATCCATAAGACACTCAGTTCCTTGTAAATGATATTTCAGTAAACTAATATTAATTACTGAAATGATATCTCTATCATTTAGCACCTTGAACCAAACTAAAAGGAAACTATCGTTTCACTTCTTCATCAAAAGCTATACATGTGTCATGTCTATGATTAACACTCCCACTCAATTATACTATCGAGTTCCCAAGATGTAAGTATGGGCTAGTCCATAGGGTAAGCTGGTAACAAACAAGTCAAAGAACTCAAATAGTACAATCAATTAGAATACTAACCACTCAGAATTGAGATTGAATTCACCTATAGTCAACTATATGATATGACTAGAATAGATAATAATGGTATGTTTACTTATCCTATCTACTGTCAATACCGATCTAGTCCGATGTAACAAATACATCCGATCTTATCTATTGATAATAAATGAGATTACAAAGAAATTGGGTGACAATATATATATATATATTAAATAATGTGTGGATTTGTTGCATTTGTTATATGTATGTTGATATGTTTATTGAATGGATGGATATGTATTTTGATTGTATGGTTGAATGATGGATCGTTAAAAAATATGGTGCTATTGGGTTAGGATTTTATTGTTTTTTCAAGTTCTTATGTAAGAAAAAAAGGGAAGAGGAACTTTGTAAATTTATTTTAAAAAATCTGTACACAAAGATGAGGAGGAACCTGAGCCATGCACCTAAGAGGCACGCGACCCAAGCCTCTGCTCAAACTCGCACACGCCTAGGCTTGAGCCTCCACCTGCTACCACGCGCCACATGCACCCCAGCCCCGCGGCTCCCATCGTGCAACCCCGTGGCTCCCTGCGTGCAGCCCCGTGGCTCCCTGTGTGCACCCTGCGCCATGCGCGCGCACATTGGCCTACCTCCGTATGCGCTAGGCCCCTAGTCGAGCCCTTGCACGCCAGCCTGCCACCCACCTAAGCCCTTGGCTCCTTGTGCTACCAACCCTAAGGCACCATTTTGGTGCTCAAAACCCTAATTCCTAAGTTGTTATAAAATATCTTTTATTTAATAAAATTTTAAATTATTTGAATTTAAAAGTTTATTTATCTTATTTTATTTTATTTGAAAATAAAATATCTTTTAGTTGGTTAAGATATTTTAATATCTTAAGTTCAAATAATTATTTGAATTTGATTATTTAATTATTTAAATTCAACTAAATTAAAAAGATGACAAAAATGGTTATTTAATTAAAAGTTAGTTTTAATTAAATTAATTAATTAGAAAATTTATTTCTAATTAATAAGTTGGGCAAAACAAAGTTCCTAAAGATTATCAAGAAAGCCTAAAGGAGAGAATGAACATTCTTGGAGAGTCTTGAAAGCTACATAGGCTTAGATTGCAATTTTATTTCTAATGTTTTCAAAGGGTTGTAAATATTATAAAGACCCATTAGTACTCAGTTCATCATTTATTTTTTATTTTTTTTGTATTTATTTAAATAAATTGATGACATGATCATGCATTAGTCAATTTCATGCCATTCATGAAACCCCACACAGTTTCTCATTAATCATGCATCTTTTAGAAACATGATATTCTAGGATTTTCCTATTTGTTTATATGAATTTTTTTTGGTGAAATCAATTGCATGTAAACGACTAAGTATTAAATTAGTTAAAACTTGGTAACTCACACCATAATAAAGGCAATAGTTTTTTTATAGGCCTTTAAGATAACCAACTTTATGTAAAAAACATTTTAGTAAATTTAGATGAATGTAATTGGTAATTATTTAGATCACATTAATTATAGAAACAGGCTCTTTTATAATTATGATTTTTTGTAATTAATTACATTCATATGGTTAATAATAAACTAGCAATTAATTGATTAGTTTAAATAAAACACATTAAATCTAAAATAGTAAGTGGGAGAAGGTGAACATCTCAATGTGACCTATGGTCTCCATTATTAGTACAACACCGAAAGATATTAATAGGGCTTCGAGGCGGCTTTGTTTCCGCCCCCCTAAGGAGGTTTCTAGACATATCAATACCAAGGTTGTCTTCTTACGAAGATAGGGGGAACTGATGTATTTTAGGCTTGACCAACCCTAAGGAGGCACTCTCTAAGTTAAGTCATGAAATAAAAAATAATGGGTTACACTTACAAAGATGTAATTAAGCTTTTGCAGTGGATAATTGCATCTTGACCAAACTAGCGGTACTTTATATTTAAAAGAGAAAATAAAGAGTGATTTTAAGTTTTAAATTATAAAGATAAGATTGTCTTATAAGCTATTTGAATTTAACTTGACCGACCCTAAAGCGACACTTTATTTGTTGGGTAGTTTTATCGTGGAAAAGTTAATGTTAATTTATGTGTTTTAATTGTTGCATTCATGCATCATTTACTTTCCAAAACACTAATATTTTTTTTTTCAAATGATAATATTATTGTGTTTATTTTCAATCATAAAATGTTGCCATCCAATTATTTTCCTATAATGTAGCCGGTAATGCATAAAAAGATTAATGATCATATAAAGAAAGTAAAAATGACTGAAGAGGATGAAGATGGATGGGAAAATTTAACTTTGTTCGTTTTTCTGGCCAAAAATCTTAAACATGTCTATAAAGATAAAAGGCCTCCTCTTGTACCATCATGGGATGCAAGGAAAGAGGAACATGAGAAATATGCTGATTGCATGATATCAAATCACATGGCAAGATTTTACTGTCTTAGTACCATGGAAGAGAAGCTAAGGAAAAAGTTAGTGATTTGTGGGATGCTGCATTTGAGGATTTACAGACAAGACCACAATCATGAAAAAGATAGATATGATTTACCTTTACCTTAGGCTTAATCGTGGATTATGATACATAAAGTTCTAAATCTTTGATTTAGAAACCACTAATCATATTTTTTTGTTATTTGTTCTTCTTTATAGACACTTGAGCGATCAAGATGAACTTGTAGATGGAGACAAAAATTTGAAGAGGAAAAAAAGGAAAAGCATCTAGTTTAAGAAAGCGTTAAAGAAAGTCCATTTATTTAAAATTCTTTAGTTTTATTAAAAGAAAACTTTATTGTTGTTTGAACAATATTTAGTTCATTTTTTAGTTAATTTGAAATTTTATTGCACCTAATGACTTTAGAATATTTTATTTATAATTTGATTATTCTTAAATTTTTTCTTTAGACATGCAATTGAATATTTAGACTTTATCGCTTTCATTAAAATGAACGAACACTCAATAATTCAGAATTATTTAAAGTAGCAAAATCGCAAGGTAACAAAAGACAAAAAGTTTCAAACGAGGATGACACATATCTTTGGAATCTTAGACTTGGTCATATAGGTCTAGATAGGATAAACTGGTTAACAAAAGATGGATCTTTGAGATAACTAAGAGTTGGAACTCTTCCGATTTGTGAATCTTGTCTAGCTAGAAAAATGACCAAACGTCCTTTCTCAGCGAAAGGCAATAGAGCCAAAGAACCTTTGGAGCTTGTACACAACGATGTCTGTGGTCCAATTAATGTACAAGCAAGAGGTGCGTATGAGTACTTCGTCGCTTTTATTGAAGATTACTCAAGATATGGTCATACTTATCTAATGCTTAGGAAATCTGAAACCTTTGGTAAGTTTCAAGAATTCAATGTTGAGGCTGAGAAGCAGTTAGGTAAGACTCTAAAGACACTTCGATCTGATCGAGATGGAGAATATTTGGATTTAGAATTCAAATATTTCTTGTTGGAGCATGGTATTCTATCCCGACTCACAGCATCAGGAACGCCACAACAAAATGGTGTTTCTGAAAGAAGAAATAAGACCTTGTTGGACATGGTCAGATCTATGTTAAACTACTCTTCACTTCCTCTCTCATTCTGGGGATATGCACTTCAAACGACGATGTACATTTTGAATGTAGTCTGTAGCGTCCCAAATTTTCTAATAAGGCGTAGGGCCTTGATTAGCATGCCTGGAGGGCAATAATTGATTTATTATGTTAATATGTGAATTTAATGATTATGTGATTATAAATGCATGTTTAGGTGAATTAAATATGCATGTGGGCCCCATTTGTTTATTAGGGGCATGTTTGTAATTTTAGCTCGTTGAGAGCATAAATGCAATATTTGTGTATATTGTGATTGACACCACGTGAGAGTGGTGATATATTTGTGATGCACGATCTGAGACACTCCTAGGGAGTAGTTTGGCTAGAAAGTCACAACAGGGTCAAATACCAGGTTCGGGAGGAGCCTAGGGGCATTCTGGGGATATTATATGTGTTATTGAGTAACGAGTAGAAGTTTGGTAATTATTTAGATATGTCGGGATTAACGAGGATTTATAGGAATACTCGGGGACTTAACGGGATTTGGCAAATGACTGAAATGCCCTTGGTGGCATTAAAGGGTTGAGGTTAGGCATAAGGGAAATTTAGTCTTTTTGGCAAATGGATATACACTTAGAGGCTTGAGGAAAACACTAGAACTCAGAAGAAGAACAAGTTAAAGCTCTCAAGTCTCTCACCCGTTCGGTTCATCACTTCTCCCCTTGGTGCTTGGTGTTGGAAGATTTTAGGCCAGAAATTATGAGGTCCAAGGTTTGAATTTGGGAGGCTAGAAGCTTGGAACTCAGGGGATTAATTCAGAGGCTTAATTAAGTTCAAAGGTAAGCTCTTAAACTTGATGGTCAAATTGAATTTTGCTGGTTTTGTTCCTAGAACTTAGGCTTGCATGGATTTGGTTTCCAAGATTGGTTTTGGATGTTTGATGGGTGTAAGAATTGGTCTATGAGTTTGTTAGGATGTTTAGGCTATATGAGTATGAATTCTAGGCTTAATTCTGAGGTTAGCTAAAGTTTAGGGTGTGAATTATGGGTTTAAGCTCGGGGCAAAACTTGAGAAAAAGGCTGCTTTTCTGGGTTTGGAGGTTCGAGTCGCAGCCCTAGGAAGGGTATGCCGCGTCCTGTCTCTCCTAGCAGAGAGGAATTTTGCCTCTGTCTTGGGGCATGCCGTGGCCCTTAAGGGGCTGGGCCACGACCCTAATTCAAAGTAGTAGCTGTTTGGTGGGTTTTTGCTCGGGAACCCAAAAGTTAAGGCCCGGGATGGATTTTATCACCCGGATTGATAGAATCCAAGGTCCTAGAGACTATAATTATACTCCAAAGTTATTTAATAGAATAGAGCTTGATGGATGGCATTTGTTGATGCGTTGTGACCAGGTTTTCAGCGAGGCTCAGGTTAGAGGACTGTGCTTGGGATTTTGGTGCTCAGGAAGCTTGGGACACATGTAAGAAAACTGTTTTACCCATAGAGCAGGGCGGAGCCCTATTGATTGTGTTGTTTGTATTGCTGGGCATGGCCCTATTTGATTGAATTGTAGGGCGTAGCCCTATTGTTTATGTTTGGTATCTGTTTAAGTATTTGTTGATTATATGCTATGTGTTGCATATTTGTGAAAGAGCGGCGGAGGCCAGGAGCAGCGGAGGCCGGGAACGGCGGAGGCCGGGAACAGTGAAGGCCGAGAATGGCAGGAAGTCAAGAATGGCAAGGGGCCGGAAGCGGCGCTAGCACGCAGAGTGCAAAGCCAAGTACGACAAGGGTCGAGAGCAGCGTTGAGCACGTGGAGTGCGAGCCGTTAGGGTGAGATCCTTCTCGGATGCTAGAGTCATCCTCACAGTGAAGACCGCAAACCCAGGGCCTAGTAAAGCATTTGGGACGGCATGGCCGCTATATGTTTAGCCTGTTGGCTGTTTTGAATTATATGCTAATTGATGAATATGCATATGTTGATTGTTTGCGTTGAGTTTTCTTGCTGGGCTTCGGCTCACAGGTGCTCTAAGGTGCAGGCAAGGGCAAAGGAAAGTTCAACCAACCATGAGTACGGAGAGCGTGAAGTGACGTGTACATGTTCGGCCTACCTTGCTGCCACGACCAGGGGTATTTTTTTGGAAAATGTGATGTATTAACCTGAATTTTGTCGCTTAGGCAACCTTAAATGTATTTTGAGTTGTAAATATTTTATAAACAATATTTTGGGATCCCAATTGTAAAACTTTCTGAAATTTCAATGAATATCATATGTTTTATACTAAATGTCTGGTAATAGATTTTGACACAGTTTAGCTACACTTTTAACCTTAAACCTCGATTAGCGAGTGATTAGCACATTTTAAACTCACTTACTAACGGCTCTAAGGAAGTAGGGCGTTACAACTTGGTATCAGAGTGAGCCAAGGTTTATGGTTCCTGGAGATTGACCGAACATGTACGCTCGCTACCAGTGACAAGCTCGACTCAGGGTTGGTTGGTAATGATTGAATTATATGATTCATTGCATGATTAAGTGCCCTGTTTGCCTGATTATTTTATATAGAGCATGATGAATGAGATGAGATATGCATGATGTTAGGGCATGGCCCCCTTGATTGTTGTATGTTATCTATGTTGCGTGGGATGGTTTTTATGTTTGGTTTATGTGAATTGGGAGGTGGTTTTTGGATGTTGTTATCAAGTCTGATGAGCGACGTCGTTGATTGCAGGCATATTGTTGAAATGCCTCGACGATCAGTCAGACTTTGCGGTAATAGGGCCGAGGATGACAACTAGGGCTAGGACCCTCCACCCGCCCCACAGAATTGGCAACAGTTGTTTGCCGAAATGGAAGCTAGACTTCATCGAACAGAAGAAGAGCTTCGGCAGTTGAGGGAACAGGCCTCTCCTCAGGGCATTAGGTTGCAGGTTCAACAGGTTATGGCGCCAATGCCAATTCGGTCTGTTATGGAGAATAGGTGGGAACCATTGTATGAGAGGTTCAGGAAGCAGCATCCTCCCACCTTCGAGGATGGACCAGACCCACTGTGGGTAGAGCAGTGGATGAACATGATTTCTTCCATCTTGGATTTCATGAGGGTGAAAGGGAATGAGAGGGTTGCTTGTGCCAACTACATGTTTAGAGAGGATGCCCGCATCTGGTGGGATGTGGTGACTCAGAGAAGAAATGTTACAGCTATGACTTAGGAAGAGTTCAGAAAATTTATCAACGAGAAGTATTACAGTGTCACAGTCCGAGCTGCAAAGGTTGATGAGTTTACCAACCTGACCCAGACCCGGATGACGGTTACTGAGTATGCCTTGAGGTTTGACCGATTGGCGAAGTTCGCGCCAGATTTGGTGCCGACTGATATGGCATGATGGGATCAGTTTGTGCGGGGATTGAATGTTATGATCGCCCGTGACGTTAAGATAACCTTGGATCTGGGGACTACTATGTAGCTTAGGTAGTGGATAAGACCCTTATAGTTGAGGAGGCTGAGGATCAGATATGGAGGGAGGGTGCTGCTAGGTGCGATGCTAGGAGGATGGTGCCATATTTTACCGGATCTAGTCGGGGTAGTGGCCCCAGTGAACAGAATAGAAAGGCCCCAGACTCTTTCATTCCTTCTAGCTCGGATGGGAGGGCCCGGGGTGCTTTTAGTGGCCGTCAGGGCGGGAGAGACAACTGGAGGAGTTTCCCAGTGTGTCCTTGGTGCAGACGACAACATCAAGGAGAGTGCAGGATCAGGGTCTGCTTTATTTATGGGAGTGTCAACCATTTGAAGATGGACTGCACACAAGCTAGGAAAAAGGAGCCGAAGCAGAGCGACAGTCTCGGTACTGCCAGAGTATTCACCTTGACCGAGACTAAGGCTGAGGCTAGCCCCTCAGTCGTGATAGGTAGAATTTATAGTGCTAGTTCTTCTTTTACTGCATTGATTGATTCGGGGGCTACTTATTCATTTGTGTCTTCTAGAGTGATAGATTAGTTGTGTAGACCTAGTGATTTGTATGCTAGGGCATTTCAGACTTTATTGCCGACTGGGGAACTGGTAGTCTCTAGGAGATGGGTTAGAGCATTGCTAGTAGGGATAGATAGTAGAGAGTTGTCTATTGATCTGATTGAGTTAGAGATGAATGACTTCAATATGATCCTAGGGATGGATTGGTTATCGAAGTACGGGGCGACGATTGACTGGAAGCGCAGGATGGTGACTTTTTAACCAGAAGGGGAGGTACCCTTTGTATTTGTGGGGACAATTAGCGGACCGCGAGTACCTATGATTTTGACATTGAAGGCTAGAGACCTGATGCAAGAAGTTTGAATAGGATTCCTAGCAAACATTGTGGATACCTCTAGAGATGTGGTCATTGGGCCAAGTGAGACCAGATTGGTATGTGAGTTTCCAGATTTGTTTCCCGCAAACTTGCCAGGGTTGCCACCACAACGGGAGATTGATTTTGTTATAGAGTTGGCACCAGGGGCGGAGCTAGTATCTAGGACACCTTATAGAATGGCTTCGGCAGAGTTGAAGGAACTGAAGATTTAGTTGCAGGAGTTATTGGATTTGGGGTTAATCAGACTGAGTTTCTTGCCATGGGGTGCTCCAGTAGTGTTCGTCAAGAAGAAGGATGGATCTTTAAGAATGTGTATTGATTACAAGGAGATGAACAAGTTGACCATTAAGAACAAGTACCCATTACCTTGGATCAACGACTTGTTTGACCAGTTATAGGGGAAGACGATGTTCTCTAAGATTGACCTTCGGTCAGGTTACCACCAGTTAAGGATTAAAGAGGAGGACATACCAAAGACTACTTTCTGCATGAGGTATGGACACTATGAATTCATGGTTATGTCTTTTGGATTAACCAACACCCCAGCAGCCTTCATGGATTTGATGAATAGGGTTTTCAAGGACTATTTGGACAAGTTTGTGATTATGTTTATTGATGACATACTGGTGTACTCCTAGTTAGAGACAGAGCACAAGCAGCATTTGCACTTGGTATTACAACAATTGAGAGAGCATAAGTTATATGCTAAGTTCAGCAAGTGTGAGTTTTGGCTACGACAACTAACATTTCTTGGCCATATTTTCAGTAAGGAGGGGATTCTGGTTGACCCAAGCAAGATTGAGGTAGTGAGAGATTGGCCTAGATCGAGTAGTGTACCAGAAGTTAGGAGATTTTTGGGATTGGCAGGGTATTATCAGCGGTTCATAGAGGGGTTCTCCAGGATAGCCACACCATTGAATGAACTAACACGAAAGAAGACTATGTATGTGTGGACTGGTAAGTGTGAGAACAGTTTCATGGAATTGAAGCGACGACTGATCACCGCTCCAGTTTTGAGTCTGCCGTCAAACAATGAGAAGTTTATGGTTTATTGTGATGCTTCCAAACAGGGTTTAGGATGTGTACTGATGCAAGCCAGAAAGGTAATAGCCTACGCATCGAGACAGCTGAAGGAGTATGAGTAGAGATATCCCACGCATGATCTAGAATTGGCAGCAGTGGTATTTGCACTTAAGATTTGGAGACATTATCTATATGGTGAGAAGTGTGAAATATACACTGACCATACGAGTTTGAAGTACTTCTTTACTCAGAAGGATCTAAATATGCACCAGAGACGGTGGCTGGAATTGGTAAATGATTATGATTGTGATATTCTATACCATCCTGGGAAGGCCAATGTAGTGGCCGACGCTTTGAGTCAGAAGGGCCCATGGCAGTTATTCAGTTCAAGGCAGATATCTAATAAGTTAGCTGAAGAGATGACTAGAGCAGAGATAGAGTTGGTGGTTGGTCGGTCAAGCAACATCACTCTTTAGTCTACACTCCTTGAGAGGATCAAGGAAGTGCAGGGAGAGGATCCCCAGTTGAGAGGGCATAAATAGAGTGTATTAGTCGGAGCGGCTAAGGACTTCTCTATTTCGGAGATGGGACGACAGAAGTACAAGGGTCGGATTTGCGTTCCAATGGATTCTAATATTCGACGAGAGATATTGGATGAATCTCATACCACTCCCTATTATTTACATCCGGGTACGACGAAGATGTACCAAGATTTGAGAACTTTGTATTGGTGGCCGGGGATGAAGAGGGATGTGATGGATTATGTGGCCAAATGTTTAACTTGTCAGCAGGTAAAGGCTTAACATCAGAGGCCAGCATGGTTATTGCAGCCTCTAGGGATTCCAGAGTGGAAATGGGAAGATATTACCATGGACTTCGTGGTTGGATTGCCGAAGACCGTGGGGCAACATGATTCCGTGTGTGTGATTGTGGATAGGTATACAAAATTCGCCCTCTTTTTGCCTGTGAGGAAGAATTATATTGTGGAACAGTATGCTGAGTTGTATGAGAAGGAAATTGTACGAATTCATGGGGCTCTGAGGTCGATAGTATCCGACAATGACTCCACCTTCACCTCCAAGTTTTAGGAAAGGCTACAGAAGGCTATGGGCACGCAATTGCGGTTTAGTACTGCTTATCATCCTTAGATGAATGGACAGTCTGAGAGGATGATTCAGATACTGAAGGATATGTTACGAGCCTGTGTCCTGGATTTTGGGGGATCTTGGAGTAAGTATCTCCCTTTGATTGTGTTTTTGTACAACAATAGATATCAGGCGACTATCAGAGTGGCTCCGTATGAGATGTTATATTGGAGGAAGTGCATATCACCTATTCATTGGGATGAGACAGGTGAGAGAAGATACTTGGGTCCTGAGGTTTTTCAGAGGACCAATGAAGTGATTGAAAAGATAAGAGCTTGAATTCTTGCCTCCCAGAGTCGCCAGAAGAGTTACTCAAACTTGAGATGCAGGAGTGTAGAGTTTCAAGTCGGTTATCATGTTTTTCTTAGAGTTTCTCCCTTGAGAGAGGTGAAACGGTTTGGTGTTTGGGGCAGGCTGTGTCCTAGGTTTGTTGGCCCCTTTGAGATTCTAGAACGGGTTAGAGAGGTAGCTTACAAATTGACAATACCTCCAGCTCTATCAGGGGTTCATAATGTATTTCACGTGTCCATGCTCTGGAAGTACGTATCAGATTCTACGCATGTACTGAGTTATGAGAACTTGGAACTGGACCAGGATTTGTCATATGAGGAGAAGCCAATTCAGATTCTCGACTGGAAGGATAAAGTCTTGCGGAGCAAGACCATCGCCTTGGTGAAAGTGCTGTGGAGGAACAACAGAGTGGAGGAGGCGACTTGTGAGCTTGAGACAAATATGCAAAATCGGTATCCCGAGTTATTTAGGTAATTTCGATGATGAAATTTCTGTAAGGAGGGGATAGTTGTAGCATCCCAAATTTACTAATAAGGCTTAGGGCCTTGATTAGCGTGCCTGGAGGGCAATAATTGATTTGTTATGTTAATATGTTAATTTGATGATTATGTGATTAGAAGTGCATGTTTAGGTGAATTAAATATGCATGTGGGCCCCATTTGGTTATTAGGGGAATAATTGTAATTTTAGCCCGTTGAGGGAATAAATGCAATATTTGTATATATTCTGATTGACACCACGTGAGAGTGGTGATATATTTGTGATGAACGATCTTAGACAGTCCTAGGGAGCAGTTTGGCTAGAAAGTCAAAACGGGGTCGAATAAGGGTTGAGGTTAGGCTTAGGGGCAATTTTGTCTTTTTGGAAAATGGATATACACTTAGAGGCTTGAGGAAAACACTAGAACTTAGAAGAAGAACAAGTTAAAGCTCTCAAGTCTCTCTCCCATTCGGTTCATCACTTCTCCCCTTGGTGCTCGGTGTTGGAAGATTTTAGGCCAGAAATTATGAGATCCAAGGTTGGAATTTAGGAGACTAGCAGCTTGGAACTTGGGGGATTAATTTAGAGGCTTAATTAAGTTCAAAGGTAAGCTCTTAAACCTTATGGTCAAATAGAATTCTCTCCTGGTTTTGTTGCTAGAACTTAGGCTTGCACGGATTTGGTTTCCAAGATTGGTTTTGGATGTTTGATGGGTGTAAGAAATTGTTTATGAGTTTGTTAGGATGTTTAGGCTATATGAGTGAATTCTGGGCTTAATTCTGAGGTTGGCTGAAGTTTGGGGGCGTGAATTATGGGTTTAAGCTCTGGGAAAAACTTGAGAAAAGGTTTGTTTTCTGGGTTTGGAGGTTCGAGCTGCGGCCCTAGGAAGGGTATGTTGCAGCCCGTGTCTCCTAGCAGAGAGGCATTTTGCCTCTGTCTTAGGGCATGTAGTGGTCCTTAAGGGGCTAGACCGCAGCCCTAATTCAAAGTAGTGGCTGTTTGGAGGGTTTTTGCTTGGGAACCCAAAAGTTAAGGCCCGGGATGGATTTTATCACCCGGATTGATAGAATCCAAGGTCCCGGAGACTATAATTATATCCCAAAGTTATTTAACAGAATAGAGCTTGATGGATGGATTTTGTTGATGCCTTGTTACTAGGTTTTCAGCGAGGCTCAGGTTAGAGGACTGTGCTTGGGATTTCGGTGCTCAGGAAGCTTGGGACACAGATTAGAAAACTGTTTTACCCATAGTGCAAGGCGGATCCCAATTGATTGTTTTGTTTGTATTGCAGGGGCATGGCCCTGTTTGAATGAATTGTAGGGCGTAGCCCTATTGTTTATGTTTGGTATCTGTTTAACTATTTGTTGATTATATGCTATGTGTTGCATATTTGTGAAAGAGCGGCGAAGGCCAGGAACGGCGAAGGCCGAGAATGGCAAGGGGCCGAGAGCGGCAAGGGGCTGGGAGCGGCGCTAGCACGCAGAGTACAAAGCCAAGTATGACAAGGGGCCGGGAGCGGCATTGAGAACGCAAAGTGCGAGCCATTAGGGTGAGACCCTTCTTGGATGCTAGAGTCATCGTCACGGTGAAGACTGCAAACCCAGGGCCTGGTAAAGCTCCTGGGACGGCATGGACGCTATATGTTTAGCCTGTTGGCTGTTTTGAATTATATGCTAATTGATAGATATGAAAATGGTGATTGTTTGCATTGACTTTTCTTGCTGGGCTTCGGCTCTCGGGTGCTTTATGGTGCAGGAAAGGGCAAAGGAAAGGTCAACCAATCATGATTACGGAGAGCATGAAGCGACGTGTACATGTTCGGCCTACCTGACTACCACGACCAAGGGTATTTTTTTTTTGGAAAATGTGATGTATTAATCTGAATTTTGTCGCTTAGGCAACTTAAAATGTATTTTGAGTTGTAAATATTTTCTAAACAGTATTTTGGGATCCCAACTATAAAAATTTCTCAAATTTCAATGAATATCATATGTTTTATACTAAATGAGTAGTAACAGATTTTAATACAGTTTAGCTACACTTTTAACCTAAAATCTCGATTAGCGAGTGATTAGCACATTTTAAACTCACTTAGTAACGACTCTAAGGAAGTAGGGTGTTACATAGTCGCATCTAAGACCATTAGCAAAACACCACTGGAACTGTGGAATGGAAACAAACCTAGTTTGTACCATTTCCGCATTTGGGGTTGTCCTGCTTATGTTCTTAGACCTAAATCAGGGAAAATTGAATCAAGGTCGGAAGTGTTCATTTTTGTTGGCTACGCTCTAGAAACAAGAGGTGTTTATTTCTGTAGTCCCAAGGATCAAAAGGTATTTTTTTCCACAAATGCGACCTTCCTTGAATATGACTATATGAATAACTATAAACCTCAGAGCAAGGTAGTATTGGAGGAACTCACAGCTGATAAAATTCCATCACAATCATCTTCATCATTTAATGATAAACGACAAACCGAAGAAACCATGATTCTTGGAAAAGAAACCCCGGTGCAACGTTGTAGTGGGAGGATTGTGAGACAACCTGTTCGCTACGAACATGAGGCACATGTCCTTGTTTCTGATACAAACAAGGACAATCCATTAACCTTTAAAAAGGCAATGGATGATCCTAAAAAGGAGAAATGGCAAGAAGCCATGAACCAAGAAATAGAATCAATGTATTCCAATTCTGTCTGGGAACTTGTGGATCCACCTGAAGATGTTAGGCCCATAGGGTGTAAGTGGATATACAAGAAGAAAAGAAGTGTAGATGGGAAAGTAGATACTTTCCAAGTGAGGCTTGTAGCCAAAGGTTACACTCAGAGAGAAGGTGTTGATTAAAAAGAGACATTTTCTCCTGTGACCATGCTCAAATCCATTCGTATCCTATTATCCATAGCGGCTGCCAATGATTATGAGATATGGCAAATGGACATTAAGACAACAATTTTGAATGGCTATCTTGATGAAAGCATCTATATGGTACAACCAGAAGGGTTCATAAAGAAAGGGGAAGATCAAAAGTTGTGCAAGTTGCGGAAATCCATTTATGGATTAAAACAAGCATCTAGATCTTGGAATATCACTTTTGATGAAACAATTAAAACATATGGCTTCAAACAGAATGTCGACGAAGCATGTGTGTTTAAATACATCAAAGGAAAAATGGTGGTGTTCTTAGTTCTTTACGTTGATGACATTTTGCTCATTGGGAACAATGTAGAGACATTGTCAAACGTAAGGAAGTGGTTAGCTGAAAAGTTCCAAATGAAAGATTTAGGGGAGGCGAGCTATGTTATGGGAATCCAAATCCTGAGGAATAGGAAGAACAAGCTCTTGGCACTTTCTCATGCTAATTATATAGATAAGGTGCTTGAAAGACTCACTATGGAGAATTCCAAGAAAGGTCAATTACTGACCAGACATGAAATTGCTCTCTCTAAGGAACAATGTCCCAAGACACCTCAGGAGGAAGAGGATATGAGAAAGTATCCCTATGATTCAGCAATTGGGATTCTGATGTATGCTATGTTGTGTACTAGGCCCGACATATGTTATGCAGTTGAGATTGTAAGTCATTATCAATCAAATCCTGGTTTGGAAAACTAGATTGCAGTAAAGCACATTCTCAAGTATCTTAGGAGAACGAGAGACTATATGATGGTATATTCAGGGGTAAGCTAAACCCTACTGGATACACTGATTCTAATTTCCAATCAAACAAAGACAAGCGAAAATTGACATCTGGGTCAGTGTTCACTCTTGGTGGAGGAGCTATGGTCTTGAGAAGCATTAAGCAATCCATAATAATTGATTCAACCATGGAAGTCGAATACATAGCGGCTTGTGAAGCAGCTAAGGAAGCAATTTGGTTGAGGAAGTTCTACACTGATCTGGAATTCATTCTAGATAATAAGCCATTAATCCTGGACTGTGACAACAGTGGAGCTGTAGCTAATTCCAAAGAACCTAGAAGCCACAAGAGAGGGAAGCATATAGAAAGGAAATACCATCTGGTAAGAGAGATTGTACACCGAGGTGATGTGACTGTTATGAAGATAGTGACGAAACAGAACCTGGCTGACCCATTAACCAAGACACTTCCTGGAAATTCGTTCATGGGTCATGTGCGCAATATGGGATTAAGGGAAATGCCTCTCTTGCTTTGAGGGAAAGTGGGAGATTGTTAGGATTAATGCCCTAAAATCGTTCAAAGACATTTTATTGGTTTTAAATAAAAGTACAATTTTATTATATTTGAATGTTATAATTATTGTTTGAATTAATTATATAATAATATCAAGAAAATTCCCTATTCATTGATAAGAATATGATCTTGTATTATTACGAGAGAATTAAGATCATATATAATGATTAAAATAGTCAATAACATATTAAAGTAAGGAATCTTTAATGAATGGTTACTAGTACGGTTTGCTAAGCATACGAGATGCAAGTAATCTAGATTTGGATTACTGATGTGGATAGACATCTTAGCAAAGATGCTATATATAACAGAGATTATATATGACAAGACCAATGAGAATTAATTATCTTTATAAACTTGTCGTTTGACGTAAAGATTTAATTCTTGTCATAATAGATGATCATTTGTAGATCAGTCTAAATCCTGAGTATTCACGAACTCTTGTTTATGTTTATTGAATCTTTTGATTCACTCATTAGTGTCTCTTAGAATAATGAGGCTAATGACTTTTGTTTTGGAGATTCAATATTATGGATGGCTGGTGTTATCCCCGTTTCCTGCCTGGGCTCGAGACGGTGGTCCAGGCCCACACTCTGGGCAATTGGATTTGGGCCTGGTCCAAGCCCACTTAGCAGGGGAATGATCAGGAACGACGACCCATGTGGGGTCCAGACCCGGACAGTGGCCAGGATGGATGATCCAGGACGATAGCCAGGGAGACGTATGGCCAGTTGGGGTTATGATCGAGGTGTATGCAAAACAGTCCCGGAGCCTGGTAAATGGTCCGAGCCTGTGGTAAACGAAGAAGGACAGAGGTAAACGAACCCGGGTCAAGTCCTCCCAGTTGGCAAGAAAAAGCATCCGTGACCCTGAAGCCGCCCCACGACGCGTGGGGGTTGTCCCCACTTTTCACCTGCAGAAAAGGCCACCTCAGGATTGCACGCCGCTGGTTCAGACCTGCGATGTCAGTGCACTGACTGGTTTTGTCCCATGAATCTGCCTCGTAACTCGGAGTGCCCAGACCAAAAGCCCCATTTTGTCGGGCGAAATATAGTTCTTGGGCCGCCCCGTTGGCCTTAATAATTCTTAGGCTTTTGTATTTTTATGCTTTGTATTGGGCTTCTGCCAGAGAAGCCAAGGATTCCCATATCTTTGATGGGCCTGGGTCAAAATATAGGCGATAGAGAACTGGAGAAGGGACCTCTCTTCGACTGGTATGCAGTTACTCTGTCAAAATATAGAGAAAAACTCCATTGTAAAAGACTTTCCAAGCTCTAATACAACTGACTCGTGGACTAAGGCTCATTAACGCCCTAACCACGTAAAAACCTTGTTTTTATCTTCCACATTCCATATCATTAGTCTTATTTAATACTCATTAATATAGTTTTCGAAAATCTCGGTAAACATTTTGGTGCTTTCATTGAGAGCTGAAGAAAGCTAGCGCTAACGTCAAACCTATACTACAATGGTGAATACAAGACACACCACTTTCGACCCTGCTAACCCAGAGCAGGGCAATGGAGAGCCGTCGTCTTCCCAGCCTCTTCCTCAGAATCTGCCTGAGAACGCTCCTCCTCAAACATCTCACCTTGACGAGTCACAAGACTATGAGGGTGGGACAGAGTACGAAGAGGAGAACGAGGAGGAATATTATGAAGAGGAGGAGAACGAGGGGGAATACCGTGACGAAGCTACGGATCCCGAGATCCCAGGAGGAAATCCCAACCAGGAAGACCTGGAGGTGACTAGGCTCAGGCAGCAAGTCCTGGACCAGGAGGCCAGGATCACTGAGCAGGCAGAGGCGCATCGGTGGATGCAAGAATCCCTCCAGGCCCTGCAGGCGTTCATAGCCGCGCAGGGTCCGGCGACCAATCCCTCAGCTGGCCTGCTTCCAGGAGCGCAACAGCCTGCTCCACAAGCCAGAGCTGGGGTCCCCGAAGACGTGAGGCCAGCCCCTCCCCCGGAGCAGTTTCCTGAGCCAGCCCCAGGAAACCCGGACAGAGAGAAAAAGAAGGCCAGTGGAAAGAGAAGGTGCGCCCCGTCCCAGAACGGGGCCACCCGTCATGAAAGCTGAAACCCGTTCCCAGCCGCTCCCTAAGAAAGAGAAGGTGCGCCCCGTCCCAGAACGGGGCCACCCGACCGATCCGCAAGGGACGCGGCCGTGGGATGCGCGGCCCCGGCATGCCCCAGGGAGAGACGGACGGGAAAGGTCTTTGCATCCAAGCACCTCGGTAAACAAAAACCGTCGAGAACGCCCACGCAGCAAGGAACGTCATGCCCTTAGTTCAGGGGACGACACGTCCCGGATAGACCTATGCGACGGACTGAATGCTCAGAAGGAGTGGGCCCGTAAGGAAAAAATCCTCCCCCGAGGTGGCGACCTTAGGAACAACATCAATGACAGGAGGAACGAAAGAATCCCCCTGGAGGATGGCATGGCCAGGCAGCTCATGGAGCAGCTGGCCGCGTTGAAAAAGGTCACGGACTGTTTGGTCCGCAAGCAGGAAGGAGCGGATACCAACTCCGATGAATAGGACAAAGAACCCTGCACGAGGCACATCCTGGACCCTATGCTCCCCAAGGGGTTCAAGATGCCAAGCCTCACTGCCTATACCGAAAATATCGACCCCAGGGATCATCTGTCCCAGTACAATCGGCTTATGACCGTTGCCCACGTCAGTGATGACGGCAAGTGCCTCTGCTTCTCGATCACTCTAGGTGGTCTCGCTGAGGAGTGGTGGAAAAGACTTAAGCCGGGATCCATCCAATCCTGGTCAGGACTGCAATTAGCGTTTCGCAAGCAGTTCGTGGCCGCCATGAGGATGGACATGCAAATCAGCGCCCTCGCAAATATTAAACAGCTCCCCGCGTAGACACTGAGGGCCTACATCCAACGGTTTACTGAAGAAGCCTCCAAGACCAAGGTGGACGATGGACAGCGCCTGGTGGCTTTGTAGTCCGGAATCCGGGCCGGGTCCCCTCTCTGGGATGACATGTAGCGTAACAAGGCGGCTACCCTGGAAGAATTCATAAAGAGGGCCCAAGGATTTATCAATTGGGAAGAGGCTCAGATCCAGGCTTTCGGATGGCCTCCGGCACCGCAGCCCAGTGCCCAAGCATTCCCGAGGTACAGGGTGCAGTTCCCGGCGCAATCCTACGTCATGCTCCCGATCGCCCCGGGATCGGCCGTTGCGCCCGGAGTCACCTACACCCCTACGGTGTACGGTCCTGCCTCTTCAGGGTATGCCCCGGTCCAGTCCGCCCATTTTTCTGGATATGGAGCTGCGCCGACGAGTCACAGCGTTGCCCCTGTTGGGGCCCAACAGTTGCAGGCGGGGGTAATAGAGGCAAGCATAAACCCCTCCCGGGGAAAGAGATCTGACAAAGGCCAAAATCTCCCTGAGCCGGCCAAGAAAGGAAAAAGGGGCTACGAGCCCCAATATTCAGAATACACCAATTTGGTGGACACCAGGGAAAACATCTTCCTGGCCACAGAGAGGGCGGTTCACTACTGGAAGCCTAGCCCCATCTTCAAAGGGGGAAGAAATCCGAGGGATACCAACAAACGATGCGCCTACCATAAGGATGTGGGCCACACTACCAAAGAATGCCGGCAGCTCAAGGACGAGATCGAGAATCTCATCAAGCTGGGGCATCTCCACCAGTGGGTCAGGATGCCCGTGGGAGTTCCGGGCTTGTCAACAGGTCCCAGGCAACCCGCGGTTCAGGGTGCGCCCAGGGCATATCCACCTCAGGGAGGATATGCGCAGGGTCCAACAGTGCAAGCCCCTCAGGGGCCCCCCGTCGCACAAGCACCCGGCCCTGGAATGCCTTATCCATCTGGGACAGCACCCCCTCGCGTGGACGGACATGTGGCCACCATCTCGGGCGGACCTCACCTGGGAGGACCATCCAGGAATGATCAAAAGCTCTACCTAAGCGAGCTGGACCATGATCAGGAGGTGTGCGCCCTAGTCCAGGCTCCAGCTCAGCGCCCAAAGTTGATGAACCTCCCTATCACCTTCACGGAGGACGATGCCCGCAACGTCCATTTCCCGCACCATGACCCGCTGGTCATAGATGCGCAGATCGCCAACAAGTTGGTGTCCCGCGTGCTGGTATATGACGGGAGCTCCGTCAACATCCTGTTCAAGCCCGCCTTCACTATGATTGGCCTGACTGAAGCGGATCTGGCATCATGCCCAACCCAAATCTATGGCTTTAACGGAGACATGTTACTCCCCATGGGGAAGATCCAGTTGCCCGTGACATTTGGGAGTGAGTTGCAGCACTCATCCAAGTTCTGTACCTTCGTTGTGGTGGATTGCCCCATTGCCTACAATGTCATTTTTGGTCAGCTCGCATTAGTCGAGTTTGGGGCTATCACCTTCATCCGTCATCTGTGCATGAAGTTCCCTTGCGACAACGGAGGGGTAGGGACGGTTTGAGGAGATCAGAAGAGCGCCCGAAAGTGCTATCATGTGTCCGACCGACCAATATACATGGTTCGGGACGAGCCCTTTGAGGACATTGTCGACCCGGATCCTCCCCCACCGGCTGAGAGAGTGATCCAGGAAGAAGATGATCTGGACCCGAGGGTAGGGGACGACCACGTCCTGGAGCCCATGGACGAGATTGAGGAGGTGTTAGCGACACCGATCCGGCCAGGGTCATCTAGGTCGGGAAAAATCTGCCAGCAGAGGTCCGGGTCTCACTCGGATATGACAGGGATCGACCGCAACATCATCTGCCACACATTGAGTATCGACCTGAACGCGACCCCGGTCTGCCAAAAATGGAGGCCCTTGGGGACGGAGAGGGCCGAGGCCCTTAAGTTGGAAGTAGAGAAGCTGTCTTTAATCAACTTCATACGTGAGGCTGTATACCCCGTGTGGCTGGCAAACCCCGTTCTGGTGCCGAAACCGAACGGAACATGGAGAACGTGCATCGATTTCACGGATCTCAACAAAGCTTGTCCAAAGGATTGTTTCCCGCTCCCCAAGATCAACCAAATGGTGGATGCAACGTCTGGGTACGAGATCTTAAGCTTCATGGACGCGTATTCCAGTTACAATCAGATATCCATGCATGTGGCAGATCAGGAACACACCAGTTTCCAAACTGACAAGGGAATATACTGGTACATCATCATGCCCTTCGGACTAAAAAATGTCGGGGAAACTTATCAAAGGCTTGTCAATCGAATGTTCCGGGGCCAGCTGGGGTGAAACATGGAAGTCTATATCGACGATATGCTGGTTAAGTCCAAGACGTCCGGGAAGCATTCGGACGACCTGGCGAAAGCTTTCGCAGTCATTCGGAAGTATGGGATGAAGCTGAATCCCAAGAAATGTACTTTCGGCGTGGCTTCTGGGAAGTTCCTGGGCTTCATAGTGAGCTTCCGGGGAATAAAAGCCAATCCGGATAAGATCAAGGCACTGATTGATATGCCTTCTCCCCGGAAGCAAAAGGACGTGCAAAGTCTGACGGGGCGGATAGATGCCTTAAGCCGTTTTGTCTCCAAGGCCACGGACAAGTGCATCCCATTCTTCAACGTCCTTTGAGGAAGCCAACGGTTTGAACAGTCAGTCGAATGCGAAGAAGCTTTTCCAAAACTGAAAGAGCACCTGGCCCAGGCGCCGATCCTGGCAAAGCCGGTGGACGGGGAGCCTCTGTACCTCTATTTGGCAGTGACCGAGCACGCGATCAGCGCCATATTAGTACGGGAGGAGGAAAGGACCCAGCTCTCGGTGTACTACGTGAGTAAACAATTGTTGGGCGCTAAGTCTCGATATCCACTAATCGAAAAGCTGACCTTTTGCCTGTTGATGGCATCCCAGAAACTCCAGCCTTACTTCCAGGCCCATGCCATAAAAGTCCTGACCAACCACCCCCTGCGGCAAGTGTTACAGAAGCCCAAGTCACCTGGAAGACTCCTAAAGTGGGCCATGGAACTAAGTAAGTTCGATATAGCCTACGTTCCTAGAGTATCCATAAAGGGGCAAGCCCTGGCCGATTTCATCGTGGAGTGTTCCGGGATATCCGAGGGAGATGATCCCGAGGCCCCCGCGACGCCCGTATGGAAGGTCTTCATGGACGGGGCCTCGAATGAGAACGGGGCCGGGATCATCTTGGTATCACCACAGGGACACCAATTGCAAAACTCCCTACGTTTCGATTTCAAGGCATCAAACAACGAAGCTGAGCACAAAGCCGTGCTAGCCAGGCTGCGCCTGGCCCGGGAAGTAGGGGCCACGAACCTGGAGATCTACAGCGATTCCCAGCTAGTCGTCAGGCAAATCTCGGGGGAGTATCGAACCAAAGGAGAGAGGATGGTGGCTTATGTGACTCAGAAGAGAGAGACACTGCAGGCGTTCAAAAAGCACTCCATCTGCCAGATCCCTAGAGAGCAAAATGTGTTCGTGGACACATTGGCAAAGCTGGCCACCGACACCGAAGTAGAACTGGCCGGGCTAGTACCCGTCAACCATCTCCCCATCCCAAGCATCCGAGCCCCCGTGGTCAACTCCATTGACCACTCCACTTCCTGGATGGGACCTCTTATCCGCTATCTGACAATCGGTGAGATGCCAGCAAACAGGGCCGCGGCCAGGAAGCTTCAATACCAGGTCCACCGATATGCCATGATTGATGGAAAACTCTATCGCCAGGGATTGTCCATGCCTTACCTCAGGTGTGTGTCTGGGACAGAACTAAGCGCCATCATGCATGAAGTGCACGAAGGCTTTTGCGGAGATCATATAGCCAGGCCCAGTCTGTCCAAAAAGATTCTGCGCCAAGGATACTTCTGGCCGACCATGAAGAAAGATTGTATCGATTACGTCCGCAAGTACGAACAGTGCCAGAGATACGCAAAGGTCCCGTGGGCCCCCTCGATAGAGATAACCTTGATGACTAGCCCCTGGCCTTTCGCGGTGTGGGGGATTGATCTGGTAGGATCGCTCCCGACCGGGAAAGGAGGAGTGAAATACGCCATCGTGGCCATGGACTACTATACCAAGTGGGTTAAGGCAGAGCCCATGAATGCGATCACTTCGAAGAAGGCCCTGGATTTCGTCATCAATAATATAGTGTGTCGGTACGACCTCCCCTACAAAATTGTATTTGATAATGGGAAGCAGTTCGACAGCGCCCACTTCACAGACTTTTGCGAGAGGCATGGCATCGTCAAGAGCTTCTTCGTGGTCGCCAGGCCCCAAGAAAACGGGCAGGCGGAAGCCATCAACAAAATCTTGAAAGGAACGTTGAAGAAGAAACTCCAGGCCTGCAAGAGAAAATGGCCCGAAGAGCTGCCCCGCGTGTTGTGGGCTTACCGGATGACCGAGAGGACATCAACCGGGCACACTCCTTACTCCATGGTCTATGGATGCGAAGCTGTCATCCCCATCAAAGCGACCATCCTGTCTCACCGAAGAGAAACATATGATCCTGCCCAGAACCATGCCTTACTCCAGGAATCACTAGATCTCATCGAAGAGATCCGAGAGGAGTCGCAAGTACAGCTGAAGATGTACCACGGCAAGATCGCACGTCATTACAACTCAAAAGTAAAAAGCTGAAAGTTTGGAACCGGCGACGTAGTCCTGCGAAGAGTCTTCCCTGCTACTCAAGATCCGGGAGTATGGGTTATGGGCCCGAATTGGGACGGACCATACGAGGTCCAGCATGAAGTGTGCCCCGAAACGTACCTCTTACAGCGGCTCGATGGCTCAGAAGTCCCGAGAGCCTGGAACGCAGAACATCTCCATAAATACTATCATTAGTCAGGAGAACGTGTTCCAATTTTGTATTTTCGTTGTAAATAATGTAGGCCTCAGGGCGACCCCCCTTGAATAATAAAAATGGCGTGTACAAAACGCCATAAAAGAAAAAAAAACATTATCAAACAATGAAAATCTGACTCAAGTGACCCCAGACCAGTCTCCGCTCACTTGTGGGGGGTATCCCAGGTATGAGCAAATACCCGGCGGGGCGCAAGCTCAGGCTTGTCCCGGCCCGGACCAATGATGTCCGAGGGATACAAACCCCGTGGCACCAAGCCTAAGGCTGGTCCCACCCCGGACGAACGATGTCCGGGGGTATAAACTAAAAGAGGACCAGGCCTAAGGCTGGTCCCACCCCGGATGAACGATGTCCGGGGGTATAAATTAAAAGAAGACCAAGCATATGGCTGGTTCCACCCCGGACGAATGATGTCTGGGGGTATAAGTTAAAAGAGGACCAAGCCTAAGGCTGGTCCCACCCCGGACGTCGTTCGTCCGGGGGTATAAATTAAAAGAGGACCAAGCCTAAGGCTGGTCTCGCCTTGGACGAACGATGTCCGGGGGTATAAATTAAAAGAGGACCAAGCCTAAGGCTGGTCCCGCCCCGGACGAACGATGTCCGGGGGTATAAATTAAAAGAGGACCAAGCCTAAGGCTGGTCCCACCCCGGACAAACAATGTCCGAGGGTATAAATTAAAAGAGGACCAAGCCTAAGGCTGGTCCCACCCCGGACGAACGATGTCCGGGGGTATAAATTAAAAGAGGACCAAGCCTAAAGCTGGTCCCACCCCGGACGAACGATGTTCGGGGGTATAAATTAAAAGAGGACCAATCCTAAGGATGGTCCCACCCCGGACGAACGATGTCCGGGGGTATAAATTAAAAGAGGACCAATCCTAAGGCTGGTCCCACCCTGGACGAACGATGTCCGGGGGTATAAATTAAAAGAGGACCAAGCCTAAGGCTGGTCCCACCCCGGACGAACGATGTTCGGGGGTATGAATTAAAAGAGGACCAAGCCTAAGGCTGGTCCCACCCCGGACGAGCGATGTCCGGGAGAGAAGAGCATCTGGTATGCCCCAGAGCAAGGCCGTGGCTTACGACTGGTAGAGTGAGGGAACTAGGTTTCACAGTAAACTATTTGAACCTCATTGGCCCAGGCCATCAGGTTTTCGAAGTTAAGTCAGCGGGTCTAGTCCTGGCCGTTGGAACCGGGACTAAACCCTCAGAAACGTTCAGGTACGGTGATAAACAGAAATTTCTATGTAAGGAATAACAAAAATAAGATAAACAGGAAAAGGCAATACAAATTGTCTTGGACGCTAACGCGTCCGAAAAAGTTACAAAATTATAAAAAATAAAAGGGCAAGGCGAAGATCCGGGCCTAGGCTTCATCCTTCAGAAGCTCCGCGTCTTCCTTCTCCTTGGCCTCGAATTCAGCCCTCTTCGATTCCAGATTGGGAAAGATCAGGAGGTTCATGCTCTTGTCCTTGCGCCAAGCCATGTAGATGGCCTCCTCAAAAGTGACGTGCAGCAAATCGTCTGCCTGCTCCTTTCCGCGGCAGGCCTCCTCGTGCGCCGTCATCTCCTCACGAAGAGAGCTGTCAAGCTCGCGGACCCGGATCTCCAAGTTTTGGATCTTCTCCCCATCCTAGACAGACTGAGCCTCAGCCACTTCCAGAAGGGCTGCCCTCTCGTTGGCCTCAGTTTTTTTTCCAAGACAAGGCCTCTTCAAGCCCGGCCTTGACTCGGTCGAACTCTGCGCGGTCCGCGTCTGCCTGAGCAACCGCTCAAAGTCTCCTGAGCCTGAGCCGCCTCCCTGGCCAGGGCCTCCTTGGTGACCTCCCTCTGGTTCACAGCTACCTCCAGCTCCAACTGGAGCGTCTCCATCTTCATGGCTGCCTCGGCCACCAAGTCGGCATTCCGATGGGACAGCAGAGCATCCTGGAACAAAGCAAAGTTAAGAGGAATCCTTATAAATGAATAAAAAGAAGAAAAAGACAAAGTATACTTACTGCGGTGGCCTGATGGCGGAGAGCCTAGGAGATGAATAACATGTCTGGGTTGGCGATGGTGGCGTATTGTTTGAGTTGGAGGTTAGACATGGTGTTCCCCACCTGGTCCAGCAGGTCCACCACAAAAGGAGTCGTGTCCTGCCCCAGCTTAGGGCGAAAGCCCGCCTCGGCAGCTGGCCGATCCACGATCATCTGGGGCGCGCTAAAGGCCGCCGGCGCTCTGCGAACTCAACCTGACGACGAATCGTTAGGGCCTAGTACGTCTCGTCCCTCCAGTCCCGACCACTCTCCCAGGTCCGGGAAATTAGCCGGGACTGCTCGTCCTGCATGACGGCTTCCCCCTCCTTAGGTAGTGCCAGATGTATGGGGAGGGCCGGTAATGCAGGAATCTCCTTCGCGGCGAGGCGACTTTCCCCTTGCGACTCACCGGCCGAGCCAGTCCTCCTCGTCCGAGGCCTTTTCTTCCCGGTGTCAGCCTCCGTAGCGCCCTGATCCAGGGCCCTCTTCCCGGAACTCCGGCTTACCGCGGGTTCCGGCTCCAGATCGATGGCCGGGGATGGTAGGTGGGTCCACGGCCGTAACAGGGACCGCGACAAGCGCACCCTCATTGGGTCGAGTTTTCTCCTCGGGCATCTCCTTGTTGAGGGATGGGTCCGCACCCGGTGCCTTTGGAGTTTTCCTGACAGCCTTCTTGGCCGCGACCTTGGCCACCCTCGCGGCCTGGGCCTCGAGGATTTGCCTCATTTTGTCCACGGGGGTAGACATGTTGGAGTCTCCTACAACAAACGCAAATAAAAAAGAGTTAGTACAATTAAACAGGAAAATCGAAATAAAAATTACGAGTGACCCGGGACAAACTCTCATCTAAGCCCTAGGCATGACTCAACTCATCTATCGCGAAGGAATAGACTCGATCCCCCATGTCGTCCAGGTTCAAGAAATTCCCATACTCAAGGAACCCGGACAAGAACATGAGGACTTCCGAGCCTACGGGGACGGGAGACGAAGGTCTCATCTCCCCGTCGGCCCCGAGTGCGGGGCCTCGAAGTGCTAGCCTATCCCTAGCTAAGTCCCCAACTTAGGGAGCATAAGTTAAGAGCAAAGGTGAGTTACCTTGCCCTGATACGCTAGCCCAGGGGGTCCCCGTGTTCGGTAGGGTATCCTCGAAGAGGTCTTCCAGCTCCTCCGAGGTGGTCGCCTCCGTCTGGGCCAAGTCCCTCTTCTGCTTGGCCGCGTCGGATCCTGCCGCTTTCTCCACCTACCCGATATGTTCCAGGGCCAGCTGCTCCCTGATGGCAAAAATCTTCTCGCACTGGAGTCCCCAAAGGTTCGGGACGATGATAGTCTGGTGGGCCGCGAGCATCCCGACCAGTCGGAGGTTGTCCGTGCTAATGTAGCCCCCTACCTCCAGGTCCTCCGTGCTCAGCCCAGATTAAAACCTCCTCCGTTCTAGGATGAACTGGGTGAGGGGAGTCTGAGCAAAAGGCCCTGCTGCCCGAAACAACACGATGAGAAAAAGAAAAAAAAAAGAGAGAAAGATAGACCGGCCAGCTAAGGGTCGGGGAAGCACTTACCCACTCGCTGGAAGTCCAGCAGCAACGTGGGGTTCTTCTCCACGAGGAACCCGGATGTCATGAACCAGTAATGTCAAACGTCCGGGGGATGCTTCCAGGAGCTTGTGGGAGTGGGGTAGCTACCTCGCGGCGTCAACCTATAGAAGCCGTCCAAGGTTTTGTCCTTAGCATTGACCTGCGGTTCCATCTTGTAGAAATACAAGACCTCCGCGGGGTCGGTTCTGCGATCTCCTTCGCCACGCAAAAGACTCGCCATCCCACAAGCAGCTGATAGGCTTGAGGCAGAAGCTGGAAGGGTGCGATTCCCACGGCACGAGTCGACGCGGCCAAGCGGAAGAGGGACTTGTGATGACTATGTCATATTAGTTTATCTTTATGTAGATGATATGTTGATTTTGTGTAATGACATGAGAAGAAGAATAAAAACGCAGAGGTTTCTATCTTCTAACTTCAAGATGAAGGACCTTGGAGAGGTCGATACCATTCTAGGTATCAAAGTTAGAAGGAATTTTGGGGGTTTTGTATTGAGTCAAACCCAGTATGTCGAGAAAATGCTTGACAAATTTGGTCATCTCAAAATCAAAGAGGCAAACACACCATGTGATTTAAACATGAAGTTTGAAAAGAATGAAGGAAGAATGGTGGCACAATTGGAATATGCAAGTGCAATAAGAAGCCTAATGTACGTCGCTCATTGCACAAGAGCAGATATTGCATATATGGTTAGTATACTTAGTAAGTTTACTAGCAATCGAAGTATCAAGCAATGGAAAGATATTAAGAGGATTCTTGGATACCTTAAAAGTTCAAAATAATATAGCCTTCACTATTCAAATTTTCCAAGGATACTTTAAGGATATTTTGACACTAGTTGGATATTGGAGTGGGAGATAATCTCTCCACCACCAGTTGGGTGTTTACTCTTGAAGGCAATACTATAGTATTTATGGTTGAACGAATCTCTGAACTTATCCCAACTTAGGATAGAAACATCTCGAGTCTGGGATGCCACCTCCCACTGAATGTGGGCATCATCTATAAGCATATAGGTGGCACATGCCACCCTATCATTACCTTCCACCCTTATGAAGTCTAGGATGGAGGTGATCAAACTCATCCACTTTTCAGCCTTAAGTGGATCTGGTCCTCCCTCAAAAGTTGGAGGATATTGCTTCCTAAATCTTTCATAAAGCGACTCCCACCTGTTCCCAATCTCAGGCAGCTGTACAACTAGTGACACAACAAGTTGCAAGTCAGGTGAAGCACTCCCTGGCAAAGCCTGCTGCCTCAGAAGGCGAACCTCTTCCTCTTGACTCTAAAGTCTAGCTTGCATGTCAGCAAGCAACTGCTGCCAATTCTCAGGGACTGGCGGAGGGTTTTGGCCCTTCTCATCATCTCTAGCCTCGACCCCGATGTCGGCTAGTCGAATTGATCGCCTTAGAGGCATATTTCTCCAAGTTTATCTACAATCAGCAACTCGACTGGTTAGGCAATGATAACAAGTTTATAATCACCCCACGGTATAACGCCGAAACTCAACCAAAAACACACAATTATAATGAAAGCAGGCAGTTAAACAATCATTCATATATAGTAGCAATGCTAATAATCACGCCCTATCATATTCACATAGCAGTCAAGGGTCAGGCCTTATCAGTATATCACATGCTCCCTAATAAACATGCAGATAAAGCATTTATATTTCATTTAAGCACTCAGACATGTAATCACATATATGGTTACCAAATCTCAGTTGAGCTTGTCTTTAGTACCGAGTGTACATGCCCAACCAGTCTTCAAGAACCCTTAAACCTAGTCCGCTCTGATACCAAGTTGTAACGCCTTGGGTAACCAAACCTTTACACTGTGTATTTTAAATAGTGCAAGACTTGCTAATCAAGTCATTTGGACATAAACGTGATTCTGAAGTCAACTGACGGGTTAGGGTTAACAGAGTTTGACCATAAAATAGTTCACTTTCATTAGAATAAGAGTTTAGCAGACGGGTTCCCAAAAGTAATGTTTACAAGGCGATTACAACCCTCAAAAGTCAATTACATCTAAAGCCAGCCTAAATGGAAAATGACAATTTTGGCTCTAGTCCATGTAAATCCATTGGCCGTGGCGGTCGGCAGCTGCTGATGTACACATCTCCCCCAAAACTCTCCAACTCACGGCTGGTCCATCTTTCCCTTGCATTTACCTGCACCACGTAGCATCCGTGAGCCAAGGCCCAGCAAGAAACTAAACTGAACAAGCATAGATAGCGACAATATATGCATAGTAAACTTGGATCAACTAGTTCAATCAATAGTAGAATACAAGCAATAAGTTAGACAACAGTAAACAATTTAATCCAAACATATAATTCAATCTCCATACAATATGTTAGGTGTCGGTGCCCTTAGGCTGAGCCCCCTAGTAATTTAGCTGATCCCGGCTCGCTTAGGTCAAGTTGCATTCCGCACGCTTAACATCAGCCCCGACTCCCTTAGGCTGGACTTTCACATCAAACAATACAGAAAAATAGGTTGCGAAACACGCAATCAAAAGCAGCACGAAAAACATGCCTATCCACATCTCTCCAATCATTAATACATTTATAATCTCACATATGTTCATTTACAGGGGATCTCAGCCCCAATCATAACTCGGGTGCAATTATCTTGCCTCGAGTCCTGAGTGAAGGATGTAGAGCTGTCCCGAGCATGATCCTCAATCCCGAGCCTTAGTGGTAACCTTAGTCACAGGCGATAATGGATAACCATTAAAATCTAATCCAATTAAATCCTTTACAAATAATATACTAGCCTCCAAGATCTTGAATTCTACTAAACCAAGTAGTAGGATCCTTCCCGAGCACTAAGATTTGGGTTCCCTAGCTTAAAACCTTCAAACATCCAATATTTTACATTTGAGCTGTGGCCAAGCCCCTTAAAGGCCGCGACGCGCTCAACTCATTGGGAAAAGCCCTCTTTGCTGAAGGACACAGGTCGCGGCGCGCTAAATCCTACACCGCGATACTTGGGAAAAAACCTGAGGCTCCCAAGCCTCGAAATTCAAGCAGGCCGCAACACCTGATGAATAGGATCGTGGCGCGAGCCCGTGAAACCCAGAAATCAAGTTTTCTACTAAATTTTCCCCGAGTCTAACTCAATAATTCACACTCCAAACACCTTCCAAACTTAGAATTAAGCCTAGAATCCTCATTCACACAGCCTAAACATTACAGCAGTTCAGAAATAATTTCATACCCTCACCAAACACTCAAAACCAAACTTAAAATCTACTTCGATGCAAGCTTAAAGTTCTAATAGAATTCAGCAGATTTAACAACTTAAAATCCTTACCTCTGTAATATCTCCACTCCCTAAGCTGATTCCCAAACACAACAAGCCTTCACCCTTAGTTTCTTAGCCTGAAGTCCTCAAATCTCAACATGTTCCAAGAACCCAAAGAGAGGGAGAGAGAGAACGTGAGAGTGAGTGAGTGAGAGAGAGAGAGAGCTGAGAGATTTCTGTTAGGTTTTGGTCATTTGCTAAGGTCTTTCAAGCTTATCCCCCCTACAAAAGACCAAAGTACCCCTGGTATTAACTCAGCCCGTTAATTTCCCTTAAGGGTTAAATGGTCATTTGCCGTGTTTCCCACTAATTCTTGAGTGTAATGAGCCAACTATTTCTAAGAACTTTGACCGTAAAACTACTGGACATAGCCACTATTTTTGAGAAAAATGTTAGGAAACTTATACATGATCTTTATTTATTTTCATGTATATCTAATATTAAACAAATTAATACGAGATATCCTAAAACATGTTTCTAAAATTGAGTACAAAGATAAACAAAGAATTGAATACTTACAGTATACGCAGCGGAATGAAAGAGTCCTTCCTCCAGTTTCTCTAACTCTTGTATCCTCTCTGTCACAGAGTATTATCAAGAAACTGAACCGATCTTCTATTTTCTTCACAGCCTTCCAATGTTTCCTTAGAATCACCTAGACTAGTGTGGGCAATTCTCAACACATGAGATAGATACAAAGAAGAAGAAGAGAAAATAATCAAAGAGGCTTAGAAAAGGACTTGTGTTTAGAGAGAATCTAAAATTATCAGAAAACCAATGATTAAACTTCTCTGTCATCTCAGAAATCTTAGCTAATGACTTCTCTCTAAGCACTCCTTTTATAGACTCAATTAGGCCATTTAATTTTTTTAAAAAATCAATAAAATAATAGCCATTTTAAAGCCCTAGGTCGAAATTATCATGGGCTTTAGGCCCGTGAAATTTCCCATTTGATTATAAGCCCATTGGACTTAAAAACAAGGCCTGTATTATTTTCTATTGATTTAATTAATTAAATAATTATTTAAATCCTTTATCAAATTAATTATTTATAATTTGAACCTTTGATTTAAATTTATTTACTAATTTAGATACCAATTTATCTTAATTAATAAATCTGCCATAATTTCTCTTTTCTTCTCAAAATTACACAACTCTGTGAAACTATCCAAAATTGACCTAGTCAACTTTGATAATTCGAATTGATAATTAAATCAATTAATTGAGACTATCTAGATGATTTTATCCAAGGTAAAATGGGGACCATGGGCCTATGAAATCAAGCTCCAATAAGTTATCATATATCTAACAAATAAATTTACTAACTTATTAATTCCCCGTGACTCCACTATAGACTCAGAATTGCACTCTTGAATTCGTAGAACGCTCTATAAAAAATATAGATATGCTATTAATTATCCATTGTTACAACCATAATTGTCACTCAATCCTCTATATACGGTCTACAATGAGATAGGACTAAAATATCGTTTTACCCCTCATTGTATTTTATCCTTAAAACACTTAGTTCCTTGTAAATGATATTTCAGTAAACTAATTTAATTACTAAAATGAGATCTCTATCATTTAACACCTTGAACCAAATTAAAAGGAAACCATCATTTCACTTCTTCATCAGAAGCTATAGATGTTCATATCTATGATTAACACTCCCACTCAATTATACTACCGAGTTCCCAAGATGTAAGTATGGGCTAGTCCGCAGGGCAAGCTGGTAACGAACAAGTCAAAGAATTCAAATAATACAATCAGTTAGAATACTAACCACTTCGAATTGAGATTGAATTGACCTATGGTCAACTATATGATATGACTGGAATAGATAATAACGGTATGTTTACTTATCTTATCAACTGTCAATATCGGTCCAGTCCGATGTAACAAATACATCCGATCTTATCTACTTTGCTAATGTTCTGGAAAGAACATAACATTGTAATGTGTAAGCAGATCATATCGTAGATTGGCAAGTCAGTGTAAATCCTATGCACTGACTAATCTTAGGACTAACTTATTTTGAACATATAATCATATTTATATTCCACTGTGATTACGTCACTATAAATAAGATTAGCTATATTCTCGGGATTTAATAGAAGTTTATAATAAACAAATAATCATGAAAATAAACACATGTGAGCAAAGTGATTGACCAAGTCAAAAAATGATTTCTATTCTTTTATTGATAATAAAATGAGATTACAAAGATTTTAGGTTTTAATTAGGGCATAAAACCCCAACAAAATCCCACTTGCACTAATTGAAACTAATTCCTTAATTCTACTAATCTCATCTCCTTGATATGCTTATCAAATGTAGCTTCTGGTAGTGTCTTTGTAAACGAATCTGCAAGATTGTCTTCAGTTGCAATCTTCATAACCTTCACATCTCCCCTGGCCACATATTCTCGAATAATATGATACGTCTTTTCTATATGCTTGCTCCTCTTGTGACTTCGAGGTTCTTTTGAGTTGGCTATCGCTCATGTATTGTCACAAAACAATGCAAGCGGTTTATCCATTTCTAGAATAACACCAAAATCCGAATAGAACTTCTTTAGCCAGACTATTTCCTTAGCTGCTTTCGACGCGGCTATCTCAGCCTCCATGGTGGAATCTGAGATTGCAAACTGCTTTACGCTTCTCTAAATTACAGCTCCACCCCCAAGAGTAAACACCATTGCAAAAGTAGACTTCCTTTCATTGACATCAGTCTGAAAATTTGAATCGGTGTAGCCTACAGGGTTCAGAACACCACCCTTGTAGACTAACATATAATCCTTAGTCCATCTCAAATAATTCAGGATATGCTTAACTGCTATCCAATGTTCCGGTCCTGGGTACTCCCACTGCATAGCAGATATCTGCTCTAGTACACAACATGGCATACTTCAGACTTCCAACTGCAGATGCGTAAGGAACTTTTCTCATTGCATCTTCCTCTTCAGGAGTCTGGGGATACTGCTTTTTTGAAAGATGAATTCCATGGCGGGATGGTAGACGCCCTTTCTTGGAATATTTCATTGAGAAACCTTCAAGCACTTTATCTATGTAAGCTGCTTGAGATAGAGCTAAGAGTCTGTTCTTTCTATCCCTAATGATCTGGATGTTAGGAAAATATTTATTTTGCCTCAATGGAAATAATAATAAATTATAACTCTATGGAATATATTATAAATAAATAATGATTGATTAAAAAGAGTTGCAACTCTATAATTGAAAATTACAAATAGACAAAGAAAAAGAAGAAGATGAAGAAGAAGAAGAGAATAGTAAAATACAACTCTAAGCAAAAGGTTACAAATAAAGTAAAGTGTTTGAAACAAAAGAAAAGAAAAGATTACAATTCTTGAACAAGAAATACAAGTAAATAGAGAAGAACAATATAAAGATGAAAAGCAATCGAATGAAAGAAAGGAACAAGAAACAAAAGATAAACAACTCTCACGCACACTACCAAAGTGAAGAGTGTTGGGGATCACCAACTTGAACAAGGTTTGAAACCTTTGTCCAAAAGCTTATTTCCCCCTAACTCAAGCACTAAGGGATCTCTCACAGATTATAGGAAATGCTTTCTGGAATTATCAAGCCTCAAGGTGTTTCTAGCCAAGTGCTCTAATGGATAGAAATGTTGTGTCTTACAAGTGAGCATTAGGCTCCTATTTATAGATTTTTGAGACACCCTTTGAATTTCAAATTCCACCAACCCCCATGGCAGTTACCAATGATTAATTGGATGTTTTATGGAATTAAAATAGAGATTTGGGAGTTACTTGGCTGTTGGAAACGTTCAAAATTGGATAAAACCAAATTTGTATGAAGCTGTCAGCCACTAGGGCCGCGACGCTTGTTTCAAGCGCTGCGGCCCTTGGTCATTTTCAACAACCAATTTTTTAGTTTTTTCCAAAATGTTCCAATTTATTCCCACTTGATTTTGTAACTTCCATACACAATATGGGAGTTAAAATCACATCTCTATCAGCCATTTCTCATATGGCTTTAAGAAATTCATCTCAATATTGTGTAACAACAAATCTACACAATAATGGGTGATATTTAGGAGTTACAAATTTGTGATGAATTTGTAACACCAAATATGTTACATGTTTGGATATTTCACATATATCCAAATAATGTAACTCTCTATTATATGTTACAATATGTGACACTCTATGTCACATTTATTTAATCTAAAACATTATATTATAAAATAATATAATATTACATTATATTATAAAATAATATAACACTGGATACCTAGAACATAACTTGCTTCACCCAAATCCTTCATCTGGAATTGAGTGCTCAGACAATTCTTCACATCTGATAATTTCTTAACATTGTTTCCAATGAGTGAGATATCATCTACATAAAGAACCAGGAATACCACTATTTGATTTGCCTTCAGTTGGTAAACACAGGGCTCATCAATATTTTGTTCAAATCCGTAGGTCTTGATTATTTCATCAAACCTAATACTCCAGGAACGAGAAGCTTGCTTAAGTCCATAGATGGACCTATTCAACTTGCAAACTTTTCCTTCTGATCCAGATACTTTAAATCCTTCTGGCTGATCCATATAAATGACTTCATCAAGCTTTCCATTAAGAAAAGTTGTCTTAACGTCCATTTGCCATATCTCATAGTCGAGAGCGGTTGTTATGGATAGGAGGATGCGAATGGATTTGAGCATGGCTACCGGACTAAAAGTTTCTTCATAGTCCACACCTTCTCTTTGGGTATAACCCCTTGCCACTAATCAAGCTTTATAAGTCTTGATATTTCCATCAACACCTCATTTCTTCTTGTAGATCCACTTGCACCCAATGGCCCTAAAGTCACTAGGTGCTTCCACAAGATCCCAGACGGAAGTTGAGTACATGGACTCCATTTCCTGTTTCATGGCTTCGAGCCATAGTTCCTTTTCAGGGTGAGCCATTGCCTATTTGAAAGACAATGGATCATCATCACTAGTGTCACCAACAACCATATTGGTTTCACCATCCAAACCATAGCGAACTGGGTTCCTAGAAACCCTCCCACTACGACGAGGCTCCGTGACTATTTGCTCAGGAACAGTGGTACTTTCTTCATTTAAATCGACTTGCGTCGGTTGGACGTGAAGAGTGCGAATTTCTTCATCAACTCGCGTTGATGACGATGGAACATTGGTTGGAGTCAATTCTTTAACCATCTCCTCTAAAACTACTTTGTTGCGAGGCTTAAAGTTCTGTACATAGTCATTTTCCAGAAAAGTAGCATTTGTAGAAGTAAACACTTTCTTTTTTTGAATGACTATAGAAAAGTCCACCCCGAGTACCTTTAGGATAGCCAACAAACATGCAAACTTCAGTTCGCGGTTCTAGCTTTCCCTCCTTTTTCCTCAGGATGTGAGCGGGACACCCAAGATTCTATAATGGCGTAAACTAGGTTCACGACCATTCCAGCGTTCTAAAGGTGTTTTGGGGATTGATTTAGACGCCACGACATTGAGAATGTCGTTCATGGTTTCAATTGCAAGTCCCCAGAATGAAGTTGGTAGAGTTGAGTAAATAAGCATGCATCTAACCATTTCCAATAAAGTTCTGTTCCGGCGTTCCGCTACACCATTTTGTTGCGGAGTACCTGGGGCAGTAAGTTGTGATAAAATCCCAAGATTAGTTAAATGATCTTGGAACTGCATATCCAAATATTCTCCACCCCTATCAGATTGCAATATCTTTAACGTTTTACCTAATTGGTTCTGAGCCATTGCTAGGAATTCCTGAAACTTTGAAAATGTTTCTGAATTCCTATGCATTAGGTAAAGGCATGACTATCTAGAGTAATTCTCAATGAAAGTGACGAAATACTCAAAACCACCCCTGGCTTGTACATTCAAAGGTCCACAAACATCTGAATGCACAAGACCAAGTGGTTCTTTGGCCCTATCACCCTTTGCAGAGAATGGACGCTTGGTCAGTTTGCCTTCTAGACAAGATTCACAGACAGATAATTCACTTAAGGTGAGTTCCCTCAAAGGTCCGTTCTTTTTAAGTCTTTGAATCCTATCATAGCCAATGTGACCTAGTCTTAAGTGTCATAAATACATCATATTATCGTTATCGATCTTTTGACTTTTATTGGTCCTAGGTTTAGCTACTCTAAATAAATCATTGTTAAGAGCGAGGGGTTCGTTAGGTCGCAGAATATAAAGTCCGTTTTCCAAACATGCAATACACAATTGTGATCCATTGAAGGAAATAGATATATTAGAACTTGTGAAAGTCATAACAAATTATTCTAATTGCAACATGGAAACTGAAATTAAATTTCTACTAAAATTCGGAATAAAAAATACATCATTTAAAATAAAAAATTTATTTCTGAATTTCAGACGAGCTCTTCCTCTAGCTTGGACCGCAACGAATGCTCCGTTCCCAACTCTAAGCATTAAGTCGCCTTCGTTCACTTCCTCCCACGATTCAAGATGCTGTAAAGAGTTACAAACATGGTTAGTAGATCCAGAATCAATAATTCAAACAGATTTATCATTCTCTAAAACACATGTTTCCAAGATAAATGAACTATAATCATTACCTTTGTTTTTATCTGCTAGAAACTTGGGGAAATCTTGTTTCCAATGCCCCTTCTCTTTGCAGTGAAAACATTTACCTTTACTTTTCTTGTTTTTTCTTGTTCTTCCCCTTAGGCGTCTGTGCACTTGCCTTTGCAGCCTTGGGGTTGTTGCTTTTCCCAACTTTCCTCTTGTTTCCAGCTTTCGAAGACGAAGCTAGGTTAGCTTCAGCCTTAGCTAGATTAACAACAACATCAGTAGTCTTATTTTCTCCTCCTTTACTAGTTCCACCCATGATAGGCTCAAAAGTATGAAGCTCCTTCATGAGCTACGTCAAACCATAGTTGAGTTGATCACGAACGTGCAGACACGGTGCCATCTGAGAATTCACGGTGCCATCACGTATGTGTGGAGACAGTGTTATCCAAGCATTTACGGTGCTATCAAGAACGTGCGGAGACGATGCTCGTTCTGGGGATTCCTCAATCATGACGAACTCGGAGTTTTCACCAATCAACTCTATGTTGATATTCTTCTTCCAATTAAGGAAGTTTTCTCCAGTGAGTTTCACCATCGAAAGTTGAGAAAGGATGGGAGTAGACACTACTTAACTTAAAACTACAAATTACCAATAAAATAGAAATCAATCACATTTGCTCAATAAAAATTCTATTCACACATATTTCAAGAAATAGAACAACATATACCAAAAATATGTAAGATATGAGAAAAAATACCAAAATTAATCATATCTCTATTTCTTTAGGATTTTAACTAATCTATGATATCCTTGTCCCGGTTGGCGAGAGTAAAAAATACCACTAGTTAAATAGAGTTGTAAACTCATTTAATAATGGACACCATTATTAACAACCTACTATTCAATCAAAATAAGAAAACAAAATCACTTATTTTATGAGCTAGAGCCACGGTTTCAATAATCATAGATTTAGTCCTAGTAGTCACCGTAGGGTTGAGTCTAACAGAATTTGACCTATAATTATCTATCTTTCGAAATTTAACCTGTCAAAATAACTAATGAACACCTTCCGTAGGGGGACGAATCAAAGCGCCTCAAGGCCCCATTAAGCTATTGACTATGTTAAACCAACGGTGGAGATCGAATAAAATTCTTAAAATAAGCTCATTATAAAATTAAAAATAGTATTTTCATTATTTATTTTAGAAAATTAATTACTATGGTTTTCCAAAAAAAATAAAATAAAATAAATTTTTTAAAACCAAAGTCCTATAATTTCTTATTAATTCTAAAGTGTCACATTGAAAAAAATTCAATTAATTTAGAATTAATTTGTTGCAAATCAATATTTAGGTTTAACTAATATAATGAACCTATACAATTAAGTCCAACTCAGGTAAATGGGCCTTAACAATTGAGCTTGTATGGAGGAGGGCTGGGTCCAGTATGTCCTTATGTAACGACCCAACTATTATGTACTTTAGACCATTAATAACTACTCAACACAGACACTAATCTTAAGAAAACATATATATGAAATAACCATAACTTTATTAAAACTGTAAAGTGTTAAAATACATAAAATTCATAGTAGGATATGGGATCCCATTGTTTTGAAAATAAAATAGAGCATAACTTAAATCTTAAATAAAATGGTTAAAATATTAAGTGCGGAAATACATAAAAATCATAATTTAAAAGACTTAAACAACTTCATCCTCAAATCGTTCGCGCAGTCCACCGATTTCATCTCCCTCAATACACCTTCCCAAGCTGCTAAGAATCTTCCCGCCGCTATAACTATTTTCCTACACATATAAAACATAAAGGAATGAGCCTAATACCCAGCAAGGAAAATCTACTACAAGCATGAAACATAATCATACACATAAACTATGAACATCTATCATATACTATAACACATATATCATAATTCTAATCCATGTACATGGTAACTATTGGGGTTTGCTAACTAAGCAACTATAAGCCTCAAACTACAATGAGGTTTGCTAGTTAAGCAACTATAAGCCCCAAAAACATATAACTATTGGGGTTTGCTATATAGCAACTATAAGCCCCAAAACATAAATGTGATAGGGTTTGCTATATAACAACTATAAGCCCCAAACATACATATATCATACACATAAAATCATACTATAGCATAATCATAACATCTTACATAAACATAGCACATATCACATAAGAATTATCCTCTTTTCCTTACCAAAATATCGGGATGATGAGAACAAGGTCAGGATTTTGGAACACTCCTAAAAACCATTAATAGAAAAGTGAGTATTCTAAAAGAAAGAGATGAAGATGAATGAACTAAACCATCGATAAGATACTTACCAACAAGAAATCTCAAGTTCGAAGAACTTAGATGTCTAACCAAGAATAGAGAAGACTGAGTTAGGAATTGAGTAGAGAAAAACTAAAAGAACTAATGAAACAATACAGAAAAGGAACTAAGAATAGGAATACCTTTGAAATTGCTATGACCGAACTACACCTCGAAACTGAAATACACACTATGAACCTTACTTCTTAAGTGTCTAATAAGCTTAGAATGATAAAGCTTATAACCCCAACCTAAGTGTTTATCACTCTATAGTCTCACTAGCACCTGGAAGGCTCTGATCAATGCTTGAAGAATGAATGAAAATGCTTGGTGCTAGGTCCTATTTATAGAGTTCTAGGAATAAAAATCTTCTTTTTGGCTTTGAATAAAAATAATGAATTTAATTGAAAATATTTGAATATTCTTTAGCGAAAGGCTTAGGACTTGCTCGAATTGTTCAGAGATAGGTTTAAGGAGTCAAAGCTTAATTTTTTTAAAACAAAAATAATAAAAACAAATAGAATCTTAACTTCTAACTCCCTAAATCTCATAACTCTAAACTCACCTATAGTAAAATCAATATAACTGAAGTTGTAGGACTCTGATTTAGACCATCTTTATACCATTAGAAAGCTAATTTAAGTATCTACAACTTTCTTGAAATACTATATTTTGAAATTCATAACATAAATGGGTCAAAAATAGGTCAAAAGTTACAGTACCTAAAGTTATGAAAAATCTATTTAATTATCTAAATAACAACCTAATAGACAAATAAATAAAATTGTGACAAATGTCATGCTCCTAACAGATTCTGGTGAAGACTAAATCTTATATTTATCTTATTTTATCATTAAAATAATAATTCTTTAATAACCATGCATATGAAAAGTGTCATAATTTTATTGGTTCTATCTACATCTTAGGAATAACTATGCTCATGACAAGTGTCATATTCTTATTGGCTCTATCTAAACCTTAGTTTATAATAATTATCATATTAATAACTAGCAATATTAATCAAACCTTATGTTATAATTAATATTCTTAAACTATAGGTTGAACTTATAAAATCCATAACTATTGCTAGGAGTTTCCAACTAAGTCACGGCTTCAACCAAAATCCACAGTAATAAACATACTATAACTACTACTAGCTATTACTATTACTACTACTATCTAACTAGCTAAGTAAAGTTCTTGGACTCTACACGTTCCCACTACAAAGGCCCCCTATCTTCCATTCAAGGTCCAAAAGACAGGAATTTAAACCTTCGTTTTATTAATTGTTATTAGTTGATTAGACCCACTATAGTCATGCAAAGCAACTGAGCTTTCACAAGTAGAATCACCCACAAGAGAGGAATTTAAACTTTACATTTTCTAATGGACCAAAATAAAACCTATCATTTTTTGAATATTTTATTTGGCAAAATACCATATATCTAACAAACATATGGGCCACTATATGCATCTAGGCCCAATTGCAAAAATACCACATATAGTGCAAACAGACATGTTATAATTGGATGGGCCTAATCATGTTACTATATGAGCAATTCTATGAATTTATGCAAAAATTCCACAATTTATTTCATTTGCAAAAATACCACAATTAATTATCTAGAATTTATCCAAAAAAAATCAAAATAATTAAAGTTTTACAAAAATAAGTCAATTTAAATGAAATTTATCAACAATTAACAATAGTTAATTTAAATTTCATTTATCAACAATCAACTTGGTTTTGGGTTAATTTGAAAAAAATATTAATTTAATTTAAATAGGATATATCAACAATTAACCAAAGACAATTTAAATCTCATTTATTAAAAAAATATTTTATTAATTGACTGAAAAAAAAATGATATTTTTCAAAATTTAACCAATTTTAAATTTTAAAATCAGTATCTTAACTATTTTCTAAAAATATCTTGAGTTGTTACAACTATTAGCTAATATTTTAACCATTTAAAATATATATATAAATAGTTATAACAACCCTAAAATATCTCAAAATAGTTAAACAAATTCAAATATTCATAAAAATATCTAACTAACAATATTCAAATTTCAAATAATTTAAATATTAAAAACTATAGAATATAAGATATTTATATTTTCAAATAAAAATTTAATAAAAAAAATCAAGAATTTAAATGAAAATATCTTAAATATCTGATATCATAATTCTAATATTTTAATATATTAAAATATTTAAAATTAAGTTGTTAGTCTATTTTTAAATTTGAATTTGAATCTTTGTAGAAAATATTTAATTATTTAAATCTCAACTAACAAAAATATCTTATTTAAAAAAATAATTTTAAATACATAACAAATCTGATATTTTTGGCTTTGATTATAAATAATTAATATCCACAATTTTAATTTTCTTTAATTTAAAAAAATTTTAAACAAAATTTGGATGAATAGTACCCGTGGGTACTGTTCACCGTGGCGGGTGTCCAAAAGACAGGAATTTAAACCTTCGTTTTATTAATTGTTATTAATTGATTAGACCCACTATAGTCATGCAAAGCAAATGAGCCTTCACAAGTGGAATCACCCACAAGAGAGAAATTTAAACTTTACATTTTCTAATGGGCCAAAATAAAACATATCATTTTATGAATATTTTATTTGGCAAAATACCATATATATAACAAACATATGGGCCACAATATGCATATAGGCCAAATTGCAAAAATACCACATATAGTGCAAACAGACATGTTATAATTTGATGGGCCTAATCATGTTACTATATGAGCAATTCTATGAATTTATGCAAAAATACCACAATTTGTTTCATTTGCAAAAATACCACAATTAATTATCTAGAAGTTATAAAAGAAATCAAATTAATTAAATTTTTACAAAAATAAGTCAATTTAAATGAAATTTATCAACAATTAACAATAGTTAATTTAAATTTCATTTATCAACAATCAACTTGGTTTTAGGTTAATTTGAAAAAAATATTAATTTAATTTAAATAAGATTTATCAACAATTAATCAAAGACAATTTAAATCTCATTTATTAAAAAAATATTTTATTAATTGGTTGAAAAAAAATGATATTTTTCAAAATTTAATCAATTTTAAATTTTAAAATCAGTATCTTAACTATTTTATAAAAATATCTTGAGTTGTTACAACTATTAGCTAATATTTTAACCATTTAAAATATATATATAAATAGTTATAACAACCCTAAAATATCTCAAAATAGTTAAACAAATTCAAATATTCATAAAAATATCTAACTAACAATATTCAAATTTCAAATAATTTAAATATTAAAAACTATAGAATATAAGATATTTATATTTTCAAATAAAAATTTAATAAAAAAAATCAAGAATTTAAATAAAAATATCTTAAATATCTGATATCATAATTCTAATATTTTAATATATTAAAATATTTAAAATTAAGTTGTTAGTCTATTTTTAAATTTGAATTTGAATCTTTGTAGAAAATATTTAATTATTTAAATCTCAACTAACAAAAATATCTTATTTAAAAAAATAATTTTAAATACATAACAAATCTGATATTTTTGGCTTTGATTATAAATAATTAATATCCACAATTTTAATTTTCTTTAATTTAAAAAAATTTTAAAAAAAATTTGGATGAATAGTACCCGTGGGTACTGTTCACCGTGGCGGGTGTCCAAAAGACAGGAATTTAAACCTTCGTTTTATTAATTGTTATTAATTGATTAGACCCACTATAGTCATGCAAAGCAAATGAGCCTTCACAAGTGGAATCACCCACAAGAGAGAAATTTAAACTTTACATTTTCTAATGGGCCAAAATAAAACATATCATTTTATGAATATTTTATTTGGCAAAATACCATATATATAACAAACATATGGGCCACAATATGCATATAGGCCAAATTGCAAAAATACCACATATAGTGCAAACAGACATGTTATAATTTGATGGGCCTAATCATGTTACTATATGAGCAATTCTATGAATTTATGCAAAAATACCATAATTTGTTTCATTTGCAAAAATACCACAATTAATTATCTAGAAGTTATAAAAGAAATCAAATTAATTAAATTTTTACAAAAATAAGTCAATTTAAATGAAATCTATCAATAATTAAAAATAGTTAATTTAAATTTCATTTATCAACAATCAACTTGGTTTTAGGTTAATTTGAAAAAAATATTAATTTAATTTAAATAAGATTTATCAACAATTAATCAAAGACAATTTAAATCTCATTTATTAAAAAAATATTTTATTAATTGGTTGAAAAAAAATGATATTTTTCAAAATTTAATCAATTTTAAATTTTAAAATCAGTATCTTAACTATTTTATAAAAATATCTTGAGTTGTTACAACTATTAGCTAATATTTTAACTATTTAAAAAATATAAATAAATAGTTATAACAACCCTAAAATATCTCAAAATAGTTAAACAAATTCAAATATCCATAAAAATATCTAACTAACAATGTTCAAATTTCAAATAATTTAAATATTAAAAACTATAGAATATAAGATATTTATATTTTCAAATAAAAATTTAATAAAAAAAATCAAGAATTTAAATAAAAATATCTTAAATATCTGATATCATAATTCTAATATTTTAATATATTAAAATATTTAAAATTAAGTTGTTAGTCTATTTTTAAATTTGAATTTGAATCTTTGTAGAAAATATTTAATTATTTAAATCTCAACTAACAAAATTATCTTATTTAAATTTATTTTTTTAAATACATAACAAATCTGATATTTTTGGCTTTGATTATAAATAATTAATATCCACAATTTTAATTTTCTTTAATTTAAAAAAATAAAAAAAAAATTTGGATGAATAGTACCCGTGGGTACTGTTCACCGTGGCGGGTGTCCAAAATACAAGAATTTAAACCTTCGTTTTATTAATTGTTATTAATTTATTAGACCCACTATAGTTATGCAAAGCAAATGAGCCTTCACAAGTGGAATCACCCACAAGAGAGAAATTTAAACTTTACTTTTTCTAATGGGCCAAAATAAAACATATCATTTTATGAATATTTTATTTGGCAAAATACCATATATATAACAAACATATGGGCCACAATATGCATATAGGCCAAATTGCAAAAATACCACATATAGTGCAAACAGACATGTTATAATTTGATGGGCCTAATCATGTTACTATATGAGCAATTCTATGAATTTATGCAAAAATACCATAATTTGTTTCATTTGCAAAAATACCACAATTAATTATCTAGAAGTTATAAAAGAAATCAAATTAATTAAATTTTTACAAAAATAAGTCAATTTAAATGAAATCTATCAATAATTAAAAATAGTTAATTTAAATTTCATTTATCAACAATCAACTTGGTTTTAGGTTAATTTGAAAAAAATATTAATTTAATTTAAATAAGATTTATCAACAATTAATCAAAGACAATTTAAATCTCATTTATTAAAAAAATATTTTATTAATTGGTTGAAAAAAAATGATATTTTTCAAAATTTAATCAATTTTAAATTTTAAAATCAATATCTTAACTATTTTCCAAAAATATCTTGAGTTGTTACAACTATTAGCTAATATTTTAACTATTTAAAAAATATAAATAAATAGTTATAACAACCCTAAAATATCTCAAAATAGTTAAACAAATTCAAATATCCATAAAAATATCTAACTAACAATGTTCAAATTTCAAATAATTTAAATATTAAAAACTATAGAATATAAGATATTTATATTTTCAAATAAAAATTTAATAAAAAAAATCAAGAATTTAAATAAAAATATCATAAATATCTGATATCATAATTCTAATATTTTAATATATTAAAATATTTAAAATTAAGTTGTTAGTCTATTTTTAAATTTGAATTTGAATCTTTGTAGAAAATATTTAATTATTTAAATCTCAACTAACAAAATTATCTTATTTAAATTTATTTTTTTAAATACATAACAAATCTGATATTTTTGGCTTTGATTATAAATAATTAATATCCACAATTTTAATTTTCTTTAATTTAAAAAAAAAAAAAAAAAAATTGGATGAATAGTACCCGTGGGTACTGTTCACCGTGGCGGGTGTCCAAAAGACAAGAATTTAAACCTTCGTTTTATTAATTGTTATTAATTTATTAGACCCACTATAGTTATGCAAAGCAAATGAGCCTTCACAAGTGGAATCACCCACAAGAGAGAAATTTAAACTTTACATTTTCTAATGGGCCAAAATAAAACATATCATTTTATGAATATTTTATTTGGCAAAATACCATATATATAACAAACATATGGGCCACAATATGCATATAGGCCAAATTGCAAAAATACCACATATAGTGCAAACAGACATGTTATAATTTGATGGGCCTAATCATGTTACTATATGAGCAATTCTATGAATTTATGCAAAAATACCATAATTTGTTTCATTTGCAAAAATACCACAATTAATTATCTAGAAGTTATAAAAGAAATCAAATTAATTAAATTTTTACAAAAATAAGTCAATTTAAATGAAATCTATCAATAATTAAAAATAGTTAATTTAAATTTCATTTATCAACAATCAACTTGGTTTTAGGTTAATTTGAAAAAAATATTAATTTAATTTAAATAAGATTTATCAACAATTAATCAAAGACAATTTAAATCTCATTTATTAAAAAAATATTTTATTAATTGGTTGAAAAAAAATGATATTTTTCAAAATTTAATCAATTTTAAATTTTAAAATCAATATCTTAACTATTTTCCAAAAATATCTTGAGTTGTTACAACTATTAGCTAATATTTTAACTATTTAAAAAATATAAATAAATAGTTATAACAACCCTAAAATATCTCAAAATAGTTAAACAAATTCAAATATCCATAAAAATATCTAACTAACAATGTTCAAATTTCAAATAATTTAAATATTAAAAACTATAGAATATAAGATATTTATATTTTCAAATAAAAATTTAATAAAAAAAATCAAGAATTTAAATAAAAATATCTTAAATATCTGATATCATAATTCTAATATTTTAATATATTAAAATATTTAAAATTAAGTTGTTAGTCTATTTTTAAATTTGAATTTGAATCTTTGTAGAAAATATTTAATTATTTAAATCTCAACTAACAAAATTATCTTATTTAAATTTATTTTTTTAAATACATAACAAATCTGATATTTTTGGCTTTGATTATAAATAATTAATATCCACAATTTTAATTTTCTTTAATTTAAAAAAATAAAAAAAAAATTTGGATGAATAGTACCCGTGGGTACTGTTCACCGTGGCGGGTGTCCAAAAGACAAGAATTTAAACCTTCGTTTTATTAATTGTTATTAATTTATTAGACCCACTATAGTCATGCAAAGCAAATGAGCCTTCACAAGTGGAATCACCCACAAGAGAGAAATTTAAACTTTACATTTTCTAATGGGCCAAAATAAAACATATCATTTTATGAATATTTTATTTGGCAAAATACCATATATATAACAAACATATGGGCCACAATATGCATATAGGCCAAATTGCAAAAATACCACATATAGTGCAAACAGACATGTTATAATTTGATGGGCCTAATCATGTTACTATATGAGCAATTCTATGAATTTATGCAAAAATACCATAATTTGTTTCATTTGCAAAAATACCACAATTAATTATCTAGAAGTTATAAAAGAAATCAAATTAATTAAATTTTTACAAAAATAAGTCAATTTAAATGAAATCTATCAATAATTAAAAATAGTTAATTTAAATTTCATTTATCAACAATCAACTTGGTTTTAGGTTAATTTGAAAAAAATATTAATTTAATTTAAATAAGATTTATCAACAATTAATCAAAGACAATTTAAATCTCATTTATTAAAAAAATATTTTATTAATTGGTTGAAAAAAAATGATATTTTTCAAAATTTAATCAATTTTAAATTTTAAAATCAGTATCTTAACTATTTTATAAAAATATCTTGAGTTGTTACAACTATTAGCTAATATTTTAACTATTTAAAAAATATAAATAAATAGTTATAACAACCCTAAAATATCTCAAAATAGTTAAACAAATTCAAATATCCATAAAAATATCTAACTAACAATGTTCAAATTTCAAATAATTTAAATATTAAAAACTATAGAATATAAGATATTTATATTTTCAAATAAAAATTTAATAAAAAAAATCAAGAATTTAAATAAAAATATCTTAAATATCTGATATCATAATTCTAATATTTTAATATATTAAAATATTTAAAATTAAGTTGTTAGTCTATTTTTAAATTTGAATTTGAATCTTTGTAGAAAATATTTAATTATTTAAATCTCAACTAACAAAAATATCTTATTTAAAAAAATAATTTTAAATACATAACAAATCTGATATTTTTGGCTTTGATTATAAATAATTAATATCCACAATTTTAATTTTCTTTAATTTAAAAAAGTTTTAAAAAAAATTTGGATGAATAGTACCCGTGGGTACTGTTCACCGTGGCGGGTGTCCAAAAGACAGGAATTTAAACCTTCGTTTTATTAATTGTTATTAATTGATTAGACCCACTATAGTCATGCAAAGCAAATGAGCCTTCACAAGTGGAATCACCCACAAGAGAGAAATTTAAACTTTACATTTTCTAATGGGCCAAAATAAAACATATCATTTTATGAATATTTTATTTGGCAAAATACCATATATATAACAAACATATGGGCCACAATATGCATATAGGCCAAATTGCAAAAATACCACATATAGTGCAAACAGACATGTTATAATTTGATGGGCCTAATCATGTTACTATATGAGCAATTCTATGAATTTATGCAAAAATACCATAATTTGTTTCATTTGCAAAAATACCACAATTAATTATCTAGAAGTTATAAAAGAAATCAAATTAATTAAATTTTTACAAAAATAAGTCAATTTAAATGAAATCTATCAATAATTAAAAATAGTTAATTTAAATTTCATTTATCAACAATCAACTTGGTTTTAGGTTAATTTGAAAAAAATATTAATTTAATTTAAATAAGATTTATCAACAATTAATCAAAGACAATTTAAATCTCATTTATTAAAAAAATATTTTATTAATTGGTTGAAAAAAAATGATATTTTTCAAAATTTAATCAATTTTAAATTTTAAAATCAGTATCTTAACTATTTTATAAAAATATCTTGAGTTGTTACAACTATTAGCTAATATTTTAACTATTTAAAAAATATAAATAAATAGTTATAACAACCCTAAAATATCTCAAAATAGTTAAACAAATTCAAATATCCATAAAAATATCTAACTAACAATGTTCAAATTTCAAATAATTTAAATATTAAAAACTATAGAATATAAGATATTTATATTTTCAAATAAAAATTTAATAAAAAAAATCAAGAATTTAAATAAAAATATCTTAAATATCTGATATCATAATTCTAATATTTTAATATATTAAAATATTTAAAATTAAGTTGTTAGTCTATTTTTAAATTTGAATTTGAATCTTTGTAGAAAATATTTAATTATTTAAATCTCAACTAACAAAATTATCTTATTTAAATTTATTTTTTTAAATACATAACAAATCTGATATTTTTGGCTTTGATTATAAATAATTAATATCCACAATTTTAATTTTCTTTAATTTAAAAAAATAAAAAAAAAATTTGGATGAATAGTACCCGTGGGTACTGTTCACCGTGGCGGGTGTCCAAAAGACAAGAATTTAAACCTTCGTTTTATTAATTGTTATTAATTTATTAGACCCACTATAGTTATGCAAAGCAAATGAGCCTTCACAAGTGGAATCACCCACAAGAGAGAAATTTAAACTTTACTTTTTCTAATGGGCCAAAATAAAACATATCATTTTATGAATATTTTATTTGGCAAAATACCATATATATAACAAACATATGGGCCACAATATGCATATAGGCCAAATTGCAAAAATACCACATATAGTGCAAACAGACATGTTATAATTTGATGGGCCTAATCATGTTACTATATGAGCAATTCTATGAATTTATGCAAAAATACCATAATTTGTTTCATTTGCAAAAATACCACAATTAATTATCTAGAAGTTATAAAAGAAATCAAATTAATTAAATTTTTACAAAAATAAGTCAATTTAAATGAAATCTATCAATAATTAAAAATAGTTAATTTAAATTTCATTTATCAACAATCAACTTGGTTTTAGGTTAATTTGAAAAAAATATTAATTTAATTTAAATAAGATTTATCAACAATTAATCAAAGACAATTTAAATCTCATTTATTAAAAAAATATTTTATTAATTGGTTGAAAAAAAATGATATTTTTCAAAATTTAATCAATTTTAAATTTTAAAATCAATATCTTAACTATTTTCCAAAAATATCTTGAGTTGTTACAACTATTAGCTAATATTTTAACTATTTAAAAAATATAAATAAATAGTTATAACAACCCTAAAATATCTCAAAATAGTTAAACAAATTCAAATATCCATAAAAATATGTAACTAACAATGTTCAAATTTCAAATAATTTAAATATTAAAAACTATAGAATATAAGATATTTATATTTTCAAATAAAAATTTAATAAAAAAAATCAAGAATTTAAATAAAAATATCTTAAATATCTGATATCATAATTCTAATATTTTAATATATTAAAATATTTAAAATTAAGTTGTTAGTCTATTTTTAAATTTGAATTTGAATCTTTGTAGAAAATATTTAATTATTTAAATCTCAACTAACAAAATTATCTTATTTAAATTTATTTTTTTAAATACATAACAAATCTGATATTTTTGGCTTTGATTATAAATAATTAATATCCACAATTTTAATTTTCTTTAATTTAAAAAAATAAAAATAAAAATTGGTTGAATAGTACCCGTGGGTACTGTTCACCGTGGCGGGTGTCCAAAAGACAAGAATTTAAACCTTCGTTTTATTAATTGTTATTAATTTATTAGACCCACTATAGTTATGCAAAGCAAATGAGCCTTCACAAGTGGAATCACCCACAAGAGAGAAATTTAAACTTTACATTTTCTAATGGGCCAAAATAAAACATATCATTTTATGAATATTTTATTTGGCAAAATACCATATATATAACAAACATATGGGCCACAATATGCATATAGGCCAAATTGCAAAAATACCACATATAGTGCAAACAGACATGTTATAATTTGATGGGCCTAATCATGTTACTATATGAGCAATTCTATGAATTTATGCAAAAATACCATAATTTGTTTCATTTGCAAAAATACCACAATTAATTATCTAGAAGTTATAAAAGAAATCAAATTAATTAAATTTTTACAAAAATAAGTCAATTTAAATGAAATCTATCAATAATTAAAAATAGTTAATTTAAATTTCATTTATCAACAATCAACTTGGTTTTAGGTTAATTTGAAAAAAATATTAATTTAATTTAAATAAGATTTATCTACAATTAATCAAAGACAATTTAAATCTCATTTATTAAAAAAATATTTTATTAATTGGTTGAAAAAAAATGATATTTTTCAAAATTTAATCAATTTTAAATTTTAAAATCAATATCTTAACTATTTTCCAAAAATATCTTGAGTTGTTACAACTATTAGCTAATATTTTAACTATTTAAAAAATATAAATAAATAGTTATAACAACCCTAAAATATCTCAAAATAGTTAAACAAATTCAAATATCCATAAAAATATCTAACTAACAATGTTCAAATTTCAAATAATTTAAATATTAAAAACTATAGAATATAAGATATTTATATTTTCAAATAAAAATTTAATAAAAAAAATCAAGAATTTAAATAAAAATATCTTAAATATCTGATATCATAATTCTAATATTTTAATATATTAAAATATTTAAAATTAAGTTGTTAGTCTATTTTGAAATTTGAATTTGAATCTTTGTAGAAAATATTTAATTATTTAAATCTCAACTAACAAAATTATCTTATTTAAATTTATTTTTTTAAATACATAACAAATCTGATATTTTTGGCTTTGATTATAAATAATTAATATCCACAATTTTAATTTTCTTTAATTTAAAAAAATAAAAAAAAAATTTGGATGAATAGTACCCGTGGGTACTGTTCACCGTGGCGGGTGTCCAAAAGACAAGAATTTAAACCTTCGTTTTATTAATTGTTATTAATTTATTAGACCCACTATAGTCATGCAAAGCAAATGAGCCTTCACAAGTGGAATCACCCACAAGAGAGAAATTTAAACTTTACATTTTCTAATGGGCCAAAATAAAACATATCATTTTATGAATATTTTATTTGGCAAAATACCATATATATAACAAACATATGGGCCACAATATGCATATAGGCCAAATTGCAAAAATACCACATATAGTGCAAACAGACATGTTATAATTTGATGGGCCTAATCATGTTACTATATGAGCAATTCTATGAATTTATGCAAAAATACCATAATTTGTTTCATTTGCAAAAATACCACAATTAATTATCTAGAAGTTATAAAAGAAATCAAATTAATTAAATTTTTACAAAAATAAGTCAATTTAAATGAAATCTATCAATAATTAAAAATAGTTAATTTAAATTTCATTTATCAACAATCAACTTGGTTTTAGGTTAATTTGAAAAAAATATTAATTTAATTTAAATAAGATTTATCAACAATTAATCAAAGACAATTTAAATCTCATTTATTAAAAAAATATTTTATTAATTGGTTGAAAAAAAATGATATTTTTCAAAATTTAATCAATTTTAAATTTTAAAATCAGTATCTTAACTATTTTATAAAAATATCTTGAGTTGTTACAACTATTAGCTAATATTTTAACCATTTAAAAAATATAAATAAATAGTTATAACAACCCTAAAATATCTCAAAATAGTTAAACAAATTCAAATATTCATAAAAATATCTAACTAACAATATTCAAATTTCAAATAATTTAAATATTAAAAACTATAGAATATAAGATATTTATATTTTCAAATAAAAATTTAATAAAAAAAATCAAGAATTTAAATAAAAATATCTTAAATATCTGATATCATAATTCTAATATTTTAATATATTAAAATATTTAAAATTAAGTTGTTAGTCTATTTTTAAATTTGAATTTGAATCTTTGTAGAAAATATTTAATTATTTAAATCTCAACTAACAAAAATATCTTATTTAAAAAAATAATTTTAAATACATAACAAATCTGATATTTTTGGCTTTGATTATAAATAATTAATATCCACAATTTTAATTTTCTTTAATTTAAAAAAGTTTTAAAAAAAATTTGGATGAATAGTACCCGTGGGTACTGTTCACCGTGGCGGGTGTCCAAAAGACAGGAATTTAAACCTTCGTTTTATTAATTGTTATTAATTGATTAGACCCACTATAGTCATGCAAAGCAAATGAGCCTTCACAAGTGGAATCACCCACAAGAGAGAAATTTAAACTTTACATTTTCTAATGGGCCAAAATAAAACATATCATTTTATGAATATTTTATTTGGCAAAATACCATATATATAACAAACATATGGGCCACAATATGCATATAGGCCAAATTGCAAAAATACCACATATAGTGCAAACAGACATGTTATAATTTGATGGGCCTAATCATGTTACTATATGAGCAATTCTATGAATTTATACAAAAATACCATAATTTGTTTCATTTGCAAAAATACCACAATTAATTATCTAGAAGTTATAAAAGAAATCAAATTAATTAAATTTTTACAAAAATAAGTCAATTTAAATGAAATCTATCAATAATTAAAAATAGTTAATTTAAATTTCATTTATCAACAATCAACTTGGTTTTAGGTTAATTTGAAAAAAATATTAATTTAATTTAAATAAGATTTATCAACAATTAATCAAAGACAATTTAAATCTCATTTATTAAAAAAATATTTTATTAATTGGTTGAAAAAAATGATATTTTTCAAAATTTAATCAATTTTATATTTTAAAATCAGTATCTTAACTATTTTATAAAAATATCTTGAGTTGTTACAACTATTAGCTAATATTTTAACTATTTAAAAAATATAAATAAATAGTTATAACAACCCTAAAATATCTCAAAATAGTTAAACAAATTCAAATATCCATAAAAATATCTAACTAACAATGTTCAAATTTCAAATAATTTAAATATTAAAAACTATAGAATATAAGATATTTATATTTTCAAATAAAAATTTAATAAAAAAAATCAAGAATTTAAATAAAAATATCTTAAATATCTGATATCATAATTCTAATATTTTAATATATTAAAATATTTAAAATTAAGTTGTTAGTCTATTTTTAAATTTGAATTTGAATCTTTGTAGAAAATATTTAATTATTTAAATCTCAACTAACAAAAATATCTTATTTAAAAAAATAATTTTAAATACATAACAAATCTGATATTTTTGGCTTTGATTATAAATAATTAATATCCACAATTTTAATTTTCTTTAATTTAAAAAAGTTTTAAAAAAAATTTGGATGAATAGTACCCGTGGGTACTGTTCACCGTGGCGGGTGTCCAAAAGACAGGAATTTAAACCTTCGTTTTATTAATTGTTATTAATTGATTAGACCCACTATAGTCATGCAAAGCAAATGAGCCTTCACAAGTGGAATCACCCACAAGAGAGAAATTTAAACTTTACATTTTCTAATGGGCCAAAATAAAACATATCATTTTATGAATATTTTATTTGGCAAAATACCATATATATAACAAACATATGGGCCACAATATGCATATAGGCCAAATTGCAAAAATACCACATATAGTGCAAACAGACATGTTATAATTTGATGGGCCTAATCATGTTACTATATGAGCAATTCTATGAATTTATGCAAAAATACCATAATTTGTTTCATTTGCAAAAATACCACAATTAATTATCTAGAAGTTATAAAAGAAATCAAATTAATTAAATTTTTACAAAAATAAGTCAATTTAAATGAAATCTATCAATAATTAAAAATAGTTAATTTAAATTTCATTTATCAACAATCAACTTGGTTTTAGGTTAATTTGAAAAAAATATTAACTTAATTTAAATAAGATTTATCAACAATTAATCAAAGACAATTTAAATCTCATTTATTAAAAAAATATTTTATTAATTGGTTGAAAAAAAATGATATTTTTCAAAATTTAATCAATTTTAAATTTTAAAATCAGTATCTTAACTATTTTATAAAAATATCTTGAGTTGTTACAACTATTAGCTAATATTTTAACTATTTAAAAAATATAAATAAATAGTTATAACAACCCTAAAATATCTCAAAATAGTTAAACAAATTCAAATATCCATAAAAATATCTAACTAACAATGTTCAAATTTCAAATAATTTAAATATTAAAAACTATAGAATATAAGATATTTATATTTTCAAATAAAAATTTAATAAAAAAAATCAAGAATTTAAATAAAAATATCTTAAATATCTGATATCATAATTCTAATATTTTAATATATTAAAATATTTAAAATTAAGTTGTTAGTCTATTTTTAAATTTGAATTTGAATCTTTGTAGAAAATATTTAATTATTTAAATCTCAACTAACAAAAATATCTTATTTAAAAAAATAATTTTAAATACATAACAAATCTGATATTTTTGGCTTTGATTATAAATAATTAATATCCACAATTTTAATTTTCTTTAATTTAAAAAAGTTTTAAAAAAAATTTGGATGAATAGTACCCGTGGGTACTGTTCACCGTGGCGGGTGTCCAAAAGACAGGAATTTAAACCTTCGTTTTATTAATTGTTATTAATTGATTAGACCCACTATAGTCATGCAAAGCAAATGAGCCTTCACAAGTGGAATCACCCACAAGAGAGAAATTTAAACTTTACATTTTCTAATGGGCCAAAATAAAACATATCATTTTATGAATATTTTATTTGGCAAAATACCATATATATAACAAACATATGGGCCACAATATGCATATAGGCCAAATTGCAAAAATACCACATATAGTGCAAACAGACATGTTATAATTTGATGGGCCTAATCATGTTACTATATGAGCAATTCTATGAATTTATGCAAAAATACCATAATTTGTTTCATTTGCAAAAATACCACAATTAATTATCTAGAAGTTATAAAAGAAATCAAATTAATTAAATTTTTACAAAAATAAGTCAATTTAAATGAAATCTATCAATAATTAAAAATAGTTAATTTAAATTTCATTTATCAACAATCAACTTGGTTTTAGGTTAATTTGAAAAAAATATTAACTTAATTTAAATAAGATTTATCAACAATTAATCAAAGACAATTTAAATCTCATTTATTAAAAAAATATTTTATTAATTGGTTGAAAAAAAATGATATTTTTCAAAATTTAATCAATTTTAAATTTTAAAATCAGTATCTTAACTATTTTATAAAAATATCTTGAGTTGTTACAACTATTAGCTAATATTTTAACTATTTAAAAAATATAAATAAATAGTTATAACAACCCTAAAATATCTCAAAATAGTTAAACAAATTCAAATATCCATAAAAATATCTAACTAACAATGTTCAAATTTCAAATAATTTAAATATTAAAAACTATAGAATATAAGATATTTATATTTTCAAATAAAAATTTAATAAAAAAAATCAAGAATTTAAATAAAAATATCTTAAATATCTGATATCATAATTCTAATATTTTAATATATTAAAATATTTAAAATTAAGTTGTTAGTCTATTTTTAAATTTGAATTTGAATCTTTGTAGAAAATATTTAATTATTTAAATCTCAACTAACAAAATTATCTTATTTAAATTTATTTTTTTAAATACATAACAAATCTGATATTTTTGGCTTTGATTATAAATAATTAATATCCACAATTTTAATTTTCTTTAATTTAAAAAAATAAAAAAAAAATTTGGATGAATAGTACCCGTGGGTACTGTTCACCGTGGCGGGTGTCCAAAAGACAAGAATTTAAACCTTCGTTTTATTAATTGTTATTAATTTATTAGACCCACTATAGTTATGCAAAGCAAATGAGCCTTCACAAGTGGAATCACCCACAAGAGAGAAATTTAAACTTTACTTTTTCTAATGGGCCAAAATAAAACATATCATTTTATGAATATTTTATTTGGCAAAATACCATATATATAACAAACATATGGGCCACAATATGCATATAGGCCAAATTGCAAAAATACCACATATAGTGCAAACAGACATGTTATAATTTGATGGGCCTAATCATGTTACTATATGAGCAATTCTATGAATTTATGCAAAAATACCATAATTTGTTTCATTTGCAAAAATACCACAATTAATTATCTAGAAGTTATAAAAGAAATCAAATTAATTAAATTTTTACAAAAATAAGTCAATTTAAATGAAATCTATCAATAATTAAAAATAGTTAATTTAAATTTCATTTATCAACAATCAACTTGGTTTTAGGTTAATTTGAAAAAAATATTAATTTAATTTAAATAAGATTTATCAACAATTAATCAAAGACAATTTAAATCTCATTTATTAAAAAAATATTTTATTAATTGGTTGAAAAAAAATGATATTTTTCAAAATTTAATCAATTTTAAATTTTAAAATCAGTATCTTAACTATTTTATAAAAATATCTTGAGTTGTTATAACTATTAGCTAATATTTTAACTATTTAAAAAATATAAATAAATAGTTATAACAACCCTAAAATATCTCAAAATAGTTAAACAAATTCAAATATCCATAAAAATATCTAACTAACAATGTTCAAATTTCAAATAATTTAAATATTAAAAACTATAGAATATAAGATATTTATATTTTCAAATAAAAATTTAATAAAAAAAATCAAGAATTTAAATAAAAATATCTTAAATATCTGATATCATAATTCTAATATTTTAATATATTAAAATATTTAAAATTAAGTTGTTAGTCTATTTTTAAATTTGAATTTGAATCTTTGTAGAAAATATTTAATTATTTAAATCTCAACTAACAAAATTATCTTATTTAAATTTATTTTTTTAAATACATAACAAATCTGATATTTTTGGCTTTGATTATAAATAATTAATATCCACAATTTTAATTTTCTTTAATTTAAAAAAATAAAAAAAAAATTTGGATGAATAGTACCCGTGGGTACTGTTCACCGTGGCGGGTGTCCAAAAGACAAGAATTTAAACCTTCGTTTTATTAATTGTTATTAATTTATTAGACCCACTATAGTTATGCAAAGCAAATGAGCCTTCACAAGTGGAATCACCCACAAGAGAGAAATTTAAACTTTACATTTTCTAATGGGCCAAAATAAAACATATCATTTTATGAATATTTTATTTGGCAAAATACCATATATATAACAAACATATGGGCCACAATATGCATATAGGCCAAATTGCAAAAATACCACATATAGTGCAAACAGACATGTTATAATTTGATGGGCCTAATCATGTTACTATATGAGCAATTCTATGAATTTATGCAAAAATACCATAATTTGTTTCATTTGCAAAAATACCACAATTAATTATCTAGAAGTTATAAAAGAAATCAAATTAATTAAATTTTTACAAAAATAAGTCAATTTAAATGAAATCTATCAATAATTAAAAATAGTTAATTTAAATTTCATTTATCAACAATCAACTTGGTTTTAGGTTAATTTGAAAAAAATATTAATTTAATTTAAATAAGATTTATCAACAATTAATCAAAGACAATTTAAATCTCATTTATTAAAAAAATATTTTATTAATTGGTTGAAAAAAAATGATATTTTTCAAAATTTAATCAATTTTAAATTTTAAAATCAGTATCTTAACTATTTTATAAAAATATCTTGAGTTGTTATAACTATTAGCTAATATTTTAACTATTTAAAAAATATAAATAAATAGTTATAACAACCCTAAAATATCTCAAAATAGTTAAACAAATTCAAATATCCATAAAAATATCTAACTAACAATGTTCAAATTTCAAATAATTTAAATATTAAAAACTATAGAATATAAGATATTTATATTTTCAAATAAAAATTTAATAAAAAAAATCAAGAATTTAAATAAAAATATCTTAAATATCTGATATCATAATTCTAATATTTTAATATATTAAAATATTTAAAATTAAGTTGTTAGTCTATTTTTAAATTTGAATTTGAATCTTTGTAGAAAATATTTAATTATTTAAATCTCAACTAACAAAATTATCTTATTTAAATTTATTTTTTTAAATACATAACAAATCTGATATTTTTGGCTTTGATTATAAATAATTAATATCCACAATTTTAATTTTCTTTAATTTAAAAAAATAAAAAAAAAAATTGGATGAATAGTACCCGTGGGTACTGTTCACCGTGGCGGGTGTCCAAAAGACAAGAATTTAAACCTTCGTTTTATTAATTGTTATTAATTTATTAGACCCACTATAGTTATGCAAAGCAAATGAGCCTTCACAAGTGGAATCACCCACAAGAGAGAAATTTAAACTTTACATTTTCTAATGGGCCAAAATAAAACATATCATTTTATGAATATTTTATTTGGCAAAATACCATATATATAACAAACATATGGGCCACAATATGCATATAGGCCAAATTGCAAAAATACCACATATAGTGCAAACAGACATGTTATAATTTGATGGGCCTAATCATGTTACTATATGAGCAATTCTATGAATTTATGCAAAAATACCATAATTTGTTTCATTTGCAAAAATACCATAATTAATTATCTAGAAGTTATAAAAAAAAATCAAATTAATTAAATTTTTACAAAAATAAGTCAATTTAAATGAAATCTATCAACAATTAAAAATAGTTAATTTAAATTTCATTTATCAACAATCAACTTGGTTTTAGGTTAATTTGAAAAAAAATATATTAATTTAATTGATATATGATTTATTAACAATTAACCAAAGTTAATTTAAATCCCATTTATTAAAAAAATATTTTATTAATTGGCTGAAAAAAAATGATATTTTTCAAAATTTAACCAATTTTAAATTTTAAAATCAATATCTTAACTATTTTCCAAAAATATCTTGAGTTGTTACAACTATTAGCTAATATTTTAACCATTTAAAAAAATATATAAATAGTTATAACAATCCTAAAATATCTCAAAATAGTTAAACAAATTCAAATATCCATAAAAATATCTAACTAACAATATTCAAATTTCAAATAATTTAAATATTAAAAACTATAGAATATAAGATATTTATATTTTCAAATAAAAATTTAATAAGAAAATAAGAATTTAAATGAAAATATCTTAAATATCTGATATCATAATTCTAATATTTTAAATATTAAAATATTTAAAATTAAGTTGTTAGTCTATTTTTAAATTTGAATTTGAATCTTTGTAGAAAATATTTAATTATTTAAATCTCAACTAACAAAAATATCTTATCTTTAAAAAAACAATTTTAAATACATAACAAACCTGATATTTTTGGCTTTAATTATAAATAATTAATATCCACAATTTTAATTTTCTTTAATTTAAACAAATTTAAAAAAAAATTTGGATGAATAGTACCCGTGGGTACTGTTCACCGTGGCTGGTGTCCAAAAGACAAGAATTTAAACCTTCGTTTTATTAATTGTTATTAATTTATTAGACCCACTATAGTCATGCAAAGCAAATGGGCCTTCACAAGTAGAATTACCCACAATAGATGAATTTAAACTTTACATTTTCTATTGGGCCAAAATAAAATCTATCATTTTATGAATATTTTATTTGGCAAAATACCATATATATAACAAACATATGGGCCACCATATGCATATAGGCCCAATTGCAAAAATACCACATATAGTGCAAATAGACATGTTATAATTTGATGGGCCTAATCATGTTACTATATGAGCAATTCTATGAATTTATGCAAAAATACCACAATTTGTTTCATTTGCAAATGTTGACGCGGTTCTTCGCCAATAGGTAATTAAATAAAGAAGAGAAAGAGATTAGTGCTTAGGTTGAACCGAAATAGATAAATGATCTTAGAAAATGAAATGGTGACTCAAAATGCGTTTGTTCAAAGGTTAAAATCCTTCTACTCCACTAGTCAGTATTATTGCTATCTATTGGGTATTTGATTACAGGGTATTTCTTACAATTGAGAATCCAACCCCTATTAACTCCCAAGGTCTCCATATTTATAGGAGAAGGCACCTGAGAGTTGGTAAGAAGGTCATCCCGTGACCTTCTTACCTATCATGTCAACTCTGTGACATTCATGATTAATTCCTAAACCTGATACATAAGTGTGGTCAAATCAATAGATAAGAGGATAACGGGCCGCACAGCCCAAAGCAGTCGTGGATGTCTGAATACGCACGTTCCTACTGCGTGTCCGAGAAGTCAGGGGTGTATCAAACACGTGATGTCTGATATATGCACGTTTACCTTGCGTGGTTGACTTTATAAGAGGTCACAGCCCTCATCTCCAGCTCGTACCACGAGCTGGATGCTTACCTCGATCTGCGGCCCTCAGAGTCCAGACTCAGTCTTTAAGCAATCTTGGCGAACCCTTGGGTTACCTCGAGCTAAGGAGGTAGGACCTTACGATGGTAGCTCCGGTCTCGGGGAGGTCCACGCGGTAGTCATGATTAGGTCGTATCTCAGCTCGTTAATCAGCCCGTGGGAAAATCAAGGCGTACATCTGCCCCCCAAGCCTCTGCTCATGGTACACGACGTCGTGTAGGGCCACAGTAGGGTCTTCTAGGCTTCCCCATGAACTCTTCATATTCCACATTCTACGCAAGCGCCAAATACGTGGAACATCGTGGTTGGTGACGGTACGTCTTCTGAGAACCGCATTAAATGGCCTAGCCTATGCCCAGCCGTCGTTTCATCTTTCGAGTGGAGGGCCTTGGATCCCACATCAGGGCAATCCAACGACCCTCTTCACGTGACCCTTCACGCATATAAATAGGGGTGGCCACCTTACGCATGGGCCACCCGTTCATTCGAAATTTTCCAAAATTTTCTCTTCTTCTTGCTCTCAAAAGTCCCCCCTTTTCCTCTTTCCAGTTACTACCTTCGGCGTTCCAGAAACTCAGGTGCAAGGACTCCTTCGAAGCCTTGAGACCAACTACTCCGACGAAGTTCCAACCCAGGCGATTCCTTCATCCACTTCCCAGCCAAACATTCTGTTAGTCTCCTGACTATGCATGTTTTGAAATTATTTTCACTGTAGCTTAAGTAAATATTTACTGTAGCCGCATGCAAGGGTTTGCTGGGTTTTGTGGGAATGAAGGGTGAAAGCCTTTTAGGTTAGGGTATTGTTTGTAGTAGGAAGCCGTTTAGGAGCATGGTTTACAGGATGCATTTTTTGGGGAAAATTTCTGGATAGGATTTTTGGGACATTAGTTCAAAATATCCAGTATTTTGGGTGCAAAACCGGGTAGCTTAGGGGACACGCTTCACAGGCGGTTTTGCCTTTCTTGCCTATTGGAACTTCCCCTCCAAGGAAAAATTTTAACTTGACCTTCCTGACACACGAATTCCGAGTAATCGGGGATCTGTTGGGAGCATAGGCGCGTGTTCATAGAACCGCGTGGTCTCACTCTCCACGAGCTGGGCTTACCTCAGCTCGTGCAAAGAACATTTGATTTTTCCTCATGCTCAGGTCGCCTTTTCTGAAATCTTTTCTTTTGTTCGCTAGGCGACCAGATGGCACCGAAGAAGAATGTCCCAAAAAGGACCGCCGGCAGCTCGGCCTCCCAGCAAGACAAAGGAAAGGCGGTGATGACCGAATCCCCAATCCCCCACTTCGGGCCAGCGGTGGAACAGGAGCTCGAGGTGGCTCCTGACGCGTTCTTTGAAGCGGAGAGGATCGTCTCAAATATTACCGACCAGACGAAGGTCAACAAAATATTCCTCTCCCACAACATCGGGCTGGGGAGAGCATCAGTGATTGCCCGACCTCCCGCAGAGGGCGAGCGGAGCTGCGCGCCGCTTGACGAGGAATTCGCGGCCTGGAGCGAAGAGCATTTCAAGGCGGGGGCCTTCCTCCCGTTGGATCAGTATTTTGCTGACTTCCTCAATTACGTGAAGTTGGCCCCCTCCAGCTCCCCCCCAACTCTTATCGGCTGTTGGCAGGGTTAAGATATTTATTCTTGAAACAGGAGTGGGAGGTCCCCACTCCTGCAGACATTTTGTACTTTTTCTGCCTCAAGGCTAACCCGGAGCAGCGGGGGCGAGGCGACAGGTTTTATTACTTAACCCGATTCCCCAACATGGCTGCGGTCATCGAGCTGCCCAGCCACCTCAACGACTTCAAAGATCAATTCTTTATGTCGATGGGGTTCAGAAACTGCGAGCTCCACTACTTTAATCGTCCTCGTAAGTGCTTTTCAACCTTAGCTCATAAGTTAAGTGTCGTTTAGCTCCTCCTGTATCCCTTTCTGACTTAGATTAATCCTGCAGCTATCTTCACGAGGACAGAGAAATCTGTGACCCTCGGGGCCCAATACGAGACACTGGCGGGCTTGCCCCCCAGTGAGAAGGATTGTCGCGTGCTCGTGACAGACGAGACGATGGTGGCCTGCAAGCTGATCTTCCCAAATCAGACTCTAAACCTAAGGAGGCCCCGAGGGCTTCCCCCAGCTTGCGATACCAGACCTTCCATCGTGGAGGAGGCCGCGGGGGAAGAAGAGGAGGAGGACGAGGTTCCCCTTGTGAGGAACAGGAAGCGAGCACTGGAGGTCGCCCAGAGAACGGACGAGGAGAGGATCTGGTCCGGAGCAGCTGCGGGTCCTTCTGGCCAAGGTAACCCTTACATGTTTAGGAATTTAGATAGGGCCATTGCCGACCCCCGGCTAGCTAGGTTCAATCCTAGACAACTCGTCCAACGTCACCGAAGTGATCCGGTCCTGGATACAACCCTGCTCCACTGTGTCGACCAGCTCATGCTGGATTACCAAGATAGCCGACCTAGGGGTACCGTAGTCGTAGATAACACCCTAGCCTTTAGGTCGATCTTATTTGAGGATTATGGGACCAACCTTCGGTCATGGCCATCACTCCGGAGGGGTGCCGTAGCTCCGTGGCTTAGGCAATATGTAGAAGAATCTAGCCCGGAACCAGAACTTGCGCCATCTCGGGAAATAATCGAATTAGATTCTCCCGCAGGAGCTCCGGGGCCGATGGTCGTAACCATAGGTTCTTCTTCTAGCTCGGGGGGTAGGATCCCTTTTAGTATATATACATTCTTGAATTTCTCCTGTTTCCCCCTTTGTTTTTGAATGGATGTTAATTCTTGTACTAACCATGTCTTTGCTTTGACAGAAGAGATGTCTCAGCCCGACGGGAGTCTGCGAGCTGCGTTCGCCGGGGGGAACCCCTCAGCCGGGGCCTCTGGGCCAAAAATGAAGAAGCTTCGGACATCGAAAAAAGCCGCCGGAACCCCAACAAAGTCTCCTGCAAAGGAGAAAGAGCAGCCCTCAACCGCCCAGGTCGCGGGAACTGTTCCTCCTGCTGGAGGGGGGAGCAACATGCCCCCACCACCTCCGCGAGCTCCGGCCCCCGTCCGGGACGCAGGGGCGGGGCTCGAGGCTTCGGCGATTGTACCCTCCGAGGTACGCATCCCAGTCAATCCCCAGGACTTGGAGAAGATTCTAGAGGCCTTCAGGGGAACGGTGTATGAGTCGGCGAACTACGCCGTTAGCCACATATACAAGTTCAATGAGAAGGAGCTCAGGGCCATCGAAACCAGGAGCCCGGTGGGCGTGCTGGAGTCTTCACTGGGCATGGCCCTAACGGTAAGCTAACCTCAACCTTTTATGGTTTTTGATTATTACACCTTGCCCTGTTTTTTCTTTCTTCCTTCCTTTTCCCTAAGGCAATTGCCTCTCCGCTTTCGCAGAGCGCCGTTGCCCTTCACCGGAGCATCGCCAGGACCAAGACTCAGCTCAAGGAGATGAGGAGCGAGCACCAGGTGGTGGTGGCCACCCACCAGACTTCTCTGCAGACAGCTAAGGATGCCTTGGCGGCCTCGCAGGCCGAGCTGGAAGAGACTCACCCGAAGCTTCAAGAGCTCGAGACCACCCTTGCCACTACGCGGGCAGACCTAGATACCGCGAAGGCGGAGGCCAAGGCCGCCCTGGCGGCCGAGTGGGAAACTTCAGACGCCGCCATGGAAGACATGTTCTACCATTGCTGGGCCTATAACCAGGACGCCGACTTCTCTTTCCTGGCAGCGGCCGTCTGGGAGGCTTTGCTGGAGAAGTTCAAAGCTCGCCTCGATAAAGAAGCGCCCTCCGAGGCTGGGGAAGGCTCCAGCGCAGCTGAGCAGGGTGAGACGGCGACCTCCAAGGGACCAACTGGCGGAGCTTAGGGCCTTCCTCTTTGTGCCCTTTTCTTGAACATTTTTAAATTTTTCTGTGTAACTTCTGCATGAGGTGCTTATACCTCGAGACAATTTAACTATAAATTTTTTTTTTATTGATTTACTGCCCTTTGCCTCTACGCATTTTAGTTACTATTTTGAAAAACTTAGTATGCGTTAATCTTTATCTATATCTCGAGCTCTTTAGGAAGATCAACGATCAATAGATTTAAATTAACTTCTAAGTTTTATGACTTGGTTATATCCAGGAACTTAATTTGAAAACATAGTTCGTGTTAATTTTTATCAATATCTCGAGCTCTTTAGGAAGAACAACGATCAATAGATTTAAATTAACTTCTAAGTTTTATGGCATGGTTATATCCAGGAACTTAATTTGAAAACTTAGTTCGTGTTAATTTTTATCAATATCTCGAGCTCTTTAGGAAGAACAACGATCAATAGATTTAAATCAACTTCTAAGTTTTATGACCTGGTTAAATCCAGGATATGACTTAGTTCGCGTTAATTCTTACCAATATCTCGCGTTTTTTTTTTAGGAAAAACAACGATCAATCGATACGAATCAACTTCTAAGTCATTAAGGCGACCTGGTTATATCCAGGTACCATATGCCCCCCAAGTAACTGGGAAATGGTCTTTCATGGTTACTTTAGATTAAACTTGAAAACATGTACAAATATAAACAAAAAGTTGATTCTCATTGCTTAATACATAAAAAATGGCCTTTTAGGCCTTACAAGTGAATCATTGATAGTATCTCTTCAAATGGATGGCGTTCCAGGTTCGTGGGACTGCCCCTCCATCAAGCCGAGCTATCTTATAAGTTCCCTCCTTAATGACCTCGATGACTTGATATGGTCCTTCCCAGTTCGGTCCTAAGACTCAATCTTTGGGGTCCTTACTGGCCAAGAAAACTCTTCTGAGGACCAGGTCGCCAACGCTAAAGGCGCGATTTTTGACTTTTGAGTTGAAATAGCGAGTGATCTTCTGCTGATAATGGGCGAGCTGGAGTTGTGAATCTTCTCGTCTTTCATCAATCAAGTCTAAGGAAGTGTGAAGTAGCTCGTGGTTGCTATCCTGGTCGTATGACTGGACCCTATGCGAAAGTACCTTTATTTCCACGGGGAGGACTGCTTCACTCCCAAAGGTCAGGGAGAAAGGAGTATGACCCATAGGAGTCCGATGCGAGGTCCGGTATGCCCAGAGAACCTGGGGGAGCTGTTCTGGCCAGATCCCCTTCTCTTCATCTAGTCTCTTCTTGAGGCTCGCCTTGAGAGTCTTGTTGACAGCCTCGACCTGGCCGTTCGCCTGAGGATAGGCCATGGAGGAGAAACTTTTCACAATTCTGTAACTTTCGCAAAATTCGGTAAACAGGTCGCTGTCGAATTGAGTCCCATTGTCGGAAACGATCTTCTTGGGCAGCCCAAATCGGCAAATAATGCTCTTAACCACGAAGTCAAGGACTTTTTTGGAAGTTATCGTTGCCAGAAGTTTTGCCTCAGCCCACTTCGTAAAGTAGTCGATGGCCACCACGAAGTAACGGACCCCGCCCTTTCCAGTAGGGAGGGCGCCAACCAAGTCGATCCCCCAAACTGCAAACGGCCATGGGGAAGAGATCATCTTCAGCTCGACTGGGGGAGCTCGGGCAACTGTGGCGAATTGCTGTCATTTGTTGCACTTCTTCACATATAAGATTGAGTCTTTGGATAGAGTTGGCCAGTAATAACCTTGCCTCAGGACCTTTAAGGCCAAGCTTTGCCCCCCAGTGTGATCTCCACAAAAACCCTCATGCACTTCCTGCAGGATGGCCTTTGCTTCGCCTGGAAGAACACATCGTAGGAGAGGTAGGGAGTGCCCACGTCGGTATAACACCCCATCTATTATAGCGTACCTGGGAGCTTGATACAGAACTCGTCGCGCATCATTACGCCCTTCAGGTAGCTTTCCCTCGACGAGATACTCAAGGATGGGGGTCATCCAGGTCGGCTTGGCATCAATCATTGCGACCTCCACCCTGACTTCTTCTATACTAGGTTTCTCCAAGAATTCTACTGGCACTAACCCCAAGGTCTCCGTTTCCCCGGAGGTGGCGAGCTTAGCAAGAGCATCTGCGTTAGCATTCTGCTCCTGAGGTATCTGCTCGATCGAGCCCCGCCCGAACGCGGACAGCTCAACCTTTACCCTTGCTAGATAGGCAGTCATCTTAGGTCCCCGTGCTTGATATTCGCCCAGAAACTGGTTTACCACGAGCTGGGAGTCACTGAAGCACTAGACAGAGCTCGCCTTCAGCTCCTGAGCTATCCTTAGCCCGGCCAGCAAAGCTTCGTATTCGGCCTCATTGTTGGAGGCCTTGAACCCGAACCTCAGCGCTGAGTGGAATCGATGTCCTTCAGGGGATATCAAAATGATTCCAGCTCTAGAGCCGTTCTCGTTGGATGAACCATCCACGAATATCCTCCACGATGCCTGGGCCGAGGCGACCTTAGGTGAGTCTTCAGCAGGATTCTCCCGGAATCCTGTGCACTCGGCTACAAAACCGGCCAGGGCCTGACTCTTTATAGCAGTTCGCGGAGTGTACAGAATCTCGAACTGGCTGAGTTCGATTGCCCACTTTAACAAGCGTCCCGATGCTTCAGGTTTTTGTAAAACCTGCCTTAAAGGCTGATCGGTCATGACGTGTATGGAGCGGGACTGGAAGTACGGCCTGAGCTTTCGCGAGGCCGTGATTAGGCAGAATGCCAATTTCTCCATCAACGGGTACCGGGATTCAGCTCCGAGAAGTCTCTTGCTGATGTAGTAGACTGGCTTCTGAATCCGGTCTTCTTCCCGGAACAATACGGCACTGGCTGCATCCTCCGTGACAGCCAGGTAGAGGAAAAGAGGCTTTCCTACTTTTGGTTTGGATAGTACGAGTGGCTCGGCCAGATGTGCCTTCAGGTCGAGGAAAGCGCTTTCGCATTCTTCTTTCCATTCGAACTTCTTATTTCCTCGGAGCAGGTTGTAGAATGGCAAACACTTATCGGTGGACTTGGAAATAAACCTATTGAGAGCTGCTACTCTTCCTGTCAGGCCTTGGACATCTTTGCGCAACCTGGGTGAGGGAAGCTTGAGCAGCGATCTGATCTTGTCAGGGTTTGCCTCGATTCCTCGGGTATTGACGATGAAACCCAGGAATTTTCCTAATGCGACTCCGAAAGTGCACTTCTGTGGATTTAGCCTCATGCCATACTCCCGTAGGATCTTGAAGCATTCTTCCAGGTCAGAAACAGGGTTATCGGCAGTCTTTGACTTGACTAGCATGTCATCAACGTACACTTCCATGTTTTTTCCAATCTGGTCTGCGAAAATTCTATTCACCAACCTTTGATACGTAGCTCCGGCGTTCTTCAACCCGAAGGGCATGACCTTGTAACAATAAACGTTAGTCGGGGTCATGAAACTGGTGTGCTCCTGGTCCGCCGGATTCATGGCAATCTGATTGTAGCCTGAGTACGCGTCCATAAAGGACATGAGCTCGTGCCCCACTGTGGCATCCACCAACTGGTCAATCCTTGGCAACGAAAAACAATCCTTGGGGCAGGCTTTATTCAGGTCGGAGAAGTCGATGCAGGTCCTCCATTTCCTGTTGGGCTTCGGGACCAGCATGGGGTTGGCGACCCATATTGGAAACTTGGCTTCACGGATAAAGCCGCATTTTTTGAGCCGGGCCACCTCTTCCTCCAAGGCTTCAGCCCAGGTTGTTCCTAGGCGTCTCTGCTTCTGGGACTTTGTAGGAACGCTTTTATCCAGATGAAGTGTGTGCATGATGACACTCGGGCTGATTCCCACCATGTCCTCGTGTGACCACGCAAACACATCCAGGTTATCCCGTAGAAATCTGACCAGCTCCGCCTTCCTCTCGCTGCAGAGGTTTTTTCCGAGCTTGACCATCCGTGATGGATTCTGTGGATCAATGTTTACTTCCTCGAGCTCCTCAATAGCTTGGAGCTCGGATCTTTCCTCGCCTATTCGGTGGTCAATATCCTCACTTAAGACGATATTTTCCCCTTCGGCGCTTTGAGGTTTTTCAATCTCAGGATCAGCTAAGGGTTCCTGAGATTCCTCTTCACCACCTTGGATGGCCATTGCCAGCTGCTCGGGTTTAGATTTTCCCTTCATGGAAATGCTGTAGCATTCCCCGGCAGCGAGCTGATCGCCATGGATAGTGCATATTCCCATGGAAGTAGGGAATTTCATCGCGAGGTGGAGAATGGAAGTGACGACCTCAAAAGCTATGAGCGTAGGTCGTCCCAAAATTGTGTTGTACGCAGCGGAGCAATCGATGACCACGAACTCGAGGAGTTTGGAGACTGTCCGAGATCCTTCTCCCAGGCTGATCACCAGCTCGATCGTCCCTATGGCCGCTGATCCTTCTCCCGAAAAACCATACAGCATCATGGAGGTCACCTTCAGCTCGGCGACAGTCAAACCCATATTTTCTAACGTGGACTGGAATAAGAGGTTCACCGAGCTCCCATTGTCGATCAGCACCCTCCTAACCCTCCGATTAGCGAGATGAACTGCTACGACTAGAGGGTCGTTGTGCGGGAACTGGACATGGCCCGCATCATCTTCTGTAAAAATGATTGGTTGCTTCTCTAATCGTTGTTTCTTTGGCAGGCGCTGTTCCGGGACGAACTCTACTCCATTGTGCGCCTTAAGTTTGTTTACGTACCTCTTCTGGGCACCCCTACTTGTGCCAGCCATATGCGGACCTCCAGAGATGGTGGATGTCTCCCCTCCTATCACGGGAGGAGGGACATCCTGATCTACCCGAGACCCGGGCTGACTGGCCGGGACTTCTGGAGCAGGTCGACTTGCTGGGACCCTATTCCGCGCGTACTGAGCCAAGGGGCTGGCTCGGATGAGAGTCTTGATCTCATCCTTCAAATTCCTACAATCATCAGTATTGTGGCCAACATCGTTGTGAAAATGGAAAAACTTGGAGGTGTCTCTCTTCCCCTTCTGGTGCTTCAATGGTTCCGGCCTCTTCCAGGGGAGGCGAGTAGAGTTAGCTAGGAAGATATTCTCCCTAGACTGGGTGAGCTCTGTATACGTCGCGTAGACGGGTTTGAACTTGTCCACGGACTTATTCTTCTTCTGGCCGTGCTGGCTGCCTTCACCATTTCCCTTTTCTTTTGCCTCCATTGAGCTGGTTGTTCTGTGTGACATTTTGGGTCGCTGCCATGACCTCCGTCCCCACTCCAGCGGGCTGATCAGGGACCTGGCTGGTTCCTGCAGCTAATGCTTCGGCTTCCTCCAAGTTGATCCATTCCTGGGCCCTGTTGAGGAACTCGTTAACCGAGCTGACTCCCTTTCTTTGTATATCTTTCCAGAGATCCCCTCCGACGAGGATTCCAGTTCTCATGGCCATGAGCTTGGAGCTATCATCCGCGTCTCTGGCCCGAGCAGCGACGTTCGTAAATCTGCTCAGGTAGGCCTTCAGAGTTTCTTCGGGCTGCTGCCTCACATTAGGTAGAGAGTCGGCCTGAACGCGGGCAGCCTGGGAGGCTCGGAATTCCCTTTTGAAATCAGCCAAGAAAGTTTTCCAGGAGCTGATTGACTGTCTTTTGCCTTGCTTGAACCACTGCCTGGCTAGTCCAATCAGGGTGGAAGGAAAGATTAAACACCTCAGCTCGGGGCCAATGTTGTGAGCCATCATCAGGGTGTTGAACATCCCAAGATGATCCGACGAGTCTCCGTCTCCATTGAACTTAGATAGGTGCGGCATACGGAAACCAGGTGGGTACGCCGTTGCTGCTATGCTGGGGGCGAAGAGCTCCTTCTCGTCCCCCGAATCGTACTCATCTTTCTCTTTCTCCGACAGGAGCTTCCTCATCAGCTCCTCCATCTGGGCCAGGCGCTCGAGGGTTTGGTCCTGATGTCCTTGGTTATTCCGGGGCTGTTCAACAGCTCCGGATCCATTGTACATATTTGGTGGGTTATTGCCCCTCCTATCTTGAGATAGGTTATTTGGGGCATTCCAGCCGTTACGTACTTCGGACAAGGCTCCCCCTGAGCGAGCATGGCTGTCTCCTCCTTCTGGCTCCCCTCTATGAGAGTTAAGGCGATCTCGCAGGTCGCCCCCCTGGGTGGCTTGTGGACTTTGTGCCGAGCTCAAACGTTGACGCAGGTCTTCTCCAGAAAGGTCACTCCGGCGACTGCCGGTCCAATAGCTCCTGCTAGAGAGGCTCAGAGCTCTCCTTTGGTGTTGAGGATCTGGGCTTTCCCTTGGCGCCCTGCTACGTCGGGAAGGTCCGGCTGATGGCGGGTTTCTCCTGCTACTTCCATAGGCCGGGATATCTCGGACGGGCCGAGGAGGAGATGGATATCTGATTGGAGACGGAGGATGCCTGACCGGAGAGGCGATCCTAGTTCCGTCAGGATGGATCAAATTAGGTGGGGGCCTTTCGACCCTGCCAACCTGCGGGTCCCGCACCTGGCGGTCTGGACGAGGCGCAGGATGGTTGTTGGGGACGGGCTGACGCTGCGAGCCCTCCTCGGACCTCCTTCTGGAATTTCCTCGAGCTCCCCTGGGCGTGCTCGAGGATGGTTGGGAGCTAAGAGTTGAAGTCCTGACCGAACGGTTGTACTGCTGTTGTTCGGCTCTAGGCATTCCTCTGAAGTCTGCCTCTCGTCGGTGCGACGAGGGAATGGAGTTGGCTGCTGGAAGTCTATCTGAGCGGCTATGCCTGGACCGATTACCCCGGCGAGACTTAGGAGCCTCGCCTTGCCTCTCTCCGATGTTAGCATCGGTTGTGAGAGGGGGTAGTTGGGCCAGCACATCCTTGATCTGCTGGTTAGCTATTGCTAGCTGGCTCCTCAGCTGAGCATTCTCCATCTCCACCGCAGTGTAATAACATGGGTTCGGATTAGGTGCCGGTGTGCCGAACTTTCGGTGTCGTCTTGGCCTGCCGGCTGCTTGCCGGGCCGCTGCTAGACTTCAGGAATTTGTTCACCAGGAATGGCAGTATGATGAGCCTCCTGCCCATCATGCTGTTTTGTCTCATTACCGTGCCTGGATCGAGTAGTTACCATAGTTTGGTGTTTGCGACAACACTAATCGAACTTGCTCTCAATGAAAGCACCAAACTGTTGACGCGGTTCTTCGCCAACAGGCAATTAAGAAAAGAAGAGAAAGGGATTAGTGCTTAGGTTGAACCGAAATAGATAAATGATCTTAGAAAATGAAATGGTGACTCAAAATGCGTTTGTTCAAAGGTTAAAATCCTTCTACTCCACTAGTCAGTATTATTGCTATCTATTGGGTATTTGATTACAGGGTATTTCTTACAATTGAGAATCCAACCCCTCTTAACTCCCAAGGTCTCCATATTTATAGGAGAAGGCACTTGGAAGTTGGTAAGAAGGTCATCCCGTGACCTTCTTACCTATCATGTCAACTCTGTGACATTCATGATTAATTCCTAAATCTGACACATAGGTGTGGTCAAATCAATAGATAAGGGGATAATGGGCCGCACAGCCCAAACCAATCGTGGATGTATGAATACGCACGTTCTTGCTGCGTGTCCGAGAAGTCAGGGGTATATCAAACACGTGATGTCTGATATATGCACGTTTACCTTGCGTGGTTGACTTTATAAGAGGTCACAGCCCTCATCTCCAGCTCGTACCATGAGCTGGATGCTTACCTCGACCTGCGGCCCTCAGAGTCCAAACTCAGTCTTTAAGCAATCTTGGCGAACCCTTGGGTTACCTCGAGCTAAGGAGGTAAGACCTTACGATGGTAGCTCCGGTCTCAGGGAGGTCCACGCGGTAGTCATGATTAGGCCGTATCTCAGCTCATTAATCAGCCCGTGGGAAAATCAGGGCGTACAGCAAAAATACTACAATTAATTATCTAGAATTTATCAAAAAATATTCAAATTAATTAAATTTTTACAAAAATAAGTCAATTTAAATGAAATCAATCAACAATTAACAATAGTTAATTTAAATTTCATTTATCAACAATCAACTTGGTTTTAGGTTAATTTGAAAAAAATAATTTAATTTATATATGATTTATCAACAATTAACAAAAGTTCATTTAAATCCCATTTATTAAAAAATATTTTATTAATTGGCTGAAAAAAAATGATATTTTTCAAAATTTAACTAATTTTAAATTTTAAAATCAATATCTTAACTATTTTCCAAAAATATCTTGAGTTGTTACAACTATTAGCTAATATTTTAACCATTTAAAAAATATATATAAATAGTTATAACAATCCTAAAATATCTCAAAATAGTTAAGAAAATTCTAATATCCATAAAAATATCTAACTAACAATATTCAAATTTCAAATAATTTAAATATTAAGAACTATAGAATATAAGATATTTATATTTTCAAATAAAAATTTAATAAAAAAAATCAAGAATTTAAATGAAAATATCTTAAATATCTGATATCATAATTCTAATATTTTAATATATTAAAAGATTTAAAATTAAGTTGTTAGTCTATTTTTAAATTTGAATTTGAATCTTTGTAGAAAATATTTAATTATTTAAATCTCAACTAACAAAAATATCTTATTTTTAAAAAAAGAATTTTAAATACATAACAAATCTGATATTTTTGGCTTTGATTATAAATAATTAATATCCATAATTTTAATTTTCTTTAATTTAAAAAAATTAAAATTTTTTTTGGATGAATAGTACCCGTGGGTACTGTTCACCGTGGCTGGTGTCTAAAAGACAGGAATTTAAACATTCGTTTTATTAATTGTTATTAATTGATTAGACCCACTATAGTCATGCAAAGCAAATGGGCCTTCACAAGTGGAATCACCCACAAGAGAGGAATTTAAAATTTACATTTTCTAATAGGCCAAAATAAAACATATCATTTTATGAATATTTTATTTGGCAAAATACCATATATCTAACAAACATATGGGCCACCATATGCATATAGGCCTAATTGCAAAAATACCACATATAGTGCAAACAGACATATTATAATTTGATGGGCCTAATCATGTTACTATATGAGCAATTCTATGAATTTATGCAAAAATACCACAATTTCTTTCATTTGCAAAAATACCACAATTAATTATCTAGAATTTATAAAAAAAATTCAAATTAATTAAATTTTTACAAAAATAAGTCAATTTAAATGAAGTCTATCAACAATTAACAATAATTAATTTAAATTTCATTTATCAATAATCAACTTGGTTTTAGGTTAATTTGAAAAAAAATATTAATTTAATTTATATATGATTTATCAACAATTAACCAAAGTTAATTTAAATCCCATTTATTAAAAAAATATTTTATTAATTGGCTGAAAAAAATGATATTTTTCAAAATTTAACTAATTTTAAATTTTAAAATCAATATCTTAACTATTTTCCAAAAATATCTTGAGTTGTTACAACTATTAGCTAACATTTTAACCATTTAAAAAAATATATAAATAGTTATAACAACCCTAAAATATCTCAAAATAGTTAAACAAATTCAAATATCCATAAAAATATCTAACTAACAATATTCAAATTTCAAATAATTTAAATATTAAAAACTATAGAATATATGATATTTATATTTTTAAATAAAAATTTAATAAAAAAATCAAGAATTTAAATGAAAATATCTTAAATATCTGATATCGTAATTCTAATATTTTAATATATTAAAAGATTTAAAATTAAGTTGTTGGTCTATTTTTAAATTTGAATTTGAATCTTTGTAGAAAATATTTAATTATTTAAATCTCAACTAACAAAAATATCTTATTTTTAAAATACAATTTTAAATACATAACAAATCTGATATTTTTTGTTTTGATTATAAATAATAAATATCCACAATTTTAATTTTATTTAATTTAAAAAAATTAAATTTTTTTTGGATGAATAGTACCCGTGGGTACTGTTCATTGTGGCTGGGGCGCGTGGGCGCGGGTGCGCACGGGCATGCACGCACGCATGGGGAGCCAGGCCAAATTTTTTCCAAAATTTTTTTTGAGCAATTTTTCAAACCAAAACCATTTTTTAATTAATTTTTAACATGTTTTACACAAAATAAAACATATATAATAATTAATAGCATAGAAAACACAACAAAATAACCTAAAAATTGCTAAAATTCACATAAAATCAATATGCTTCATAAAAACATGAAAACCATCCAATTATTCAAACATATCAAATAATCCAATTTTAAACATGTTCATGCATGAAAATAAAGATTACCAAAGGCTGTGACGCCAGTTGTTGGATTAGCATATACAATATCTTTATTTATTTTCATGTTTATCTAATATTAAACAAATTAATACGAGATAGCCTAAAACATGTTTCTAAAATTGAATTCAAAGAGAAACAAAGAATAGAATACTTACAGTATGTGCAGTGGAATGAAAGAGTCATTCCTTCAGTTTCTCTAACTCTTGTATCCTCTCAGTCGCAGAGTATTATCAAGAAACTGAACCGGTCTTTTATTTTCTTCACAGCCTTCCAATGTATCCTTAGAATCACCTAGACTAGTGTGGGAAATTCTCAACACATGAGATAGATACAGTGAAGAAGAAGAAAAAATAATCAAAGAGGCTTAGAAAAGGACTTGTGTTTAGAGAGAATCTAAAACTATCAGAAAACCAGTGATTAAACTTCTCTGTCGTCTAAAAAATCTAAGCTGATGACTTCTCTCTAAGCACTCATTTTATAGACTCAATTAGGCCATTTAATTTTCTTAAAAAATCAATAAAATAATAGTCATTTTAAAGCCCTAGGTCGAAATTATCATGGCCTTTAGGCCCGTGAAATTTCACATTTGATTATAAGCCCATTTGACTTAAAAACAAGGCCTGTATTATTTTCTATTGATTTAATTAATTAAATAATTATTTAAATCCTTTATCAAATTAATTATCTATAATTTGAACATTTGATTTAAATTTATTTACTAATTTAGATACCAATTTATCTTAATTAATAAATCACCCATAATTTCTCTTTTCTTCTCAAAATTACACAACTGTGTGAAACTGTTACACCCAGATTTTGAGACTTGAGATTGTGACCTCCAAAGCTGGATTTGTCAGGTGTGAGCTCGCGATAGCTAAAGTGCATGTTCGTGGTCCAGATGGAAAAACCTCGAAGATGTGGTAACCTTGGAGTTATTTCTAAGCTCGAAAGACATAGCATCGGAGTATATCCATTGTTAGGTGTCTTCGAATCAAGTAGCCCGAGCTTGGTATGGGTATGAGCTTGGAATGTAATAGCCTCGGTGGTATTTACCCGCTCCGAGCTGGTCTTGGGGAAAGCTGCACAGCTCATAATTTACCTAAAGACATGGACTGGCATGATGCTAATTCCCGACCTCGAACGGCTTAGTGGGTCATCTGATGAGACGCAGTCCATGCATCCAAAAGATATTTATTGTTGTAACTTCCCTATATTAAAGGGATATTAACTAGTCTGTTATATGCCCCCTGGTCTTCAGGGGACGTTTCCTTGTATATAGGAGTTACAGAATTTAATGTCATTATTCCCATTAATGAAGAGGAGTATCTTCCCGAAATATGTGGGAACGAACTCTGAGAACCCTCTATAAATAGAGAGGTCATGAACTTTTGTAGAGGACAGATTTTTGATATCTTGAGAGAATTTCTGGAGAATTCATCCCTGAAGAATTTCCTGAAATATCCAAAGTCTTAATAACATTGACTCGTGGACTAGGCAAAGTTAACTGCTGAACCATGTAAAATTCTTGTTGTTATTTTGTATTATTTATTTGCGCCATAGTTCTTGTTGTTTAACTGCTCTATGTTTTAAGTTGACGAAAAACGACGTCAACAGTTTGGTGCTTTCATTGAGAGCCTTAAGCAATACAATCCCCGATTAGCTATGGCCGCGAACGATCAGAATATTCCTGAAGAAAACTATCTGCAGTGCCCTGGGAAGCAGCCGATGACGAATCCTGAAACTAAAGAGAGAAGTGAGTCCTCCGATTCTCGAGGACCTCCAGCACCTCTGGCTCCAAGGGATGGTGAGGACATGTACTATAATCCTGAGCGGTACGTCCCCATTGTGGAACTTGAAAACCGATTGTTAAGAAAACAGTTGGCTGAAGCCAAGAAGCGGAATGAAGAATTGGCTAGGTTAGCTGCGGATGCACAGGAGGCTCAGCCTCAACCTCCGCAGGAGAACCAAGACCCACCTCCATGGGACGTTCATGTTCCTCCCCGCAAGCCTCATGGGCGACCTCGGAAAAACGCTGCCACAAAAGGAACGGAGCAACCTCATCCACCAACAAAGCAACTTGCTCCCTCGAGACCCCGAAGAAACACTCGGGCTAGGGCTCCGGCTAACTCGACTGCGGAGTTACCAGCAGAAACTGGGAACAACTGAGCCCCCGCAGAGGCTCGAACTTAGGTTCCTGGTAACACGCAGAATGTTACCGAGTCAGCACGGGCAAACTCAGGACCATCCAGGCCACGAAATGGTTGGCAGCCACCGTCACCCATACGGTTCCTGCCGTCACCAATAAAATACCCCTCACCACCTCGGAGGAACGCACAACCAACTCGGGGTGATGAGGCAAGGCGGGCAGGATGGAAATAGGGGAATAGAGAGGCTACTAGAGAATGGAGAGGCGATCAGCCTGCGAGAAGCCAAATGTCTCGATCTCGCACTGCAGAGACGAGGCAACATGAAAGAAATCCGTCTCGGAACAATCATGCAACAAGCCTCGCCAGTGACAACTCAGGGGACGCCAGATCAGTCAGCATGTATGATCAAGGACGAAGAAATATTGGAAACCATAGGAACCGCTCCGACCTGCGAGAGCACCTGAATCAGAATCGGGGTAGTGGTAATCCATCAAACCCGGACCTGAGAGATCGCCTAAATGGGCGCAAAGATCCCCTGCGAAGGTGCGAGCCTGGAATTGTGATCAATGATAGCCAATTTAAGGCAAGACCCCCTGCGGACCTGGTTCAAGAAAGAATTGATCAGCTGGAAAGAGCATTTAGGCTCTTGCAGAATGAGCGAGGTCGGAGTCGGGATGATGATTCTGATGAGGAGCTCGAACCATTCGCTCCCCATATTTCCAACACTCCATTTCCTCAAGGGTTTCAGATTCCTCATGTCCCTCCTTTTGAAGGGAAATCCGACCCATGCAATCATTTGAGTACATTTAACACCATAATGAAAGAAAGTAATGTAGGTTACGAGTTCAGATGCATGTTATTTCCAGCATCGCTCACAGGACCAGCAAAAAACTGGTTCGAAAAATATAAGAGACATTCAATCACTTCATGGGATCAGCTATCAAAGGATTTCAAGAAGCAGTTTAGAGCCATGATCGGGAAAAGACTCGAAGCATCGACCCTGACCAACGTTCGGCAACAACCGGGTGAAACGTTGAAGAGCTACCTAACAAGATTTAATCTGGAAGTCGCCTGAGCTCGGGATGTAGACGACAGCGGTCATCTAATGGCAGTCTAAGCTGGGGTAATGCTGGGAAGTCCCCTCTGGGATGATATGCAGAGAAAGCCTGTGAGGTCCTTAACCGAGTTTAATAGGCGAGCTTAGAGGTTTGTCAATGTAGAAGAGGCGAGGTCAACGCTGAACATGACCTCTCGGCCCATAACTACAACGACAAATGTAAACTCTGCCTCGACCTCGGCGAACCCATCAGCCTCAAAACCCCCTGCAGAAAACCCTTCCAAAAGGAAGAAGAATGAAGGAAGTAATCCCGAGGCGGAATGGGGAAAGAAGAAGAAAGGGGAAAGGTATTTCTCCGTGTACAAAGTATACACCGAGCTCAACGAGTCTATGGAGAATATATACCTGGCTAATGAAAACCAGGTCCCTTTCAGGCGTCCAGACCCCATGAGAAACCAGAAGTCCAAGAGGGACTCCAGCAAATACTGTCGATTTCATAGAGATATTGGGCATACTACTGATGAATGTAGGAAGTTGAAGGACAAGATTGAAGGACTGATCTCGAGAGGATACTTCAGACAGTATGTCAGGAACCAGAATAATAATCAGGCTTCTACTAGCCAGAGGGCAGCTGCGCCACAACCTGCTCAAAACAATAATTCTCAAGCTAGAGAAGAGGATAGGTCCCCTCCGATTGATGGAGAAGATGTGATAACCATCTTGGGCGGGCCTCATCTTGCAGGGACGGGCAAGAATGCCCAAAAGTGATATTTGAACGAGCTAAAAACTGGGGACGGGTCCCCCTATGAACCCGAACCTAGAGCTCCAAAGTGCCAAAAGATTGAATCTCAGTCGATAACCTTTACTGAGGACGATGCGTCCCATGTTCAGTTTCCCCACAATGACCCACTGGTCATGACTCTCCAGCTCGCAAATAAGAGAGTTCACTGAATCCTCATTGATAATGGGAGCTCAGTGAACATTCTCTATAAGGCCACCTTAGAAAAGATGGGACTCGCGCTTCGAGACCTAAAAGCTTGTGCAACGACCTTGTACGATTTTTCAAGAGAAGGGATTGCCTGTATGGGGTCCATTGAACTCCCTGTAACCTTGGGAGACTACCCAGTCTTAGCAACCAAGATGATGGAGTTTGTAGTAGTGGACCTACCATCGGCCTACAACGTGCTGCTCGGGAGACCCGCCCTAGTAGGGCTGGGGGCAGTCTCGTCTGTAAGGCATTTGGCCATCAAGTTTCGGAATTTTAGTGGCATCGGGACATTGAAGGGAGACCAGTTGGCCGGGAGGGAATGCTATAGCATTTCCATAAGAGGAAAAAATCAGGCGAGCGCACAAGCGCTCGTCATTATTCAAAATAAAGATGGGACAATCTTGGAGATAGATGAAGAAATCGACCCGAGAGTGGAGGAAAGAGCTGATCTCGAACCATTAGAAGAGCTCGAAGAAATCAGGCTTGAAGAATCAAACCTCCCGAAAACGGTAAAGGTCGGGAAAAACCTCCATGAAGAAACTAAATAGCAATTAATCTGCTTTTTGAAGAAAAACCAGGATGTCTTCGCGTGCTCCATTCAGACATGGTAGGAATAAGTCCAAATATAGTGAGCCACGCACTAAATATCGATAAAAGCTTCCCGCCAAAGAACAAAAGCGAAGACAACTAGATGACGATAGGAAAAAGGCCCTAAAAGAGGAAGTTGACAGGTTAAAGGCAAATCGATTCATTTGGGATGCTTTTTACCCCGATTGGGTAGCCAATCCGGTACTGGTCCTGAAGCCTAATGGGACGTGGCGAACCTGCATTGACTACTCAGACCTCAACAAGGCATGTCCTAAGGACTGCTTTCCTTTACCATGGATTGACCAGCTCGTGGATGCCACGGCAAGGCATGGATTAATGTCATTTATGGATGCCTGTTCTGGATATAACCAGATTGACATGCATGCCCCTGACCTGGAACATACGAGCTTCATAACAGATAAAGGGTTATATTGTTATAACGTCATGCCATTCAGGCTAAAAAATGCTGGAGCCACTTACCAGCGGCTCGTGAACATGATGTTCTCCAAGCAAATAGGGAACAACATGGAAGTTTATGCTGATGATATGTTAGTCAAATCTCAACTTAACAATAACCATGTTGATGACCTCGAAGAATGCTTTGCCGTGCTCCAGAAGTATAACATGAAACTTAACCCTCAGAAGTGCTCTTTCGGAGTATCTTCGGGCAAATTCCTGGGCTTCATTGTAAATCTCGAGGAATAGAGGCTAATCCGGATAAGATCCAAGCCCTGATCGATATGCCTTCACCTCGAAAACACAAAGATGTCTACAGTTTGACAAGCAGGATGGCGACACTAAGTAGGTTTATATCAAAATCTATAGACCGTTGTCTTCCATTTTTCAACCTGTTGAGGGGAGGCAAGAAATTTGAATGGACAGAGGAATGCGAGTCGGCTTTTCAGGAACTCAAGAAACACCTCGCAGAACCCCCTATCTTGTCAAAACCTATTACAGGAGAAGTTCTGTACTTATATCTTGTTACGACCGAGCACACCATAAGTGCAGTACTCGTACGAGAGGAAGAAAAGGTGTAAAGGCCCGTGTATTACGTCAGTAAAATGTTACTGGGGGCAGAATAAAGATATCCCTTGATGGAGAAGCTAGCTCTCAGCTTAATTCACTCATCTCGAAAACTTCGACCTTACTTTCAGGCGCACCCTATCCATGTACTAACTGATCAACCGTTAAGACAAGTCTTATTCAAGCCAGAAGCTTCAGGTCGGCTTATTAAATTGGCTGTTGAACTCGGGAAATTCGAGATCACCTATCATCCAAGGAAGACCATTAGGGCGCAAGCCTTAGTAGACTTCATAGTGGAGTGTACTGGCATGACCAACGATGAAGTTATAACCCCGGCCCACGAGCTGTGGAAACTTTATGTTGATGGGTCATCTAATGAAAATGGATCAGGGGCAAGAGTAATTTTGATCACTCCTGCAGGAAGCAGATTTTACTCTGCCTTGAGATTTGACTTCAATGCGTCAAATAACGAGGCTGAGTACGAGGCTTTACTGGCGGGACTTCTTATAGCCAAGGAGCTCAAAGCTAAAGCAATACATTGCTACAGCGACTCCCAGCTAGTGGTTAATCAGATCTTGGGAGAGTACCAGGCTCGTGCTACGAGAACGGCAGTGTACTTAGAAAAGGCAAAATCAGCATTAGATCATTTCGAGTTCTATGCAATAGAGCAGGTCCCTCGAGAACAGAACTCGAATGCGGACGCCTTAGCCAAGCTCGCTACCTTTACTGAGAATGACGAGCTGAATGTCGTGCCAATTGAACATCTCTCGACACGTAGTATTGACGGGCCAAAGCAGGAGGACATGTGTATGATCAATTCCGAGACTACCTGGATGACTTCGATAATTGAATATTTCGAGACCGGCATCCTCCCAGAAGAACGGACCAAGGCTCGAAAGTTGATATAACAAATCCCTCGTTATACCATTATAGATGGAAGGCTGTATAGAAGAGGATATTCCATGCCACTACTCTGGTGTGTGACTCCTCCCGAAGCTAAAAAAATCTTAGAAGAAGCTCACGAAGGGTTCTGTGGAGACCATACTGGGGGGCATAGCTTGTCCAAGAAAATCATACGCCAAGGATACATCTGGCCTACCATCAAATCAGACTCGTTCAACTACATAAAAAGGTGTGATAAGTGCCAACGATTCGCCACAATTCCTCGAGCTCCACCATCCGAACTAACTATGATGACCTCCCCATGGCCATTTGCGGTATGGGGAATCGACCTCATAGGCTCCCTTCCGACAGGCAAGGGAGGAGTAAAGTATGCGGTAGTCGCCGTAGATTACTTCACAAAGTGGACAGAAGCTGAACCTTTGGCGACAATAACCTCCAAAAAAGTCCTTGACTTTGTGGTGAAAAACATCATATGTCGATATGGGATGCCGAGGAAGATTGTGTCTGATAACGGAACCCAGTTCGATAACGATCGGTTTACCAACTTTTATGAAAAAAATGGAATAATAAAGAGTTTCTCGTCAGTGGCCCATCCACAGGAGAATGGCCAGGTCGAGGCTATAAACAAGACTCTAAAAAGTTCGCTGAAGAAAAAGTTGGAAGAAGCTAAAGGAAGATGGCCCGAAGAATTGCCCCAAGTCCTATGGGGATATAGGACCATGACCCGTACATCGACAGGACATACCCCGTTCTCTCTGGCATACGGTTGCGAGGCTATGCTGCCAATCGAGGTTGAAATCCCCACAATTCGAGCCCTTGCTTATGATCAAGCCTCGAACCACTCTCAACTCGAAGAAACTCTTGACCTGATCGAAGAAAGAAGGAACGAAGCCTAGTTAAAAAATGATGCATACCAACAGCGAGCTACCCGGTACTTCAACAAAAGAGTTCGGGATCGAAAATTCGGCATGGGAGATTTGGTGCTAAAGCGTGTATTCTTGGCGACACGGGATTCAGCAGCTGGGGTGCTCGGGCCAAATTGGGAAGGACCCTACCAGATAGAGTCAGTCATCCGACCTGGCAATTACAAGTTGGCGAGATTGGATGGAAGTCTAGTACCAAGAGCATGGAATGGAGAACACCTACGACCTTACTATCAATAGTATAAGAAGGATGTTGCCGATAACCATGCTTGTTTATCTGTACTGTTTTTCTATTTTTGGATTTCTTCAAATAAAGGTTGATTTCGTTTAATATGCTGTATTTTTTGCAATCTCTCTCAATTTAATAACCTATGGTCACACTCATAGCATATTAAGGGGGCATTAGTGGTACATATACCATCAGCTTGAAAAAATAAAATAGCATATACGAAACGCATACAAGTCTTTGGCCATAACCAAAGGCGCGAACTAAGATAGTTTGAATATAACCAAACTATAAAAAAAACATACAAGTGTTTGGACGTAACCAAATACGCGAGCTAAGACAATCTGGATATAACCAAACTGTCAAAAGTACACATGTATTTGGAAATAACCAAATGCGCGAAATAAGATAAGTTTGGATATAACCAAACTGGAAAAAAGATAAAAATGTTTGGATGTAACCAAATATGCAAACTAGATTAAAATGTAAGTGTATGGATTACAAACCTAACACGACCTTAATAGGTTTGGAACAAACCAGCTAAAACTAATCGACAGTAAGTTGGAGCATAACCCACTTCGTATAAGCCGAGATCGAGGCTAGAGTATCTTACAAAACAATAGTTTCGACCTCATAACCTCAGAGAGCTAACCGAGGACGAGAAAAAGTAACTAAAAAGTAAGATATAACTAAACCATTTTCATTACACACCATACAAGTACTTTCGGGTGCATGTTAAAAGTAATATCCGACCTTGACAAATAACGAGATCGAAAGTGGATAATTCGAGCAAATTGTGCATGAATGCATTGAACCTCGAGCTTAAATCCAAACTATGTTTGTGTGATTAAACAGGCATGTATGACACTTTAATATAAAATGTGCAAATATTTCAAACCGAGAAATGTAAAGCATATATATTAAAATGAAGTCAAAAGAAAGAAAAATTGTATCAGCCCCATGGGCATAAATTAAAGGAAAACAATTACAAAAGATAAAGGGACACAACCCTGAGGTATCATCTAAAGAGAAGGAGCAATCTCCTTGGCCTTCTCAGCATCAGCGTCCAGCCCACCTCCTTTTGCGTCATCCCGAGCAGCCTCCTCCTCATTAAGCCAAGCCTGCCATTTGGCCACGAGTTTCACTTCAAGATGGCCTAAGAAGCTGGTATCGAGGTCGGCATTGTTGGCCCAGATTCTGTACATGGCTAGGTCGACCGCCCGATCCTTTTTCTCCTTAAACTCTTCAAGAAGACGATCCTTCTCACTCTCAATGATCTCAAAAGTGATGGCCTTATCTTCTTCAAGCTTGGCATTGACCTCCTTTACCCGAGCAATCTCCTTCTCAAGCTCTGCGAGCTTGGCATTCTGCTTTTCAAGCTCGGATATCTTGACCTTAAGCTCCTGGGCTCCTGCCTTTACCTTTGCCTTTGTTGCCTTGAGCTCATCACTCAGTTTGAGCTGAAGATCCTTCGCCTCCTGAGCATAGGACTTGCTCGAGTGGATCTCATTGTTCAGTTTATAGTTGAGCTGAGCAGAGACAGCAAGAGCCTGGCATACAAAGAAATCAACATTAGCATATGGACCGTCTCTAAATACAGCTAGTAGCGAGAAAAGAAAAGTTACCGCGGTAGTAAGCTCGACACTCTTCTCGTAAAGTGTGTTGAAGTCTCGGGCGTTGTTCAAAAACAGCCAATGAGGAGCGTCAAAACTTCTAAAGCTTTGACCCACTTGAGATAGAATATCCAAGCCCAGCATAGCACCATGGGGTCCAGCAGCATTGTCAACTACATACTCATCAACGTGAGTAGAAACTGACAACTTGCATGTTAGGGAAGCCGAGGGTTTTTTCGGAGGTGGGCCGAGTGTTGAGTGAACCATGATGGGATGTTGGGGCTCGACCATAGTGGATGCCCCGACTTGAGGATTCGGCTCCACAACCGAGCTCGTGGTAGGCAGGGCTGGTGGAGGAGGTGTATTTTCAGTCCTCTTAAGGACCTTGGCGGGCCAGTCAGTTTTTTGCGACCCCTTGGGACGCTTGCTTCTCTTGGCTCCGCCACTGATCAAGATGTTGTCAAGGTCGGAGTCCATCTCGCATGCACAGTTGCACAACATTATGAGTTATCGAAATATAAAGTAACTCAGCATAATGCAAGCATACATGGGATAAAAAGACAAGTGGAGAGAAACCTAACTGGAACTCTCCCCCGAGCTTGTGCTCGGCGACCACGAAATTCCCCCATCTTCTGAAGAGGCGGGGGGAGTACCTTCCCTATAGGTGGACGTCAACCTCAAAAGGTCCCTATAGTCGTTGGTTCCATATTGGATGACTATTCCGTTCCATACCTCGTTCAGGCTATACATGGTGTCATATTTCCCGAGCCAGATATCGAACCTATGAACCCGTTCATCTACCCAAGACCATACATAAAAATGGTTCCTATCGTCCTCGCACAATACTAACCTATTAGGTTTATGCTTTAATAGGGAGGGGGACCACATATTCGAGATAAGGATGACTGTACCTTGCTCATCCGAGCCCAAGCTTGAGGCCTCGTCATTGGCCTCGTTCCCCGATTGTGGAATCCTATGATGAACTGGAGGTGGAGGCCTCGCATCTCTCCTTGGGGGGAGGTTGCCGGTTGGCAGAGGCACGCGCTCCCACCGGTTGTATTTTTTATTGGACCAGTCTGATGTAGACTGATCCTCTCCTAAGAGCCCACAAGCCCGGAGCTTGTCTTCATGAAGGAGGTAGGAGAGAGACCTCCTGCAATAGGGAAGTTGGAGCAGAGTCTCTCGGCGCTCCCTCATCTCATCGGTGGGATTAGGGCGATGATAGTTGGCTGGAAAATTAAGCACATTTTACCTAAGCACGAGCCTAAAGCAAAGTTCGAGCACAAAAAGAAGGAGGTTGATATACTTACGAATTCGTCTAAATGAATAGAATCGAGACGGGGCTAGGCCATCTGTCCAGAAGAAGGCCTTCTTGAAGTCAGGAGGATGATTGGGAAGGTCTTCAAACATCTTCTTCTCCTTAGGATAGCTCAAAAGATAGTAGAAGCTGTCCCCTCCCCGAGCTCGGGAGGGATTGCTTTTCAAGCAGAAGAGATATAAAATCTCTTCTGGTGAAGGTCCTGCCTACTTCAACTCATGATACAACGACCTCAGGGCAGACAGTACCTTGTAAGAATTGGTGTTGAGCTGGAAGGGGGCCAACCCAACAAAATCTGTGAAGTCCTTGAAAAAAGACTTCAAGGGTAGTACTGCCCCTGCCTTCATATGCTCCTGGCTCCAAGCTGCATATCTCAGCTTGCTGTCAGGATTTCCATCTCCTGTTGCGCGGCGGCTTCGCTCGTGGGAGGCCGGGGCTTGACACCTTAGCGAGCCTGATAGTCCCATACCGTGGAGGGCCAGGATATCAGTTATCTGGCCTAGTGATGTAACCGAGCTCCAATAATGCTCAGCCTCGAAAAATTCCCTCCTCGGCTGTGAGGTAGAGGGTTCCCCCATCAGTGAAAACTGAAGATCACCTGGCTTGAAGGCAATCGTCACTTTAAGCAAAGGGTCGAGTGGAATCGGTCTAGGCTCGGTATCTAGATCTGGATGAAGAGCGACCCTTAGTCTTTTCCTTTTCCTTTCTTCGACCTCGTCTATCTGACTTCGAAAGTGATCTCGAGTGTCCTCTTGCTCACGCCTCAGTTCGTGCTCCCGAATTAAACGTTGATTCCGGGTGAAAGGAGATTCCGGGCTTGGATTTATTGGTGAGTAGGGAATTGCGAGCTTTGACACCCTCCACTTTCCCGAATTTTGCGGCATCTAACAAGAAAGTAAAAGGGTGAGGGCCAAACAAGCAAGAAGTATAGAGATAAATAGTACCTAAGCTCGAATGATCGAGGCTACAAGGCAAGCTTGATCCAAAGAATGAGACCAGTCCCAGAGCGTGTGTTCCACCGAAGGGAAGGAAAATGGACATGTCATGGGAAATCCCAAAATATTAGGGAAGAAAGGTGGCGGTTATTAAAAAGGTGATATTTTTGGGAATCGTGCATTCCTTGAAGACAAACCCTAACTTTGTATCCGATATCTTGGTGTGCAAGATACGGTTTCTAAAATTTGAAAACCCAAAAAAGGAACCATTTTTGGACCCTTTTTCGCAGAAGCTGGGTTTGAATCTAATGTCCATCAGTCGGAGCATCCTAATCCTAGTGCGTTAAACTAGTGAATTGATAAATGGGACGAGAATAAATCCTAATGCCTACGGTGTAACAGAAGCATAAACATGCATATAATATATATATATATATAACACAAAGAAACCATAGACCGAAAACTTACACAATGTAATCGGTGGAAACAAAGAAATGGATGTTTGAACGAGTGGTTGCAGGTACGATCTCACTGAATCAAAAAGTCCAACCGTGCTTTGTCTTCTTGGCTTGGAGAACATGCAAGAACCAGGCAAAGAAGTGTCTGGTTTTTTCTCTCTGAGAAGTTGAATGTTAAGAAAAAATGGAGAAGACAAAAGGGGATATATTTATAGACCCTCAGAGATTGTAAAAGTTGAATTAATTTGAGCCATTGGCCAGATTCCGTATCAGATCCGATGGCCAAGGACAAATGATATGATGGTACCATAAAGTTGGCAGGCGAACGATCATGGGCAGAGTCTCAAGGCACTAAAGTACCTTGAGTAAGCAACACCCAGCTGACGCGTGTCCACACTCGAGTGTGTGATGGAACGGTTCCCGAAGGAAGTAGTTCAAAAGTTTCCTTCTCATAGGATTCAAACTAATACTTTTGAGGGGGAAAAATGTTACACCCAGATTTCGAGACTTGAGATTGTGACCTCCAAAGCTGGATTTGTCAGGTGTGAGCTCGCGATAGCTAAAGTGCATGTTCGTGGTCTAGATGCCAAAACCTCGAAGATGTGGTAACCTCGAAGATAATGTAACCTCGGAGTTCATTCTAAGCTCGAAAGACATAGCATCGGAGTATATTCATTGTCAGGTGTCTTCGGATCAAGTAGCCCGAGCTTGGTATGGGTATGAGCTTGGAATGTAAAAGCCTCGGTGGTATTTACCCGCTCCGAGCTGGTCTTGGGGAAAGCTGCACAACTCATAATTTACCTAAAGACATGGACTGGCATGATGCTGATTGCCGACCTCGAATGGCTTAGTGGGTCATCTGATGAGACGCAGTCCATGCATCCAAAAGATATTTATTGTTGTAACTTCCCTACATTAAAGGGATATTAACTAGTCTGTTATATGCCCCCTGGTCTTCAGGGGACGTTTCCTTGTATATAGGAGTTACAAAATTTAATGTCATTATTCCCATTAATGAAGAGGAGTATCTTCCCGAAATATGTGGGAACGAACTCTGAGAACCCTCTATAAAAAGAGAGGTCATGAACTTTTGTAGACGACAGATTTTTGATATCTTGAGAGAATTTATGGAGAATTCATCCCTGAAGAATTTCCTGAAATATCCAAAGTCTTAATAACATTGACTCGTGGACTAGGATGAGTTAATTGCTGAACCACGTAAAATTCTTGTTGTTATTCTGTATTATTTATCTGCGCCATAGTTCTTGTTGTTTAACTGCTCTACGTTTTAAGTTGACGAAAAACGACATCAACAGATACTATCCAAAATTGACCTGGTCAACTTTGATAATTCTAATTGATAATTAAATCAATTAATTGAGACTATCTAGATGATTTTATCCAAGGTACAATGGGGACCATGGGCCTATGAAATAATAAGTTATCATAAATCTAACAAATAAATTTACTAACTTATTAATTCCTCGTGACTCCACTATAGACTCGGAATTGCACTCTTGAATTCATAGAACGCTCTATAACAAATATAGATATGCTATTAATTATCCATTGTTACAACCATAATTGTCACTCAATCCTCTATAGACGATCTACAATGAGATAGGACTAAATTACCGTTTTACCCCTCATTGTATTTTATCCTTAAAACACTTAGTTCCTTGTAAATGATATTTCAGTAAACTAATTTAATTACTGAAATGAGATCTCTATCATTTAACACCTTGAACCAAACTAAAAGGAAACCATCATTTCACTTTTTCATCAGAAGCTATAGATGTTCATATCTATGATTAACACTCCCACTCAATTATACTACTGAGTTCCCAAGATGTAAGTATGGGCTAGTCCGTAGGGTAAGCTGGTAACGAACAAGTCAAAGAACTCAAATAATACAATCAGTTAGAATACTAACCACTCAAAATTGAGATTGAATTGACCTATGGTAAACTATATGATATGACTAGAATAGATAATAACGGTATGTTTACTTATCTTATCAACTGTCAATATCGGTCCAGTCCGATGTAACAAATACATCTAATCTTATCTACTTTGCTAATGTTCTGGAAAGAACATAACACTGTAATGTGTAAGTAGATCATATTGTAGATTGGTAAGTCAGTGTAAATCTTGTGCACTGACTAATCTTAGGACTAACTTATTTTGAACATATAATCATATTTATATTCCACTGTGATTACGTCACTATAAATAAGATTAGCTATATGCTTGGGATTTAATAGAAGTTTATATTAAAAAAATAATCATGAAAATAAACACATGTGAGCAAAGTGATTGACCAAGTCAAAAAATGATTTCTATTCTTTTATTGATAATAAAATGAGATTACAAAGAATTTAGATTTTAATTAGGGCATAAAACCCCAACAAAAACGTACATAAGGAATATTCATAACTTTATTAAAAACTCCAAAGTAAATACTGAAATACATAAATGAGTAGTATGGGATCCCATTGTTTTAAAATAAAACATAACTTTAAATTAAATGAAGTTGTTTACAAAACTAAATGCCGAAAATACATAAAAACATAATTTAAAGAGACTAAATAAAAATAATGTCATCCTCGAATCGTCATGCAGTCCATCAAATCCCTTCATCCTTAATATACAAGCCAAGCTACCAAGAATCCTTCCGCCACCATATCTATTTTCATGCATCACAGAAAAAAATAAAAGAGTGAGCCTAATGCCCAGCAAGGAAAATCTACTAACACACATAAGCATAAAACTATACTATAAACATATTCTATAAAATATATGACTATAAATAAAAACAAGTATTACAATGGCCATCATACTTCTTGGGGCTTGCTAGCTAGGCAATCATATGCCCATAAATTTACGGGGCTAGTTATCTAAACAAGTCATATAAATTTATGGGGCTAGTTATCTAAACAAATCATATGCCTAAGGAATATAATATTGGGACTTGTTATCTAAACAAGTTATATGTTTGTTATCTAAACAACTTATATGCTTGTTGGCTAAACAATTATATGCTTGTTATCCAAACAAATCATATACTCAAGAACTAAAAACATATCATACATAAACATATCCAAACATAACAACACATAAAATGTAACGTCCTGGATAGCCAAGACCGCTACACTGTGTATTTATAAAGGTGTGAGACTTGCTAATCAAGTCGTTTAATCAAAACGTGTCATTAGCTAAAGTGTTCTAGGGCTAAAAGACATTTTTGCCTCAAAAGATACATTTTATATGTTATGAACAGTTTACAGAAGGGATCCCCAAAATCAACAATGTTTAAAAGTTGGTTTACAAAATTCAACAGTTAAGAGTAAACATTAGCCATGCTAAGGAAAAATACAAAGTTCTGGTCCTCTCGTCCCTGTAATCTCCTTAACCGTGGCGGTTGAGTGGCCTGACATGTACATTCACCCTGCAGAGCTCTCCAATCAAGGTTGATCGATCTTGCCCTTGCCCTTGCCTTTACCTGCACCACGCAGCACCCATGAGCCAAGGCCCAGGAAGAAAACAACATACACAGCATAAACCATATTATCAAACAGACATTCCAATAAGCACGTTCAGATATTCAATCCACAGCATATAAGCACACTTCAAGGTACAAGTAACCTCATCTATACTCAGATTATTCAACAATCTCCTTAATCACACTCATAGCCAAATATAATAATCAATTAACACAAATACTAGGGTCGACACCTTAGGTCGCACCATCTGTTTAACCCACTGACTTCGACTCGCTTAAATCGAGCTCAGTGTATAATAAGATGTCCTCGGATACTAGTGTCCGAGCCGTGCCAATTGCACAAGTTAACCGTGGCATGCTTAGGCTGTTGGCTTACAATTTACATGGCATAATACCATTCTTTCAATCATACATATTAGAGAGCCCTTAGTCCCGTTCAAATATTCAACCGGGTGTAGTTTTCTTTCCTTTAGCTTCTAGATGAATTAGCTACGGGCGATTACTCCTTGAGCGCGATCCGATCCCTGAGCCCTAGCTTAGCACCTAGTCACAACCATGATGAGAGATACCATTAACAATCTTAAATGAGTTTCCAAACCAAGTTCTAGTCCCTGGAACATTAAACTTCACCAAATATGGTAAAAGATTCAATCTCGAGCACCCTAGGTTAAATTCCCAAGCCTAAAATCTCAAAATCCCAAAATCCCTTAAGCACCCCGGCATAGGCCACCCATGCCGCGACATGGCCCCCAAACAGAACCATCTAAGGCACAAAAACAGGTAAGGGCCGCGGCATTGCTTGGACCATGCTGCGGCCCGCCCTTCTTCCTCAGCATGCAACAGCCTGGAAGGGCTGTGGCTCACCAAGAACCAAGCCGCGGCCCGACCCTTTGAACCCAGAAAAATCCACCATTTTCAATCTCTAAACCTCACCTTAAGCCATCCCAAAGCCCCTAACTCAAAACCAATTAATAACAACATCATTAGAATGATTTAAACAACACAATCCAACCAAAAATCCAGCCTAACACTCACCAAAATCCCAATTCCAATATTTGAGATTTCAAACCCACAAAACTCAAAACCAGCCATGAAAACTCTCAAATTCAACCATCAAACTTTAAATTAAACCTTACCTCAGCTATAGAATCATTTCTCCAAGGATCCCCTGGCCTATCTTCAGAGTTTTAAGCCTCAATTCCACCTTGAATGTCCAAACCACAGCTATTAAAATCTCAACCATTTTTCCTTAAATTTCTAAATTCATAAACAAAAATTAATGCTTACCTTGGCTCTAATTCAACCCTTGATTAGTTCCTTGAGCTAATCCCCTGGTTCAACCCTTCAATTCCCCCAAGTTTCAGTCAATTTCCCCCTTGAAAATCAGGGTTTTGCCTTCGCTAAGAGAGAGAAGAGAGAGAAGGAGAGAAAAGTCGGTTTAAACTTCTGTCTACTGTTTTCTAACATATTCCTTAAGTTATTAGACTAATCCCAAAGCTCGGGATACCAGAAACATCCCCAAAGGCAAAATGGTAAAATCCCCCAATAATCCCGCCTAGACATCCTAACCTTAAATATATCTCAAATTATTTATTTTCATCACCCGATAGTCTAAATCACTACCCGATACCTAAAATACTCCTTGACTTGTCCAAAGTCAATTATAATGCCCCGTTGTGACTTTTCCCGCTATCTAGCCCTAGGATCGCCTCGAGTCGCCAGCTGCAGAACTATCCACATAATAATGTGGTTCTCGCATATATCTCATACATATATATCACATCATCACATAATATCATCAATTATCACAAGCCCACTATTAATCATATAATTACGCATTTAAATCAATAACATTCATTCTAATCCCAATTATGCCCTCCCGGCACACTAATCAAGGCCCTTAAGCCTTATTAGCAAATTTGGGTCGTTACATAAAATCTATCCTATTTTCCTTACCAACACCAGAATATTTGAGAACAAGGACGGGATTTGGAACATTCCTAAAACCAACAATAAGAATGGTGAGTATTTCTAAAGAAAAGAGATGATAAAGAAGAGAACTAAACCACCAAGAAGAAGCTTACCGAAAAGAAATCTTAAGTTCAAAGAACTTAAATAACTAACCGAAAATCGAAAACAACGAGTTAGGATATGAGTAAAAAAAACTAAAGAACCATGAACTTAAGAATAAGAATACCTTTGGATGTACTAGAATCAATCTACACCTAGATATTGAAAACACACTCTATATCTCACTTCCCAAGTGTTTATAAAGCTTTTATCCCAAACCCAAGTGTATCACTCTATAGTAACCCTAGCAACTTGAACGCTCTGAACATAGCTTGAAGAATGAGAGAAATGGATGGGTACTAGGTCCTATTTATAGAGTTCAAGGTGTGAAAATATCTCATTTTATCTTGAATAAAATAATGAATATTAATTGAAAAATGTTTGAATATTCGTTCAACAGGTGCTTAAGACTGGGTCAAAATATGTTCAGAGGCAAGTCAAGAGGTTAAGGGATGAATCAAGCTCGATTTCTACAACGTTTGAAAATGTGGTCCTAGGGCCGATATATCGCCTAGCCCTATGTCCCGAGTGCTCGTGGTTTCGTTTGTGCGAAGTTGACGTGTTTTTCATATCTCCTATGTGGAGATATATCACCCCTATAGTTGCGATATATCGACATACATTGAAATATTAGACACGTAATTGCACTTTATCAGCTTAATTTGAATTGGATAAACAGCTTTGACTGAGTCATAATATGATTTTAAAGCTGCTGGAAGGTTCTAGAGCTTCTATATCTTTCTTTTATTAAAACTGTTCATAAAAAATACTTAATTCCTTAATATTCATGGTTATGACAAGTGTCATGATCTTATTAGTTCTATCTAAACCTTATTGTATAATAAATGACATCTTTATAATCAGCTATAATAATCAAAACTTATGTTATAATTAATATACTTAAATAATAGATTAAACTTATAAAATCTATAAGTGTTGCTACGAGTGTTCATCTAAGTCCTGGCTTGAACCAAAAACCACAGTAACTATCATACTATAACTACTACTAGCTACTACTACTACTACTACTACTACTACAATAGACTTTGGAACCCCATCGAGACATACGATCTCCCTCACATACATCTCTACATACTGATCCTGTAACGCCCTGCTTCCTTAGAGCCGTTACTAAGTGAGTCTAAAAATGTGCTTTCATCTCGCTAATCGAGGTTTTAGATCAAACAGTGTAATTAAGCTATAAACAGAGGAAAAAAAAACCTTAGAAATAGTAGTTTCCATAGAAAATCATAAAAGGTTTATACTTGGGATCCCAAAATACAGTTTAGAAATGTTTACAACATATTAATTAAACCAAGTCGACTAGACGACAAAATCAGATTTTATTTACAAGCATCTCCCAAAATCCTCTGGCCATGGCAGCCAGGGTGGCCAAACATGTACACGCCACCCCACGCCTGCTATACTCATGGTTGGTTGATCTTCTCTTTACCCTTACCTGCACCATAAATCATCTGTGAGCCGAAGCCCAACAAGAAAACTCACAAACAAATAACATATGCAACACATATATCAAGCATATAAATAGGCCACCAATTGGCTAAACACATACGGCCTAGCCGTCCCAGGCATTTACCAAGCCCTGGATTCGCAGACCACGCCGTGAGGATATCCCAGGTATCCTTCTAGGGACTCGCTCAGGCAACTCGCACCCCACGTGCTCAACGCTGCTCTCGGTCCCTTGCCGTTCTCGTCCTTGCACTCAACGTGCCTGACGCCGTTCCCAGCCCCTCGCCGTCCTCGGTCTACACCGTTCCCGGCTCTTGCCGATCACTCACATAATATCATACATGATATAACAACAAGTACATAATTCTAGCATAAACAGATAAAGAGCTACGCTTAGCAGTTCTAACATATTGGGCTCAGCCCTGCATATCAATCCATTCAAACACATTGGGCTCAGCCCTGCACATAAGCTCTATGGGAACAGGGGTTTTCTTACCTGAGTCCCGAGCTCTCCGAGCACCGATGTCCCGAGCACAGTTCTCTAACTAGAGCCTCGCCGAAATCCATAGTCACAACACATCACCAATATCCAGTCATCAAGTTCTAATCCAATGAATAACTTCGAGCCACAACCCTAACCTGTGGAACCTTGAATTCTATCAATCCAGGTGATAAAATCCATCCCGAGCCTTAACCATTGAATTCCCAAGCCTAAACACCCTTAAAAATGCAAACTGGCACCAAGGGTCGCGGCTAGCCTCAAAACAGAGGCTAGCACCACACTGACCCCCACATGGGCCGCGGCGCGCCCACAAAGCGACGCGGCGCGCATGAACCTTCTCGGCCTCCCAAGGCCGCGAGCGTACACGGGCTGCGGCGCACCCCTCCTAGGGCCGCGGCGCTCCCCACCGAACCCAGATTTTCCACCATTTTTCCACACCTTTCCTCAAACCAATTCACCCAAAACTCACCTATATAACCCAAATATTTAACACATATACTCCAGCTCAATAAAAACACCAAAACCCCATCAAAATCTACTTCAAAACCCAACTAAAGTACTCAAGAACATATCAAACTTAACTAGCATGCATATTCTAGCAAACCAGCAACAATTCTCAACATAATCCCAATAATTAAAGCTTACCTTGCTGAATTCAGTCCCTGTAGTTGATCCTCAATCCTCAAGCTTTAAGCTCCTAAGTTTCCTCAGCCCAATCCCTTTCTTAAGCTAGCTTGCACCAAAAATTCCCTTTGATATGCCTTAGAGAATGAAGGAGAGAAAGATGTAAATGGTGAGATGCTATCCTTAGTTCAGAAGGAGAAGTATAGAGGTCGGTTTCCCAAAGCTTCTAAGTAAATCCCCCTTTTTGTTTTATTCAGCTTAAGTCTATATGGTTACCTCAAGGCTCGGGGTACCAAAACGTCCCCGAGGGCAAAATAGTAAATTTCCCCAATATTCCCGCCTAGACATTCTATCCCCAAATATATCTCCAAATAATTATTTTCATGTCCCAATAATCCCATAACACCTAGTACCCAAATTACCCCTCGACTCGCCCCGAGTCGGAATCTTAACCCTGTTGCGACTCTCTGGCTAACCGCTCCCCAGGACTGTCTCGGATCGTGTCGCACAGACATTTCACATATATACATAACATACATCACATTCATGCCCCTAATATCCAGACGGGGCCCACATGCACATTTAACTCACTAAACATGCATCATTATCATATATTCACATTAATTCACCCATTAACATATTAAATCATTTATTGCCCTCCAGGCACACTAATCAAGGCCCTAAGCCCGATTAGCAAATTCGGGTCGTTACAACTATCCCCTCCTTACGGAAATTTCGTCCTCGAAATTACTCAAGATACCGCTCCCTCACCTCTGTCTCAAGTTCTCACAGCGCCTTCTCAACCTTGCTGTTTCTCCACAGCACTTTCACCATGGCGGTGGTCTTGCTCCGCAAGTCTTTGTACTATCCCCTCCTTAATATAATTTCGTCCTTGAAATTTACTTGAACACATCAGGCTGTGTACCGCATACCTCTGATGAAAATTCCCAATGTCCAATGCCTTTACCCTTAATCATTAATAATACCCATGCGCGAGTACAATCTTGTTCCACAAGATCTTGTTTGATAACCATACTTTCTTTAACTCTTACTTATACATTAAATCTACAGAACTCCAGTGTCTGCTTGATTCACACCAGTCTCTTCGTTGATTATTCTCAATGTCAAAATACTTATGAATCATCATCCTTACCAGGATAAGATCAACTTATAGGCCCGCAGCCAAATCCTGAGTACGACTTTAGAACTCTTGTCGAAACGAAAATGATACTCCATTTTTCTTTCCTCACTATCATATTCTTCCTCGCTGCTTAACTTGAAGGAATATACAATTCCCATTCTGGAACCTCGTACTCCAAAGTTAACAGTTTACAGATTCCTATAGTCTTTCAAATAGGCAGACATCCCCTGCCCTAAGAATTCCAACATCCTCTTTGCTTTTCCTCTGAAATATTACTGAACTGCAGTGTCCACTAACTCTTAAGTCTTTGCTTTTATCTTACCAAGTCTTAGGCCTTGTCACCTTAGCTGTACTCCATCATCCAATACCGTGACTGTCTCATCAAAGAATACACCTCCTTTGATATTCTAAAAGTTGCACATTCAATGCTTAAACCCTTAACATAATTGTTAAGCCCTAAGATTGATATCCTTTCAGCAATCAATCAGTAATTCCAGATTACTACTCTGTTTTCTTCGATCTCAGGTGCCTTTCCATAGCTTAGAAACTATAGGGTCTCAATTCATCATTACCAATTAGGGATGTAAATGGGGCGGGTCGGCCCCGACCCGCCCCGGATCCGATTCGACCCGCTAAGCTTATGCCCCGACCCGCCCCGCCCCGTTAAGGCATTTGATGCGGGTCGGGTCAGACCCGCCCCGGATGTGATGGAGCGGGTCAGACCCGACCCGGTAAGATTTTTTTTTGTATTTTCTTTTTCTTTAATAAAATAAAGACTAATTTTTTAAAATATGTTACAATATAAAAATAAATGGCAAAAAAATCTCTCATACTAGACATAAATGAGCTACCTAAATTTTTTTATAAATGGTCTTGCATACTAAAATAAAAAAAAAATTAATATACTTCAAAGCAAAACATCAATTTTCTCCTCTATCCCTCTTAAAAATATTGTCTTATTTATATATATATACATATATATATATATATTTGGATCATTGATCACCCTAAATAGTGGTAGTAATTAGTTTTTTTTTAAATTATTACAAAAAAAAAAAAAAAACAACAACAACCGGGTCGGGTCGTGATCCGACCCGCTTCAATTGCTAGCGGGTCGGATCGGATCTCGACCCGCCCCGTTATTGCCCCGGTTATATTCGGATCAGGGGCGCCCCGTCGGGTCAGGGCTCCGACCCGCCCCGATCCACCAGGTTTTTTTGCCATCCCTATTACCAATGCCCTATTTCATTACCAATTTATACAAACCAGGGTATGTTATCTTATTCAGCTGAGTTACAACTCCTCCCCTGATCCAACACCTTATTTACAGTCTAATGTGATCCATTCTTATGATCCATCATCATATCATTTTACTTTTCAATATCCGAGTATCTCAGGTTCTACCATCAGCTAAAACCTCCCAGTACCAGAAACCATAGGAGGTGAAACAACACCTACTTATAATCCCTATCTCCACACCAAATCCTCCTTGGACCATTCATCCAGTTCTTGTACCTTTTCTTGTATAATGCTCGTAGGGTTCTTCCCTGTTTCCACAAATCCAAAGCTCTGGATTCCATTATCCAAAGAAAACATATGTGTCCATCACCACACACTAACACTATACCAGTTTCAATCATTATCCTGTCCATTCCATTGTAACCTGTGGCACTCTTTTAACTGACACACACCTTCCAAGTAAGAGATCCACCTCATATTAAATCTCCTCCTCGTACAGTCGAAGACTTATAACATCAACCTTCCATCTGTTGCGTTCCACTAAATTTCTGTCTCAAGATTATCTTTCTTACTAATAACCCAACACTCAAGTACCTTATACTATGCATAATTGTCAACTTAACATTCCAAGTATATCAACCATGTTCCATTCTTTCCCCTCCAGCGAGGTTCGACCCATCCTCGCGCCAAACTGAGCCTAGGCGTGCCCAACCTGTGGTGCACCCCCACGGTTTCATACTCTCACCATAGATCAGGTCCTTTATGCTATCCTCTATACTTAACCATAACACACACATATTCTTGCATCACCAGATACCAATCAACTATTACCTTGTCTTCTGAATTCTGATTTGACACCATTCATTTCGTTTAGCCTCAAGTTTTGCTGTTCTTTCCATCTCTGACGTAGTTGTCTGCGGAGATACTTATGCAGTAGATAACGCGCTTGCCAGTCTTGTTATGTTTTCTGTTCTTTAGACATTCTTCATTAGCTTCTTCGTGACTTCAGATCAAATCTTCTCATACCTGTCCTTTCCTCTTATAGCTCTACTATGAGTACTCCTGACGAAACCCAAACTGACACCTCGTAGAACCTTACCTGTGACCCTGCTTCCTTGGTACTAGCGTCCTTAGCATAATAGTCATTCGCTCTCCATTTCCGTCTGGAAGTAGTCCATATATACTGCTCGTGAACTTGAAGGGGACTTACCCATACCGTTCTAATATTCTCTACTTAAGAACTTACCTGTGCTACTGTAGCTTGAACCATTCTAGAATCTTTGTTACCAACTCCTCACACCTTACTCAGTACAAAGTAAAAACTCCCGAAATGTCTCTTTCCTTGATTTCCAGCTGGTAATAACCAAGTCATAGATAAACTACTGGAAGCATTGCTCCATCTTGTGCCCAATATCAAACTTTTCATTCTTAACCGTTGATGCCAACAATTCTTGCCATAGGATGATCCGATTAATCCAAGGTCAAATTTCTTTAATTGCTTCAGGTAATTCTTTCTGTCAGCCAGTGCCGTCTTCCACAACATTCCTGATACCCGATCTACCTGTAGCCCGACTTAATAATAACTCCAATCTTTCCTTATATACCTATACAAGTTTCCCACTGGTTAGCTCAGTTTCCATTCAATCCAATTAAAACACTCGAAATGATATCTCTTATAATCCATGGTTGTCTCTTAACAGATCCACTTTCACTCTGCCTCATGCTGAGGCTTCCTTAAGACAAACTCTATTGTTCTCACTATGAATCTCTTAATTACCTGTATCCCAATTCATCTGCCAGAAGTTCCTTATTCCTCCTCAATAAATGCTCTTATCCTCAGCTTCTCACATAGCACCCTTGAGGCAAACTCTCTCCATATTTAACTCCCTCTCGGAACATTCTCAACACCGAGTTCCTCCAGCTCATTACATGATTAAAACATAAAACATCCAGTTAAATACTCATCTTCGAGAAATCAGCCTCGAACTTCGAGTGTGACAAGGCATTCTAGTCTATCGCTCCCTTACCACGGAAAATCCATCCTAACATACATAATTATTTCATTTAGAGGTCGTGCCCTCACCCGACATCCTCTCAGGTGGCATCCTCTCCCTCAGGTGCATACCACATAACCTCCCTGGTTCCTGTCACCATCTTGATAACTACATTTTCAATCATGCTCCTTTCCAATCACAAATCAAGTGCCCTAGCATTGTCTTTCACATCCCTTGCCCCGTAGCACTCATGCTCTTTACCTCATTCCACAGATCTCAGATAACATGGCTCTCTTCGCCACTCAAATATCACCGAAGATCTAATACACTAGAGCGGCCCTAACACCCTGAACCATTCCAAAATTCAATTCCTACATGGGTCATTATCTCCAACCACCACCACTTGCATACATTTTCAAAGTGAGGTATCCAACTCCTAACACTTACTAACACAGGTTGTCATTGTCTTATCATTTCAAGTCGAGCTCATATATTTATTAATCTCCTCGTCCTTATAACTTCTTTTATCGAATCCCCATTTGAGTTCTTTCCAACCCATCACGCCAATATCTCAACCTGAACACCACTTTCTAGTGTCCTTCTGTCACAAGTACTTAGTACAATCCTTTAGTTATGACCTTTCACCTCCATATAACCAAGAATGAAGTTAGCTTTGTCCATCCACTAAACAATTCCTAGACAACCCAAACTTTCCTCTCCAACCAGAGGTTAACACTTCTTAAACCTTCCAGTTACTTTTCTTTATCTGTATGTATCCTTATACTGTACCGATACCATTTACTCATATGCTAGCGGACATCTCCGGACTTTCAGGGTAGATGGAAATTTCCAACCCCAATTATCATTTGCAACTCTCCTGTTTTAAGATGCCAGGTCTACTTAACCATCCCGGATGCAAACCATCTGAGTTCATCCGCCACCGCTGACTAAACTTCTCTATCTTGAGGTTCATACTCCGAACCAAACCACATCTAGGTCCAAAAATCACAATATTCATACACACATAAAGCATATTAAACCAAATCCACAATACTAAACATTTAGTTACCCAGTTAGACCACAACTAAGTACCCATGTTTCACTATGCCTCCTACAAGCCAATAAACAGATATTACATATGGATCCAATTTAGGCAGTTAACCACACACACTCAGTATGCAAACCATTATCCCAATATTCATCCACATGCATTAGCAACGCTATTCAGCACACTTCAATCTCTTTATGCAATAATCAAGGGCTAGGCCCTATCAGTATCTCATGCATATGTTAATTCATTCATCATGCTCTATATATAAAATAAGCAGGCAAACGGGGCATTCAAATACATATTCAGACATATTAACCAATCTTACCAACCAACCCTGAGTTAAGCCTGTCACTGACTGCGTGTGTACATGTTCGGTCAATCTCCAGAACCAATAACCTTGGCTCGCTCTGATACCAAGTTGTAATGCCCTACTTCCTTAGAGCCGTTACTAAGTGAGTTTAAAAACGTGCTTTCATCTCGCTAATCAAGGTTTTAGATCAAACAGTGTAATTAAGCTATAAACAGAGGAAAAAAAAACCTTAGAAATAGTAGTTTCCATAGAAAATCATAAAAGGCTTACACTTGGGATCCCAAAATACAGTTTAGAAATGTTTACAACATATTAATTAAACCAAGTCGACTAGACGACAAAATCAGAGTTTATTTACAAGCATCTCCCAAAATCCTCTGGCCGTGGCATCCAGGGTGGCCAAACATGTACACGCCGCCCCACGCTTGCTATACTCATGGTTGGTTGATCTTCTCTTTACCCTTACCTGCACCACAGAGCATCTGTGAGCCGAAGCCCAGCAAGAAAACCCACAAACAAATAACATATGCAACACATATATCAAGCATATAAATAGGCCACCAATTGGCTAAACACATACGGCCTAGCCGTCCCAGGCGTTTACCAAGCCCTGGATTCGCGGACCACGCCGTGAGGATATTCCAGGTATCCTTCTAGGGACTCGCCCTGGCAACTCGCACCCCACGTGCTCAACGCTGCTCCCGACCCCTTGCCGTTCTCGGCCTTGCACTCAACGTGCCTGACGCCGTTCCCGGCATCTCACCGTCCTCGGTCTACACCGTTCCCGGCTCTTGCCGATCACTCACATAATATCATACATGATATAACAACAAGTACATAATTCTAGCATAAACAGATAAAGAGCTACGCTCAGCAGTTCTAACATATTGGGCTCAGCCCTGCATATCAATCCATTCAAACACATTGGGCTCAGCCCTGCACATAAGCTCTATGGGAACAAGAGTTTTCTTACCTGAGTCCCGAGCTCTCCGAGCACCGATGTCCCGAGCACAGTTCTCTAACTGGAGCCTCGCCGAAATCCCTAGTTATAACACATCACCAATATCCAGTCATCAAGTTCTAATCCAATGAATAACTTCGAGCCACAACCCTAACCTGTGGAACCTTGAATTCTATCAATCCAGGTGATAAAATCCATCCCGAGCCTTAACCATTGAATTCCCAAGCCTAAACACCCTTAAAAATGCAAACTGGCACTAAGGGCCGCGACTAGCCTCAAAACAGAGGCTAGCACCACATTGACCCCCACACGGGCCGCGACGCACCCACCAAGCACCACGGCGCGCATGAATCTTCTCGGCCTCCCATGGCCGCGAGCGCACACGGGCTGCGGTGCACCCCTCCTAGGGCCGCGACGCTCCCCACTGAACCCAGATTTTCCACCATTTTTCCACACCTTTCCTCAAGCCAATTCACCCAAAACTCACCTATCTAACCCAGATATTTAACACATATACTCCAGCTCAATAACAACACCAAAACCCCATCAAAATCTACTTCAAAACCCAACTAAAGTACTCAAGAACATATCAAACTTAACTAGCATGCATACTCTAGCAAACCAGCAACAATTCTCAACATAATCCCAATAATTAAAGCTTACCTTTCTGAATTCAGTCCCTGTAGTTGATCCTCAATCCTCAAGCTTTAAGCTCCTAAGTTTCCTCAGCCCAATCCCTTGCTTAAGCTAGCTTGCACCAGAAATTCCCTTTGATATGCCTTAGAGAATGAAGGAGAGAAAGATGTAAATGATGAGATGCTATCCTTAGTTCAGAAGGAGAAGTATAGAGGTCGGTTTCCCAAAGCTTCTAAGTAAATCCCCCTTTTTGTTTTATTCAGCTTAAGTCTATATGGTTACCTCAAGGCTCGGGGTACCAAAACGTCCCCGAGGGCAAAATAGTAAATTTCCCCAATATTCCCGCTTAGACATTCTATCCTCAAATATATCTCCAAATATTTATTTTCATGTCCCGATAATCCCATAACACACCTAGTACCCAAATTACCCCTCGACTCGCCCCGAGTCGGAATCTCAACCCTGTTGCGACTCTCTGGCTAACCGCTCCCCAGGACTGTCTCGGATCGTGCCGCACAGACATTTCACATATATACATAACATACATCACATTCATGCCCCTAATATCCAGACGGGGCCCACATGAACATTTAACTCACTAAACATGCATCACTGTCATATATTCACATTAATTCACCCATTAACATATTAAAGCATATTAAATCATTTATTGCCCTCCAGGCACACTAATCAAGGCCCTAAGCCCGATTAGCAAATTCGAGTCGTTACAGATCCACAATATAGGTTGTCCTTATTGGCAGAAAGTGAGCTGAGTTGGTGTATCTGTCCACTGTCACCCACATCGAGTCATGTTGCCCAACCGTCCTGGGCAAAACCCCCACAAAATCCATGGTAATATCTTCCCACTTCCACTCGGGAATACCTAAAGGCTGTAACAACCTCGTTGGTCGCTGGTGTTCAGCCTTTACATGTTGACAAGTTAAAACACTTTGCTACGTACTCAACTGTGTCCTTCTTTATCCCAGGCCACCAATATAAATTCTCTAGATCCTGATACATCTTCGTCGTGCCTGGATGGAGTGAGTATGGTGTAGTACGAGATTCATCAATAATCTCCGATCTAATAACCATATCCATCAGAACACAGATCCATCCTTATACCTTAGTAAACCTATCTCTGAAATGGAATAATCCTTAGCCACTCCAGATAGGACATCCTCTCTAACCTCCTGCAACTGTGTATCACCGATCTGGCCCTCTATTATCCTCTCCAAGAGGGTAGACTATAAATTAATATTGGAAAACTGGCCCACTACCAACTCTATCCTCGCTTTGGTCATTTCCTTTGCCAATTTCTTTGATATCTGTTTCGAGCTAAACAACTTTCCTGGGCCTCTCTGGCTTAAAGCATCTACCACTACATTGGCTTTTTCTGGGTGATAAAGGATGTCACAGTCATAGTCCTTCACAAACTCCAGCCAACACCTCTGTCTCATATTTAGGTCCTTCTGAGTGAAGAAATACTTCAAATTTTTATGATCGGTGTATATCTCGCACTTCTCCCCATACAAATAATGTCGCCATAGCTTCAGTGCGAACACCACCGCTGCTAGTTCCAAATCATGGGTAAGGTATCGCTGCTCATATTCCTTCAGCTGCCACGATGCGTAGGCAATAACCTTCCCACTCTGCATCAACACACATCCTAATCCTAGTCTCGATGCATCGCAGTATACTACAAACTTGTCCCCATCTGAAGGGAGACTCAACACCAGAGCAGTAATCAATTGTCGCTTCAATTCTTGGAAACTATGTTCACATTTGTCTGACCATGTGAGCTTCAGATTCTTCTGTGTCAACTCAGTTAATGGTGTGGCAATGTTCCAAAACCCTTCCATGAATCGTCTATAATATCCAGCTAATCCAAGGAATCTCCTAACCTCTGAGGCGTTCCTTGGCCTCGAACAATCCTTAACTGCTTCTACCTTGGCTGGATCCACCTTAATCCTATCTCTACTAAAAATATGTCCAAGGAATGTTACCTCCAGTAGCCAGAACTCACACTTCTTAAATTTAGAATACAACCGATGCTCCCTCAACCTCTGCAATACCACTCGGAGATGCTGCTCATGCTCTGCCTCTGAACAAGAGTAAGCCAGGATGTCGTCGATGAAGACAATCACAAACTGATCTAAGAAATCCTTGAACACCCTATTCATAAGATCCATAAATACTGCTGGGGCATTGGTTAATCCAATTGACATGACCAAGAATTGATAATGCCCATACCTTGTGCGGAAGGCCGTCTTAGGAATATCCTCATCCTTGATCCTTAGCTGGTGATAACCAAATCGAAGATAAATCTTTGAAAATACCGTCTTACCCTGCAATTCGATCAAATATATCATATATCCTCGATAGTGGGTATTTGTTCTTGATAGTCAAATTGTTCAACTCCCTGTAGTCTATAGACATCCTCAGGGTCCCATCCTTCTTCTTTACAAACAAAACTAGAGCACCTAATGGAGAAAAGCTAGGTCTGATAAATCCCAAATCTAGTAGCTCCTGAACTGTATCTTCAACTCTTTTAGCTCTGTCGAAGCCATTCTTTATGGTTCCCTCGACACTGGTTCTGTACCCGACACTAACTCAATGACAAACTGGATCTCCCTGTGCGGTGGCAGTCTCGGTAAGTCCTCAGGGAACAAATTCAAGAACTCACATCTAGTCTAGTCTCCCCTGGCCCCACCGGCATGAACCTAGTGGTATCCACCACACTGGCTAGGAAACCTACACAACCTCCTTGTAATAGGTATTTAGCCCTCAACGCTAATATCATGGGGATACGAGGTCCGTGCATAGTACCCACAAAAATGAAGGGTCCTCACCCTCAGGCTCAAAAGTCACCATCTTTTTCCTACACTCTATAGTGGCCCCATATCTGACTAACAAATCCATCCCCAAGAACATATCGAAATGATCAATACCCAACTCAATCAAATCTACTGATAGTTCTTTGCTGTCCACCATCACTGGCAGTGCTCTAATCCATCTCCTAAATACTACCAATTCCCCCATAGTCAGTATAGTCCCAAACCCTGCAGTATAATACTCACTAGGTCTACACAATCTATCAATCACTTTACTATAAACAAGTGAATGTGTAGCACCAGAGTCAATCAATACAGTACATGAAGAGCTAGCGCTAGAAAGATGACTTGTCACTACCAAGGGACTAGCCTCAACCTCTGCCCGCGTCAAGGCAAACAATTGAGTTGGAGTCAAGCAGTCCGCCTTCCCTAGTTCCTCTTTCTTCAAAGTCAAGCAATCTTTCTTGAGGTGCCCAACCACCCAGCACAACTAACAGGCTTTCGCCCAACATTCGTCCAGATGGCACTTTCTGCATCTCGTACACTCCGGGTAGCTTCTCCATGTCTCGCCGCCAACCTGGTGACCACTCTAGACACCCTGGCCCCACCTATTAGGACCAGTAATTTAACGACCCAAAATCACTAATAAGGCTTAAGGGCTTTGATTAGCGTGCCAAGAGGACAGATGATTATGTGACATGCATGATTATATGAATACATGGATATGTGAAATGCATGTTTATTAGTATTAAATATGCATGTGGGCCCTGTTTATCTTATAAGGGCATATTTATATTTTTGGCCCGTAGAGGGCATAAATGTGATTATATGTGATAAATTGTTGAGACCACAATATTATGTGGATATATTTGCAGTATATGGCTCGAGACGATCCTAGTGAGCAGATTGGCGAAATAGTCACAGCAGGGATTTATACCCAGCTTGGGGGAGTCTGGGGATATTTTCAGGAATTAGAAAATATGTCGGGGTTTATTAGACATTTGATAAATAATTAGAAGTTAATTGGAGGACGGGATTAATTGGTAAATGTTAGGAACACTTGAGGAATTTGCGGGAACTGGGAGAAAAATGACTAAAATACCTATTAATCACCCTTGAAAGATTGATAAGGTTGGAGGGGAAATAGAGTCTTTTATTTAGGTAATATACTCATAATTATTAGAACAAAACAGAAAGTAGTAGAATAATTCAAGGGAAGAAAGAAAATCTCTCAGCTCACCCACTCTCATCTCTCTCACGTATTCCTCTCTCACTCTTCCCTTGTTGAATTTTGAAGCTAAGGGCCTAAAGGGTGCATAAGCTAGGCTTGGGATGGAAATATTTGAAGGAAAATAGAAGGAATTGGAGAGGAATCAAGCTGGGAATTGGACCTAAAAAACAGAGGAGAAGTCAGTATATTTGAGGTAAGAGCTCTAGTTTTCATCCTTGTATTTTACTGGGTTCGAAGGGGGCACGCCGCGACCGAGCCTTGGGGCGCCACGGCACGTGTGGCCATTTTGGCCTGAGGATGCCTTTGACTTGGGGGAGCGCCGTGACACACTAGGCCAAGTCGCGGCCCGCCTCCCCTTTTGGCTGGGGTCCTTGCTCTTTGACTTGGGGGCAAGTCGCGACCTACTAAGCCAAGTTGCGACCTGCCTAGGGATTTTAGCCTTAGAATTGTTTCACGAACTGGTACGACTCGGGGGTTCGAACCTAGGCGCTCGGGACAATTTATACTACCCGATTTAGTAGAAATTGAGGTCTCGGAGGCTAGTTTTTGTCTCCTAGAAATTTTCTTTTTATTGGAAGTTGATGGATACCCATTGGCCCTTGTGACTAGGTTTATCGCCAAGGCTCGGGGCTAAGGATTGTGCTGAGAACCATTTTACTCTCTTCACTCATATTATTGATCATGCTTTGCTATATGGTATTCTTGCTGGGCCTCATTTCATGGGTGCTATGTGGTGCAGGTAAAGGCAAGGGTAAGATGGATCAACCATGAGTTTGAGAGCTCTGGGGGCGATGTGTACATTGTCAGCTGCTCGTCTGCCACGGCCGAGGGATAGTACAGGGATAGGAAAACCTAAAATGTGTATTTTGCCATTATACTGGCCCTTTTGATATTTGACTTTTCAAAGTTTGTAAATTTGTCATTTAACCTTGTGTTTGGGATCCCATGTACTAAACGTTTATTTAAATGAAAAATTATCCGTTTATGACCAAAATCTTTTAACCCTAACTCGATTATGACTTTAGGGTAACATTTTCAACTAAACAACTTGATTAGCAAGTCTTGCACAATTATAAACACGCAGTGTAATTGTCTTGGTTATCCATGGCGTTATAACTTGGTATCAGAGCGGAAGAGGTTTAAGGGTTCCTGAAGACTGGCTGGACATGTACACTCGCCGCTAAGAACAAGTAGACTCAGGGTTTGGTAATTGTATACATGAGATTATATGCTTAAGTGCTTGAATGAAATTTGAATGCTTTACTACATGATTAATATGGAGCATGAGATACTGATAGGGCCTGTCCCTTGACTGTTGTGTGATGATATTGAGGCATGCTTATTAGAAATTCTGTTGCATGTTGATGAATATTTGGATAATTGTTCATATCTTGATTTCTTGTTGTTGGTTGAGTTCCAACGGTGGAATATGGAAAGATTGTTACCCTGTCATCATAGTCTGACCACCAAGTCATTGATTGTAGATTAACTTGGATAGCTATGCATCCAAGGAGATCTATACGACTAGCCAGCACTGGGTCCGAGGCTAGAGATGATGACCAGGGCCAGAACCCTATGCCAGTCCCTGAGAACTGGAAACAGATACTTACAGACATGCAAGCCTGACTTCAGAGCCAGGAAGAGCAGATCCATCTTCTGATATAGCAGGCTCCATCAGGAAGTGTTGCACCTATTATGCCACCTGCTATGGCACCAATTTTATAGACACCTGAAGTTGGGAACAGGTGGGAGCCACTGTATGAGCGGTTCAGGAGGAAGCATCCTCCAACCTTTGAGGGGAGACCAGATCCACTAAAGACCGAATAGTGGATGAGTATGATTACCTCTATCCTAGATTTCATGAGGGTAGAAGGCAATGACAGGGTGGCCTGTGCCACCCATATGCTGAGAGAGGATTCCCACCTTTGGTGGGAAGTGGCATCACAGGCCAAGGATGTGTCTCCGCTGAGTTGGGCTGGTTCAAGGATTTGTTCAGCCAGAAGTATTATAACATTGCCATCAAGGCAGCGAAAGTAAACGAGTTTGTGGGGTTGGTACAGGGCAATATGATAGTTACAGAGTACGCCCTAATGTTTGACAGACTTGCGAAGTTCGCACTAGATCTAGTGCCTACTGACGCAACTAGGTAAGACAGATTTATCAGAGGGATTAATGATATGATAGCCCGAGATGTGAGAATTACAACAGTACTTGGGGGGAAGACTTATGCCCAGGCTGTTGAGAAGGCTCTTACCGCTGAGGAGGCAAAAAATAAGATTTTGAGGGAGAACGCTCTGAGACGGGAGGTTCACAGGGCGGTGCCTCCATATCCAAGATCTGGTAGGGGCGGAGGCCCCAGTTATTTGAAAAGGAAGGCCCCTGACACTTCGAGCATTAATGGTCCTGATAGGAGGGGTCGGGGTGCTCAGGGTGGTCGCCAGGGAGACAGTGATGCATGGAGAAGCTACCCAGAGTGCACGAGGTGCAGAAGATGCCATCTGGGCGAGTGTCGGGAAAAAGCCTGCTATGTGTGTGGGGTGGTGGGACACCTCAAGAAGGACTGCCCAATAGTGAAGAAAGGGGAAGCAGGGAAGGTGGACAGCTTGACCCCAGCTCGAGTGTTCACCTTGACACAGGCAGAGGACGAGGCTAGTCCCTCGGTAGTGACAGGTCAGCAATCTAGCATTGGTTCTCCTTTTAATGCATTGATTGACTCAGGTGCTACACATTCATTTGTTTCTAGTAAGGTGATTGATAGATTTTGTAGACCTAGTGAGTACTATACCACTGGGTTCGGCACAATATTGGCTACATTGGAACTGGTAGTTTCTAGGAGATGGATTAGAGTACTTCTAGTGATGGTTGATGGTAGGGAACTATCAGTAGACATGATTGAGTTAGGAATGGAGGACTTTGACATGTAACTAGGGATGGATTGTCTAGTCAGATATGGGGCCACCATTGATTGTAGGAAGAAGATGGTAACTTTTGAGCCAGAGGGAGAGGATCCCTTTGCTTTTGTGGGTGCGGTATGTGGACCCCACATACCCATGATACCAGTGCTGAGAGCTAGGGACCTATTACAAGGAGGATGTATAGGTTTCCTAGCTAGTGTGGTGGATACTACCAGAGTTTTGCCAACAGGGCCAATAAAGACCATATTAGTTTATGAGTTCTTGGATGTGTTCCCTGAGGATTTACCAGGGATGCCGCTGCGCAGGGAGATTCAGTTCGTCATTGAGTTGGCACCGAGGACAGAGCCAGTGTCAAGGGTAGTGTATAGAATGGCACTGGCAGAACTGAAGGAATTGAAGATACAATTACAGGAGCTTCTTGATTTAGGGTTCATTAGGCCTAGTTACTCACCATGGGGTGCTCCAGTTTTATTTGTGAAGAAGAAGGATGGGACTCTGAGGATGTGTATAGACTACAGAGAGTTGAACAATTTTACCATCAAGAATAAGTACCCTCTACCAATGATCGATGACTTGTTTGATCAGCTACAGGGAAAGACGGTGTTCTCAAAGATTGATCTTCGATCTGGTTATCACCAACTGAGGATCAAGGATGAAGATATACTAAAGACAACCTTCCGAACTAGGTACGGGCATTATGAGTTTCTAGTCATGTCATTTGGTTTGACCAATGCCCCATCAACTTTCATGGACCTAATGAACAGGGTGTTCAAGGACTTCTTGGATCATTTTGTGATTGTCTTCATCGACGACATCGTAGTGTATTACAGTTCAGAGGCAGAGCACGAACAACATTTACGACAGGTCTTGCATAGGTTGAGAGATCACCAGTTGTATGCCAAGTTTAATAAGTGTGAGTTTTGGCTACCAGAAGTGAAATTCCCTGGACATATTGTTGGTGAGGATGGGATTAAGGTGGATCCATGTAAGGTTGAAGCAGTTAGAGATTGGCCGAGGCCAAGGAACACCTCAGAGGTTAGGAGTTTTCTTGGATAAGCGAGTTATTACAGGCAGTTTGTGGAAGGGTTTTCAAAGATTGCTGTACCGATGACAAAATTGACGCGGAAGAATTTGAAGTTTGTATGGTTAGACAAATGTGAGAATAGCTTCCAGGAATTGAAGTGACGGTTTATTACAGCACCTGTGTTGAGTCTTCCTTCGGAAGGGGGAAAGTTTGTGACGCATCGAGGTTGGGTTTGGGAAGCATATTGATGCAGAATGAAAATGTCATAGCTTATGCATCACGACAGTTGAAGGAGTATGAGCAGCGATACCTTACCCATGATCTGGAGTTAGCAGTGGTGGTATTCGCACTGAAAGTGTGGCGACATTATCTGTATGGAGAGAAGTGTGAGATATACACCGATCACAAGAGTTTGAAGTACTTCTTCACCCAGAAGAACCTGAACATGAGGGAGAGGTGTTGGCTGGAGTTGTTAAAGGACTATGACTGTGATATTCATTACCACCCAGGGAAAGCCAATGTAGTGGCAGATGCATTAAACCAGAGAGGCCTGAGACAGTTGTTTAGTTCCACTCAGATATCGAGAGAATTGGCAGAAGAGATGTCCAGAGCGAGGATAGAGTTGGTGGTGGGCCGGTTGGCCAATATTACTTTGCAACCGACCCTACTAGAGCAGATTCAGGAGGGTTGGTTAGTTGATGGACAGTTGCAGGAAGTTAGGGGAATGTCTTAGCGGGAGTGGCTAAGGATTATTCCATTTCTAAGATTGGTCTGCTACGGTATCAGGGATAGATCTGTGTTCCGATTGATATGGGGATTAGACGAGAGATCCTGGATGAATCCCATACTACATCGTACTCACTTCATCCAGGCACCATGAAGATGTATCAAGATCTATGGACATTGTATTAGTGGCATGGGATGAAGAAGGATGTGGTGGAGTACGTGGCCAGGTGTTTGACCTGTCAGCAGGTGAAGGCTGAGCATCAGCGTCTAGCGGGATTGCTACAGCCTTTAGGTATTCCCAAGTGGAAGTGGGAGGATATTACGATGGATTTTGTGGAAGGTTTACCCAGGATAGTGGGGCTGTTTTACTCGGTATGGGTAATAGTACATAGATATACCAAGCTAGCGCACTTTTTGCCAATGAAGATGACTTATACTGTAGATCAATATGCGGAGCTATATGTGAGGGAGATTGTACGTCTCCATGGGGTTCCCAAGTCTATAGTGTTAGACCGGGATCCTATCTTTACCTCCAAGTTTTGGGGTGGATTACAGAAGGCTGTGGGGACTCAGCTGAAGTTCAGCACGACCTTTCATCCTCAGACTGATGGACAGTCTGAGAGGATGATTCAGGTATTGGAGGATATGCTCAGAGCATGCGTGCTAGACTTTGAGGGGTCTTGGAGTAAGTATCTCTCCCTGATTGAGTTTTCATACAACAACAATTATCAATCAATGATTGGAGTGGCTCCATATGAGATGTTATATGGGAGGACAAGTAGATGGCCCATTCATCGGGATGAGATGGGTGAGAGGAAGTATTTGGGACTAGACATGGTTCAGAAGACTAATGAGACCATCGAGAAGATTCAAGCTAGAATGCTCACTTTACAGAGCAGATAGAAAAGATACGCAAATCCCAAGCGTAGGGACATGGAGTTCCAGGTTGGGGACCATGTGTTTCTGCAAGTTTCACCACTGCACGGGCTGAGAAGGTTTGGGAAGCAGGGCAAGCTAAGCCCTAGATTCATTGGACCTTTTGAGATCCTAGAGAGGATCGGGCAGGTGGCTTATAGATTAGCTTTGCTACCATCATTATTGGGAGTTCATGACATATTCCATATTTCTATGCTTCGGAAGTACATCTCAGATACAACTCATGTGCTGAAGTATGAGGATTTGGAATTGCAGACATATTTGTCTTATAAGAAGCGACCGGTTTAGCGCTTAGACAGGAATGACAAGGTTCTATGGAACAAGATGATTCCTCTAGTTGAAGTATTATGGAGGAATATCAAGTTTGAGGAAGAGACCTGAGAGCTTGAATCAGCGATGCAGATCAATATCCCGAGTTATTCAGGTAAATTTTGAGGACGAAATTCTCAGTAGGAGGGGACAGTTATGATGACCCAAAATCACTAATAAGGCTGAAGGGTTTTGATTAGCGTGCCGGGAGGACATAATTGGTTTATGTGTGATTAAATAATTAAATTCATGATTATGTGACATGCAAGGTTATATGAATACATGCATGTTTATGAGTATTAAATATGCATGTTGGCCCTGTTTAGCTTATAAGGGCATATTTGTAATTTTGGCCGACTGAGGGCATAAATGTGATTATATGTGATAAATTGTTGAGACCACATTATTATGTGGATATATTTGCAGTATATGGCTTGAGACGGTCCTAGTGAGCGGATTGGCGAAATAGTCACGGCGGCGATTTATACCCGGCTCGGGGGAGCCTGGGGGTATTTTCGGAAATTTAGAAAATATGTTGAGGTTTATTAGACATTCGATAAATAATTGGAAGTTTATTGGAGGATGGGATTAATTGGTAAATGTTAGGAACACTTGAGAAATTAGCAGGAACTGGGAGAAAAATGACTAAAATACCCTTTAAGCACCCTTGAAATATTAATAAGGTTGAAGGGCAATATGGTCTTTTGTTTAAGTGATATACTCATAATTATTAGAACAAAACAGAAGGTGGTAGAATAACTGAAGGGAAGAAAGAAAATCTCTCAGCTCACCCTCTCTCATCTCTCTCACGTACTCCTCTCTCCCACTCTCCCCTTGTTGAATTATGAAGCTAAGGGCCTAAAGGGTGCATAAGCTAGGCTTGGGCTAGAAATATTTGAAGGAAAATAGAAGGAATTGGAGAGGAATCAAGCTGGGAATTGGACCTGGAAAACAGAGGAGAAGTTAGTATATTTGAGGTAAGAGCTTTATTTTCATCCTTGTATTTTTCTGGGTTCGAAGGGGGCACGTCGCGACCCAGCCTTGGGGTGCCGTGGCGCGTGTGGCCATTTTGGCCTGGGGATGCCTCTTGCTTGGGGGCACGCCGTGACTCACTAGGCCAAGTCGCAGCCCACTTCCCCTTTTGGCTGGGGTCCTTGCTCTTTGACTTGGAGGCAAGTCGCGACCCACTAAGCCAAGTTGCGACCCGCCTAGGGATTTTAGCCTTAGAATTGTTTCACGAATTGGTATGGCTTAGGGGTTCAAACCTAGGCGCTCGGGACAATTTATACTACCCGATTTAGTAGAAATTGAGGTCCGGGAGGCTAGTTTCTGTCTACTAGAATTTTTTTTTTTATTGGAAGTTGATGGATTCCCATTGGCCCTTGTGACTAGGTTTATCGCCAAGGCTCGGGGCTAAGGCTCGTGCTCAGAACCATTTTACTTTCTTCACTCAAAATTAAAGGTAAGAAAATTGCACCCTTGTGTTGCTGTGTTGGGACTAAGGTTCCCTATATTTCAATACAAATTTTGTATGATTATGACATGCCATGTGAGCATGAAATAAATGGCCAAAGAGCGTCAGGACTGATCTTTACGCACAGGACACGGCTCAGCCACTAAGAGATGAGGTCAGCTAGATTAACACTGAGCTCGTCCAAAGTTAGTGGGTTAAATAGAGGGTGCGGCCTAAGGACGTCTACCCTGGGTATTGTATGATGATGATGATAAACTATTAAGTATTGATGTGTTTACTATTGCTAATCGGATGCTTAGGGCTTGTTAAATGCTGAAATGAATGACTTGTGATTCATTGTTTGTCATCATTGAGTAGGTGACCGTTATGACATGTTGAATGCTTGGTTAATTGTTTTACGTATTGTTTGATTGTTATTATTGATCATGCTTTGCTATATGGTATTCTTGCCGGGCCTTAATTAACGAGTGCTATGTGGTACAGGTAAAGGCAAGGGTAAGATGGATCAACCATGAGTTGGAGAGCTCTGGGGGCGATGTGTACATTGTCAGTTGCTCGTCTGCCACGGCCGAGGGATAGTACAGGGACTGTAAAACCTAAAATGTGTATTTTTCCATTAGAGTGACCTTTGTTGATATTTGACTTTTGAAAGTTTGTAAATTTGTCGTTTAGCCCTGTTTTTGGGATCCCATGTACTAAACGTGTATTTAAATGAAAAATTATCCGTTTATGACCAAAATCTTTTAACCCTAATTCAATTATGACTTTAGGGTCACATTTTCAACTAAACGACTTGATTAGCAAGTCTTGCACAATTATAAAGACACAGTGTAACAGTCTTGGTTATCCAGGGCATTACAAGTAATGCTCGAGGTGTCAGGGGTCTTCCTCTTCTGATCACTGGGGTCTCCGCCCCTACCAGACCCTATAAGTGGAGGCATTGCCCTGTGAACATCCCATCTTGCAGTGATCTCCTTCCATATCTTATTCTCTGTCTCCTCAGCAGTGAGGGCCTTCTCAACTGCTTGGGCATAAGTTGTCTCCCCAAGTACTGATGTGATCCGCACATCTCAAGCTATCATAGCATTATCCCTCGAGCAAACCTATCCTGCATATGCTGCATCTGTAGGCACTAGATCAGGTGCAAATTTCACTAGTCTGTCAAACTTCAGAGCATACTCAGTAACTGTCATGTTGCCTTCTACCAGCCCAATTAACTCATTCACCTTTGCCGCCTTGAAGGCAATACTATAGCATTTCTAGTTGAACAAATCTCTGAACTTATCCCAAGTTAGGATAGAAACATCTCGAGTCTGGGATGCCACCTCCCACTGAATGCAGGCGTCATCTCTAAGCATATAGGTGGCACATGCCATCCTATCATTACCTTCCACCCTTATGAAGTCCAGGATGGAGGTGATCAAACTCATCCACTTTTTAGCCTTAAGTGGGCCTGGTCCTCCTCAAAAGTTGGAGGATATTGCTTCCTAAATCTTTCATAAAGCGGCTCCCACCTGTTCCCAATCTCAGGCAGCTGTACAACTAGTGACACAACAGGTAGCAAGTCAGGTGCAGCATTCCCTGGCAAAGCCTGCTGCCTCAGAAGGCGAACCTCTTCCTCTTGACTCTGAAGTCTAGCTTGCATGTCAGCAAGCAACTGCTGCCAGTTCTCAGGGACTGGCGGAGGGTTTTGGCCCTGCTCATCATCTCTAGCCTCAACCCCGATGCTGGCTAGTCGAATTGATCGCCTTGGATGCATATCTCTCCAAGTTTATCTACAATCAACAACTCGACTGGTCAGGCAATGATAACAAGTCTATAATCACCCCACGGTATAATGCCAAAACTCAACCAACAACACACAATTATAATGAAAGCAGGCATTTAAACAATCATTCATATATAGTAGCAATGCTAATAAGCATGCCCTATCATATTCACATAGCAGTCAAGGGTCAGGCCCTATCAGTATATCACATGCTCCCTAATAAACATGCAGATAAAGCATTTATATTTAATTTCAGCACCCAGACATGTAATCACATATATGGTTACCAAATCTGAGTTGAGCTTGTCTTTAGCGCCGAGTGTACATGCCCAGCCAGTCTTCAGAACCCTTAAACCTAGATCACTTTGATACCAAGTTGTAACGCCCTGGGTAACCAAGACCGTTGCACTGTGTATTTTAAATAGTGCAAGAATTGCTAATCAAGTCATTTGGACATAAACATGTTTCTAAATTCAACTGACGGGTTAGGGTTATAAAAGTTTGACCATAAAATAGTTAACTTTCATTAAAATAAGAGTTTGGTACATGGGATCCCAAAAATATTGTTTACAAGGTGGTTACAACCCTCAAAAGTCAATTACAACTGAAGCCAGCCAAAATGGAAAAATACAATTTTGGCTCTAGTCCCTGTAAATCTATGGCAGTCGAGCAGCTGCCAATGTACACACTACCCCCAAAGCTCTCTAACTCACGGCTAGTCCAGCCTTCCCTTGCTTTTACCTGGACCACGTAGCACCCGTGAACCAAGGTCCAGCAAGAAACTAAACTGAACAAGCATAGATAGTGACAATATATGCATAGTAAACTTGGATCAACTAGTTCAATCAACAGTAGAATACAAGCAATAAGCTAGACAACAGTAAACAATTTAATTGAAACATATAATTTAATCGAAACATATAATTCAATCTCTATACGATAAGTTAGGTGTCGGCGCCCTTAGGCCGAGCCCCCTAGTAATTTAGCTGATTTTGGATCACTTAGGCTGAATTGCATTCCGCACGCTTAACATCAGCCCCAACTCCCTTAGGCCAGACTTTCACATCAAACAATACAGATAAACAGGTTGCAAAACACACAATCGAAAGCAGCACAAAAATACATGCCTATCCAGATATCTCCAATCATAAACACATTTATAATCTCACATGTGTTCTTTTACAGAGGATCTCAGCCCAAGTCACAACTCGGGTGCAATTTTCTTACCTCGAGTCCCAAGCGAAGGATGTAAAGCAGTCCCAAGCACGATCATCAATCCCGAGCCTTAGTGGTAACCCTAGTCACAAGTGACAATGGATAACCATTAAAATCTTATCCAATTAAATGCTTTACGAATAATATACTAGCCTCTGGGATCTCGAATTCTACTAAACCGGTTAGTAGGATCCTTCCCGAGTGCTAAGATTTGGGTTCCCGAACTTAAAACCCTCAAACAACCAGTATTTCACATTTAAGTCGTGGCCAAGCCCCTTCAGGGTCGTAGCATGCTCAAGTCAGAGGGTAAAGCTCTCTCTTCTGAAGGACACGAGACGCGACGCACTAAACCCTGCACCGCGACACCTGGGCAAAAACCTGAGGCTCCTAAGCCTCGAAATTCAAGCGGGCTGCAGCGCGAGCCCCTGAAACCCATAAATCAAGTTTTCTACTGCATTTTCCCCGAGCCCAACTCAATAATTCACACTCCAAATACCAACCAAACTTAGAATTAAGCCTAGAATCCTCATTCACACAACCTAAACATCACAACAGTTCAGAAAGGATTTCATATCCTCACAAACCACTCAAAACGAAACTTAAAATCTACTTCCATGGAAGCTTAAATTTCTAATAGAATTCAGAAAATTTAATAACTTAAAATCCTTACCTCTGTAATATCTCCACTCCCTGAGCTGATTCCCAAACACAACAAGCCTTCACTCTTAGTTTCTTAGCCTTAAGTCCTCAAATCTCAACAAGTTCCAAGCACCGAAAGAGAGGGATAGAGAGAACGTGAGAGTGAGAGAGAGAGTTGAGATAATTCTATTAGGTTCTGGTCATTTCCTAAGGTCTTTCAAGCTTATTCCCCCTACAAAAGACCCAAGTACCCCTGGTATTAACTCAGCCCCTTGATTGCCCTTAAGGGTAAAATAGTCATTTGTCCCGTTTCTCGCTAATTCCTTGAGTCGTCTTGCGAATTCTCAATTAATCCCGACATGTCTAACTAATTACCAAATACTTATCCACTAATCAATAAATCCCAAACATATGTTAAATTCCTAAAATAGCCCTAGGCTCACCCCGAGTCGGGTATTAAACCTCGCTGTGATTATTCCGTTAATCTGCTCACCAGGATCACCTCAAGCAGAATGCTGCAAATATATCCACATAGTAATGTGGTTCCAATCATTTAATACATATAATCACATTTATGCCCTCAACGGATCCAAATTACAAACATGCCCTTATTAACAAGAACGACCCCACATGCATATTTAATACTCATAAACATGCATTTATAACCATGTTATCATATAAATTATGCATGTCAAGTAGTCACACATTTAATCAATTAATCACACACATATATCCAGTTATGCCCTCCTGGCACGCTAATAAAGACACTAACCTTATTAGCATTTTTGGGACGTTACATCACCTATGTGAACTTAGAGGTGGTTATGCCTCTCATGGGAGTTGGAGTTTCTCCCCATAAAGTTCATGAAGGGATGAGCACATGGTAATATGAGTGTTAAGCGAGAAAAGTGGGAAAATAAAAAATCTAGTGGAGGTGTGTGAGGCATCACCAGTTTTATCATAATGAATACTTTGTTCAAACTTGTAAGCTACCAATGATTTTGATAAGACTTTTTGGTATTTTCACTAAGGTAAAGTTCAAGTCGAAAGACACTTTACTTTAAGTACCAATATTTAGATAGAGATTGAAGTTTGCATTTTGTTATCCAAAAAATTAGCATTGACGACGTGGCAAGTAATCCCTGGACACGTGGCTGATACCTGGAAGAGCTCTGCTAGGGTATCGACCAGAGGATGCACTAGAAGCAGTAAGCAGCCCAGTCTTACCTGCAACCAGTCTGGTCGCTAGTTCCGCATGCAGTGTCATATTACTGTAAAGATCTTTGTAGATCCCGAATTTAACTCACACAATCTCCTGAATATCCGATTATTTAGGAGAGAATATTGGCAACTAAATCATGTAATCCCCCTTGAGCCTATAAATAGGAAAAAATAGCTCAAGGGAGGGACTTTTTGGCTTTTGAATTATTTGAGATTAGAGTAATTCTCCTTGGAATATGGTATTGTTCTTCAGAGGTTAGTGAAACTCATTGAACCCTTGTTCTTTGATCACTCCTTTGATTCTTATATCAATAACAGTCTAAGTGGACGTAGGTTATTACCAGATCCTGGGGCCAAACCACTATAAGAATATCGTGTTCTTATTACTTTTCGTCACTTAATTCTTCTCAATACATTCATTCACATCAAGCATATTCTGACTCCGTGTCAGTTGACCAAAATCTGGGTCAACACATTTAATCAAGTGAGGGAATGTTATGATTGGTTAAATACAAATGATAAGTATTATTATACAAGCAAAGTATAAAAAACTTAGTAAAGTTGTGAAATTTGAAGTTCAATTATAGGCACTTAAAAATTTTATTTTTGGATCCAAAGTGATACAATGATGTATCTAAGGATGCCCAAAAATTTTGGGAGCATTTGGAGGTGTTTAAGGTCAATTTTGAGAGTTTTGACCAGCCTAGGTTTCAATGGTGTTGAGTTGCCACCTAGGAGGCAACATGTCGCCAAATTCCTTAGAGTTTCAAGAAGTCCAGCAAGCGATGCGTCGCTTCACGTGTCCGTACAGACACGTGTTTTAGCTCCAAATGTTGTGTTTTGAGGCTCTAATCCTATTGGTTAGAACTAATGACTTTGCCTACTCTATAAAAGGGTTTTCATAGAGTTTTAATAGACTTGATCACTCTCTCAAATTTCTCTCTAACCTCTCTCTCTCTCTATTTTTCAAGATCTCAAGCTATCTCTGAGAAACTCGTAAAGAAAGTGTTCGACTTTGTGAGTTTAAAGGCTTGTTCAATCCCATTTCTCATTTCCTCTTAGAAAAGCCTCAAGCATCCATGGAGGGCTAGGAAATGGGGAATTAGAACAACGATACATCTTGTGTATAAGCTTTGGTTGTGTTTTGCAAAGGAAGAAGAAGTTCAAAGTGGCGTAATAAAGCAAGGGGTTGAAGCTCCAAGAAGACTTAAGAAGTTTGATCTACAATTAGGGTTTGCATCATCTAACTCAATATTTTATTAGTATTTGTCAAGGATAATTTAATGTAGATTCATTATATTTTGGTGGTGTAATCTCACTCTCCCCCAACACATGGAAATGACTAACTTTTTATTTGTGTAATATGATATATATATATTGTTTTTAAAATAATGTTGATAATATACCAAAATTTACCTCATTTTCAAAGTCAGCTATCTCGTTAGAAAAATGATCCATCATTTTAAACACTTTATAAGTTGCTCGAATAAGATCAAGATTATCCCCAACACCTTCCTTATATTGATATCTAGGACTGAGATAGAAATCTAGAACAAATAAATAAACAATATCATTAATATATAAAGTGAAATTAATATGATTAACAATAATTTATGAAATATTATTCTACTTGTTGTATGAAGTGGATGATAACGTATTTTATCCCATCAATCATTGACAATATTAAGAATTGATTTGATCCTTCTTGAATTTGAATTGATTATCTCATTACATTAATCAACTTTTATAAGATTGGCAGTATTGGAACAATTTTTGTTTCTACCGTTCGCAATACAAAGTAAAGTGGCTCATAAATAGACAACACACGAGTCACTTGGTCCCAAAATTGTTGATCATGTACTTGTTTTTCTATCATTCTACCCATATCCATTCGAGTTAATCAATTTTTAGTCCAAACTTCACTTGTAAACAACCTTATTAGGCTAGATTTTTTTTTCCTTTTCTTTAAAGACCATTTAAAGCAATAAAGTTTTGTTGCAAAGTGAGTTGCTCTAGGTCAAATTAAATATACTTTGCAAAACTCTCATTTTATAGAGTAACCAAGTTTAATTATATATAGTTGGTCAACATTCTATCCTTTGCAATCACTCATGTGACATTATCTTTCTTCCAAATGTCTTCAAATATCACATTGATACAATGTGCTACATAAAAAATCCAATATAAATTGTACATAACGCTCCCAATTGCCCATCTCTATTAAATGTTGAACATCACAACACGTGAAAATGTAATTACTTTATTATTAAAAAAGTAATTACACCAAGACTTAAATACAATATTTTATTACAACACACTCTAAACACTTACATACTTTGTTTTGGAGCACTCACTTAGACTCACACTTCTGGGACACTCTTTTAAACACACTTTACTACAAACTTGGATACACATTACATTTGTATTTATAGGCTACAAAGGAAACATCCAAATCTTTCTAGAATTTTCTAACTTTATAATTTATTTAACTACTTTCTACATTTTTCTAAATGATTCTAGAGCTCTCTATATATTGTCTAATTAGTTCTAAGTTTCTTCATGAACTTTCTAGAATGTTCTATGTTCTTCCTAGTATATTCTAGAACATTCTAGAACTCTAGAGCATTCTAGATACGGTAATGACTTTTAACACTCCCCCTCATTAACAAATCTCTAAGCTTCTTCTCGTTTGACGAGGTTTAGTTGAGTTCTGAATTTTGAAAACTTGATTGTGCTTAGTCCTTTGGTGAATATGTCAACAACTTGATCATCTGTGTTGATTTGTCGCATCTCTATTTCTTCTTGAAGCACTTTTTCTCTCAAAAAATGATAATGCACTTCCACGTGCTTTGTCCTTGCATGAAATACTGGATTTTCTGCTAAGCGCATAGCAAACTGATTATCACAATAAAGCGACATTGCATTGTCTATAGAATGGTGTAGATCCTTCATTAGTTGCATCAACCATGCACTTTCCTGAGCTACCAGTGCTGCTGCTCTATATTCTGCTTCAGTGGTTGACAAAGACACCATTGGTTGCCTTTTGCTACACCAAGATATAGCTCCGGATCCAAGCTTGAATACATACCCAGTAGTTGATCGACGGGTATCATGATCTCCAACATAATCAACATCATAGTATCCAACTTTCTTAACCTCGTCACCTTTCTTATATAAGAGGCCATAGTTAATGGTATCTTTGACATACCTCAGCATTCATCGCACTACTTCCAAATGAGGTTTCTTTGGGTGTTGCATATACCGACTTGCTACACAAACTACATACGAGATATCTGGTCGAGTCAATGTTAGATAAATTAGACTACCAACCAGTTGTTGGTACATTGCTCCATCTTGCAAGTCCTTCTCTTCATGCACGCATAACTTGGCATTAGCTTCCATAGGTGTTGATATGGGCTTGCACTCGAGCATTCCAAACCTTTGCAATAAATCTCTTGCGTACTTTTGTTGGCAGAGAACTAAACCTTCCTTAGTTCGGTCAACTTCTAATCCAAGAAAGTGTTTCAATTCTCCAAGTTTCTTCATTTGAAAGCGAACTGACAGGTTCTCCTTTGTTTGGCAAATTTCTGCTTTATCATCGCCAGTGATGATGAGGTCATCAACATATAGCAAAGCAACTGTGATCTTTTCTTCCTTTACTTTAAAAAATAAGCTTGAATCTACATGTGCCATGACATATCCACTCTCCACTAAGAACTCAGCAATCTTGCCATACCATGCTCTTGGAGCCTGCTTCAATCCATAGAGTGCCTTTTTCAGTTTACAAACATACTCAGGATGAACTTTATCCTCAAATCCTCTTGGTTGGACCATGTATATTTCTCGATCTAGCTTTCCATGTAGAAAGGCGTTCTTCACATCCATCTGCCATAGTCTCCAGTCTTTGCATGATGCAAGCGCCAGCAGGACTCGTAATTTTGTAATCTTGGCAACTGGGCTGAACGTCTCATCATAGTCTAGTCCATACTGTTGAGAGAATCCATGAGCTACTAACCGAGCTCTATATCTCTCAATTGATCCATTAGGATGAGTTTTTACCTTGTATACGCATTTGCAGAAAATGGGTTTTACTTCCTTTGGCTTTGGCACCAGCTCCCAAGTTTGATTCTTCTCTAGTGCACTTAACTCTTCTTTCATAGCTTCTATCCACTTGATATTCTGGGACACTTCTTCATATGTATCTAGTTCTCTAAAATTTTCTTCTTTGGCTACAGCAGCATTGGCATACTTAGGATTCAACTTCCATGCTCTTGTTGATCTCTGAGGTTGTGGGCTTCTTCAGGTTGAATATCATTTGCATTGTCTGCTGCTCTTTGATGCACTCCTGTTTGTCAGGGACTTTGTGTTGCCTCTTCATTGTCTTCCTCACTTTGTTTTTCTTCATCCATTTCTGGAGTCGAATGTAGCTCAACAGTTTGCTCCCCCATCTTCTTTTGCAAATTGTCTTCTATTTCTTTAGAATTTGGCAACTCTTCCTTTTGTGGTGACCACCATGATGAGGCTTCATCAAATACCACATTCCTTGATGTATAACATTTTCCAGTATTAGGATTGCAGCACTTTCACCCTTTCCTTTGGCTATCGTATCCCACAAAGATAAATCGAATTGCCTTCTTGTCAAATTTGCTACGTAGATGACTTGGCACGAACACGTGCATACACAACCAAACACTCGAAAGTGACTTACTATAGGTTTACAACCCCACAGTTTCTCAAAGGGTGAAACAAACCCTAACTTTGCTTGGGGAAGTGTATTGATCACATGAGCTGCTGTCTTCATACTTTCTACCCAAAATCTTCCTGGAACATTCTTCACATGTATCATGCTTCGACATGTCTTTCCAAGGTGTCGATTCTTTCTCTCAGCTACTCCATTCTGTTGCGGTGTATTTGGACATGTGAATTGATGGCGTATGTGGCACTCTCGTAAGTACTAAGAAAATTCATCTGATGTGTATTCACCGCCATTTTCTGTTCGCAGGCATTGAATTTTCTTGCCAACTTATCCTTTGACTACTTCTTTGAATTCTTTAAATTTTGAAAAAGTTTCAGACTTTTCTTTTATAAAGAACACCCATATGTACCGTGAGAAGTCGTCAATGAATGCAACCGTGTACCGCATGCCACTGATTGATGGTTGCTTGACTCGCCCGGATACGTCAGAATGGACTAGCTCCAATGGTGCTTTGGCTTTGATGTGCCCTACCGTATTGGTAGCCAACACATACAGTCTCTATTCTAACTTCGAGTTGAGGAAGACTCTTCGGCATAAATTTCTTCATCATCACCTTGAGTTTATGATAGCTGACATGTCCTAACCTTGCATGCCACAAATCTATTGTTTCGTTCTTTTGAGTCTTGTCTACATAAGTCGACTCTGCTGACATTACATAGATATACTCTAAACATCGCCCTTTCATCATTGGTGTTCCAGAGATCTTAAGGTCTTATATATCTTGACATCATGAGGACCAAATATGACGTGGTGTCCTGATGTCATAAGTTGCGCTACTGACAGTAAGTTTTTCTTCATTCCAGGTACATGGTAGACATCCTAGAGTGATACTTCCTTTGTACTGAATCATGGCACTATTTTTGCTTTACCGATATGGGCAATCGGTAATCTTGAGTTGTTGGCAATCACTACAACGCGACCACCTTTGTACTCGGTCATGTTTTGAAACTTCTCTTTGTCCCCTGTCATATGATTTGAGCAGCTAGAGTCAATTATCCAATCATTATTGTAGTCGATTGGTCCAGGAAAATTAACTGCCAGAGCTAATTCTCCTTCCTCCACAGCGAAAGATGCTTCAACGTCCCATTCTTCATCGTTTGCTCGTACTGCGTTTAACGTGACTACATTGCCCTCTGTTGTTTTCTTCTTGGACCAACAATTTTTAGCAATGTGGCCCTTCTTCCAACAGTTGTAGCATTTACCATCAAATTAATTTTACTCTTAAATTGGCCACCCTGGTTGTCTTTCTTTTGAGCTCCCCCTATTTGGGAGCTTCCATGATGACCATCTTTGTCATCATATCTTCTAGAACCTTTGCTAGAAATTTGTCGAGGTCGACCTTTCTTATTACTATTAAAGAGTGCTTATTCGTCACTCTTTATCAAGACTCCAGATAATTACTTAGCCAACGCTTCTTGGTCAGCTAGCAAGTTTTCTAATTCAGTAAGAGAATATTGGCTTGGCCAACCTTGTATTGCGGCAATAAAACTTCTATATTCATCTTTTAATCCATGAATAATGATTCTTCTAATTTTGGAGTCTGACATACCAGCAGTAGAGTCTAATGCAGAGATTTCGCATCAAAGATATTTTATCTTGGTAAAGTATTGGCTGATCGTCATGTCGCGTTGTGTGATAGAGAGAAGCTCGTTCTCTAAAAGTTGTAATCTCACATTATTCTTCTTTATCAATAATGATGTGAAATTATCCCATGCTTCCTTCAGTGTCTTCGATTCCCTAATGTGCTCCAACATTTCATCTTCGACTGTGGTCCGAATAGCAAACAATGCTTTTCCAGCTTTAATCTTCCATTTCTTTAGAGCAGTTGCATCCTCTGGTTGTGTGACCTCATTTCCTTTAACGATCTCCCATAAGTCTTGGCCTTGGAGATATGCCTCCATATGCAATGACCACGTGTTGTAATTTTGACAGTTAAGTTTCTTAATTCCACTGACCACTTGAAGGTCACCCACCGTGGCATGGCAAAAATTCTATCTTTTCCAAGCAAGCTTAATTTTGACAACAAGCATTGTAGTACTAAACCACACACGATCTCTCAAAGAAACTTAACAAACGACTCTAAGAAAGCTTTCTCAATGACAATCTGAAGAAATCTTTTATGATGTGGAAGTTCAGTCAAAGCTGCAACCACAAAGCATACTCAGAATTTCAAAAGATCTCACAACCTTAGCTCTGATACCAATTGTTGAACACCACAACACGTGAAAACGTAATTACTTTATCATTACCAAACTAATTACACCAAGGCTTGAATACAATATTTTATCACAACACGCTCTAAACACTTACACACTTTGTTTTGGAGCACTAACTTAATAACTTCTCTCACACTCTTTTTAGACACACTTATATAGTACTCACTTAGACTCACACTTTTGGGACACTCTTTTCAACACACTTTACTACAAACTTGGACACACATTACATTTCTATTTATAGGCTACAAAGGAAACATCCAAATCTTTCTAGAATTTTCTAACTTTATAATTTATTTAACTACTTCCTACCTTTTTCTAAATGATTCTAGAACTCTCTATATATTTTCTAATTAGTTCTAAGTTTCTTCAAGAACTTTCTAGAATGTTCTATGTTCTTCCTAGTATATTCTAGAATATTCTAGAACTCTAGAGCATTCTAGAACTCTAGAGCATTCTAAATACGGTAATGACTTTTAACATTAAAATACTAATTTTAATAAATAAATTCGTAGATTATATAATCTGACTAAAAATAAAGTGGATCTTTATTTAAAATAGATGCAGAGTTTGGATTCAATGTTCAAAACAAAAGAGAATTTGATGCAGTCTTAAAAGGAAATAAGTGCATCCCATTGTTAAATTAACATAACAAAAGACTATAATGCACTATGGCGTTCTAGATCATTTTCTCGTTCATTGTCTCCTTGAAGCATGCATACATACATATGGAAAACTGACTCAGCTCATCATGCATGCCAAACAAGTCTATCTAGTGTCTACCTGCAAGGGGGAAAGTAAGGGGGTGAGCCAAAAGCTCAGTAAGGATGTACAAACAGGACATACAAGCATAAATGACATATCTCATACATTCTTAACATACTTTTCTTATAGCAATCACTATCAACATGAGTCATAATCATAAACATGAGACTATTTTCGACATAAGAATAATCGTACATCATAAGATCGTAATCATACCCATAAGATCATTTGTAACATGAGCAATACATACAATGCAAGATCATAAGCAACATAATAATAATCACAAGCATTCAACATAAGATCATGGCTCCTCTATTGTCCATGATCATATGTGACTCCATTTCTGTCACTTCCATGGCACCCTTTTGGCCATAATTCACCTGGCACCCTTTTACCATAAATTTCCATGGCATCCTTTTGACTAGAATCTTGGGCACGTATGCCTTTATAATGTTGCAGTACTAGGTTAAGCAAACACAAATAATTCCATACATATCATCATAACTAGAGTCCATTCAGAAACAAAACAGAAATCTAGCTAACTTCCTTACCTCAGGTCCAAGCCAAACAAGAGCAGGAATACTTCACAAAGAGCCTAGAATAATAGTCAAAACACTTGTCTTAATATCATGTGAAACACACATGAACGCGTCTATCTTATAACAAGTTTCACAACTTCCTAGATTCAAGCATAAATCATACACAAAATCTTTCTTGCATGTTACATATAAAATCATGGAAACAATGTCAATTCAAATATCAACCCTACAGATCTTCATGCAAGGACCTTAGACTTACTCAATTAACATATAATTACATGTAAAAATGCATTTGCACGTAACATACATATGTGGGACCATTCTTGAAAACTATGCCAAAGTTCATGATGCCATACACTCATTTCTTAACAACTTCACAAAAATTTCAGCAAGCATCATTAACACCCAATTAATTACTCATTGATTTCCCTAGCATGCTTGCTACCATTTTGACATCTTATGAATCATTTGAATTCATGCACCAAGCCTTGACCCAAAAATCAAATCCAAATCACATAAACTAAACATGGCCAAAACCAACAATAGGCAAAGAATACCAAACTTTTATTCCAAACATGGAAATATATATATAAATATATATTTTAAAGTACTTGTTCAAAATTCATATTTATAAATACAATGTCATCATGGCATTAAACTCGCTCTTAGTTTATTCATTCTTGCTAAACAAATATATTATCAATAAAATTTAGCATATAACCAACTCATAATTTTTTTTTCTTTTATTTATATATTCACATAAAATCATAGGTTTTTCTCTGATGAAATGAAAAAAACAAAACATGTGAAACTAATCTATTTATTTTTAGCACATATCATGAAATCATAGTGTTAAAAAAACAAATGTCTAACATGCTTTTCTATAGTATTATAAACACAAAACAAATAAATAGAACATTGACACATTATAGTCGAAACCTAAAGCCATCACAACTACCACAAGTTTCCATTTTCATGTACACACTTCATAATGAAATCAAATTCTACCATGCTCCCTATTTTATAGAACAATTAGAAAACAATTTTATACTCCCTTGGCCAAACACCCTATGTATCCAAAAGAAGCATGTTGTATTAATCCACATAAAATCATATTTTGAATAGTGAAACAAAGCAAGAACTATAACATGCTTAAATTCTTATTCCAAAATCAAACCACACACAAACCCTAGACCTTAGAACATCAAGGTCGATACCCATAATCACAACAACACAATATAAATTTCAACATCATTGCTAGAATTAAACCCTAGCATGCTTCCAGTATTCTAGTTTTGCATCGACATAATCCTGGTATGTCAATCATCACATTAACATAAAATAAAAGCATCCAAAATCATATGCCTTGGACGAACCTATCATGCATCATTAACATAGCTTTACATTGAGATCTCAAAATAAAATGAAACAAACAACAAAAGATCAAGAGCACTAAAATCAAATCATACCTATCTTTCAAAAATTAATCCACGACTTTAGCATGCTTTTTCTTATGAGAACAACCAATCAATAAAAAAAAATAATAACAAAATTACATTACCTCTTGATGGTGTTAAAGAACACAAAGCAAGTCAATTCTTAGGCACCTAGGAATTTCGAAATACACCACCAAAGAAAAGAGACACAATCCTCTTAGAATTTAGAAAGAGATATCTAATCTAAGAGGATTGATAAATGAGTTTTAGGCTCATTTATAGTCTAGTTTTAGGAGGGTTTCTATTAGTTTAGGGTTATTTTATTGCAGATTTATGTTTGTTTGTTCATGTTTCAGGTTTTTAATGCTAAGATGGTGAAAAGAATGGAATGAAGTGAAAGTGGAAGAAAATGGAGTTATTTTGGGGAATATTCGGGTGCAAGAAGTCCAAGTAATGTTTTTGTAACTAGCGCTACAACACTATGCAAGTAGCGCTACAACGCTTGAAAATCTTGAAGAATAGGGCTACGGTGCTATAAACCTAGCGCTATAGTGCTCGTTGGATAGTTTTTACGAGGATTTGGCTCTGTTTAAAGCGACGTAGCGCCCGAACCCTAGCACTACAGCACTCTCGATGCGACTTTTTGAATTCTAAGCCACTTTCACAAGGGCAAAATGGTATTTTCACTTGTGGGCATTGGAAAACTATTAAGTGACATTATTCTGCGAATTTGATGAGGCTGATTAGTTTTATAAACCCTAGATTTAGAAAAGACTGTTGTGATTATTGTTTTTAGATTTCTTTATATGGTTTATTATTTTCTAGATTTCTTCTTCATCTTAATTCTTTAGGTTATTTTCAATGAACAATTATCTGAATGTTATTGTTATTATGTCTGATATGAACTAAACACTTTTATCTAGGGTTTAATGTAATCACTTGGATTTCTATTTAATCTTATTATGATGTTCTATTGATCTTTCTTCTTTATTCTAATCTATATAATGTTTGCTTAATGCTAGTAAATACCTAATCAATATTTTCTTGATTTATGATTTTGATTCAAAATTCGAAAGATGAGAATTGAATATGCTATTGTTATATAGACATAGGTTACATATTGGACGAAAGAGTTATATTATTTTAAATAATATAATGTTAGATTAAATAATGTGACATAATGTGATTTGTCACACCTTGTAACGTATTATTGAGAGTCACAAAATTGGACACATGTATGTGCTCATGTTGACCCTCGATTTGGTCAACTGGCACGGAGTCAAATGCTTGATATGAATGAAGGTGTTGAAATGGGTCTAATGGAAAAAACAGTAAAGAACACGACAATTTATAGTGGTTCGGCCCCACAAAATGGTAATGACCTACGTCCACTTAAGCTACTATTGATATTAGTTCTCAAAGGAGTGATCAAAGAACTAGGGTTCTCTGAGTTTCACAAATCTGAGAGAGATGAATAATACAATCGTAAGATAATAGCTCTAATTCTCTTGTAAGGTATAAACTTAAATCTGCCAAAAAGTCCCTTCCTTGAGCTATTTCTCTCTATTTATAGGCTCAAGGAGGGTTACACGAATTAGTTACAGATATTATTTCCTAAATAATCGGATCATCATGGATCATGGGAGATAATCTTGGATATGATTACAATTGTACAAAATTATCTCTAAATATATGGAGTATCGACCAGGCTGGTCGTATAGAACCTTCAAATGTTACGTCAGGGGAATCTCACTGGTCGATGGTCGAACAGAACTTCTGCCAGGTGTCAGCCACGTGTTAAAAATGTCTGCCATGTCACCCATGCCTGCTTTTTGGATAACATTTTCCCCCCAAGTTTATTTATTACGACCAGCAATAAATAAACTTTAAGGAAAACGACTCTTCAATTACCCCACCAAATCTGTCAGAGTAGTTCGTGCCTTCTTGGAAAAAGTGACCTACCCCTGTCTAATCATGGCTTTTCGGTTCCCAAGCAATCCATTGACGTCTATCACTCTTCCTCATGCTTTGGAAAGAGGAAACTGATGACTACCTCTTTTTTCATGCCACAGACAAAATATATATAGCCTCCACAGAGCTTCCTTTTTCTTTTTACGCAAACTATTTCTCTATCAAGAAACCATAAGTCAGAACTTCTATTTTCTCTGAAGATCATCTTTTGGCGTTCGAAGAACCACCAGTAGTTCGTTCGCCTACGCTCGAAATTTCTTCCAACCTTCATAATCTTCGCTTTGGTAAGTTTCAAAAACCTTTTTACTCTTTATTTTCATGATGCATGCCGATATAAGTTAGCTTTTAGGTTCTAATATTGTCTGCGTTCTTGGTTTGAGATGCATGAAAATAGGGGATTTATCGAGTGATGCTAGATAGGATGGTGTATCTTTGTCATTTAGGAGTTACGAATCAGTTTGATAGTTGAGATCATAAATTTAGAATGTAAAATCGAAGTAAAAATTTGATTTTTATGCCAGTTGAAAAACTGAGTTTTTCCCGCCCTTACTGGAGTTGAAAAAGCTTTTTCAGAAAAACTTTTTACTTTCACTTTTTGATCTGTTTTTCAAACTGTTCACATGAAAAAATTAGTTTTTTGCTAGAATGCTGTTGTATAAAAGTTTGACTTTTATACACGACCAGCATTATTCTAACCAACTTTCTAGACTCCCCATCCTCACCTCCCCATTTTTCTGTCCGCAAATTTTAATGCCAGATTTGTGGGGAAGTGAGAGGCCGATCGAAGACGATCTTCTTGCGCAACTGCTTGAAGGCGAAGAACAGCCTGCCCAGCGCGTTCACAAAATTCCGTTCTCTAGACTCTCTTCTTCCAGACCTCAACCATCTCCAGCCAGAATGGCCCATTCCAAATCCACTGGCCAAAAGAAACAAAAGCCTGACCATACTTCAAATTCTCCAGCTCAGTCTGATTCGCAGACTGGGGTTCCCTCGACTAGTGGCAGAGAAAACATTGTCCCAGACCCTCGCATCCAGGTTAGGGCTTGCCCTCGGGGTAAATCTCAGGTTAGGGCTCGCCCTCGCATCCAGGTTTGAGATGCTTGCTAATTATCTCAGGAAGTATCCCCTCACTGGGGTAAATCTCAAGATCCCCACTGCGGACGAGAGGGCGAATTTTCCTGGAGGCATTTACAGCGCCTGGTCGAGGTATCACATAGAGGCAAGGGCTACCCTTCCTCTACATTCATTCTTTCAGGGGGTGGCGAACTACTTTGGTGTCGTCCCCTTCCAAATTACTCCCAACGGATATAGAATGCTTGCTGCACTCTATATCCTTTATAAACTTAAAAAATGGCCGGAGCCTACTCCTCATGAGGTCAATTACCTTTTTGACCTTAAGTCTAACCCCCAACAGTCTGGGACGGGGTTTTTTCATTTTTGTCACCAGGAGACGAACCGAACATTCCTGAGTGACACCACCCACATCTCCAACATGGGGAAATACAGTCAGGAGTATTTCCTCATGCTTGACATGGCTGCAAATAACCTGGCCTTCGTTCGAGGAGGTAAACACCCTTTTCCACTGGTCACTGTTTTCACTTAGCAATTTTCCTTATACTTTTCTGAAACATATTGTGACTTTCAGGCCCATGGCTGCGACCAGACCCAACACCTGACATGGTGTTGAGGTCCAACACACTGGCCAGAATGACGGATGATGAGAAGAGCGTCAAGTCTCTGGTCACCGAGGATAACTTGAGGCTGTCTGGCCTCCTGACCCCTCATCAGGATATGAGGGAACCCGCGGCGGTTAGTGCCACTGCTGAGGGGAATCCCGAGCAGCAACCTCCAGCGTCTCCTCCTCGACAGAGACCGACTGGGGTTACAATCAGGGAACCCACTGGCACTCCCTCAGCAGAAATGCCTTCTGCCCCTCAAGGGAAGGGAAAACAGAAGGCAGTCGAGACTGTCATAGACTTAGATGAGTCTTCCGATGAAAATGATATTGTTATTTCTCTTTTAGATAACTTGCCAATTCCCTGTCATTTATTTGACGGGGACGAAAATTTTACATATACTCCAAATCTAGGGCCAGACTTCTTCGTGCCAGAGAGTGAGTGTATGACTATTATAGTCAATAGTGTAGCGACAAGTAGTAATAGCTCGGCTATTGGACTTTGTAATTTTCTTTATCTCTTTTCTGATGTGCCATAACTTGTCATTTTCTTTTGGCTTACTGTCTGCATATTTGTTTCTTTTGCAGATATGGCCTCAGCAAACATTTTCGATTTATACAACACTTAGGAGGAAGAAGAGGTTCCTTTGGTCCGAAGGAGGAAATCGGCCAGGAGACAAGACGGTGAGTCAAGCCAAGTACCTCCGACCAAGAAGAATCAAGCAGCCGATCCTCCAAAGGATGGGCCCTCTGGCCAACCATCTGCCCATCCTTCTGCTCCTGCTGAGAAGGAAATCCCTCCTCCTGCTGCCACAAATCCTTCACCTACGGCTCCAAACGAACAGGCCCAGCAAGCCGATCTCCCTGGGGCCAAACTATCGAGCCGCTCCCTGCGGTCAGCTAAGGATCGCCTCGCCCATATCCTTAAGCATGACCGCTACAGAGAGGCCATGGCTGAAGCTGAAACCATGGGGGTCGACCAAATCCTCAACAGGGCCCTCAATGAAGTGGCTAATGTAAGCACTCTTTCTCTTTTTGTGATCACGGTCTTGATTTTTCCTTCTTTGAATTTGGCATAACTCTTATTCTTTGATTGCAGGCCATGCTGACCATGACTGCTGCTCGTGCCCGCGCAGGTGCAAGCATCGAGCAGTCATGAGCAAAGCTAACTAAGGAGCTTCAAGCCGCTGAGGCTAGGCACGCTGGGGAGCTGGAGATTGTGACCCAGCAGAATGATTCTTTGGCCGCGCAGTTGGCAGAAAAGCAAGCCTCTCTGGAAAATGCCAGAAAGCAGAGAGATGATTACCAGGATGCTAGCCGAACCCACTGGCGTGAAGTCAAAAGACTTCAGGAGGATAATCATGCTAAGGACAGGAACATTGCTGTCCTTAAGAGCCAGGTGGAGCAGCTCAAGCTTACAAATTCCAAGGACCTGGAAAGGTACAAGAACGCGACACTTCGGTGTTTCTATGACTTCTGGAAACACAACTAAAGTGCCAATTTCAACTACCTTCCAGAGGATGCCAGGAAGGCTGAGCTGGCTCATTGTACTGCTCGGTTGGCTGCTGAAGAAAGAGCCAGGATTCCTGCCTCCCCAAACATTTCGCTGGCCGCCGGAGTGGAGGGATGAGAAGCTGTAGAAGACGTAGTCGACCAAAATGCTCCTCAGGATCCTCCGCCTCTTCAAGCTTCATAATTTTTTTCTTTTATATTTCTTTAATTGTACGACCTACGGGTCGTGATGTAAAGACTGATTTTTCTTTGGTTTTGCTGCATGGGCAGCTTATTTTACTTTTACTTTTAAACAATTACATCCAAGCAGTACTGCTTGCGGTGTAAAATAATTCCCTTTGATATTATAATATTTCTGCTTTATTATAACATCTGTTCGTATGACCGAACTTAGCATAGTACTTTGGCTTGATTTAACAAAATATAAAATTTGAAAAATACTCTAAGTACCGTAGCATGATTTCACTTATTTTGTTCATGTGTTTACATACCTCTTGGTATGCTTTGCTATCGATGTACCTTATATGCCCCCCAAGTGACTGGGGAGCTTTAGGTCCTTGGTCACTTGCCTTGACCACTACCTGTACGAACATTACTGCTCGGTATAAAATGCAAAACTTATAATACAACAAAACAACACACATAATGAACAAATACTTGTAAAATATTACAAAATTTGGCAAGAATGACTGGCTGCGCAGAGTCCCTTATAATTCTCGTATTTAAATGGACTAAACATGTCTTTACGAGTGATCTTTAAAAGATCTTACACTTATAAGTGATTAGCCATATAACATGACTAACCCTTTTTCAAAACTTGTAAAAAGTAAAAATTAATACAAGCCAGTCCTTTAAGAAGGACTGTTTATTGATAATACTTGCGCAAGTGTTCTCCATTCCAATAGCGCGAAATGAGATCTCCATTTAAGCGTGCAAGTTTGTATGTGCTTGGATGAAGGACTTCTTCAATCTGCTAAGGTCCTTCCCAGTTTGGTCCAAGTACTCCAGCAGCCGAGTCGCGGGTGTTTAAGAAAATTCTTCGAAGTACTAAGTCTCCGACGTTGAACTTTCTTTCTTTTACTTTAGAGTTAAAATATCCGGCGACTTTTTGCTGGTACGCAGCTACTCGGAGTTGGGCTTTCTCTCATTTCTCCTCAACCAAGTCTAGGGACTCCATCAATTGTTGACTATTTTGGTCTTGGTTGTATGTGATTCTTCGATGTGAGGGCGGATCTAACTTGACTGGCAACATAGCTTCATACCCGTATGCTTAGGAAAACGCGGTATGATCTGTTGCTATTCGATGAGAAGTTCTATACGACCAGAGTACTTCAGGCAGCTGTTCTTGCCATGCTCCTTTAGCTTCCTCGAGCCTTTTCTTCAGGGTATCCTTTAGTGTCTTATTGACCACTTTGACTTGCCCATTTGCTTGTGGATGCGCAACTGAAGAAAAGCTCTTGATGATTCCATGCCTCTCGCAGAAGTCTGTGAATAGGTCGCTGTCGAACTGGGCGTCGTTGTCTAAGACAATCTTTCGAGGCAATCCATATCGGCAAACAATGTTCTTGATGACAAAGTCAAGCACTTTCTTTGTCGTTATGGTAGCGAGTGGCTCAGCTTCGGCCCATTTGGTGAAGTAGCCGACTGCTACAACTGCGTATTTTACTCCACCTTTTCCTATTGGCAAGGACCCGATTAAATCTATACCCCATACTGCGAAGGGCCACGGACTTTGCATCTGCTTTAACTCATTAGGAGCTACGCGTGGGATCTTGGAAAACCTCTGAAACTTATCACACTTTCACACAAACTCCATCGAGTCTTCGTTCATAGTTGGCCAGAAATAACCCTGCCTCAGAATCTTCTTCGATAAGCTCTGCCCCCCAGCATGATCTCCACAGAAGCCTTCATGTACCTCCTTCATCAGCTTTTTAGCCTTTTCTAGTGTAATACATCTGAGCAGTGGCATGGAGTATCCTCTTCGATATAGAACACCATCTACTAGTATGTACCTAGTAGCCTGTCTCTGAAGAGTCCTGGCTTTGTTTCTATCTGCTGGTAGTACACCACTCGTGAGATACTCCCAGTATGGTGCCATCCATGTATCTGCTAACCGGACCTCCATATTGGCTTCATCTGCTCGTATGCTTGGCTCGCGTAGCCGCTCCACTGGCACTATATTTAAAGTGTCAGCATCTTTCGCACTCACAAGTTTGGCTAAGGCATCTGCGTTTGAATTCTGATCTTGGGGTATTTGCTGGAGGGTATATTTCTCAAATTGCGCCAACAAATCTTTGGTTTTGTTCAAATAGGCCACCATTTTAAGACTTCGTGCTTGATACTCCCCCAAGACCCGATTCACTATTAGCTATGAATCACTGTAAATATCTAGCACCTTTATGCTCATGTCTTTGGCCAACCTTAACCCAGAGAGTAGGGCTTCATACTCGGCTTCGTTGTTTGAAGCAGTGAAATCAAACCTAATCGCGCAGTGAAATCGATGCCCTTCTGGCGTTATCAATATAACTCCTGCTCCTGCGTGAGATTCGTTGGACGATTCGTCCGTGAATAACTTCTGCGAAGGAGCTTCAACTTGAGGCTCAGGCGCACTAGGTTTTTTGCTCTGCTCATTGTCTGGGAGTTCAGTAAATTCTGCAATGAAATCAGCGAAGACTTGTCCTTTTACTGCTGCTCGCGGTGAATACGTTATATCGAACTGCCCAAGTTCGACTGCCCATTTCAACAAACGTCCAGCAGCCTCTGGTTTTTGTAGAACTTGCCGAAGGGGCTGATCAGTTAAGACTGTGATGGGATGGGCTTGGAAGTAAGGACGTAACTTCCTTGAGGCCAAAATTAAGCAATAGGCTAATCTTTCGATGGGAGGATACCTCAATTCGGCCCCGATTAACCTCTTGCTTACATAATACACTGCCTTTTGTACGCCTTCTTCTTCTCTTACCAGCACCGCACTAGCAGCATATTCAGTGATCGCTAGGTAAATGAACAAAGTTTCTCCATCTATAGGCTTTGATAAGACAGGAGGTTGTGCCATGTGGGCTTTTAAGGCTTGGAAATCCTGTTCGCAGTCTCCAGTTCACTCGAACTTCTTGTTGCCTCTAAGTAGATTAAAGAATGGGACGCATTTATCTGTCGATTTTGAAATAAATCTACTAAGTGCGGCAATCCTTCCAGTCAAACTTTGTACATCTTTGATTTTTACCGGCGATTTCATATCGATCAGGGCTTTGATCTTTTCAGGGTTGGCTTCGATTCCCCTCGAATTGACAATGAACCCCAAAAATTTTCCTGATCCAACTCCGAAGGAACACTTGAGAGGATTTAGCTTCATTTGATACTTATTCAAAACATTGAAACACTCCTGTAAATCCTTCACATGTCCTTCTGCCTTTTTTGACTTTACCAACATGTCGTCCACGTATACCTCCATGTTTACTTCGATCAACTCTATAAACATGTGGTTAACTAGTCGCTGGTAAGTCACACCAGCGTTTTTCAGTCCGAAGGGCATTACTTTATAAAAGTATAACCCTGTATCGGTCCGAAAGCTAGTGTGATCCTCGTCAGGGGGATGCATATTGATCTAATTGTATCCTGAGTATGGATCCATGAAAGAGAGGATCTCATGTCCTGCAGTTGCATCGACCAGCTGGTCGATCCTTGGGAGTGGGAAGCAATCCTTTGGGCAGGCTTTATTAAGGTCTGTGAAATCCACAAAGGTTCGCCATTTTCCGTTAGGCTTGGGAACCAATACTGGATTAGAGACCCACGATGGATAAAACGCCACCCTGATGAACCCATTCTCCTTCAGTTTTTCAACTTCTTCTTTTAAGGCTTTCGATCTATCTTTATGAAGCAGCCTTCTTTTCTGTTGCACGGGTGGAAAGCTTTTGTCGATGTTCAGGACATGATTGATGACTGCAGGATCTATCCCAGCCATGTCTTTATGTGACCAGGCAAAAACTTCCTGGTTCTTCCTTAAAAATTCCACCAGTGCGTGCTTTATTGTTGCTTCCAAATTTTTGCCGACCTTTACAACTCTGGTCAGAAATTCTTCGTCAAGTTGGACCTCCTCAAGGTCCTCGATAGGTCCAACATCCTCCTCAAAATCCCCAAAGCAAGGATCTAAGTCTCTATCCTCACTTTGGGCAACACCCTATTTGGTGACTTCATCACTTGATTGGGCTTGTGTATCAATGGCCATCTGCAACCTCTCTGGGGGAGTGCTCCTTGACGTTCCCTTCTTGGCCTTAGTAATTGAGGCATTATAGCACTCCCTTGCTTCCCTCTGATTTCCCAACATGCGTCCTACCCCTGCGTCTGTTGGGAATTTCATGGCTAGGTGCCATATTGAGGTGACGGCCCGAAGGTCAACCAGTATGGGCCTTTCGATTACATCATTGTAAGCCAAAGGACAATCGACTACTATGAAAGTAGTGAGTAATTTCCTGGTAGCGGGCGTTGTACCTGCTGTTACCGGAAATCTGATTGACCCTGTTGGAGCGAGTCCCTCACCAGAGAAGCTGTAAATTTTTTGGTTGTAGGGCTCCAAGTCCTTGACGGACAACTTCATCCGTTCCAGCGAAGATTTATACAGGATGTTAAATGAACTTCCTGTATCGATCAACACTCTCTTTACCATCATGTTGGCAATTTGAACATCCATGACCAGCGGATCAAAATGCGGGAATCGGACATGCTGGGCGTCGCTATCAGAGAAGGTTATTTCACCGTCCTCTGACTGAGCCTTCTTTGATGCCCGGTCCTCCACAGTCATCATCTTGATGTCCTGGTCGTAGCGTAGGTTCCGAGCATATCGTTCCCTTGCCTTTCCGTTGTTTCCCGCAAGGTGCGGGCCACCGCAGATGGTGAGTAAAGTTCCAGCTACGGGATCAGGCTGCAAAGGTGGCGAGCGTTGGTTTGCAGGTGCCTGCTTGTTGCCACCTAGAGCCTCTCGTTGGGAAGTTCTCGAGGCCTGTACGTATCTCCTCAAGTGTCCTTGTCTGATAAGGAACTCGATTTCATCTTTCAGCTGGTTGCACTCGTTCATATCGTGTCCGTAGACGTTATGAAAATGACAGAACTTGGTGGTATCTCTTTTCAAAATATCCTTTCGAATGGCAGCGGATCTTTTGTAAGGCACACTGGAACTCGTGGTCTGATACACCTCTGCTCGAGACTTGACAAGGGCAGTGTAGTTAGTGAACCGTGGCTCATAACGGTTGCCCTTAGCATGCTTATTCTCTGAGGTGGAAGGTTCATTATGGGGTCTCCTCCCCCCATTTTTTCCGTTGCCATTGCCGTTCCCATTTCCTTTACCGTTGGGTTTTGACCCATTGGCGGCTTTGGCGGGGTCTTCAGTCCCCTTATCTTTTCCCGGGGGCTTTCCCTCGCTGGCAATGGCATCTTCGAGCTTGATGTATCGATCAACTCGATCCAAGAATTCTTGGGTAGTCTTAACCCCATGCTTCCTGAGGCTACTCCACAGAGGCGTACGACGCCTAACTCCTGCAGTTAGGGCCATCATTTTGCCTTCATCTCCCACTGTTTTGGCTCCAGCGGCTGGTCGCATAAAGCGTTGTACGTAATCTTTCAGTGGTTCTCCTTCTTGCTGGCGTATCTCAACCAGCTGGTTTGCCTCAGTTGGGTGCACACGACCTGCATAGAATTGTCCATAAAACTCCTTTACAAACATCTCCCAAGATACAATACTAGCAGGAGGGAATTTAAAAAACCACTCCTGTGCAGCATCAGAAAGTTTTCCAGGGAAGATCCTGCACCGAGCGTCTTAGGACACTTTCTGAATGTCCATCTGTATCTCAAATTTGTTGACATGAGATACCGAGTCACCATACCCATCAAAGTTTGGAAGTGTGGGCATCTTAAACTTACTGGGAGTCTCTGCCACAACTATCCTCTAAACGAAAGGAGTGCCCCTTCTCCTGTCGTACTCGATGTGAGACGTTCTTCCCCCGACCAACTGTTGTATTGCTTGGTTCAGGGCATCTATCTGGGCTTGCACGGCTTCAGGAATCGTCGGGGCCTCTGCTGCCAGGGGAATGTACTCATCGTGCCGTTCCTGGCAGTCATTGAGTACATCCCTTAAGTCTTCGTCTCTTCGTCGTTGCTCGCTTGCTCCGAGCCGGTTAAAGACGTTGTTTTGTCTGGGCTGCCCCCCAACGTTACGTCTCGCTTGTTGGTCTTCTCTAGGTGGTGGGCTTCTGCCCCCACCTTTCTCTTCATTTCTCCGACCGACATTCCCTCTGCCTGAGTTGGCCTCATTGTATCCATGGCCATCTCTGAACCTCGATTGGCTATGGTGGGACCGACTGTCCCCTCGGTTGTCTCCTCAGGCTGGAACTTCTCGAGCGCTAGGTGGAGGCTTGCGCTGGTCGGTAGATCCTTGTGCATTATCATGTCGTGGGGGGCCCCTGACCACAGAGCTTATCTTTGAGTTCCTTTTGTTGCCAGAAGGACGCTGCCCCCTGCTCGGTGGGTTTGGCTCTTCACCCCCATGGCGTCTAGGACTACGGGGCTGCTGCCCGGCCCTATTCTACCTTGGCTGCGGGGGATTGCCTCGACCAGCCTGGGATGGAGGTTGCACCTCAGGATCCCTTGGTGGGACATCATCTTGAGGCATTGGTGCCTGCTCAGGCCTTTGAGGGGTCGTTGGCTGGATAGGAGGGCTAGGATTGGGACCCCTTTGAGGTGGTCCATTCGAGATTTGATCAGATTGTGAGGCAGGTGCAGCTGATTCCTAGCCAACTGCAGGGCTCCTTCGAGGGCTGCCATGGCCTCCCTCTGACGACGGTCCATCTCCGCTTGTCTTTCACTTAGCTCTTGGCGCTGACGCTCTATCTCTTGCTGCTGTCGCGCCATAATCTCCGCAACACTTTCTTGACTGGCCCTCAGATTGGCCAATTCCTCTTGCAATACCCCTAGGGTATTTCTCAGTGTCTCGGAGTCCAGTTCTTCCTCATCAAATTCCAAGTGTGGCTCATTTTCAGCCATGTTTGGAGGAGGATGAGGTTGAGATGGTGCAACGCCAGCAACCTGCCCAGTCTTCTTTGTTGTTTTTGCCATTAATGCTTCAACAATCTCGTCTCAAGCTCTCAATGAAAGCACCAGAATGTTGACCCTCGATTTGGTCAACTGACACGGAGTCAAATGCTTGATATGAATGAAGGTGTTGAAATGGGTCTAATGGAAAAAACAGTAAAGTACAAGACAAATTATAGTGGTTCGGCCCCACAAAATGGTAATGAACTACGTCCACTTAAGCTACTATTGATATTAGTTCTCAAAGGAGTGATCAAAGAACTAGGGTTCTCTGAGTTTCACAAACTTGAGAGAGATGAATAATACAATCGTAAGATAATAGCTCTAATTCTCTTGTAAGGTATAAACTTAAATCTGCCAAAAAGTCCCTTCCTTGAGCTATTTCTCTCTATTTATAGGCTCAAGGAGGGTTATACGAATTAGTTACAAATATTCTTTCCTAAATAATCGGATCATCATGGATCATGGGAGATAATCTCAGATATGATTACAATTGTACAAAATTATCTCTAAATATATGGAGTATACGACCAGGCTGGTCGTATAGAAACTTCAAATGTTACGTCAGGGGAATCTCACTGGTCGATGGTCGAACAGAACTTCTGCCAGGTGTCAGCCACGTGTTAAAAATGTCTGCCACGTCACCCATGCCTGCTTTTTGGATAACAGCCAAAATGTGACATATTTTAGAGTTAAAAAAATAGTTACAAATCTGTAACTCCCAAATATTACCCAATAATGTGTAGATTTGATATTACACATTTTGATTTGAATTTCTCAAAGCCATAAGAGATATGGCTGTTAGAGATGTGATTTTAACTCCCATAATGTGTATGGAAGTTACAAAATCAAGTGGGATTGAATTTGGAACGTTTTGGTAAATTTGGAAAATTGGTTGCTGAAAAAACGTCTTGGGCCGCGACCAATGTTTTCTAGGCCGCGGTCCAAGAGGAAGAAAACATCGTGGGCCGCAGCCCAAGTGGCTGACAACATTTTCCAAACTTCAATTTAATCCAATTTTGAACGTTTCCAACAGCTAAGTAACTCCCAAATCTCTATTTTAATTCCATAAACATCTAATTAATCATTGGTAATAACCATGGGGTTGGTGGAATATGAAATTCAGAGGGTGTCTCAAAAACTCTATAAACAGGAGCCTAATGCTCACTTGTAAGACATACCATGTTCCATCCACAAAGCACTTGGATGGAAAATACACTGTAGCTTGATAATTCCAGAGAGCTATTTCCTAGAGAGATCCCTTAGTGCTTAGAGAATGGGGGGAAATAAGCTTTTGGACAAAGGTTTTGAACCTTGTTCAAGTTGGTGATCCTCACTACTTTACACTTTGGTTGTGTGAGAGTTTATTCTTTTTATTGGTTTTATTTTCATTCTTTTGATATTGTTGTTCTTATTTACTTGTATTATTATTGTTTTGAATGTGTAATCTTCTTCTCTATATCTTTATATTTACTTGTATTTTGAGCAATTGAGTTGTAATATTTCTTTAATCAATATTATCTTGTTTATTGTATTTTTGCATAGAGTTGTATTTTGGTTTTAACATGTTTCCATTGAGTATAAATATATTTTCTCTAACAATCAAAAGCTTATTTTCATTTTCAATGGAAGGAGAAACCATAGAGATCTTGTGAGGATCCAACTTTGAAAAGATGGTAAGATAAGGTAATGTTCTTCTTTTGTTCTCTTAGAAGATCTAATGGTTTTCATATAGTGATAAAAAATGAGAAGAAGAAAATTTTATAAATGAGGTTCATTGTTTTCTAATCTTCTTTGTTTTTTCAAATATAGTGGTTAGATTAGAAGATAATTTAATATCTTGAGTTTTTGTTATATGTGATTAATGTATAAATAATCTACTAGAATATTGGGTAATATGATAGCATGTTATAGAACTGTCTTATTATGTGATAATGATAAATTACTAGAATGACAATTTTATGAGTTTTATATGACATGCATAAATATATTGATTTTGTGAATAAATAAAAAATATGAAATCGTATGTGTATGATATTTTTAATTTATGTTTAAATATTAATAAAGAGTCATGTGAGTATGATATAAGTCATATATGTTGACAACTATGTGAAATTATAATCATGCAAACATTTGTAAGATGTTAATAGGTTTTATCCTATATTATTGTTAGTATGTGATTTGTGAATAAAAGAATTATTTGAGAATTTAAATTTTCTCATTTAAAAGATGAGCATCTCATTTTATGAGATAAGAGAAGATGAACCTAAGGGGGTTACATCTTTTAATGGTTGTGTTTTGCTATTGCAAGAAAAATGGATTAAGGTGGATCCATAACTTGAGATAGCACATTGCTCAATAGGCTTATAGTCTAGAGTGTGGTCAAATGAAATATATTTGAGAATTATTTAGTGACAATAATTCTTAAATATTCAATGAGGAGACATTTCAAAATTGGAGAAGCAATTTTGAATCTTTACACCAATGGTGAATAAAAGAGAACTTTATTCATTTTGGTTAAATATGGTGATATATTTAAATTAATTTCAATGAGAAGATAATTTTAAACAAAAACATAAGAAATCAAAGTGTTTAAATAAATCAATGAGGGTTTATTTTCTTTGATTTAAAGTGTTTAAAAAATTTGACATTTTCATCTTGATTTTGATGAGAAAATCAATGGATGTAAAATTGATGTTTTCAAAAGAATCTAAAAGACTCTTAGAAAACACAAAAGTTGTTTAAGTGATTTTGAGATTATTTAGACAACTAAAAGTGAAAATGAGTGATTATTTGTTTGAGAAATTTTCACTTGACATTTATGTTCACATATTTTATTTTGTGAAATATATAAAAGAATGAAACTAAGTGAAAATTGCCTTCAAAGAAGTGTGTCTTGCTTTAGCAAGTAAATAAATCAAGATAAACAATGAGGTTTTTATCTTGATCTATTGAGATTTTATCATGTGGCTTAAAGGACTCATGATGAACTTTGAGAATCATAAGTCTAGATTTATCTTGGAGAATAAATGACTTAATAAAAATGAATAAATTTCTTCTTAAAAGTGATTATCACTATGAGAGAAATGTGGGGGTGATGCTCCAAAAGTTAATCAATTTATTTTGTTGATAATAATTGATTAATTAGGTCATCCTATCAAATAGGTAATTTGGAATTCCACATTCTAAATCACATTGGATATATGTGTATAGAATGAACAAATCTAGACATGCTTGGTGTCTAGAGTTATTGTTTGTAATATTTTGATTCAAGAAGGAATCAATTTAAAACATAAAGGTGAATTATAGAAACAAAGAGGTTTCTAGAATTGATATTCAAATGTTTATCTTGGATATTGAACTATAAAATAGTGGGGGTGTTGACTATGGTCAAAATCACTATTTTAAAGAGGTAACTATTTTAATCAAACTATAGCTAGCAACAAAGTTTGAATAAAAATAAAGAGAGTGTCTAAGTATGCATACATGAGAAAAGAAATTATTCAAATTGAATCATTTCTACATCTCAAGGGATGGGACTTAGACTCCCTAAAGAGATTCACCGTTGATGGTAACCTATCTTAATACTAGTAACCAAACTAGTATTAGGTTCAATAGGTAATAACAAATCAATCAAGTGAATAGTAGTAGTACTCAAATTTTGTCCCATCTGAGATATGAGTACTAGTGCGTTACCAAAATGAGGGTTAAAACCGAAAGGTTTTTTAATAGAACTCAGTCTTGAAAAGACAATTATTTTAGGGTAACAAAATACTATAAGAGTTCTACCTATATAGACCTAGGGGTGGTGCCGCCCCTCATGAGAATTGGGAGTCATTCTCTAGAAAAGTCTATGAATGGAATGTGCACATGGCCTTTAATGGTGCAAAAGCGAGACATTGAGGTCTCAAGTGAACATAGCAAATGTGTGTGTTATCACCGGTTTGTTATCAAGAGATAGTGGTTCAATGCTTCAGCAACCAAAATTTCAACAATCTTTGTGATAATTACACTAAGGTAAAATTCAAGTCGAAAGACATTTTACTTTATGCACCAATGCAAAGGTTTCTATAGAGAGTGATTATTTAATCAAGTGGGAGAATATTATATTTTAATATAACGTTTGATTAAATAAGTGTTACAAAAGGTGATTATTTAATCTAAGTGGGGGAATGCTATATTATTTTAAATAATATACTGTTAGATTAAATAATGTGACATAATGTGATTTGTCACACCTTATAACATATTTTTGAGAGTCACAAAATTGGACACATGTATATGCCCAAATGTGACTCCCAAATATTACTCAATAATGTGTAGATTTGATATTACACATTTTGATTTGAATTTCTCAAAGCCATACGAGATATGGCTGTTAGAGATGTGATTTTAACTCCCATAATGTGTATGGAAGTTACAAAATCAAGTGGGAATGAATTTGGAACGTTTTGGCAAATTTGGAAAATTGGTTGCTGAAAAAACGACTTGGGCCGCGGCCAGTGTTTTTCAGGCTGCGGCCCAAGAGGAAGAAAACATCGTGGGCCGCGGCCAGTGTTTTTCAGGTCACGGCCCAAGTGGCTGACGACATTTTCCAAACTTCAGTTTTATCAATTTTGAACGTTTCCAACAGCCAAGTATCTCCCAAATCTCTATTTTAATTCCGTAAACATCCAATTAATCATTGGTAACAGCCATGAGGGTTGGTGGTATTTGAAATTCAAAGGGTGTCTCAAAAACTCTATAAATAGGAGCCTAATGCGCACTTGTAAGACACACAATTTTCCATCTACAAAGCACTTGGCTGGAAAATACACCATAGAGGCTTGATAATTCCAAAGAGTTATTTCCTAGAGAGATCCCTTAGTGCGTAGAGAATAGGGGGAAATAAGATTTTGGACAAAGGCTTTGAACCTTGTTCAAGTTGGTAATCCCCACTACTCTACACTTTGGTTGTGTGAGAGTTTTTTCTTTTTATTGGTTTTATTTTCATTCTTTTGATATTGTTGATCTTATTTACTTGTATTATTATTGTTTTGAATTTGTAATCTTCTTCTTCTTCATCTTTCTATTTACTTGTATTTTGAGCAATTGAGTCGTAATATTTCTTTAATCAATATTATCTTGTTTATTGTATTTTTGCATAGAGTTGTATTTTGTTTTTCATGTTTCCATTGAGTATAAATATATTTTCTCTAACAGAAAGTACATGTATGACTTGTGTAGTAATTAGGTTTCTATGCTTAATGTCTGCTATATGTTTAAGTTTATCAAAGAGATGTAGAAAACCTGCATATAGGATGAGATCTTATATCTTGAAAAAGAATAGGAATCGATTTATGTTAACCTGCTATTAGAATAGGAAGAAAAGAATTTAGAACTGATTAATAAAATTAATAGAATGAAAAGTTGATGAAGTTAATACCCTAGGTTTTTTTAATAGTGATTTTCCTCTTTTAATTAGTTATTTTTGTTCATAGTTATTTAAAGTTTTAAAATTAGATTTATTCATCTAAATTGTGTTTTCCAAATAGAAATTAAAGAACAATTATTGGTAATTGGTTAATAGTATTTGCAGGAACGATACTCTATTTACCATCTATATTATTTGAATCGATTGCGTGCACTTGCATACATATTTTTACAATCAAGTATCAAGAACCAAAAACCAAACTTAAAATAAGAACACATTCCTACAGATCCTTGAAGCCCTTTCCTCTTTTCCTCCTTTCTCTTTTTTGTGCCCTACTCCCTCTCTTTCGCTCCAAGTTTCGGCACCCACCCAAATGGGTCTCCAAGGCTCACATCCTCTTCTATTTATTACCCCTAGTGACCTAATTCTAAGAAAAGAACTCAAGTCTGAAAACAAAAATCGTATCCCACAAAATAAGCTAAATCTCACAATTTTCTCTCCTTACACCTCACCTATACCTTATCTACAATGCAAACACAATCCAAAAGATAAGTCTTGTCATCTCATCCCAAAAGACAACTCATTTTCCTTTCCCATTTATCTTCTTAATTAAAAAGAAATAAATAATAAGAAAATAAAAATACGTCCACACACACACACTCACAAGAATAATAAAAATGCAACCTATTCTAATCACATACATTATCACACTAAAATTGTAACATTAATAATAAAATAAAAATTACACAATTATTCCAAATAAATCATTTAAATCCTAATTCACATAAAATAAACAATTCAAATGATTTTCTAATAAACAATTAAAATAAAATATGACAAATAATAATATTAAAAAAAAATTGGATCACTACATTGTACTTCTCCATTAATTTTTCCTACTTTCACAAAAGCTAAACCATTGTCAGTTACTATTTGACCACATTATTCTTCCCCACGTCATATATAATGCCTTTAGCAAACCATAAATATATTTATGATTCTTGATTTTATTAGAAGCATTAATGGATTTCAAGAATGTAGTTGAGCCTTTTAGGTATACCATGAAATTGATACAACGTAGATTATCGTACAACCATATGTTTTCTATTTGTAACAACCCGACATAAACTAATTAATTTACTAAATAATTTATATTTAAGTAAATTAATATATTCAAACATTTCTTTCAGAAAAACAAAACATTTATCGACACTCATTTAAAACAATATGAATTAAATATTTTTTACAAAACATGCAACTCGAGTTCTTGTTATTTTAAAATAAGCCATATTTTACATGCATATCGTAGGTAAAAATACATGTTATTAAAACTCAACATATTACCATGACTTGAAGACTTTTAAAACCATGCATAAGTAACAACCCCTTTGAGCCCCAGGTCAATGTTCACGACATGCACACATCTCACCAAGCCTGCTCCAACTCATCGCCTCATCAATTACACTTATGCCTTTACCTGTAACACAGAGTACCCTTGAGCTAGCGCCCAACAAGACGAGATATATAGGACACAATCCCCAAAGCCCAACAATAAAACATAAAACATAAAGCATAAACACATAAAGCATAGACATAAACTACTTCATATCATCACAACCTTAATCATAAACTACTCATAGTCGATACCTTAACATACAAAGTTTCATAACCAACATTATCATATCGTAACATAATCATAGCATAATATAACCTATCCTAAGAAAACCTAACTATAGCATAACGTAAACATAGCATACAATAAATATAGCTTAACATAACCTATCCTAGCATAACATATTCAATCCATAACATGTAATACCAGTCTCGTTCTGGCCGTAAACCAGTGTTGATCTGGTCAAGTGTTCAACAGAGCACGAGAAACATAAGCATGCATTTTGTCATTACATAAGCATGAAATTTATCGTAACGTAAACATGAATTTTCATAACATAAGCATGCCACATAGACATACAACATATTCACACATAACACAGTCACACACAACATGCATAACCCATAACATAATTCCTAATGTAACTCATAACATAATTTATATCATCCTTCATAGAATAATTCATAATATATTTCATAGCATAGCTTATAACATAATTTATAACATAACATACAAAGTTTACCACACTTAAGTACGTCGAGTGTACACCCTGCGTGCAGGTATCCACTCTTCTTTCCTTAGGTCCAGCAGCGACGCAATAACCTCCCTTCAAGTGCCTTGTCAAGTCCTAAATCCAAAACATACAACATATATCATTTAGAGACTCATAACTTGAACCAAAGGTCGTGAACCAAACCTTACCCTTCCTAAGACCCAATCAACCATATAGTATCCTTAGGAAAGTCCTAAAAATGTCCCTAAGAAGTTAGGGAGGAAGTCCCCAACGAACCCCATATGAAACAACCTCAAAATGACCTAAAAACAACCAAAAAAAGACCCTATCGCAGTCAAGTGTCATGACCCTAATATTTGGGTGCCACAACCCTTATTTGTCCCACTTTCTGGGAGCCTGGGCACGTTTCTTTTGCGCCTCGGCACTAGTTGGAAAACCAAATGCTGACTAAACTTTGAAAGGTTATATCTCCCTCAATATAAATATGATTTTGACGATTCTTTTTGTATTTTTCTCATCTTGAATCCCTCTATATCATCATACAATTATTAGAGATTAATATGATAGCAAAAATTCATGAGCAGCCCCTAACTCCATAACTCTAACAATCTCTTGCAACAAAACTTCTTCTTCCCCATGCTATCTTTCCAATTTTGAAAACTAGCAACCATAACTTAATAAATACAACCCTAGAATGTTTCTAACCATTATAGATTAACAAAATATTCTCTAACATTCATATAAAACCAATCATCCCAACCTATCATGCTTTCTAATCAAATCCACCATTAACATAACTCAAAGCTTCAAGAACTATCAAAGAAACTTTAAAAGTGTGTGAAGTTCTTGTAAAGATCATGTGCAACAACCTAAGCCTTGAAAATCTTCTCCCAAAGCATCTAAAATGAGCCCCCACACGATGTTCCTAGTGATCCATACATATAAGAAGAGATCATCATCATTCTTCTTCCTTAGATCTTGAACTCTAGTCTAGAGAGAGAGTGAAAGAGAGTTATCTCCTTTGATCGTGTGTAGAGAATCCACCAAATTCAAATTGTGAGTCAAACCCTAATCCTAGTCTTTCACTTTCTATTTCTAATGACTCATTATCGCCAAATTACCATCCTACCCTTGATCTAAGCTATTCTAACAATTTCACTAAACCATTTTGAGTAGTTTTGTAATAAACTACTAGTTCTCATATTCCATAATTAACTTATTCCCCATAAGTTATCTTTAGTCCATCATGACCCCTCTTTCAACAATTCTTGACAATAAAGCCCCTAGCACTTGAAGGAAACCGTGATTCGTCACTTTAACACATATCCCGAGCACTTTCGGTATCTTCCAACGTAAAATATCTTACACTGATATTAATATCACATAAACATATTCATATAATCACAAAATACTAATTTTACAAAATTACAAAAATACCCCTCAAGATTATAAATTACAAAACTTTACTCACAGGACAAAATTACCAAAATACCCATGAAACGAAAAGACGTATATTACACTATTATTTCCTTTGAATATCAACATACTCCCTTATTTCCTTGTATTTATTTCAAATATATTATTTTTTATCTTATAAAGAGAGAGAATAAGTATCCATGTCTAACTTGTTGTGCAACAACAATCATATTTTTGAAATGGTGTGATGATGCCTTACTTGTAGGAACATTGTCATATATGAAGAACTTTCCAACCATTGATTAAAAGTCTTTCATATATTTATACTAGAAAATATTTCTTTTTATCATTTGTTGATTTACTCCCGATGATTTGTATAGAGAATGTGCAAGTTTCGATTTGGATGAGATGGTTTTCTAGTTTGTTTCTGACAAAGTTTTGTTGGTGTTGAATCAAGTGGAGTAGATTTTGATGTACTACCTTATTTTCCTATACTGTTAAAAAAAAAGATGCATGTTGTCGCCATTTAGATTCTTTTTGTTGGAAAAAATAATCTTGCTTCAATGAAAATGGTAAAACCAAAATACAACTCTATGAAAAAAGTTACAATAGACAAGATAATAGATAAATAAGTGTTACAACTCTATTGCAAAAAATACAAGTAAATAGATAAAGATGATGGTGAATAGAAAGATAGATACAACTTTATTTGCAAAAGATACAAATAAACTAGAGAGATATAGAATAAAAGAAGTAAATAGAAAATACAACTTTAAAAATAACAATACAAATAAATATAAGAAGAAGAAGCAAGAAGTAAAAGCAATAGAAATAGAAGAACAAAATAAGAACAAGAACAATAGAAAGAACTCTCACATTCACACAACCAAAGTGAAGAGTAGTGAGGATCACCAACTTGAACAAGATTCAAGACCTTTGCCCAAAATCTTATTTCCCCTATTCTCTAAGCACTAAGGGAACTCACAGAATGGAAATACCTTTCTAGAATTATCAAGCCTTTGGCGAATTTCAAGCCAAGTGCTCTAGTGGATAAAAATTGTGTGTCTTACAATTGAGCATTAGGCTCCTATTTATAGAGTTTTAAGACACCCTTTGAATTTCAAATTCCACCAATTCCCTTGGTTGTTACCAATGTTTAATTGGGTGTTTATGGAATAAAAATGAAGATTTGGGATGTTAAAACCGTTCAAATTGGAAAAAAGGTAAAATGGGATTTGGCTGCTAGCACCCAAGGCCACAGCCTGAGACATTCCAAGCCGCGGCCATTAGCTTCTGACTCCCATGTCGCGGCTGGGATGCTTGTGGCTGCGGCCTAAAGGCTATTACAGCCTCCCAATTTTGCACCTTTTTTTTTCTTTTCCAAAACGTCTCAATACCTTAACCACATGATTTTGTTGTTGGTATTAAATATGATAAATCAGGATACGCAATGGAAAGGATCTTTTAAAAATTTACTAATACCAACTAGGATCATACATATATAGATATATTAAATAAAACACAAATATATTAGCTATTACCTCTTGTGGCCTATCAAGAGTCCACAAATCATTTTGTATAAATCAACGATCTTCCTATCTTTGTTCTGAAAGCTCACACCTCTATCTTCCAGACCAATCCTCAAACACATAAGGACGTGTGTGGGCATATAGGATTCAAAAGGTTGATTTAGAACTCTCTAGATGTACTCAACACATGAGATCTAGAGAGGTTTGAGAAGAGAGAGGCTATTTGAATTAGAATTTCTAGTTTAAGAAATTCTATCGTTTCTTTACTTGAGAGAGAGTCTGATAGTCAAAACTTCTGAAAAACTTCTTCTTCTGAAAATATTGCTTCTTTCACGTTTATAAAGATAATTAACTAATTTAATTCAACTTTATTTTATTTAAAATAAAATTGACCAGTTATAACCTATTTAATTATTTAATTTAAATCATATTTAAAAAGAAATAATTAGATATATTAAATAAACAAATTAATTTGAAATTCAAAATTCAAATCCCAGGGATATTTCTATCCCTGACTGGCGCCACACACACTCATTGTAAAGTGAGTGTGTCCTTAGCCACATTAGGGTTTTCCCTAATTTTCTCATTTTGTTGTTTAATTAATATTTAAGATAATATATATATCCCAAAGTAAATATCAATCAATTCAAAATTAACTTTATCTTAAAATATCAAATTTTAATAAATAAATATCTTATTACAAATAATATAATTATTAATCTTTCTCTATATTAATCCAAACATGATTAATATTTATTTTAACATATAGTTTTTCAACATAAAAACTATATAATGAAATAATTAATTAATTCATAATTAATAAATTTTCAATAACTATCACATAATTATTTTCTTGTCCTCAAAAATTAATTCATTTGCAATTTAGTCCGTCTCTCTACAAATCTTCTTTTAACATCCTTACCTTGACAGTGTAGGACATATGTGATCTGGGGACCATGGACCTATAATATGAAGCTCCAATAAACCAGATTATTAATTAAACTATTTAATCTAATATTCTTATTTATTAATTCCATGATTACTCCACTATCAATATGGAATTGCACTCTAAGTATTTATAGAATTATATTTACAGAGTTTTTCCTTGTAGTCCATTGATATAATCAATTAATGTAGTTTTGTCCTCCATTTATTGGTTCGTTAATTAGAGCTGGTCAAAATTAGCATTTTACCCTTCTAATTACCTCTTGATTCTTAAGTACCATTAATTCACTTAAGGGAACATTAACTATTCATTTCCAAAATTAACCCTTAAGGGAACCAATATTTGATCTGTTAGGAAAGTATGAATTTCATTATTGTAATTCATGTTCCCAACCATTCATGATATTAAATGTCCAAAACAAAAGTCATTAGCCTCATTATACTAAGAAACCTTAATGTGTGAATCAAAAGATCCAATAAACATAAACAAGAGTTCATGAATACTCAGTATTTAGACTGGTCTACAAATGATCATGAGAAGCACCTTGGCTGTGGTGGTCAAGCAGCCACATGTGTACACATCACCACCAAAGCTCTCCACTCAAGGCTGGGTGAGCTTTTCTTTCCCTTTACCTGCACCACATAGCACCCGTTAGCCAAGACTCAGCAAGAAAACTTATTACTGCATCTATCAATATCAATTGATGATTATGATAATCATACTGGGCTTGTAGCCCTAATCTAATAAGAGGCTAATGAGTCACTCCCTGGGTAGGTGACTAATTACTCACACTCTGGATAGGTGAATAATGAGTCACACTCTGGATAGGTGACTAATGTGTCACACTCTGTATAGGTGAGTAATGAGTCACACTCTATATAGGTGACTAATGAGTCACACTCTGTATAAGTGACTAATTTGTAAGTCATGAACTTGGGCTCTGCACCCTTAGCCATGTGATGATGCAGTCACCTAAGCCTTTTGGCCCTAGCTCTAAGTAACTAGCCTTTAGACTAGACAAGCGCTTTTGTTTTCATCAAACTTAAGGCCAGTCAAGCATTTCATGCTTATGATGATAATGCTTATGTCGATTAGATCTAATATTTTCGGCATGCGTTAAACACGCTAATACCGTTCTTGACTCATAAGCCAATACCATACGATCAGTGCTCAGTACTACTGCCGAACTTGACTAATGAGTCATAGCTTCACATTCAATACTAGCACCATTGTCGATTCTGACTAATAAGTTAGTACCACTCACAAGTAAGCAAGATTGCTAAGTATTTAATATGCAATCAATGTCCACATATGGAGCACTCAACATGCCTCATTAATAACCATACAGGTCACATACTGGGTGCAATTTTCTTACCTCTGGTTTGAGCGAGAAATAAGTTAAAAATGACCCTTGAGAACGATCAATCCTTTGATCCTTTAGCGGTCACCTAGTCATAACCAAATATGAAATTCCATCAATAAAATCAATAATAAAAGGTTCATGATCTAAACCTTGCTCTCGAGACCTCGAATCCTACTAACACGGTTAATAAATTCGATCCTGGGCCTTAAGAATTGAAAGCCCGAGCCAAAAACCCTAAAAAGTGGCCAAAAGAATGCCTTGCGAAAATAGGGTAGTGCTACAAGCAGAGCTGCCAAGCCCTGGACAGTGCTGTAGCGCCCAACCCTGGGCAATGTAGCGTCAAAATCAGGGTGTTTCAGCTCTAGTTTTTCCCCTTCGAGTTCTCCAAATTTCAAACCCCAAAAACTAATTCCAAATCTCAACCAAACCCACAAATGAGCCCAAAAACCAATCCTACAAGTCTTAGTCATCAAAACCCAATCAAAATTTCCCAAAAACTTCATTGAATTCCCAACTATCAAATCCAAAATCTCAATTGAAAACTAACTGAAAAACAGGGCATAAACCAGAGATTTCATGGATAAAATCTTACGTCAAACTCAAGATGGAACCCTCTTCAATGGCTAAACATAAACCCAAACCCTTATGCCTTGATTCCCTAGCTTGAATCCTCAATTGGAGCTTCAAAATTTCAAAGGAAAAGAAGAAGAAAAAATGATCGGGAGGAAGAAGAGAAATGTGCTCTGGTTTTGGTTTAGTTCTCTACAGCCTTCCTAAGTTAAAATATATCCCTTGGTTGAATGAACAAAATGCCCATAGGTTAAATAATTTCTTTTCAAGGCCAACAAGGGCAAAATCGTCCTTTCCCACCTATCTCATTAATTATAATTAACGTCCTCCAATTCTCGTTATTCCCAATATTCTCAAATAGTAATAAATCATATCCCATTACCCTATAGTTCCCGGTATTGTACTAATCATCAAATTACCCCGAGACTCACCCCGAGCCCGAAAAATAACCCCGTTATGACCAAACTGCTAATTTGTATTCAAAGATTGTCTCATGCCGAATAGCTCGAACAAATCCCCATTATAATGTGGTCTCATCAATAAATTACCAACATGCATGAAAATATACAAATATGCCCTCAGCGGGCCAAATTACCAAAATGCACTTATAATGAAAAGTGGACTCACATGCATGGATTTATCATCATATAATAATATAATTCACATAATCATGCATATAATCATTTAATGGCATAATAAATTAATTATCACCCTCCCAACCTTCCAATCCAACAATTAAACCTCATTAAGGATTTTGGGACATTACAATAATTATACAATTTATTGATATTATTATACAATTTATTCAAATAATAATTATAACATTCAAATATAATAAAAATAGACTTTTATTTAAATTAATAAAATTTCTTTACATGATTTTAGGGCATTAATTCTAACAATCTCTCCCTTGCCTTCAAAGCAAGTGAGGCATCTCCTTTAATCCCATGTTGCATACATGACCCATAAACGACTTTACAAGAAGTGTTTTGGTAAACAGGTCCGCCATGTTCTAATCCGATGGTATCTTCATAACAATCACATCACCTCGTTGCATAATCTAACCAGTTGGAATTTCCTTTATGCTTTCCTCTCTTGTGGCTTCTAGGTTCCTTGGAGTTAGCTACTGCTCCCCTGTTTTCATAGTACAAAATTAGTTGCTATTCATATCTGGAACTACTTCTAGAACATTATAGAACTTCCTTAGCCAATCTTCCTCCTTAGCTACTTCACAAGCCGGTATATACTCGGCTTCGATGGTTGAATCTATTATACTAGATTGTTTAATACTTCTCTAGACCACAACTCATCCACCAAGAGTGAACACTGACCCAAATGTCGACTTACAACTGTCTTTGTCTGGTTGGAAATCAGAATTAGTGTATCCAATTGGGTTTAACTCACCCCCTGAATATACAAGCATATAATCTCTCATTCTCCTAAGATACTTGAGAAGGTACTTTACTGCAATCCAGTGTTCCAAACCAGGATTCGATTGATAATGACTCACAATCCCTACTACATAGCATATGTCAGGCCTGGTACACAACATAGCATACATAAGACTCTCAACTGCTGAAGGATAGGTATACTTTCTCATGCCCTCTTCCTTATGAGGTGTCTTTGGACATTGCTCTTTGGAAAGAGTAATTCCATGTCTGGTCGGTAACTGACCTTTCTTGGAATTCTCCATAGAGAACCTTTCAAGCACCTTATTTGTATAATTAGCTTGAGAAAGTGATAAGAGCATGTTCTATCTATCCCTTAGGATTTGGATTCCCAGAACATAGCTTGATTCACCCAAATCTTTCATTTGGAACCTTTTGGCTAACCACTTCTTTATGTTTGACAGTGTCTCTACATCGTTGCCAATGAGGAGAATGTCATCCACGTAAAGAACTAGGAAAACCACCACTTTTCCTTTGATATATTTATATACACATGTTTCGTCGACATTCTATTTGAAGCCATATGTTTTAATTGTTTCATCAAAGGTGATATTCCATGATCTTGATGCTTTCTTTGATCCATAAATGGATTTCAGCAACTTACACACATTTTCATCTCCCCCATTCATGATGAACCCTTCTGGTTGTACCTTATAGATACTTTCATCTAGATAGCCATTAAGGAAGGTTGTCTTGACGTCCATCTTCCGTATCTCATAATCATACGTGGAAGCTATGGATAAGAGGATGTGAATGGATTTTAGCATGGCCATAGGAGAAAATGTTTATTCATAATCAACATCTTCTCTCTGAGTGTAACACTTGGCTACTAGCCTTGGTTTGAAAGTCTCCACTTTCTCATCTACACCTCTTTTCTTCTTTTAGATCCATTTGCATCCAATGGGTTTGACATCTTCAGGGTGGGTCTACAATTTCCTAAACCGAATTGGAATGCATGGATTCCATTTCTTAGTTCATAGCTTCTTGCCATTTCTCATTTTCAGGATCGTCCATAGCCTCTTTAAAGGTCAATGGATCGTCCTTGTTTGTATCAGAAACAAGGACATGTGCCTCATGTTCGTAGCAAACGGGTTGTCTCACAATCCTGCCACTACAACCTTGCATTGGGATTTCCTTTTCAGGAATAGTGGTTTCCTTGGCTTGTCGTTTATCATTTAATGATGATGAGGAAGGTGATGGAGTCTTATCAGCTGTGAGCTCCTCTAAAACTACTTTGTTTTGAGGTTTATAGTTATTCATATAGTTGAGATCAAGGAAGGTCGCATTTGTTGAAACAAATACATTTTGGTCCTTGGGACTATAGAAATAACCACCTCTTGTTTCTGGATCGTAGCCCACAAAAATGCATACTTCAGACATCGAATAAAGTTTCCCTAATTTTGGTCTAAGAACAAGAGCATGACAAACCCAAATGTGAAAATGGTGCAAACTAGGTTTGTTTCCATTCCATAATTCCATTGGCATTTTGGTTATGGCCTTAGATGGGACCACATTCAAAATGTAAGTCGTCATTTGAAGTGCATATCCCCAAAACGAGAGAGGAAGTAAAGAGTAGCTTAACATAGACCTGACCATGTCCAACAAGGTACTGTTACTTCTTTATGAAATACCATTTTGCTGTGGCATTCCAGGTGTTGTGAGTTGGGATTGAATATCATGCTCCAGCATGAAATCTTTGAATTCTAAATCTAAATATTGACCACCTCAATTTGATTGAAGTGTTTTAAGAGTCTTGCATAAATACTTCTCAGTCTCAGCATTGAATTCTTGAAACTTACCAAAGGTTTCAGATTTCCTAAGAAGTAGATAAGTATGACAATATCTTGAGTAATCGTCAATAAAGTGATGAAATACTTATATCCACCTCTTGCTTGTATATTGATTGGACCACAAACATCGCTGTGTACAAGCTCCAAAGGTTCTTAAGCTCTATTGCCTTTCGTTGAGAAACAACAATTGGTCATTTTTCCTTCTAGATAAGATTCACAAACTGGAAGAGCTCCAAGTCTTAGTTCTCTCAAAGGTCCATTTTTTGTTAACCAGTATATTCTGTCTAGTCCAATATGACCAAGTCTAAGATGCCAAAGATATGTGTCATCCTTATTTGAAATTTTTTGTCTTCTGTTTCCTTTCAGTTTAGAGCATATACAGTATGTTTGTTTGTTCCATTTCACATATTTTGAAATAACAATTGCATTATAATCAAATGAAATATCGAAAAAAAAATCATGCAACATATATAAAGAAACTAAGTTTCTAAAAAATCCAGGAATAAAATAAACATTATTAAAAATAAGATAATTTTTCCCAATATATAAACGAACTGTTCCCTTTGCTCTTGCCGAAACGAGGGCACCATTTCCAACTCGCATAGTCACCTTGCCATCAGCAAGTTCCCTTGACGACTCAAGTATCTGCATAGAAGAACAAACATGGTTAGTGGATCCTGAATCTAAAACCCAGTATGACATATCATCTTCCACTATACAAGCTTCAAGTACAAGTAAATCAGATTCACCTTTCTTTTTCAGCTCAGCGAGAAACTTTTTACAGTTTCTCTTCCAAAGACCTTCAACTACACAGTGGGAACACTTTCCCTTTGGTTCTTTCTTCTTAGAGTTATTGTCATTTCTGTTCTCCTAGGCTTTTGGTGCCTTATTTCCTTTCTTAGACTTCTTCCCCTTACCTTTTGTAACGCCCTACTTCCTTAGAATGGTAACTGTGTGAGTTAAAAATGTGTCATTAGCTCACTAATCGAGGTTTTAGGTTAAAAGTGTGACTAACCTGAAATAAAACTCGTTTAAAGACATAAAGTATATAAATTGGGTCATTCATTGAAATCTTGGAAAAGTTTATATAGACGGGATCCAAAAACACACTTTAGAAAATACTTTACAACTCAAAAATACAATAAAGGTTGACCTAGGAGACAAAACAAACATTATAGTACATTTTCCCAAAATATCCCTGGTCGTGGTGGCCAGGTAGGCCGAACATGTACCCGTCACTCCACACTCTCTATACTCATGGTTGGTCGACATTTCCTTTGCCTTTACCTGCACCATAGAGTACCCGTGAGCTGAAGCCCAGCAAGAAAACTCAACACAAAACATATAACATATACATAACAATCCATAATATACAACAACACAACCAACAGGCTAAACACTTAGCGGCCAATGTCGTCCCAGGCGCGTTACCAGGCCTTGGGTTCGCAGTCTTCACCAAGAGGGTGGCTTCAGCACTCTATGAGGGTTTCTCCCTAACGGCCCGCACTCAGCGTGCTCAGCACCGATTCCGGCCCCATGCCGTTCCCGGCTTCATGCTGTTCTCGGCCTCTGCCTTTCACTCACAAACATGCCTCACATAGCATAATATTCATAGATGTTTAAACGCATATTAAACATAAACATTAGGACCACGCCTTGCAATACAAACAATAGGGCTACGCTCTGCTCTAAGGGTACAATAATTTTCTTACCTTTTATACAAGCACTGGATTACAAGAGACGACCCCCCGAGTATGATCCTGTTCCAAAGCGAAAGCGCTCACCTACGCACAAACCATAAATAGAATCCTCATTATAATTCGATTCCATAAACCAATCCCAGGACCAATCCCATGCTCTTGGGAACTCCAATTCCACCAAATGGGGTGGTGGAATCGACCCCCTAGCCCATGGACCAAATTCTCAAAAACTAAAAATTTGCCTTCCTGAATTCTTCCTAGCGTTGTAGCGCCCAAGAAGCAGTGCTGTAGCGCTACTTACAGAACCCGAAAGGACCCCTAGCGCAATAGCGCCCAAAGAGCAGCGCTGTAGCGCTCCCTACAAAACCCAGAAATGAACACTATTTTTTTCCACCATTTTGCCAAACCCAAGCTTACCCAAATCATTCCCCAAGTGCATCCATGTCCCAATTGGACCCAAAACTCCAAATAATGCATAAAAAACAAATCCAAACTCACATCCAAACTCCTAATCATCCAATGACCTAAAATTGCACAAAGCTTAACCCAATCCAGAAACTTTTCAAAACCTTAAAGGAGTCCTTACCTTTAGAGCAGAATTTTGACCCTAGGCTGCCTCCAATGCCACTCCAAGCTTAAATCCTCAAATTCCCAAGCTTAACTTACTCAAAACTTTATCCCAAAACAAAAATTCAAGAATCAAAATCCAAAACCCTCAAGAACATCATGCAATACCCAAAACTAGAAAATGAAGCTCTTGCCTCTTCTTAGATTTTGAAATTCTTAAGGCTTAGTAGCTGTTAATCCTCCTCCACTGCTTGACTCCCAATTTCTCAAGCTTGTTATTGACCTTTTCTCTCTAGAACTCTTGAGAAACTAAGTGAATATGAAGGAGAGAGTGTTTGAATGTGTATGGTTTTCCTTCAGCAAGAGTTATCTAACTAATGCCCAAAAGACCATTCTACCCCTCCCTCTAACTTAGTTCTAGGCTAACCCTTAAGGGTAGCTAGGTCCTTTCACCCTTTTATCAAAATTGCCACCGTTTTACTCTTATTTCAGTAACAGCACTAACCTCAAGTTACTAATGGTTACCAATCTCAAAATATATCTAATACCATATTTGTGACTCTCGGCTAATACTGCAGGACAGGATCCTCAAATGTCGAAACACAAAGCACATAGCATAAATCCACACGCATACCCTCGACGAGTTCAATTACAAGTATGCCCCTAATAGCCAAACGGGGCCCTCATGCATATTTAATTCACCTAAACATGTATTTCTAATCATATAATCATCAAATTTACATATTAGCATAATTAAATCAATTATTTCCCTTCCAGCACGCTAATCAAGGCCCTAAGCCTTATTAGTGAATTTGGGGCGCTACAACTATCCCCTCCTTACTGAAATTTCGTTGTCAAAATTATCTAAATAACTTGGGACACCGATCTCGCATATCTGTCTCAAGTTCCCTCTTCCACCTTACTATTTCTCCACAACAATTTTACTAAAGCAATGGTCTTGTTCCGCAAGGCTTTATCTTTTTTGTCCAAGATCTGAACTGGTTTCTCTTCATAAGACAAGTTGTCTTAACAAGAAGAAAGCGGGTTGACTAGGTGTACCTATCCACAATCACCCACACTAAATCATGTTGTCCTACGATCTTCGGTAATCCATCCACGAAGTCCATGGTGATATCCTCCCATGTCCACTCCAGAATCCCTAGAGGCTGCAACAACCCTACTGGCCTCTATTGTTCAGCCTTTACCCGCTAACAAGTCAAACACTTGGCCACATAATCCACCACATCTCTCTTCATTCTTGGCCACCAATATAAAGTTTTTAAATCTTGGTACATCTTCGTCATACCCGGATGTAAGGAATAGGACATGATATGAGCTCATCTAAAATCTCTCGCTGGATACCGGAATCCATTGGAACGTAAATTCGACCTTTGTATCTCAATAAATCCATTTTCGAAATAGAAAAATCCTTAGTCACTCCGGCTAAGACGCCTTCTTTATGCTCTCTCAACCGGGGATACTCCCCTTGTGCCTCCTTGATTGTAGAGTCCAAGAACTTTACTTAGCTAATTGTTTAGTAGTATTATAGTATGTATAGTATTATCTTTGTTACTGTGGATTTTTGGTTCAGACCGGGAATTATTTGGACACTCATAGTAGTACTTATAGATTTTCTAAGTTTAATCTATAGTTTAAGAATATTAAGTATAACCTAAGGTTTGATTAATGTGACTGATATTAAGGATTATATTTATTATATTATAAGGTTTAGACATCAACCAATAGGATTTTAAGCACATGTTATGAATGGTAATTAAGGATTAAGTATTTTTGAGGATTAAATTAAATAAGGGTAAAGTTTGAATGATATAGGGTCAGTCAGCAGCTTTGAATACGTTGAAGGCTTAGTCAAGGCTGTTTACTCCATTCAAACTTAGCTAAAAATGTGTAATTTCGTGTTTAAATATTCAGCGTGTGCCGATATATCGGAGCTATAGGGGGCGATATATCGCAGCACGTAGATACGGAAAACACGAGACGATGCACGGTCGCCTCGGGCATACTGGCCCAGGCGATATATCGCCTACAGGGGGCGATATATCGCCTCCTCCAGCATAAATTCAAATACTTTTGAATTCTTTTCCTTTTAGCCATTCAAACTCCTCCATAAGTCCAGCATCTTTTGAACGAGTCTTCAACCTCTGCTGAACGATTATTCAAATGATTTTCACCTAAAAAGCCATTATTTTTATTCAAGTAAAATCAACATACTTTCTTTCCCAAACTCTATAAATAGGACCTAGTACCCATCCATTATTCACCTTTTGCTCTAAGTTCAGAAGCTGCTAGTGTTAAGTGAGTGTGAGAGTGTAAACACCTGGTTTGGGAAAATCATAAGCTTAAACGTCATAAGCTTATCAAACACTTTGGGAAGTGAGGTTCTATAGTATTTCGGTTGAGGTGTAGATTGGTCTTTCAAGTCTTTGAGGTAACCAAAACTCTAGTTCATTTCAGTATTATATTATTTTCTTTCTCATAGTCTTCTACTCAATCTCTAACCTTAATCTTCATTTTGGTTAGGGAATCTAAGTTCTTGAGCACATAAGTTTCGGTAAGCATGATTCTCAAATGGTTTAGTCTTCCCATTTTCCTTTTCATCTCTTTTCTTCTTTCAACTCACTCTTGTTCATTATGGTTATTAGGAGTGTTCCAAAAGTCCCAACTCAGTCCACATATCCCGGTAACTTTGGTAAGGAAAATAGGCTAGAATCAATATGTTATATGCTTATGTTATCTTATGTTTTATGTTGTTAAAATGTGTTATGATATGTATGCATGTATGTTTGTAGGCTTGGGCATATGACCCATATGACTAACAAGACCCCAAATGGGTTATGGGCATATGACCTACTTAGCTAGTAGGACCCCACTAATCCCATGGGCATATGCTTGTTTAGTCTATGGGACCCCAAGTAATAATGGCCATTATAATAAGTGTATGTTATATGTATTATGTTAAGTCTTTATGTTTCTTATGAAGTTATGTTTATGACTATGTGCTAGATTTTCCTTGCTGGGCATTAGGCTCATTCCTTTTTGTTTTATGTGCAGGAAAATAAGCTTTAGAGGCGGTAAGATTCGTGACGCTTAGAGGATGTGTATCGATGGTGAATGGAGTCAAGGGGCCGAGCGTTATTCGATTCGAGGATGTAGTTTTTGTTTTATGTCTTTTTATATGTATTTTCCGCACCATTTATGTAATGTCTTTTATTTTAAATCATGTTTTGTTTTTAAAGACAATGGGATCCCATATCCTTCTTAGTATTCTATTTATTTGTAAGTAACTCCTATTTTACAAGTTACTCAATAAAATTATGGTATTTTCGTAAAAATGTAAGTTTTATGTATAGTTTCGTTAATGGTCCAAATAGTCTAGATTAGTGGGTCATTACATTGATCCTCTCAAGAAGCGTAGACTGGAGAGTGATGTTGGCTAACTGACCAACCACCAACTTTACACCTGCTCTAGTCATCTCTTCAGCTAACTTGTCTGATATTTGCCTCGATTTGAACATATTTCATGGGCCCTTCCGACTCAATGCGTTGGCCACCATATTGGCCTTCCCAGGATGATATAAAATATCACAATCGTAATCCTTTACCAATTCCAACCAACACCTCCGGCGCATATTCAGATCCTTCTGAGTAAAGAAGTACTTCAAACTCTTATGGTTGGTGTATATTTTGCACTTCTTGTCATATAAATAATGTCTCCAAATCTTAAGTGCAAATACAACTGCCGCAAATTCTAGATCATGTGTGGGATACCTTTGCTCATACTCCTTCAACTGTCTCAATGTGTAGGCTATCACATTTCCAGCTTGCATCAGTACACACCCCAAACCCTATCTGGAAGCATCACAATAGACTACAAACTTCTCATTATCTGACGGCAGACTCAATAATAGAGCGGTGATCAATCACCACTTCAGCTCCTTGAAACTGTTCTCACACCTGTCTGTCCATACATACTTAGTCTTCTTATGCGTCAGTTCGATCAATGGTGTGGCTATTCTAGAGAATCCCCCGACGAATCACCGATAGTACCTTGTCAATCCCAAAAATCTCCTAACTTCTGGTACACTACTCGGCATGGGCTAATCTCTCACTGCCTCAATCTTACTTGGGTCCACCAGAATCCCCCCCTTATTGACAATGTGACCCAGAAATGTTGCTTGAGGTAGACAAAACTCGCACTTGCTAAACTTAGCATATAACCTATGCTCTCTCAACTGCTGTAATACTAGGCGTAGATGCTGTTCGTGCTCTATCTCTGACTGAGAGTACACTAGTATGTCGTCAATTAATATGATCACAAATTTGTCTAGATAATTCTTGAAGACTCTATTCTTTAGGTCCATAAAGGCTGCTGGGGCGTTGGTTAATCCAAAGGACATAACCAGGAATTCATAGTGTCCATACCTCATGCGGAAAGCGATCTTTGGTATGTCCTCCTCTTTAATCCTTAAATGGTGGTAACCTGACTAAAGGTCAATCTTAGAGAACATTGTCTTCCAATATAGCTGATCAAACAAATCGTCGATCCTAGGCAGTGGGTACTTGTTCTTAATGGTCAAGTTATTCAACTCTCTGTAGTCAATACACATCCTTAAAGATCCATTCTTCTTTTTGACGAACAACACTGGAGCACCCAACGGTGAAAAACTTGGTCTGATGAATCCCAAATCCAATAACTCTTGCAATCGAATCTTTTGTTCCTTCAACTCTGTTGGAGCTATTCTATAAGGTGTCCTATATACTGGCTCCGCTCCTGGTGCCAATTCAATGATGAACTCAATCTCTCGATGTGGCGGTAACCCTGGCAAATCTGCAGGGAACAAATCAGGAAACTCACATACCAGTCTGGTCTCATCCGGTCCAACCGAAACAACTCTGGAGGTATCCACAATGTTTTCTAGGAATCCTATGCAACTTCCTTGCATTATGTCTCTAGCCTTCAGTGCCGAAATCATAGGTACTCGTGGTCCAGTCACTGTCTCCACGAAGACAAAGGGTACCTCCCCTTCTGGTTTGAAGGTCACCATCCTGTGCTTGCAGTCAATTGTCACTCCGTACTTCAATAATAAATCCATCCCTAGGATCATATCAAATTCATCCATCGCTTACTCAATTAGATCCACAGACAAATTAGTACTGTCTATCTTTATTGGCAATGCTCTAACCCATTTCCTAGAGACTACCAATTCCCCAGTTGGCAACAAAGTCTGAAATCCCCTAGCATACAAATCACTAGGTCTACAAAGCTGATCTATTACTCTAGTAGATAAAAAAGAATGAGTAGCCCCTGAGTCAATCAATGCAGTAAAAGAAGAACCAGCACTAGAAATCTGACTTGTCACGACTGAGGGGCTAGCCTCAGCCTCAGTCTAGGTCAAGGTAAATACTCTAGCAGGAGTGAGACTGTTGCTCCGTTTTGGCTCTTCCTTTCTAGCTTATTGGCAGTCCTTCCTTCAAATGACTGATGCTCCCACAAATAAAGCAGGCCTTGATCCTACACTCTCCCAGATTTCGTCGTCTGCACCGAGAACACACTGAGAAACTTCTCCAATTGTCTCCCCCACCCTGATGGCCACTAAAAGCACCCCGTGCCCTCCTTTCTGAGTCAGGAGGAACAAAAGAGTCTGGGGCATTTCTCTTCTGCTCAATGGGGCCACTATCCCAGCTAGATCCAGTAAAATAAGGCACCGTTCTCCAAGCATCGCACCTAGTAGCACCCTTTCTCCAAATCTGATCCTCAGCCCCCTCAGTTGTATGGGCCTTGTCCACTTCCTATGCATAAGTGGTAGTGCCCGGATCCAAAGTTATCTTGACGTCAATGGAAATCATGACATTCAATCCTCGCACAAACCGATCTCTTCCTGCCATGTTTGTCGGCACCAAATCCAGGGCGAACTTGGCTAACCGGTCAAACTTCAAAGCATACTCAATAACTGTCATCCCGTTCTGAGTCAGGTTCGTAAACTCATCCACCTTCGCAGCTCGAACTGCGACACTATAATACTTTTCATTGAATATATTTCTGAACTCTATCCCAGGTCATGACTGCAATATTCCTTTTCTAAGAAATAACATCCCACCAGATGCGGGCATCTTCTTTCAACATGTAGCTGGCACAAGATACTCTTTCATTCCCTTCCACCCTCATAAAGCCCAGGATGGAAGAAATCATGTTCATCCACTACTCTGCCCGTAGTGGGTCTAGACCACCCTCGAAGGTGGGAGGATGCTGCTTCCTGAACCTCTCATACAAAGGTTCCCACCTATTTCCACAGCAGGCTGGGCTGGCACCGGTGCCATAGCTGTGGAACCTATAACCCAATGCCCTGAGGAGGGGCCCGCTGCCTCAACTGTCGAAGCTCTTATTCTATTCGGTGAAGTCTTGCTTCGATCTTGACAAATAATTGTTGCCAATTCGGTGGGGCAAGTGGAGGGTCCTGACCCTGGTTGTCATCCTCGGCAATATTTCCGTAGAGTCTGATTGATTGCCGAGGCATTACTGCAATATGCTTACAATCAATGACGCCGCACATCAGGCATGATAATAACATCCAAAAACCACCTCCCAATCTTATCAATCAACCACAACCAGCAAGTCCACATATCACAGATAACATACAAAAATCAAGGGGGCCATGCCCTAGCATCATGCATGTATTAACACATTCATCATGCTCTATTTATATATTCAGGAAAACATGGCACTTAATCAAGAAATTAAACATATAATTCATTAAAGACAAACCAACCATGAGTCGAGCTTATCTCTGGCAGCGAGCATACATGTTCGGTCGATCTCCAGGAACAATAAACCTTGGCATGCTCTAAAACCAAGTTGTAACACCTTACTTCCTTAGAGTCGTTACTATGTGAGTTAAAAAGTTGACATTACCTCGCTAATCGAGGTTTTAGGTTAAAAGTGTGACTAAAAACAGAAATAAAACTCATTTAAACACATAGAGTATAAAAATTTCGTCATTCATTGAAATTTTGGAAAAATTTATACATATAGGATCCCAAAATACTGTTTAGAAAAAACTTTACAACTCAAAAATACAATTAAGGTCAACCTAGGCAACAAAACAACCATTAGAGTACATTTTTCCCAAAATATCCCTGGCCGTAGCAGCCAGGTAGGCCGAACATGTACCCGTCGCTCCACGCTCTCCGTACTCATGGTTGGTCGACCTTTCCTTTGCCCTTACCAGCACCATAAAGCACCTGTGAGCCGAAGCCCAGCAAGAACACTCAACACAAGACATATAACATATACAACACAACCAACAGGCTAAACACAAAGCGGACAACGTTGTCCCAAGCATGTTACCAGGCCCTGGGTTCGCGGTCTTCACTGAGAGGGTGGCTCCAGCACCCTAGAATGGTCTCACCCTAACAGCCCACACTCAGTGTGCTCAACGTCGATCTTGGCCCCTAGCTGTTCCCAGCTTTTTGCTGTTCTCGGCCTTTGCCGTTCCCGGCCTCCGCTGTCCACTCACAAACATGCATCACACAGCATAATATTCACAGATATTTAAACCCATATTAAAAATAAACATTAGGTCCATTTCCTGCAATACAAACAATAGGGTCACGCCCTGCTCTATGGGTACAACAGTTTTCTTACCTTTTATACAAGCACTAGATTACAAGAGACAACTCCCTAAGTACGATCCTATTCCAAAGCCCAAATGCTCACCTAGTCACAAACCATAAATAGCATCCTCATTATAATTCGATTCCATAAACCAATCCCAAGACCAATCCCATGCTCTCGGGAACTCCAATTCCACCAAACGGGGTGGTGGAATCGACCCCCGAGCCCTTGGACCAAATTCTCAAAAACTAAAAATTTGCCTTCCTGAATTCTTCCTAGCACTGTAGCGTCCAAGGAGCATCACTTTATAGAATCCAGATGGACCCCTAGCCCTATAGCGCCCAAAGAGCAGCGCTGTAGCGCTCCCTACATAACCCAGAAACGAACACTGGTTTCTTCCACAATTTCTCCGAACACAAGCTTACCCAAATCATTCCCCCAAGTACACCCAAGTGCCAATTGGATCTAAAACTCCAAATAAACAATATAAATAGCACATCTGCATAGAAAACAAACCCAAACTCACATCCAATCTCCAAATCATTCAATGACCTAAAATTACACAAAGCTTAACCAAAACCAGAAAACTTTCAAAAACTTAAAGGAATCCTTACCTTTAGAGCAAAATTTCGACCCTAGGCTGCCTCCAATGCCACTCCAAGCTTCAATCATAAAATTCCCAAGCTTAATTTCCTCAAAAATTCATCCCAAAACCCAAATTCAAGAATCAAAATCCAAAACCCTCAAGAACTTCATGCAATACCCAAAACCAAAAAATGAAGCTCTTACCACTTCTTGGATTTCGAAATTCCTAAGGCTTTGTAGCTATTAATCCTCCTCCACAGCTTGATTCTACTCCCAGTTTCTCAAACCACCAAAATCCTCAAGCTTGTTCTTGACCTTTTCACTCTAGAACTCTTGAGAAACTAAGTGAATATGATGGAGAGAGTGTTTCAACGTGTAAGGCTTTTCTTCAGCCAAGAGTTATCTAATTAATTCTCAAAAGGCCATTCTACCCCTCCCTCTAACTTAGTTCTAGGCTAACCTTTAAGGGTAGCTAGGTCCTTTCACCCTTTTATAAAAAATGCCACCTTTTTACTCTTATTTCAGCAACAACACTAACCTCAAGTTACTAATGGTTACCAATCTCAAAAGATATCTAATACCATATTTGTGACTCTCGGCTAATACCGCGGGACAGGATCCTCAAATGTCGAAACACAAAGCACATAGCATAAATCCACACGCATATCCTCGATGGGTTCAATTACAAGTATGCCCTTAATAGCCAAACGGGGCCCACATGCATATTTAATTCATCTAAACATGCATTTCTAATCATATAATCATCAAATTCACATATTAGCTTAATTAAATCAATTATTGCATTACCGGCACGCCAATCATGGCCCTAAGTCTTATTAGCAAATTTGGGGCGCTACACCTTTGTCCTTGTCATTGTTTTTCTTCATCTTCTTGGTTTTATCCTCATAGGTAGAAGATTTCTCCTCTACCACATTTGCCTCAGTCTCTTTGGTTATGGTTTTGTTAAGTAACTAAAATGTCTGTAGTTCATTCAACAGTTGGGTCACGTTGAACTCCATTTTATTCATAATATAGTTGGTTGTGAATGCAAAGAAAGCAGAAGTGTGTGTTTCAAGTATGATGCTTACTTTTGTATGCTCATCAATGACGACCCCATGTATTTCTGCCTCATGCATCACGTTGATCATAGGGGTGAACATTTGACCCGAAAAACCCGCAAACCCGCCCGACCCGCAACCTGAAAACCCGTTTTTTGTGAAAACCCGTCAAAATCGGGTTAAATCCAACCCGAACCCGACAAAAGTCGGGTCGGGTTCGGGTTTGAAAATCTGTTAGCCTCGGGTTCGGGTTCAAACCCGAAATCCGAAAAAAATAGTATTTTTGAACAAAAATGGTATTTTTGAAAAAGAAAGTGTAAAAAATGGTATTTTTGCAAAATTTAGCTTTTCAGCCCAAAACCCAATAGGCTTAGCTCAACCCAAATTCAAACCTGAAATCTGAAAAAAAAATGGTATTTTTGAAAAAAAAAAGTGTAAAAAATGGCATTTTTGCAAAATTTGGCTTTTCAGCCCAAAACACAAATGGCCCAGCCCAACCCAAACCAAACCTGAACCTGAGTAAAACCCGAAACCCGAAATCCAAAACCCGAAAAAATCCGAAAATTTCAGATCGGTTTCGGTACCATTTTTCTCAACCCGAAACCCGTAAAACCCGAACCCGAACCCGATGAACCCGAAACCCGAAAATCCGACCCGTGTGCACCCCTAGTTGATCATGCTCAAGACATGTTCACACACATAAACACCTTTCCTCATCTTCGTAGTCATATAGGTTCAGTAGCATCATGTCTACTTTGATTAATTTGTTGCCTAAACATGGCCTGCAGAGATTCCATTATCTCAAAAGTTGTTTCCATGGGTTCATGCTTTGTTCTCAAAGCATCATTCATGCTCATAGGCACATAACACTTAGCCTTATTATTGGATTGAATCCAGGCATCATATTTGTCCCGAATATTCTTCGGGGCATTGGCAGTGGGCTCTTCAAGACATTCCTAAACTAGGACAAATTTATGGTTCTCACATATTAACATTAAATTCAGATTTGATTTCCATCTTATAAAATTATCACCATTAAGTTTTTCAAGTGAAAGTAAAGCAGTTATTGGATTGTCACTGTTAGACGTTAATGAAAGAAATAAAATTCAATAATATTACTACTTGAAAAATATCAATAATTTGGAAAGGAAATATGATGCATGAATGCAACGATTAAAACACGTAAACTAGCATTTACTATTCCACGATAAAACTACCCAAAAAATAAAGTGTTGCCTTAGGGTCGGTAAAGTTAAATTTAGATAGCTTATAGACAATCTTTACTATTTAAAACTAAAAATAACTCTTTATTTTCTCTTTTAAAAATAAAGTGTCGCTAGTTTGGTCAAGATGCAATTATCCACTGCACAACCTTAGTTGAATATTTGTAAGTGTAGCTCATTATTTCAGAATTCATGACTAAACTTAGAGAGTGCCACCTTAGGGTCGGTCAAGCCTAAAATACATCACTCTTTCCTATCTTCGCAAGAAGCCAACCTTGGTATTGATATGTCTAGAAACCTTCCTTAGGGGGACAAAAACAAATCTGCCTCAAGACCCTATTCATATCTCACAGTGCCGTACTAATATTGGAGACCATAGGTCACATTGACATGTTCACCTTCTCTCAGTTACTATTTTAGAAAACATGTATTTTATTAAACTTATCAATTAATTCAAAATTAATTACTAGTTTATTAATAACCCTATGAATGTAATTAATTACAAAATACATTTTATTATAAAAGAGCATGTTTCTACAATTAAAGTGATCTAAATAATTACCCATTACATTCATCTAACTTTACTAAAACACTTTTTAAATAAACTTGGTTATCTTAAAGGCCTATAAAAACTATTGTCTTTATTATGGTGTGACTTACCATGTTTTAACTAATTTAATACTTGGTAGTTTACATCCAATTGACTTCTCCAAAACAATTCACATAAACAATTAGGACAATCCTAAATAATCATGTTTCTAAAAGATGCATGATTAATGAAAATTGTGTGGGGTTTCATGAATGACATGTGATTGACTAATGCATGATCATGTTACCAATCAAACATTACTTAACATTTATTTAAATAAATAAATAAACAATAAAAGATAAATCGAGTACAATTGGGTATTTCTAAATTTACAACCATTTTAAAAAATAGAAGTAAAATTATAAAATAGGTCTTTAGTTATTTGCAAGACTCCAAGAATGTGTCTCTTCTCATATAGGCTCATCTTTATAATTCTTAGGACTTATTAGGCCCGAATAATTAATTAGAAACTAATTTTCTAATTAATTTATTTAATTAAAATACACTTTTAATTAAATAACCATCTTTGTCATCTTTTCAATTTAGTTGAATTTAAATAATTAAGGAATTAAATTCAAATAATGATTTAAACTTAAGATAAGAATTTAACCAACCAAAAGATATTTTATTTTTCTAACAAAAATAAAATAAAATAATTATCCTTTTAAATTCAAATAATTTAAAAGTAATTAAATAAAAGATATGTTGCACAAACATAGGAGCTTGAGTGGGCACCAAGAATGGTGCCCTAGGATTAGGGTCGGCGCATAGGGCAAACCCCAAAGGGGCTCGATTGGTGCATGGCTACGCTCATGTGCGCTGGGGCGAAGGTGCGATAGGTCGTGGGCATGCTGAGGCGCATGCATACAAGGGCGTAGGTGCGATAAGGTGTAGGCACGCTAAGGCACAAGCCATTTTCTCTTCTTGTGCATCCAAAAATTTTATATTTAAATTACAAATATCCTATGCCTTTTATGGCTTGATGATCAGATCAACGATCCATCATTCAACCATACATTCAAAAAACACATCCATCCATTCAATATACAAATAACAAATGCAAGAATCTGACACAACATTTAATATATATATATATATATGTAGACTGCTCTGGTACCAATTGTTGGTATTAAATATGATAAATCAAGATACGCAACAGAATGGATCTTTTAAAAAATTTATTAATACCAGCCAGGATCATACATATATAGATATATTAAATTAAACACAAATATATTAGATATTACCTCTTGTGGCCTATAAAGAGTCCATGAATCTTTTTGAATAAATAAATGATATTCCTATCCTTCTTCTGAAAGCTCACACCTTGATCTTCCAGACTAATCCTCAAACACACAAGGACGTGTGTGGACACTTAGTATTCAAAAGGTTGATTTAGAACTCTCTAGATGTACTCAACACATGAGATCTAGATAGGTTTGAGAAGAGAGAGGCTATTGAAATTAGAATTTCAGGTTTAAGAAATTCTATAGTTCCTTTACTTGAGAAAGAGTCTGGCAATCAAAACTTCTAAAAAACTTTTTCTTTTGAAAGTATCGCTTCTTTCAGGTTTATAAATATAATTAACTAATTTAATTAATCTTTATTCTATTTAACTCTGAAGTTCCGTTTTGAAGCATCCAACAATGAAGCACAGTACGAGGCTCTATTGGCAAGAGTATGAGTGGCAAAAGAACTGAAAGCAAAGGCAGTTCAATGTTACAGTGATTCCCAACTCGTGGTTAATCAGATATTGGGGGAGTATCAAGATCGAGGTATCGAAATGGCGGCTTATCTAGCTAAGGTCAAAGATGAGTTGTCTGAGTTTGAGTTCTATTCCAATGAGCAGGTCCCCCGCGAGTAGAATTTGAATGTTGATGCTTTAGCTCGACTTGCACCACTAAAGAGGCAGATACATTAAAAGTAGTCCCAGTTGATTTCTTAGAACAACCAAGAATAACGGAAGAACCGGTTGAGGTCAGAGTGATTGACACAAAACAAACCTAGACAACCCCCATAGTAGAATACCTCACAACCAGTAAGCTAGTAGATGACCAACTACTTTTAGGAAGCTGAACTGCACAAAGAAATAATAGATGAGGAGACTCAAGTCGGCTTAATCCTCAACAGTCTCTCTCCATCTTTCTTGGCGTTCACCACCAACTATGTGATAAACAAACTCAACTATGGTCTGATGCAGCTCATGAACGAGCTTCAGACTTTCGAGTCAACTAATTAAGGGAGGAGAAAAGAAGACTACTGCTACTGCTGCTGATCCATCTAAGGCTGAAGCTAACCTAGCTTCATCTTCGAAAGCTAGAAACAAGAGAAAAGGTGGACAAAACACCAACCCTAGGCCTTCAAAGGCTGCAAAGACAAGTGCACAACCAAGTGCACAGATGCCTAAGGGGTAGAAAAAGAAAAACAAGAAAGGTAAAGGTAAATTCTTTCACTGCAATGAGAGGCATTGGAAACAGGATTGCCCCAAGTTTCTAGTAGCGCAAAATAGAGGTAATGATTATAGTTCATTTATCTTTTAGAGAATGATAAATCTATTTGGATTATTGATTCTGGATCTAATAACCCTATTTGTAACTCTTTACAACTTCTTGAATTGTGGGAGGAAGTGGACGAAGGCGTCTTAAAGTTAAGAGTTGGTAACGATGCATCGTTGCGGTCCAAGCTAGAGGAAGATCTCACCTGAAGTTCAGAAATAAATATTTAATTTTAAAAAAAGTATTTCTTATTCCAGATTTTAGTAGAAATTTAATTTCAGTTTCCATGTTGCAATTAGAATGATTTGTTATGACTTTTACAAGTTCTAATACATCTATTTCTTTCAATGGATTACAATTGTGTAGCATGTTTGGAAAACAGACTTTATATTATGTGACCTAACGAACTCCTCGTAGTTAATAATGATTTATTAAAAGTAGCTAAACCTAGGACCAATAAACGTCAAAAGACCGAAAACGATAACATGATGTATTTATGGCACTTGAGACTAGGTCACATTGGCTATGATAGAATTCAAAGACTTACAAAGGACAAGCCTTTGAGGGAACTTACCTTAGGTGAATTACCTGTCTGTGAATCTTATCTAGAAGGAAAACTGACCAAGCGTCCATTCTCTGCAAAGGGTGATAGGGCCAAACAACCACTTGGACTTGTTCATTCAGATGTTTGTGGACCTTTGAATGTACAAGCCAGGGGTGGTTTTGAGTATTTTGTCACTTTCATTCACGATTACTCTAGATACTCATGTCTTTACCTAATGCATAGGAAATCAGAAACATTTTCAAAGTTTAAGGAATTCCTAGCTATGGCTCAAGACCAATTAGGTAAACCGTTAAAGATCTTGTGATCTGATAGGGGTAGAGAATATTTAGATATGCAGTTCCAAGATCATTTAATTGAATTTGGGATTTTATCACAACTTACTGCCCCTGGTACACCACAACAAAATGGTGTAGCAGAACGCCGGAACAAAACTTTATTGGAAATGGTTAGATGCAAGCTTAGTTTCTCAACTCTGCCAACTTCATTCTGGGGACATGCAATTGAAACTGCAAACACCATTCTAAATTTCATACCATCCAAATCAATCCCAAAGACACCTTTAGAATGCTGGAATGTCCCACCCACGTTCTAAGGAAAAATGAAGGAAAGCTAGAACCGTGAACCGAAGTTTGCATGTTTGTTGGCTATCCTAAAGGCACTCGGGGTGGACTTTTCTATAGTCATTCAGAAAAGAAAGCGTTTACTTCTACGAATGCTACTTTTCTGAAAAATGACTATGTCAAAAAATTCAAAATGCGCAGCAAAGTAATTTTAGAGGAGATTGTTGAAGAATTGACTCCAACCAATGTTCCATCGTCATCAACAAAATTTGATGATGAAATTCTCACACTTCATGTCCAACCGACACAAGTCAATTTAAATGAAGAAAGTACCACTGTTCCTGAGCAAATAGTCACAGAGCCTTGTCGTAGTGAGAAGGTTTCTAGGTACCTAGTTTGCTATGGTTTGGATGGTGAAACCAATATGGTTGTTGGTGACAATGGTGACGATGATCCATTGTCTTTCAAACGGCAATGGCTAGCCCTGAAAAGGAATTATGGCTCAAAGCCATGAAACAGGAAATGGATTCCATGTACTCAAATTCCGCTTGGGATCTTGTGGAAGCACCTAGTGACTTTAGGGCCATTGCGTGCATGTGGATCTACAAGAAGAAACGAGGTGTTTATGGAAAGATTGAAACTTATAAGCTCAATTAGTGGCAATGGATTATACCCAAAGAGAAGATGTGGACTATACTTTTAGTTCGGTAGCCATGCTCAAATCCATTTGCATCCTCCTATCCAAAGTAGCCGCTCTCAACTATGAGATCTGGCAAATGGACGTCAAGACAACTTTTCTTAATGGGAAGCTTGACGAAGTCATTTATATGGATATCCAGAAATATTTAAAGTAGCTGGACAAGAAGGAAAAGTTTGCAAGTTGAATAGGTCCATTTATGGACTTAAGCAAGCTCCTCATTCCTGGAACCTTAGGTTTGATGAAATAATCAAAACTTATGGCTTTGAACAAAATATTGATGAGCCTTGTGTTTACCAACTGAAGGAAAATCAAATAGTGGTATTCCTAGTTCTTTATGTAGATGATATCTTACTCAGTGGAAATAATGTTAAGAAATTGTCAGATGTGAAGAATTGGTTGAACACTCAATTCCAAATGAAGGATTTGGGTGAAGCGAGTTATGTTCTAGGTATCCAGATCATTAGGGATAGAAAGAACAAACTCTTAGCTCTATCTCAAGTAGCTTACATTGATAAAGTGCTTGAACGTTTTTCAATGACAAATTCCAAGAAAGGACGTCTACTGTCCCGCCATGGAATTCATTTTTCAAAGAAATTGTCTCCCCAGACTCCTGAAGATGAATATGTAATGAGAAAAGTTCCCTACGCATCTGCAGTTTAAAGTTTGATGTATGCTATGCTGTGTACTAGACAAGATATATGCTATGCATTGGGAGTAGTGAGTAGGTATTAGTCAAACCCTGAACCGTAACATTAGATAGCAGTTAAGCACAATCTGAAGTATTAAAGGCGGACTAGGGATTATATGTTAGTCTACAAGGGTGGTGTTCTGAACCCGGTAGGCTACATAAATTCAGATTTTCAGACTGATGTCGATGATAGGAAGTCTACTTCTTGAATGGTGTTTACTCTTGGGGGTGGAGTTGTGATATGGAGAAGCGTAAAGCAGTATGCGATCTCAGATCCTGCCATGGAGGCTGAGTACATAGTTGCATCTGAAGCAGCTAAGGAAATAGTCTGGCTAAAGAAGTTTTATTCTGGTCTTGGTGTTATTCCAGATATGGATAAACAACTTGTGCTGTTTTGTGTCAACATAGGAGCGATAGCCAAATCGAAAGAACCTCGAAGTCACAAGAGGAGTAAGCATATAGAAAGGAAGTATCACATAATTCGAGAATATGTGGCCAGAGGAGATGTGAAGGTTGTGAAGATTGCATCTGAAGACAATCTTACGGATCTGTTTACAAAGACACTACCAGAAGCTATATTTGATAAGCATATCAAGGAAATGAGATTAGTATAATTAAGGCATTAGTTTCAATTAGTGCAAGTGGGAGTTTGTTTGGGTTTTATGCCCAAATTAAAATCCAATTTCTTTGTAATCTCATTTTATTATCAATAAAAGAATATAAATCATTTTTGGCTTGGTCAATCACTTTGCTCACATGTTTTATTTTCATGATTATTTGTTTAATATAAAATTCTATTAAATCCCGAGCATATAGCTAATCATATTTATATTGCCTAGATTGCCTTAAACATTTTTATGAGTTTATTATTTAAAAAATTATGAAAATTTTAAGGAAGCTAATCTAGACATGTATAAAGATCGCTGTAAAATATTAGAAAGAAATGGGCTACGGTGTAAGAGAAATGAATTTTCAAAGTTACCTTAAAATCTCGAAAAAACTTCTGCGCAGCAGGCACTACATAGATTGCTTTACAAATTTGAATGAGTTATGCCATCCCAAAAATTATGAAATTTTGAGAGAAATTAGATAGGACGTGTATAAGGACTTCTATAAATTTTTATATAAAAATGTGACACGGTTTAAGAGAAATAATTTTTCTAATTTTTCCCAAAAAACTGAAAAGTAGTAATTTCGAACCTTAACGAAAAATGATTTGTGGGAGGTTATTTCTCTTAACCTAAAACAAGTTTTGACGTGAGGCTTTCACCTAGTTCCCATCCTTATGACACAGAACACGTGAACAATAGTTTAAGGATTTTTTCCCAAAACTCAACTTAGGGAAAAATTTTTAAAAAGGAGATTCTATCCCTTAAATTAAATAGTGGAAGTGAGAAGAAATAATCCTTTGTAAAGATAACTAAGGATCTGGAGAATTAACCAATTCCAAATCAGCTTGAGTTAATTTAAAAGTTGATCTTTACCATTTTTAATTTAAGGGTCCAATTTCCCTTCTTTTCATAAGTAACGTAAAAAGAGATCCTAGGTTATGGATAAAAAATGGTAAGAATGGGAGTTGGGTATTTGTAGAATCTTTAAGAGAACGGGATAACATTGTCATATAATATTTGTAAAGGGAAAAAAAGCGGTATTTGGTAAATGATAGAAAATGGTAAACTTTCGTGAGAGGATGACAAGTTGGTATTTTTCTAAGATAGAAGATGAGTAGAACTCTTTTTTCCAAAAACAAAAATACGAGTTATCTGATAAGAGAGATCTCTAGTTAAAGAACATTGAGATGCATGGCACGGAGAGCGTGTTGCAGTGAGGTTGATTTTGTCATAATACTGTAAAGACTAAAATGAAATCCATCCTTATACAGTGTAAGGTGTATAAGAGGCTATAATATTGAGTCTCTAAGTGAACATTATTGCATGTAGCTATCACAGAATATTAGTTGCTAGAGTATGCCATAGTTTAATCCGAGTAAACTGTATTAATTATAAAGATCTAGCTTGGAGCTAAGGACTCCAAGTAAGTTAGCCTTTCTCTTTCTTGGCTACAACATGAATATACTAGAATGTGCTTGTAGTAGTAGAATACACTAGTTTTGTTTGGCTCATTAAGACCAGGGTATGCTTAATGCATACTCTTGCAATGCATTGGCATTCTGTGGCTAAATGGTAAGTAGGTTCGGGTAAGAGACAGAACCCTAACGTAAAATAGTTTCGGCTAGAGCCAGGACACGGTAAGTATATAGGTCGAGTTGGATCCAGGACATGGTAAGTATATAGTTCAGGTTGAAGACAGGACAATGGGAATATAGTCCGGGTTGGAGACATGACACAGTAAGTATATAGTCTGGGTTGGAGCCAGGACTGCTAGGAAACTTATACAGGATCTTTATTTATTCTCATGTAGATCTAATATTAAACAAGTTAATATGAGACAACCTAGAACATGTTTCTAAAATGGAATTCAAAGAGAAATAACTATAAGAATGCTTACATTATATGCGGCGGAATAATAGTCTTTCCCTTCTCTAACCCTTGTATCCTTTTTGTCGCAAAGTATTACTAAGAAACTGAACTGATCTTCAATTTTCTTCAAAACCTTCCAAAGTATCCTTAGAATCACCTACACTAGAGTGGGCAATTCTCAACACATGAGATAGATACAGAAAGAATAAGAGAAAAGAACAATAAGGCTTAGAAAATGACTTATGTTTAGAGAGAATCTAAAACCTATCACAAACTTGTGTTTCAGAAATCTGAACTTATGTTTTGACTTATGTTTTCAACTCTCTCTTAACATTCATTTTATAGACTCAATTAGGTCATTTATTTAATTAAAAAATCAATAAAATAATATCAAATAATCAGCCATAGGTCAAAATTATCATGTGCTTTAGGCCTATGAAATTTCTCATTTAATTATAAGCCCATTGGACTTAAAATCAAGGCCTGTATCATTTTCTATTGATTTAATTAATTAAATAATTATTTAAATCCTTTATCAAATTAATTATTTATAATTTGAACCTTGATTTAAACTTATTTATTAATTTAGATACTAATTTATCTTAATTAATAAATCTGCCATAATTTCTCTTTTCTTCTCAAAATTACATAACTCTGTGAAACTATCTAAAATTGACCTTGTCAACTTTGATAATTAAATCAATTAATTGAGACTATCTAGATGATTTTATCAAAGGTACAGTGGGGACCATGGGCATATGAAATCAAGCTCCAATAAGTTATCATAAATCTAACAAATAAATTTACTAACTTATTAATTCCTCGTGACTCCACTAAAGACTCAGAATTGCACTCTTGAATTCATAGAACACTCTATAAGAAATATAGATACGGTATTAATTATCCATTTTTACAACCATAACTATCACTCAATCCTCTATAGATGGTCTACAATGAAATGAGACTAAAATACTGTTTTACCCCTTATTATATTTTATCCTTAAAACACTTAGTTCCTTGTAAATGATATTTTAGTAAACTAATATTAATTACTGAAATGAGATCTCTATCATTTAGCACCTTGAACCAAACTAAAAGGAAACCATGGTTTCACTTCTTCATTAGAAGCTATAGATGTTCATATCATGATTAACACTCCCATTCAATTATACTACCGAGTTCCCAAGATGTAAGTATGGGCTAGTCCGTAGGGTAAGCTGGTAACGAACAAATCAAAGAACTCAAATAATACAATCCGTTAGAATACGAACTACTAAGAATTGATATTGACTTGACCTATGGTCAACTATATGATATGACTAGAATAGATAATAACAGTATGTTTTCTTATCCTCTCTACTGTCAATATCGGTTCAGTCCGATGTAACAAATACATATGATCTTATCTACTTTGCTAATGTTCTGGAAAGAACATAACACTACGATGTGTAAGTAGATCATATCGTAGATTGACAAGTTAGTGTAAATCCTGTGCACTGACTAATCTTAGGACTAACTTATATTTGAATATATAATCATATTTATAATCCACTATGATTACGTCAATATAAATACAATTAGCTATATGCTCGGGATTTAATAGAAGTTTATATTAAACAAATAATCATGAAAATAAAACATGTGAGCAAAGTGATTGACCAAGTCAAAAAAATGATTTCTATTCTTTTATTGATCATAAATGAGATTACAAAGAAATTGGGTTTTAATTAGGGCATAAAGATCCAGCTAGGAGCTAAGGGCTCCAAGTAAGTTAGCCTTTCTCTTTCTTGGCTACAACATGAATATACTAGAATGTGCTTGTAGTAGTAGATTACACTAATTTTGTTTGGGTCATGAAGACCATGGTATGCTTAATTCCCACTCTTCCAATGCTTTGGCATTCTGTGGCTAAATGGTAAGTATGTTCAAGTTGGAGACAGAACCCTAACGTAAAATAGTTTGGGTTGGAGCAAGGACATGGTAAGTATATAGTCTGGGTTTGATCTAGGACATGGTAAATATGTAGTCCGGATTGAATCCAGGACAATGGTAATAAAAGTTCGAGTTGGAGACATGACACTGTAAGTAAATAGTCTAGGTTGAAGTCAGGACAATGGTAATATAGTCCGGGTTAGAGCCAGGGCAATGGTAATATAGTCCGGGTTTGAGCTAGGACATGGTAAAAATATAGTCCGAGTTGGAGCCAGGACAATGGTAATATAGTCCAGGTCGGAGCCACGACATAAATGCTAGAACCGGGTTTAGGCCCAGATCCTTTGCTATTGATTCATTGATTGGTTATGATATGTGTTATATATCTTGAATGTTTTGGGATATTGTGAGTGCAGGTGATATGTGTAACATTGTTTGTTAGGTACAACCATCATCACTAGTGTCACCAACAACCATATGGGTTTCACCATCCAAACCATAGCGAACTTGCTTCCTAGAAACCCTCCCATTAAGTCGAGGCTCCATGAATGTTTGCTCAGGAATAGTGGTACTTTCTTCATTTAAATTGACTTGCATCAGTAGGACATGAAGAGTGGGAATTTCATCATTAACTCATGTTGATGACGATGGAGCATTGGTTGGAGTCAATTCTTTAACCATCTCCTGTAAAACTACTTTGCTGCATGGTTTGAAGTTTTGGACATAGTCAATTTTTAGAAAAGTAGCATATGTAGAAGTAAACACTTTATTTTCTGAATGCCTATAGGAAATTCCACCCCGAGTACCTTCAGGATAGCCAACAAACATGCAAACTTCAGTTCGTTGTTCTAGCTTTCCTTCCTTTTTCTCAGGACGTGGGCGGGACACCCCCAAATTCTATAATGGCATAAACTAGGTTCAAGACCATTCCAACGTTCTAAATGTGTTTTCGAGATTGATTTAGACGGCACGACATTGAGAATGTCGTTCGCGGTTTCAATTGCATGTCCCCTGATCGTGAAAATATGTACGCAAGTGCACGCAATCGATTCAAGTAATATATGATAAGTAGAGTATCGTTCCCTCGAATACTATTTTCCAAGTACCACTAATTGTTCTTTAAATTTCTATTTGGCAACTAAAATTTTGATTTTTGGAATTTAATTTTTAAAATTTAAAAGAACTTTGAACAAAAACAACTAAATAAAAGATTTAAATTACTATTAAAAAGACCTAGGGTGTTAATTTCATCAACTTTTCATTCTACTAATTTTATTAATCAATTCTAGATTCCTTTCTTCCTATTCTAATAGCAGGTTAACATAAATCGATTCCTATTCTTTTTCAAGATATAAGATCTTGGCCTACATCTTTGTGATAAACTTAAACATATAGAATGCATTAAGCATGGAAACCTAATTACTACACAAGTCATACAGGTACATTCATCCAATATGCAACCTATGTTTATATAATGATAGCATATTCAATTCTCATCTTTCGAATTTTGAATCAAAATCATTAAATCAAGCAAATAGTGATCAAGCATCTACTAGCATTAAACACACATTATACAGATTAGAATAGAGAAGAAAAATCAATAGAACATCATAATTCAATTAGATAGAAATCCAAGTGACTACATTAAACCATAGATAAAAATTGTTTACTTCATATTAGACATGACTAAATCAACAAAATAATAATTAAAGAGCATAAGATTCATAAACTTAAAGAAGAAAGAAATGTATGAAACTGTAGAATTACTAGCCTAAGAATCAAATTTAGTCTCTAAAAACGTAATTAAAAACTGACCTTCTCACTTAATTAAACCCTAAATACGTAATTAAAAGCTGAGCCTCTGTTTCCCTCTTGAGTCGCGACTTTTAAGCCCAAGTCGCTACATTAATTCCATCCAGAAACTATGGGCCTTTGACTTCACCTTGAGTCGCGACTCATAAGCCCAAGTCGCAACTCTAATTCAATATTTTCCTCAAATTGCTTCTTTCAACTCATCTCTTCATCAAAAATCGTCCTTTAATCATCCTTGGCATCTTTTTTAGTCCAACACCCGCCAAAAGCATCGTTTTTCCACCATTTTAACTTCTTTTTGTATTTTTCTCATGATTCATCACACCATCCTACAACAAAGACAAACAAAAGCGTAATCTTGCACAAAACACACATAAAGACTCAAGATTACCACAAAAACACATTCTAAAATAACGTTAAAATGAAGTTATCATCCCCAGAACGAAGTTGGTAGAGTTGAGTAACTAAGCATGCATCTAACCATTTCCAATAAAGTTCTGTTTCGGCGTTCCGCTACACCATTTTGTTGTGGAGTACCTAGGGCAGTAAGTTGTGATAAAATCCCATGTTTAGTTAAATGATCTTGGAACTGCATATCCAAATATTCTCGACCCCTATCAGATCGCAAGATCTTTAACATTTTACCTAATTGGTTCTGAGCAATCGCTAGGAATTCCTGAAACGTTGAAAACGTCTCTGATTTCCCATGCATTAGGTAAAGATATGAGTATCTAAAGTAATCGTTAATGAAAGTGACAAAATACTCAAAACCACCCCTGGCTTGTACATTCAAAGGTACACAAACATCTGAATGCACAAGTCCAAGTGGTTCTTTGGCCCTATCACCCTTTGCAGAGAATGGATGCTTGGCCAGTTTACCTTCTAGACAAGATTCACAGTCAGGAAATTCACCTAAAGTGAGTTCCCTCAAAGGCCCGTCCTTTGTAAGTCTTTGAATTCTATCATAGCCAATGTGACCTAGTCTCAAGTGCTATAATTATGTCATATTATCGCTATTGGTCTTTTGACGTTTATTGGTCCTAGGTTTAGCTACTTTGAATAAATCATTGTTAAGAGTGAGGGGTTTGTTAGGTCGCAGAATATAAAGCCCCTTTTCCAAACATGCAATACACAATTGTGATCCATTGAAAGAAATAGATATATTAGAACTTGTGAAAGTTATAACAAAATTTTCCAATTGCAACATGGAAACTGAAATTAAATTTCTACTAAAATATGGAATAAAAAATATATCATTTAAAATTAAGCATTTATTTCCGAACTTCAGACGAGCTATTCCTCTATCTTGGACCACAACAAACGCTCTGTTCCCAACTCTAAGCTTTAAGCCGCATCTGTTCACTTCCACGATTGAAGAAGCTGTTAAGAGTTACAAACATGGCTGGTAGATCAAAAATCAATAATCCAAACTGTATTATCATTCTCTAAAACACATGTTTCCAAGATAAATGAACTATAATCATTACCTTTGTTTTTTAGCTGCTAGAAACTTGGGGCAATCCTGTTTCCAATGCCCCTTCTATTTGTAATGAAAACACTTACCTTTACCTTTCTTGTTTTTCTTGTTCTTCCCCTTAGGCGTATGTGCATTTGGTTGTGCACTTATCTTTGCGGCCTTTGCAGGCTTGGGGTTATTGTTTGGTCCACCTTTCATCTTGTTTCAAGCTTTCAAAGATGAAGCTGGGTTAGCTTCAGCCTTCGCTTGATCAGCAACAACATCAATAGTCTTATTTTCTCCTCCCTTACTGGGTCCACCCATGATGGGCTCAAAAATCTGAAGCTCGTTCATGAGTTGCATCAGACCAAAGTTGAGTTGATCACGAACATGCGAACACTGTGCCATCTGAGCATTCAAGTTGCCATCATGTACGTGCGGAGACAGTGCTATCCGAGCATTTACGGTGCCATCACGAACGTGCAGAGACGGTGCTCATTCTGGGGATTCCTCAGTCATGACGAACTCGGAGTTGTCACCAATCAACACTATGTTGAAGTTCTGCTTCCACTTAAGGAATTTTTCTCTAGTGAGTTTCTCCATCAAAAGTTGAGAAAGGATGGGAGTAGACACAACCATACTTACAACTACCAATTATCACTAAAATATAAATCAATCACTTTTGCTCAATAAAACTCCTATTCACACAAATTTCAAGAAATAGCCCAACATATACCAAAAATATGTAAGATATGAAAAAAAATACCAAAATAACCATATCACTAATTCATTAGGTTTTTAACTAATGTATGATATCGTTGTCCCGGTTGGTAAGAGTCAAAAAATATCACTAGTTAAATAGAGTTGTAAACTCATTTAATAATGGACACTATTATTAAGAACCTACTATTCGATCAAAATAAGAAAACAAAATCTCTTATTTTATGAGCTAGACCCACGGTTTCGATAATCATAGATTTAGTCCTAGTAGTCATCGTGAGGGTGAGTCGAGTAGAATTTGACCTATAATTATCTATCTTTCGAAATCTAACCTTGTCAAAATAACTAATGAACACCTTCCGTAAGGAGACGAATCAAAGCGTCTCGAGGACCCATTAAGTTATTGACTTTGTTAAACCAACGGTGGAGATCGAATATATTTCTTAAAATAAGCTCATTATAAAATTAAAAATAGTATTTTTATTATTTATTTTTAGAAAATTAATTACTATGGTTCTCCAAAAAATTGAACAGATTAAATTTTTAAAACCAAAGTCCTATAATTTTATATTAAATCTAAAGTGTCACATTGAAACAAATTCAATTCATTTAGAATTAATTTGTTGCTAATCAATATTTAGGTTTAACTAATATAAGAGCACTCCCAATGGATGAGCTAAAATGTGTTATTCTTTATAATATAGAGAAAAAATGGTTAAGTAGTCTTCCAATGGATGATGTAAAGTTATATTTTTTTACCTAAATGAATAGTATTTCTTTATATGTAGTGAAACACTATTCATCAAGCTATAAATATTTTATTATTTTTTTTATAAACTTTTGTTTATATATATATATATTAGTATGATACTATTATATTTAATTATTTTATTTATTAAAATGAATAAAATATTTTAAAAAATATAATATATAAATGATGTAGAGAAAAAATAGAGAAGCAGATGTATGGTATAATGTAAAAGTTTGAGGTAAATTATAAAAATGTATGTTTTGGTGATATATTTTATAATACACTTTCTCTATAATATTTAGCCAAAACTCATAAAAACTTCTTCCATCAGCTCCTTTATACATATATTTATAATAGCTATGCACAAACTCCAATTAATGCATATCTACATTTACATAACATTTACATATCCTTTATATAATATTTTAATATTATTATTTTTCTTTATAAGCTTTCTCTCTCCATTTAGTATATATTTATTATTTCTTTTTTATTTTTCAATTATTTTATTTTACTTTAAGTAATAAAATATGTTTAAAGATATAATATTTAAATGATGTAGAGAAATATATAGAGAAGCTGATGTATGGTATAATGTAAAATTTAGAGGTAAAATAGAAAAATGTGTATTTTGATGAGGTATTTTAAATGATGGAGTAAAGCACCCATTGGGAGTGCTCTAATGAACCTATACAATTAAGTCCAACTCGGGTAAATGGGCCTTAACAATTGGGCTTGTATGGAGGAGGGCTGGGTCCAGTATGTCATTCCCACTACAAAGGCCCCCATACTTCCATACAAGGTCCAAAAGATAGGAATTTAAACCTTCGTTTTAGTAATTGTTATTAATTGATTAGGCCCACTATAGTCATGCAAAGCAAACGAGTCTTCACAAGTGGAATTACCCACAAGTGAGGAATTTAAACCTTACATTTTCTAATGGGCTCAAATAAAACCTATCATTTTATGAATATTTTATTTGGCAAAAATCCATATATCTAGCAAACATATGGGCCACTATATGCATCTAAGCCCAATTACAAAAATACCTCATATAGTGCAAACAAACATGTTATAATTGGATTGGCCTAATCATGTTACTATATGAGCAAGTCTATGAATTTATGCAAAAATACCACAATTTATTTTATTTGCAAAAATATCACAATTAATTATCTAAAATTTATCAGAAATTCGAATTAATTAAATTTTTAAAGAAATAAGTCAATTTAAATTAAATTTATCAACAATTAACAATAGTTAATTTAAATTTTATTTATCAACACTCAACTTGGTTTAGGTTAATTTGAAAAAAAATATATTAATTTAATTTAAATAGGATTTATCAACAGTTAACCAAAGTTAATTTAAATCCCATTAAAAAAATATTTTGATAATTAGTTGAAAAAAATTGATATTTTTCAAAATTTAACCAATTTTAAATTTTAAAATCAATATATTAACTGTTTTTCAAAAAATATCTTGTGTCGTTACAACAATAAGCTAATATTTTAATCATTAAAAAAAATATTAATAGTTATGACAACCTTAAAATATCTCAAAACAGTTAAACAAATTCAAATATCTATGAAAATATCTAACTAACAAATTTCAAATTTCAAATAATTTAAATATTAAAAATTATAGAATAAACAGATATTTATATTTTCAAATAAATATTTAATGAAAATAACAAGTATTTAAAAGAAAATACCTTAAATATCTGATATCTTAATTCTAATATTTTAATATATTATAAGATTTAAAATTAAGTTGTTAGTCTATTTTTAAATTTGAATTTGAATCTTTGTAAAAATATCTAATTATTTAAATCTCAACCAACAAAAATATCTTATTTGAAAAAACAATTTTAAAATGATAAAACAAATCTAATATTTTTGACTTTGATTATAAATAATCAATTTTCACATTTTAATTTCTTTAATTTAAAAAAATATTTTTTTTTTGGATGAGCAGTACCTACCACGGGTACTGTTCATCGCATGGCTACTGGTTGCTGAGGACGCGCGTGCGCGTGTGGGGTGTGCGCTTGGTGTGCACGCTAGTGCGTGCACGCATGGGCAACCAGGCCAAAAATATTCAGAAATTTTTTTTGTGCAATTTTTCAAACCAAAAACGTTTTCCAATTAATTTTTACCATGTTTTACACAAAATAAAGCATATATAAAAAATTAATGGCATAGAAAACACAACAAAATAACCTGAAATTTGCTAATAATCACATAAAATTTAATATGCTTCATAAAATCATGAAATCCATCCAATTACTCAACACATCATCTAATTCAATTTTTAACATGTTGATGCATGAAAATAAACATTACAAAGGCTCTGAGGCCAGTTGTTCGGAAACTTATACAGGATCTTTATTTATTTTCATGTAGATCTAATATTAAACAAGTTAATATGAGACATCCTAGAACATGTGTTCTAAAATTGAATTCAAAGAGAAATAATGATAAAAATATTTACATTATACGCAGCCAAATAATAGAGTCATTCCTTCAGTTTCTCTAACCCTTGTATCCTTTATGTCGCAGAGTATTACCAAGAAATTGTACCGTTCTTCAATTTTCCTCACAGCCTTCCAAAGTATCCTTATAATCACCTAGACTAGAGTGGGAAATTCTCAAAACATAAGATAGATACAGAAAGAAGAAGAGAAAAGAACAATAAGGCTTAGAAAATGACTTATGTTTAGAGAGAATCTAAAACCTATCACAAACTTGTGTTTCAGAAATTTGAACTTATGTTTTCAACTCTCTCTTAACATTCCTTTTATAGACTCAATTAGGTCATTTGTTTAATTAAAAAATCAATAAAATAATAGCAAATAATCAGCCCTAGGTCAAAATTATCATGTGCTTTAGGCCTGTGAAATTTCCCATTTAATTATAAGCTCATTGGACGTAAAATCAAGGCCTGTATTATTTTCTATTGATTTAATTAATTAAATAATTATTTAAATCCTTTATCAAATTAATTATTTATAATTTGAACCTTGATTTAAACTTATTTATTAATTTAGATACTAATTTATCTTAATTAATAAATCTGCCATAATTTCTCTTTTCTTCTCTAAATTACATAACTCTGTGAAACTATCCAAAATTGATCTGGTCAACTTTGTTAATTCTAATTGATAATTAAATCAATTAATTGAGACTATCTAACAAATAAATAAATCATTTATCAAATTAATTATTTATAAATAGATTTTATCCAAGATACGGTGGGGACCATGGGCCTATGAAATCAAGCTCCAATTAGTTATCATAATCTAACAAACTAATTTACTAACTTATTAATTCCTCGTGACTCCACTAAAGACTCAAAATCGCACTCTTGAATTCATAGAACACTCTATAACAAATATAGACACGTTATTAATTATCCAGTGATACAACCATAATTATCTCTCAATCCTCTATAGACGGTCTACAATGAGATGGGACAAAAATGTCGTTTTACCCGTCATTGTATTTTATCCTTAAAAACACTTAGTTCCTTGTAAAATATATCTTAATAAACTAATATTAATTACTGAAATGAGATCTCTATCATTTAGCACCTTGAACCAAACTAAAAGGAAACCATGGTTTCACTTCTTCATCAGAAGCTATAGATGTTCATATCATGATTAACACTCCCACTCAATTATACTACCAAGTTCCCAAGATGTAAGTATGGGCTAGTTCGTAGGGTAAGCTGGTAACGAACAAGTCAAATAATTAAAATCATATAATCAGTTAGAATACTAACCACTCATAATTGATATTGAATTGACCTATGGTCAACTATATGATATGACTAGAATAGATAATAATGGTATGTTTACTTATCCTATCTACTGTCAATATTGGTCTAGTCCGATGTAACAAATACATCTGATCTTATCTACTTTGCTAATGTTCTGGAAAGAACATAACACTGCAATGTGTAAGTAAATCATATTGTAGATTGGCAAGTCAGTGTAAATCTTGTGCACTGACTAATCTTAGGACTAACTTATATTTGATCATATAATCATATTTATATTCCACTGTGATTATGTCACTCTAAATACGATTAGTTATAACTCGAGATTTAATAAAATTTTATATTAAACAAATAATCATGAAAATAAAACATGTTTGCAAAGTGATTGACCAAGTCAAATTAATGATTTCTATTCTTTTATTGAAAATAAATGAGATTACAAATAAATTGGGTTTTAATTAGGGCATAAAGATCTAGCTGGGAGCTAAGGACTCCAAGTAAGTTAGCCTTTCTCTTTCTTAGCTACAACATGAATATACTAGAATGTGCTTGTAGTAGTAGATTACACTAGTAGTTTGTTTGGGTCATTAAGACCAGGGTATGCTTAATGCCTACTCTAGAAATGCTTTGGAATTTTGCAGCTAAATGGTAAGTAGGTTCGGGTTGGAGAAAGAACCCTAACTTAAAATAGTTTGGGTTGGAGCCAGGACATGGTAAGGGTATAGTCTGGGTTGGATCCAGGAAATGGTAAGTATATAATCTAGATTGAAGCCAAGACAATGGTAATATAGTCCGGGTTGGGGACATGACATGGTAAGTATATAGTCCGGGTTGGAGCCAGGACACGATAAGTATATAGTCCGAGTTGAAGCCAAGACAATGGTAATATAGTTCAGGTTAGAGCCAGGGCAATGGTAATATGGTCTGGGTTGGAGCCAGGACATGGTAAAAATATAGTATGGGTTGGAGCCAGGACAATGGTAGTATAGTCTGGGTCGGAACCAGGACATAAATGATGAAACCGAGTTTAGGCCAGAATCCTTTGCTGTTGATTCATTGATTGGTTATAATATGTGTTATATATCTTGAATGTTCTGGGATTTTGTGATTGCAGGTTATCATGATATGTGTAATATTTTTTTGTTAGGTACAATCAAAGTATTTGATTCTGATTTGGCTATTGTTTGAGAACTGTATGATAGGGTTGGGATTTATCCAATACCCTAATGATCGATAATGATAACTACCTTAAGGAAACCCGTTACTGGGTTTAGTATATTTGTGTGCAAGGCTACTCTTACTAAGCGTTTTTTCTTACCTAGGTTTTTCATGCTATAGGTAAGTTCAAAAGAAAAGTGGAGCAATGAGCGTCGAAGTCTGCTTGGGATATGTACATGTGGGACGACCTGAGGAGGTTTTTAACGAAACCTATTTTGAAAAGAAATGTTGGGAGCTTGTTATTTCTTTTATGACAATTGTTTTGTTATAACTTTGTGGAAGAGTAGTTGTATTTATGTTTACTAAACTAAAAGTGTGCACACATAATCTTTTTAAAAAAATTTATGGATTTCGATACAATGAGTTCAAAGTAATTTTTTTTAAAATTTCTGCCTAATTTGGTCTTTGTATGTTTTGAGGGTCGTTACAAGTGGTATCAAAGCTCAAGTTGAGTTGATTTTATAGACAAACCCACATGTACATTCTGCAAGATAGACTGGCTGTAACAACCCAAATTCACTAATTAGGCTTAAGGGCCTTGATTAGTGTGCCTGGAGGGCATAATGAGAATTATGTGTGATTTTAATGATTAAGATGCATGACTATGATTTAAAGCATGTTATATGACTATGTGTATTATGTTATGTGATAAATATGCTATGTGATTTGTACCACGTGGGTGTGGTGATATCAATGTGATGCACGTGCCGAGACGGTCCTAGAAAGCTAGATAATGGTAACCGGTGATTTGGTAACCTGCGTAACTGTTAGTAACCATAGAGAGTAACAGGTTTTGTTGGAAAAGTGGTAGAATTGTAATGTTAGTGAAAGGACAAGTGTGCCCTTGAGGTTTAGTTAGAAAGGGATATTTGTGGAGGGATAAAGTGGTCTTTTGGCAGTGAATAGATGAGCTTCAACTGAGAGGAAAATTTAGTCATGTATAACACTTTGGGAAATTGGTTTATGCTGAATTTTGGAGACCTAGAGATAGAGTAAGAGAAAAGGAGAAGAAGGAAGCTGAATTTGGCTCTTGGAAGGAGAATCAAGGGGTTTGAAGTTATCAAATCAAGCCTAGGCCAAGAATACTCAGAGGTAAGGATTTATCTATGATTTTCTTAAGTTTCAAGTCTGGTTTTTGGAGGATAAGCATGAATTGAAGCAAGTTAGTGGCTGGTTTTGCATGAATTCAGAGTTGGAATAATCAAAAGATAAGGTGATTTGAAGCTAGAGTTGAGGAGAATTCAAGCTGGGTTCTTGACTGAGGTAAGAGTGTATCATGTTTAATTTTCGTAGCTGTTATGGTTTAAGAATCTAAAGGGTTTGGTTTGCACTTTTCTCAAGCTTTGGTTCAAGGGTTTGAGTCTGAAATTTAAGTGTGAATTCTATGAATGATTGTATAACTGAGCTAGGTTATGATGTTTATAGGTTGTTGAATGGTTTATTTGGGGTTTTGAGTTGGTTTTGGGGCTTAGGTATGAGTTTGGGGTGATTTGGAGTGATTTGGGTTCGGGGAAAACCCAGATTTCTGTGCTCGTGAAGGAGCACCGCGGCGCTGTTCTTGCGCGCCGCGGTGCGAGGCTGTTTCTGGGCAGAGCAAGCTCTCTGACTTTCTGGGCGCCGCGGCGCTAGGCCAATTTCAGAACATGGGATTTTGCAATTTTGAGCCTTTGCTCCGGGGGTTCGGGGGATGTCTTCGGTGCATTGTTTTAGGGATTTGGGGAATTCCGAGAGTGTGGGATTGGTTCCGGGAAGTAGTTTTGGTTTGATTAGTGACAAAGGATGTTTCATTTGTGTTGTGACTAGGTCTTTGGAGAGGCTCGGGGTAGAGGACCGTGCTCGCGGCTTTGAGGCATCGGAAACTAGTGAATTGAAAGGTAAGAAAACTGCACCCGGTTGTATGACTAAGATGGGACTAAGTGCTCCCGGGGAAATTGTGTCGTGTCAATGTTGGTATTACGCCATGGGACATGTAAAAGCGGTCTAAGAGTACCATACATGATATTAGCGCACAGGGCGCGGATTGGCCACTGGTAGCCAAGGGCAATGGGATAACGGAGGGAGCAGCCTGAGGGCGCTAGACCTAGTTATCATTTGTGAATTGTAAATGATATGTATTGACATGCCCATTATGTGGAATACTTGATTATTCTGATTGATGATATGGTTGATATTATGTAATGCAATGTGGGATTTTGACTTGTTTGCTAACTGCTTATGCTTTGTTGCTATTGTGTTTTCTTGCTGGGCCTTGGCTCACGGGTGCTACGTGGTGCAGGTAAAGGCAAGGGCAAGCTGGACCAAGCCTGAGGTGGAGAGCTCCGAGGTGGAATGTACATAGCCAGCGGTTCGACCGCCATGGTTGAGGAGTGGACCGGGACAGGGATCACCTAACTGCTTATTTTTGCCTTAGTATGGCCGGTTGTTGTACATAAACCTTGCGTCTTTTGTAAATGGTCTTTGAACTTAATATTTTTGGGATCCCATGTAGCAGATGATGTTTTTTAATGAAAATGTGGCTTTTAAGACCAAAACGTTTTTAACCCTAGTTCCTTAATAGTTTCAATAACACGATTTTATTTAAATGATTTGATTAGCAAGTCTGGCACTTTATAAACACACAGTGTAACGGTCTTGGCTATCCAGGGCGTTACACCGGCCCTCATGGTAAGTATTATTTTTTCATATCTGGTTCCCTTGCTTTATTTTATTTTCCTCGATTCTATAAATTGTAGGTCATGGCTAATATACTTGAGATAGGTGACCCTGTGATAGAGAACCTACCCATGATCCTTATGCCTAGGATAGATTACTATAGACTTTTTAACAATGAGAATAATTGACTCTTCGAGTACGATCAACGACATCGGCGTGTCATTTGGAAATGGACGCATTACATGACAGAATTTTTGATAGGGCCAACACACCCGAGCGACAGAGAGTGCAATATGATGACACTTGTCTGGGAGGCTAGGTACAAATATGGTTTCATCATAGATGTTGGCGGCTGGTTCGCGACACATGGGATGACTTCTGTATGCAGATTGAGATAGCATACCTCGAGGCAAGGCAATAGAGCCAGAGGAGGATCCCGAGCAGCCAGACGAGGATTTTGACATAGAACTGAATATGCTGATGGATATGATAGATTAGATTTTTTTGTGAAAGTCTTGTTGATACTTTTGTAAAGACTTTGCAAACCTACTAAGTTGTAGAACTTTTGAATAGTTGTAGCAGGCATACGTAAAAACCCCACTGTAGTTAGGGTTCTCTTTTGTATTTATAGTTCTGCTAACTAAAACCTTGTGGCATGATCTGTCGTGATCATTTTGTGTTGCTAGGTTATATCTCTGAATTTTATGACTACCTGCTTTGAGCTGAATTGTTATGGTTCTTCTTTCTTGTGTATGAACAAAACTTGTATGCTTATTTAATGTTATGTTAGTATTCTTCCTTACTATACATTGTTGTATAGAAATTGCGATGGTGCCTAACACCCAAGCCAGGGGAGGTCGAGCTGTTAACCCACTAGACCCAGCCGAGAGAGCAGTCATTGACCAAGAGGCAGGTCATGGCCGAGGACAAAGGGTACAACCGGAACCCAATCTGGCTACTCAGATAGAGGATCTAAGAAGGACTGTGCATGAGCAGAATGTGACAAATGCTCAGATGTTTGAGGCATTGATGCGAAGATTTTTGGAAGTGCCATGCAAACCCGCACCCCCAGCACTCCGTGAAGACATTCCCGAACAACAGGAATTCTTGTCGCAAGAAGACCCACTGGTGGTAGCAAATCTGCCAGCGGATGCACCTAGAATAGAACAGCCGAAACCGACCTCAGAATGGTTTAGCAGAAAAAACCCGCCTGTGTTCAAAGGGACTTCGGACCCTCTGATGGCATAAGAATGGGTCAGCATGGTGGAGAGAATCTTTGACCTTATGGTGGCTACTGAAAGGAAAAATAGTAATATATATGATGTATATCTTGAGGAAGGACGCCCGCATCTGGTGGGATATTGCTAGGAAGGGGTGTGATGTTGCACATATGGAATGGGCAGAAATTCCTAACCCTATTCAATGCCAAGTACTACAAGCAGATAGTGATAGATCGAAAGGTGGTTGAGTTCTCCAACCTAGTCCAAGTGTCATCTAGCGTATAGGAGTACGTGCGCAAGTTTGACCAACTCTTAAGATTTGCTCTGGATCTGGTACACACTGAAGCCAACCGGGTAAGCAAATTCATGAAGGGGTTGAAAATAGAGATAGCTTAGTTCGTGGATACCAGGAAGACAAGCTTAGATACTTATGATGAATTCGTGGAACGAGAAATTCACCAAGAGTCATGGCTGGAACAAGAGAAGAAAGAGCCCTACATGGATGAAGAATGAGCACATGTCTCCAATGATCGGGGAAGATACTCTAGTAACCAGAGTGGCACTTTTGAAAGGTTTTCATATAGAGGCAATAGAAGTGGGGAAGGCCAATACTCCAAGAAACTCTCAGTTTATGGTGGAAATAATAAACGAAGAATGGAGCACCAAGCCAAAGTTCGAACTTCAAGAAGATGCCAAGGAGAGAAAACAATTATTGGCCGCAATGCAACCAATGCAATCGGCACCACCCAAGTGAGTGTAACAACAACAACTGCTTCACTTATGGAAAGCCGGGTCATTTCTCCAAGCACTGCCCGACTCATAGTCAGAAAGGAGGAAACAACCAACCAAACCCAGTAGGAACTGCAGCACAAGTCTATGCACTCACCTAGGGTGATAAAGGAGTTGGGACTTTCGACGTGGTGTCAGGTCAGCTTCCTATGGCTAATAACTCAGCATAATCATTGATGGACACTGGTGTATCCCATTCTTTTATTGATGCATCTTATATTGATAAGATAGATAGGAGCCTGAGCCTATGGAAAATGCATGTGGTGTATCCTTACCTTTGGGGGAGGATATGATGGTACAGTCTTGGGTTAGAGTCGTACCAGTTTGGGTAGAAGACCAGGAGTTGACCGTGGATTTTCTAGTTTTAGATTTAGATGAGTATGAAAAGTGTTTCCTGAGGATCTTCCAAGGATACCCTCGGACCGAGAAGTTGAGTTCGAGATCGAGTTGATTCCAGGCACCACACCTAATTCAAAGGCACCATACCGGATGGCATCGGCAGAGCTTAAAGAACTGCAAGTGCAATTACAAGACTATCTGGATAAAATATTTATACGACAAAGTCATTCTCCATAGGGAGCCTAGGATTTGTTCGTGAAGAAGAAAGCGGTTCCATGGGAATGTGTATAGATTACTGCGAACTCAACAAAGTGACGATCAAGAACTGATACCCATTGCCCAGAATTGATGATCTATTCGATCAACTGCAAGGAGCATCGGTATTCTCGAAGATCAACTTGAGATCCGGATACCACCAGCTGAAGGTCAAGGAATCAGATATTCCCCAGGCCGCATTTCGAACACGATATGGCCACTAAGAGTCCGTGGTGATGTCTTTTGGACTCACCAATGCGCCTTTGGCATTCATGGATCTTATGCATAGGGTACTAGATGGGTATCTAGAAAAATTCATGATCGTATTTATAGACGATATACTCGTATACTCGCGAAACCAGGAAGAACACACAAGTACCCAGAGCTTGTCTTACAACGATTATGCATAAAAAAAATTGTATGCCAAATTCTCACAAATTCTCCAAGTGAGAATTTTGGCTGACTGAAGTAAGTTTCCTAGGGTACATGGTGTGAGGAGACGAAATTTCAGTTGATCCAGCCAAAATCGAATCGGTAAAGCAAAGGAAAGCCCTGAAGAACGCACTAGAAGTTCGTAGTTTCTTGGGCATGGCAAGGTATTATAGGTTCTTTGTGGAGGGTTTCCAAATATAGCGACGCCTAAGACCACACTAACTTGAAAGAACGTCAAATTTGAGTGGATGGACAAGTGCGAACAAAGTTTTCAAGAGTTAAGGACCAGATTAACGATTACTCCCATACTCACTATTACAAAGGGTACCGAGGGCTATGTTATTATAGCGATGCATTAGGTCAAGGACTCAGAGGCGTACAAATGCAACATGGGAAAGTGATTGCGTATGCCTCCTGAAAACTGAAAAACTATGAGAGAAACTATCCAACACATGACTTAGAGCTAGCAGCGGTAGTGTTCGCATTGAAGATTTGAAGACACTATCGCTATGGGATCCACTGCGACATATACACTGATCACAAGAGTTAAACATGAGACAACAGAGATGGTTGGAATTGTTTAACAATTACAATTGTGATATACTGTATCACCCAGGCAAGGCTAATAAAGTTGCTAACACATTGAGTCAGCAGCCAATTGCTTATGTAATTTCGGTGAAGGAAATACCCCAAGAACTACAAATTGATATCTCCAAATTGGATTTGGAGATAGTAGTGGGAAGATTGGCAAAGTTATCCGTGCAACCCACGATCATGGAAGCAATCCAAGGGGGACAACTCGCAGATTTATGGATCCAACGACTGGTGCATGAGACTAAGAAAGACATGCGACCAGGGTTTCACATCTCGGAGGATGGAGTGTTGGGTTTCAAGGATAGATTATGTGTGCCTGATGATAAGAAGATCAAGAAACAAATATTTTATGAGGCTCATAGTACTCCTTACGCTATGCACCTGGGAACCACTAAAATTTATGAGGATCTCAAAAGAAACTTTTGGTGGGTAGGATTGAAGAGAGATGTAGCGGAGTACGTGGCGCACTGTTTGACGTGTCATCAAACCAAGGGGGAGCATCAGCAACCTGCATGGGTTATTGTAGCTGCTAGAAATCCCATAGTGGAAATGGGAAATGGTCACCATGGACTTTGTTACCGGGTTACCACACATTCCGAAGGGGCATGATGCAATATGGGTTATCGTGGATGGACTAACAAAATCCACTCATTTCTTACCCATTAAGATAACCGACGATGCAGATAAGTTGGCAGACTTATACATTGCTGAGATAGTGCAATTACATGGGGTTCCCATCTCTATAGTGTCCGATCAAGATGGGCGATTTACCTCTGCGTTCTGGAAGAGAATGCAAATGGGATTGGGAACTAAACTCAAATTTAGTACTGCTTTCCACCCACAGATGGATGGCTAGAGCTAACAAACAATTCAGACCTTGGAAGATATGTTGAGAGTTTGCGTGCTAGATTTTCAAGGTTCGTGGAGTGTAAAACTTCCATTAATTGAGTTCACCTAAAACAAGAGCTATCATGACTCGATAAAAATGGCTCTGTATGAGGCACTATACAAAAGAAAGTGCCGATCACCAATCCACTGGCATGAGACTGTTGAGAGGAAATTCTTGGGAACAGAATAGGTGGACCAAGCTACAGAGGACATTAGGTCGATTCGTTAGAGGATACAGACCTCTATAGATGGCCAACGCAAGTATGTCGATCGTCGACGAAGACCTTTAGTGTTTGAATTTGGGGACAAGGTACTGCTAAAGATAGCTCCACTAAGAGGAGTTATGAGGTTCGGGAAAAGGGGCAAGTTGAGCCCTAGGTACATAGGACCGTTCGAGGTTCTGGAATGCATTGGGAAGGCAACTTACCGACTAGCCCTTTCACCCTTGTTCTCTAGATTTCATGATGTATTCAACCTTAAGGAAGTACGTGAATGACCCCACTCATGTGCTAAGTTACAATGAACTTAACATAGATCCTCATCTAAGCTATGAGAAAAACCGGTCGCGATTCTTGATCGGAAAAACAAGGTGTTAAGAAACAAAACAATTCCATTGGTAAAGGTGCAATGGTGTAACCACAACATTGAAGAGGTGACCTGGGAGACAGAAGCCGAGATGCGAGAGCAGTATCGCCATCTGTTTTGATTTTCGGGGACGAAACTCTTATAAATTGTAGGTATTGTAACATCCCGTGTTTTTAACACCCGTTAGTAGCCGGTTGGAGCCTGTGAAGAATTATGTGAAATGTTATTTTGATAAATGAGATAATATAAATTTGTGATGATTCATGAATTTTTATAGCCGCTGTAATGATCCGGTAAAGGATCTAGGTTTATGCAAAGAAAGATTAGTCTCAGACCAAGGAATATACCCTAATGGGAGAAAATCTCAGATTAAATAAAATAGGAAATACTATGGCATAAAAATATTAATTTTCTCTTAAAATTGAGAATTTATAGTCGAGCCAATAAGTTTAAGAAAAATTGATTGAAGATTGAATTCCAATCAACTAGGCTTAAGAATGAGAATTTCTTGCATGGGCCTCTAAGGGCATTTTGGTCAATTTGATAAAATTACCAAAATTATGTGATATATGAAAATTTTATTGTTGGGTCACATTTAATTTAACTAATTATTCTTGGAGATTTAAAAAATTATAGGTCAAAAGTTAAGGGAAATTTAGAGCACAAAATTCCCAAAGGGCCCTTGGATCCCTTAGATGTGAGGTAAAATAAACAAGGGCATAAAAGTAATTTCCAAGGGTAGAGAGAGAGAGAGAGGAGTGGGCAGAAAGGCTAGGTCCTAGGGCTCTCAAGAGTTAGGACACATACCCCAAAGTGAATAGGAAGAGTCTTACCCATTCACAAGCTAAGGGTTTAATCATTGTTTTGTTTTTTTTCTCAAAACAATTTTCTCTACCATTTTTCCTCAAAACCGAGGCACCCTCTTCCCCATCCCTTTTATATTTTTCTAACTTTGAAAATAAAAATCAGAGGCTCTCTGACTCCCTCTCATTTCGTTCCTCTCTCCTTCTCTCTCAAGGAGAGACTCCATTGAACTAGTGTTCAACCCTAAGTAAACCGAGTTCAAGGTAAGTGAAATCCTCTCTTGTGATCCATTCTTCTCCTTCTTATTCAAACCTAAAACCCTAGGGTTCCTTGTGCATGCATGTGAACTAAAATCCATGCATGGCCTTGTTCTTGTGTTCTAGGGTTCAAGAGAAGCCTTACTAGTCGGATCTCCAAGTTAAGCACCATTGGGATCAAATCAAGCAAGGAAAGAGGTTTTTGTGAGCTTGCATGTTCTTGTCCCTCATCTGAGTTTCTTTCTACCCTAATATTTTTCTTAAAATCTGCAAGTAGGACTTAGGGCTCGGTTTTGAGGAGCAACAATGGAAGGTTCTGAAGAGCTAAGGAACACATCTCCAAGCTAGGGCTTCGAAAGGTAGAATATATTGTTAAGTTCTTTATGTTTTGTGGTGATTCTTGTAGATCTAGTTGTATAGGGTATTTCGGTAGATTTTGAGTTTATTTTATGCTTAAGGTTGAGATTTATGTGTGGTATTATGATTTGCATGCATGCATGTGGCTAGGGTTATGCTAGAAGTGCTTATTGATGTTAGGTTGTGTGAAAATGCATGCTGCCAAAATTTTGTGGTCTAGCTTCCAACGGGTAAGATCACACTCTACTGCCTCTGTCTATGAAATTTTTTTGTTTAGTTTCATAGTTCTTTGTGAGTACTTGATGATAGGCTTTGGAAAATCATAAAAATGTATTTTTAAACCCAAGTTATGAACGTTTTGGCATTTCGATGTGAATCTGGAAATTTTTTGGGCAGCATGCACTGCCCAGATTGTTTTGACCTTTGAACGAGTTTTACTAATCCAAAAGCTATCAAATTTGGTAGGTTATTAGTTTAAACATGTATAAGAGTCACTGTAATTGTTTAGAGGAAATTGTGTTAAGTTGTAAGAGATATGATTTTTTCAATGTTTGCCCTATAATCTTGAAACAAAACTTCTGGGAAACAACCACTACCCAGATTGCTTTAAAAAATTTATGAGTTTTATTATTCCAAAAATTATGAAATTTTGAAGGAAGCTAACATATACATGTATAAAGATTGCTGAATATCTGGAAAAAACTTATGGGCAGCAAATACTGCCAAGATTTCTTTACGAATTTGAATGAGTTTTGTCATCCCAAAAATTATGAAATTTTGAGGTCAATTATTTAAGATGTGTATAAATAATTGTGAAAAATTTTAGAAAAAAAATGTGCCACGATTTAAGAGAAATAATTTTTCTAAGTTTTCCCTAAAACCTGAAAGGTAGTAATTTCGAACCTTAATGAAAAATGACTTTTGGGAGGTTAGTTCTCTTGACATAAAACAAGTTCTGATGCGAGGCTTTCGCCTAATTCTCGTCCTTATGACACAGAACACATGAATGATAGTTTAAGGATTTTTTCAAGGATAAAAGTTTAAAAATGAGATTTTACCCCTCAAAATTAAATAGTAGAAGTAAAGTTTTGGAAATGAGAAGAAATAATCCTTTGTAAAGATAACTAAGGAGCTGGAGAATTAACCAATCCCAAATCAGCTTGAGTTAATTTAAAAGTTGATTTTTGCCATTTTTAAGTTAAGGGTCCAATTGCCCTTCCTTTAAAAAATAACGTAAAAAGAGATCCTAGGTTATGGATAAAAAATGGTAAAAATAGGAGTTGAGTTTTTGTAGAATCTTTAAAAGAACGGTATAACATTGTCATATATTATTTGTAAATGGTCAAAAAGAGGTATTTTGGTAAATGATAGAAAATGGTAAACTTTCCTGAGAGGACGACAAGCTGGTATTTTTCTAAAATAGGAGTTGAGTAGAACTCCTTTTTCCAAAAACCAAAATATGAGTTATCCGATAAGAGATTTCTCTAGTTAAAGAATATTAAGATGCATGGTACGGAGAGCGTGTTGTGGTGAGGCCGATTTTCTCATGATACTGTAAAGACTGAAACGAAATCTAGCCTTATACACTGTAAGGTGTATAAGAGGCTAAAGTATCGAGTCTCTAAGTGAACGTTATTGCATGTAGCTATCATAGAATATTAGCTATAAGAGTATGCCATAGTGCAATCCAAGAACATTGTATTAATTACAGTAACCACGAAAGGGAAAACGAATAGCGGTGTTAAAGATCCAGCTGGGAGCTAAGGACTCCAAGTAAGTTAGCCTTTCTCATTCTTGGCTACAACATGAATATACTAGTGTGTGCTTGTAGTAGTAGATTACACTAGTTTTGTTTGGGTCATTAAGACTAGGGTATGCTTAACGGCTACTCTTGCAATGCTTTGGCATTCTGTGGCTAAATGTAAGTAGGTTCGGGTTGGAACCAGAACCCTGACGTAAAATAGTCTGGGTTGGATCCAGGACATGGTAAGTATATAGTCCATGTTGGAGCCATGACATGGTAAGTATATAGTCTGTGTTGAAGTCAAAACAATTGTAATATAGTATGGATTGGAGCCAGGACATGGTAAGTATATAGTCCGGGTTGGAGCCAGGACATGGTAAGTGTATAGTCTGGGTTGAAGCCAGGACAATGGTAATATAGTCCGGGTTGGAGCCAGGACAGTGTAATATGGTCAGGGTTGGAGGCAGGACATGGTATAAATATAGTCTGGGTTGGATCCAAGACAATGGTAATATAGTCTGGGTTGGAGCTAGGACATAAATGCTTCCCTTGCTGTTGATTCATTGATTGGTTATGATATGTGTTATATATCTTGAATGTTCTGAGATTTTCTGAGTTCAGGTTATCATGATTTGTGTACATTGTTTGTTTTGTACAATCAAAGTATTTGATTTTGATTTGGCTATTGTTTGAGAATCGTATGATAGGGCTGAGATTTATCCAATACCCTAATGATCGGTAGTGATAATTAACTTAGGGCAACCTGTTATTGGGTTTAGTATATTTGTGTGCAAGGCTATTCTTACTAAGCATTTTTCCTTGCCTAGTTGTTTCATGTTGTAGGTAAGTGCAAAAGCAAAGTGGAGCAGTGAGCACCAGAGTCTGCTTGTGGATATGTACATGTGGCCCGACCTGGGGAGGTTTTTGATGGAACCCATTTTGAAAAGAAATGCTGGGAGCTTGTTATTTATTTTATGACAATTTTTTTGTTATAACTTTGTGGAAGAGTAGTTGTATTTCTGTTTACTAAACTAAAAGTGTACGCACATGATCTTTTAAAAGTTTTTTTCTATGCATTTCAGTACAATGAGTTAATAGTAAAAATGTTTAAATTTCTGCATAATTTGGTCTTGTATGTTTTGAGGGTCGTTACAGATTTTATGTTAAAAAATAAGTTAGTCCTGAGATTAGTCAGTGCACCGGAATTACACTGACTTGCCAATCTGATATAATCTACTTACACATTGTAGTGTTACGTTCTTTTCAGAACTTTAGGAAAGTAGATAAGATCAGATGTATTTGTTACATCGGATTTGATCGATATTGATTGTAGATAGGATAAGTAAAGCTACCATTTTTATCTATTCTAGTCATATCATATAGTTGGTCATAGGTCAATTCAATCATACTGATTGTATTATTTGAGTTCTTTGACTTGTTTGTTACTAGCTTACCCTACAGACTAATCCATACTTATTTCTTTGGGAATTCGATAGTATAATAGAGTGGGAGTGTTAATCACATATATGAACATGTATCGCTTATGATGAAGAAATAAAACAATGGTTTCATTTTAGTTTGGTTTGAGGTGATAAATTATAGAGATCTCATTTCAGTAATTAATATTAATTTACTCAAATATTATTGACAAGGAACTAAGTGTTTTAAGGATAAAATACAATGAGGGGTAAAATAGTATTTTAGTCTCATCTCATTGTAGACCGTCTATAGAGGAATGAGTTATAATTATGGTTGTAACAATGTATAACTAATAACATATTTATATTGCTTATAGAGCATTCTGTGAATTCAAGAGTACAATTCTAAGTCTTTAGTGGAGTCATGCGGAATTAATTAGTAAATTTATGATAACGTATTGGAGCTTGATTTCATAGGCCCTTGGTCCCCACAGTACCTTGGATAAAATCATCTAGATAGTCTCAATTAATTTATTGAATCATCAATTAAAATTTTTAAAGTTGACTAGGTCAATTTTTGATAGTGTCACGGAGTTATGCAATTTAGAGAAGAAAATAGATTTTAGGGAAGATTTATTAATTAAGACAAATTGGTGTCTAAATTAATAAATAAGTTTAAATCAAGGTTCAAATTATAAATAATTAATTTGATGAAGGATTTAATTAATTAATCAATAGAAAATAATACGGGCTTTGATTTTAAGTCCATCGAACTTATAATTAAATGGGAAATTTCACGGGCCTAAATCCCATGATAATTTTGACCTAATGACTAATATTACCTATTATTTTATTTTATTTTAATTAAATAAGTCACATAATTGAGCCTATAAAAGGAATGCTAAGTAAGAGTTGAAAGCAGATGATTAGAAGATCTAGTTTTGATGCTTTAGGGTTTTAGACTCTCTCTACAACAAAAGTCCTTTTCTAAGCCTCTATATATTCTATTCTTCTCTCTCTGTATCTATCTCATGTGTTGAGAATCGCTCACTCTAGTCTAGGTGATTCTAAGGATATTGTGGAAGGTTGTGAACAAATTTGTAGATTAGTTCCGTTTCTTGGTGATACCCTGCGACATAAATAATATAATGGTTAGAGAAACTGAAGGAATGACTTCTTCATTCCGCTGCATATAATGTAAGTGTTCTTACCATTATCTCTGTGTAATTCAATTATGGAAACAGGTTCTAGGTTTTCTTATATTGATTTTTTTAATATATGATTTACATGAAAATAAATAAGATCTTGTATAAGTATTCCCAACATAACGCTATTAGGAGACCTAAATTCCTGGATTTAACCAGGTCATCCACTAGAGTTAACTAATCGAGCCATCAGGCATTTATCTTGACCTAAAAATTATAACCCCTATAACTATGCAAACGTACGAGGACTTTGTAAAAAAAAAGAATGTGTATGAACAAAGCAATAGATGGAGGGGAACAATATTAGGTCAGAGAATAAACATAAAAAACTTTAATTATGCCCAATGACAATTGTCTTGGCTCTAAAAGCCTGTTTACAAATTTAAAATCTAAAATTTAAAGAAGATAAATTGAAGAGGGTGCCCTGAAACATCATTGAGCTCCAGTAACTTGCTCATGAGCTATCACCTCTCCATCACCACCTTCAACTCCCCCATCGGCAGCAACAGTGGTATCCACGGTCTCTGAGGGATCATTGGCTAGCCGATCCTAAAACTTGGGGAGGTAACATCCCCATATTTTAGAATCAAGGAAGGAGAAGTCCCCGTCCTGGTTGAAAGCCCAGCATCGGTAGAACATCTCCTCTAGAGAGCCCTTTGCTTCAACAATTTCCTCCTTGGCCTTCTTGGCATCCTCTTTGGCTTTCTGCTTGACCTCCTGTATTGCTTCCTTGACCTCAAGTTTTGTTTTCTCAGCCTTCGAAAACTTCCCTTTAATCACATTAGCTTCCTATTTGAGAGTATCGATTTGCCGTTGCAGTTGATCCCTTTGTTGGCTCACCTCGACGACCTGGGCCTTGGCGATTCACTCATTTTCTAGAGCGATCGACAAGGCGGTCCGAGCCTCGTTCCTTTCATCTTGGGCGTCATCCCTTTCAGCTTGAAGGCAAGCAGTGCCATGAATCTGAGCCATGAAATACTACAACAAAAAAACGTGGTGGAATTAGCCTGTGAGAATAAGGGGAGTAAAAAAAAGAAGGGAATAAGTAAACGAATTACGGTCAGATTCATCCCCAAAGCCGAGTTTAGGACAGTTTCGGTGGGTCTCTCCTCAATGGCTTTTATTTCCTTGAGGGTCATCTGGTTGGCGTGCTCGACCATATTGCTTGCCATCTCTTAAAGGTTCCCACAGAAAACCTTAGGGATTTCGGTAGCTACAATGGGTTTGATTGGAAGGGGTCCAGAAGAGACTTGTACTACCTTGCCTTGTGTGACTTGATGGATCACGAGGAGAAGGGGGAGGAGCCTCTTGCATTGTAACTTTTGTTACTTGAGCTGCTTGTTGATTGGTAGGTTGCTGCTTCTGGGCCAAACTAGCATTTTTTTTCCTTTACAGGGGATCCAATGGCAATCCTAGTTCCGGAGGTGGTCTTCTTTGATATCTGCAGCCTCTTAACGACAGACGCGACATCAGCTCCATCTTTAGGGGGTTTGAAGGAACCTTTAAGACTCATATTCTTGTCTTCAATAAAGTGAGCAAAAGGGTCAGACCTTCAAGAAGATAATCAAAAGACAACACAATGTAAAAAAATTCCAAAGAGACCCTACCCTCTGAGCTAGAGGAGGGGATTATAACTAGCTCTGGATTCTGATTCAGAATGGACTTGACCTCTAGTTTGAATATGGCTGAAGGTGGGGGTGAGTCTAGAAGGTTTGTTAGATAGGGCTCATTAGGTCTGAGTACCTCTACCGGACTAGGCTTAAAATCGGGCTTAGAAACCCCAAAAGGAAAACTACCGTGACAGCGTAGATATTCCCATAATAAAAGGTTAGTCCCATATTGGTTAAGGATGGTGGACCTAAATCTTAGGGCATTGTCTACTATAATAATATATTTGGGGAACACTAAGTCGTGCATGACTAGATGGTCAACGCATTGCATAAGCTTTTCATCTAAGTAAGGATCTACAGGGTGGCGTTTCACGACTTGATGAGGGTTATATCGGGCCAGGAAAATTCGGCACTAGCCCAGTTTAGTTCCCTAAACTTATAATTATTACCTTCACCGAAGGTGTCATCCATTGTCCCCTACTCATCTCTGCCCGTGTTTCCTTTGATTGTTAAAGCCACCTCAGCTGGCCTCTTTCACATAAGTGGTGCGACCTCCTCTTGTTCCTCCTCTTCCTCAACCTCTGCGATAACCATAACTCGATTCCTCAGCCTCAGGGTATTATCTTCCTTGATCAGATCACACTTTACCATTGTCGCATCATTTACAACCACCTTCTAGACCTTCTCTTGGGCGATGCGTTTGGCCAAGGTCATATATTGATCCCTCAGTGTTATAGATCTATTTGTCCTCTTGTAAACATCTGCACAAGAAATCAACTTTGTCAGAATCAACAATTAAAAAAATATATAATAATGAAGGATTCAGATAAAGAGTTCAGGGAGTTAAAAACTTACGAGGACGGTTGAAGTATCTGTGCTCGTAGTTTTTGAACTTGTTCAACATAAAGAACATGTCCTTGAAGTCATTCAAGTGGCTGGGGAGATCGATGACAGAGGTGGAGTTGGGGAACCGGGAGAGGTAGTAAAACCCATCACCTCAGTCTTTTTGCTCAGGACAAGCTTTGAGGCAGAAAAAGAACAAAATATATGCCGAAGTAAGGACCCCCCACTCATGTATCAAGAGTCGATACGAGTTTAAGAGGAGCTGGAATGGAGCCAGTTTGATGTAGTTTAAAAAGTTTGCGAAATACTGGTCTAGGGGGAGGAAAGCACCTACTTAAGGTGTTTATCACTCCAGGCTCAGAAGTCGTTCTGGAGTGTGGTACATCTCCACTCTCCTTCCAATGGAAGGTGGGCTATAATGATTCACCTCCCAAATTCAATCTCGTGGCTCAAGAGGATCTTATTTACCCTATCTTGAGACTTTATTCAAGACTCGATGAACTCGGCCTTGAAAAATGAATTAGGCCTGACCTCAGCCTGCCTTTCCACTTCTGGACTGAAGTGGGGAATTGAGCTCTCGGCGTCGACCCACTGCTCCTTATCTTTATTTTGGGAAGATGAGCTCGTGATTGATTTTTTCTTTTTGGTCATACTTCAAAGTTCGCCTAGTAATAAAATGGTCCGTTAGAGGTGACCTGAGATGTAACCTAGCTTCGATGGTAAATGTAAAAAAAAAACCTATGGTCTAAGGCTAAGTCCTAATTTGATGCTATCGTGTAAACTCACGCGTGATTAAGGATCATGCGCTACTATCTTGGGAATCCTTAATACTTCAGGATTTGGTTTTTCGCATGTCAGACCTAGCAATATGTTGAAAGGCGGTCTGAACCCAGAAGCCCTTTAATCTTCAAACCCAGACATTCAAGCATTCATACTCAAACCCAGAAAACCCAAAAACTAACCTATATTTTAGGGCAATTTCTACGACCATTCCTAAAATCCCTATTTTTTGGTCTAAACATGACCCTACACTAAACTCGTACAAAAAATGAAACAAGGTAAAAATGAAGAACAACACAGTATTGGAAAACTTCATAACAACTTATTGAAAAATAAGAAAGTGAAGAACAAAAAATGTGAATACTTACAAAGTGGTTCTTGATCGACGAAGTGATTAGAAAGCAAAATCGGATTGAAGAATCCACACAACGAAAGTCTGAAAGTTCTGGGAATTTGAGGGTTTCAGAAAGGGTTTCAGAGCTTTTCGAAGAGGAGAGAAAGTGGGAAGGCTAAAATGAAAAAGTGGTGAGGATCAGGTCTAGTTTCCTTATGTATACGTAAACTTCGAGAGCAAATCTGAGCTATGCGATCAGGTTAATTTGAGATCCTTGGGCCAGAATTGAACGCACCTAACGGCGACAAAAATATAGAGGGAATTGACAAGACAAGTGTTGCAGTACACGAAACCCAAACAGACACCCATGAATAGAATACATGTGTCCCATACTCGAGTGGGTGGATGCGCATGATTTCCCAAAATAGAAGCCGAAAAGCACCTACTGTGCGTGTCAGAAGTGACGTCATGCACGAGCAGGAGCTTGGTGGAAAATGTTATACCCAAAAATGTGAGCTAAATTATTTAGCACGAGGTACAACTAGCAGTCAAGCAGAAAAAGGGAATCCATCAGACATCTCATGTCTTCTTGAGTGATCAGCTCAGGTATCCTCAGCAGGTTACCGTAGTAAAAAAGTATCCAGATCGCCTTACAGGCTAGGGGCCTAGTTCGTATTACCTGTTGACCAGATCGCCCAAACACCTACTTGAAGTATCAAAGATTATTCTGAACATTTCGTGTTTTCCATACAACATACACCTCGAGGACGATGTCAAGCTCGGGTGCGTGTGGTTGTAAAGCATGCTGAAGGATCTCACGACAATAAGAAATTCCTTATACGCTCATTAATGCTAAGATATTATTCTGTATTTATTACCCGATATTGTGGGCATATAATCAATAGGCATTGATGTATTTATGTAAATGGGATGTTACCCAAAAATGTATGTTACCATATTTATGCACGGTTACCCAAAACTGTCCAGAAAGAATTCCCTATAAATACAAGGGAGAATGGACGAAAAAGGGGATCGACGTTCTGTATACTGAAACTCTGGTGAAATTGTCATAAATAATTTCACGGTGAGATCACAATAGATTAATAAGAGTGACTCTTGGACCAGGTGGATTTTAACCACTGAACCATGTAATAAGTATGTGAGTGTTCATGATATTTTTCTTTTATTCAATTATGGTTTAGCAAAATCCTAATCTCTCTATTTTTGGATTACTTAATCCATTGTTGGAAAAAAACCGCATCAACACTCTAAATTATAAAATTAATATGTTAAGAAAATAATTCTAACAAATACATTTATTCTATTTATTTTATAGGAAACAAAAAATATATCTTTTATACAAATTATTTTTGTAATGATAATGTTACACCCAGATTTTGAGACCTGAGATTGTGACCTCGAAAGCTGGATTTTTCAGGTGTAAGCTCGCGATAGCTAAAGTGCACGTTCGTGGTCCAAATGCCAAACCCTCGAAACAAGGTGGCAACCTCGAAGATAATGTAACCACGGAGTTCTTTCTAAGCTCGAAAGACATTGCATCGGAGTATATCCATTGACGGGTATCTTCGAATCAAGTAGCCCGAGCTTGGCACGAGTATGAGCTCGAAATGTAACGGCCTCGGTGGTATTTACCCGCTCCGAGCTGGTCTTGGGGAAAGCTGCATAGCTCATAATTTACCTAAAGACATGGACTGGCATGATGCTGATTTCTGGCCTCGAACGGCTTAGTGGGTCATCTGATGAGACGCAGTCCATGCATCCAAAAGATATTTATTGTTGTAACTTCCCTACATTAAAGGTATATTAACTAGTATGTTATATGCCCCCTGGTCTTCAGGGGACGTTTCCTTATATATAGGAGTTACAGAATTTAATGTCATTATTCCCATTAATGAAGAGGAGTATCTTCCCGAAATATGTGGGAACGAACTCTGAGAACCCTCTATAAATAGAGAGGTCATGAACACTTGTAAGGACGGATTTTTGATATCTTGAGAGAATTTCTGGAGAATTCATCCCTTAAGAATTTCCTGAAATATCCAAAGTCTTAATAACATTGACTCATGGACTAGGTAGAGTTAACTGCTAAACCACATAAAAGTCTTGTTGTTATTCTGTATTATTTATCTGCACCATAGTTCTTGTTGTATAACTGTTCTACGTTTTAAGTTGACGAAAAACGGCGTCAACAGATAACACCTCAGTACAATTATTTAAATAAGATTAAGTATTAATAATTTATTTGTTTTATTGTTAAAGTTTAGTTTCATATAATTAGTTTATTATATAACAGCTTAACATGATACTTAGTACTTATACAAAATTAACAAAAGAAAAATAGTTATTTCATTTTATATAATTTAATTATTATATATAAAAATTAGAAACATAATGTTATCGGTATAAATGATAATAACATTTTGATGTGTGATTATGAATTAAGCTTAATAATGTTTACTAAAAATAAATAAGAAATATAGTACAATAATAGAAGAGTGGAATAGAGATTATGATAGTTAAAGAGTAGAATAGATAGAATATTTTTTTTGTGTTGGAGAAAATAGCATAATAATAAATGAAAGTTGCTATCTCTCTATATATATACTACATGCAATAAATATTTGCTTAATTTTAGTTTTAGAATTTATTAAATTTGTATTATTGTCATATAAGTTTTAAATAAATAAACAATATTATATATAAAAAAATAGTATAACCATATTAAATAAAAAATTAAACCAAAACATTGTTTATATTTATTTATATAATATGATAAGCTTTTTAAATATAAAAGACAATTTTTTTTAATAAAAATTTAGATTATGTATTATATATATTATTATAATAATACTTTATACTATTTAAATTTATATTAATATAAGTATTAAATATCTAGTCTTGTATTAAATATTGTTATAGTAATATTTATGATATTTGAATTCATTTGAATTTGAATTATATTAATATAATTAAAAAATATCCATTTTTAATTAATTTTAAAAATATATCTTGTTAAATATTTAGAATATTTTGTTAAAGTTAACAAAACAAACTATTAAAACAAAACAAAAAAATCGTTATTTACACTTCTTTTTTTTATATAAAAGAGATATACAATTCACAATGAATCTCTGCAAGAGGTGTATATTAATTGTTTATCTTCTACTGTGACAAGTGTTGTGCAACTTGAGTTTGAACAATTGCAAATTTTTTTGATAGAACAATACATAACTCACTAGATAACATATACATTAGTCTTTTAAACAAAAAATATGATGGTATCAAAAGTCCAACCATTTGAGATTAACATATTTGTTGTTTTCATTCTAAAGACCATTATAATATACATGTTATTGGACTCAAGCATGCAAATGAGTAAAACATATTACATAATTATATTATGTTTTAGATTATAATTTTATATTTATGTAGTAAAACTAAGTTATATGATTTTAAAATGAGAAGAAGATATAAATGTAAATTTTGTTTCATACCTCTAAATTTTGTTTATGTTTTCAAAACAATACTTCACAAATATGGAGAAAATGATAGTAGTAAACATTGTTATATTATTTTAAATAATATAATGTTATATTAAACAATGTGATAAAATGTGATTTGTCACACATTACAACATATTATATATGAGAGTTACATTTTGGATAGTGTGCATTTCCAAGTATGTAACATATTTGAGAGTTACAAAATTAGTTACAAATTTGTAACTCTCAAATATTACCCAATAATGTGTAGATTATATGTTACACATTTTGAGTTTGAATTTCTCAAAGCCACAAGTTATATGGCTGTTGGAGATATGGTTTTAACTCCTATAATGTGTATGGAGGTTACAAAGTCATGTGGGAAGAGGATTGAACCGTTTGGAAATGCAAAATTTGAGTTTTGCAGAAATTGGAGGTGGCCATGGCCAGGAACATCTCTGGTCGCTGCCTGGGACGCTGCCAACCAACTCCAACTTATTTTTTCCATCTTGAACAATTCTCACACCTTATGTAACTTCCAAAACTCCTTTTTAATTCCGTAAACATCCAATTAAACATTGGTAACAGTCATGAGGGTTGGTGGAATTTAAAATTCAAATGGTGTCTCAAAACTCTATAAATAGGAGTCTATTGCTCACTTGTAAGATACACCATTTTCTACCCACAAAGCACTTGGCTAGAAAATACACCATAAAAGCTTCATAATTCCAGAGAGTTATTTTCTTGAGAGATATCTTAGTGCTTAGAGACAAGAGGGAAATAAGCTTTTGGACAAAGGTCTTGAACCTTGTTTAAGTTAGTGATCTCCACTACTCTACACTTTGGTTGTGTGAGAATTTGTGTTCTTATTATTGTTCTTTTCTTTCTTTTGTTCTTCATCTACATCTTTCTATTTACTTGTATTTTGTGCAATTGAGTTGTAACATTACTTTTATCAAACACATTGTCTATTGTATTTTTTCATAGAGTTGTATTTGGTTTTTTCCATATTTCCATTGAATATAATATATTCTCTAATAGACATCACTAAAGATCTTCTTCAATAAGAAGCAAAGAGAATCATCTTTTTCTTCATATGTAAAGTAATGAAAGAGCAACATACTATGTTGGTCGTAGACATCACTAAAGATCTTCTTCAACAATTGCATCACTACATCAAATTTCCAAGATGGTGGGGTGACTTTTGTTGGGAGTATAGCTGAAGATCACAAAAATAATATTACAATTCAAAGGAATTAAACATAATATAATCATATAATCAATGGAAGAATAACACAACTTAAATCGGGAGGAAGAGATGACCTTTGAAGAGAGAAACCCTAGTTACATAAAATCATAAGTTTATGATTTATGTAATAAATTAATGGAGTTGAACAAGAAGGCTTGACACAATAGAATTGTTGTAAAAAAACTCTATTCCTAGCCTTCGATAAGAGATTCCTTGAAGCTACTACAATGGTGGAATGAGATTAAGATTTACAAGCATTGGTCTTCAAATAAGTCAAGCTTTCTTGATGAAGATCTTGGAGAAAACTAGTAATATTTGTAAGTTAGAGAGAGAGAGAGAGTGAAGAATGATCAATTCATCAAAATCTCAAATCAACCCCTTAAATAGTGTAGGAACCGTCATTAGTGTTAACCAATGAGATTAGAGCATTTTAAAATAAGTTTTGGAGCCAAAACATGTAACTTTACAGGTCCGTACAAACGGCCAACATGACGCGTCGCCTGCATGCAGGCGATGCATCGCCCTCCTGCAAGTGATGCATCGCCTCTTCACAGGCAATGTGTAACGCCCTAGTTAGCCAAGATTGTTACACTGTGTATTTTAAATAGTGTTGAACTTGCAAAATGAGTCATTTGGCCATAAACATGCATCTAAATGTGATTAACGGTCCAGGATTAAAAATTTCGGTCAAAAGGAATGGATATTTCATTAAAACGTTAAGATGTACATGGGATCCCATAATAAATGTTTACAAAGTTGTTTATAGTTCCAAAAGGGTTATTACAACTCAAAAGATACAACTCACCGACCTAAGCGGTAAAAATAAGGTTTAACCCTAGTTCCTCTAAGAAACCTTGGCCGTGGTGGTCAAGCGGCCACATATGTACACGTCGCCACCTAAGCTCTCTAACTCACGGCTGGTCCAGCTTTCCTCTCCCCTTACCTGCACCACATAGCACCCATGATCCAAGGCCCAGCAAGAAAACTCAAACATGATCATAAGCAGTTATTGTCGTTGTTTTTCGCCAATAGTAGATTAAGAAATCTAATAGGGATATTAGTGCTAAATTGTTAACCATAATGAAATAATAAGAACCCTTTTGTACACACAACTTTTACGTGGTACAGTGGTCAAAATCTACCTAGTCCACGAGGCAGTATTATTGCTTTTCTCTCACAATTTCTACAGAGTTTTTGTAATACAAAAGGGCAATCCCCCTCTCTGTCCATTATCCCTGATATTTATAGGGGGTTTACTAGACAGGTTTGGGTATCCGCATAAATAAATAAGGTATACATTTAATATAGATTATTCCCATTTACATTGGGATATGATTTGATAACAAAATAGATTATACCTCTGCTATCTCAGATAATAAATGATAGAGCTGCAATACAACCTAGGAATTAATGAGTGTATAAGAAGCCTCTGAATCTCTTGGGATCCTTCAGTATGTGTTCTGACCAGGTTTCCATGAGCTGAATATCTTACCCGAGCTAGTTTTCAAAGACTAATGGAACCTTAATTCGTAATAAGCTCAGAGTGCCCAATTGTGGATCTGGCCATTTTAGGTCTCGAATTGGATTGTTATTCTAAGTGGCAGTCTGATAACAACATGTACGTCGTGTTTTCAGGTCCACTCGGCTACTTTTCCACTTATTCATCTACCAACTGTACCCAAACTAAGTGACTAGACTCGTGCTAATTTTTAGGGTACAAATTTTCCCCCCACGCTCCTGCTCGTGCTTGATGTTATCACTTTCTAACATGCACATTAGGAGATTTTAGGCCTCTGCCATGTAAAATTGTGCATGCCCACTACTCAAGTACTGGACACAGGGCTGTTTGTAATTAGTGTATGTTCGTGTCTCGAGGACTGTGACAACTGTCCTGTCAACATTTTAACGTTGTATGGTTCATTTAATCTTGGCCTTTGGATCTCAAGTTAACCCAATCGGATGGCTCGAATTAATTCCCATAGTTTACGTATAAATAGGGTGATCAGACCTGAACCCTCACCACCTTTGCATTCAAAAAGTTTCCTTTCAAAAACAAAGTTTCCCATTTCTCTCAAACTCTCCCAAAATCCTTCATCACCTTTCAGAATTTTAGAAGCTTTCAAGGAGTTACCTGTGGACGTATCTACACTTTCTTTGAACCGGTCATATAAACTATAAGTATTTCCTCACTTGGTTTGAATCTTTCAATTCTTTACTTTCTAGTGAGTTTTTTTACTGTGGCAAACATCATTTCCTCAATGTCATTTAGGCTACGCCTGAGTGTAAATAGGAAATAGGGTTCGGTTTAGGCTGAATGAACGATACTAAGCTTGCTTAGAAATAAGATTTTCATAAAACTGAGAAAATTTTCTGGGCTTTACAAAGAAAATTCTACTGGTAAATCGATTAGAATACCTGTTTGGGGTGTAGAAGCCGAAACGGTTTTAGGTTTGGTTTTGGTAAATCGAAAAGGATACGATTCCTTAAGCGGTTTTGCATTAAACCGCTTTCAAAAGAAAATTAGTGGGTCTGACGAGTCTGACACACGAATCCCGATGTATTAGGAAATTTTACGAAATCAAAGCGTGTGGCCTAGGACCACGCGTGGAACCACGATTTGAGGTTAGAATACAACTTAGCTCGTATAAATCTTAGATCCCAAAATTAAACCACTTAAACCCTCAGTTTTTCGTTCCTCCACAATCGTAGCTAGTAATTATCTTAGGTCGCCCCTGATAGGTCGCTTTGTCGTCAGGCGAGCTAAATCATTCCCCCTAAAGAAAAACACCATGAGCTCTTCTACTCATAGCAAGGATAAGGGCAAGTAGGTCACCTCTGCCTCTCCCATTCCTAAATTCGTCTATGTGGTGGAGAGGGAACTCGTGGTCGACCCCAACGCATTCTTCGAGGCCGAGCACATAGTATCCCGGATCATGACTCAGGGGAAAGTTAACAAGATTCTGCTGAGTCATGGGATTTAGATGGGAGCTGATGGCCTCCATGGCCCGACCTCCGTTGGAAGGAGAGTGGAGTTGTGCCCCTCTCCAACATGACTACGAGGCTTGGAGTGATGAGCACCTGAAGACAAGTGCCTTCCTCCCATTGGACCAATATTTTGTAGACTTCCTGAACTACGTCAGACTGGCTCCATTCCAGCTTCAGCCAAACTCATATAGAATTTTGCCATGGTTAAAGTATTTGTTTCTGAGGCACAAGTAGGAGTTCCCCACTCTGATAGACATTATGTACTTCTTTTGCCTCAAGGTAAGTCCCGACCAGAAGGAGCGAGGTGACAGTTTCTATGACCTCACTCGTTTTCCCAACTCAACCTCTGTCATCAACCTCCCCAGCCACCCAAGTCACTATAAAGACTTGTTCTTTATGACAAATGGGTTCAAGAACTACGATCACCGATACTTCAACTGCCCTCGTAAGTCCTCTATCTTTATAAATTCAGCACGTGAACTTTCTTATTCCTTTCACACTATTTTTTTTATTTAAGTATTCTAACTGAGTTAATTCTTTGTGCATCTATATTCGCAAGGACAGAGCAATCTGTGACCCTTCGGGGTCAATATGAGACTTTGTTTAGTCTTCCTCTAAAGGAGAAAGACTACCGTCAAGTTGTGAATGACGCCACCATGGTGGCCTGCAACCTGATCAGCAAGGTCCAGACACTGACTCTCAAGACCCGATTTCCTCTTCCTGTCATCCCCGAACTCCCCCTCCTCAAGAAGCCTTGCTAGCCAAGGAAGACATTGAGGAGGAAGAAGACGTGGCACTGCTGGTGTGCAGAAGGTGAGCTCCCAAAGATAATCAGGGGCCTGACCTAGAGCGAGCTGCGTCTGGGACAGCAGCCAGCCCCTCTGGCCAAGGGAATTCATACCTATACAGAGAGTTAGATCACGCTGCTGCCAGTTTTAGGCTAATTCGCTTCAACCCTAGCCAGCTCGTTAGTCATCATCCTACCGACCTGGACCTAAACACAACCCTCCTTTAGTGTGTGGACCATTTGGTGATACGCTATGACCACAGCTACCCCATACATACTATTGTGGTTGAAAACACTCTCAATTTTAGGTCCACCATTTTTTAAGAGTATGGGACAAACCATAGGACCTGGCCTTCCTTCTGTCAAGGTGCATATGCCCCTGGTTTTAGGCAGTACGTAGATGAGTCCAGCCTTAAAGAAGGACCTGAACCCCCTAGAACCCAGGAGGTCATAATTTATATTCTCCCCCACCTCCGTTAATCCAAGAGTTAAAGGTTGTGCCTAGCTCGGTCCATAACCCTGGGCTGATCGTAGTAGATTCCTCCCCTAGCTCGAAGGGTAGGGTTCTTGCTCTTTATCTTGTCTTTATATTACTTCGAATAATTATTTTTTAATCTGAATAATGTGCTCGTTCTTTTCCAGGCAAAGAGATGGAGCTGCCAGATGCCCCAAGTTTGAGGGGTGCTTTTAAGGCCGATGGGTCTGGAGCTGGTCCTATGGTGAAGAGGGCCAAACTGGGGTTACCACTGACTCTCCAACTAAGGACAAAGGTGCCAGCTCCACCCGGGAGCAGCCATAAAAGAACCTCCCCCCTGTGTCGGTAACAACTGTCACGGTTCACCAAGCTCCACCTCCTCTTCCTCGGCATGTACCTCCCTTAATTCCTCAAGTGATCCAAGGCGAGGATCCCACCATACAGATCCCATTCAAGCCCCTCGACCTAGCCAAGACCACTGGGGTTTTTCAGAGTACTGTGTAAGAGATGGCAAGCCATATGGTTGGCCATGCCTATATAGCCAACGCCAAAGACTTGAGGGTTATAGAGGAGCGTACTCCTGAGGACGTCCTCGAATCTGCTATGGGGATGAAACTCACCGTGAGTCCTTCTCATTCTTCTAACTTTTCTTTTTCTTTTCACCATAGGTTATTTTTTCTTAAACTATTCTTGACTTGCCTTATCCTTTTGAAGTCTATCCTATCTTAATTCCAAGGAATTGTTCGGGTTAAAGCTAGGGATGAGGAGCTCCGAGCCACCTTGAGCGCTGCTCAAGAGGGCGAACAGACCACCAAAGCTGCCCTGGTTTTCTCCTAGGAGAGTGAGAGATCTGCAAAGGGCACCCTGTCTGCCTCCCAGGATTAGGTCGTGGAGGGGAGCCATCACATGGACCAGCTGCAGGTCGAAAATGAAGGACTCAAGGAGAAGCTGAACGAGGTCGAGGCCAAGGCCAAAGAGGAAGTTGTGGAGTCATCAACTCAGATAGAGGAGATGCTTTACCGTTGCTAGGCCTTCAACCAGGAAGGGAACCTCTCCTTTATGCAACCTGAGTTGTGGGAACCATATCTTGCCAGGTTCAAGATTCGGTTCTCACAAGAACCCTCGAAGAATGTCGAAGCTTCTGAAGCTGTTGAGGGATATGGTGATGATGTGACCTCTCTGGAGTGAGTTGACAGACCACAGTGATTTATTGTCTTTATTTTTATTTTTATCTTTATGTTTCTGTAATTAAATCCCTTGGGACCAAAAAAATTTCCTTCGGGCTAAGGTCGAGGTTTTTTCTCCTCGAGATGACAATATATTTTTGAATATATATCTAACTTGTGATCTATTTGTGTTCCCCTCAGTCTATTGTTTTCTCATGCTTGTGAATCCTTAGATTCTTGTACATTCGAAATCTTAGGGGTTAACTTTAGATCTGGATAGATTTTATCGATATCTTAGTTGTATCCAAGATTTTGTTAACTTAATTGTGTCGTACCTGTTAAGAATCAAGTCGTGGACCTGGTCGTATCCAGGGGTATTAATAGGATTAATAGCTTTATACTTGTTAGGAATTAGGCCTCGGACTTGGTTATATCCAGGGGTTTTATTTTTAGAGATTTCTCAAACTTAGTTCGCGTTGGGAATTTTGAAAATTCAAGCTTTAAAAAGCCGTTGAATAATCCATTTTTCCAAACTCTAAGTTTTAATCTTTATCCGAATAAGCTAAACTCTCTTAAAAACTCTTCGGTTATGTGCCCCCCAAGCAACCAAAATGTATAAATGTTCTTGGTTGCTAGTGAGCTCGTGATAACAAAATGATAAAATTAGTTACTTCATAATCCAACTGTTATTAAACTGAAATGGATTTTATAAATAAGCCTTACATAAACGGTAATTCTGAGAACATTAAAGACAACAAAACTATTGATAATACTTTTTTAAGTGTAGGGCATTCCAGGTCCGTGGGACTATTTCTCCACTTAACCGGGCTAGCTTGAAAGTTCCTTCATGCAGGACCTCCACGATCTGATATGGTCCTTCCCACTTTGGCCCTAACACACCGTCTTTGGGATCTTTACTTGCTAAAAAGACCCTTCGGAGAACCAGATCGCCAAATCCGAGTATGTGTTCCTTAACCTTTGAATTGAAATAACGAGTGATCTTCTGTTGATAATGGGCGAGCTGTAATTATGATGCCTCTCATTTTTCTTCACTTAGATCGAGGGATGCACTAAGAAGCTCGTGGTTATGATCCTGATCAAAGGTCATTTTTCTGTGGGTCATCACCATTGCCTCAATTGGGAGCATAGCCTCACTTCCAAAGTTCAAGGAAAAAGGGGTATGTCCCGTGGAGGTTCGATGTGAGGTCCGGTAGGCCTCGAATACTTGTGGGAGCTGCTTGGGCCATAATCCCTTGGTCCCAACTAACCGTTTCTTTAAGCTCTCCTTTCAGGGTTTTATTTACAGCCTTGACCTTCCCATTCGCCTGTGGGTACTCTACCGACGAGAAACTTTTGGTTATGCCATATTTTTCACAACAGTTTGTGAAGAGATCATTATCGAACTGAGTTCTGTTGTCTACTTTGATCTTTTCTGGGAGTCCAAATCGACATATGATATTCTTCATAATAAAATCCAGGACTCTCTTCGAGGTGATGGTTGCCAAAGGTTTAGCCTCTACCCACTTCGTGAAATAATCGATGGCGACTACTGCATAACGAACTCCTCATTTTCCTGTTGGAAGATAGCCAATTAAGTCAATTCCCCTACAAACGACCAAGGGGATGAGATCATGGTTAGCTCGATGGGAGCAGCTTGGGAAACTATGGCAAAGCATTGGCATTTGTCACACTTCTGCACATACTAGATCGAGTTCTTTGTTAGCGTTAGCCAAAAATAACCCTGTCCTAGTGCCTTTAGAGCTAGGTTTTGCCCCTCAACATGGTATCCGCAGATGCCTTCATGTATTTCTTACAAAATAGTCTGCACTTCCTTTGGCAAAACACATCACAGGAGGGGCAACAAATTCCCTCATCAATATAGGAACTCCTCAACCATATCATACCACGGAGCTTGAGACAACAACTTTCTCGCGTCCTTCCTATCGTCAGGTAGCTTTCTAGATGTGAGGTACTCAACTATGGGGGTCATCTACATCGGTTTTATGTCAATCATTCCGACCTCAACCATTCTTGCTGTTATACTCGGGCTTTCCAAGAACTCCACCAGAACTACATTCAATGTATCTGCCTCTTTGGAGCTAGCAAGTCGAGCCAAAGCATCAGCATTAGAATTCTACTCACAAGGTACTTGCTCAACGGAGCTAAACTCGAACTTAGACAACTTGCCCTTTACCTTAGCTAAGAAAGCTTCTATCTTGATACCTCGAGCTTGGTATTTTCTCAATATCTGATTGACTACGAGCTGAGAATCGCTATAACATTGGATGGCTTTTTTCCTTTAGCTCTTTCACCACCCTTAGCTCTGCCAATAAGGCCTCATATTCAACTTTGTTGTTGGACGCTTCAAATCTGAACCTGAGAACTGTATGTAATCTATGCCCTTCAGGTGAGATTAAGATTATCCCAGCTCCCAATCTGTTTTCATTAAACGATCCATCAATGAAGATTTTCCATAATTCCTGCACCGGCTCCGTTATCAGCTCGTCCTGAAAACCTGTGCACTCGGCCACAAAATCAGCAAGGGCTTGGCTCTTGATTGTTGTCTGTGGCATATATAATATCTCGAATTAGCTGAGTTTGATGGCCCACTTTAACAAACATCCCGACATTTCAGGTTTTTGCAAAACTTTCCTTAAAGGTTGGCCAGTTAAGACATGAATAGAATGGGACTGGAAGCATGGCCTAAGTTTCCTTGAAGCCAAAATTAGACGGAACGCAAGCTTTTCTATCAATGGGTACTATGAATCAGCTCCAAAAAGTCTCTTATTTACATAATATAAAAGTTTCTGCGCCCGATTTTCTTCTCGAACTAACACAACACTAACTGCATTTTCTATCACGACCAAATATAGAAACAAACATTCTCCAGTCAGTTTTGATAGTATGAAGGGTTCAACTAGATGTATTTTCAGGTTGCTAAATGCTTTTTCGCATTCTTTGGTCCATTCAAACTTCTTGTTTCCTCTAAGCAAGTGGTAAAATGGGAGACACTTGTCAATGGACTTTGAAATGAAGCGGTTTAAGGCCGCCACCTTTCCAGTCAGGCTTTGCACTTCCTTCTGTGACCTAGGCGAAGGCATTTCTAACAATGACCTAATTTTTTTCCGGATTCTCCTCTATCCCCCTTGTGTTGACTATAAACCCCAGAAAGTTTCCCGACAAAACTCTGAAAGTGCACTTCTAGGGATTCAATTTCATGTCATATTTCCTCAATATGCCAAAACATTCTTCCAGGTCGAATACATGGTTACTAGCAGTCTTTGACTTAACGAGCATATCATCGACATACACCTCCATGTTTTTCCTAATCTGGTTAGCAAACATTTTTTTGACTAACCGTTGGTATGTAGCTCTGGCATTTTTCAGCCCGAATGGCATAACTTTGTAGCAATATACGTTATTCTCAGTCATGAAGCCGGTATGCTCTTGGTCTGTAGGGTTCATCGTGTTCTGGTCATATCAAGAATGCATGTCCATGAAAGACATGAGCTCATGACCGGCTGTGGCATCTACCAACTGATCAATTCTTGGTAGTGGGAAACAGTCCTTGGGACAAGCCTTATTGAGATCGGAGAAATCAATACAAGTTCTCCACTTCCGGTTTGGCTTCAGGACCAGCATGGGGTTAGCAACCCAGATCAAATATTTTGCTTCCCTGATAAATCTGCACTTAAGTAGGCGAGCTACTTCTTCTTCTAACGCTTCAAATCGTACTGTCCCCAAAAGCCTTCGTTTTTGAGACTTTGCAGGCACTTTCTTGTCCAAGTTCAAGGTATGTATTATTATACTCGAACTGATTCCCACCATATCCTCATGCAACCAGGCAAAGACATCCAGGTTCTTCCTTACGAATTCGACCAACTCCTTCCTTTCGGCTTCAAGATTTGTTCCAACTTTGAAAACTCTTGAAGGTACTTCTGGGTCGATATTTATTTCCTCTATCTCTTCTACTGCTTTAAGTTTAGATCTATCTTCACCTACTCATGGATCAATGTCATCCCATTGGGTGACCTCTTCATGTTCTTCTCGAGGTTCTTCCATCCCACGGGTAATTTCCATTACCCGAGACACATCACCTTCTTCTCCTATGACCAGCGCCTGTTGACCGGGTTGTGATTTTCCCTTCATAGCAATGTTGTAGCATTCTCTGGAAGCGAGCTGGTCTCCTCTTACTATGCATATCCTCCTGGTTTAGGGGAACTTCACTGCCAGGTGTCGGAACGAGCTGATGGCCTCAAAAGCCATCAACGCGGGTCGTCCCAAAATCGCGTTATACGCAGTCGAACAATCGATTACCACAAACTCAAGTATTTTAGAGATAATCTGTGCCTTTCCTGCCAGCGTAACCACCAGTCCGATCGTCCCTATGGTCGTCGTCCCTTCACCTGAAAATCTATACAGGGTCATTGAGATCGCCTTCAAATCGGTTACAATCAATCCCATATTTTCTAGGGTCGACCTGAAAAGCACATTTACGAAACTTCCATTATCCACTAGTATCCTCCGTACCCTTTGATTAGAGAGTTGCACGGTTACCACCAGCAGGTCATTATGCGGGAATTGAATGTGGCTAGCGTCCTCTTCCATGAAAAAGATTGGTTGTTTTTCCAACTGTTGTTGTTTTGATAACCACTGCTCTGGGAAAAATTCCACATCGTTATGAGTTCTCAACTCGTTTATATACCTTTTTTGGACCCCGCTGCTCGTGCCTGCCAAATGAGGTCCTCTGACAATAGTAGTTATATCCCCTCCTACTATTGAGGAAGGGTCAATCTGATTTATCTGAGCTCCAGGCTGACCTGTCGAGGCTTCCAGAGATGGATGAGAATTTTTCCTAGTAGGTTGATTGGGAACAACCCAATTTCGGGTGTACTGGGCTAATGGTCCAGTCCGAATGAGAGTCTCAATCTCATCCTTCAACTGTTAGCAATCATCGGTGTTATGACTGATGTCATTGTGGAATTGGCAAAACATTGAGGGATCTCTCTCTGCCCTCTGATGCCTTAAAGGTTTTGGCTTCTTCCACGGAAGGCGATTATAATTTGCAAGGAAGATATGTTCTCGAGTGTTCGTTAGGTCAGTGTAGGTGGAATAAACGGGATTGAATTTCTCCACAGACTTGTTCTTCTTCGTATCGTTCTGGTCACCCTCACCATTCCCCTTCCTCGTGTTTTTTCTCGCTTGGTTATTCTAGGTAATAAGTTGATCCGTAGCTGAAACATTTCTCACCGCTCTAGTGGGTTAGATAGGGGCCTCGCTGGTTCCTGCGATAGCAGATCGCGCCTTTTCCAGATTTATCCACTCTTGAGCTCAGGCCAAGAACTCATCTACACTTTTAACTCATTTTCGTTGGAGTTCTTGCCATAGGTCACCTCCCACCAGGATTCTTGTCCTCATCGCCATAAGCTTGGAGCTATCATCAGCATCCCTAGCCCGTGCTGCAATATTGGCGAATCAGCTCAGATATGCTTTCAGTGATTCACCAAGTTGTTGTTTTACATTGGCCAATGAATCAGCTTCTCATGAGCTACCTATGAAGCTCGGAATGCTCTCTTAAACTTGATAGAAAACTTCTTCCATGATCTTATCGAATGCTTCTTGTATTCTTTAAACCACTTTCTGGCAGGTCCGACTAGAGTCATGGGGAACTAGATACATCTTAGATCGAGTCCGACATTGTGGGCCATCATCATTGTGTTGAACATCCCGAGTTGATCAGATGGATCTGTGTTTCCATCAAATGTCGGCATGTTCGACATCCTAAAGGCATTAGGATACGTAGCTGCTACAATGTTTGGAGTGAAAGGTTCGAGCTCCTCATCTGAGTCGCAATCATCCATCCCATTTCTAGATAAGAGCCTCTCCATCTGTTCCTCCATCAAGGTCAGTCGCTCAAGGGTTAGGTCCTTGGTCTCTAGGTAAGTTGGGGGATGTTCAATAGCTCCCATCCTATTCTACGTGTTTGATGGGTTGTTGTCCCTCCAAGTTCGAGCTTGGTTAGGTGGGACATTCCCATTGTCGCGTATGATAGACGGACCTCCCTCATGTCGAGTATAACTCACATCTTCATTATGAGCTGGATACCTTCTTTGTGAATTCAAATAACCGCATAGGTCAGGCTATGTATCATACCAAGGAATTTGTGCTGAGCTCAGGTGATTTCTCAAGTCATTCTCAAACCTGCCTCCACGTTGGCTCCCCATCAAGTAACTTCCATTTGCAAAACTTACGACCCGCGGCTAAGATCGAGGACCTAGATTCTCTGCACGTGCCCGTGGGGCGTAGGTATCTACTGACGGGGAAGGATTTCTCCTACTATTCCCACGATTTGGGGCATCTCGCTATGGGCGTGGTGGTGTAGGATGTCTAACCGGCAATAGCGAATGCCTTATTGGCGAGGCTATCCTAGTTCCATCAGGACGAACTAAATTAGCCCGCCTCAGCTCTACCCCAATGTCCCGAGTTCTCTGTGCCTGGGGTTGTGATCGCAGCACACGAGGATTCACTGGAGAATTTTACCTCTGCAAACTTGTCCCAGCCCACCTTGGTGGGTTGTTGTGGGCATCCCTGGGAATCTGTGAAGAAGGCACGGAGCTAGGGGTCGCAGTTCTGACTGACCAATTGACATGCTGACGATGACCAGTGGGCTGAGCACTTTGGTGGTTTCTCTTTGAAGGCGCAAAGCTCGGAGTGGCGGTCTTGACAGAATGACTAGGATTAGACTGGTTATTCCTGTGGGAATTACGAGACCAACTTTGCCTCTTTCCGACATTAACGTCAGTTGCAAGAGAGGGTAACCAAGCCAAGACCTCCTCAATCTGTTTGTTTGCCCTAGTGAGATGGCTCCTTAATTGGGCATTTTCCATCTCAAAGGCAATCAAATATCCTAGATTAGGATTTGGTGTGAGTGACGTTGAACTCCCAGCGTAGTCCTGGCCCACTGGTTGCTTCCCAAGATGCTGTTGGACATTTGGACCCCTTTCAGTGGGAACAGCAGTATGATGGGCCTCATGCCCATCAGGCTGCTCCATCTCATTGTCATGCATCGATCGAGTGAGCATCATGATGAATTTCGACTGAAACTGGTGAGCACTAATATCCTCTCAATGAAAGCACCAAACTGTTGCGCGGTTTTTCGCCAACAGAAGATTAAGAAATCTAATAGGGATATTAGTGCTAAATTGTAAACCATAATGAAATAATAAGAACCCTTTCGTACACACACAACTTTTACGTGGTTCAGTGGTTAAAATCCACCTAGTCCACGAGGCAGTATTATTGCTTTTCTCTCACAATTTCTACAGAGTTTTTGTAATACAAAAAGGCAGCCCCCCATAATACAGAGGCGTGCGACTGGTTTTCTCTCTCCCCATGGTAAGGCGAAAGAAAACTTCTCAGAAGCTTGTTCTCTGATCACCTGAGATAGTGGGTAGTTCTGTCAAGATTCATCGTGAACGAGCGGAGAAATCTGCTGAAGTGAGTGGGGATCCCCCGGAGGATATATTTGCTGATACGGTAGCTGATTTTCCAGCTGTTGGGGAGGGCCAATTTCTGGAGGACTGTGAAGTGACTGAAGATGAGGGCATTTATGGCCCTAGGTCTTGGGCGAAGGCAACTGAGGAGCAAGATTTCCATGAGTTGGCTAAAGAAAAATGGTCCAATTTTCAGGATTCTTTTATTACTCAGGGTAGTGCTCGGCTTACATATGAGGAGCCCCTAAACCGATATGGGAAATTGATAGCTCAAGTAGACGTGGAGGAGATAGAGGTGGAAGCTTCCTTTTGGCAATCAACTATGGTATGTGTTGTTTTAGGAGTGAATCCTCCTTTTGCTGTTTTTGAAGGGTTTACTAAACGATTATGGGGAAAGCTAGGTATAGAGCGAATTGCTCGTATGAATACGGGTCATACTATAGTCAAATTCTGAGATGTAGCTACTTGAGATATGGTTTTGGAATCTAGTGTGGTTCATTTTGACAGGAAGCCTGTTCTGCTAAAGCCTTGGTCGACAGATTTAGACAAAATGAGGTTGGTGAAATCAGTATCGGTTTGGATAAGACTACCTAATTTGGGTCTTCAATATTGGCGTCTTAAAAGTTTGAGTGCTCTTGTTTGCACTATAGGTAAACCTATGATGATTGATAAGGTTACAAAGGAAAGGTCAATAGTGAAGTTTGCTAGAGTTCTTATGGATGTAGAGATATCAGATCATATCCCTCAGTTCATCAGTTTTATCAATGAACGAGGCCAGCTAATGGAACAGGCTTTAGAGTTTGAATGGCTCCCTACCTGATGTTTGATTTGTAAAAGTTTAGGTCATTTCTCTGCTAGTTGCAAGCATGTTCAGGAGGCTGTTTGGAGGCCAAAGAAGAAGGATTCTGGTATGGAAAATGGGGAAACCGTGGGATCTTATGCATATAACAATAGTTATCAATCAACGATTGGAGTAGCTCCATATGGGTTGTTGTATGGAAGAAGATGTAGATCGCACATTCATTGGGATGAGATGGGTGAGAGGAAGTATTTGGGATCAGAGATGGTTCAGAAGACTAACAAATCTATTGAGAAGATCCGAGCTCGAATGCTCGCTTTGCAAAGCAGACAGAAGTGCTACGCTGATCCTAAGCATTAGGACGTGGAGTTCCAGGTAGGGGACCACGTGTTTCTGCGATTGTCACCACTACGAGGGGGTGAGGAGGTTTGGGAAAAAAGGTAAACTGGGCCCTAGATTCATAGGACCTTTTGAGATCCTAGAGAGGATCGGGCAGGTGGCCTATAGATTGGCATTGCCACCATCATTATCAGGGGTTCACGATGTATTCCACATCTCTATGCTTCAGAAGTATATCTCAGATGGGACTCATGTGTTGAGGTATAAGGATTTAGAGTTACAGATAGATTTGTTGTATGAGGAACGACTAATTCAGGTCCTAGACAGGAAAGATAAATTTCTGAGGAACAAGACGATTCCTCTAGTCAAGGTATTATGGAGGAATTGCAAGGTTGAGGAAGCAACCTCGGAGCATGAGTCAGCTATGCGGGATCAGTATCTCAAGTTATTCAGGTAAATTTCGAGGACGAAATTCTCAGTAGGAGGGGATAGTTGTAACAACCCAAAATTGCTAATAGGGTTTAGTGCCTTGATTAGCATGCCAGGAGGGCATAATTGGATATATGTGTGTGTTTAATTGGTTAAATGTGTGACTATGTGGCATGCATGACTTATATGATTATGTGAATATATTATACGCGTGTTTATGAGTATTAAATATGCATGTTGGCCATTTATTGTTCATAAGGGCATATCTATAATTTTGGCCCGTTGAGGGCATAAATGTGATTTTATGTGATAAATGGTTGAGACCACATTATTATGTGGATATATTTGCAGTATATGGATCGAGACAGTCCTAGTGAGCGGATTAGTGAAATAGTCACAACGGGGTTTAATACACGGCTCGGGGGAGCCTAGGGGTATTTTGGAAATTTAGAGAATATTTTGGGATTTTATTGAGTAATGAATAAGTATTTGGTAATTAATTGAGCGTGATGGGATTAATCGGTAAATGGTAGGGACACTTGAGGAATTAGCAGAAATCGGGAAATGATCGTTTTAACCTTAGAACCCGTTAGAGGGCTAATAAATTTAAGGGGCAAAATGGTCTTTTTGGGTTAAGGATATACAAGAAAATGTGTTGGAAATGTATCAGAATACAGTAGAAATCTCTCAAACTCTACCTTTCCCTCTTACTCACATTCATTCTCTCTCTCTCTCCCTTGTGTTGGGGCTTTGAATTTGCTAAAGGAAACTAAGCATGGATTTAAGCTGGAAACCTTGGGAATTCAGCAAGAAGGTTTGGGAATCTAAGCTTAAGGACTGGAGGATTGAAGTTGAGGATTTAGCTGCCATTGAGGTGAGGTTTCAGGCCTTTAAGTTTGTTGAGTTTTAGTTGACTTTAATCTTGTTTAGGGGGAATTCTGAATTTGGGGATTTAGGGAAAATTGAGTTAGTATTCAAAGTTTTAGAAGTTGTTTCTGAAGTGTTAATTGGAAATTTCAAACTGGTTCTGACTGGCGTGTATTTCAAAGTTGGATTTTGGAGCTGAGTGTTGGAGTGAGTTGCTGGGAACCCAGGGAATTCTTCCTTGAGGGCTTTCTGCCTTGAGGGCGCGCCACGACCCTAGGGGGCAAGTCGCGGCCCACCTCCCCCAAATGCATGAGGTCGCAACTTTGATTTGTGGCAGGTCGCGACCTTCCTAGACATCTTTGGCCTAGGATAGTTTTTAGGCTCGGGGAGGCTCGAGAGTTCGAACCTAAGCACTCGGGACAAATTTTACTACCTGGTTTAGTAGAATTCGAGGTCCCGGAGGCTAGTTTTTGCTTCCTAAACATTTATTTGAATTAGGAATTGATGGTTACCCATAGATTTTGTCACTAGGTTTATCGCTAAGGCTCAAGACTGAGGATCGTGCTTGGGACCATTCTTTATTTTTCGCTCGGGATTTGAGGTAAGAAAACTGCACCCTTATGGTTGTGAACGAGACTGAGGTTCCCAATAACTTAATATGTGAAATGTGTGATTGTACGTAAGTCGAGGTCAGCAAGACAAACAGAGGGCTTGGCCTAAGTGTGCCAACCTTGAACATTGTGTAACTAGTTAAGATATGTATTTGAGAATATATGCTTGTAATCTGTTAAATAATTGAACTGGTTGGATTAAATTTGATTGAATGTTATTGCTACTATATGTGTTTGATGTTTATGGTTTTCTTGTTGGGCCTGGCTCACGGGTTCTACGTGGTGTAGGTAAAGGCAAAGGGAAACTGGACCAACCATGAGTTGGAAAGCTCTGGCGGCAGAGTGTACATATTCAGCTACTCGACCACCACGGCCGAGGGATAGTTACAGGGACAGAGCTCTAAAATTTGTATTTTGCCACTAGAATGGCTTTTGTTGTATCAACTTTTGGGGATTGTATTTACCACTTATACCCTTTTTTTTTTTAATCCCATGTATCAAACATCTGTTGTAATGAAAATTAACCATTTATAATCAAAATCTTTTAACATTAACCTAATAGTTGACCTTAGGATCACATTATTGCTCAAACGCCTTGATTAGCAAGTCTTGCACTATTTTTAAACACACAGTGTAACGGTCTTGGTTATCCAGAGCGTTATAGTAACGCCCTGGTTATCCAAGACGTTAAACTATGTATTTTAAATAGTGTTGAACTCGTTAAATGAGTCATTTGGCCATAAACGTGCATCTAAATGTGATTAACGGTCCAAGGTTAAAAATTTCAGTCAAAAGGAATGGATATTTCATTTAAACATTAAGTTGTACATGGGATCTCATAATAAACGTTTATGATGTTGTTTACAATTCCAAAAGGTGCATTACAACTCAAAAGTTACAACCCGCCGACCTAAGCGGCAAAAATAGGGTTTAACCCTAGTTCCTCTGAGATACCTTGGCAGTGGTGGTCAAGCGGTCGCATGTACATGTCGCCACCTAAGCTCTCCAACTCATGGTTGGTCCAGCTTTTCTTTCCCCATACCTACACCACATAGCACCCATGAGCCAAGGCCTAGCAAGAAAGCTCAAACATGCTTGTAAAAAGTTATAAACACATTACCAAATCATAACAAGCATGCCTAGCAGTAATAACCCTACTCATGCATGCCTACCATTCATATAAATGACTAAAGCGTTATATGGGGCTAGCTGCCCTAATTAAATGAGTAATGAATCATATCGGGGACCGATACCCAAGTTACATGATTAATAAATCACATTGGGGATCAACGCCCTAGGATATGGAAATAATAAGTCGCCTTGGGGCCCATTGCCCTATCCTCTGAATAACCAGCCTTGGAGCTGGCCCAGCGTACCTAGCGCTTTAATTTTCCATGACCATTAGGCCGGACAAGGGTATGATGCGCTCCTGATTAGATCTAACCATATCGACCAACGCTTAGCGCTATTGTCATCCTTGACTCATAGGTCAATGTCTTTCGACCAACACTCAACGTTATTTCCATCCTTGACTAATAAGTCAAGCCTTTACCAATTATATAATGCTAACAAGAAATCATCATATAACAAATATCCATAAATGGAGCATTCGGCATGTTTAATCAATCATTCACAGGCATACTCATAATCATGCACATTTACAGGGGCCCACGGCCAATCTAGACTATATTCAACATTCGGGCCAAGCCCTAATCATGTACATCACGTAATGGGTGCAGTTTTCTTACCTCTGGTCTGAGTGTAATGTAAAATAAGAACGACCCTCAAGCACGATCCTAATCCCGAGCCCCTAACAAAAACCTAGTCACAATCAAGTATAGAATCCCTTCAAAAATGAGTAAATGAAGGTTTCCGGATTGAGTCCTAGCCTCCGGGACGTCGAACCTACTAAACCAGGTAGTAGGATTGATCCCAAGCCCTTAGGTTTGAGTTCTCGCACTCAAAACCCTTCCAAGGCCCAAAATCCCTTAAGTGTCACAACCCAAGCTTCTAAGTTGCAACCCACCCAAGTCAGAGGCCCCAACCTCTCTTTTCACTGAACACGCGTCGCGACGCGACCTCACATCAAGAAACCACCCTTTACCTCTGGGTTCAAGAGAGCTGCGACACCCCAAGAACAGGGTTGCGGTGCGACCCAAGAACCCAAAAATCTTAGCTTCAAATCCTCTAAAAACTCACCCCAAATCCATACCAAACCCACCATTCAATCTCACAACATCCCTAGAACCTCTCAAGCATCAAAACCCGCGGTTCTGATAGATCAAAAACTCACCAAACCATAAAATCCCATTCAAAACTCAAGAAACTTAAAGAAACGAAAATTTAGAATTTCAAAGCTTAATTACCTCTGATTAAGTCGTTTTCCAGCTAAATCCTCTGGCTATCAAGCTTCTAATCTTCTCTAGAATTGTTATGACTCTAACCTTGCTTGAATCCGAGTCCTACAACTCGAGTTTCCTACGAAAATGCTATCGAGTGTCAAAAAGGAGAACGAGAGAGAGAGAGGGAGATAAAGTTTGAATGTGTTTCTATTTCTGTCAGGTTACTTGAGGCTCAAGTAGCCTTAAATAAAACCCAAGGCTTAGGGTACCGAAAACGTCCCTGAAAGTAAAATGGTCAAAATCCTCAAGATTCCCTCCTGATCTCACTAACTCCCAATATATCCTCAAACATTCATTCTCATTACCCAATATCCTAGTAATGTACTCAATACCCAAAATACACATTGACTCACCCCGAGTCAAGTATTGGTCTCATTGTGACTTTCCCACTAGCTTGCTCCCTAGGCTCGACTCATGCCGAGTAACCCAAACATATCCACATAATAATGTGGTTTAACACATATATCACATAAATGCCAAATAAACTCATAACAGGCCAAATAACAAAAATTGCCATTTTGAGAAGAAACGGGCCCACATGCATATTTAATACACCTAAACATGCATATCAAGTCATATTATAATATAACTCACATAATCATGCAATGATACACATATATATCACATTAGCACATAATTTCAATAATTTGCCGTCCTGGCCCCCTGATCAAGGCCCTAAGCCTTATTACGTAATTTGAGACGTTACACAATGCAACGCCCCTTCCATTGTCTTTTGACCCCGTACATCAACCCAAAACATCTCCAAATGCGTCCAAACTTTTTGGGTACTCTTATATACTCCAAAGAAACATTTTGGACACAAAAGATCATTTTTAAGTGCCTATAACAAAAGTCAACCCGCTCATATTGACTTTAGTGAAATCATTATAGGTTTTGCACCTCTTAGTGCATAACCAATTTCACTATGTATTTAACCAATCTAAACAACTTTGTCGTGGATTTTTTTAATGTATCTCTAAAGGAGATCATAAGAGATTCTTATATCCCTGTGAGGGTATTTTATTTGATTACAAATTAATTTCATTATAAAGATAATTTATTTTTTGAAAAATACCATAAAATAGACGTTTCATTAAAAGAAGAATATTAGAGAAGATCTGATAGAGGCATAGGTCTTGCCTTTCTCCGAGACAAAGATTCAATTTGGGAGAACTTTTAAAAATGTTAAAAGCACTTTTTAGAGAAGTTATAAGTTACAAAGTGTTTGGTAAAATAAAATATATATATATATATATATATATAATTTTTTAAAGAATTCAAGTAAAAGTTTTAGCTTTTAGCCAAAGTTTGTCCACCCCAATTTTGGCATTTCAGCTTTTACGGGAAGTCAAGTTATTGGTTTAATAAATATTTCATTAGACCAAATTACCTTCATTCTAATCACAAAATTTTCATTTTCACAAGTCGTCGATCTTCCTTGCCGACTACCATAACTGCGCACCACCACTGGATCTTCATACTCATTGCAGGTATATATCTATCCTATTATTCCATTTTTATTCTGTCATGTTTATCTTGCTTAGAAAAGTTTATTGTATATCTATTATTTTACTCATTCAATTTGATTTTGTCCATGTTTATATATATATATTCTCTTTTTTTGTATTTTAGCCATAGTTTTTCAAGTCATATGGACTTATGATATTGTGAAGTTTTTTTTTAATTCCTCGTGATGATGACATGTTATGCATATATTCATTTGTTGCTATACATTTCTTGGAATGACATTAATACATTTATTTTTAGGCATGTAAATGGGGTGGGGCTGCCCCGCCCTGCTTCCGTCCCGCCCCTACCCGCAATAACCTTTGTCCTGCCCCACTGTGATTAGTTTCTTGGAGTGGGGTGGGTCGCCCTACCCCGCTCCATTTGCCCCATTTACCTTTTTTTAAAAGAAATATTAAATTATAATTTTAAAGTTTTCCCTAAGTCTAAATATATATATTTTTTATTGTAATCTTTATTTTTTACACTTTGTATCAACTACATCTTCAAATATTATATTTTGTTTTCTTTATTTTAAAATTTACAAAAATAAATATGAATTATATAAAACATATTTTTCAATATTTACAATTTTTTCTAGTCTATTTAGAATTAAGGGTATTCTAAATCACATATAAAATGTCAATTTTACGTATTATGCATATATATAAGTAGCATTAGAGAATTGAGTTAGAGTCCGATTGGGTCGGAACCCCGCCTCATCGCCTCATTTTGCCATGCCTATTTAATTTATTCATTAAAGAGATATTGGTGCCAAAAGTGCCTAATCTTTTGTTTTAGGAAAAATACTTAGGCCCTGTTTGGCATAGCTTTAAAAGAGCTTTTAAGATCTCAAAGTAACTTTCAAGTGCGTTTGGATGATACAGTAACTTTCTAGAGAAATAATGACTCATCAGCTTTTCTAGGAAGGACTTCTAAAAAAATACGGGAAGCTATTTTATTGTTTTAATGAAACTTTCATAATTCCTATTTTACCCATTTTTTTATGAAAGAAAAAATTTAAATTACATCCTTATCCTTCATTATATATTACGATATATTACACACATCTTTCATTCATCTCACAATGAAAACCTAGCAACCATTTTTATAAAAAAAACCAGTAGTCATTTCTTCATCAAGAAAAAAATTGAAGGTTAGTAATTTCTTTGATCTATTTTGTCTAGTTTCTTCATGAAGAATATAATATAATTTTCTCTACTTTTCATTTTTGTAACAGCCATTTTCAACATAATCTCACTCATTTTTTTATCGACAAAAATTCAAGGTTAGTAATTTTTTTTATTTATTTTTTCTGCTAATTGTATTCAAAGTTCTTATTAAACTACGATTGTTTTTTCTACAAATCGTTTTTAAGTTTAAATTTTAAACAAATCGTATCTTTTATTATTTGTTTAATTTTTTTATTTTATAAATAGAAATTAATTTCCTAACCATATTTAGATTTTTTTGTATTATAATATTCTCTTTGAAATTTTAGTTGTTATTTTTGTTTAGATCTTGTTGTATTATGATGAGATATTTATTTTTTGTTATAGAAGTATGATGTGTTTTTTCACTACTGTCTTTTTTACACTTTCATATACATGGGACTAATTTTTTTCACATTCATTATTATTGTTTGTTATTTTATTTAAAATTGAAGATTTGTTATTTTTTTCACATTCTTTCACATAGCACATTATATATATATATACCAATTGCATTTACTTAAGAAAATAAAATTCCTAAAATACATAAAAAGTAAAAGATTACGTAACAGTGTCATATGTAATTTTTGAATGGCTCTTCTCAAGTAAATGCAATTGGCCATATATATATATGATCAAAAAATTACGTAACAATATAATTATTAATTGTATATGTAATTTTTTATTTACAAAATTATATATGAGTGTGTATGCATTCTAGCCTAAATAGATATATGTAAATTGTAGAATTATAATTATGTAAAAAATATTTGTTTGAATGACATTTCTCAAGTTCCATCAATTGATCATTATTAAATACATGAACAAGAGGTTTCTAACACTTTTTTATATTAGATTTTAGTGCTTTTAAATCACTATTGTATTATTTTTCTTTGTGACATATACGTATCTATAACAAAAATTTTATTTTTGGTCAAATATATTATTTATGTTGTTATTAATTATTATTATTATTATTATTATTATTATTTTATATCTATTATTAAAAAAAACTATCCTAGATCGTTGACTTTATTTATTACTGAATTTGAAAAAGATAAAACATGCATGCTTAGGGATGAAGTTGTTTAAATAATACAACATACTGATATAATTAAATTTGATTCACATATTGAAAGTATTTCCTTTGCTTGCTTCTCTACAATGTGATCCTTAATAGGATCCATGAGTGATCTAATTTCTCTTCCATTGTGATTAATATGTTGTCTTAATGACTCTTGATAAGTAGTATTTCTATTAATCTTTTTGTCTTCCTCCTCTATCATGGAGGATAGACCTTTTTCACACACACACACATTTATATATAAATTAATGAATTGTATTAGAATCGATTTCTACATATGTCATTTAAATCTGCATGTCTTTTGGATTTATTGTCTATCTATTATTATACTTCTTTAATTTTTAGATTTTAATTTATTGTACTACATTTTATTTAGTTAAATTTTGCATTATTAATAATTATTGCTCCCATTTTGAGAAAACAAAATATTATGTGTGTATATTATTATGTTTTGTTAGTTTTCATTTCTTATATGAAACTTTTTTTTTAAATAGAATGGCGAGTGAGGGTGAGGTAACACAAGGAAAATCAAAAGCAATTTGGGATCCACCAACACATGAGAAATAGATTGATTTAGCTGTAGAACAAGTGAGAGCAGGTAATAGAAATGGATCACATTTGAGCAAATTAGGTTGGAAAATTTTTATTGAAAAATTTAATCTTGCAAAAAAAAGAAATTATGATTGAAAGCAAATGAAAAATCATTGGGATAATGTTAAAAAAGAGTGGCAACTATGGGATTCATTACTTGGAGGAGAGACTGGACTTGGTTGGGACATACAGAGGCAAACCGTTGATGCTCCAGATGAATGGTGGGATGCAAAGTTACAAGTAGGTTTCTTTACAAAGCTCTTATAATTATGATTTTTTTTATAATTAATAATCTTACTATATATTTTGTTTCCTAATTAATAAATCATCAACATAAATATCCGGATGCTGCTAAATTTCGAGTGAGAGGTTTAGAACATTCTTTCAAACTGGATGAGTTGTTTAGAGATGTTACTGCTACAGGAGCTAGAGCTTGGGCACCAACCTCTGGTTCACTACCTCCTTTATACACTGAGGATCATAATGATATAGAGATTGATGAGAATTTGGAGGAAAGTGATCATGAGGGAGTGGGTGATCCAATGAAAAAAGAGACTAAATTACTTGGTCCAAATAGAAAGCAATTGAAGAAGGGAAAAAAGAATAATTCTACAACATCAAAGTTGTCCAAATAACTTGATGAGATTTGTGAGGCAATCAAAAATAGGAGTTCATACATACGTACCGATCCACCGGGATGTAGTGTCCAAGAAGTTATCGATAAATTAGTTACACTTCCAGGTTGTGAACCAATGAGCCCTATTTTCAAAGTTGGTACTTCCTTGTTCACAAAGAAAGCAAATAGGGAAATTTTTGTAGTTTTGAAGGAGCCTAAATATCAAATTGAATGGCTGAAAGAACAAGAGTTCGATTTCTAAGTTAGATTTTATTTGTTTTTTTTTCTTGTCGAACATTGTGGTTTGTTTATTTCTTGAACAATGTAGTTTGTTTATTTCTTGAACAGCGTGGTTTGTTTTGTTTCTTGAATTTAATACTTATGAAAGACACAATATGTTTTTTTAATTTTTTAATTATCTTTTTTATTTTATATAATTCAAAATAATACAATTTTATATTATATGTTTATCTTTTTTAAAGTGTATTATATCACACTCATTTATCTTATAAATAAAAATTATGTACATTTTTTCAAATACAGAATGGATAGTGACACAAATCCAGAAGACATGAATGAAGAATATATACAACAAGTCATAGCAGAAGAAATGGAAATTGATGAACTTGTCCTTGTTGTTGCAAGAACATCAGTATATTATCATAATAATTTTTTGGTTAAGGAACCATGTAGAAATTCACCTCACACTGGCTGGAAATTTATGATGGAAATTATGGATGAAAATGGTCGACGATATCATGAGATGTTTCGAATGGAAAAACATGTTTTTTGTAAACTGTGTGATAGATTGAGAAGTTATGGACTAAAATCTAGTAAAGGTGTGAGACTAGAAGAGTCAGTTGGTATGTTTATGATGATTTTAGGACATGGTGCAGGAAATAGAATGATTCAAGAGCATTTTCAGCATTCAGGTGAAACTGTTAGTAGACAATTTTCAAATGTATTGGAAAAAAATGAGTATGCTTGTTTTCGATGAAATTAGACCACCTGAAAAATTTGATGAAGTCCCATATTATATACGAAACAATCCTAGATATTGGTCATACTTTAAGGTATGAATATGTCATCTCCATATGCATATATATATGTATATATATATTAACTCCCTATGTAGATTTTGATTTAATAATTTTTATCAAATTGTTATTAATAGGATTGTATTGGAGCAATAGACGGAACACATGTTCGAGTTTCACTTCCAGTAGATAAACAAATACTATACATTGGAAGAAAGGGCTGTCCTACACAAAATATTATGGCTGTATGTGAATTTGATATGTTATTCACATTTCTATGGGCGGGTTGGGAAGGAACAGCACATGATACTCGTATATTTCTTGAAGCATTAAGAAATACGCATCTTAATTTTCCTAAACCACCCAATGGTATGTTGTAATCATTTATATTATTTTTGTGAATATGATTTGAAATTTTTTAAAAATGATAATTTTTTTTATTGTAGATAAGTATTACTTAGTTGATGCAGGGTATCCAAATATGAAAGGTTATTTAGCTCCATATAAAGGGACAAGATACCATCTTCCTCAATTTCAACAAGGTAGTCAACCTAGTGGCTCTAAAGAAGTATTTAACCACGATCATTCATCATTGCGCAGTGTAATTGAACGTTGTTTTGGTGTATGGAAAGCACGATGGGAAATTTTGCAACGAATGCCAAATTATAAGTTTGATAAACAAGTAGCTATTGTTACAGCTTCAATGGCTTTACATAACTTTATCAGGAGAGAGACCATTAATGACATAGAGTTCCCATCTTGTGATGAAACAAATGATGATTTTGTAAATGACGATGACCCAAATATTAACTTAGTAAGAGATGAGAGTGAAATAGGAGTTATTCGTGATAAAATCGCAGCTAAACTCATGCTTAAATAAACATGAGTATTAATTTTTGTTTATGATTATGTAATAATTAAAGATTTATTTTTGTGCACATGGTTAATTTTGCTTATATTATTATTTTTATTTTTTATGATTGCAAAAAAATTTATTATTATTGTTATTTTTATGGACAAAATTGACATATATTATTTTGTTAGAGCTTTTATATTATACTTACCAAACATTTTCAAAAGCTCTTTAATGGAAAAAAAAAAGCTCTTTTAAAACATAAATCCAAACACTAATTTAAAAGCTCAAGCTTTTACTTCTTTTCTTCTACTGTCCAAAAATAAAAGTAAGCTATCCTAAGCAAGCTTTTAATGTCTAATTCTGTTGATACTCAGCCTATTAGTTCCGTTAAAAGTTGACTCACTAGACACGTGTCACATGATTATTTGTCCAACTCATAATTTTAAAAAAAAATTAAATTAAATTAAAAATAGAAAAACATGTCTTAAATTCTATTTCAAATTAAAAAAAAAAGTAAAATAAATTATATAAAAATAAAAAACATAAATTGTAATTTCTTTCTATCTCTTCTTCCCTCGTCTTCCCGAGCCTTGTCCTTCCTCTCCGTTCTTCTTCTTCAATCCATCCTCACCTCTCTCCTAAATTTCTCTCTCTCTCTGCCGTTCTAGTCGCCTATCTCCCCCCGATTTCTCTTTCTCTCCTTGTCGTTCCAGTCGCCTCTCTCTCCCTTCAGTTTCAGTCACACTTCGATGTTTTGAACGGAGCTCGAGAACGGAGGGCGATAGATCTGGGTGGATTTGGGAGTTGCGAACGGAGCTTTGTGAATAGATTTGAAACCGCCGGGATTGGGAGATCTAGGCAGAGGCTCGGTGCCACCAGAGAAGAAAGCTTCTAGCTGAGCGAGATCGCAGCTGCGTGAGGATGGTAACGTCGTGGTTGGAGGTGGGAAGACAACATCAGGGATGATCTGAATTTGTGCTGCGTTGAACATGGGTTTGAATTTTTTTTTTAGACTTGAAACTGAGTTTGTTTGAACGTGAAAGTGAAGGTTGGAATAATAAATTTGTCCATCTGAGTTTTGTTGGAGATTGAATTTTTGGATCAAATGAAGAATTGTGTCAAGTTCTTGGGATGAACTTATTGTGGGTATCGAAGCAAGCTTTTGGGCTTGATTGAATGATTAAGTAATGATGGTCTGGGTAAATTTTATCTCAATTTTCTTAGAAACAACAAATTAATCAATGGCCAACAATTGATTTTAGTTTATTAATTAAACTTGTTTATGGGTAAACAAGAAAGAGTAACGAAGAGAATGGACAACATAACAGCAATTTTTTGTTTTAATAAATCTAAAAACTTAATTTAATTTTAATTAGTTTTCATTTAAAATTATTTATCTTTAATTTTAAGATTTTTAAAATGACTAAAATTAAATTTTGAACTATTTTTATTATTATTTGAAATACATTTATTTATTTTTATTTTAAAATCAATTTAAATAATTTTTTAAGGTTAACCAATGAAAAGTTGATATGTGTACACAGCCAGTTTTTAACTGATCTAATAGACTATGTACCAACAATTCCACGTGAAGATGACATGTTATGCATATATTCATTTGTTGATATGCATATCTTTATTTTATTTATTTCTTGCAATCAAATAAATGTAATTCTTTTATTTATTATATATATATTTATATGATAATTTTTACATAGAGGCTTTTTTAAACTTTACCGGTGGGGCTCTTTAGTATTCTCGACCCGTGAACAGTTTTTGGCACGGTTTTTTTTATGACAATATATAATGTAATTCTTTAGAGCATCCTGCAAATTTTCAGAAAATTTCAAAAAGTTTACAGTACCAAAAACTAGATTCAAACGTGTTGCTTTCCACACGTATAAAAAAAATAAGTCACGCGGCAATAACATGTTTGAACTTAGTTTTCGATACTGTAAACCATTCGAAATTTTCTGAAAATTTGCAGGATGCTCTAAATAGCTACAATATACACGGTCATAAAAAAAAACGCGTCGAAAATTATTCACGGGTCGAGAAACACTGAGAAACCCACCGATAGGGTTTAAAGTGAAGCCCCTACACGAGAATTGTCCTATATATATAGGACAATTCTTCTATAGGGGCTTCACTTTAAGCCCTACCGGTAGGGCTCTCAGTGTTTCTCTACCCGTGAATAATTTTCAACGCGATTTTTTTTATGACCGTGTATATTGTAGCTATTTAGAGCATCCTGCAAATTTTCATAAAATTCTGAATAGTTTAGAGTGCCGAAAACTAGGTTCAAACATGTTGTTTTCCACGCGCATAAAAAAAAATTAGACACGTGTGCAACAACATGTTTGAACCTAATTTTCGGTACTGTAAACTATTTGAAATTCTCTGAAAATTTGCAGGATGCTCTAAATAGCTACAATATACATGGTCATAAAAAAATCGCGCCGAAAACTGTTCACGGGTTGAGAATACTGAGAGCCCTACCGATATGGCTTAAAGTGAAGCCCCTATAAAAAAATTCTCCTATATATATATAAGAATTTAGTGCTATTACATTTTTGATCTAAAACTTGAACATAGCAATAACATATGGTATATGATAAAGCTTCAAAATCAATCATTATATATATACACACACACAATGTGAACCCTAGTCTAGTAACATCAACAAGAATTGTAAAGATGATAAAATAGTCTTTGGCCTGGGATTTGACAAGACCATTTGTAAAGATGATATCCATTATTCTTAGGATTACAATGATTGATTGACATAGTTAAGTACATGTATCATGCTTCATTATTTTAGTTAAGGATTGTGTTAGATTATAGAATCTTTTATTTATGAAATTAGGATAAAAGATATTTAAGTATATATTATGACTTATTATTTTACATTAATTAGATGGAGAATGAAAAAAAAAACTTGTATTCAAAATAAGAGTGACGTACCACGATGTAAAGCAGTATGGGATCCTGAGGCTGTGAATCTATTCTTGGATTTTTGCATCAAAGAGGTTGATGATGGACATCGCCCTTCTACTAATTTAGATAAAATTGGATATGTAAACTTGATAAAAAATGTGAAGAATGCCCGTGGAAGAGTTTATACAAGAGCCCAACTAAAAAATAAGTGGAAGATTGGAAGCTTTGGAAGCAACTCATTCGCAAAGAAACTGGCTTAGGATGAAATATAAAAAAGAAAATAATTGATGCATCTAAAGATGGGTGGAATAGTAAATTACAGGTACACATGTAAATCTTGTTAAATGCCTTTATTAAATTAAAATATTATTGTATGAATTTTACATTTAATTAACAAAATTCTTTTTGTAGAGTCATCCCAATGTTGCGTAGTTTCGTATTCAGGGAATTGAACCAGAGTTAGAGCAAAAATTAGATAGGATTTTCATGAACTTGTTGCTACAAGAGAGTATGCTTGGACACCTCCATCTGAGTACGAAAAACCTATTAATGATAACAAAACCTTATATGAACAACTTGAGAGTAGTGATGATGAGTCAGGAATGCCTAATATTAATAGATTGCCTGAAGAGAGAAATGACAAGAGATCAACTTAACCGCTTGAGAAACAAAATAAAAAAAGAAAAACGAAAAACGAAGAAGGGAGGGTCTACAATGATATTTGAACCGCCTTGTTGATGTCATTGAGACTAGAAGTAAAAATATTGAAATAGCTAATCTGAGTAGTATAACAGAAGTTATGAAAGTGTTAGGTTCTTTGCCTGAAATTAAGGTTGGGAACGACTTGTATTTCTTTGCAACTCGCTTGTTTACCGTTAAACATAAGAGAAATGTTTTTGTTTCATTGAAAGTGTAACGCTCTGGTTAGCCAAGATCGTTACAATGTGTATTTTAAATAGTGCTAAACTCGCTAAACGAGTTATTTGGCCATAAACATGCAACTAAATGTGATTAATGGTCCAGGGTTAAAAATTTCGGTAAAAAAGGATAGATATTTCATTAAATCATTAATTTGTACATGGGATCCCATAATAAACGTAGGATAATTACAACTCAAAAGTTACAACTCGCCGACCTAAGCGAAAAATATAGGGTTTAACCCTAGTTCCTCTGAGAAACCTTGGCTGTGGTGGTCAAGTGGTCGCATATGTACACATCGCCACTGAAGCTCTCCATCTCATGGCTGGTCCAGCTTCCCTTTCCCCTTACATGCACTACATAGCACCCAAGAGGCAAGGCCCAGCAAGAAAACTTAAACGTGCTCATAAGCAGTGAATAACACATTACCAAACCATAATAAGCATGCCTAGTAGTAATAACCCTACTCGTGCATGTATATCAATCATATAAATGACTACAATGTCATATGGGGCCAGATGCCTTAATTAAATGATTAATGAATCATACTGGGGCCCAGCGCCCAAACCACATGATTAATAAATCATCCTAGGGCTAAGCGCTCTAAGATATGGGACTAATAAGTCACCTCGGGGAACATTTCCATATCCTCTGTATAACCAGCCTTGGAGCTGGCCCAATGTACCTGTCGCTTAGTTTTCCATGATCATTGGGTTGGAAAAGCGTATGATGCGCTTGTTGGATTAGCTTATACATGATATTTATTTATTTTCATGTATATCTAATATTAAATAAATTAATACGAGATAGCCTAAAACATGTTTCTAAAATTGAATTCAAAGAGAAACAAAGAATAGAATACTTACAGTATACGCAGTGGAATTAAAGAGTCCTTCCTTTAGTTTCTCTAACTCTTGTATCCTCTCAATCGTAGAGTATTATCAAGAAACTGGACCAATCTTCTATTTTCTTCACAATCTTCTAATGTATCCTCAGAACCACCTATACTAGTATGGGCAATTCTCAACACATGAGATAGATATAGAGAGAAGAAGAGAAAATAACAAAGAGGCTTAGAAAAGGATTTGTGTTTAGAGAGAATCTAAAACTATCAGAAAATCTGACTTGTGACTTATCAAACTTATGTTTTGACTTCTCTCTAAGCACTCCTTTTATAGAATCAATTAGGCCATTTAATTTAATTAAAAAATAAATAAAATAATAGCCATTTTGAAGCCCTAGGTCGAAATTATCATGGGCTATAGGCCCGTGAAATTTCCCATTTGATTATAAGCCCATTGGACTTAAAATCAAGGCCTGCATTATTTTCTATTGATTTCATTTATTAAATAATTATATAAATCCTTTATAAAATTAATTATTTATAATTTGAACCTTGATTTAAATTTATTTATTAATTTAGATACCAATTTATCTTAATTAATACATCTGCCATAATTTCTCTTTTCTTCTCAAAATTACACAACTCTGTGAAACTATCCAAAATTGACCTGGTCAACTTTGATAATTCTAATTGATGATTAAATCAATTAATTGAGACTATCTAGATGATTTTATCCAAGGTACAATGGGGACCATGGGCCTATGAAATCAAGCTCCAATAAGTTATCATAGATCTAACAAATAAATTTACTAACTTATTAATTCCTCGTGACTCCACTATAGACTCGGAATTGCACTCTTGAATTCATAGAACGCTCTATAACAAATATAGATACGCTATTAATTATCCATTGTTACAACCATAATTGTCACTCAATCCTCTACAGACAGTCTACAATGAGATAGGACTAAAATACCGCTTTACCCCTCATTGTATTTTATCCTTAAAACACTTAGTTCATTGTAAATGATATTTCAGTAAACTAATTTAATTACTGAAATGAGATCTCTATCATTTAACACCTTGAACCAAACTAAAAGGAAACCATCGTTTCATTCCTTCATCAGAAGCTATAGATGTTCATATCTATGATTAACACTCCCACTCAATTATACTACCGAGTTCCCAAGATGTAAGTATGGGCTAGTCCGTAGGGTAAGCTGGTAACGAACAAGTCAAAGAACTCAAATAATACAATCAGTTAGAATACTAACCACTCAGAATTGAGATTGAATTGACCTATGGTCAACTATATGATATGACTAGAATAGATAATAACGGTATGTTTACTTATCTTATCAACTGTCAATATCGGTCATGTCCGATGTAACAAATACATCCGATCTTATCTACTTTTCTAATGTTTTGGAAATAACATAACACTGTAATGTGTAAGTAGATCATATCGTAGATTGGCAAGTCAGTGTAAATCCTGTGCACTGACTAATCTTAGGACTAATTTATTTTGAACATATAATCATATTTATATTCCACTGTGATGACGTTACTATAAATTAGATTAGCTATATGCTCGGGATTTAATAGAAGTTTATATTGAACAAATAATCATGAAAATAAAATATGTGAGCAAAGTGATTGACCAAGTCAAAAAATAATTTCTATTCTTTAATTGATAATAAAATGAGATTACAAAGAATCTGGGTTTTAATTAGGGCATAAAACCCCAACAACGCTCCTGATTTGATCCAACCATATCAACCAACACTCAGCGCGCTATTGCCGCCATTGACTTATAAGTCAATGCTTTTCGACTAGCGCTTAGTGCTATTCTCCTCCTTGACTCATAAGTCAGTGCTTTTCTCAATCAAATAATGGAGACATGCATTCATTATATAACACATATCCACATACAGAGCATTCAACATGCTTACTCAATCAATCACAGTTATAATCATAATCATGCGCATTTACAAGGGTCCAAGCCCTAATCAAATTTGTATTCAACATTCATCCCAAGCCCTAATCATGTACATCATGTATTGGGTGCAGTTTTCTTACCTCGGGTCCGAGTGTAATGTAAAATAAGAACGACCCTCTAGCATGATCCTAATCCCGAGCCCTTATCGATAATCTAGTCATAACAAAGTATAGAATCCCGTAAAAAAACAAGTGAATAAAGGCTTCCGGGCCGAGTTCTAGCCTCGGGGACATTGAATTATACTAAACTGGATAGTAGGATTGATCCCAAGCCTTAAGGTTTGAGTTCCCGCGCTCAAAACAATTTCTAGCCAAAATCCTCTATTTGCATCGCGGCGCCCCAAATTAGGGTCGCAGCGCCCCACAATTAGAGTCGCGACTCTCACAAACAGAGAGCCCAGCCCCAAAATCCTCTAGACATAAGCCGCGACGCAACCCAGCAGGCACCGCAGTACGACCCTGCTTTAGGAAACTGCCCTGACATCTGAGTTCATGAGGGTCGCGGTGCCCAAGAATAGGGGCGCAGCGCAACCCCGCGAACTCAACTTTCTCAGATCTAAAACCTCCCAAAAATCACTCCAAAACTGTACCAAATTCACCATTCAATCACACTACATCCCTAGAACCTCCCAGGCAACAAAACCCGCATTTCCGATGGATCAAAAAATCACCAAATCGTAACATCCAAATCAAAACTTAAGAAACCTAAGGAAATGGAAACTCAGAAATTCAAAGCTTAAATTACCTATGATTAAGTCATTTTCCAGCTAAATCCTCCAACTATCAAGCTTCTAATCTTTTCTATGACTCTAACCTTGCTTGAATCCAAGCCCTAAAACTCGAGTTTCCTTCGTAAACGGTAACGAGTGTCAAATGAGAGAACGAGAGAGAGCAAACAAGAGTGTTGGACGTATTTCTGTTTATGACTGGTTAATTAGGGCTCAAGTAACCTTAATTAAACCCTAAGGCTCGGGGTACCCCAAAAACGTCCTCGAGGGTAAAATAGACAGAATCCCCTAAATTCCCTCTTGGTCTCACTAACTCCAAATGTATCCTCGAATATTCATTCCCATTACCTAATATCCCGATAATGTACTAAATACCCAAAATACCCCTTGACTCACCCCGAGTCAAGTATTGGTCCCGTTGTGACTTTCCTGCTAACTTGCTCCCTAGGATCGCCTCGTGCCGAGTAACCTAAATATATCCACATAGTAATGTGGTCTCACACATATACCACCTATATGCCAAATATATCAATAATGGGCCAACTTACGAAAATTGCCCTTCTGATAAGAAACGGGCCCACATGCTTATTTAATACATCTTAAAATGCATATCAACTCATATTATAATATAACTCACACAATCATACAATGATACACATAAATATCACATATATACATAATTTTCCATAGTTTGCCATCCTGGCCCCCTAATCAAGGCCCTAAGCCTTATTAGGTAATTTGGGACGTTACAGAAAGAACCTAAGCTCAAGCTTAAATGGCTCAAGTATGAGCATGGTATTGTCACTATAGTATAACTATGATGCTTAAACAACTCAGACGTGTAGTATTTGCTTTCAAAACTTTGTATTATGACTATTTAATATATGTTTGTTGTATTATTTCTTTACTTGTATTTGCTCTAAAAACTTTGTTATGACTATTTAATTTTATGTTTGTTGTATTATTTTACCTGCATTTGCTTTCTAGACTTTTAGTTATGACCCTTTCATATGTATTAATAATTAAATTAATATTGACATGTTTGTTTTAAACTGGGATAATGGCAGATACCGATGAGGAGATTGAGTTACAATCGGTGTATGTAACCATGTATCTTATTCAACATTATTATACTACATACATTGAAAAGACTCCTTGTATGAATTCTTCTCAAACTAGTCATATGTGGTTCATTGAAATATTACAAGGAAATGAAAGTAGATGTTATAGGATGTTTAAGATGGAGAAGGATGTTTTCATTAAATTATGCAATGAATTAGGAACTAATCATAGATTTAAGGGCTCAAAGAGAATGTGTGCTCTTGAAATATTAGGCATGTTTTTATTCACGTTTGGTTATGGTATTGGAAATCGGTTAACACAAGAACGATTTCAACACTCAGGCGAGACAGTTAGTCGATATTTCAACAAAGTTTTAGATGTTTTATGTCATATAAGTGTAGATGTGCTAAAAGCACCAGACCCAAAATTTAAAGATGTTCTTGAAAAGATATTGAATGATTCAAGATATATGCCTCATTTTAAGGTAAGTGATACTTCAAAATTATACTTTTTTTTTTATACAAAGTATAATGTTTATAATTTGATTTTTTTTCCTAGAACTGTATTGGAGCAATAGATGGTGTGCATGTAGATGCCATAATTCCTCCTGAAAATCAAGTATCGTTTATTGGTAGAAAATGGGTACCGACTGAGAATATTATGCTAATATACAATTATGATATGCATATGCTGGGTGGGAAGGTTCTGCTCATGATATAAGAATTTTCTTCTCAGCTTTATGTGATCCAACTTCAAATTTCTAAAACACCCCAAGGTTACAATAGCATTAACCATGGCAATATAATTGTTACTACTTGAACCATTAATAGAATTCATCCTTTCCGTGATTGTTTATTTGACTGTTGTATGTTATGAAAACTATAATAGGGTACTTTATAAGATTATTGTGATTTCTTTTACACTCTTAATAGAATGCAAGGGAGTTATCATTCTCTATCTTAATGGTAGCAAGTGTTCTACAACTTGGTACTGGATAATTGTAGCTTCTTTATGCAAAATAGTGGATAACTTAGTGGACAAGAGATTCATAAGTCTTGTAAACGAATGTAAGAATGCCCTAATATACTACTTTATTAAAACATCGCTCAACTCATATGTAACACCCTGGATAGCCAAGAACATTACACTGTGTATTTAAAATAGTGCAAGACTTGCTAATCAAGTCGTTTGGACATAAACGTGTTACTAAAGCTAACTAAGCGGATTAGGGTTAAAGACTTTGATCATAAAATAGTTATTTTTCATTAAAAGTAAGAGTTTGTACATGGGATCCCAAAAATGGTGTTTACAAGGCAATTACAGCCCTCAAAATAATTACAGCTGAAGCCAGCCTAAGTGGCAAAATACAATTTTTGTTCTAGTCCTTGACAATCCCTCGGTCGTGCGCGGTCGAGCAGCTGCTAATGTACACACCACCCCAAAGCTCTCCAACTCCCAACTGGTCTAGCTTTCCCTTTCCCTTACCTACACCACATAGCACCTGTGAGCCAAGGCTCAGCATGAAAACTTAATTCACATACACAAATGCACAACATTATACATACAGTAAATTCAAGTCGATCAAGTTAATAATAACATAACATAAGCAACAAGCTAGGCAATAATAAATAGTTAATTAAGTGTTAGCACCCTTAGGCTGAGCTCTCTAGTTATTTAGCTGACAACGACTCGCTTAGGATGGGATGCATTCCGCACGCCTAACATCAGCCCCAGCTTGCTTAGGCCGGACTTTCAAATCAAATATAATAGATAGATTGATTGCAAAACACACAATCAAAAGCAGAACGAATAAATAGGCCTATCCAGATATCCTCAAACACATATATATTTACAATCTCACATATATTCATTTACAGGGAGGTCCTAGCCCCATTCACAACCCGGGTGCAGTTTTCTTACCTCAAATCCTGAGATGAAGGCATCGAGCTTTCCTGAGCATGATCCTCAATCCCGAGCCTTAACGGTAACCCTAGTCACAAAGCGATAATGGACAACTATCAAAATCTAAACCAATTAAAAACTTTAGGATAACATACTAGCCTACGGGACCTCAAATTCTACTAAACCTGGTAGTAGAATCCTTTCTGTGGACTTAGGTTTGAGTACCCAAGCCCAAAAATCTAATTTGGCTATTTCTCCCAATTAGAACTGCGGCGTGCTACAACTTAGAGAACCCCGAGGCTCTATTTTGGGGGAACGCAGGTCGTGACACACCTCAACCTATGCTGCTGTAATGACCCAACTATTTCTAAGACCTTGGACCATTAAAACTATTAGACATAGCTACTATTTTGGGAAACATACATAAGAAATAACATAACTTTATTTAAAGCCCCAAAATAAATATTGTGCAAAATATAAAGTAAAATATGAAATATAAAATACGGTATGGGTACCCATTGTTTAATACATAAAAACATAAACTTTAATTGTTTAAATAATAATTGCGGAAATACATCAAAACATAATTCAAAAGTCTTAAAAATAACTTCATCCTCGATCGTCACGCAGTCCATTCAATCCATTCATCCACAAGCCAAGCTGCCATGAATCTTTCCACCTTCCATAATCATTTTCCTGCATCCTGCTAAAAAATAAAGGAATGAGCCTAATGTCCAGCAAGGAAAAATCTACTAAAACATATATGTCTATACATAAAACATAAGACTCTATCATAAAGCATATACTATAAAATATATGACTATAAAAACATATAACATATAGGACTACAATATTAATGGTCATTAACTCATTAACATGGCATGTGATAACACCATCTAGGTTCTCTGTCTACTAATCGAGGTAGGTTAGATCACATGGTAGTATATGATAACCCATCTAGGTCCATTGTCTACTAATCGAGGTAGGGTAAATCATAACAATAAACCATGAAAATGATAAAGATTCTTGGGGCTTGATATCTAAGCAAGTCATATGCCCAAGCGACTATAAAACATATTCTTGGGGCTTGTTATCTAAACAAGTCATATGCCCAAGGACTATAAAACATAAACATATTATAGCATAAAACATATCATAACATAAACATATAAGCACATATAATCTATCCTATTTTCCTTACCACAAACCGAGATATTTGAGAACAAGAACAGGATTGGAACACTCCTAAAAACCAACAGCAAAACCATGAGTATTTCTAAAGAATGAAGATGAAAAGAGAACTAAACCATCAAGAAGAAACTTACCGAAAAGAACCTTAAGTTTCAAGGAACTTAAACACCTAACCAAGAATCATAAACAATAGTTAGGATCTGAAAGTAAATAAAAGAAAACTAAAGAACCATGAAGATCTAAACTTAAGGATAAGAATACCTTGAATGATCTTATGAATTGATCTAAACCTCGATACCGAAATCTCAATATATCTCACTTCCCAAGTGTTTAGAAAAGCTTAGATTGATAAAGCTTTTAACCCAAAACTTAAGTGTTTCTCTCTATAGTAATCTTAGCAACTTGGAGGCTCTGAACAAATGCTTGAAGAATGAAGAAAATGGTTGAGTACTAAGTCCTATTTATAGAGTTCAAGGAGTGAAACTAACCCCTTTTAATTTGAATAAATAAATGAATATAAAATGAAAAAGATTTGAATTTTCGTTCAACAGATGCCCAGAACTTGGTCAAAATCGTTCAAAGGCAGGTCCAAGTGGTTAAGGCTATTTTAAAATTTAAAAATCCTCAAGATTCAAAAATGATGCACCAGGGGCGATATATCGCCCTCTTGAGCCCCATTCGATTGTTCGTGTGAAGTCGACGTGTTTTCCGTATCATTTGTAGGCGATATATCGACCCCAAAGCTGCGATATATCGGCATACGTTGATATATCACACACGTATTTGCACTTTTTCAGCATATTTTGAATTGATAAAACAACTTTGACTAAGTCTGATAACTCTACAAAATAGAATATTTTACCATATTTTATTTGCTAATTGTTGCTTAGTTCTTGAGTTTTTAAGTAATTTATTAAGTTTTTAAGTAATTTTGAATTTATTAGGTTTAGTTTAATTTTATAGATTTTTGTGTATTTTTATAGTTATATTATTGTAAAATGTTATAGTTTAATTATTTAAAATTAATATTGTTAAGTTAGGAGTAAAAAGATACAATTTTGAGCTTAAATATTTAAGTAAATTAAGTTTTAATTAATATTTTCATAGAACTTTTGTTGTATATTTTATTATTGAAAATATTTAGTTTTAATTTAATTTATGTTTGTTTTTATAGGGAATTTGTTGTATTTTATTTGCTCTTGTAAAGCAATAAAAATGATGAAAAAAGGTGGTGTGAATGCCAAAAATTGACCAAAGACATAGTCAATTCTCAAGAGAAAAAGTGAGGGTTACCCTCATTAGCCTCGGGAAAACCAAGCAACCCGAAGTCTTGCCCCACACGAGACCCATGTCTCATGGGAGGCCTTAGCAAAGGTTCCCAAAAAGACCCAAGTGCCTCGCTATGCGAGGCTGCCCACCATGCGCGCGCGTCTGCCAAGGACCTAAGTGCCTCGCTATGCGAGGCTTCCCCATCGTGTGCGCGCGCCTGCCGAAACCCCTAGGGCCTCGCTATGCGAGGCTGCCCATCGTGTGCGCGCACTTGTCGAGACTCCTGGGGCCTCGCTATGCGAGGTTGCCCACCGTGCACATGCAGCCGTCCCATGCCATCACCCGCCTAGGCTCCGGGGGTCTCGCCTTGTGAGACCCATCCCCGAGCCTCGTGAGTGCCCAATACATGCATGGGTACTTGCCTAGGGACCAAGGGTCTCGCCTTGGGAGACCCATCCCCTAGCCTCGTACATGCCTATTTCAAGGTCTCACACATGGAAATAGGGTCGGGATGAAAGAAGTATGGTTCGACACTTACTAAAATATGAAGAAACCTAGAGAAGGTATTTAAGTAAGCGGGACCACTAGACATGAGATGAATGTACATGCACGGGATGTACAACCCTGAAAAGGGCAAAGGCATGACTCTGACATCTGTGTCCTACAAGTAGTGGAGGTACGGATTTGTACAGAGAGTGGAAGCACTACATGCATACCTCTGACTATATACCAGGCCGACACCATAACCTTCTGCTCCACCACAACCTGTGCCACTACCCTGACAATGTACCTATGCACAATCTTGTCCCCTGGGACCACAATGTATGAGGAGCCATTAGAGCTCCAGTATAAATAGATCATCATCCCTCTAGAAAAGGGGTTGGAAAACTGATTGTATACTAAGGCTTTTGAATAAGATACAATTTCGACTCCATGGCAGTTTTACATATTTACTCTCTCAAGTTTTCTCCATCTTCTTCTGAGATACCTTTGGCAATATAGTCTTAGTTTTCTAACCTTATATCGTTGACGAGATTTCACCGTCAACAGTTTGGCGCCGTCTGTGGGAACGTAAGCACCAAGCTACTGTTCTACCATTACTTCCGGCAAGGAGAAATGCCAAGACGTTCGAAGCGACTCAGGGAGCCACCAGAGGTGGAGGTCCACCTAAACGGAGTCCAGCTGAAGGCCTCCATGAAGGATCCATCTCCACCCCGAGACGTGGAGCCCCCAGGGGACCCTGAGGTTCGCGAGAATGACAGGGAGGCCTCATCACTGGCCATCCCGTCCGGTGATAATCCTCCAAGGACAACTACCGCACCACCAGGGAATGCCAACGAGTTCCCTCCTCTCAAACCATCGCAGGTACTGAACTCCGGCCGGCAGGATCCCGGCCCCTCGACGCGTAGACATGTTAAACAACCTCAGGTCCATTCCGTGAGCTCGAGTTCTAAATCTCGTTTCTATGAAGAGGAGATTCGTGAGCTGCACCATAAAAACCAAAGACTGGAGACCACCTTGGAGAACATGCAGGAGGTACTGAATGGCCTGTTGCAAGGTAAGTCGAACGTGACCCTGCCCAAGAGGAAAGAGAAGGGTCAGGAAACCACTGTCCTGGTAGACGACGGGAGGACCAGACACTCCACCAGTAACACCCCCAGGGAGAAGCCGCATGAGCATCCCGGACCATCGAGGCCACCTCAGGGGCCAAGGCAAGGGATCAATGTTGGATCTCACAACGGCATCGACGTCACCTCAAAGAGGACGCCCTTAGATCTACGAGGAGAGCTCAACAAAGGAGGGGCAGACAAGAGAACTACACCTCCTACTGTCCCCCGAGACGACAAAGGAAAGGAAGATGTCAACCCCTCCATGTTGAGAGACTCCCTGAAGGAGAGGAGGCAAGGCCTCGATACAGAGACGAGGAGCCTGCGGAGCAAGATTGTCATCGCACCCAGAGGACAAACCATCGAGGATGAGTTCGATCATGAATCGCCATTCACTAAAGAGGTCCAAGTCATCCGACTCCCAGCCAACTTCAAGGAGCCGTATCTGACCCCATATGAGGGGAGCACAGACCCCAAGTACCATCTGGACGCATTCAATGATTTGATGAAGTTAAGAGGGATCAGCAGCGGGGCTAGATGCCACTGTTTTGTGGTCACCTTGAAAGGACTTGCGTATAAATGGTTCAGAAGACTTCGCCCAGGATCCATCAGGTCTTGGCAGCAGTTTTCGGATGAGTTTCTCCAACAGCATCACGCCATGCGTGATTATACAATGCCAGGCACCAACCTCGCCAATGTAAAACAAGGAGAAAATGAGAGTCTGAAGGGTTACATCCACAGGTTTAGCATGGAGGTAGCCAAAGTGGGGAGCTTGACCCGCAGGGAATTAAAAATGGCCATCACAGCTGGAGTGCTTCCAGGAAGCAAATTGTGGGATAGCATGCTCAAGAGGGAAGTCACTGACCTAGATGACTTCTACGAGAGGGCGCAAAAGTATATTCGCGTGGAGGATGGCCATACAAACTTAAAGGCAGGAAACAGCGAGTCCCATGTAAAGTCCCCAGCCAATGAGAGGTCGAATAGAGCACACAAGTACATACGTGTGGAAGAGGGCCATGACAACTCGCATGTTGAAGAAAGCGAACCTTCCTCCAGTCACCCTACTACTAATACATCTCAAGAGTCAATATAGAAGGGGACGTCATGCTAGAAGGTTCACTGACGAAGTTTAAAATTGGACGAGGACCATCTAGCCATATAAGCCCCGACATGAGGGGAGATCACCTCAAAAATTGCAAAAAGGGTCTCAACGTAGACGTTCGCAAAAAGGATCTCAGAGTAGACGCTTGCAAAGAGGGTCTCAACGTAGATGCTTGCAAAAAGGGTCTCAACGTAGACGTTCGCAAAAAGGGTCTCAGAGTAGACGCTTGGAAAGAGGGTCTCAACGTAGACGTTCGCAAAAAGGGTCTCAAAGTAGACGCTTGCAAAAAGGGTCTCAAAGTGGACGCTTCCAAAAAGGGTCTCAAAGAAGACGCTTGCAAAAATAGTACTATGCCTAATGACGAGAAGGACGCTTCTCGCAAGAAATAATAAGCGCGCGCAAAAATACATAAAAGGATAGCAAGGACCCAAGGGGTCAACATATCCTTACAAGTAATCAAAGTGCACCAGCGGATACGGATCACCCAGCAATGCCACTAGAGCATAGGGCGTTAGCATTAATATAAGTCTATCAGGAAGCCTAAAGACTTCCTAATAGACTGGGGGGCAAGTGTGAATGCCAAAAATTGACCAAAGACATAGTCAATTCTCAAGAGAAAAAGTGAGGGTTACCCTCATTAGCCTCGGGAAAACCAAGCAACCCGAAGTCTTGCCCCACACGAGACCCATGTCTCATGGGAGGCCTTAGCAAAGGTTCCCAAAAAGACCCAAGTGCCTCGCTATGCGAGGCTGCCCACCATGCGCGCGCGTCTGCCAAGGACCCAAGTGCCTCGCTATGCGAGGCTGCCCACCATGCGCGCGCGTCTGCCAAGGACCTAAGTGCCTCGCTATGCGAGGCTTCCCCATCGTGTGCGCGCGCCTGCCGAAACCCCTAGGGCCTCGCTATGCGAGGCTGCCCATCGTGTGCGCGCACTTGTCGAGACTCCTGGGGCCTCGCTATGCGAGGTTGCCCACCGTGCACATGCAGCCGTCCCATGCCATCACCCGCCTAGGCTCCGGGGGTCTCGCCTTGTGAGACCCATCCCCGAGCCTCGTGAGTGCCCAATACATGCATGGGTACTTGCCTAGGGAACAAGGGTCTCGCCTTGGGAGACCCATCCCCTAGCCTCGTACATGCCTATTTCAAGGTCTCACACATGGAAATAGGGCCGGGATGAAAGAAGTATGGTTCGACACTTACTAAAATATGAAGAAACCTAGAGAAGGTATTTAAGTAAGCGGGACCACTAGACATGAGATGAATGTACATGCACGGGATGTACAACCCTGAAAAGGGCAAAGGCATGACTCTGACATCTGTGTCCTACAAGTAGTGGAGGTACGGATTTGTACAGAGAGTGGAAGCACTACATGCATACCTCTAACTATATACCAGGCCGACACCATAACCTTCTGCTCCACCACAACCTGTGCCACTACCCTGACAATGTACCTATGCACAATCTTGTCCCCTGGGACCACAATGTATGAGGAGCCATTAGAGCTCCAGTATAAATAGATCATCATCCCTCTAGAAAAGGGGTTGGAAAACTGATTGTATACTAAGGCTTTTGAATAAGATACAATTTCGACTCCATGGCAGTTTTACATATTTACTCTCTCAAGTTTTCTCCATCTTCTTCTGAGATACCTTTGGCAATATAGTCTTAGTTTTCTAACCTTATATCGTTGACAAGATTTCACCGTCAACAGGTGGCATTTTTGTAAAATAAACAAAGGGAGTTGACATTTTCTTTCAGCAGCCCATGCCTAGGCCCGTCTCCACCAGCCAGCCTGAAGACCTACTTTCTCTAGCACCACACGTCCCCCACTCGGCATCAGCAGCAGCCATCCTCCCAGCAACATGCCAACGCCTCCAACCAGGCTTTCCTTTAGCCAATGCCACCCGATCCCACCAGGAAAGCCCAACGGGCAAGCTGCACCTCTTCAACGCTTGGGCCTTCCCCTCACCAACCGAGGCCCATCTGCCTGAAGCTCGCCTGCCCAAACCGAAGCTGCCTCCTGCCTTAGCTCCTAAGCCCGTGCCTCCCAAAGCCACCCAGTAGCCAGCTGCCTGGCCCAGCTGTACACCACCCTTCTTGAGCCCATAAAATTGCCGAATGTCCCCTTGTCTCTTATGTCCAAAATGCCAAATTTTCACCCATTTTTCTACACATTTTCACAACATCATCATTACACCCTATAATTTACCTCTACATACCATAATTATTTTATTTAATTAATCTAATCAATGTAATTAATTTAAGTTGATTATTTTAATAATCTCATTTTGGCTATAAATATGGAATTTCAAGACCATTTTAGTGTGCTTAATTTTTGGTTACCATCTTCTTTCTATCATTTTCTCTCTTCCATTTTGGGTTTTTCAAGAGCATTTTCAAGTATGTATTTCATTTATTTTGTAATTTCTATTCTAGTTATGTGCTTCTAATCTTTTTCATAAGATTATTAAGATCATGATGAAGCAACTTGTAACTAGGTAATATTTATGTTGTATGTTGATTTCCCTTGTAATGCAACAAAGTTTATGGATTTTTCTTCTTCATATATGTCTTTCATCTTTAATATCTTATATTTTGGATTGTTAGATAATATGCACTTTGTTCTTCATTTTGCAAAACATAATATTTTTTGTGTAAGATGTGTCATTAAATTATACACATCCAATGCTTAGAACAAAAATATTATGTTTTGCCTTATAAATAATGTTATTTGATTTTTTGTTGTTTCTTTAGGTTGATTCACATTAAATACTTTGAAATTATACTTTTTGACAAGTGAAGAAAAATCCTATTTTTTTAGAAGTAATTTGTGCTTAAAATTATAAATCTATTTGGAAAATGATAGTTTAACTTATTTTGACTATCACTAAACTTGGGAATCAATATACTAATAAGTATTATTAAACTTACGTTTTGTGGATTCAAGTATCTTAATAATCTTTCTTTTAACACTTATTTTCAAATCATTATTAGTTTATTTTTATTCTCTTAAATAGGTTTATTTTCAATATTTTATTTTATGTTCATAACATTAAAACTCATCAATCTTTGGAGCTAGGTTAGAATTTATTAATTTTGGTTTAAAATAATTTTCTTTTATTTTTATTTTAGACAACTCCTTTGGGTTCAATCTCGTGCTTACACGAACACTATATTCCACATACGATTCGTGCGCTTGCGAATATAAATTTTTAAAACATACCCGTGTTGGGTCCATCAAGTTTTTGGCACCGTTGCGGGGGAGTTGCAAGAAAAAAAGAAACGAAATTTATCTCAAGGTTAGTAAATTCTTCTACTAGTTATTTTAATTTTTGCACTTAAACAAAAAAGAAAAAAAAACTATATATACAAAAATATAAAAAAATTATATCTATAAGAAAAAAAGATAAAAAGAAAATTTGGGACGGTTCTACCACCCATAAAAAAAACTTATTTATATATTTATATTTATTTATTTTTTTAGTTGACGGCACTTGTGCCTCCTATCTATCTTTTTAATTTTTATAGTCGATGACACTTGTGCCTCCTAATTTTGTTATAGTTTTATTCCTTGTATTTCTTTGTTAGTTGACGGCACTTGTGCCTCCTAACCTTTGTTGTAACTTTCTTTATTTATCTTATTGTTATATTTTTGTGCAATCTACTAGTTTATGGCAATTTTGCCTCCTAGCTAGTTGATGAAAATTTTGCCTCCTAGTCTTTTATCTTATGTTTTAGTTGATGGCACTTGTGCCTCCTGATTTTTACCTTAATTTTGTTATGGTTGATGGCATGCTATGCCTCCCCACTCTTGCCTAATTTTCTATAGTCTTATTTAATTTAATTTTATTTTTCATTGTCTTTTATAATATTTAAGTGTATTGTGAAAAAAATACTTGAAAATAAAAAAGGAAACCTAAATCTTGTCCTTTCACCATAAGCAACTTTTGCTTAAAAGAAATTTGAACAAAATTCACAATCCGCCTCTACTAATTAACCTTGGGGAGTTGTTAGTAGTGCGCGAGTAAGTGGAATCAAATAGGCCTGGGGACAAGTGAACCATAAAAATTATATTGTTGTGAAATCTCTAAAAATTCTAAGTATGCTCTGTGGTTGCAGTTTTAACTGATCTTCCACATCAGAAAATTGCTTGTTTGAGATTATCTTTGTTGCCTTGTTTGTGAAAATTGTATGCATCATTGGGAACGTAACTCTAAAAATCGATTAGTAAAAAGACGTCTATCTTTGTTTGAAATTGAAAGTGTTAGTAAGAATTTGAGCATCATGGAACCAATTGCTAATCCCGTTGATGAAAATGTTGTGCCTGAAAAAACTTTGCTTGAATATTTTGCACCTATTTCATCTAATGCTCCTTCATGCATTATTTTTCCTACAACTTCTGCTACTCATTTTGAGCTTAAACCAGCAATCATTCAATTGTTGCCATCTTTTTATGGGTTAGATAGACAGGATCCTTACATGCATGTCAAAGATTTCTTAGAAATTTGCTCAACATTTAAATTTAAAATTTTTTCTGATGAGTCGGTCAAACTAAGATTGTTTTCTTTTTCATTAAAAGACAAATCAAAAGCTTGGTTAAATTCCCTTCCCACGGGGTCTGTAACTACATGGGATCAACTGTATAATAAATTCTTGCTGAAATTTTTTCCTATGTCTAAAACTGATAGTCTAAGAAATCTCCGAATTTTTTCAAAAAGATAATGAAGAGTTTTATGAATGTTGGGAAATATTTAAAGATTTATTATTAAAATGTCCTCATCCCTCTAATCATCAAATGATTCAATCTATGCATACTGGAATTTTTTTAAAATTTCAAGGACAGGAGGCCTGGGACACCCTTGAAGATTTGTCTGTCAATTCACAACAATGGAATTATTTTGATCCTAGGTCTAGGTCAACTAATTCACCAAAAAGAGAAGGAAGGTATGAAGTAAAATTAGACTTAAGAACATCCTTAAACAAATTAGCGAGAAAAGTAGAAGCTTTAGCCATAAGCCAAACTATAAATTCTCCAATACAACCAATAAAAGATGTTTGTTCGATATGTTCTAGTCCTTGCCATAATGCCCAATCAAGTCCTTCCTACCAAGAAGCCTTTTCTGAGGAGGCCAATGCTCTTCATTCTTATGGGAAACCAAATGATAGCCCATTTTCATCCACCTACAATCCAAATTGGAGAACCCATCCAAACTTTTCATGGAGACAAAACCAACCCCAAATGAATCAAGGGCACCAATACAACACACAAAACCAAACTCATGCCCCACAAAATAAACCATATCCTTAACAAAGGAAACCTTCCTTAGAAGATACTTTAGAACAATTTATGCAATCCACTCAACACATCCTACAAAATCAATCTCAATCAATTACCAAACTCGAGACACAAGTAGGACAACTCGCCACTGCTTTAGCTGATAGAGAAAAAGGAATATTCCCTAGTCAACCTATCCCTAATCCAAAAGGCCAATGTGAGATAGGAAAGTCTAGTCATAATGGAGAAGTCAAATAAATTTCAACTCTTAGGTCTGGAAAGAACATTATCAAACCCGATTACATACCCGAGGTTGAAAAAGAAAAAGAAAAAGAAAAAGAAAAAGAAAAAGAAAAGAGTTAGCCTTCTAGTTCTAATGCCAATGACTCTTCACACAAGGAAACTCCAATTCATCCTTTCATTCCAAAAGCCTCATTCCCACAAAGATTACTTCCAATTAAAAATGGCGGCCAATATAATGATATCTTAGAAGTTTTTAAACAAGTTAGTATCAATATTCCTTTCTTAGATGCCATTAAACAAATTCCTGCCTACTTTAAATTTTTAAAGGATCTTTGCACTGTTAAAAGAAACACTAATGTTCCTAAAAAGGTATTTTTAACTGAATAAGCTAGTTTCATTATTCAATATAAGAGTCTTGTTAAATATAAAGATTATGGGTGTCCCACAATTTCATGCATTATTGGTGATCATTTTATTAACAAAGCTTTACTTGATTTGGGTGCTAGTGTGAATTTATTGCCTTATTATGTTTATAAGCAACTTGGTCTTGGTGAACTAAAACCTGCCTCTATAACTCTTCAATTAGTCGATCGTTCAGTGAAAATTCCTAGAGGCATTATAGAGGATGTTTTAATAAAAGTTGATAAATTTTATTTTCCTATTGACTTCATTGTTCTTGATACTCAACCTGTGGAAAATGTGCATGCTAAAATTCCTATCATTTTAGGTAGACCATTCTTAGCTACATCTAATGCAATCATAAATTGTCGTAATGGTGTTTTGAAATTATCTTTTGGAAATATGACTGTTGAATTGAATGTATTCAATGTTGTTAAATCTATTGAGTGTGAGGAACTGCATGAAGTTAACATGATATATAATATTTGTGAAGATGATGGAAATGAATTACTTGACGTTTGTGAAAAATACTTTGGTATGAACTTGCATGTTGATGACTCTAATGATGATGTGAATTCTTTGCTAGAGTCTATACCCTTAAATGAAACCAAAGATGAACCTTTTTCACCCTTAGATCATGTTCAATCAATTTCTGAGTCTCCAAAGTTAGATCTTAAACCTTTACCAGAAAATTTAAAATATGCTTTTCTAGGAGAATTGGAAACCTTACCTGTTATCATAGCATCCGCCTTAGATAAAGAACAAGAAGATAAATTGTTAGATGTCCTTAGAAAACATAAAGAAGCCATAGGTTGGACCATTGAAGACATTAAAGGAATTAGCCCATCCATATGTATGCATAGAATCCATCTAGAAGAGAATGCTAAAACCTCTCGAGAATGTCAAAGAAGGCTAAATCCAAATATGAAAGAAGTAGTTAGAGAAGAGGTCATAAAATTGTTAGACGTAGGTATCATTTACCCTATTTCTGATAGTCAATGGGTTAGTCCAGTTCAAGTTGTGCCTAAGAAGTCTGGGATCACAGTTGTTGAAAATGAGAAAAATGAATTAATCCCTACTAGAGTACAAACGGGGTGGAGAGTGTGCATAGACTATAGAAAGCTGAATAATGTTACTAGAAAAGATCATTTTCCATTACCTTTTATTGATCAAATGCTTGAATGATTAGCTGGCCATGCATATTATTGCTTTCTTGATGGGTATTCAGGATATAACCAAATCCCCATTGCCCCAGAAGATCAAGAAAAGACTACATTTACATGCCCTTTCAGAACTTTTGCCTATCGTCGCATGCCTTTTGGATTATGTAATGCATTTGTGACTTTTCAAAAGTGTACGATTTCAATTTTTTCTGACATGGTTGAAAGATTTCTTGAAGTATTTATGGATGATTTTTCTGTGTTTGGTTCCTCCTTTGATGAATGTTTGCACCATCTTTCACTTGTTTTGATTCGTTGCAAAGAGAAAAACCTTGTACTTAACTGGGAAAAATGTCATTTTATGGTTAAAAAAGGAATTGTTTTAGGTCATGTAATCTCATCTGAGGGAATAGAAGTTGATAAAGAAAAAGTTGATCTTATTTCAAAACTTCCCCCACCTAAAGGGAAAGGCACGATGAGTACTTCCCCCAGCTCTAGTCGCTCCAGAAATACCAGATATTGTACAAGCCCAAATAGATGCCTTAAATCAGGTCGTGCAACAACTGGTTGGGAACAGAGCGTCCCATATAGAGTTTGATTGGAGGAAGGGCACCCCATTTGTTCATAGAATTGCAGTGGCAGAGACTCCAAGCAAATTCAAGATGCCAATTTTACCCAACTTCACAGGAGGAGAAGATCCTATACCTCACGTTAACAAGTATGAGATACAGATGGACATCCAAAATGTGTCAGATGATGCTTGGTGCAGGATTTTTCCTGCAACTTTATCAGAATCTGCTCAGGAGTGGTATTTCAAGTTCCCTCTAACTAAGTATAGTTTCCTGGGAGATGTTTGTAAAAGAGTTTTACATATAGTTCTATGCTGGTCGAATACACCCAACAAAGGCCAATTAGTTGGTCGAGATTTGACAGAATAAGGGAGAAACCCTGAAAGGGTATATCTAGCGATTCATGCGAGCAGCTGCTTAGGCCAAAACTATTGGAGATGAGGGAAAGATGATGGCGCTCACGGCTGGAGTACGATGCCATTCTCCCCTCTGGAATAGTTTGCAGAAGAATAGAGTTAAGAGCACTCACGAATTTTTGGATCGAGCAGACAAATATATCAAACTCAAGGAGGCTGTTGCTAATGAAGGAAAGTCTCTTGTGGATGACCAGGGCAAGAAGGAAGACCTCACCAAAGCCTCCAATGGGTCTGATAAACCCAACGGCAACGACAAAAATAATGGAAAAAATGGGGGAGAAAGGGCGAACAACGAGCCTGCAACATCTGATAGGAAGCGCCCCAAATAGAATAGATACAAGCCAAGGTTCACCAATTACACTTCCCTGGTCGATAGCCAAGCTGAAGTATATCAGGCCAGTCATACCACTATTCCCTTTAGTCGGCCAACCCCGATTAGGAAAGGTATCTCCAAAAGGGACACGGCCAAGTTTTGTCGTTTTCACAACAACTATGGCCATGAAACCAACAAATGTAAGCAACTCAAGGATGAGATTGAGTTCCTTATCTGACAAGGACATCTAAGGAGGTATGTATGATCAGGTGGAGGTTCTCAGCAGGAGGCTCACAGAGGCAACGAGCAGGCGCCTGTACGACAACGCTCGCCTCCTTTACAGCTAGCTCTGGTCTCTGGTACATTGTTGACCATCTGCGAAGGACCAGACATAGCAGGTAACAGTGGTAAGGCAAGGGAGAGATATGCCAGAACCCTACGTCACGATCAGGACATTGAAATGATGAATGTCAAGGAGCGAACTCCCAAAAAAGCTCGAACTGAGGAAGAGTTGATAACTTTCTCTGAGTTGGATGCTCATCATGTTTGATTTCCCCACTCAAATCCTTTGGTCATAGATGTTCAGATTGCCAACATGATGGTAAAATGTGTGTTGGTAGATACAGGAAGCTCGGTCAATATTTTGTATAAATCTTCACTAGAAAGAATGAAACTATCAGTGCAAGATTTAGAGCCATGCAACCAAACAATCTACGATTTTTTTGGCGAAGAGCTCGCACCAACAAGGTCGATTAGACTCCTAGTCACATTAGGAGCTTCACCTGTGAATAGGACATTACTTGCTACTTTCATAGTAGTTGATTGTCCTTCGGCATGTAATACCGTGATTGGAAGGCCTATACTCATCGATCTATGAGTCATAACTTCAATCTAGCATTTGGCCATGAAGTTGGGTGCGTGGTGCGTGTTGGGAAACTAGCAGGAGGCTAGACAGTGTTACAATTCCTTGATCACAAAAGCAAGAAGAGGCGGATCGGGGGATAGAGCTGAAAAAAGGTTGTTTGTAGTAAATGAAACACATGCCCAATCAGGTGAACAAATTACCAAATAGGGTGTTGCCCAAAGTAAGGATAAGGACTTAGATCCTTGCTTTGGGGATTTTGAAGAAAACATTGGACCCATGGAGGACCTCGAGGAGGTCTAGTTAGAAGAGAAAGATTTGGCCAGGGTTGTGAAAGTCGGTAAAAACTTGGAGACAACAACGAAAAACAAGTTGGTAGATTTTTGAAAAAACACCAGGAGGTCTTTGCCTGGTCACATAAAGATATGATTGGGATAGACCCAGAGGTGATTAGTCATGTCTTTAATATAGACAAAAACTATCCACCTGTACAACAAAAAAGAAGGTTGCTCGACAAAGATAGATCTAAGGCTCTAAAAGAAGAAGTCGAGAAATTGAAGGAAAATGGATTCATCAGGGTAGTGTTTTATCCATCTTGGGTCTCTAATCCCGTACTAGTTCCCAAGCCAAATGGTAAATGGAAGACGTGTGTGGATTTCACAGACCTTAATAAAGCCTGCCCAAAGGATTGTTTCCCACTTCCAATAATCGACCAGATGGTCAATGCTACATTAGGACATGAAATTTTATCGTTCATGGGTGCATACTTTGGATATAATGAAATTAGTATGCATCCATTTGATGAAGATCACACTAGCTTTCGAATAGATACGGGAATTTACTACTATAAAGTAATGCCCTTCGGTTTGAAAAACGCTGGTGCAACTTACCAGCAACTAGTCAACCATATGTTCAAAGAGCTGATCAGCAATAACATGGAAGTCTATGTCGACAATATGCTGGTCAAGTCGAGAAAAGACAAAGAACACATCAAGGACCTACAAGAGTGCTTCAACATATTGAATAAATATCAGATGAAGCTGGAATCCCTCAAGTGTTCCTTTGGTTTTGGATCAGGGAAATTTTTGGGATTCATAGTAAACTCACAAGGAATCGAAGCTAATCCCGAAAAAATTCAGGCACTAATCGAGATGCAGTCTCCTGCCAAAATTAAAGATGTTCAAAGCCTAACCTAAAGAATTACAACCCTAAGTAGATTCATATCTAAGTCAATAGACAAGTGTGTTCCATTTTTTAATTTACTCAGAGGCAACAAAAAGTTTGAGTGGATAGAGGAGTGCGAACAAGCATTTCAGGCGCTAAAATCCCACATGTCGCAACCACCAATTTTGTCCAAGCCAATCAAAGAAGAAACTTTGTACATCTACTTGGAAATCACAGAGTATGCAACTAGTGCTGTTTTAATAAGAGAGGAATACAACATTCAAAAAGCAGTATACTACGCAAGCAAAAGGCTAGTGGGAGCAGAACTACGATATCCGTCCATAGAGAAATTGCCTTATTGCTTGATTCTAGAATCTAGAAAGTTGCGACCCTACTTTCAGGCTCACCCCATCATAGTACTCACCGACCAACCACTACGGCAAGTCTTACAAAAACCAGAAGCCGCTGGTCAGTTATTAAAATGGGCAGTCAAATTAGGGCAGTTCAAAATTTCCTATGCGCCACGAGCAGCTATAAAGGGACAAGCCCTAGCGGATTTTTTCGCGGAATTCACCGGACTCCCTATCAGCAAACCGATGGTCAAAATCAATCCCCTACCTGGAAACTATTTGTGGATGTATCTTCCAACGAGCATAACATAGGGGTAGGGTTAATTTTAATCACACCCAAGGGACATCAGTTTCACTGTGTAATAAGATTCAACTTTGCGACTTCCAACAATGAAGTCGAGTATGGGGCTCTGCTTGCAGGATTAAGACTAGCCAAGGACATGGATATAAAGTCACTAGACGTATATAGTGACTCTCAACTAGTGGTTAATCAAATTATGGAAGAATATCAAGCTAGGGGTCTCAATATGGTGGCTTATTTGAACAAAGTAAAGGAATTACCGACACAATTCGAGAAGTATACTCTCCAGCAAGTACCTCACGATCAAAATTCAAATGTTTATGCCTTAGCCAAGTTGGCAAGCATTAAAGATGTTGACACTTTGAGCATAGTACCAGTCGAACATTTGTTGGCACCGAGCATTCAAGTGAAAGAATCCTCTCTAATGATACAAACATCAGACACATGGATGACGCTCATCATCCAATATCTCAAACAAGGAGTATTACCAGCAGAAAGAAACAAGGCAAGGACACTTCAAAGACAATCGGCTCAGTTTATTTTGGTTGATGAAATCTTGTATAGACGAGGATACTCAATGCCTTTACTACAGTGTGTCTCTAGGGAAAAAGCTAAGAACTTGATGCAAGAAGTACATGAAGGTTTATGTGAGGATCACATTGGGGGGCAAAGTTTGTCAAAAAAGATTCTACGACAAGGATATTTCTGGCCTACTATGATTGAGGACTCTATGGAATTTGTTAAAAAGTGTGACAAGTGCCAAAGATTCTCCAAGATACCATGAGCAGCCCCAAATGAGCTCAAACAGATGCAAAGCCCATGGTCATTCGCAATGTGGGGGATTGATCTGATCTTTGCCTACAGGGAAAGGTAATGCCAAGTATGCAGTAGTTGTTGTTGACTACTTTACTAAGTGGGTCGAAGTTGAGCCACTCACAACAATAACGACCTAGAAAGTATTGGATTTTGTCGTTAGAAACATTATATGCCAGTATGGGTTGCAAAGAAAAATTGATGGCACACAATTTGACAGCATTCTTTTCACTGATTTCTGCGAACAACATGGTATTACAAAAAAACATTTGTCGGTTGCCCATCCACAAGCCAACAGACAAGTTGAGGCTGTTAACAAAACTCTGAAGGATACACTGAAGAAAAGGCTCGAACAAGCAAAGGGATTATGGCCAGAACAATTGACAGAAGTACTCTGATCGTATAGGACATCTCACCGAACGACAACATGCCATACACCATTTTCTTTGGCCTTTGGGTATGAAGCTATGATTCCCGTTGAGCTAAATCCACCATCGCATAGAAGGATAACATACGACCAGAGCATGAATAACCAATTATTAATGGAGTCTTTGGACTTGATCAACGAAAGGCGCGAGCAGGCCCAACATCAAGTTGCAGCTTACCAACAAAAGGTCACTCGATATTTTAACTCTAAAGTATACGAAAGAAAGTTTGACGTGGGAGATTTGGTACTTAGAAGAGTTTTTTTCAACACTCGCGACCATAATGCTGGAGTACTTGGACCAAACTGGGAATGTCCTTATCAAATTGAAGAAATCCTTCAACTAGGCACATATAAAATTGCTCGCTTAAATGGAGATCTCGTTCCTCGCTATTGGAATGGAGAACACCTGCGGAAGTATTATCAATAAACAATTCTTTTTAAAGAGTTGGTTTGTATTAATTTTAATTTTTACAAGTTTTTGAACAAGGGATGGTCAGTTAATGACTGGTTGCTTATAAGTGTAAGATCAATTTTGATCACTCGTACATACACGATTTTGTCCATTATATTACGAGAAATAAAAGGAATTGTGCACAACTAGTTATTCTTGCCAATTATTGTATTTATTACAAGTATTTTCTCATTATGTGTGTTGTTTTGCTATATTATAATTAACTGTATATAAAGTATGCGAGCAGTATTGTTCGAATAGGACTTGGTCATGGCAAGTGACGGAGAACCTTGAACTCCTCGATCACTTGGGGGCATATAAGATACTAACTGAGCAAAGCATATCAACAGATATATGTAAACACACGAGCAAAATAAGGGAAATCATACTACGACACTTAAAAGTATTTTAAATTTTTTTAGTTAATTTTGTGAAATCTTAACAAAGTGTTATGCTAAGTTCGGTCATACGAGCAGATGTTATAATAGCGATGAGTATATTACAATATCACAACTAAATGTCTTTACATCGCAAGCAATTGCTGCTCGGATGTACTTATAATAATTAAAAGGAAAAAGATGCCTTAACGAACTATTGTTCGTATGTTCTAGTTACATAAAAAAAATTATTATTGTGCAGTTGGAGGTGGGTCTTCCTGAGACTGTTGGTCCACTGATGTTCTAGTATATTCTTCAGCACCTTAGATGCCTATCACCAGAGAGATTTCAGGAGAGTCCGAGGCATTCTGAGCATTCCTTTCCTCTTCTTGGCGAGAAGCGCACTTTACGAGTTCGACCTGCCTCATTTGCTCGGGAAGGTAGTCAAAATTCACCTTTGGGTTGTTCTTCCAGAACAAGTAGAAGCAATTAAAGGTAGCTCCTCTGAACCTCTCTTAGTAGAAGCAGTAGTTCTTTATTTTGGAGCAATAGTGGAATATTGTAAAGCGAAATTCTAAGTAGTTATATTATCTAAAGAACTACTGCTACACTCACTATCTGTCTCGAAGAAGTCCAAGCTAAAATTACTGGTCGTAAATTTAAAGTTGCCATCCCTGTCAAATAAATGACAAGGGATGGGCAAGTTATCTAGAAGAGAGAAGTCTATACAATTCTCATCTGAGGATTCGAGTATAGGACCGGTGTATTCCGATAGTTTTTATTTTCCCTTCCCATGATGGGGAGGAGTATTGGAAGTATGAGGGTTGGTGGTTGGCTCTTGAATGGTCACTCCCGTTGGTCATCGTCTCCGGGGTTGTGACACATCCTGCTGCTGCTTGGGGATTTCTTGTCCTTCAGTTCCCTCTCCAGTGACACTCCCCACAGTGGACTCCCTCACTTCCTGATGAGGTTCCAAAAGGCCAACCAGCCTTAAGTTTATTTCCGTGACCAGCTCCTTGACGCTTTTTTCTATATTGGTCATGCTGGCCAAGGCTGCGGCTCTTATCTCCATCTCTAGAGTGGGGTCTAGTCGGTATCATGGACCTAGATGCAACACAAGATGACTAAGGACAAGAAAAGACAAAAAAACTAGAAGACTCGATCAGAGGTTAGAAAGTTTACCTCCTCGTGTGAAGGCCAAGTTTTCGGCAACCAGGTTGGTAGTAAGGAAATACTCTTGAAAGTACTTTCCTACATTGGACTTGTGGGTAACATTGCTCAGGAATGTGTGAGTAGATTCTTGGTGGCCAAAGTGGAAAAACCCCGTGTTGTTTTGATTGGGGTTGGATTCGAGATCGAACAGATAGTTGATCTCATGTGGAGTTGGCACAAGCCATTTTTTGCTGTTATATAGGATATAGAGTCCTGAAAGTACTCTATACCCGTTGGGTGTTATTTGGAAAGGGGCGACCTCGAAATAATTGGCCTCCCCTTTGAAAAAGTCATGCAAGGGAAAGATTGCCCCTGCCTCTATATGATACCTCGACCAGGCACTGTAGGCGCCTCCAGGCACATTTGCCCTTTGGTTAGGTGTGGGTTTGTGTAGGGTAATCCTAGGAAGCAAGTACTTCTTGGGATATTTTTCCACCATCCTGGTCGATATGACACTAGGAGGGGCAATATACCAGTCTACTTCTGCTCGAGGGTCATCACAAGGACGAGCTTTGGGCTGAATGTCGGGTGGTGAAAAATTTAGAGGTTGAGGGTCATTTGAAGGACCATCGGTATTGGTTGCAGGCTGATTATAAGGTTAATCAGTTGTTTTCTTTTTCCTACGAACAATGTATTTGACACGACCCATTTTTGGTTGGTTGGGTGGAGGACTGGTCGTAGGGTTTGATTGTGAAGATGAAGGATCAGGAAAGGGCAAAGAAGGCTGTTCTTGGTCCTTGAACAGCACAGCAAGAAGATCATTGTCTATTGGTCTCTCACCTCCCCAGGGATCATGCATGAATATCTGAGAAGAGCAAAAGGGAAGTAAGAATCTACGACCAATAGATAGAAGAAAGAGAAAAGGAAGGATAACGTTGCTCGTGTATAAAAGTTAAGCTTTTAAATGACTAGCAGCATCTTGATAAAAACACAATAAATGTGCGAGCAGTTTGAAAAAATAGATCAAAAAGTGAAAGTGAAATTTTTTTCGGAAAAACTTTTCAACCCTGAAAACAGGCAAGAAAAACCTAGTTTTTCCGAAAAGCTCATAATTGAATTTTCACTTCGATTTTGGACCCAAAATCAATATTCCTATACCCCACATTTCTTTTTGATCATTGCCTAATATTTTATATTGCCTAAAAATCCCTATTCTAGCATACTTTTTCTATGTATGTTAGCCTGAACCCGATTACCCAAAAAAATTTCTCAAGAACAGAAGAAATACAGTTACAAAAATTCGTGAATCAAGACCAGAGTACATGAAAAATTCTATTTAAATGACAGGGTGGATATGAAAACTTACTTGAAGGATGAGTTGAAGGACAAATCACAAAGATTTTGTTCGGAGTTGGTCGAAGACGTCTCAGATTACACTGAAGTTTATGAGTTTTCTTGAATGTTTTTTTTCTGAGTTCTTGAGGAGAGAGAATGATTTGGTAAAAAATGAAAAGGTTGAAAAGGATTATATTTATACCGCTCGGGGCATTAGTAAAGAGTAATGATGGGAATGGGATTTCGAGGTATGGGGAATTGCAATAACCATCAAAATATTTATGGGAAACTGTAAGATTCATAATTGCTTGCTTTTTCGAAGAGGCACTGACAGATGTGACAGGTCAGACAGGTTGCTGGTCGAGTAAGTTTATTACATGTTGATCACATTAAAATAAACCTGGGGGGCAAATGTTTAACCTAAAAAATACTACTTACTAATGTGCCAAGATTAGTGTGCACGTGGCTTGCACATGACTATTTAGTGATTACATCTAGGTCGACCAGCGATTAAAAGAGATGTTGCTCGATGGATTTAATAAAGATACTTAACCATACGACGGAAGATGTGTTGAATATGCGACCAGGTCTGGTCGTGGTAACGAAGCCATATTTCAAATATAGTTATAAGACAGATATTTCTAAGATAATTTACCCTATTTTTATGCAAAGATTATGTTTTCTGTTATTTCATAAATATGCTTAAATCAACATTTATGTAAAGCCCATTGACCCAGAGGTAGATTCTTAAGCCTATATATAGGACTCAAGGGACTCTTTGAAAAAGGGACAGATAATTTGTATTTGGAGAGAATTAGTGTTCTTGATATACAAACCTTGATATTATTTTTTGGAGCTTGTGAAACTCAGTAAACCTTAGTTTGCTAATCGCAGGTTTCATAATACGTAAATAACAACACTAAGTGAAAGTAGGTTATTACCAATATCTGGGGTCGAACCACTATAAATCTTGGTTTTGTTTGGTTATTCGCATTCAGTTTTACAAATATATATCGTTTTAGTGACTCTATGTCATTGGCTAAATCGCCAGTCAACACATGTGAACTTGGAATTCAAACCCAACTGACATAAAACTAGAATGCTAAGCAAAATTAGTATTTTTGAAATGGAATATAATCATATTAGATATCACAAGTGGTTGTGAGAATGAAAAATTAAAATATTTCCATGAAGTCATTTAGTGAAACCGTTTAATAATCATAAAATATTACAAAAGAGTTTGTACCTCTTTAAATGCTACTTTAATGAAGCATGATTATTATAATCACTATATTTTCTAGTTAAGTTGTACTAGAAATAATGACTGCAAGTCAAGTATGCGAGTTACCGATAATTAACAATGATAAAAACCAAAGAATATCACAAATTCTGTAAAGCATTTTTGTAGTGAGAGTGTTAGTTAGTAACTACTCCATTACAAATGTAAAGATAGTTAAATTGTGTGTAGCACAATCTAACTATACTTCATTCACATACCAGTATCTGAAATGAAGAGTTTTTACAGAAAACAATGGTTGAAACACCATGAATGAAGAAATGGAATTTGGAATTCTATGACATCTGGAATCTTGAACATCCAACTAAAGTTCATTGAACTTCAGTTTGAAACAGGATATTCAAGATGAAGAGTAGAACAGAGGAAAGTACAGACTTTTCTAAGTTAGGTTAATTGCCAAAGGCTATGAATAGAAAGAAGAATTTATTGCTTGAATAAATGTCTTTTACTTAAACCAAACTTGAATATGTTTACAGGATCTTATCAACTGCTTTATGGATGGATTATGAGATTAATTTAAATTGATGTCTAAGTAGTCTTTACTAGAATGCCTGGCATGACAAAATCATTTGAAGATCTCGACCAGAAAAAGAATCTGTTGTGATTCTTATTCTTGATATTGACAAATGTTCTAATCATTAGGAATGATGTAGAGAAATCTTCAATAGAAAAGAAATGGTTAGCTAAAAATTTCTTAATATTGGACTTAGCAAGCGTCACAGATGCGGAATAGGAAACACCATTAAAGGTTGGAGACGTCCGCATTATAAAGGAATTTCCAGAGTTATTTCCTGACGACTTACCAGGGTTACCCCTACTCAGGAAATTGACTTCATAATCGAACTAATACCGGGAACCGACCCTGTCTCAAAGGAACCATACCGGATGGCACCTACCGAACTCAAGGAGTTGAAAATGCAGTTACAAGAGCTCTTAGACTTGGGATTCATCAGACCGAGCCATTCGCCATGGGGAGCACTGGTTCTATTTGTGAAGAAGAAGGATGGAAGCATGGAGATGTGTATAGATTATAGCAATTTGAACAAGGTGACAATTAAGAACAAGTATCTGCTACCACAGATCGATGATTTATTTGATCAACTCCGAGGAGCGACCGTATTTTCAAAGATTGATCTATGGTCTGGTTATCACTAGCTCAAGGTGAGGAAGGAGGATATACCAAAGAAAACTTTTAGGACTCGATACAGACATTACGAGTTCTTAGTTATGTCTTTTGGTCTTACCAGCGTTCCAGCCGCATTTATGGACTTAATGAATCAGGTCTTCAAGAATTGTTTGGACAAATTCATCATAGTGTTCATTGACGATATCTTGGTTTACTCCAAGGATGAAGTCGAGTACGAGGAACATTTAAGACAGACCATGTTGCGACTAAAGAGCATCAACTTTATGCCAAGTTCAAGAAATGCGAATTTTGGCTATCACGAATAGCGTTCCTCGACCACATAGTATCCAAGAATGAAGTTGATGTAGACCCAACTAAAGTAGAGGCAGTGAAAGATTGTTCAAGACCAAAGAATGCGTCAGAAGTTAGAAGTTTTCTCGGGCTAGCAGGCTATTACCAGATATTTGTAGAAGGCTTTTCTAAGAAAGCCACTCCGCTTACCAACCTAACCTAGAAACAACAAAAATTCAACTAGACAGATAAATGTCAAGAAAGCTTCAAATTGCTCAAAGAGAAATTATGCTCAGCACTAGTACTTTGCGTACCGACACCAAACGACAAGTTTGTAGTATATTGCGATGCGTCCAAGCAAGGATTAGGTTGTGTGCTGATGCAAAATAACAAGGTGATAGCCTACGCCTCTAGGCAGCTGAAGGAATACGAGCAATGCTATCCAACACACGATATGGAGTTGGTAGCGGTGGTCTTCGCATTAAAAGTCTGGTGCCACTATCTTTGTGGAGAACGGTGTGAGATGTATACGGACCACAAGAGCTTAAAATATTTCTTTACGCAAAAAGAGCTCAACATGAGACAGCACAAGTGGTTAGAACTAGTAAAGGATTATGATTACGAAATCCTATACCACCCAGGAAAGGCAAATGTAGTTGCAGATGCATTTAGTTGGAATAGTTACGAAAATCTGGCAGCATTATCCGGAATTGAAAATCTGCTACAGCAAGAGCTGATTAATGTCAGGATAGAAATAGTCATGGGTCACTGGCTAACTTGTCCATCTAGTCGAGTCTACTAGATGATATATGGATTGGGAAAGGGAATGATGACACGTTAGTATTGCATATGGTTGCAATCAAAGAAGGCAAGGCTACATATTTCTCTATATTAGGACAGGGGTTCTTAAGATAAGGTCGGGTGTGCATGCCGAATGACTACGGGATTAAGAGGAAGATATTAGAAGAGGCACACACTACCCCATACTCAGTTCACCTGGGCTCTACCAAGATGACTCATGATCTTAGGGCACTATATTGGTGGCCGGGAATGAAGAAAGACGTAGCAAAATATGTGTCCAAATGGCTTATATGCCAGCAAGTAAGGGCAGAACATCAGGGACCTGCAAGTTTTTTGCAACCGCTTAGTATTCTGGAATTGAAGTGGGAATACATATCCATGGACTTCGTGATAGAATTACCACGAACATATAAGCAACACAACTCGACTTGGGTTGTGGTGGATAGACTCACCAAGTCAGCTCACTTCCTGCCTTCCAAGACTACGTACACTGCTGATCAGTACACAAACATTTATGTTCGAGAAATTGTACGATTGCATGGAATCCCTAAGACCATAGTATCCGATAGAGGATTGATGTTTACATCAAGATTTTGGGGACAAGCCATGGGTACCAAGCTAAGTCTCAGTACGACATTTCATCCTCAGACCGACGGACATTTTGAGCGTACCATACATATTTTAGAGGATATGTTGCACGCTTGTGTACTAGACTTTGGAGGATCATGGAGTAAGTATTTTCCACTTATAGAGTTCTCCTACAATAATAGCTACCAAGCAACTATCAGTATTGCACCCTATGAGCTACTTTATGGAAGGAAATGTCGGTCGTCGTTACATTTGGACGAGGTAGGAGAAATAAAAATTCTTGGACCCGAGGCTATTAGAGAGACTCAAGACACAGTGGAGCTGATTTGAAAACATATGCTCTCTGCTCAGAGTTGACAAAAGTGAGATGCGGATGCCAAGCGAGATGTGGAATTCAAAGTTGGAGATTAAGTCTTCTTAAGAATATCTCATATGAAAGGAGTGAAGCGGTTTGGGAAGAAAGGAAAACCTAGTTCCCGCTTTATAGGTCCTTTTGAGATATTGGACAAGGTGGGACCATTAGCATATAGATTAGCCCTACTGTCAGCTCTAACCAATAGCCACAATGTGTTTCACATCTCGATGTTGCGTAGATATGTTTCAGACCCATCCCACGTTCTCAAGAATGATGCGTTAGCACTTCAGAAAGACCTAAGTTACGAGGAACAATCGGTTAGCATCCTAGAGAAGGGGAAGAAGGAATTACGGTCTAAGAGTATTCCGATAGTCAAGGTCTTATGGAGTAATAGTATAGAATGGGAGGCAACATGGGAGTTGGAGGAAGACATCCGAGCATGGTATCCGGAATTGTTTGGTAAGTAAATTTCAGGGACAAAATTCTTTTAAGTAGGGGAGAATTGTAGCGTCTTAGAATTTGACTTAGCTAGATAGTAGTAGCTTATGCTGTAGTATTTTAAGTTTCATGGTTATTGGTTCAAGCTGGGATTTAGTTGGAAACTCATAGAGATAGTTATGGATTTTGTAAGTTTAGACTATAGTTTAGAAATATTAATTTTATCATAAGGTTCAACTAATATAACTGGTCCTATAAATATTATTTATTATAACCTAAGGTTTGGATAGAATAATTAAGAACGTGACACTTGTTAGATGTATGTTTATTAAGAATTTAAGGATTTTAGATGAATAAATTAATCAAGGATAAACCTAGGAAGTCTAGAACCTTCCCCAGCTGTTAGGATCACGTTTTACTCAGTCAAAGTGGTTTAAAAAAATTCAAGGGTGCTGAAAGTGTGCAAAAACGTGTTTGATATATCAGCGTATGTCGATATATCGCAGCTATAGGGGCCGGTATATCGCCTATGATTGATACGGAAAACACGTTGACTTCTCACGAACGAAACCACGGAGCCTCGGGATTATGGGGCAGGCGATATATCGCCTATAGGGGGAGATATATCGGCTCATTCATGCATTTTTGAAAATTCATGGAATTTGAGCTAGATACAGACCTCAACAACTTGGACTTGCTCTTGAACGTTTTTGACCGAGTTCTGGAGATCTGTTGAGCAGAAAATCCAATTTTTATTTAATTATTTATTCATTTTAAAAGGAGTTAGTTTCACTCCTTGAACTCTATAAATAGGACCCTTCACTCAGCCATTTTCATCATCATTCAAGCATTTTTCAGAGCCTCCAAGCTGCTAAGTTCGTTCTAGAGAAAAACACTAGGGTTTTAGGGTTAAAAGATTTCAAACCCAAGCTTTTCTAAACTGTTGGGAAGTAAGATAGAGTGTTATTTCGGTATTGAGATGTAGATCGAAGTTCTAAGTTGTCTAAGGTACTCTCAATCCTCAAGTTTAGTTTATTATAGTTCCTCTCTTTCTTTTCATTTTCTTCCAAATCCTAACTTGTTATAATGGATTTTGGTTAGGTGTTTGATTTCCTTTGAAACTTAAGGTTTTTGGTAAGTTCTTATCTTGATGGTTTAGATTTTCTCTTCATCTTATTTTCTTTAGGAAACTTATGATTTTTACTATTTGGTTTTAGGAGTTTCCAATCCCGCTCTTGTCTCCAATATCCCAGTTTTCGATAAGGAAAATAGGTTAGATTTTATGTGTTATGATTATGTTTATATGCTATGTGTATGTATGTATATGTTTTATGTTGTAGTTTCTTGGGAAATATGGTTCCTTAGATAGAAAATAAGCAAATCCCAAGATTTTTATCATTATCGAAGACTTTAGTTATGTTTAAACCTACCTCTAAATAGTAGCAAGATGACCTAGATGGTTTATCATATACTATATTTGTGTCTAAACTTACCTCTAAATAGTAGCAAGAGGACCTGGATGGTTTCTATCACATACTACTTTAATGAGTTAATGACCATTAATTTGTAGTCATATGTTTTATGATTTACGTTTTTACGTCATACGTTTTATGATTTATGTTTTTACATCTTATGAGTTATAATATGCTTTAGTAGTTTTTCCTTACTGGGCATTAGGCTCATTCCTTTTTATTTTAAGTTGTAACGCCCTGGTTACCCCATAACAGTTACGGTGAACGGTGAACTGGAAATTTGACTCATTGCATGAGTCCTTTGGTTAAAAACGTGTTCTAAGTGGTATTAACAGGTTAATGTGTAAACCAATAAAAAGGAAAGGATATGTTTTATTTGATACATAAAATTGTTCATGGGCCCACAAGAACATTTACAAGTTATTTACAACTCAAAAAGGTCATTACTGTTCCAAAATTACAAACTCCGTTGACCTAAGCGGCAAAAATAGGGTAAACCCCCTAGCTCCTCTGAGAACTCCTTGGCCGTGGTGGTCAAGCGGCCGCATATGTACACATCACCACCTAAGCTCTCCACTCAAGGCTGGGCAAGATTTTCTTTCCCTTTACCTGCACCACATAGCACCCATGAGCCAAAGCCCAGCAAGAAAACACAGTATTGTATGTAAACATCATCAAATGATTATCATTATAATCACACAGAGCTCATAGCTTTCAAACAGATGAGTGAATATCACTTGAGGTTCTGGTAAACCATACTGAGTGACTGACAAGCAGGTTACTAATTCAAATGGAAGAGTGGCTGCTGGGTAAGCCATTAGCCTTCAAAAAATGAGAGACTGATGGGTAAGTATCTAACTTAACAGATGAGTGACTGATGGGTAAGCCACACAAGCGCTTATAATCTTCATCGAACTTGAGGTCGGTCCGGCATTAATGCTCTTTGAGTCATCCAATGCAGAAAGTCGATTAGATCTAATCTTTGTTGGCTTGTGTGGAACACGCTAAGGCCCCCCTGACTAATGAGTCAGCACTATGTGACCAGTGCCCAGTACCACTGCCGAACCTGACTAATAAGTCACAGCTTCACAGTTGATACTGGCACCTTTGCCAAATCTGACTAATGAGTTAGTACCATACACAGGTGAGCAAGATTTGCTAAGCATTTGATAATCAATCCATGTCCACATTTACACAATCAACATGCCTCAAGAATCATCATGCATGTCACATATGGGGTGCAGTTCTCTTACCTCTGGTTCGAGCGAGAAATGATAATAAGAACGACTCCTGAGAACGATCGACCTTTGATACCTTAGCAGTCACCTAATCACAACCAATTATAACCCCAATTAAAGAGAATCCACAATGATAGGGTCTTAACCTAAGCACCACTCTCGGGACCTCGAAACATGCCCACACGGTGAGTAGATTCGATCACGGGCCTTAAGGATTGAAATCCCAAGTCAAAAACCCTTAAAAACACTCAAAACGGGACTTTGAAGGAACAGAGTAGCGCTACAGCGGTCAACCCATAGCGCCCCAGCGCTATACTCAGAACCCCCAACACGCCCATCTGCCTCCTGAGTAGCGCTGTAGCGCCCTAAGGTGGGCGCTATAGCGCTACCTCCAACACTGAAATGCCCTGAAACGCCCTTCTTCATCTCCTTCGATTCCCACCTGATTCCAAAGCTTCCAAAACCCATTTTTGATGCCAAATGAACCCAAAAACCATCCTAACATACCCCAAACATCCCAACCATAAGAACCCTAGCCAAAACTCCCAACAAAACGAAAGTCTCAACCTAGAAATCACAGCTGCAAAGCAAAGCTGAAACAGAGCAAACCAAGGAATTCTATGGCTAGAAACTTACCCAAAATTCAGCTTATGAAGCCCTTCAATGGAGGAACACACTCCCAAGGCTTGCTTCCCAAGCTTGAATCCTCAAGATTGATTCAAAAATCACAAAGAAAACTGAGAAGAAGATGATACTGGAAAGATCTCAAACGTGCTCTATTTTTCTACCTCAACCTCAGCCAAAAATGGCTTATATCTATCCTAGGGGTGAAATGACCATTTTACCCCTAGGTCAACTTAAAGTTTCTAAAGGCTCCCAAGGGCATATCTGGTATTTTCCACCTATCTCGTTAATCATACTTAACGCTCTCCAATTCCCGCTATTCTCGATAATCTCAAACACCAATAATTTGCATCCCGTTACCCTTTAATACCCGGTAACGTTCTAATCATTAAAACCATCCCGAGACTCAACCCGAGCCCCGATCTTAAACCTGTTGTGACTAGACCGCTAATCAACATTCCAAGATCGTCTCATGCCGAATGGCTCGAACAAACCCACATTATGATGTGGTCTCAACATATATCACCAACATGCATACAAATATACAATTATGCCCTCAACTGGCCAAGTTACCATCACACCTCTGTAATTAAAAATGTGGACTCACATGCATACATTTTAACATCATGTTATAATATAATTCACGTATACATGCATAATATCATTTAATGGCTTAATTAAACAAGTATGGCCCTCCCAGCCTACTAATCTCGCCATTAAACCACATCGGAGAATTCAGGGCATTACATAGATGGTCCAGAAAAATGAGCTTGGAAGGCAGGACAGATTCATGGCAGCTTTGGTAAGTGTGTTGGGTGAGAACTAAATGAATGGACTGATGGGAAAGATCGAGGATGACGTTTTGTTTGAAGTCTTTTTAATTTTTTTATTTATTTTTTTCTGCATTTATTATTTGAACGATTAAAGTAAAGATTTAAGTTTTCTTGATGTTAATATGTAATAAAAATGGGATCCCATATTTTTTATTTTTATAATAAAGTTCTATTATTTCATGTATGTATTCCAAAATAGTAGTTATGCTTAGTAGTTTTAATGGTCCGAGGTCTTTAAGTTAGTCGGGTCATTACAATGCCTGACACAGTCCAAGGACTGTGCCATGAGTGTACCACTATATAGATATTGTATCTGTGTAGTTTTTATTTTATTTATTTAACTAGTTAACAATTTGAAAATAGTTTTTTCAAATATGGTAAGTTAGACATTTACCTAAAATCAAATCCTATCGTCATTATTATATTATTTTATATTACTATTACTATTAGGAATAATAAGGTAACATAAATCTCTATATATATATATGATATAGAAGAAGAAGAGAAAAACGCAACAAAACAACATAATACACAATTCAGAATAGTTCTCAGAGTGTTTGTCAGATAAAAAACTATCTATCTTTCTTCTTCTTTATTCTAGCCATTCTGAGACCATAATTCAAGTTCTCATGTGTTGAGAAATACTTGTGATTCCTAAAATACAAACCCATGTTCTCTATGTGCCCACACACATCTTGAGGTGTAGAGAACACTCTAGAAGATCGTGGTTTGAGTGCTAAAAGCTTTGGATAGGAAGATCGATAAAAATACGAAAAGACTCAAGGACACTTGATAGGCTTCAAGAGGTAAAAGTTTATGTCCTTCATTTTTTTTTTATATATTGTATATTTATATTTATATTTATATTTTTTGCATGATTGATAGTATTGTAAGATAATGTTTCTGGATTGTTTTCTTGGTTAAATAAATTGTTTATATGATTATTGAAATTTTTTGTATGTTGTTGTTCTGTTGTTTCATAATAAAAATAAAACAACAACAGGCCCACCATGCACAAGTTTTCGCTGCGTGCTCTGATTTGTTTTCCAACATCATCATCTCTAGCCTCTATCTAGATGTCGGCTAGTTGAATTGATCACCTTGGAGGCATAACTCTCCAAGTTTATCTGCAATCAACGACTCGACTGACAAGGCAATGATAACAGGATTAAAATCACCCCATGGTCTAACGCTGATACTTAAGAAACAATATATAGTTAGAATGAAAACATGCACTTTAACAATCATTCACATACAGTAGCAATGCTAATAAGCATGTCTTATCATATCCACATAGAAATCAAAGGCCAGGCCCTATCAGTATATCTCATGCTTCCTAATAAACATGAAGATAAGGCATTTATATTTTATTTAAATAGTCAAACATGTAATCACAGATATGGTTACCAAACCCTGAGTCGAGCTTGTCTTTAGCGATGAGTGTACATGCCCAACTAGTCTTCAGGAACCCTTAAACCTAGACCGCTCTGATACAAAGTTGTAATGCCCTGGATAGCCAAGACAATTACATTGTGTATTTAAAATAGTGCAAGACTTGCTAAACAAGTCGTTTGGACGTAAACGTGTTACTAAAGTTAACTAACGAATTAGGGTTAAAGACTTTTTTCATAAAATAGTTGTTTTTCATTAAAAGTAAGAGTTTGTACACGGGTTCCCAAAAATATTGTTTACAAGGAAATTAAAACCCTCAAAATAATTATAGATGAAGCCAGCCTAAGTGGCGAAATACAATTTTGGTTCTAATCCCTATCAATCCCTCGGTCGTGGCGGTTGAGCAGCTGCTAATGTACACACCGCCCCCAAAGCTCTCCAACTCCCAGTTAGTCTAGCTTTCCCTTTCCCTATCCTTTACCTACACCACATAGCACCTATGAGCCAAGGCTAAGCAAGAAAACTTAATTCACATACACAAATGCACAACATTATACATACAGTAAATTATGGTCGATCAAGTCAATAATAACAAAACATAAGCAACAAGCTAGGCAATAATAAACAGTTATTTAAGTGTCGGCGCCCTTAGGCCAAACTCTCTAGTTATTTAGTTGACCCGGTTCACTTAGGTTGGGTTGCATTCCGCACACCTAACATCAGCCCCAGCTCGCTTAGGTCAGACTTTCAGATCAAATATAATAGATAGATAGATCTCAAAACACACAATCAAAAGCAGCACGAACAAACATGCCTATCCAGATATCCTCAAACACATATATATTTACAATCACACGTATATTCATTTACAGGGAGGTCTCAACCCCATTCACAACCCGGGACTAGTTTTCTTACCTCGAATCCCGAGCTAAAGGCGTAGAGCGGCCCCGAGCATGATCCTCAATCCCGAGCCTTAACGGTAACCCTAGTCACAAAGCGATAATGGACAACTATCAAATTCTAAACCAATTAAAAACTTTAGAATAACAAATTAGCCTCCGGGACCTCGAATTCTACTAAACCGGGTAGTAAAATCCTTCCTGTGGACTTAGGATTGAGTTCTTAAGCCAAAAACCCTAATTTGGTTATTTCTCCCTATTAGAGACACGACCCGCCCCCTAGGGTCGCAGTGTGCTACAAGTCAGAGAGCCGTGAGGCTCGCTTATAAGGGAAGCGGGCCACAACGCGCCTCAACCTGCGCCACGGCGCCTAGAAAAAAATTCAGAAGCTCTCAGCCTCTTCACACACACGAATCGCGACGCTTGAAGAACAGGGCTGCGACTCGAGCTCAAAACCCAGAAAACCTGCATATTTTCTCTACGTTTTTCCTCAGCCTAATTCACCAAAATCCAACATAACGTAGTAGTAGTATGTTTATTACTGTGGATTTTGGTTCAAGTCGGGACTTAGTTGGACACTCGTAGCAACACTTATAGATTTTATAAGTTTAACCTATAGTTTAAGAATATTAATTATAGCATAAGGTTTGATTAATATAACTGATTATAAAGATGATATTTATTATACTATAAGGTTTAGATATAACTAATAAGGTCATGACACTTTTCATGTGCACGTTTATTGAGAAATTAAAGTATTTTTGAGGAATAGTTTTATAAGAGTAATATTTGAAAACCCCTGAGTCTGCCAACAGCTTTGAAATCGTTATACGAATCAGTCAAAGCTATTAACCCAATTTAAATTAGGCTGAAAAAGTGCAATTACGTGTATAATATTTCAGCGTATGCTGATATATCGCAGCTCTAGGGGGTGATATATCGCCACTCGGGGAATACAAAAAACACGTAACTTCGCATGAACGTTTCGACGAGCCTCGGGAATACAAGCCTAAGCGATATATCACCTACCATGGGCGATATATCGGCTCTAGGGCAAGGTTTTTGAATAATTTTGAAATCGAGCTCAATTCAACCCATAACCTCTTAGAAAGCCTCAAAATCTTTTTGACCGAGTCTTAAGCCTCGGCTGAACGATTATTCAAATGTTTTTCAATTAAATAGTCATTATTTTATTCAAGCTAAAATATGATCTTTTCATTCTTGAACTCTATAAATAGGACCTAGTACCCAGCCATTTCTTCCATTCTTCAAGCTGACTTCAGAGCCTTCAAGCAGCTAGGTTCACTTTAGAGTGTTAAAAACTTGGGTTGGGGTTATAAGCTTTATCATCTTAAGCTTATTAAATACTTGGGAAGCAAGGTTAATAGTGTATTTTTCGATATCGAGGTGTAGTTCAGTTATAGTGCATTCAAAGGTATTCCCATTCCTAGTTCATTTATGTATGTTTCATTAGTTTTTATAGTTTTTCTCTACTCAAATCCTATTTGCTATTTTCCATTCATGGTTAGGCATCTAAGTTCTTTGAACTTAAGGTTTCTTGTCGGTAAGTATCTTCTCGGTGGTTTAGTTCATTCCTTTTCATCTCTTTTCTTTTAGAAGTACTCACCTTTCTATTATTGGTTATAGGAGTGTTCCAAAATCTCGTCGTTGTTCTCAATCCCGGTATTGGTAAGGAAAATAGGATAGTTATTATATGCTTATATGATTATGCTATAATATGTTACGTTATGATATGTTTTTATATGCTATGATATATATGTTTTGGGGCTTATAGTTGCTTAAATAGAAAACCCCAACACTTTTATGTTCTTGGGGCTTATAGTTGCTTAGCTAGCAAACCTCATTGTATTTTGAGGCTTATAGTTGCTTAGTTAGCAAACCCCAATGATTACCATGTACATGGGTTAGAATTGTGATATAGGTTTATAGTATATGTTTATGATATAGTTTATGTTTATGTTTCATGCTTTTAGTAGATTTTCCTTGCTGGGCATTAGGCTCATTCCTTTATTTTATATGTGCAAGAAAATAGTTATGGCGGCAGAAAGATTCGTGGCAGCTTGGGATTGTGTACTGAGGAAGAATGGATTTGGTGGACTGCGTAACAATTCGAGGACGAAGTTGTTTTTAGTCATTTCAATTATGTTTTCTATGTATTTTCCGCACCTGATTTTGTAACGAATTTATTTAAGATTTAAGTTATGTTTTATTTTCAAACAATGGGATCCCATATCCTACCCCGAATTTTTATGTATTTTAACCTTTGCCTTATAGTTTTTAATAAAGTTATGACTATTTCGTATGTATGTTTTCTTAAGATTAGTGTCTATGTATAGTAGTTATTAATGGTCCAAAGTCTAGAATTAGTTGGGTCATTACAGTTGGTATTAGAGCAACGGTTCATCCACATGAAGTTCTCCTCGATACACACACTCAAAGCTCTGAATCTGATCACCAAGTGTTTATTATTATAGTCATTATGTTTATATGTATAGCTAACAATTTTAGCCTTTATGTTTCCAGTTAAGAATGAATGGATCATTAACTTATGAGGATATCCGAGCCATTAAGGCCCTAAAAAGAATTAGAGAACCGAGAAGCACCGTAGGAGTGCTAGAAAGAATCACTCGAAGACTACTTTTGTTCCACAAGGAGATAGGTCACCTCCAAGAATCTAAGCAGTTCATGATGAGATCAATAGAGCAATACATTTTAGTAATTAGACTTTTTAGAGATTATCCTACTGTGATTGCAGCCTTAGAAGAACTTTGGGAGATGAAAGATGATGAAGATGAATTGCCGGTAGATATGAGATATTATTTTCTCATACTTAGGTTCACTTCAAAAATGGAATTTTAGTTTACAAATGAGAAAAAAACATAGAATTTTTACGAATCTTCCTCGAGGGCATTTTGAGGCACAAGACAATGATGACTATGAAGAAATAGATGACAATATGTTAGATGAAGGATCGGATGTAGAAGATCCCGATTTTTAGAATAGATTAGTTTCATTGTTTATTTTAATTTGTTATTTGTTTTCTTTTATGATTGTAAATAGTGAAAACTTTTTTTTTTCCAAATTAATATCAATGTTATTTTGTTAACATGTATGAGTTTGATTTTCTTTTGCAATCATAATAAATAATAAAATAGATAATGACTAAGTTCAGTGAGGGTGGATACAAATCAATGAACCAAGTTTCTATATTGAGAGTTAGGGGGCCATAGTAGTGGGAACGATTTTACTGATCCCAGCCCTCCCTCAATATGGTTAACTTTGGAACAAAGATAAGTTTCAAGCCTGAGAATTAAGTCATATAGGATGATTAGAAACAGACTTAGAAAATAATAAAGATGGCTTATTTTTATAAATATAGAAACCCACTCTAATAATAAAGAAGACTTATATAATTTTCATAAGAAGTCATAATTCATAGGTCTGAGTTATGTTTGTTTAGATTAAGTTTTTGCCTTAGAGCCTATTAGGGTAAAGTTCTAACATGTTTCTCTCAACTGTTAGAACTTTGTTGTGATGTCGCTCCGAAGGTCTGCTCGCACCAATGGAAATGCCTCCAACGCTACTCCAGTGAACAATGAAGCCCCTCCAGTTCGTAGAAGGGGAGTGCGGTTGACAACACTGCAGAAATTGCCAGACTGCGACAACAAGTTGAAGAGTTATTGCAGCAACAAAAACAACACGCTCAACCCCAGACTCAGCCTCCGCCTCCGCCACAACCACAGTCGCAGCAAATGGCCCCAGCACCCCAACAAGTTGGTCCATATGGGGGATGGCCAGTGGCAAACTATGCCCCATATCCAGTTCAGCACATGGAGCCAGTTTACGAGCAGTTTCGTAAGCAACACGCTCCGAACTTTGAAGGGACTACAGACCCCTTCGAGGTAGAAGAGTGGCTCAGGAATGTGGAGCCAATCTTGACACACATGAACCTCGGCAACGCGGACCGCATATCCTGCGTTTCGTCTCTGCTCAAGAAAGATGCAAGAATATGGTGGGACTTAGTCCAGCAGACGCATGACATTGACACCATGACTTGGACCCGATTTGTGGAGCTGTTCCAGAAAAAGTATTATAATTCGGCTGTCATCGCTTCAAGAGTCGAGGAGTTCGCTGGCTTGAAGTAAGGGAGTTTATCAGTGGCAGAATATGCTCGACAGTTCGACCGATTAGCTAAATTAGCATCAGAAATGGTTCCAACTGACTATCTGAGGGTGTCTAAGTTCGTTAGAGGACTTCGACTGAAGATTGAACTAGGGGTTAAGCTACCAAACCCAGGAAATACTACCTATGCCAATGTTCTAGAAACGGCAATAGAAGTAGAAAGGCTGCAGGCTAGTGTTAGTAAAGAAGAAGCCAGTAAGCCCGAGCCTAGACAACAAAGTTAACCTCAGACTAGTCGGAACAACAACCACCACAACAACAGCAATCAGTCCAGCAACAACAACAATGATCAGAAAAGAAGGCATCCTGACAATAGGCAGTTCGATAACGATAAAAGGGCACAGACGAACAATGGAAGCAGTAGGTCGGGTTATGTAGAATACCCGCAATGTACTTAGTGCCAGAAGAAACATCCCGGTGAATGCCAGGCAAACACCAAGGGATGTTACAACTATGGTCAAGAAGGACACCGAAAGAAAGAATGTCCCCAGCTCAAGCCAGAGGGGAAAAAGGAAGACAAGATGGTTCCTGCCAGGGTATTTGCCTTAACCCAAGGAGAGGCTGATGCTAGCAATAAGGTGGTCACATGTCAAGTTTCTATCCTCAACAATATATGTTCTGTATTATTTGATTCGAGAGCCACTCATTCGTATATCTTGTTAGGAATGATAGCAAAACTAGACAAACCTTGTGAAAGATTTAGAACTAGGTTTGTAACAGAGTTTCCCTCGGGAAAAATAGTTCTATCATCACGGATAGTACGAGGCATACTGATCAAGATTGAGGACGTAGAATTAGACAGAGACCTGATAGAACTGGAAATCAAGGACTTCGACATGATACTAGGCATGGACCCATGGACTAGTTAGCAAGGCATGGTGTGACCATCGACTGCAAACGCAAGAAAGTGATGTTCGAGACTCCTGACGGCTAGAGACTATGCTTCATGGGACAAGTTTCAGGACTACGTACACCGCTAATATCATCTCTCAAAGCTCAAAGGATGATAGAAAAAGGATGTCAAGCATTCTTAGCCAGCATGACAGATGTAGTAAAGGAAACACCACTTAAGGTTGGAGACGTCCGCATTGTAAGAGAATTCCCAGAAGTATTTTTTGATGACTTACCAGGGTTTCCACCGACTCGGGAAATTGACTTCACGATAGAATTAGTATCGGGCACCGAGCCTATCTCCAAGGCACCATACCGGATGGAACCTATAGAACTCAAGGAGTTAAAGACATAGCTACAAGAACTCCTAGACTTGGGTTTCATCAGACCAAGCCATTCGCCATGGGGAGCACCGATTCTATTTGTGAAGAAAAAGGACAGAATCATGCGAATCTGCATAGATTACCGCGAGATGAATAAGGTGATGATTAAGAATAAGTACCCGCTACCCCGGATTGATGACTTATTTGATCAACTTCGAGGTGCGACCATGTTTTCAAAGATTGATTTACGGTTCGGGTATCATTAGCTCAAGGTGCGGGGAGAGGATATTCCTAAGACAGCTTTTAGAACTCGTTATGGGCATTACAAGTTCTTAGTTATGTATTTCGGTCTTAGCAATGCTCCAGCCGCGTTTATGGACTTAATGAATAGGGTCTTCAAAGACTACTTGGATAAATTCGTCGTAGTGTTCATCGACGACATCTTAGTATACTCAAAGGACGAAGTCGAGCATGAGGAACATTTGAGGTTGATCTTGTCACGACTAAAGGAGCATCAACTCTACGCCAAGTTCAAGAAATGCGAGTTTTGGCTTTCGCAAGTAGCATTCCTCGAGCACAATATATCCAAGGACAGAGTTGCGGTAGACCCATCTAAGGTAGAGGCTATGAAGGATTGGCCAAGACCAAAGAACGCATCAGAAGTAAGAAGTTTTCTGGGATTAGCAGGTTATTATCAGAGGTTCGTAGAGGGCTTTTCTAAGATTGCCATTCCGCTCGCCAAACTGACCCGGAAACAACAAAGATTCAACTGGACTGATAAATGTGAAGAAAGCTTCCAGTTGCTTAAGGATAAGTTTTTCTCAGCACCAGTACTCTGTGTACCGACACCCAACGATAAGTTTGTAGTGTACTACGATGCATCGAAGCAAGGGTTGGGTTGTGTGCTGATGCAGAATGATAAGGTGATAGCCTACGCCTCACAGCAGCTGAAGGAGTACGAGCAACACTATCCAACTCATGATGGAGTTGGTAACAGTGTTCTTTGTGTTGAAAATCTGGCCCCATTATCTATACGGAGAACGGTGCAAGATTTATACAGACCACAAAAGTTTAAAGTACTTCTTTACTCAGAAGGAGCTCAACATGAGGCAGCGTAGGTGGTTAGAGCTAGTGAAGGATTACGACAGCTAAATCCTATACCACCTGGGAAAGGCAAACGTAGTTGTCGATGCGCTAAGTAGGAAGAGTTATGGAAATATAGCAGCACTAGCCGGAATAGAAAAATTGCTAAAGCAGAAGCTGATCAGTGCTGGAATAGAAGTAGTCATCGGTAAGCTGGCTAATTTGTCGATCCAGTCAAATTCATTAGAAGATATACGGATTGGGCAAGGACATGACGACACACTAGTGGCACATATGGATGCAGTTAGAGAAGGCAAGGCCACAAATTTCTCAATATCAGGTCAAGGGTTATTGAGATATAAGGATCGGGTATGATGACGATTTTAGAAGAAGCGCACAGTACCCCATACTCAGTTCACCCAGGGTCGACCAAGATGACTCACGATCTTAAAGCAATGTATTGGTGGCCAGGAATGAAGAAGGATATAGCAGAATTTGTGTCTAAGTGTTTAATATACCAGCAAGTGAAAGCAGAACATCAGTGACCTATAGGCTTATTGCAACCACTTAGCATACCAGAATGGAAATGGGATGATATAGCTATGGATTTCGTGACAGGTTTGCCACGAACAAGTAGGCAGAATGATTCAACTTGGGTAGTAATAGATAGACTAACCAAGTCGGCTCATTTCCTGCCTGTTAAGACTTCATACACAGCGAATCAATATGCAGACATCTATGTCCAAGAGATAGTAAGGTTGCATGGAATTCCTAAGACCATAGTGTCCGATAGAGGATCGGTGTTTACATCGAGATTTTGGGGAAGCTTATAGCAAGCCATGGGTACTAAGTTAAGTCTTAGTAAAACTTTTCATCCTCAGACAGACGGTCAGTCCGAGCGCACTATACAGATTTTAGAGGATATGTTACGCGCTTGTGTACTTGATTTCGAAGGATCATGGAATAAGTACTTGCCGCTGATAGAGTTCTCCTACAACAATAGCTACCAGTCAATGATCGGGATGGCACCTTACGAGCTACTTTATGGAAGAAGGTGTTGATCGCCGTTACATTGAAACGAGGTAGGAGAAAGGCAGCTTCTTGGTCCCGAAGCTGTTAGAAAAGCTCAAGAAGCAGTAGCGTTGATTAGAAAGCATATGCTCGCTGCTCAAAGCCGTCAGAAAAGCTATGCGGATGCCAAGCGGCGTGATGTGGAATTCAAATTCAGAGATCAAGTCTTCGTGAAGATATCTCCTATGAAAGGCGTGAATCGGTTTGGGAAGAAAGGCAAGCTTAGTCCCTGGTTTATAGGTCCTTTTGAGATATTGGACAAAGTGGCAGCAGTTGCATATAGATTAGCCTTACCGCCAGCTCAAGCAGATAGTCACAATGTGTTCCACATCTCAATGCTATGTAAGTATGTGTCAGAGCCATCTCACATCCTCAAGTATGAAACGATAGCACTCCAGAAAGACTTGAGTTACGAGGAACGACTGGTTAGCATCCTAGATAGAGGGATGAAGTAGTTACGGTCCAAGAGTATTCCGATAGTGAAAGTCCTATGGAGTAATAGTTTGGATCAGGAGGCAACGTGGGAGTTGGAGGAGGACATGTTAGCCAGGTATCCGAAATTGTTTGGTAAGTAAATTTCGAGGACGAAATTATTTTTTGTAGGGGAGAATTGTAGAGTCCAAGAACTTTACTTAGCTAGTTAGATAATAGTAGTAGTAGTAATAGTTAGTAGTAGTTATAGTATGTTTATTACTATGGATTTTGGTTCAAGCCGAGACTTAGTTGGACACTCGTAGCAACACTTATAGATTTTATAAGTTTAACCTATAGTTTAAGAATATTAATTATAACATAATGTTTGATTAATATAGCTAATTATAAAGATGATATTTATTATACTATTAGGTTTAGATAGAACTAATAAGGTCATGACACTTGTCATGTGCATGTTTATTGAGAAATTAAAGTATTTTTGAGGAATAGTTTTATAAGAGTAATATTTGAAAACCCCAGAGTCTGTCAGCAGCTTTGAAATCGTTATAGGACTCAGTCAAAGTTGTTTACTCAATTTAAATTAGGTTGAAAAATTGCAATTACGTGTATAATATTTCAGCGTATGCCGATATATCGCCACTCGGGGAATACGAAAAACACGTAACTTTGCACGAACATTTCGATGAGCCTCGGGAATACAAGCCCAAGCGATATATCGCCTGCCATGGGCGATATATTGGCTCTAGGGCAAGGTTTTTGAATAATTTTGAAACCGAGCTCAATTCAACACATAACCTCTTAGCAAGCTTCAGAATCTTTTTGACCGAGTCTTAAGCCTCTGCTGAACGATTATTCAAATGTTTTTCAATTAAATAGTCATTATTTTATTCAAGTTAAAAGAAGATCTTTTCATTCTTGAACTCTATTAATAGGACCTAGTACCCTGCCATGTCTTTCATTCTTCAAGCTGAGTTCAGAGCCTTCAAGCAACTAGGTTTACTTTAGAGTGTTAAACACTTGGGTTGGGGTTATAAGCTTTATCATCTTAAGCTTATTAAACACTTGGGAAGCAAGACTAATAGTGTGTTTTTCGATATTGAGGTGTAGTTTGGTTATAGTGCATTCAAAGGTATTCCTATTCCTAGTTCATTTCTGTATGTTTCATTGGTTTTTATAGTTTGTCTCTACTCAAATCCTAACTCACTGTTTTCCATTCATGGTTAGGCATCTAAGTTCTTTGAACTTGAGGTTTCTTGTCGGTAAGTATCTTGTCGATGGTTTAGTTCATTCCTTTTCATCTCTTTTCTTTTAGAAGTACTCACCTTTCTATTATTGATTTTAGGAGTGTTCCAAAATCCCGTCCTTGTTCTCAATCCCGGTATTGGTAAGGAAAATAGGATAGTTATTATATGCTTATATGATTATGCTATAATATGTTACGTTATGATATGTTTTTATATGTTATGATATATATATGTTTTGGGGCTTATAGTTGCTTAAATAGCAAACCCCAACACTTTTATGTTCTTGGGGCTTATAGTTGCTTAGCTAGCAAACCTCATTGTATTTTGAGGCTTATAGTTGCTTAGTTAGCAAACCCCAATGATTACCATGTACATGGGTTAGAATTGTGATATATGTTTATAGTACATGATTATGATATAGTTTATGTTTATATTTCATGCTTTTAGTAGATTTTTCTTGCTGGGCATTAGGCTCATTCCTTTATTTTATATGTGTAGGAAAATAGTTATGGCGGCGGAAAGATTCGTGGCGGCTTGGGATTGTGTATTGAAGAAGAATGGATTTGGTGGACTGCGTGAACGATTCGAGGACGAAGTTGTTTTTAGTCATTTCAATTATGTTTTCTATGTATTTTCCGCACCTGATTTTGTAACGAATTTATTTAAGATTTAAGTTATGTTTTATTTTCAAACAATGGGATCCCATATCCTACCCCGAATTTTTATGTATTTTAACCTTTGCTTTACAGTTTTTAATAAAGTTATGACTATTTCGTACGTATGTTTTCTTAAGATTAGTGTCTATGTATAGTAGTTATTAATGGTCCAAAGTCTAGAATTAGTTGGGTCATTACACGTGCACCAAATCCAGAATTGGGCCTCTACACATCAATAGTATAATCAGAGCAACACAATCACCTAGAAATCTAACCAAAATAGACATTTAATGGCTATATGGGGAAGACATTATAGACATTTAATGTTTCCCCCCAGGGGAGACGTTGGAGGAGCCATCTAAGGGTACCCTACGAGCGTACACCCTATGATGACTCCCAGGGAGAGACGTTGAATGTCTACAATGTCTCCCCCTAGGAGTCATTGTAGGCTACCTACAACGTCTCCCCATAAAAGACTTTGTATATATTCAATGTCTCTTATCCCGAGTCATCATTGATTTTTGTATTTTTTAAAAAAAAATTAATAATTAAGTAAATATTTATTTTTAGTATATTAATTAATATAATTAAATATATATTTTTTGAAATGAAATTAAATACATTAATTAAAAAATATAAATTATATGCAAATTTAAATTGTGAATTTTCATTAATAAATCTAAAATGTGTATATAATGTTTTAGCTAGCTAAATATACAAAAATATAATATTTGTTGTTACACATAGAAAATCAACAAATATTACACTAACTAGCGAGACATATAGTAAGATAGAAAAAGTAAACACAAAAACTTATGTTTTGGGAAGATGACATTGAACAATCGGTAGCATATCGTTCACCTATTATGGTCGCATTTCATTATTCTGTGTTGATGTATATGGCGTAGTGTTTAGCTACAAAAAATACAAAGTAAAATATATTATTTAATTATTATTATTTGATTATATATACTTAATAATAAATAAACCGTAAACATTTTATAAATATATATACATACCTCTTTCTTCAAGTAACATCCAGGTCGTGGATGTTCAATGTAATCCTTCAACATCCTCATCACATAATATCCAAATGCCACATTTTCTAGTTGGTGTGGACACTAATATTTAAATAAAAATATTTAATATCAAGAATAATAGTAAAATTCAACTATAGATTTTTAAAACAATTGAAGTTGTAGTTACTTACTTTAGGTTGCAAATTTTCTATATTATTTGGAATCTCGGGAGGTTTTGGTAGACTGGTCAGAAAAAGGTTGACCCCGTTTTTATATTCCATGGATAAACTATTCGCTGACATCCATTTTCTATCCATATCCTCTTCTATGTCTATGGAAAATTAAAAAAAAAAACTAAATAAGCATACGAAAAATTGGGCAGCATTTCCCCTATATTAGTAACCTGACCATCTGTCAATCTAATCAAATCCAATCAAATAAGAACAACACAATACAAATATAATAATAAAATACATAATTCTAGACAAAATCGAGCAGCATTTCCCCTATAATAGTGATCTAACCATCTGTGAACAACAAGTCAAACAATTCAAACAACACACAATATGTTTCTTCCTTATAGCTCTGCAACACACAAAGAAATTTTCCATAACCTACTTCACTAAAACACACAATTCTCAACCTTCTATTATCACCGAAACACACAATTTTAATCTCAGAACCTACTTCACTATAGATGAATATTTAAGATATTCAAACCCCTCTAACAAAAGTTTAATAATACTAAAACATGAAATAAGATAATGTATGTATCACTTGCAATTAATAGTCCTTGCTAGCAAATTTACTTCATTTTGCAATGCGCGCACTTTGCTATTAAATTCACAACCTACAAAACTAAATTAATTAATAAATAAAAGATTACAAAAAAAACTTCCCTAAATAATTAGATTAACAATAACTTATTATTGAAATTTTAGAAACTTAAAAACCTCAAATGTGTGCTTGAAATCGAAAATTTGAGGCAAAAATCTCATAAAAATCTACGTTAAAACCACAACTTAAAAATATAAATTAATTAATTAATAAAAGATTACTAAATCAATAAAAAAAAACATAACTTTATATAAATAACCTACATAAATGTTAATAAAGATTACAAATATATATAATTTTTTAATTAAATAATAATATAAATTTAAAAAATTTATAAACATATAAACTTGAATTACTATTTTGTATGTAAAATTAAAATTAAATTATTTTTCTTATTTTAGACAAAGTTATTAAATACATTTTAGGAAAATATATTTACATATATAGACATAACAAACATTAAAAATTAATTAAAAAATGTATAATTTTAGGATTAAATAGTAATAAAAATTAAAAAATTGTAAATAATGTGTTATCATCTTAAAATTAAACAATATAGTATCTCAAATATACATAAAAATTAATTTTCATACTTTAAACTATATTTCTAATAAAACCCACAAATCATATAAAAAAAATACACAAAAATAATTTTTTTTACCATTCTAACTATAATACAATATTTAATCTTGAAATCATACATCAAATATGCTTTAAATCCACTTTGTTGAGCCAAAAATCACTCAAAACCGCAACTTATAAACCCTAAAATCTCAATATCAATCCCTTAATAACTAGATAAAATAAGCATGAAAATTATCCTAACTATTATACAACACTTATAAATAATAAAAACCTACCTCAAATGAGATTTTGTACCCTAAAATCGTCAAAAAATGGCCCTGAAATCGCCCAGAAAAGCACCCTTCTCCGCCTCTAGTTAACGCGCTCGAGGAAGAAGAAGGAAAGGCTGAGTATATATTAGGCCAAACATCTAACATCTCCCCTGGGAAGACGTGCCAGACATCTAACGTTTCCCCTGGGGAGACGTCCCATGTGGCACGTCTTCCTAGGGGAGACGTTAGATATCTGACACGTCTTCCCAGGGGAGACGTTAGATGCACTTACATGTCTGATATTTTGTAAGTAAATAATTTTATATTCATATTTTTAAATTAATGTCTCCCATCACTTTTAGTGACTTACCTAGGTAGTCATCAACAAGAACTTTTAATGACTTACATAATTAGACTTTAAATATCTTTGAATACTTTTAATGACTTACACCCTTGGTGTAAGTCATTAAAGAGAGTCATTAAAAGTGAAAATTGTTGTAGTGGGAATTCAATAAAACCCCTTTGAAACTTGAGGAACTTAAGAAAACCTATACTAACAACAGAGTTCACAAAGAAATCAGGCCATGAAGCTTACCTCAGGAGTGATTTCGACTTTGAACTGATCCCCAAGTAGTCCTAGTTCCAATTCTTAGCTTGAATCCACAACTTCAAGGCTCAATTCTAAGCTTTCTCTTCAAAAATTCCAAAAGCTTCCCCAATGTTTACAAGAGAGAGAGAGAGAACGAGAGAGAGAGAGAGAGAGAGAGAGAGAGAGAGAGAGAGAGAGAGAGAGAGAGAGAGAGAGAAGCTATGAGATATTCTGATGTTTTCTAGTCATTTCCTAAGGCTTCCTAAGCTTATCTCTCATACAAAAGACCAAAATACCCTCTAATTTATCCTCAGCCTTTTATTACCCTTACGAGAGAAACAATCATTAGCCCCGATTCTCATTAATTCCTCGAGTCATCCTAGAAATTCTCAATTAGTCCTGACATATCCAACTAATCACCAAATAATTACTTGTTACTCAATAAATCCCAAATATACATTAAATTTCCCAAAATACCCCTGGGCTCACCCTGAGCCGGGTATTTGACCCCATTGTGACTATTTCACTAATCCGCTCACTTGGATCGCCTCGAGCCGAATACTGCAAATATATCCACATAATAATGTGGTATAAATCATTTAACACATATAATCACATTCATGCCCTCAACTGGCCAAAATCACAAATATGCCATAATTAACAAGGACGGTCCCACATGCATATTTAATACCCATAACCATGCCTATATATTCATATTATCATAAGAATCATGTATGCCACGTAGTCACACATTTAATCAATTAATTTCACACATATATTCAACTAGGCCCTCCCGGCACACTAATCAAGGCACTAAGCCTTATTAGTAATTTTGGGACGTTACATCATATTTATTAGAAAAATATCATTTATGAGAAAAATTTCAATGGGGCCTTGATAAAACATGCAATTTGGGCCTAATAGTTTGATATAAAAATATTGTGTAGTTATGCAGTCTTTGAAAATAAAGTAAAATAATAAGTCCCACTAATGTAATTAAAAACATAAACTATAACATATGTTCATAATTATTCTTGGCACTCATCTTGATCGTTAATCGCTCATAGGACACCCCGCGTCATACTTGCCTAGACATCATTACGTCCCACATCACTGTGCGTGCCAAGGAGAAACTCTACTGCCTACTTGAAAGGGGGAAAGTAAGGGGATGAGCTAAAAGCCCAATAAGGAAGTACAAACAAATACAACAATATTCAAGGAAACACAAGAAGAATATATTTGTATCGTAAAACTCATAGCATATCATACCACAACCATATCATATTCATTTCACAATCATATCATATCATGTCATATTCATAATCATATTGTATCACCTTCATAATCATAATCATACTTCATACTTCATGAGATCATGACACCCCTATTGTCCATGTCACATCGTATCATATTTATAATCATACTTCATACTTCATGTGAGCATGACACCCCTATTGTCCATGTCACATTGTGAGGTAACCAGGAAAAGTATAAACCAGTAAGATCTCCTCTATGAGGTAAACAGGAATTCTGGTCCTCGAATAACCTCAGCGCGTCCGCCCTATGAGTTATGTCATATCCTTAGTAACTCCTTTGGTGTGTTGCGTTCAACATGCTAACAACCTATTGCTTTTTGATACATCATACAAGCAGACATACAACAATCCATAACATAACATAGTAATTCATAGGGGTGCACAAAAAAACTGCTAATCCGCCCCACCAGCCCAACCCATCAAAATCCGCCCACTTTGAACCCGCCCATTAAAAAACCCGTCAAAATTGGGTTGAGTATGGGTTGCAATAATATAAGGAGGGTCCAACCCATACCCGCTAATTTTTTTTTTGTATATATATATATATTTAGTAATAATCTAAACCTAAAAATACAACCCATAAAGGGTTCATTGAAATTTATAAAGTGTGTGACCCTTTTAAATTATTTGATGGAAATATTGGATTTTGGGATGTGAATTATTATATTCTTTATATTTATACATATATATTTATTTATAGTAGTCCAAATATTTAACTTTTTTTAATGAAAGTTTTCATTACCATGAGAATAATGGTGCTAACTTAGGAATTGTGTATAAAAACTTGTTTAGGAAAAATAGATGAAAAAAGAAATAGTGTTACTTGTATTGATAGTTAAATATTAGTAAAAATAAAACTCAAATTGTTGAAATTATTAATGTATGAATTGATGAGTTTAATACCATTTATAATTTGTATAATTAGGATAATTATTGTACTAATTATTATAACTTTTTGTGGAATTTTAAATTCAAGTTTGAGATACGATAATATTTTATCAAGTTATTATTCATGATGACATTGATGAGTAAAGATGATATAAGTTTGAACTTTATAGTTTATAATTGTCTGTTTTTTTTTTAAATATCATAAGTTGATAATTTCAAACTTTAAATCAACCCAACCCGCCCATAAAACGATAAATCTGCCCATAAAAAACTGCCCAAACCGCACACTTGTTGGGCGGTTATGGGTTGCATTTTTCTAAAACTGCTAAATAAAAAAACTGCCCAAAGCCCGCCCAATCCTCCCGTCGTGCACCCCACTAATTCATACTTTTCATAACACTTTAGCTTACCATACTTATACTTTCCATAACACTATAACTTTGCAACATAATACTACATGCCTTTCATAACATAATTCATAGAAAATTCTAACTAACATCCTTACCTGAAATCTAAGGAAAGCAATAGCGCAGTGCACTTCAAAAAGAGGCTAGAATAATATTCAAGCAACTTGTCTTAATTCCACATCCAAGTCAAAAAAATATTTCATGTAAATATACACTTCCATGTACCATGCATGCACTTAACCCTATAAGCTGATACCCTAACACGTTCCTATCCTTTTCTTACACAAAAGTATAACATAAAATTATGGACCAAAGATATATCTTAGCATGCTTACTAGGTAAATCATAACACATGTCAAATATACCACGAAGAAGCAACCTAGACCGAAATCCCATCATGGTCGAAACCCTAACATGGTTTTATCCTTTTCTTACACAAAAGTATCACATAAAATCATGGACCAAAGAGATGATATCATAGCATGCTTACTAGGTAATCAAAACACATGTCAAATATACCATGAACAAGCAAGCTAGACCAAAATCCTATCATGGGCGAAACATTAACATGGAATCACAAGATAATATCAAACAACCATAACCATGCTACTACTTTTCTCCTTACCAACGCATATTAAAAGAAAAGACAAAACTAACATGCTTATTGAGGTAGTCACCACATATATATATTATACCATGCTTATCAAATCATAAAAGAAAACATTGATAGATTACATCATGCTTGGCAGAGACAACCCTAATGAATACAATAACAATTTCAATACCATTCTTGCATGCACTTTAATCATTTCCTCTATTAAATTGAAGTAGAAATTAATATGTGTACTATAATTACCATTTATCATTGAACCATAAAAGAGACAATCCATGTTCCTAACATGCTTGTGCCAAAAACTCATGTGTACATTCCAAAACAAAGATTTTATTAAAACACAACGATAACATACTCACCTAATCATTCATAGAAACCTAAGGTCTAGATCAAGTATTGACCTAAAACCACAAGGAAACAAAGAAAAGAACAAAAAATATGTTTGTGCATACAAGTCAAAGAATACATTCCTTATCATGTTTCCTAACCACAACAAGATGACATCATGAATTATTACTCAAAGAAATCATAGGCTAAAATAGAACACAACCATAGCTGAAACTTACAAGGACCAAAATTCAAAAACATGGTATCAAATTAAGCTATTCTATACCAAATAAAAGACCTAGTGCGAATTTCTATATAGCATAATACATAAAAGACTACAAACTTGACATGCTCATAATCAATAGTTTAAAAGAAAGAATAAAGAATACATAAACACCAATACAACCTTAACATGCATTCAATCATCATCTTTGCATATTCTTGCATAAATCATTGGAATCAAGATATCAATGGCAATTCAAACATGCTCCATTTTACAATAGTATTACAACTAATATTTCATGCTCATAATTAAATAAAACCAAGGAATCCTAAACCTAATATGCCATAGCTGAAACCCTATATACCATAACAACTCCATGAATCACAATTTCCACATAGCTTATCATCATACCCCGAACTCATACCCTAACATGCTTAATGATAAATATACAATATAAACATCATATTTCTCATATTCCAAATTTACATAACATACACCAAATCAATAAGCATGCTCATAAAAATTCAAAGAAACATATGAAACCCTAAAACATACCCTATGCCGAAACATGCATCATGTTATCCCCATTTCCTGTCGTGGGCCCAGGACCGCGTTCCAGGCCCACGAGCTGGCCAATTGAGGGTGGGCCCAGCCCAAGCTCGTTTGGCAAGGAGTATAATGGATATCGCCAACCCAAATCTAGGCAAGGCCTGGAAGGTGTCCGAGGAGTATTGTCCGGGACAGTCATCCTGGAGACGATACGACCGGCTGGGGGTAACAGTCAAGATTGACGCGAACGGTCCCGAAGCCTGGTAAACGATCTGGGCTCCTGGTAGATGGTCCGAGCCCACGGTAAACGGTACGGGACCTCAACGAACGGAGAGGGACTTGGGTAAATGAACCCGAGTCGGGTCCTCAAGGTTGGCAGGATAAAGCATCTGTGACCTTGACTTTGCCCCATGAAGCATGGGAGTTGTACCCATGTTTCACCTGTAGAAAAGGCTACCTCGGGATTGTACACCGCTGGTTTAGACCTGTGCTGCCACTGCTCTGAACTAATTTTGTCCCCTGAATCTGCCTCGTAACTCGAGATGTCCAGACCAAAGCTCCAATTTGTCAGATGATAGATATGGTTTGGGCTGGCCCAATGGGCTCATGTTAATGTTTTTCTTTTATGTTTTAAATCCTCTGTATTGGGCTTCCGATAGAGAAGTCAGTAGTATTTATACCTTTATTGGGCCTGGGTCAGCCCGACTCACGCCCAGTGCGCCTGTGAACCTATAAATACATGTAACAGAGCACTAAAGAAGGGACCTCTCTTTAGCGTGTATACAGTTACTCTGCGGAAACTGAGAGAAAACTCCATTGTTATAGATTCTCTAAGCTCTAATACAACTGTCTCGTGGACTAAGGCTCATTAACGCCCCAACCAGGTAAAAAATCTTGCTTATAACTTCTAAACCTTTTCTATTTAATCTCTCTTATATATTATTATTGTAGTTTCCGAAAAACTCGGTAAACATTTTGGTGCTTTCATTGAGAACCTGAGAAAGCTAGCATTGACATCAAACCTCTACAACTATGGTGAATATAAGACATACCACTTTCGACCCTACTAACCCAGAACAGGGCAATGGAGAGCCACTGCCCACCCAACCTCTTCCTCAAAGTCCACTTGAAGACACTCCTCATCGGATGTCCCAATCTAATGAGTCGCGGAACTACGAAGGTGAGATGGAGTATGAGGAGGAATATTATGAGGAAGAGGAGGGGAATGAGGGGGAGTACCACGACAAAGTTGATCCCGAGATCCCAGGAGGAGTGGACCCCAACCAGGAGGATCTGGAAGTGACTAGACTGAGGCAGCAAGTCCTGGACCAGGAAGCCAGGATTGCTGAGCAGGCGGAGGCATCTCGGCGGATGCAAGAGTCCCTCCAGGCCTTGTAGGATTTCATAGCCGCGCAGGGTCCGCCGACCAATACCCCAGCTGGCCCGCCTCCGGGAGAGCAACAGCTCGCTCTGCTGGCCAGAACCGAAGCCCTTGAAGATGCAAGGCCGGTCCCTCCTCCGGGACAGGCTCTTGACCGAGGCCCAAAAAACCCAGACCAAGAGAAAAAGAAGGCCGGGGCAAACACCCAGGGGAAAGCCCCCCCCCCCCCCCGCCCCATCCAGAAAGTCGGGACCTGTCCCAGGACAGGGCCGCCCGACCAATCCGCAAGGGATGCGGCCGCAGGGTACCAGGCCTCGGTATGCCCCAGGGCAAGCCGGATGGGAAAGGTCTTCAGTGAAAAAGAATCCCAGTGCTTCAGTGAAAAAAAATCGCCAGAAGCGCCCGCATAACGAAGAGCATGACGCCTTCAGTTCTGGGGACGACACGTCCCGAGCGGACCTGCGCGATGGGTTGAATGCTCGGAAGGAGCGGGCCCATAAGGAAAAGATTCGTCCTCGAGTTGGCGACCTTAGGAACAACATCAACGATAGGAGGAATGAGAGGGTTCCCCTAGAGGATGGCGTGGCCAGGCAGCTCATGGAGCAGCTGGCCGCCTTGAAAAAAGTCATGGACCGCTTGGTCCATAAATAGGAAGGAGCGGACACCGACTCCGACGAGGAGGACAAAGAGCCCTGTGCGACGCACATTCTGGACGCTGTGCTCCTCAAGGGATTCAAGATGCCGAGTCTCACTGCCTACACTGGGAACACCGACCCCAGGGATCATCTGTCCCAGAATAACCGACTTATGACCGTGGCCCATGTTAGCGATGACAGCAAGTGCCTCTGTTTTTCTATCACTCTAGGCGGCCCCACAGAGGAGTGGTGGAAGAGACTCAAGCCAGGATCCATCCAATCCTGGTCAGGGCTACAGTCGGCGTTTCACAAACAGTTTGTGGCCACCATGAGAATGGACATGTAGATCAGTGCCCTCGCCAACCTTAAACAGCTCCCCGCAGAGACTCTGGGGGCCTACATCCAACGTTTCACCAAAGAGGCCTCCAAGACCAAGGTGGACGATGGGCAGTGCCTGGTGGCATTACAATCCGGGATCCAGGTCGGGTCCCCCCTCTAGGATGACATGAAGCATAGCAAGACGACTACCCTAGAGGAATTCATAAGGAGGGCCCAGGGATTCATAACCTGGGAGGAGGCTCAGATCCAGGCGTTCGGGTGGCAGCGGGCACCTCAGCCCAATGCCCAGGTGTTCCCGGGATATGGGGTACAGTTCCTAGCACAGCCCTTCGTCACTCCCCCGATTGCACCAGGATCGGCGACTACGCCCGGGGTGACCTTCACCACGCCAACAATATACGGTCCTGCCTCTTCGGGATACGCCCCGGTCCAGTTCGCCCTTTTTCCGGGTATGGTGCCGCATCGATTGGGTACAGCGCTGCCCCCATCGGAGCCCAGTAGTCCCAGGCAGGGGGAACTGAGGCGAGTGTAAACCCCTTCCGGGGGAAGAGGTCCGGCAAGGGCCAAAATCGGTCTGAGCCGGCTAAGAAAGGCAAGAAGGGCTATGAGACCCAGTATTCGGAGTACACCAACTTGATGGACACCAGGGAGAACATCTTCCTGGCCACGGAAAGGGCAGTTCACTATCGAAAGCCTACCCCAATGTTCAAAGGAGGGAGGAATCCGAGAGATACCAACAAACGATGTGCTTACCATAAGGATGTGGGCCACATGACTGAAGAGTGCCAATAGCTCAAGGATGAGATCGAGAATTTGATCAAGCTGGGGCATCTCCACCAGTGGGTCAGGATGCCCGTTGGAGTCCCGGGCCTGTCCGCAGTCCCCGAACAACCCACGGTCCCGGGTGTGCCTGGAGCATATCCGCCTCAGGGAGGATATGCGAAGGGTCCGGTGGCACAGGCCCCTCAGGGGGTCCCCGTTGTGCAAGCACCCGGACCTGGAATGCCTTATCCATTCGGGACGACACCCCCTGAGTTGACGGCCATGTGGCTACCATTTCGAGCGGACCTCACCTGGGTGGGCCATCCAGGAATGATCAGTAATGCTACATTAGCGAGCTCGACCACGATCAAGAGGTGTGCGCTCTGGTCCAGTCCCCGGCTCAGTGCCCGAAGCTGATGAACCTCCCTATCACCTTCACAGAAGACGACGCTCGTAACGTCCATTTCTCATATCATGACCCTCTAGTCATAGACGCCTAGATCGCCAATAAGCTGGTGTCCCGGGTGCTAATGGACGACGGAAGCTCCGTCAACATCTTGTTCAAGCCCGCCTTTGCCGCGATTGGCTTGACTGAAGCGAATCTGGCATCATGCCCAACCCAGATCTACGGCTTCAGCGGGGACGCAATACTCCCCATGGGAAAAATCCAGTTGCCCGTAACATTGAGGAGCGAGTTGTAGCACTCGTTCAAGTTCTGCATGTTTGTAATAGTGGATTTCCCCACTGCTTACAATGTCATTTTCGGTCGGCCCGCATTAGTCGAGTTCGGGGCGATCACCTCCATCCGTCATCTTTGCATGAAATTCCCTTGCGATAACGGAGGGGTGGGAACAGTCCGGGGAGATCAGAAGAGTGCCCAAAAATGTTACCACGTTTCCGCTCGACCAATCTACATGGTCCGGGAGGAACCCTTCGAGGAAGTCGTCAGCCCGGTTCCTCCTCCCCTGGATGGAAGAATGGTTCGGGAGGAGGACGAGCTGGACCCGAGGATAGGAGACGACTGCGTCCTGGAACCCATGGACGAGATTGAGGAGGTGTGTATTAGTGACACCAATCCGACCAGGGTAATCCAAGTCGGGAAAAATCTGCCAGTAGAGGTCTGAGCTGCCATCATCACCTAAGTAAAGAAGAACCAGGATATCCTAGCCTGGTCTCATTCGGATATGACGAGGATCGACCGTAACATCATCTGCCATGCATTGAACATCGACCTAGGCGTAACCCTAGTCCGGCAGAAACGAAGGCCCTTGGGAATGGAGAGGGCTGAGGCCCTCAAGCTGGAAGTCGAAAAGCTGTCATCGATCAACTTAATCCGCGAAGTTGTATACCCCGTATGGCTGGCCAACCCAGTTCTAGTGCCAAGGTCGAACGGGACTTGAAGGACGTGCATTGATTTTATGGATCTCAACAATGCTTGCCCTAAAGATTGCTTCCCGTTTCCCCGGATCGATCAGATGGTGGATGCGACTTTCGGGTACGAGATGTTGAGTTACATGGACGCTTACTCCGGCTACAATCAGATTTCTATGCATGTAGCAGACCAGGAGCATACCAGTTTCCAAATCGACAAGGGGATATACTGTTACATCGTCATGCCCTTCGGGCTCAAAAATGTCGGAGCCACCTATCAGAGGCTCGTCAACCGAATGTTCCAGGCCCAGCTGGGGTGAAACATGGAAGTCTACATTGATGACATGCTGGTCAAATCCAAAACCTCCAAGAAACATTCTGACGACCTGGCCGAAGCCTTCGCGGTCATTCGAAAATATGGGATGAAACTGAATCCCAAGAAGTGCACTTTCGGTGTGGCCTCCGGGAAGTTCTTGGGGTTCATAGTGAGCTTCCGAGGAATAGAAGCCAATCCAGAAAAAATTAAGGCACTGATTGAAATGCCCTCTCCCTGGAAGCATAAATATGTGCAAAGTCTGACCGGGCGAATAGCCGCCCTAAGCCGTTTCATCTCAAAGGCCACATAAAAGTGCATCCCGTTCTTCAATGTTCTTTGGGGAAGCCAACGTTTCGAATGGTCAGTCGAGTGCGAAGAATCTTTTCAAAAGCTGAAAGAACACCTGGCCCGAGCGCCAATATTGTTGAAACCAGTGGACAGGGAGCCTCTATATCTCTATTTGGCCGTGACCGAGCATGCGATCAGCGCCGCACTAGTGCAGGAGGAGGAAAAATCCCAGCTCCTGGTGTACTACGTGAGCAAAAGGTTGTTGGGGGCCGAGTCACGATATTTGTTGATTGAAAAGTTGACATTTGGTCTGCTGATGGCGTCCCGGAAACTCCAGCCTTACTTCCAGGTTCATGCCATAAAAGTTATGACCAACCACCCCTTGCAGCAAGTGTTGTAGAAACTCGAGTCATTAGGGAGACTCTTAAAGTGGGCTATGGAACTGAGTCAATTAGATATAGCCTACGTTCCTAGAGTCTCAATCAAGGGGCAAGCCCTAGCCAACTTCATCGTGGAATGTTCCGGGATCACCGAGGGGGACGATCCTACGGACCCCGCGGCACCCGTATGGAAGGTGTTCATGGACGGGTCCTCAAATGAAAATGGAGCAGGGGCCGGAATCATCCTACTATTGCCGCAAGGACACTAGTTGCAAAACGCCCTGCGTTTCCACTTCAAGGCGTCAAACAACGAGGCCGAGCACGAGGCCATGCTGGCCGGGTTGCGTCTGGCTCGAGAAGTGGGGGCCACGAACCTGTAGATCTATAGCGATTCCCAGCTGGTTGTCAGACAAGTCTCGGGAGAATATTAAACCAAAGGGGAGAGAATGGCGGCTTACGTAACTCAGACGAGAGAAATGCTACAAACGTTCAAGAGGCATTCCATCTGCCAGATCCCCAGAGAGAAAAATGTGTTCGCAGACACACTAGCAAAATTAGCCACCAATGCTGAAGCGAAGCTGTCCGGACTGGTCCCCGTTAACCATCTCCCCATGACAAGCATTCGAGTCTCCATGATCAACGCCGTTGACCACTCTGCGTCCTGGATGGGGCCCCTTATCCACTATCTAAAAACCGACGGGTTGCCAACATATAAGGCCGCAGCCAGGAAGCTTCAGTACCAGGTTCAAAGATACATCATGATGGATGAAAAGCTCTACTGCAGGGGGTTATCCATGTCACCTCAAATGCGTGTCTGGTATCGAACTGAGCGCAATCATGCATAAAGTGCACGAAGGCTACTGCAGAGACCATACAGCCGGGCTCAGTCTATCCAAAAAGATCCTGCATCAATGATATTTTTGGCCAACCATGAAGAAAGACAGGGTTGATTACGTCCGCAAGTGCAAGCAGTGCCAAAGGTTTGCGAAGGTCCTGCGAGCCCCTCCAACAGAAATAACCTTGATGACCAGTCCCTAGCCTTTCGCGATGTGGGGAATCGATCTGGTAGAATCGCTCCCGACTGGGAAGGGAGGGGTGAAATACGCCATCGTGGCCGTCGACTACTATACCAAGTGGGTTGAAGCGGAACCCATGAGTACAATCACCTCAAAGAAGGCCCTGGATTTCATCATCAACAATATCGTGTGTCGGTATGAGCTCCCTTACAAGATTGTATCTGACAACGGAAAGCAGTTCGACAGCATCCACTTCATGAATTTCTGTGAAAGGCATGGTATCGTCAAAAGCTTCTCCGCAGTTGCCAGGCCTCAAGCAAACAGGCAGGCAGAGGCTATCAACAAAATCTTGAAAGGGACATTGAAGAAAAAGCTCCAAGCATGCAAGAGTAAGTGGCCCGAGGAGTTGCCCCACGTCTTATGGGCTTACCAGACCACCGAAAGGACATCCACCGGGCACACTCCTTACTCCATGTTCTACGGATGAGAAGCCGTCATCCCTGTTGAAATGACCATCCCGTCCCACCGAAGAGACACGTACGCCCATAACCACACCTTACTCCAGGAATCCCTAGATCTCATCGAGGAGATCCAGGAAGAGTCACAAGTACATCTAAAGATGTACCAAGGCAAGATTGCTCGGCATTTCAACTCAAAAGTAAAAATCCGAAGGTTCGAAACCGGCGATCTGGTCCTGCGAAGAGTCTTCCCTGCTACCCAAGACCCACGATTAGGGGTTCTGGGCCGAATTGGGAAGGGCCATACGAAATCCAGGTCGAAGTGTGCCCTGAAACATACCGTTTAAAATGGCTCGATGGCACGGACATCCCAAGAGCCTGGAACACGAAGCATCTCCGTAAATACTATTAGTAGTCAGGAGAACATGTTCCATTTTTATATTTTTATTGTAAATAATGTACGCCTCAGGGAAATTCCTTGAATAATAAAAATGGCGTGTACAAAACGCCATAAAGAAATATTATCCAACAATGAAAATTCTACTCAAGTGACCCCAGACCTGTCTCCACTCACTTGCGGGGTATCTCCGGTATGAACAGATACCAGGCGGGGCGCAAGGCTCATGCCTAGTCTCGACCCAGACCGGCAAGGTCTAGGGGTACAAACCCTGTTGGACTAAGCCTCAGGCTGGTCCCGCCCCGGACAAACGATGTTCGGGGGTATAGTAAAAAGGACCAAGCCTCAGGCTGGTATTGCCTTGGATGAACGATGTCCGGGGGTATAATAAAAAATACCAAGCCTCAGGCTGGTCCCACCCGGACGAATGATCCGGGGGTATAGCAAAAAGGACCTAGCCTCAGGCTGGTCCCGCCCTGGACGAACGATGTCCGGGGGTATAATAAAGAGGACCAAGCCTCAGGCCGGTCCCACTCGGACGAACGATGTCTGGGGGAATAATAGAAAGGACCAAGCCTCAGGCTGGTCCCACCCGGACGAAAGATGTCCGGGGGTATTGTAAAGAGGACCAAGCCTCAGGCTGGTCCCTCCCCGGACGAACGATGTCCGGGGGTATAATAAAAAAAACTAAGCCTCAGGCTGGTCTCACCTGGACGAACGATGTCCAGGGGTATAGCAAAAAGGACCAAGCCTCAGACCGATCCCGCCCAGGACGACCGATGTCCGAGGGTATAATAAAAAAGGACCAAAGCTTAGGCTGGTCCTGCCCCGAACGAACGCTGTCCGAGGGCATGATAAAAAGCAACCGGGTACCCATCCGCGTCTCTCCCACGATATCTCGTGATTGTTATAGTGCGGGTCCCAGGTGTGTGCAATAGTGCCTAACGGCCCAGGCCGTGGGAACCTAGTCTAGGTTTCAAAATAAGCTAATCGAAAAGCCTGATGGCTCGAGCCGCCAAGTTTTCGAAGTTGGGGACTGGACGAGTAGATTCAGTGATGATTATCAACTCCCTAATGGCCCAGGCCGTTGGATTTTGAATAACAGGATTAAAGTGAATTGATAAATTAAAGTCAGGAATAATCTAGTCCAGGTCGTTGGAACTGGGACCAAACACTCAGCTCATTCATGCACAGTGGTGAAACACTTAGTGAAAGATTAGCGGGTGAAAACGAGAGAACAATAGGCAAAAAATAAAGTGGATAAAACACCAAAAGTTGTCTTGGAAGCATACGCGTCCGTAAAAATATTGTTACTAAATAAGAAAAAAAAATGAAGATCCGGGTCTAGGCTTCGCCGGGTCCTGGTACCCCCGGGACATCTCTGTCCGCGTCCTCATCATCCAGGGGCTCCGCGTCAGCCTTCTCCTTGGCCTCAAATTTGGCTATCTTCAAATCAGGGTCAGGATAAACTAAGAGGTTCATGTTCTTGTCTCGAAGCCAGGCCATGTAGATGGCCTCTTCGAAGGTGACACGCACCAAATCATCCACCTGCTCCTTTTTGCGGTGGGTTTCTTCGTCCGCCTTCTCCTCCTTGTGAAGCAATCCGTCCAGCTCATGGATCTGGGCCTCCAAGCCTTTGACCCTCTCCCGGTCCTGGATGGAATGAGTTGCGACCGCCTCCTATGTGGCCTTTACTCAGAGAAGCTCCGCCTCCAGAAGGGCTATCTTCTCACCAGCCTCGGCTTCTTTCTGGGACATAGCCTCTTCAAGCCGGAAAGTGACCCAGTCAAACTCTGCGCGGTCTGCGTCAGCCTGAGCAACCGCTTTGGCCAGGGACTCCTTGGCCTGGGCTGTCTCCCTAGCCAAGGCCTCCTTGGCGGCTTCTCTTTGATTCACGGCCGCCTCCAGCTCCAGCTGGAGTGTCTCCATCTTCATTGCCTTCTCGGCCACCAGGTCGGCATTCCGATGGGGTAATAGAGCATCCTGGAACAAAGCAAAGTTAGAAGAATCCTTACTGAACAAGGAAAAGGAGAAAGAGAAGATGCAAAGCAAACTTACAGCGGTGGCTTGGTGGCGGAGAGCTTGGGAAATGAACAGCATGTCCGGGTTGGCGATGGTGGCATATCGCTTCAATTAGAGATTGGACATGGTGTTCCCCACTTGATCCAGCAGATCCACAGCGAACGGGGCTGTGTCCTGCCCCAGCTTGGGCAGAAACCCGTCTTGGCAGCTGGCCGATCCACTATCGGCTGAGGGGCACTAAAAGCCACCGGGCGATCAGCAATTCAATCTGACGAAGAATTGTCAGGGCCTTGTAGACCTCATCCCTCCTTTCCCAGTCACTCTCCCAGGTCCGGGAAATAAGCTTGGACTGCTCGTCCTGCCAGATGGCCACCCCCTCCTCAGGTAAGGCTGGGTGGACCGGAAGAGCTAGTGCTGCCGGAAGGGTTAGCGGCAAGGCAGCTCTCCCCAGACGACTCCCCAGCCGAACTAGCCCGCCTCATCCGGGCCCTCTTATTTCCGGGTTCTGCCTCCACCGTGCCTAACTCCGCGACTCTTTTCTCGGAGCTCTAGCTTACCGCTAGGTCCAACTCTAGATCAATCACCGGGGGTGAACAGGAAGGTCGAGGACAGTGGCCGGGTCAATGGCCGTGATCGGAACCACGGCCAGGGCAGCCTGGCTGGGTTGAGGCTCCGGCCCTAGCGTCTCCTTGCTATGGTGGAGCTCTGGCCCTAGCACCTCCTTGGACGCTTTCTTGGTAGCCTTCCTGGCCGCGGTCCTCACCCTGGCAGCCCGATTCTCGAGGAGCTGTTTCATCTCGTCCACGGGGTCGGACATGTCGGAATCTACTGAAACAAACACAAATAAAAAGAGTCAGTACCATTAACAAGAAAACAAGGAAGTCAAGACTAAGAGTGGCCCGGGATGAACCCTTATCTAGGCCCCGAACATGACTCAATTCATCTAACGCGAAAGAGTAGACTCAGTCCCCCATGTCGTCCGGGTGTAGAAAATTCCCATATTGGAGGAACCCGGACAAGTACATGAGAATTTCCGAGCCTATGGGAATGGGAGACGAAGGTCTCGTTTCTCCGTCGGCCCTGAATGCGGGGCCTCGGTGTGCTAGCCTATCCCTAGCTAAGTCCCCAACTTGTGGAGCATAATTCAAAATCATATGTGAGTTACCTTGCCCTGATGCGCTAGCCCCAGGGGTCCCCGCGTTCGGTAGGGCCTCGTCGAAGAGGGCTTCTAGCTCCTCGCAGGTGGCCGCCTCCCTCGACTGAGCTAGGTCCCTCTTACGCTTGGCCACGTCCGCGAGCATCGTAGCCTCTACGGCCCTGATGTGATCCAGGGCCAGCTGCTCCCTCAAAGCAAGATCTTTCTCGCATTGTATCCCCCGGAGGCTTGGGGCGTGGATCGTTTGGTGGGCCGCGAGCAGTCCGATCAATCGGAGGTTGTCACTGTGGACATAACCCCCCACGTCTAGATCATCCACGCTTAGCTCGGAGTAGAGCTTCTTCTTATCCAAGATGAACTGGGTGAAGGGAGTCTGGGCGAAGGGTCCTGCCACCCGAGATGATGTGGTGAGAATAAAAGAAAAAGAGGACAGACAATATAAAGGATCGGGAAACAACTTACCCACTCGCTGGAAGTCCAGCGTCAGTGTGTGGTTCTTCTCTATGAGAAACCCGGACGTCATGAACCAGTAGTGCCGGACGTCCGGGGGATGCTTCCAGGCGCTGGCAGGAGTAGGGTAGGTTCCCCGCAGTTTGAGCCTTTAGAAGCCGTCCAGGGTCTTGTCCTTGGCACTGACCTAGGGCTTCATCTTGTAGAAGTACAAGATCTCTGTGGGGGTCGGCTCTAGGATCTCCCTCGCGGCGCAAAAGATGCACCATCCCGCAAGCAATCGGTAAGCTTGGGGCAGAAGCTGGAAAGGCGCGATCCCCATGAATGTTAGGAACCGCACGAAATAATCAAGGAGCGGGAGTGTAGCTCCCGCACTGATATGGCCTATGCTCCAAGCCTTAAAACCGTTCACGGAGGTGTGGGCCCTCTCCTCTTTCCTGGCCAGGCGGTTATGGAAGAGTCCGGGAGTTGACTCTACGCCCAAGCGCTTCTCCAGGGCGTACAACATCCAATAGTTCCGGAAAAAGTTTGGTATCACATCCATCTCCCATCTGTTTCCTTTAGGGGTCCTGGACCCGGGAAGAAGGATAGGGGCCTTGTTAACTTCCTCCTCCGAATGAAGAGTGACGCCCGATGTCATGGCTGGTGATCTGGGAGCAAAACAGAAACAAACCAAGCAGTCAGTACCAAAACCCAAGAAAGTTGGTTAAGGTACTGGGGCTCTCCTAGGAACTGCTTGGAGGAGTCCTCTCCGGATCAGGTCCGGGATCACTAGAGATCCACAAGACCCTGATCGGGAATGCAAAATAGGCTACTCCTAAGTCGGTCCATCACCACTTGTCCGGGAAGCCTCCGGACCCAGAAGGGCCCAGAGCGGCCCGGACCAGGCAGTCTTTCCCTAGGACTAATTCTAAGCACAGACAAGTTCTAGCAGCCTAAGCAAATAAGCAAAATGATAGGAAACCAGCGTTTGCATATATATATAAAGGTTGAAGGAAGAGAAACTTACTGTAAGTTGCTGGTCGCGAAAAATGGTGGTTGTCCGGTGGCAAGGACGGCAGAATCTCAGTCTTGAACTGATGAAGACGGTTCAGCAACTTGTCGATAGGGCAGGCTGATGGCGTATGCTCGGGGAAGGGTGCAGATGTCGGAATTGTTGGAAAAAGGCGATGGCGCAGGATGAGCAGACGGTGGAAGATATCATCGGCAACCTCGGACATAAACAAATCCTTCGAGTTCTTTGACTGGCTCGAGAGTGTAAAGGTTTCAAATGAAAGCCTGAGGGGTATTTATAAGAACCCCAAATGCTGATTTTTTGATCCAACGGATGGGATAGATCCCCCATTGGACGGTCCAGGATCGTGCAGGGGCATTAATGAATCCACTCGAGTGCTGGATCCATGCCACTCCGATCCAACGACCCAGAGGAAAGGGCCCTTCAAAGGTCGCCCCATCCTACGGTCCACCTTAGTGCAGAAGTATTAATGGAAATCGCCCATGCGGATAGGACGCTTCGAGATCCGAGCTAATGCAATAGCCTAAGCCTAGCGACCCTTGAGGTGGTTGCTAACCTTTCAGGGTCAAGTGTCGTCGATGCAACATTTTCTAGGTGACACGTGTACCCCTCGTCATGAACCGGGACATCGGTAAATGAACCCAGGCCTTGGTAAACGGTTCGGGCTCCGCAGTCGTCTGACACGCGATGCCCCTTGCCACGGACCAACTATTCTGAGAAGGAACCGGGGAGATAGTCGGGAGTATCCGAGACCAAAGCAAGCCTCCACTGCGCAAGCCCAGATGAAGGCTTGGGGGGTAAATGTTATCCATGTTTCCTTCCGTGGGCCCAAGACCGCGTTCCAGGACCACGAGCCGACCAATTGAGGGTGGGCCCAGCCCAGGCCCGTTAGGCAAGGAGTATAATGGATATCGACAGCCCAATTCTGGGCAAGGCCTGGAAGGTGTCCGAGGAGTATTGTCTGGGACGGTCATCCGGGAGATGGTACGACTGGCTGTGGGTAACAGTCGGGATCAATGCAAACGATTCTGAAGCCTGGTAAACGATCCGGGCTCCTGGTAGACGGTCCGGGCCCACGGTAAACGATATGGGACCTCGACGAACGGAGAGGGACTTGGGTAAATGAACCCAAGTTGGGTCCTCAAGGGTGGCAGGATAAAGCATCCGTGACCCTGACTTCGCCCCATGAAGCGTGGGAGTTGTCCCCACGTTTCACCTGCAGAAAAGGCTACCTCGGGATTGTATGCCACTGGTTCAGACCTGTGCCCCCACTGCTCTGAACCAATCTTGTCCCTTGAATTTGCCTCGTAACTCAAGATGCCCAGATCAAAGCTCCAATTTTTCGGATGATAGATATGGTTTGGGCTGGCCCAATGGGCTCAGGTTAATGTTTTTCTTTTATGTTTTAAATCCTCTGTATTGGGCTTCCGATAGAGAAGCCAGTAGTATTTATACCTTCATTGGGCCCGGGTCAACCCGGCCCACACCTAGTGCGCCTGTGAACCTATAAATACATGTAACAGAGCACTAAAGAAGGGACCTCTCTTTAGCGTGTATACAGTTACTCTGTGGAAACTGAGAGAAACCTAATCATGTTTCTAATTAAGATCTCATAACCACACATGTATTCATCATACCAATATTGCAACAAGCTACACTAGAACATATATCCATCAAAACTACAATGATCAAATCATCATCATACATCATGAACATGTTTTCTCAAATCAACAGACAAATAATCCAAAACCACAAGCAAGAATATGACAACATCAAAACAACAAACAATAATCCAAGGAAATAAACAAGAATATGACAACATCAAAACAACAAAAGGGTTAGGATTCTCCATTACCTTCTTGGTAGTGAATCAAAAATACAAAACTATGATCAATCCCCTTGACACCTAGGCATTTTCAAAACCCACAACAAAGAAAAGAACAATGTTCTAAGAATTAAGAAGAAGAAGGATAGCTTATAGGATTCAAAGCACTAATACAAGATCACATACCTAAAGATTTTCGAAAAACCCTATTCCTTTTCCTCTTCTTTCTTTCTTTCTTTCTTTCTTTCTTCTCTTTTCTCTTCTTTTCTCTTTTTTTTCCACTTTTTTTCTCCTTCTTCTCTCTAGATGGAAGGCTAGGGTTTCAAAGCTGATAGGAAGAGGCTTAAGGACCTATTTATAGGTGATAGCTAGGTTAAGGAAAAAAAATAAAATGAAAATTCGAAGTGGGTTTTTCGTAATCCAATATCTTGTAGCTTGATACCCATTTTTGACTCGGTTACACCACGATTTTGGAAAAATACTATTTCTAAAAAATTGTACATAATTAATTAGTTTTCTAACGGTACCAAGTTTTTCTAAATTAGTCATCTATAGCACAACTTATGACTGTTTTACTGAGGCTGGGTCCAAAGTTATGGGAATTAAAAAAAAAGTCAACTCTCTTTCTTACCATTTGTTTCTCATTTCTCACTAGTGTGAACACGAGCTTTCTAGAACATTCCATCTTTCTTTCTCTCATTTTTATTTTTTCTTAATTAACAAAATAAATAAATGGAGAATAAAAATTATTATGCATGGAATCTAATGCATGCACTCCATGCTTACCATTCACATGCACACATGAAAGTGTACAAGTGCATCTCTACTAACCATGCATCTTGGTGCACAAAATCAAACCTCAAGAATTCACAAATAAAGTAATTAAATAAAACAATTTACAAATTTAAATTCACATAATTTCTATCAGGCAATTCAAACAATTAAAAATAAATTTTTAACACTTAACAATTAATAATAAAATAAAACACACAAATTAATAAAAAAAATTGGTGCGCTACAATGAGCAATCTGAATGTATCAACACTAATTCTTTTGAAATCCTCATACATGTTTTTTTCATTCCAATGACCATCATATTATACTAAAAAAATTAAACGAGTTTACATTACATTATATTAGTACTAGATTATAACAAATTTAACATCAGGTAGTCTAATTATAATTAAGTATTAAAGTAATAGTTTTGAAATTAAGCTTTCCACGATAATTTATGTAATAGTGAAAAACCTACAGAAGTTCACATCATAAATAAATGAATGAATCACCTGCAGCAAGTTTTCCTATGATACTCAATAATAACTTTAAGAATCATAAAAAAAAGGGGGGCATGTGAAAAAAACGTAAAAGAGTGTGGTGGGGTCTTTTAGTACCAAGTAATTCAACATTTACGCGTAAGGGCTTTCTCTACAAAAGGCCAATCATAACTATCCAAGAAAGCAACTTCTCATTATGACGTTTCCTCAAAGAGTTTAAACGCATTCGTCAAAAAAAAATAAAAAAAATCAAAGGAATATATCAAGCACCAAATATATGAAACAAATAAGAAGCAATAATAATAATCACAATTATATATTAAGTTTACAAAAGTGTAATCAACAATGCATTTTGTTTGAAACTTAGAACATTAAGGTACAATTTTTTTAGAGTTACCATTTTTCACGTAGAATAAATATTTTTCAAGATTTGGCAAGCTTGGTGTTGAATGGCTGGAGAAATTGATTTATAGATCTGTGAAGTATGTCGTTTGCGATAATGGTACTTCGACCAATATTAGTGCTTTACCGAAGTAGCAATAATAGTGCCCTAGTCTGTGAAAGACAAGATGTGAATTATAAGAATGGGTCGTAATTATTTTTTCTTGAATTGAAAAGATAGGATGCCATAATTTTGTGATTAGTTTTACCTAAAATGTAAAATGAATTTATTTATTAAGTATGGCTAAATATGTAATTTTCAAATATTGTTTGAAAAAAAATGTTTAGATATGGCACATTATATTTGCACGTTAAGAATATATATATATATATAAGCATTCTATTAATTAAAAAATAATAATTTTTAACACTTTTTCTCAATAATTTTTTTTTGATATTCTTTAATTTCTTTTTTGTTGATTTCAATAATTTATTTTATCTTGTTCTCATAATTTTTTTAGAAAAAAACTCTTATTTTAACAAGTTAATATATATATAGCTTTTTTATTTAGAATATGACAAAGGAAAAAAATTGCATAAATTGAAAAAATATATATTAAATATTAATTTTTTTAATAAAAATAGGGTATCTTAATCAAAATTTTTGGGTGCAAATATAATGTTCCTAGAATATTATTAATAATTAGAATTACCAAAAATCATAATTCTAATTGATTATGATTAAAGTTAATATTGAGATTACTTGACAAATATTCTCAATATGGTCAGCATTAATTCAGTTACTCGATTTCATATCCGGTATTGAGTTACCCAATATTGCATATCCTATTGATTGTCAAATATTCTGACATCAATTGTGACAAAGACCTTGATGAAATGTCTCATATAAATATAGGGTTTTGGTTCCCAAGCTGACGACTCATTCTCATACTCCATGTAAAGAGTTAGTAAGAGCTTGGAAGTCATTTACCTTCACTGATTCTCTTTCTTTAATATTTGAAAATCTAAAGTATTAGATTGAAATTATCAAGATCAATGGTTGGAGGTACACTATATTAATCCACCATTTATTTTGTGACAATCTTATTGATTTTATTTCTTCATACATATAGGATTGTTCATGCCTATAGAAATTCTTACAAGGAATAATTACATTTCAGACGATCGTTTGCATTTTATTTACAAAAATAGTGTTGAAACTTTTATTTACACATAACTGATGTTTCACATACTGTTAACTCTATAAAATAGAGTTATGATTTATTGCTTTTTCTAAGGATTTTGATTATTTTAGTATGTTTTAGGTATATTTTCATTAAGTATTATTGTTATTAACTAATTTGGTGTTTGCGATGGAAAATCTCAAGAAAATATGAAGTTTGAGGTTAATCTAAGATGTCACGTTCAAGTCTTGTATTAATTCGGTACGTGTTGCGCAAAGCTGGAATTTAAAACCTAATTTTGACTATGATGTAAGCATTTTCTAGGGAAAGCTCATGTAATAAGAGTTGTAGATTTCTTTTTTATATTTCTAAATCATTTTGAATCATTGAGTTTTGAGTTTGGATGAGAAATTTGTGCATGTTTTACCGAGGAAGGTCGAATCACAAAAAATGCTTTGGACAGCAAGTTGTGCGAGCCATCGTGGGTTTCTTGCGAAGGCTCATTAGGAGTCGTGACTTTTACCTATAAAAATGATTTTAAAATCCCATTAAAGGTGTACTTCATAATTTCACTTAGGGTTATCATATGAGATCAAATTTGAATGTGGAGAGCAGGTTCTTAGATAGAATAACACAATACAATGTTGGATTTTGAAGATTGAAGACGGATCATCACTCTAGTTTTATCTTTTCTTCTTCATATTTATTTCGTCTTGTTCTTGAATTTCAAATCATGAATTGTCATTCTTGTTTTGTATTTTCCATTATGATCATGAACTAAATTTCTTTTTTTACTGCTTTAATGGAACTCTATGTTTATAAATAAGTTCCCTTTTTAATTTATTATTTTAATGTTCACTGTAATTGTTTATATTGATTTGTGCTTAATGCTTTTCAAAGAGTGAACAACTTAGAAATTGAATTAGTAATTTAGGTAAAATTTGGAAGAGAAAATCTAATTAGACCCAATCAATATTACCTAGGATTGACATGTTTATGTTGATTTGTGTTTAGGATAAGAATATACCTAATCACATTAGGTAGTCAAATTAGGGCAAAACTTAATGTTATTGATAGATTTAATCTATTGGTTAGATTCACTTGTAATTTGGGAAAACCTTGTGAATACTTAGGTACCCTAGACTAGCAATTAGAACATTAAAATGAAGATCATGAAAGATGCTTATGGAAGAACATATAGGGAAATTATGTTGGTATTAAAAGAGCAAATCAAAGATATGCAGCAGGGAATGAGCCTTTTTTAATAGTTATTAATATCAACCAAGATCACACACACACACACACACACACACACATATATATATATATATTAAATCACATACAATGAGATTGGAGATTACCTCTCGTAGCCTATCAAGTGTTCTTGAATCTTTTTGTATAAAATAAATGATCTTCGTATCCGAGTTCTGAAAGTTCACACCTTGATCTTCCAGATCAATCCTCAAACACACAAGGACGTGTGTGGGCACGTAGGATTCACAAGGTTTATTTATGACTCTCTAGATGTACTCAACACATGAGATCTAGAGAGGTTTGATAGAGAGAAGAGGAATTGAATAGTTTTTAAGTTTAGGAAAACTATCGCTTCTATCTCAAAGAGAGAGTCTCACAGTCTATGAAAACAATAATCTTGAAAAGTATCGCTTCTTTTCAGGTTTATAAACATAATTAACTGATTTGATTAATCTTTATTTTATGAAAGTAAAAATGATCAATTACAACCTTATTGAATTATTTAATTTAAATCATATTTAAAAATAATAATTAAATAAAATAAATTATTTGAAATTCAAAATTCAAATCCCAGAGAAAAGAAATTCCCTGTGTGTGGCGCCACACTCACTGTATAGTGAGTGTGTCGACCACATCATTAGGGTTACCCCTAATTTTCTCATTTGTTCATTTAATTAATATTTAAGACAATATATTTATCCTAAAATAAATATCATTTAATTCAAAATTAACTTTATCTTAATATATCAGTTTTAAATAAATAAATAAATATCTTATTCTAAATAAGATAATTATTAATCTCTCTACAATTATCCAAACAAGATTAATATTTATTTTAACCTATAGTTTTTCAATATAAAAACTATATAGTTAAATAATTAATTGATTCATAATTAATCAATTGCCTATAATTATCACATAATTATTTCCTTGCCTTGAAAAATTAATTCATTTGCAATTAGGTCATTCTCTCTGCAAATCTTTTTATTGACATCCATACCCTTGACAATGTAGGACAGAGGTGATCTGGGGACCATGGAACTATTAGACGAAGCTCCAATAAACCATATTATTAATTAAACTCTTTAATCTAATAGTCTTATTTATTAATTCCATGATTACTCGACTATAAATATGGAATTGCACTCTAAGCTCTTATGGAATTATATTTACAGAGTTTTCTCTTATAGTCCATTGATATAATCAATAAATGTAGTTTTGTCCTCCATTTATTGGTTCATTAATTAGAGCTGGTCAAGATTACCATTTTACTCTTCTAATTACCTCTTGATTCGTAAGTATCATTAATTCACTAGCGAATAATTAATCTATAATCAAATTATAGATTTGAGTCCAACAACTATTTAGTTCCAGAATTAACCCTTAAGGGAACCAATATTCAATATGTTAGGAAAGTATGAATTTCATTATTGTAATTCATGTTCCCAGCCATTTATGATATTGAATCTAAAAAAAAAAGTCATTAGCGCCATTATACTAAGAAACCTTAACGAGTGAATCAAAAGATCCAATAAATGCAAACAGGAGTTCATGAATACTCAGGATTTGGACTGATCTACAAATGATCATCTATTATGATAAGAATCAAATCTTTATGTCAAACAGAAGTTTATAAAGATAATTAATTCTTATCGGTTCGGTCATATATAATCTATACTATATACATCACATTTACTAAGATGTCTATCCACATCAGTAATCTGAATCTAGATCACTTGCATCTCGTATGCTTAGTAAACCGCACTAGTAACCATTCTGTTGACTGTCTTTTTAGCCAACGACGTGAGAACGTCAATAACGACAAGCCTTCAAGAGAATATAAACGACACAGACGGTATAATAAAGAAAATAAAGAACACACAAGAGATTTTTATAGTGGTTCAGCCCCGATTATCGGTAATAGCCTAATCCACTTAGAGTTGTGATTTATAGATCTATACTCAAGATCAGATGGACTGAACCAACTGAGTTTCTTCAGTACAGATTGTGAAAATACAAGAGTTCTCTCAAATATCAGCACTTTCTCTCTCTAGAATACACAGACCCAATTTTCTCTCTCTAGAAAGAAGAAGCAGAAGAAGCCCCCCCCTCATTCCATAAGCTCTCTATTTATAGGCCTGGGATCCTCAACTGATATCCCCTTACGATAGGGATATTTTATTATTCATCTTATATTTATATTACAAAGAAACATTCAAAATTCGAAATGTAACAAACCCCCCATTTGTGGGAAGAATGAGAGATTCCCGCGTATGTTGTTGAAGCTATCTCTGGGAGTCTTGACTTAGTCTCCCCTAGCTAGTTGATCCACCTCCTACTGACCACCCATGCAAGTGCTGGTCGAACGTGCATGGTGGTAGGACTTGTGCATGGTGGACATGCACTTCTCTCCTCTAACATGGCACTCTCCTCTAGCATGCCATGTTTCTCCTCGGACCAAATCCTTGGGGTCTCCTCGGACCAAGGTGGTAGGACATGCACTTCTCTCCTCTAACATGGCACTCTCCTCTAGTATGCCATGTTTCTCCTCGAACCAATCTCCTTGGCTTCTCCTCGGACCAAGGTGGTTCGAAGAAACCTCCTTAGCATCTCACCCCGGATAGGTCCGAGGCAACCTCCTTAGCATCTCACCGCGGATAGGTCCGAGGCAACCTCCTTGGCATCTCACCCCGGATAGGTCCGAGGCAACCTCCTTGGCATCTCACCCTTGGGGTCTCCTAGGAACACATCCTCCTTGGGGTCCCCTAGGACTACTTTCTTGAGTTCTCCTCGATGTAACCTCCTTAGCTCTCCTATGATCACTCTCTTGGCTCTCCTAGGATGCACTCCCCTTAGCTCTCCTAGGATGCATTCTCCTTAGCCTCCTAGGATGCATTCTCCTTAGCTCTCCTAGGATGCATTCTCCTTAGCCTCCTAGGACCAAGGTGCACTTGGCTTGGTTATAACATCTTTGAAGTAGTCCAAATTCTTCGTCAGTCTACCGGGTCACTTTATCACAACTCTGAGGAGTCAATGTATTTATTGACTATTAACGTGTCTTTTACTGACCATGCACTGCTACTTGTCACATTTATTGCCACGTCCTTGATCTCCAATTTTTGGGTATAACATTTGCCCCCCAAGTTTATTATACGATTTCCCTCGTATGATAAACTTTTCTTCTAGCAAAATACTCTTGAGATCATTCAAAAGCTCCTATCCTGTTGATAACTTTCACGTAAACTCCCATGACAGAACGTGTTTTGAACTTGTCTTGTGATTTCTTCAAACTCTATTTTCTTGATACAATGAAAACATAAGCTCCCTTTGTATGTGTTGCAAAATCATCATGGTATAGAGACATGTTGTTGAATATCCTCAATTTGGTTGCGCTAGGATTAGAATTTCGGTGATCGAACTCAAGCATTAGGCTCCTTGGATATGCTCGGCCTGCACCATGCAAAACATGGTCTCCTTGGATGTGATTCGACCGGATGCAAGCACTCTCCTCGGGTATGGGTCCAAGGCAATCACTTTTGGCTCTCCTCGGACATGTCCGAGCCACATATTTTTGGAAACTCACCTCGGTCATGTCCAAGCCACACATCTTGGAAGCTCAAACTAAGGTCCGATCGGACTCTTTGTGGCTTCTTCTTGGACCAAGGTCCAAGCCAATGACTTTGAAGCTCACCTCGGATAGGTCCGAGCCAAGCACTAGGCTCCTCCAACTATGTCCGATCGGACCCTTGGCACACATGCATGGCTCTCCTCGGACATGTCCGATCGGAGCTTTCATGACTTTTCCTTGAACCAAGGTCCAAGATAATGACTTGGCTTCTCCTCAGACATGGCCCAAGCCAAGCTTTTGTGCCTCTCCTCGGACTAGGGTCCGAGCCCATCTCTTGAGGTACCAAAGACCTATGTCCGATCGGACACTAACACTCAGACGCACGCGCGCCTTCCTGAACACTTATCAATGTGATCCGATCAGACCTGAACACTCTTCTTGGTATCTCCAACTATGTCCGATCAGACATTGCGTACCCTTGGCCAAAAACTAAGTCCATCTTTTGGGCATGCATAGTACCCTCTCCTCGAACTTGGTCCGAGCCAACCATTTTGGAAGCTCACCAAGCTAAGGTCCGAGCCAATCCCTTGGCACACATGCATGGTCTTTTCCTCGGGCTTGTCCGAGCCAACCATCTAGGGGCTCCTCAAGCTAAGGTCCGATCGGACCCTTGGCACACATGCATGGTCTTCTCCTCGAACATAATTCGATCGAAGCTTTCATGACCTTTCCTTGAACCAAGGTCCAAGCCAATGACTTGGCTTCTCCTCGGACATGGCCCGAGCCAAGCATTTGGCTCCTCCAACTAAGGTCCGATCGGACACTTTGTGGCCTCTCCTTGGCCAAGGTCCATCTACTTGGACGCAGCTGCTTCTTCTTGGCTTGGATGCACACGGGCCTACCTGAACACTCATGGCATCCACTCGGCCATGTCCTATCCGATCGGACATAATGTAGCTTCCAACCACTCAAGCGTGTTTCTCCTCCTCAGATGCAGCACCTTAGGCACCAATATTTCTGGGCCAAGATCCTTGGACATAGGCGAGATGCTCCTTGGATCAACATGCATCCGATCAGCCATCTTAAGGTATTCTTAGACACCACATTTTTCAAACACTTTAAGCACCTGTATTGATCGTGAGCATGGACAAACAGGCATAAGCCGTGTTGACATGAATGCAATGCAATGCATGGAACAGTAGCCAGCCTTCTAAGCATGCACATCCGATCGGACATAGGCAGTATCACCATTTGGACGCTTCTCCTTGGAACTAGACACACCTTTCGGACCAAACATGGTATACTCCATGCTATAATTTTTTCAAACATTTCACCTTTAGGCACTCTTAGGACCTTTTAGGAAAAACCATCAAAGCACTTTGTTCGAACCTCCCATAATTATTTTGAGAGATTGATTTCTCTCAATCAATCTTAGTGAAAACTTGACTTCTCCTCCCAAAGACAAATTTTCACCATGTAGCATTTATTTTGCATGCATTTGTTTGATTCACTCCAGGGAAGTTGATTGGTGATACATGCTTAGCCTACCAGGGAAGTTGTATCTGCTCTCTTGAGCAAGAAAACTTTGCACCTGATCAGCTAAACTTGTACATGTTGGCATTTATACTTTACGTCTCCTTGTTAACTTAAAACATTCTAAGTCTCCTCTAGACTTAAAAAGTTATAAATTTTTTGTGAAGAGTAAAGTCACTCTGATGTGTGCCTCATATTTTGGCATGAGTACTTAGTTTTCTGACTTAGAAATTCTAGACATTTCATAAGTCCATGCTAAGTATACTCTCTCACACTCTTATTGCTCTAACATTTTATGAGCATGATGTTTATGGTCACACGAATATCTGCTCCTAACTTGAAATTTTAAAAAATTCCAAGTTACTTAAGCTTTGCCAAGCAAGTTAGCTTAATGGCCTTTTTGGACTTCAAAAATTTACAAGTCAGCCTAAAAACAGATATATTAACTCGTGCTCTTATTGCTTGTGTTAAGTTATATACCAGTATACCCCATGTGCCCCCCAGGTGGTTGAGGGTTGAAAGATCCTTAGTCACTTGCTACCTGACCGAATCTGTTCGAGCAGTTAATTACTCGTGAAACACATAGAATATATGGAAAATACTCAGGCAGTTGAACACTACTTGAACATATCGACCAGTTGAACACTGCTCGGATAACTAACACACATGCATATTTGTAGCAAGAATCGACCACGCTGCGCGTAGTCTCTTTTATTACTCGTAAATTAAAATGGACAAAACATGTCTAATAACGAGTCTTAAACAACCAAAATTGTTCAAAATAAAATGACTGGTTAGCAAATAACCAGTTCATACACCAAACTTAAATAACAAGTCTAAAAAACTCGAAATCAAGCTACCACTCTGAAAGCGGTATTTAAAAATAATATCTCCTTCGATGCTTTATGTGCATGCCACTCCAGTGATTCCTGCTCCTAGCACTCCTCCTCAGCATACTCCTCCTCTTGCTTCGTTGCTCTCCTCAGCTAAGGGTGGACCTCCACATATAGTGTCTACGGTGAAGTCCACAAGTCCAGGCTGCAAGGGTGGAGATATTTGTCGCTTGAATCCGGAGTTGCTTCTACCTCCTTCTCCTTGGGGTGTCTCTGCTCGGTACTTCTTCAACTTGCCCGACTGGAGAAGAAATTCTATCTTGTCCTTGAGGTGGTTGCATTCATTCGTGTCGTGACCATAATCTTCATGGAAGCGACAATACTTGTTCATGTCTCTCTTCCTCATCTCTCTCCTGATGGGTGGAGGCTTCTTGTAGGGAACCTCTTCTTGGCTAGCAAGATATATCTCTGCTCGGGTGGTTGAGAGAGTGTTGTAGTTGGTGAATTGAGGCTCATACTTGGTTGGCTTCTCACTTGAACCCAACTTTGCTTTCTTTTCCTCATGGTGGTCAGACCCATTATTTCCACGCTTCCTTCCACCATCACTAGGAGAGTCAGTTGGTCTGCTTGGGTTGTTTATGCCATTCTCCCCTTTCTCTATCGCATCATCCAAATTCATATATTTTTCCGCCCGGTCAAGAAATTGTTGAAGTGTTGAGATTGGATGGCGATGGATGCTGTCCCATAGAGGACTCCGATAAATTATCCCAGCAGATATGGCAACCATCTTCCCCTCGTCTCCTACAGCAGTCGCTCTATTGGCTTCTCTCATGAATCTCTGTATATAGCTCTTTAGAGACTCATCTTTTCCTTGTTTGATATCTGCCAAGTCATTGGCGTAAACTGGCGGAGTCCGGGCAGTGCTGAATTGTCTGCAAAACTCCTTCCTGAATGCCTCCCAAGAGGTAATGGAGTTTGGCTTAAACCTCCAATACCACTCCTGGGCAGTGTCTGTCAAGGTGGTGGGGAAGACTCTACACCGATAGTCATCACTCACTCCGAGCAGTTCCATCTGGTCCTCAAACTTCCCAACATGTCTTATCGGGTCTGCCTTTTCAGTATAAATTGGCAGTACTGGTGCTTTGTACTTTGCTGGTGGTTGGGCTGCTCTTATTCGAGCACAAAATGGGCTGCCATTCCGGTAGTCGATCGCATCTATCTCGGAAGGTCGTTTCGACAAACCTTGCACTGCAGCAGCTAGCATGTCAAGCTGGGCTTGGATGGCTGGTGCAACTGATGAGGTTCCAAGGTTTTGACCGCCTGGTCGGGCATTACCATCTGGAGCGCCATCGTCAAGTATTTCTACTTGACTGGTGGGACGGTCCAGATTTCGCCCTTCGACCGGGACGGTCCTCCTCTTGTCGGTGATAACATTCCTTAGATCCTTCGATTTTCCAGAGGGCTTACTACGCGGGACTTCCCCTCTCCTGCTACGCTGCTGGTCGGGGTGCAGTGGAGGCTTCTTGGCGCGCTCTGGGCAGTTTTCTCCTCCTTGTGGGTTGTGCCCCTCCTTTTCCTTGGATTGGTTGGTGGGATGACAATCAGCCTCATCCCTACCATGCCCATCTTCGAACTGTGAGGTCCTCTTCTCTCTAGGAGCTTTATTTTGCTCCTGCCCAGGTGGAGTCTTTTTACTGCCCGATCGGTGACTTCTGGAGGGGGTTCTAGAGTGCTCCCCTTGGGTTGAGGTAGTGTGCGATCGGACTCCATCTCCCTCACCAGGTGGGTTATTACCATCCCTCCTTGGTCTATCATTGTTCTTACCACCAGCTTTTGTGGTCCTTGCTTCTGAGGTGGTTGCCCCTCGTGCTGCAGCTTGGGCATTGGCCTGGGCCAACTTGGTAGCTGCCTCCAAAGCAAGCGCTGCTTCACGATGTTTCCGGTTGACCTCCTCCTGTTGTTGTCTAAGCTCCTCACTCCTGGCCTCCATATCGCGTCCTTGCTGCTCTAACGCAGCTCTCTGCCTGGCCATCTCTTCAGCAAACTCCTCCTGCCTGGCGTGGAATCGTGCCATCTCCTCCTGGAAGGACCCCATAGCTTCTTGGAGCTCTTCAACTCCTAGAGTCACGTCCTCAAGCATGACCCTAGGCTCATTCTCATGATATTGTGGGCTAGGACCTTCAGATCTAGCAGGCTCTTTAGAGGAGCTTGTCCTCTTGGAAGCAGCAGTGGTGTTCTTAGGTGCCATCTTGCTTCAGGGACCGTCTGTTCTTCTCTTCAGGCTCTCAATGAAAGCACCAAAATGTTGACTGTCTTTTTAGCCAACGACGTGAGAACGTCAATAACGACAAGCCTTCAAGAGAATATAAACGACACAGACGGTATAATAAAGAAAATAAAGAACACACAAGAGATTTTTATAGTGGTTCAGCCCCGATTGTCGGTAATAGCCTAATCCACTTAGAGTTGTGATTTATAGATCTATACTCAAGATCAGATGGACTGAACCAACTGAGTTTCTTCAGTACAGATTGTGAAAATACAAGAGTTCTCTCAAATATCAGCACTTTCTCTCTCTAGAATACACAGACCCAATTTTCTCTCTCTAGAAAGAAGAAGCAGAAGAAGCCCCCCTCTCATTCCATAAGCTCTCTATTTATAGGCCTGGGATCCTCAACTGATATCCCCTTACAATAGGGATATTTTATTATTCATCTTATATTTATATTACAAAGAAACATTCAAAATTCGAAATGTAACAAACCCCCCATTTGTGGGAAGAATGAGAGATTCCCGCGTATGTTGTTGAAGCTATCTCTGGGAATCTTGACTTAGTCTCCTCTAGCTAGTTGATCCACCTCCTACTGACCACCCATGCAAGTGCTGGTCGAACGTGCATGGTGGTAGGACTTGTGCATGGTGGACATGCACTTCTCTCCTCTAACATGGCACTCTCCTCTAGCATGCCATGTTTCTCCTCGGACCAAATCCTTGGGGTCTCCTCGGACCAAGGTGGTAGGACATGCACTTCTCTCCTCTAACATGGCACTCTCCTCTAGTATGCCATGTTTCTCCTCGAACCAATCTCCTTGGCTTCTCCTCGGACCAAGGTGGTTCGAAGCAACCTCCTTAGCATCTCACCGCAGATAGGTCCGAGGCAACCTCCTTAGCATCTCACCGCGGATAGGTTCGAGGCAACCTCCTTGGCATCTCACCCCGGATAGGTCCGAGGCAACCTCCTTGGCATCTCACCCTTGGGGTCTCCTAGGACCACATCCTCCTTGGGGTCCCCTAGGACTACTTTCTTGAGTTCTCCTCGATGTAACCTCCTTAGCTCTCCTAGGATCACTCTCTTGGCTCTCCTAGGATGCACTCCCCTTAGCTCTCCTAGGATGCATTCTCCTTAGCCTCCTAGGATGCATTCTCCTTAGCCTCCTAGGATGCACTCTCCTTAGCTCTCCTAGGATGCATTCTCCTTAGACTCCTAGGACCAAGGTGCACTTGGCTTGGTTATAACATCTTTGAAGCAGTCCAAATTATTCGTCAGTCTACCGGGTCACTTTATCACAACTCTGAGGAGTCAATGTATTTATTGACTATTAACGTGTCTTTTACTGACCATGCACTGCTACTTGTCACATTTATTGCCACGTCCTTGATCTCCAATTTTTGGGTATAACACATTCATTAAAGATTCCATACTTTAATATGTTACTGACTATTTTGTTCATTATATATGTTCTTACTTCTCTCGTACTAATACAAGATCATATTCTCATGAATGAATAAGGAATTTTCTTGATATTATCATATAATTAATTCAAACTATAATTATATATTCAAATATAATAAAATTGTTCTTTTATTTAATTCAATAAAATATCTTTACATGCTTTTAGGGCATTGATCATAACAAATTAAAAGACCTAGAATTCTTAATTCTTGAAATTCTTAATTTCTAAGTGTGTTATTTTTCTTAAAATTTTATTTTAATTTTCTAGTTTCTTTGAATTATTATTTAACTTGGATTGAAAGAAAAATAGTGTTTGGTAATTAACAACTTAAACATTAGTCTCTATGGGATCAATATTAAATACTATTTGTTACGATACATGCTCTTGCGTTAGGTTGATAAAATCAATAACGCATACCAACATTTATAGTGTTTTATTCATTTCTCTTTCTTCTTTCCTTATCTTCATCTCTCTATGAACATCTACGTCAATGCCTAGCCACCTACTATCATTGCTTTGACCACCACACACGTTGGCAACCCAGGAAGAACATCAGCTGACAAGCTTGGCACTAAAGTTTTGACAAATCTGATGTCAAAGCAAACCACATGTGTCGATCAACGTTGTCAGAGGCTTGACTTTGACTGCATTTTCTAGCCAACTCAGACCACTCCAAGGTCAGGACTATTGGAAGAAGCATCTTGAGATAAATAAAACCTAACCACCCTTTCCCCCAGTATCTTTGACATTTTTTCGACGAGTTTGTTGTTATATCTGCCACTTTTTAAGCATTTTTTTGGAATAACCAATGATCCTTTGAACTTAGGGTGGTACCAACATGACTTGCTTTTTAAGGAAGTCATTTTGGTATATGGTAAGCCCAAGTTTTTTTGTTGTCATTGGTAAAGATGACCAAAATTGTTATGCTTCAAAAGTAACTTTTCAGATACTCTTAAATTTGTTCAACCAAAAAGTAATTATTGACATGAATTTTTAGCCAATGCATGCTATGATATGTGTATGTGTGTAGCTGATTTCAAGAGAGAGGAAATGAAATAAAAAGGAACCAAATATTTATAATGGTTCAACTCTAAATGAAGAGCCTACATCTACTGTAGTTTTTGTATTGCTTCTCTCTATGATTTTACAAGATTCCAACCCCCTTAATGGAGGCTTACCTTCGCTATTTATAAGGGAAGAGGTTTACAATTTATAAAAAGGAAATTAAGGATTTACAAATAATAAGACAAAAATGGTATTGTATTGGCTATGAAAGAATGGTGGTCTGCACGAGTTGTGCGCCTACAAAAGGATTGCACTATAGCATCTATCAAGTGTCGTGCTTGCAGGCACTGTGTCAGGCAATGTGGTAGCTAAGATCTTGCAAAGTGTTAGCAAGATCTCTAGGATTTTGTTGTTCACTCATTCTTGCGAGGACATTCACATCTTCTCGCTATTCCTCTTCTTGCAAGGTCTTCTAGTGATGTGAAGCAGACCTTTTGGGGCATTCTCGTGACACATTTACGAACATTCTTCTCACTTGAAGCCTATCAATCAAACTTCTCGCCCTTTGTCTCTCAAGCAGCCTTCTCGGGTTGGCCTGTCGAATTCGTATGTGTATTCTCATATGAGGATGAGTGAGTCTAACTCCTCGTTTAATGCTCAATAGTTGCCTTCTCGCCTAATGATATGAGAGAGGGCTTAAGACTTTTTGTAGCATAACGATCAATGCTCGCATATCGATTATCTTTGGAGGCTTATATCTTTCTGTTTGGGATGAAATTTGTATCCATTATATATATAAACTCGAAGCTCATTCTGAGCCTAACAAAACTATGATGGGCATCCCATCTTCAGGTTCAAAAAACATTCTTCGAAGTGTTTTTGAAGGCCCATAAGATTCGTATTCATGAAGTATTCCAAAAAAAAACTTCTATAGGTTTTAAAATAGCTTATAAGGTAAGTATGTTAAACATCAGAGAATCAATTAAGTTACAAAAAAAAGTCAACTTAAATACTAAGCTACCAAATAACAACTTGTTAAATTGCATTTATGTTTGATTTTTTTTTCCACCAAATAGAAAGGTAACTAAAAATTGGCTTGTTTAGGACACTATATGTTAACTTTTAAATGTAAATACATATTTTTGTAAGTTATTTGTTTTTAAAATAGATTTGAAGATAACCAAAATGTATCTTAAATAATAAGATACCACAATATATATAAAATAAAAATGAAGTCATGTTTTAAAGTAAATTATTGGTATCTTAAATTATTTTGAAGGCAACCAAATAGTTGCTTTTAAAAAACGAAAAAAACAACCAAACTGTTGATGTGGTTTTTCGTCAATAGTAGATTAAGAAATCCAATAAGAAAGATATTAGTGCTCTTTTCTAAACCGTAATGAACTATATAACTAACTTCTCACACTAGCAATTTTATGTGGTTCAGTGGTTAAAATTCACCTAGTCCACGAGACAATGTAATTACTTTCTCACAATTTCTACAGAGTTTCTGTATTACAAAAAGTGGTCCCTTTTCCTGTCCATTATCCCTGGTATTTATAGTGGAATTTCCTGGACAGGTTTGAGTAACCGTGTACATAAATATGGTAATCATTTAATCAAGATAATTCTCATTTACATAGAGATATGATTGCCTATGGAGATTACTCTCGTTATCTCGGGCAATAAATGTCTGATATAGCCTAGGCTTTAATGAGCGTATAAAGAGCCTCCAAGTCTTTCGGGATACTTCACTGTGCGCCATGACTAGGTTTCCACGAGCTGAACATCTTTATCAAGCTGGAGATTGGAGAGTGTACGAACTATAATTCAGATTAAGCTCAGAGCACCCTATAAGAAATCTGGCCATTACATGTCTCAAACTTGATCATTTTCCTGTGAAGCGATCTCAGAATTATCTGCATGTCGTACTGCCAAGTCCTAACTCGAGTTGCTCATATCATCATTAGCTAGATGTTCTACTCGCCTTCTGTTTCCACGTGCTTATCTGCTGACTGTACCCCTAGCTGAGTGATTGAATCCATGCTTATTTTTAGGGTACAACATCCCCCCCCCCCCCAAGCTCTTGCTCGTGGTTGACGTCATCATTTTCTAACATGCACAGTAGAGGCTTTTAGGCTTCTGTCATGTGAAATCGTTCCTGCCCACTACTCAAGTGTTGAACACGTGGCCGTCTATAATTGGCGTCTATTTGGGTTTTGAGGACTGTGACAACTATCCTGTCAACATTTTGTCACCGCATGGGTGATTTAATCTTGGCCTTTGGATTCCGAGCTAACCCGATCGGATGGCCCAGATTAATCCCCAAAGCTTACGTATAAATAGGGAGATCAGACCTGAACCTCACCACCTTCGCATTCAAAAACTTTCCATTCATAAACAAAACTTCCCTTTTTCTGTCAAACCTTTTTCAAAAACCTTCATCACCCTTCCGTCTTTCAGAAGCTCTCAAGCTCCCGCATTTGGAAGCACCAACATTCTCATCGAGTAAACGTATAAACTGTAAGTATCTCCTCATCTGGTTTGAATCTTTCACTCTTTATTTTCCAATGAGTTCCTTTTATTTCAAAATATATTTTTTACTTTCAGTACCATTTCGTGTTCTAGCCATGCCTGAGTTCAATAAAGGTCAGTTTAGGCCTAAATAACGATATTAGACTTGTTTAGGAATAAGGCGTTTTAAAACTAGGAATTTTTTTTGGGTTTTGTAAGGAAAGTGTTGTTGATGAATCGATTAAAATACCTGTTTGGATGTATAAGTTGAGAGGATTTATCTTTTGCTCTGGGTAGCTTAAGGGTCACGATTCCCTAAGCGGTTTTGCTTTCAAAAGAAAAGTAGTGGGTCTGTCATGCGAATCCCAAAGTATCAGGGAATTTCCCGAGTCTATAGTGTGTGGCCTAGGACTGCGCGTGGAAACACACACTGATGCTAGGACATAGCTTAGCTTGTGTAGGTTTTGGATCACCATAGGCCAAAAATAAACCACACTCAGACCCTTGGATCACCATACTTTTATCATCGTAGCTAGGTATTATTTTAGGTCACCACTAATAGGTCGCTTTGTCACTTGGCGAGCTAGATGATGGCCCCACCATAGAAATACGTCGCGAGCTCCTTTACCCAAAACAAGAATAAGGGTAAACAAATTGAGTCTAAATCTCCTATTCCTCACTTCGGCCTAGTGGTGGAAAGGGAGATTGTTGTCGACTGTGACACCTTTTTCGAGGCCGAGCACATCGTGTCCTAAATAATGACTCAAGGGAAGGTGAACAAGATATTGTTGAGCCATGGGATCGATATGGGGATTGAGGGTCTCATCGCCTGACCTCCATTGGAAGGAGAGCAGAGCTGCACCCTACTTCAAGATGACTTCGGGGCTTAGAGTGATGAGCACCTGAAAGCAGGTGTTTTCCTTCCCTTAGACCAGTACGTCGTAGATTTCTTGAACTACGTCGAACTGGCTCCATTCTGGCTCCCCCCAAACTCGTATCGACTTTTGGCGGGGTTAAAATATTCATTTTTTAGGCATGAGTGGGAGGTCCCCACTCCGGCTGATATTATGTACTTCTTCTACCTCAAAGCCAGCCTTGATCAGAAGGGACGAGGTGACGACTTCTACTACACTCATTTCCCCAACACAGCCTCCGTCATTGACCTTCCCAGCCACCCAAATGAATATAAAGATCAGTTCTTTATGTCGAATGATTTCAAGAACTGCACTCACTGATACTTCAACCATCCTCGTAAGTCTCCTAACTTTCTGAACTCTATACGTGAAATCCCTTATTATTCTTTTTTATTAAGTTCAATCCTCCTAACTGAGTTCATTCTTTGTGCAACTATATTCAAGAGGACAGGGTGATCTGAGACCCTTGGAGGTCAATACGAGACGGGACACATCTTCCTTTGAAGGAGAAGGAGTTCTGAAAGGTAGTGAACGATGCTACCATGGTGGTCTGCAATCTAATCCACAAAGATAAAATGCTTCCTATCCGAACCCGTGGTCCACCTCCCGTTCTTCCCGAGCTTCCCTCTCCTCAAGAAGTCCTACCCGCCATTGAAGACATTGAGGAGGAAGAATATGTGGCATCGGTGGTGCGCAAGAGAAGAGTTCCTAAGGATGGACAGCATCCTGACTCAGATCGAGTTGAGTCCGGGGCAGCAGCCGACACTTCCGGCCAAGGTAACCCTCATAAAGAACTAGATCGGGTTGCTGCCAGTTTTAGGGTAGTTCGATTCAACCCAAATCAACTCGTGAGTCGACATCCTGTTGACCCAGATTTGAACACTACACTTCTCCAATGTGTGGATCATCTGGTGGTACGCTATGACCATAGCTACCCCAGATACACCGTTGTGGTAAACAGTACCCTCCATTTTAGGTCTACCATTTTTTAGGAATATGGTACGAATCGTAGGGCATGGCCTTCCTTGCGTCAGGGTGTATTCTCCCCCGATTTTAGGCAATATGTAGATGAATCCAACTTAGAAGAAGAGTTTTAACCCTTAGGACCCAGAGTGTAATAATTCTAAAATCCCCCCACCCCCCATGCAACGCCCCACGTCACTATGGTTGCAACCTGGAATGACAACTGACCTTACAAACTAACATGAGTCTTTCCAGTGTGCTTTGTCCTCACTCGCACGCTTCCTGGGAAAACTTCCCAGGAGGTCACCCATCATAAGATTGCATCAGGTCAAGCATGCTTAATTTTGGAGTTATCAAGTGATGGGCTACCGAAAAGAAGATGCATCTTGTTGGCATAGGTAGTACCCACCAATCCATTTAAGCCATCTTAGAATCATCACACTTAACCTTCCCCAGGCGGTGTGGGATTGCACAGCGTTAACCGGTCTTTCCCCATACGGATCACGGGATACTGACTGTCCCAATCACCCACCCTTAGGGGTCCGACGTCCCCGTCGGCCACACTTCCGGCTGGGTCAAGGCTCTGATACCATTTGTAACACCCCACGTCACTATGGTTGCATGCTGGAAAGACTCGTATTGGTTTGTAGGGTCAGTTGTCATTCCAGGTTGCAACCATAGTGATGCAGGGCGTTACACCCCACCTCCGGTAATCTAGGAGTTAGAGGTTTTACCCAGTTCGGTTCATAACTCCAAGCTGATCATTATAGAGTCCTTCTAGCTCGGAGGGTAGGGCTCTTGCTTAGTTCATTTCCTTGCATTATTTTGACTAACTATTCCTTGTATCTGAATCCTCTGCTCATTCCTTTGTAGGCGAAGAGATGGATTTGTCAGATGCCTTTGGTTTAAAGTGTTCTTTCAAGGCTGGTGGGGCCAGAGCTGGACTCGTCGTAAAAAGGTCTAGACTACCAAAGAAACATGCCTCCAAGACTGGGACTTCCATTCAGTCTCCTATCAAAGATAAATGTGTCAGCTCCACCCGGGAGCAGCAAAAGCAGACTCAACCCCCAGCCCCATTAATAGCAATCACCATCCTCGAGGTTTTCCCTCCTCTCCCTCGACATGTACCTCCCCCTGTTCCTGAAGTGATTTAATGTGAAGCCCCCTCCACTCAGATCCCTTCTGCTCAAATCCCGATAAAGCCACTCGAGCTAGCAAGGATCCTTGAAGTGTTTCGAGAGATTGTATGTGAGATGGTGAGCCATATGGCGGGCCATGCTTATAGAGCCAATGTCAAGGACTTGAGGGCTATGGAGGAGCGTACTCCCGAAGACGCCCTGGAGTCTGCAATGGGAATGAACCTCACTGTGAGACACCTTCATTCCTTCTATATTACTTCATTTTCTCTTTTTTCTTTTGAACTAACCCTGGCCTGCATTTTTCCTTTGCAGTTTGTCCTGGCTCAGTTTTGTGGAAGTGCTTGGGTTCGAGCTTGGTAGGATGAGCTTCAAGCCACTGTGACCACCTCCCAAGAGAGCGAGCAATCTGCCCAGGCTGCCTTGATTACCTCCCAGAAGAGCGAGTGGATCACTAAAGACCAGGTCGTGGAAGTGAGCCGATGACTGGACCAGCTGCAAGTTGAGAATGATAGCCTCAAAAAGAATCTTGACAAGGTCGAGACCAAAGCCAAGGAGGAGGCTGAGAGGGTGAGGTTGGAGATTGCAGAGTCAACGAATTCTCCAGAGGATATGCTCTATTGGTACTAGGCTTTCAACCAGGATGGATACTTTTCCTTCATGCAGTCGAGGTTTTGGGAACCTTATATTGCCAAGTTCAAGGTTCGCTTCTCACAAGAATCGTCTGAGTCCATCAAGGCTTTTGATGCTACTGACGGGGGCAGCGAGGAGGTGACGTCCCTTGAGCAAGTCGACAGAGCTCAATGATGCCCCCTTTACGTTTTTTTTTTGCTTACTTATTATGTAATTAAGTCCTTATGGATTGAAACAATCTCCTTCGGGCTCAGATCGAGGCTTTTTCCTCCTCGAGATAATGATATACTTTTGAATAAATGTTTGTTAATTTGTGATCTTCTCCTTAATCTATTATTTTCTCGTATTTGTGATTCTTGAATTTTTGTACACTCGAAATCTTAAGGGTTGTCTTTAGATCGGGATAGGTTTTTGATGGCTCGACTAACTAATTTTAGTCAATATCTTGGTTGTATCCAAGATTTTTCCTGCCTAATTGCGTTATACCTGTTAGGAATCAGGCCTCGGACCTGGTCGTATCTAGGAGTTTAGTCTGCTTAATAGAATTGTACCTGTTAAAAGCCAGGCGTCAAACTTGGTTATATCTACGGCTTCCTAGTTGTCTTCTAGGTTTTGTATGTCTTAGAAGATTCTCAACTTAGTTAGTATTCAGAATTATTTTGAAAATCTGAGCTTTAAAAAGCCGTTGAATAATCAATTTTTCCAAATTCTAAGTTTCAAACTTTATCCGAATATGCCAAACTATTTTAAAGGCTCTCTTCTGTTATGTGCCCCTCAAGTGACTAGAATTTATGAATGTTCTAGGCCGCTTTTACAAAATGAGCACGCAATTATAAGATGACAATATTGATTACGTAAAAATCCAATTGTTATTAAAATGAAGTGGCTTTTATAGATAAGCCTCGCATGGAACAATAATACTAGAAACGTTAAAGAAAACTAAATTACTGATAGTACTTTTTAAGGTGTGGGGCATTCCAGGTCTGTGGGACTATTTATCCATTTAACTGAGCTAGCTTAAAGGTCCTTTCATGTAGGATCTCCATGATCTGGTATGGTCCTTCCTAGTTCGGTCCTAACACACCATCCCTAGGATCTTTACTTGCCAAAAATACCCTCTGGAGAACTAAATCACCGAGTCCGAGTCTGCGTCCTTTTACCTATGAGTTGAAGTAACTAGTGATTTTCTGCTGATAATGGGCGAGCTACAATTATGACGCTTCTAATTTTTCCTCAATAAGATCAAGGGATGAATTGAGTAGCTCGTGGTTTTAATCTTGATCAAAGGTTTTCTATCTATGGGTCATCACCAGTGCCTCAATCGGGAGCATAGCCTCACTTCCAAAGGTCAGAGAAAATGGGGTATGTCATGTGGAGGTGCGATGTGAGGTTATATAGACCCAGAGTGCTTGTGGGAGCTGGTCGAGCCATAATCCCTTGGCTTCATCTAACCACTTCTTTAGGCTCGTCTCTAGGGTTTTGTTTACAACCCCGACTTGCCCATTAGCCTGCAGGCATGCTACCGAGGAAAAACTCCTGGTTATGTCGTATTTTTCACAAAAGTTTGTGAAGAGATCTCTATCGAACTGAGTTATGCTGTCAGACACGATCTTCTTTGGGAGCCCAAATCAACATATGACATTCTTTACGATGAAATCTAGGTCTTTCTTCGAGGTTATGGTCACCAAAGGCTTGACCTCAACCCACTTTGTGAAGTAGTCAATGGTGACAACAGCATAACGAACTCCTCCCTTTCCCATTGGTAAAAAACCAATCAAGTTGATCCCCCACACATCAAACGGCCAAGGGGATGAGATCATGGTTAACTCAATGGGTGCTACTTGGGCAATTATGGTGAAACATTGGCATTTGTCACATTTCAGCACATACGAGACCGTGTCCATTGTCACATAGGCCAAAAATAGTCTTGTCTCAATACCTTTAGAGCTAGGTTCCCCCCCCCCCCCCCCCCCCAGCATGGTCTTCACAGAAGCCTTCGTGTATTTGTTGCAATATAGTTTGTGTTTCCTCGAGCAGAACACACCGTAGAAGAGGTAGCGAATGCCCTCGTCGATATAGAGTTCCTTCAACCATAACATACCATGGAGCTTGATATAGCAACTTTCTTGCGCTCTTTCGATCGTCAGGTAACTTACTGGTTGTGAGGTACTCCACTATGGGGGTAATCCAGGTCAATTTTATGTCAATAATTTCGACCTCGACTGATTCTGCTATTATGCTCGGTTTTTCCAAGAGCTCCACTGGAACTACGTTCAGTGTATCCACCTCTTTGGTGGTAGCAAGTCGAGCAAAAGCATCAACATTGGAATTCTGTTAGTGGGGTACTTGTTCATCGGAGCTGAACTCGAATTCAGACAACTCGCCCTTAACCCTGGCTAAGTAAGCCGCCATCTTGATACCACAAGCTTGATACTCCCCCAATATTTGATTAACCACAAGCTAGGAATCACTATTGTTGGTATTAAAAGATCAAATCAAAGGTACGCAACAGAATATATGGACCCATTTAATAAACATTAATACCAGCCAGGATCATATACATATATAAATATTAAATCACATACAAATAGATAAGGGATTACCTCTTGTGGCCTATCAAGTGTCCTTGAGTCCTTTTTTTATAAATCAACGATCTTCCAGACCAATCCTCAAACACACAAGGAAGTGTGTAGGCACACAGGACTCAAAATGTTGATTTATGTGACTCCCTAGATGTACTCAACAGATGAGATCTAGAGAGTTTTGACAGAGAGAAGGTTTAGAATAGTTTTCAGGTTTAGAGAAAAATATCGCTTTAGAGAGAGAGATAGTCTTATTAATCATTTTTTTTCTGAATATCACGTATATCAGATTTATAAAGACATTTAATCTAATTAAATAATCATTATTTAATTAAAATATAATTCAAATTAAACTCATTAGATATTTTCATTTAATTATCTATTTAAATTATATTTAAAAAGAATAATTAAATAACTGATTAAACAAATTTATTTGAAATTCAAAATTCAAATCCCAAGGATAAAAACCTTGATGCTTGGCGCCACACATTGTACTGTACAGTGAATGTCGCCCAGCCCTATTAGGGTTGCCCTAATTTTCTCATTTGTTTATTTAATCAACTTTTAAGACAAGATATTTATTCCAACATAAATATCAGTTAATTTAAAATTAACTTTCTCTTAAAATATCAATTTTAAATTAAATAAATAAATATCATGTTATAAATAAGATATTTATTATTTTCCCTCTTTATATTAATCCAAACAAGATTAATATTAATTTTAACATATAGTTTTTCAAAATAAAAACTCTTTAGTCAAATAATTAATATATTCAACATTAATCAATTGCCCATAATTATCAAATAATTATTTCCTTGCCCTAGAAAATTAATTCCTTTGCAACTTAGTCATTTCTCTTAACAAATCATTCTTTTAACATCCTTATCCTTGACAGTGTAGGACAGAGGTGATCTGGGGACTATGGACCTATAATACAAAGCTCTAATAAACCAGATTATTAATTAAACTCTTTAATCTAATAATCTTATTTATTAATTCCATGATTACTCCACTAAAAATATGGAATGGCACTATAAGTATTTATAGAATTATATTTACAGATTTTTCTCTAGTAGTCCATTGATATAATCAATATATGTAGTTATGTCCTCCATTATTGGTTAGTTAATTAGAACTGGTCAAAATTAATGTTTTACCCTTCTAATTACCTCTTGATCCTTAAGTACCATTAATTCACTAGTGAATAATTAATCTATAATCTTATTATAGATTTGAGCTCAATAAATATTCAATTCCAGAATCATCCCTTAAGGGAACCAATATTCGACCCGTTAGGAAAACATGGATTCCAATATTGTAATTCATGTTCCCATCCATCCATGATATTGAATCTTCAAAACAAAAGTCATTAGCCTCATTATTCTAAGAGACCTTAACGAGTGAATCAAAAGATCCAATAAACATAAACAGAAGTTCATGAATACTCAGGATTTAGACTGATGTATAAATGATCATCTGTTATGACAAGAATTAAATCTTTATGTGAAACGGCAAGTTTATAAAGAAAATTGATTCTCATCTGTCTTGTCATATATAATCTTTATTATATACAATACATTTACTAAGATGTCTATCCACATCAGTAATCTGAATCTAGATTACTTGCATATCGTATGTTACATATTATTTTATTTATTATATATAATCTTAATTCTCTCGTACTAATACAAGAACATATTCTCATGAATGAATAGGAAATTTTCTTGATATTATTATATAATTAATTCAAACAATAATTATAACATTCAAATATAATAAAATTGTACTTTTATTTAAAACCAATAAAATTTCTTTACATGCTTTTAGGGCATTAATCATAACAATCTCCCACTTGCCCTCAAGGCAAGTGATGCATTTCTTTTAATCCCATATTGCGCACGTGACCAATGAATGACTTTGCCGGAAGTGTCTTGGTTATTTGGTCAGCCAGATTCTGTTCCGACACTATCTTCATAACATTCACATCAGTTCGGTGTACAATCTCTCTTACCAGATTGTATTTCCTTTCTATATGCTTCCCTCTCTTGTGGCTTCTAGGTTCTTTGGAATTAGCTACTGCTCCACTATTGTCACAGTACAGGATTAGTGGCTTATCCATATATGGAACAACTTCCAGATTAGTGTAGAACTTCCTCAACCAAACCGCTTCTTTAGCTGCTTCACAAGCCGCTATGTATTTGGCTTCTATGGTTGAATCAGCTATGTTGGATTGCTTAATGCTTCTCCAGACCACAGCTCCTCCACCAATAGTGAACACTGACCCAGACGTCAATTTTTTACTGTCTTTGTCTGATTGGAAATCAAAATCAGTGTATCCAGTAGGGTTTAGCTCACCCCTGATTATACCAGCACATAGTCTCTCACTCTCCTAAGACACTTGAGAATGTGCATTACTGCAATCTAGTGTTCCAAACCAGGATTTGATTGATAACGACTTACAATCCCAACTGCATAACATATGTCGGGCCTAGTACAAAACATAGCATACATCAGACTCCCAACTGCTAAAGCATAGGGATACTTTCTCATATCCTCTTCCTCCTGAGGTGTCTTGGGACATTGTTTGTTGGAGAGAGCACTTCCATGTCTGGTCGGTAATTAACCTTTCTTAGAATTCTCCATAGAGAATCTTTCAAGCACATTATCTATATAATTAGCCTGAGAAAGTGCCAAGAGCTTGTTCTTCTTATCTCATAGGATTTGGATTCCCAGAACATAGCTTGCCTTACCCCAATCTTTCATTTGGAACTTTTCAGCTAACCATTTCTTTACGTTTGACAATGTCTCTACATTGTTCCCAATGAGAAAAATGTCATCAACATAAAGAACTAAGAAAACCACCATTTTCCTTTGATGTATTTATACACACATGCTTTGTCGACATTATTTTCGAAGCCATATGTTTTAATTGTTTCATCAAAAGTGATATTCCAAGATCTAGATGCTTGCTTTAATCCATAAATAAATTTCAGCAACTTGCACACCTTTTGTTCTTCCACTTTCTTTTTGAACCCTTCTGGTTGTACCATATAGATACTTTCATCAAGATAGCCATTTAGAAATGTTTTCTTGTCGTCCATTTGCCATATCTCATAATCATTGGCAGCCGCTATGGATAAGAGGATACGAATGGATTTGAGCATGGCCACAGGATAAAATATTTCTTCATAATCAACACCTTCTCTCTGAGTGTAACCTTTTGCTACAAGCCTCACTTTGAAAGTATCTACTTTCCCATCTACACCTCTTTTCTTCTTGTATATCCACTTACACCCTATGGACCTGACATTTTCAGGTTGATCCACAAGTTCCAAGACAGAATTGGAATACATCGATTCCATTTCTTGGTTCATGGCTTCTTGCCATTTCTCCTTTTTAGGTTCATCCATTACCTCTTTAAAGGTCAATGGATCGTCCTTGTCTGTATCAGAAACAAGGACATGTGCCTCATGTTCGTAGCGAACAGGCTGTCTCACAATCCTCCCACTACGACGTTGCACTGGGGTTTCTTTTCCAGGAATCATGGCTTCCTTGGTTTGTCGTTTATCATTTAATGATGAAGATGATTATGATGGAATCTTATCAGTTGTGAGTTCCTCCAATACTACCTTGCTCTGAGGTTTATAGCTATTCATATAGTCATGTTCAAGGAAGGTCGCATTTGTTGAAACAAATACCTTTTGATCCTTGGGACTATAGAAATAACCACCTCTTGTTTCTGGAGCATAGCCAACAAAAATGCACACTTTCGAACTTGATTCAAGTTTCCCTGATTTAGGTCTAAGAACATGAGAAGGATAGCTCCAAATGCGAAAATGGTGCAAACTAGGTTTGTTTCCATTCCACAGTTCTAGTGGCGTTTTGCTAATGGTCCTGTATGGGACTACATTCAAAATGTACGTCGCCGTTTGAAGTGCATATCCTCAGAATGAGAGAGGAAGTGAAGAGTAGCTTAACATAGATCTGACCATGTCTAACAAGGTCATGTTTCTTCTTTCAGAAACACCATTTTGCTATGGCGTTCCTAGTGCTGTGAGTTGGGATAGAATACCATGCTCCAGCAAGAAATCTTTGAATTCTAAATCCAAATTATCTCCACCTCGATCAGATCAAAGTGTCTTTAGAGTCTTTCCTAACTGCTTCTCAGCCTCAGCTTTGAATTCTTGAAACTTACCAAAGGTTTCAGATTTCCTAAGCATTAGGTAAGTATGACCATATCTTGAGTAATCGTCAATAAAAGTGATAAAATACTCATACCCACCTCTTGCTTGTACATTGGTTGGATCATAGACATCACTGTGTACATGCTCCAAAGGTTCTTTGGCTCTATTACCTTTCACAGAGAAAGGACGTTTGGTCATTTTACCTTCTAGACAAGATTCACCAACCGGAAGAGTTCCAACTCTTAGTTCTCTCAAAGGTTCATCTTTTGTTAACCGGTTTATCCTATCTAGACCTATATGACAAAGTCTAAGATGCCAAATATATGTGTCATCCTCGTTTCAAACTTTTTTTCTTTTGTTACCTTGCGGTTTTTCCACTTTAAATAATTCTTAATTATTGAGCGTTTGTTTGTTTTAATGAAAGCGATAAAGTCCAAATATTTTAATTGCATGTCTAAAGAAAAAATTAATAATAATCAAATTATAAATAAAATATTCTAAATTCAGTACATGCAATAAAATTCCAAATTAACTAAATAAATGAACTAAACATTGTTCAAAAAACAATAAATTTTTCTTTTAATAAAACTAAAGAATTTTAAATAAATGGACTTTCTTTAATGCTTTCTTGAACTAGACTATTTTCCTCTTTTCCACTTCATGATCTTCATCAGCAACCTAACTTGAACCGTTAGATTCAAACACCTACACAGAAGAATAAACACCGTTAGTGGACTCTGAGTTAAGAGCTCAAAATGAAAAATATCTTTCCACTTAGTTATAAGAACAAATACATCATATTTACCTTTCTTATTCTTCATAAATTCAGCAATCATTTCACGCTTGGTCGATAGGATTTCATTCTCATAAAACCACTTATCATATATGTGTCCATACTTAGCATGGATTGCCTCCCATATATCATATGCAGATTTAAGGTTTTGTAGAGTATTTTGGGTATCCATATTCACTGATTGGAGTAAATAATACCTAGCCATATGATTATTCTTAATCACTTGGTGTACTCAAAGTAATCAATCACTGAAGCATCTATTAGTGGTTCATCGATTGGTGGTGTTTTAACAGCCTCCATTAAATTCTCTCTTAACAATAATATATCCATATCATGTCTCCAAAATACTATATTTTCATCATCAAGTTCAACCACTACATTGTAGTTGTTTTGAGACATTTTAACTAAAATAAAATAAAATAAAACAATAATATTATCATTTGAAAAAATATCAATGTTTTGGAAAGTAGACTTGATGCATGAATGCAACAATTAAAACACATAAATTAACATTTATTTTTCCACGATAAAACTACCCAACAAATAAAGTGTCGCCTTAGGGCCACTCAAGTTAAATTCAGATAGCTTATAAGACAATCTTATCTTTATAATTTAATACTTAAAATAACTCTTTATTTTCTCTTTTAAATATGAAGTACCGCTAGTTTGGTCAAGATGCAATTATCCATCGCAAAAGCTTAATTACATCTTTGTAAGCGTAACCCATTATTTCAGATTTCATGACTTAACTTAGAGAGTGCCGCTTTAGGGTCGGTCAAGCCTAAAATACATCACTTCCTCCTATCTTCGTAAGAAGCCAACCTTGGTATTGATATGTCTAGAAACCTTTCTTAGGGGGACGAAAACAAAGCCGCCTTGAGGCCTTATTCATATCTCACGATGTTGTACTAATAACGAAGACCATAGGTCACATTGAGATGTTCACCTTCTCCCACTAACTATTTAAAATTAAATGTGTTTTATTAAACTAATCAATTAATTCTAAATTAATTAATATTTTATTAATAACCCTATGAATGTAATTAATTACAAAAATCATAATTATAAAAGAGTTTGTTTCTATAACTAATGTGATCTAAATAATTATCCATTAAATTCATCTAACTTTACTAAAACGTTTTTTTACATAAAGTTAGTTATCGTAAAGGCCTATAAAAACTATTGCCTTTATTATGGTGTGAGTTACTAAGTTTTAACTAATTTAAAACTTAGTAGTTTACATGCAACTGATTTCACCAAAAACAATTCATATAAAAAAATAGGACAATCCTAGATAATCATGTTTCTAACAGATGCACGATTAATGAGAAACTGTGTGGGGTTTCATGAATGGCATGTAATTGACTAATGCATGATCATGTTATCAATCAAACATCAATGAATATTTATTTAAATAAATACAATAAATAAAAAATAAATGATGAACCGAGTACTAATGGGTATTTCTAAGATTTACAACCCTTTGAAAAAATTAGAAATAAAATTGCAATCTAAGCCTATGTAGCTTTCAAAACTCTCAAAGAATGCTCCTTCTCTCCTTTAGGCTTTATTGCTAATCTTTAGGAACTTTGTTTTTGCCCAACTTATTAATTAGAAATAAATTTTCTAATCAATATATTTAATTAAAACTAACTTTTAATTAAATAACCATTTATGTAATCTTTTTAATTTAGTTGAATTTAAATAATTAAAGATTCAAATTCAAATAATTATTTAAACTTAAGATATTAAAATATTTTAACAAACTAAAAGATATTTTATTTTCTAATAAAATAAAATAAGATAATTAAACTTTTAAATTCAAATAATTTAAAAATTAATTAAATAAAAGATATTTTATAACAACTTAGTGTTAGGAGTATGTCCTAAAAGTATGTAAAAGACATTTATTATTTCAATGAATAAATAAATACAATTGTCTATTATTTTTATATTTAGATTATTAAATTATTGTTTGAATAATTATTTTGTAAATATCAGAAAAATTCCATATTCATTATTGAGAATGTGATCTTGTATTAGTACGAGAGAATTAAGATCACATGAATGAATAAAAATAGTCAACAACAAATTCAAGTTATAGAATTCTTTAATTAGGGTTGTAAGTACGGTTTATTGAGTATCATGTTGATACAAATAATCTAGATTCAGATTATTGATGTGGTAAGACATCTCGGTAAAGGTGCTTTATATAATATGATTATATATGACAAGGACTAATATGAATAAAAGTCTTTATCCAAAAACAATTTAATAATAAAGATTTGTAATTCATATCATAACTGATGATCATTTATAGATCAACCTAAATCCTGAGTGTTCATGAACTCCTGTTTATGTTTATTAAATCTTTTGATTCATTCGTTAAGGTCTCTTCATAGATTGAGGCTAATGACTTTTGTTTTGGAGATTTAATATCATGGATGGCTGGGAACATGTATCAACAATACGAAATCTAATTTGTTAAATCAAATAATTAATTAATTCTCAATTAATTAATTACACATAATTGTACAATAATTATGTTTAGTGCATAGAAAAATATTTTACTTATCAAATAAGTCTTTTTGCCCATTTTTGTATTTATCTTTGTCAGTGTTTGTTTGAGTCATTTCGGGGACCATGGACCTATAACATTAAGCTCCAATAAATTAAAACTAAATAATTAAACTCTTTAGTCATAATAGTTAATTTATTAATTATGATATTTCTCCACTATAAATTCATAATTGAACTCTTTATGTTATAGATATACTTTTACAGAAATCTTATTTTAAGTTGTCCATTGATATAACCATCTTACAATAGTTCAACCCTCTAATTAATTAGTTCATAAATTAGAATGGAAGAATTACCATTTTACCTTTCTAATTTACTTCTTATTCCTTAAGAACCATTAATTCGCTAGTGAATAATTAATCTATAATCTAATTATAGATTTGAGCTTAAAACCATTCAGTTCAAGAATTAACCCTTAAGGGAACCAATATACGATCCATTAGGAAAAAAATATAATTAATTTTGAATTAATTTATTTTTGGTGTTTAAATAATGATGCAAAATTGAGAAAATCACATGCCCTCCCTGTCATGGGTTGGGCGTGTAGCATAGTGCACAGACACTATGCTACACGCACAAGAAGATTCTAGGGGAATCTTGGTTCAACAATTTTAGTTATTTAAATATTAAATAAATAATGAGATATTTTAATGTGATTAACATATTATTATTTGAACAAAAATCGGATAACTGATTAGTTATTTTTAAATTGTTTAAAATAACTAATATTATTTATTTTAATATATATTGGAGATATTAAATAAAATAGATAAGTTTTTCAGAGCGATACTTTTCAGAAATAGAAAATATATCGTGAAATCTCTCTGAGAGAAATAGAACAGTGCTACAAGCCACAAATTTAGGTCCAAACTTTATCAAATCTCATGTGTTGAGAACATCTGACAAATAGATCTTGCCTATTGTTTTGTATAACGAGCCCACACTCGTTCTTTGTGTGTTGAGAATATTTTGGAAGATCTTGGTGTGAGATCTCAAGGATTTTGTCGTACAAAAAGATAGCACCAAGGAAGGACTTGAGGTAATTTTTCTATTCATCTCTTTGATTCAATATATATATATATGTATGTGAAGAAGTAGATCTAGAAATCTTGTGGGGTTAAATTAACTATTTTGATTGTTGTTCTGCTGCGTATAATCTATTATTTGATCTATAAATACGAACAAATGGTACCAGAACCATCTTCACATATATATATATATTGAATCTGTGTGTGTTTAGTTTTATGCATTTATTTATTTATGATGAATGAATGGGTGGCTTAATATGATTGAATGCATGAGAATGTTGAATCGTTAATTGTATGGTGTTTTTGGGTTAGGATTTGTTCATGATTAGATCATTGTGTAAGCCATTAAGGGGCATAGGATTTATGCAATTTTATTTGGTTTTTGAAATCATAAAATTGTAAATCTGATCACACAAAGTCAAAACGGAGTCCGAGATTCAGAATTCAGCCACCCTTCCTCCGAGGCCATCCTCCAAGCTGCTGTCGAGGATGCTGTACGGACCGTACGGTCTCGTCCATACGGATCCGTACAGTGGGCCCTGACAACACATTTCAGTGCCACGTGACCCCGTCTTACTGGTCCAGAGTTTTTTTTTATTTTTCTGAAATTAATCTGTTATTTTTTTAAAATTTTAAAGTGTTAATATCCTATTTGTTAGAAATTTGATATTTAAATAATGAGATATTTTTGTTATCCTATCAAACTTTTTTTTGAATATCTTATTTAAAAATTTCTTTTCAAAATAACAGATTTTAATTAAATTTATTTCTGTTTTTTAATTAAAAGTTGTTTTAATTAGTGGAAAATAAAATTATGATTATTTAAAAGTTTTGTTTTAATTAATCAAGATAATTAGAAAATTGTTTTCTTATTATTATTCTGGACCAACGACACATATCCTACCGAAAGTAAAGTGAAGAAGCCCGATGGAGATAAAGGTGGTTTTTATTTTATTTTGATTTTATAAAGAGGTTGTAAAATTAGAAATACCCAAAAGCACCTGGTTCAACATTTATTGTTTATTTATTTAAATAATTGTTTTCATGTGATTGATAATATGTTCATGCATTTTGTGCCATACATAAAAAACCCACACAGTTATTATCATGTATCTCATTGGTAGAAACATGATTATTAGGATTGTCCTATATGTTTATATGATTTTTTTTGCGAAACCAATTGCATATAAGTTACTTAGTTTTATTCTTTGAAAACTTGGTAAAATATCACACCATTTTTTTAAGTCTTTATGACTTAATTTCTTTAAACCGACTTTATTTTAAAATTGTTTTTTAGTAAAGTTTAGATGAATATAATTAGTAATTTAAAATTGGATATGGACCTAGAAACATGCTTTCTTACCAATTTTAATTATGTTCATAAAGTTTAAAGAATCTTTAATTAATTTGGAATTAATTAGGTTAAAAACACTTATTTCAAAATAGTGAGTGGGAGAGGGTTGATAACTCAACATACCCCGTGGTCTCCATTATTAACATAACACCGTGAGATATGAATAGCGTCTCACGACGACTTTGTTTCTGTCCCCATAAGGAAGGTGTCTAGACATGTCAATAGCAAGGTTATATTTTTTACAAAGATAGGAACTAATGATGTATTTTAGGTTTGACCGACCCTAAGGCGGCATGTCCTAAGTTAACTCATGAACTCTGAAATAATGGGTTACACTCACAAAGTTATGATTAAGCTTTTGCAGTGGATAATCATAACTTGACCAAACTAAGCGGTACTTTAATGTTTAAAAGAGAAAATAATGAGTTATTTTAAGTTTTAAACAATAAAAATAAGAATGTCTTATAAATTCTCTAAGATTAATTTGACCAACCCTATTCGTGGAAATTAAAATTTATTTTATGTGTTTTAATTGTGCTCATGCATCACGTTTAATTTCCGATACTTTGATATTTATTTTTCTAAATATAATAATATTTGTATTTTTTTATTTTATTAAAAAAATGTCTATTTCTGGTAGTCCAATCACTGCTTTAATCGCACAAGAAAAATTAATGGGTGATAACTTCACATAATGGAAATCAAATATGAATGTGTTGTTGGTTAGCGTAAACCAAAAGTTTGTCCTAAATGAGGAATGTCCTGAAGAACCTGGCACCATTGCCCCGAAACATATTCGGGACAAATATGATGCATGGATTCAATCCAATAACAAAGCTAAGTGCTATATGCTTGTAAGCATGAGTGATGTCTTATGAACAAAGCATGAATCCATGGAAACTGCTTTTGAGATACTAGAATCTCTTAAGGAAATGTTTGGGCGCCAATCTGATCAAAGTCATCATGAGGATACTAGAACCAACATGAATGCTAAGATGAAGAAAGGTCAATCCATGTGTGAGCATGTCTTGAACATGATGAGTGTAATCCATGAAGCTGAGACGCACGGAGTAGTCATGGATGAAAAGACACAAGTAAGCATTATACTTGAGTCTTTAACTCCTACTTTTTCTACATTCACAAAAAATTATGTCATGAACAAATTAGAATTTAACATGACACAATTGTTGAATGAATCACAAACTTTTGAGTCCTTGAACAAGACAATCTTAAGTCAGGCTGAAGCAAATATTGTTGAAGCCAAATCATTGTCTTCTAAGAAGAAAAGGAAAAGCAATAACAATGACTACAAACCTAAAAAGGACAATCCGAAAAAGACAAAGAAGTCATCCAAGGAACCCGAGAACAAAAAGAACAATGACCCCAAACAAAAGGCACCCAAAGGAAAGTGTTTCCATTGTAATATCGATGGTCATTGGAAGAGAAACTGCCCAAAGTATCTCACCGAGCTGAAAGAGAAAAAGAAAGGTAAATTAGATTTACTTGTACTCGAAGCTTATATGGTGGAACATGATAAATCATCATGGATAGTTTATTCTGGTTCCACTAACCATGTTTGTTCTTGTTTGCAGATGCTTGATTCCGCAAAGCAGTTGGAGCAAAGAGATGACTATGAGAGTGGGAAGTAGAGCACTTGTTTCATCTAAAGCATGTGGAACAGTCCGTTTAAATTTTTAGAACAATTTTCTAGTTTTGAATAATGTTCTCTTTATTCCTGAAATTACTAGAAACATTATTTCTTTATCATTGTTACATGAACAAAATTTTGGCATTTCTTTGTATAATAATGTGATTTTTATTTCAAAGAATGGGAACAATATTTGTCATGCAAAACAAAAAGACGGACTGTACATGCTTAATCCAACTAAAAAATCGCTCAATAATTCTGAATTATTCAAAGTAGCTAATCCACAAAGTAACAAAAGACAAAAGTTTTCTAAAGAAAATGACACGTACCTTTGGCACTTAAGATTAGGTCATATTAGTCTAGATAGGATAAACCGGTTAACTAAAGATGGACCTTTGAGGGAACCAACAATTGGAACCCTACCGGTTGTGAATCCTGTTTAGAAGGAAAATTGACAAAACGACCTTTCACTTCAAAGGGAAATAGAGCTAAAGAACCACTAGAGCTTATGCATAGTGATGTATGTGGTCCAATTAACATTCAAGCTCAAGGTGGTTATGAATATTTTGTCACATTTACTGACGACTATTCTAGATACGGTCATGTCTACCTAATGCTTAAGAAGTCATAAACTTTTGATAGGTTTAAAGATTTCAAAGCCTTAGCTGAGAAGCAATTAGGTAAATTTTTAAAGACACTCCAATCTGACCGTGGTGGTAAATATTTGGATTCTGAATTCAAAGATTTCTTGCTGGAGCATGGTATTCTAACCCAACTCACAGCACTTGGAACACCACAACAAAACGGAGTTTCAGAGAGAAGAAACCAGACCTTGTTGGACATGGTCAAATCTATGTTAAGCTACTCTTCACTTCCCTTATCGTTTTGGGGATATGCAATTCAAACAGCTAATTACATTTTGAATGTAGTTCCGTCCAAAGCTACGACAAAGACACCACTAGAATTATGGAATGGAAATAAACCTAGTTTACGACATTTCCGTATTTGGGGTTGCCCTGCTCATGTGCTAAGAACTAAATCTAGAAAACTAGAATCAAGGTCTGAGATGTGTATATTTGTGGGCTATGCTCCAGAAAGAAGAGGTGGATATTTCTATAGTCCAAGTGATCAAAAAGTATTTGTTTCGACGAATGCAACCTTTTTAGAACACGACTATATGAATGATTTTAAACCTTGGACCAAAGTAGTTTTAGAGGAACTAATGACAGATAAAATTTCATCTCCATCTTCTTCATCAGTTAATGATAAAACAACAAAAGAAACCACAATTCCTGAAAAGGAAAAACCAGTGCAACGTTGTAGTGGGAGGATTGTGAGACAACCTATTCGCTACGAACATGAGGCACACGTTCTTGTATCAGATACTGAAAAGGATGATCCATTGACTTTTAAAGAAGCAATGGAAGACCCTGATGTTGATAAGTGGCAAGTTGCCATGAATCAAGAAATGGAATCAATGTATTCCAATTCTGTCTAGGAACTTGTAGATTTTCTTGACAATGTTAAAGACATTGGATGTAAATGGATCTACAAGAAGAAAAGGGGTGCAGATGGAAAGGTAGAGACTTATAAAGCAAGGTTTGTGGCCAAAGGCTACACACAGAGAGAGGGTGTAGATTATGAAGAAACATTTTCTCCTGTAGCCATGCTTAAGTTCATTCGCATAGTTTTATCCATAGCTGCCACCTATGATTATGAGATCTGGCAAAAGGACGTCAAGACAACCTTTTTAAATGGCCAACTTGATGAAACCATATATATGGAACAACGAGAAGGGTTTATTAAGAAGGATCAAGATAAAAAAGTATGCAAGTTGTTGAAATCCATATATGGATGGAAACAAGCATCAAGATCTTGGAACTTAACTTTTGATGATACTATCAAAACATATGACTTCTGTAACGCCCTGGATAGACAGGACCGCTGTGTACTTATAAAGGTGCAGGACTTGCTAATCAAGTCATTTAGTTAAAACGTGTCACTAAATCATAAATGTGCTAAGGATAAAATGGTTTTGGTCTCAAAAGATACATTTCATATACTTAAACAAATATACATATGGGATCCCAAAAAGGAACAGTGTTTAAAGGTTAGTTTACAAAATTTCCAAAATACAGACAACCATCAGCCACTCTAAGGCAAAATAGACATTTATAGCTTTTCTGTTCCTGTCATCCTCTCAACCGTGGTGGCTGAGCAACTGGTCATGTACATTCCGCTCACAGAGCTCTCCAAGTCAGGGTTGATCAAGTTCGCCCTTGCCTTTACCTGCACCACGTAGCACCCGTGAGCCAAGGCCCAGCAAGAAAACATAATACACATCTCAACAATCATAACAAGAGCATAATTAATCAAGCATGATCAACCACTTAGCATTCCACACTAATCACATAGCATGTAATCAGAATCAAAGATGCAACCAATCATTAATAACAGTCAAATCACATAATAACTAGGGCCGACAACTTAGGTTGCACCCTCTGTTTACCCCACTGACTCCGGCCTGCTTAAACCGAGCTCAGTGCATAATAAGTTGTCCTCGGCTACCAGTGGCTGAGCCGCGCCCTGTACGCAAGTGTAACCTTTGGCATTCTTAGGCCGTTGGTTCACTATTTACATGGCACAATACCATCCTTTTCAATGCATACATATTAGGGAACCCTTAGTCCCATTACAAATACACAACCAGGTGTAGTTTTCTTACCTTTGGCTTCCAAGTGAACTAGTTACGAGCGATGCTCCTTGAGCGCAATCCGATCCCCGAGCCCTAGCTTAGCACCTAGTCACAACCAAGATAAAGGATACAATTAACAATCTTAAATGAGTTCTAGAAAAAGTTCTAGTCTCCGAAACATTGAACTTCACCAAACATGATAAAAGATTCAATCCCGAGCACCCTATGTTAAATTCCCAAGCCTAGAATCTCAAAATCCCAAAATCCCTTAAGGGCTGCGACATTAGCCACCCATGCCGCGGCATGGCCCCAACCAGAGACCTCCCAATGCCCAGAAACAGCTAAGGGTCGTGGCCCTACTCAGACCATGCCGCGGCCCGCCCTCCTTCCTTAGCACACATCAGTTTCGAAGGGCCGCAACTCACCAAGAACTATGCCGCGACCCGACCCCTGTGAACCCAGAAAAACCTCCATTTTTAACTCTCAAACCTCATGCAAACTCACCCAAAACTACCCCAATTCCACAACTCAATTGCCCAAAAACTTCCCACAAGATTCCAACAACACAACCCAGCTGAAAACTAGACTAGAAACCCATTAAAAATCTATTTCAATCACTAAAACCTTCTAACTCAAGAACACAAAACCCAGCCATGGAAACACCATAACTCAGCCATTAAACCTTAAATTAGAGCTTACCTCAGCTGCAGAACCAATCCTCCAAGAGCTTTCTGGCCTAACTTCCAAGGTTTCAGCCTCAATTTAATCTTCAAATCCAAAAACCCAAAACCTCTTAGAACATACTCAAGAACACAAAATTTCAACCATAGAAAATGGGATTAAATGCTTACCTCAACCTTGATTAAGTTCCTTTGTTAACCCTTGTGCTAATCCTCTAAATTCCAGCTTCAATTCTTAGAATTCCAGCCAAGACCACTAAGTTTATGTGTTTTTCTTTGGGAGAGAAAGGAAGAGAGGGTCGATTTGCTATATTCCACAGTTTTCTAAAATCTTCTTAAGTCTATCCTTAAGCAATTAAGTTAATCCCAAGGCTCAGGGTACCGGAAACATCCCCGAGGGCAAAAAGGTCAAATTCCCCAATATTCCCACGTAGACTTCCTAACCTCGAATATATCTCCAAGTATTTATTTTCATAACCCAGTAATCTAAATAACCACCCGATACCTGAATTACCCCTTGACTTGTCCAAAGTCAAGCATTAAGCCCCGTTGTGACTTTCCCGCTATCTAGCTCCCTAGAATCGCCTCAAGTCGCCAGCTGCAGATTTACCCACATAATAATGTGGTTCTCACAAGTATAACATTTAATCACATTTATAATCATAGAATCATACAAGAATGCTTATCATGTAATCATGCATTAAATCAATAAATTCACACACATAAACCAATTATGCCCTCCCGGCACACTAATCAAGGCCCTTAAGCCATATTAATGATTTTGGGTCGTTACAACTATCCCCTCCTACTGAGAATTTCTTCCTCAAAATTTACCTGAATAGCTCGGGATACTGATCTTGTATCACTGTCTCTAACTCCCAGGTTGCTTCCTTGACCTTGCTATTTCTCCACAACACCTTCACTAACGGAATTATCTTATTCCGTAAGACTTTGTCCTTCCGATCCAAAATCTGAATTGGACGCTCTTCATAGGACAAGTCTGTCTGTAACTCTAAGTCTTCACTTCAGCACATGTGTCATATTTGAAACAAACTTCCGCAACATGGAGACATGGAACACATCATGAACTCCTGACAACGATGGTGGCAAGGCCAACCTATAAGCCACATGTCCAATCCTTTCTAGAATCTCGAAAGGTCCAACAAACCGAGGGCTCAGCTTGCCCTTTACCCCAAATCTCCTCACCCCTCTCAGTGGTGAAACTCACAGAAACACATGGTCCCCAACCTGGAACTCCATGTCCCTACGCTTAGGATTAGCGTAACTTTTCTGTCTACTCTGTGAAGCAAGCATTCTAGCTCGAATCTTCTCAATAGCCTCATTGGTCTTCTGAACCATGTTTGGCCCCAAATACCTTCTCTCACCCATCTCATCCCAATGAATGGGTGATCTGCACTTCCTTCCATATAACATCTCGTAAGGATCCACTCTAATCGTGGACTGATAACTGTTGTTATATGAAAATTCTATCAATGGAAGATACTTACTCCAAGATCCCTCGAAGTCAATCACACACGCCCTAAGCATGTCCTCCAATACCTGAATCGTCCTCTCAGACTGTCCATCAGTCTGAGGATGAAAAGCTGTGCTAAACTTCAACTGAGTTCCTATGGCTCTCTGCAGAGCTCCCCAAAACTTGGAGGTAAAGATAGGGTCTCGATCAGATACAATGGACTTTGGAACCCATGGAGACGAACTATCTCCCTCACATATAACTCTACATATTGTTCCACTGAGTACGTCGACTTCACTGGCAGAAAATGAGCTGACTTGGTGTATCTGTCCACTATCACCCACACCAAGTCACAAAGTCCCACTGTCCTAGGTAGTCCTCCCACGAAATCCATCGTGATGTCCTCCCACTTCCACTCTGGGATACCCAAAGGCTGAAGCAATCCCGCTAGTCGCTGATGCTCAGCCTTTACCTGCTGACATGTCAAACATCTAGCCACATACTCTACCACATCCTTCTTCATCCCGGGCCACCAATATAATGTCCGTAGATCCTGATACATCTTTGTGGTACCCGGATGAAGTGAGTATGGCGTAGTGTAAGACTCATCCAGTATCTCTCGTTTGATCCCCTCATCTGCCGAAACACAAATCCATCCCTGAAATCGAAGCAAACCTGTCTCAGAAACAGAATAATCCTTAGTTGTCCCCACTAAGACATGCTGTCTAACCTCCTGCAACTGCGCGTCCACCAACAGACCCACCTTAACCCGCTCTAATAGGGTCGACTGCAAGGTAATATTAGCTAACTGGCCTACTACCAATTCTATCTTTGCCCTGACCATCTCATCAGTTAACTCCCTTGAGATCTGGGTGGAACTATACAACTGTCCTGGGCCCCTCCGGCTCAACGCATCTGCCACCACATTGGCCTTCCCAGGGTGGTAAAGGATATCACAATCATAATCCTTAACTAGCTCCAACCAATGCCTGTGCATCATGTTCAGATCCTTCTGAGTGAAGAAATATTTCAAACTCTTATGGTCATTGTATATCTCGCACTTTTCCCCATATAGATAATGTCGCCACACCTTCAGTGCGAATACCACTGCTGCTAGTTCCAAATCATTTGTAGGATACCGCTGCTCATACTCCTTCAGCTGTCGTGATGCGTCAGCTATAACCTTCTCATTCTGCATCAACACACAGCCTAAACCCATCCTCGATGCATCACAATAGACTACGAACTTTCCTTCCTCCAAAGGAAGACTCAGCACAGGTGTAGAAATAAGTGTTCGCTTCAACTCTTGGAAACTGTTCTCACACTTCTCTGACCAAACAAACTTCTGATTATTTCTCGTCAACTCTGTCATTGGTGAAGAAATCTTTGAAAACCCTTCTACGAACTGTCTGTAATAACCTGCCAACCCAAGGAAACTCCGCACCTCTGAGGAGTTCCTTGGCCTCGCCCAATCTCTTACTGCTTCTACCTTGGACGGATCCACCTTAATCCCTTCTGCTCCAACTATATGCCCAAGAAAAGTCACCTCTGGCAACCAAAACTCACACTTCTTAAACTTGGCGTATAGCTGATGCTCCCTTAACCTCTGTAAAACCTGTCGAAGATGCTACTCATGCTCTGCTTCTGAACTGGAGTAAACCAAGATGTCGTCGATGAAGACAATGACGAACTGATCCAAGAAGTCCCTGAACACCCTGTTCATCAGATCCATAAAAGCTGCCATGGCATTGGTCAAACCAAAAGACATGACCAAGAACTCATAATGCCCATACCATGTTCGAAAGGCCGTCTTCGGTATATCCTCATCTTTGATCCTCAACTGGTGATAACCAGATCGAAGATCAATCTTTGAGAACACCGTCTTTCCCTGCAGCTGATCGAACAAGTCATCAATCCTTTGTAAAGGGTACTTCTTCTTGATAGTCAACTTGTTCAATTCTCTATAGTCTATACACATCCTCAAAGTCCCGACCTTCTTCTTAACAAACAACACTGGAGTGCCCCATGGAGAATAACTAAGTCTGATGAATCCCAAATCCAGAAGTTCTTGCAACTGTATCTTCAATTCCTTCAACTCTACTAGTGCCATCCTATATGGTGCCCGTGATACTGGTTCTGTCCTCGGTGCTAACTCAATCTCAAACTGAATCTCCCTGCGTGGCAGCAACCCTGGTAGATCCTCAGGAAATACGTCTAAGAACTCACACACCAATCTGGTCTCCCCCGGTCCTGCTAGCATAACCCTGGTAGTATCCACCACACTAGCCAGAAAACCTATACATCCACCCTGTAACAAGTCTCTGGCTCTCAATGCTGAAATCATGGGTATGCGGGGTCTAGACACCACACCCACAAAAACAAAAGGGTCCTCGCCCTTACGCTCAAAAGTCACCATCTTCTTCCTGCAGTCAATAGTAGCCCCATACCCGACCAACCAATCCATCCCTAAGATCATATCAAAATCCTCCATATCTAACTCAATCAGATCCACTGAAAGTTCTCTACTATCAACCATCACTGGCAGTACCCTAATCCATCTCCTAGAAACTACTAGTTCCCCTGTAGGCAATAAAGTCTCAAACCCTGCAGTCTGATATTCACTAGATCTACACAATCTATCAATCACTTTACTAGAAACAAAGGAGTGTGTAGCACCAGAATCAATCAATACAGTAAAAGGAGTGCCAGCGCTAGAAAGCTGACTTGTCACTACCGAGGGACTAGCCTCGGCCTCTGCCTGAGTTAAGGTGAATACTCGAGCTGGAGTCAAGCTATCCACCTTTCCTGCTTCACCTTTCTTCACTGCTGGGCAGTCTTTTCTGAGATGCCCCACTATTCCGCACACAAAGCAAGCCTTGGACCGAAACTCGCCCAGATGGTGTCTTCTACACCTTGGGCACTCCGGATAAGTCCGCCATGCCTCGCCGCCACCCTGACGGCCACCCTGTCCACCCCGACCCCTCCAATCAGGACCAGTAGCGGTCGAAGTGTCAGGAGTCTTTCTCTTGAAGTCACTGGGGCCTCCGCCCCTACCTGCCCCTAAATAAGGAGGCACCACTCTACGACCCTCGTGCCTCACCGCACTCTCCTTCCAAATCTTGTTCTCTACTTCCTCAGCGGTAAGAGCCTTCTCAACGGCCTGGGCATAAGTTATTCTTCTAGGTACCGTTGTGATCCTAACATCCCGGGCTATCATAGCATTAAGCCCTCTGATAAATCTATCTTGCCTAGCAGCATCAGTACGCACAAGATCTGGTGCAAATTTCGCAAGTCTGTCAAATTTTAGGGCATATTCAGTAACAGTCATATTTCCCTGCACCAAACCCACGAACTCATTAACTTTTACTGCCCTGACAGCAACATTGTAGTATTTCTGACTAAACAAGTCTCTGAAACCTTCCCAACTCAAAGCAGTAACATCCCTGGTCTGCGATGCCACTTCCCACCAAATGCGGGCATCCTCTCTCAACATGTAAGTGGCACAGGCCACTCTATCATGCCCCTCTACTCTCATAAAATCCAGAATAGTCGTAATCATGGTTAGCCATTGCTCGGCTTTCAATGGATCCGGTCCACCCTCAAAGATTGGGGGTTCCTGCTTCCTGAACCGCTCATACAACGGCTCCCATCTGTTCCCAACCTCCCCCGGCTATACAACTGGTACCACTGTAGGTAGTACAATAGGGGCAGCACTCCATGATGGAGCCTGCTATCGCAGAATACGGATCTGCTCATCTTGGCTCTGCAACCGAGCTTGCATATCGGCCATAAGTTGCTGCCAGTTCTCAGGGACTGGTGGAGGAATCTGGCCCTGGTTATCACCCCCGATCCCAGACCTAGTGCCGGCTAGTCGCATAGATTTTCTTGGACGCATAGCTATCCAAGTCAATCTGCAATCAATGACTCGGCAATCAGACCATGATGACAGGGTAAAAGCTTCTCCAAAATCCACCAATGGAACATAAACACACAAAAACAATCAACATATAGGCATTTATCCTCATGCACTGGATGCTAATAAGCATGCCCCACTCTCATCACACATTAGCTATGAAACAAGCATTCATCCATGCACAATATGCAATTAATTATCAAAATATTCATGTACATGCATGGTTATTCTAATAAACATGCCTCAATATTCTCACACAACAGTCAAGGGCCAGGCCCTATCAGTATCTCATGCTCCCTATTAATCCAACAGATAACAACAATCATAGTTCATTCCAAGCATATAAGCATATAAACACATATACACATTACCAAACCTTGAGTCGAGCTTGTCTCTAGCAAAGAATGTACATGTCCAGCCGATCTTCAGGAACCCTTAAACCTAGGACGCTTTGATACCAAGTTGTAACGCCATAGATAGCCAGGACCGCTACACTATGTACTTAGAAAGGGGCAGGACTTGCTAATCAAGTCATTTAGTTAAAACATGTCACTAAATCATAAATGTGCTAAGGATAAAATGGTTTTGGTCTCAAAAGATACATTTCATATACTTAAACAAATTTACATATGGGATCCCAAAAAGGAACAGTGTTTAAAGGTTAGTTTACAAAATTTCCAAAATACAGACTACCATCAGCCACTCTAAGGCAAAACAGACATTTATAGCTTTTCTGTTCCTGTTATCCTCTTAACTGTGGCGGCTAAGCAGCTGGTCATGTACATTCTGCTCACAGAGCTCTCCAAGTCAGGGTGATCAAATTTTCCCTTGCCTTTACCTGCACCACGTAGCACCCGTGAGCCAAGGCCCAGCAAGAAAACATAATACACATCTCAACAATCATAACAAGTGCATAATTAATCAAGCATGATCAACCACTTAGCATTCCACATTAATCACATAGCATGTAATCAGAATCAAAGATGCAACCAATCATTAATAAAAGTCAAATCACATAATAACTAGGGCCGACAACTTAGGCCGCACCCTCTGTTTACCCCACTGATTCCGGCTCTCTTAAACTGAGCTCAGTGCATAATATGCTGTCCTCGGCTACCAGTGGCTGAGCCGCGCCCTGTACGCAAGTGTAACCTTTGGCACTCTTAGGCCGTTGGTTTACTATTTACATGGCATAATACCATCCTTTTCAATGCATACATATTAGGGAACCCTTAGTCCCATTACACATACACAACCAGGTGTAGTTTTCTTACCTTTGGCTTCCAAGTGAACTAGTTACGAGCAATGCTCCTTGAGCGCGATCCGATCCCCGAGCCCTAGCTTAGCACCTAGTCACAACCAAGATAAAGGATACCATCAACAATCTTAAATGAGCTTCTAGAAAAAGTTCTAGTCTCCGGAACATTGAACTTCACCAAACATGGTAAAAGATTCAATCCCGAGCACCCTATGTTAAATTCCCAAGCCTAGAATCTCAAAATCCCAAAATCCCTTAAGGGTCACGATATTAGCCACCCAAGCCACGACATGGCCCCAACCAGAGACCTCCGAATGCCCAGAAATAGCTAAGGGCCGCGGACCTACTCAGACCATGCCGCGGCCCGCCCTCCTTCCTCAGCACACATCAGTTTCGAAGGGCCGCGGCTCACCAAGAACTATGCCACGACCCAACCCCTTCGAACCCAGAAAAGCCTCCATTTTTAACTCTCAAACCTTATGCAAACTCACCCAAAACTACCCCAATTCCACAACTCAATTGCCCAAAAACTTCCCACAAGATTCCAACAACACAACCCAGCTGAAAACTAGACTAGAAACCCATTAAAAACCTATTTCAATCACTCTAACTTTCTAACTCAAGAACACAAAACCCAGCCATGGAAACACCATAACTCGGCCATTAAACCTTAAATTAGAGCTTACCTCAGCTGCAGAAACAATCCTCCAAGAACTTTCTGGCCTAACTTCCAAGGTTCCAGCCTCAATTGAATCTTTAAATCCAAAAACCCAAAACCTCTTAGAACATACTCAAGAACATAGAATTTCAACCACAGAAAATGGGATTCAATGCTTACCTCAACCTTGATTAAGTTCCTTTGATAACCCTTGTGCTAATCCTCTAAACTCCAGCTTCAATTCTTAGAATTCCAGCCAAGACCACTAAGTTTCTGTGTTTTCCTTTGGGAGAGAAAGGAAGAGAGGGTCGGTTTGCTATATTCCACAGTTTTCTAAAATCTTCTTAAGTCTATCCTTAAGCAATTAAGTTAATCCCAAGGCTCGGGGTACTGGAAACGTCCCCGAGGGCAAAAAGGTAAAATTCCACATTATTCCCACCTGAAAAAGTTCCACACGGATCTGGAAGTTGTTCTAGAAGTGGAGAAACCACTTGTTCTTTACTGTGACAATTATGGAGCAGTATCTAATTCTAAAGAACCAGAAGCCACAAGAGGGGAAAGCATATAGAGCACAAATACCACTTAGTCAGAGAAATCGTACATAGAGGAGATGTGTCCATTCTGAAAATCGCATCAAACACAACCTGGCAGACCTGTTTACGAAGACGCTTCCTGCAAAGCAATTCGAGGGTCACGTACGTAATATGGGATTGAGAGAAATGCCTTACTTGTCTTAAGTACAAGTGGGAGATTGTTAGGAGTATGTCCTAAAAGCATGTAAAAGACATTTATTATTTCAATGAATAAATAAATACAATGGTCTATTATTGTTATATTTAAATTATTAAATTATTGTTTGAATAATTTTTTTTGTAAATATCAGAAAATTTTCATATTCATTATTGAGAATGTGATCTTGTATTAGTACGAGAGAATTAAGATCACATGAATGAATAAAAATAGTCAACAACAAATTGAAGTTGTGGAATTCTTTAATTAGAGTTGTAAGTACGGTTTACTGAGTATCATGTTGATACAAATAATCTATATTCGGATTATTGATGTGGTAAGACATCTCGGTAAATGTACTTTATATAATATAATTATATATGACAAGGACTGATATGAATAAAAGTCTTTATGCAAAAACTATTTAATAATAAAGATTTGTAATTCATATCATAACTGATGATCATTTATAGATCAACCTAAATCCTGAGTGTTCATGAACTCCTATTTATGTTTATTAAATCATTTGATTCATTCATTAAGGTCTCTTCATAGATTGAGGCTAATGACTTTTGTTTTGGAGATTTAATATCATGGATGGTTGGGAACATGTATCAACAATATTGAATCTAATCTTCCCTAACGGATCGTATATTGGTTCCCTTAAGGGTTAATTCTGGAACTGAATGATTTTGAGCTCAAATCTATAATTAGATTATAGATTAATTATTTACTAGCGAATTAATGGTTCTTAAGGAATAAGAAGTAAATTAGAATGGCAAAATGGTAATTCTTCAATTCTAATTTATGAACTAATTAATTAGAGGATTGAACTATTGTAAGATGGTTATATCAATGGACAACTTAAAATAAGATTTCTATAAAAGTATATTTATAACATAAAGAGTTCAATTCTGAATTTATAGTGGAGAAATATCATAATTAATAAATTAACTATTATGATTAAATAGTTTAATTATTTAGTTTTAATTTATTGGAGCTTAATGTTATAGGTCCATGTTCCCCGAAATGGCTCAAACAAACACTGACAAATATAAATACAAAAATGGGCAAAAGGACTTATTTGATAAGTGAAATATTTTTCTATGCACTAAACATAATTATTGTATAATTATGTATAATTAATTAATTGAGAATTAATAAATTATTTGATTTAACAAAAATATAATTAATTTTTAATTTATTTATTTTTGGTATTTAAATAATGATGAAAATTAGGAAAATCACATGCCCTCCCTGGCATGGGTTGGGCGTGTAGCATAGTGCACAAACACTGTGCTACATGCACAAGAAGATTCCAGGGGAATCTTGGTTCAACAATTTTAGTTATTTAAATATTAAATAAATAATGAGATATTTTAATGTGTTTAAAATATTATTATTTAAACAAAAATCTGATAACTGATTAGTTATTTTTAAATTGTTTAAAATAACTAATATTATTTATTTTAATATATATTGGATATATTAAATAAAAGAGATAAGTTTTTCAGAGCAATACTTTTCAGAAATAGAAAATATATCGTGAAATCTCCCTGAGAGAAATAGAACAGTGCTACAAGCATAGGTCACTGTTTGCCGTACAAAAAGATAGCAGCAAGGTAGGACTTGAGGTAATTTTTCTATTCATCTCTTTAATTCAATATATATATATGTATGTGAAGAAGTAGATCTAGAAATGTTGTGGGGTTAAATTAACAACTTTGATTGTTGTTCCGCTGCGTATAATCTCTGATTTGACCTATAAATACCAACACTTAGGAATTAGAGTTTTGGACACCAAGGGCCGGCGGTGTGCAAGGGCTAGGCCAGGAGCTTGACGCACGGGGAGGCAGGTGGGTGCATGCGCGCATGGGCACTGGGTGCACGCTGGGAGCACTGGGGCTGCACAAAGGGAGCCACGGGGCTGCACACTAGGAGCCGCGGGGCTGAGGTGCTTTTAGCGCGCGCGACAGCAGGTGGAGGCTCGGGGCCTGGGGGCACTCGCTGGGAACCTCTTTGGTGCATGTCTCAGGTCCTCTTGTTTTTCTTTGTTATAGATTTTTCAATTTAAATTTCAAGAAATAAAATTACAAAAAATCCTATGCCCTTTATGGCTTACACAAGATCTTGAAAAATAATAAAATTCCTAACCTAATAGCACAATATAATTAACTATCCATTATTCAACCATACATTCAAAGAACATATCCATCCATTCAATATACATAATAGCATACATATAACAAATGCAAGAACCCCACACAACATTTAATATATATATATGTATAGACTGCTATGGTACCAATTGTTGGTATTAAATGATCAAATCAAAGGCACGTGGCGAAATATATGGAACCATTTTAATAAATATTAATATCAGCCAGGATTATATACATATATAAATATTAAATCACATACAAATAGATCAGGGATTACCTCTTGTAGCCTATCAAGTGTCCTTGAATCTTTTTGTATAAATCAACAATCTTCCTATCTAGTTATGAGATCTCACACCCTGATCTTCCAAACCAATCCTCAAACACACAAGGACATGTGTGGGCACGTAGGATTCAAAAGGTTTATTTATGTGACTCCCTCGATGTACTCAACACATGAGATCTAAAGAGTTTTGACAGAGAGAAAGTTTAGAATAGTTTCAGGTTTAGAGAAAATTATCTCTTTAGAGAGAGTCACATTAATCATTATTATTTTTCTCAATATCACGTATATCAGATTTATAAAGATATTTAATCTAATTAAATAATATTTATTTAATTAAAATATAATTCATATTAAATTGATTAGATATTTTCATTTAATTATCTATTTAAATTATATTTAAAAAGAATAATTAAATAACTGATTAAACAAATTTATTTGAAATTCAAAATTCAAATCTGAAAGATAAAAACCTTGATGCTTGGCGCAACACACTATACTGTACAGTGCGTGTCGCTCAGCCCTATTAGGGTTGCCCTAATTTTCTTATTTGTTTATTTAATCAACTTTTAAGACAAGATATTTATTCCAACATAAAATATCAGTTAATTTAAAATTATTTTTTCTCTTAAAATATCTGTTTTAAATTAAATAAATAAATATCATATTATAAATAAGACATTTATTATTTCTCTCTCTTTATATTAATCCAAACAAGATTAATATTAATTTTAACATATAGTTTTTCAAAATAAAAACTGTATAGTTAAATAATTAATTAATTCACAAATAATCAATTACCCATAATTATCAAATAATTATTTCCTTGCCCTAGAAAATTAATACATTTGCAACTTAGTCATTTTTCTTAACAAATCTTTCTTTTGACATCCTTACCCTTGACAGTGTAGGACAGAGGTGATTTGGGGACCATGGACCTATAATACAAAGCTCTAATAAACCAGATTACTAATTAAACTCTTTAATCTAATAATCTTATTTATTAATTCAATGATTACTCCACTAAAAATGTGGAATTGCACTATATGTATTTATAGAAATATATTTACAAAGTTTTCTATAGTAGTCCATTGATATAATCAATATATGTAGTTTTGCCCTCCATTATAGGTTTGTTAATTAGAGTTGGTCAAAATTACCGTTTTACCCTTCTAATTACCTCTTGATCCTTAAGTACCATTAATTCACTAGCGAATAATTAATCTATAATCTAATTATAGAATTGAGATCGATAACTATTTAGTTCCAAAATCAACCCTTAAGGGAACCAATATTCGATCTGTTAGGAAAGCATGGATTCCAATATTGTAATTTATGTTACCAGCCATCCATGATATTGAATCTCCTAAACAAAAGTCATTACCCTCATTATTCTAAGAGACCTTAACGAGTGAATCAAAAGATCCAATAAACATAAACATGAGTTCATGAATAGTCAGGATTTAGACTAATCTGAAAATGATCATTTGTTATGACAAGAATTAAATCTTTACGTCAAACGACAAGTTTATAAAGATAATTAATTCTCATCGATCCTGTCATATATAATCTCTATTATATACAACACCTTTACTAAGATGTCTATCCACATTAGTAATCTGAATCTAGATTACTTGCATCTTGTATGCTTAGCAAACCGTACTAGTAACAATTCATTAAAGATTCCTTACTTTAATATGTTACTGACTATTTTATTCATTATATATGATCTTAACTCTCTCATACTAATACAAGGTCATATTCTCATGAATGAATAGGGAATTTTCTTGATGTTATTATATAATTAATTCAAACAATAATTTTAACATTCAAATTTAATAAAATTGTACTTTTATTTGAAACCAATAAAATGTCTTTACGTGTTTTTAGGGCATTAATCCTAACAACTATAACATTGAATCGCCTTTGCTTTTAACTCTTTCGCCACCCTTAGCCCTGCCAATAGGGCTTCGTACTTAGCTTCATTGTTGGATGCTTCGAATCTAATCCTGAGAGTTGTATGGAATCGATGCCCTTCAGGTGAGATTAGAATTATCCCAGCTCCTGATTCATTTTTGTGAGAGGATCCATCAATGAAGATTTTCCACAACTCTTGCATTGGTTCTCTCATCGACTCATCCTAAAAACTGGTGCGCTCAACCACGAAGTCAGCGAGGGATTTACTCTTGATTGATGTGCGTGGCATGTATAATATCTTCAACTATCTGAGTTCGATGGCCACTTTAGTAGATGTCCTGATGTTTCAGGCTTTTGCAAGACCTGCTTTAAAGGTTGGTCAGTTAAGACGTGGATGGTGTGGGAGTGAAAGTATGATCTGAGCTTCCTTGAAGCAAAAATAAGACAGAGCGCCAGCTTTTCTATTAATGGATATCGGGACTCAGCTCCGAGAAGTCTTTTACTTATGTAGTACACTAGTTTCTGTGCCCGACTCTCCTCTCGAACAAACACAGCGCTGACTGCATTTTCAGTCACAGCCAAATATAGAAGCAAACATTATCCAGATGTCGGTTTTGATAGTACGGGGGGTTCAACCAAGTGAGCTTTCAGGTCGTGAAATTCCTGTTCACATTCTTCAGTCCACTCAAACTTTTTGTTTCCTCTGAGGCTGCCAATTTTCTAGTTAAACTTTGTACCTCCTTATGTGACCTTGGCGAAGGCCTTTCCAATAACGATATGATTTTCTCTGGATTTGCCTCTGTCCCCCTTGTGTTGACTATAAACCCCATAAACTTTCCTGATGAAACTTCAAAAGTGCACTTCTAAGGATTTTACTTCATGTCGTACCTCCTTAGTATACCAAAACACTCTTCCAGGTCAGAGACATGGTTAGTGACAGTCTTTGATTTAACGAGCATGTCATCGACTTACACCTCCATGTATTTCCCAATCTGGTTAACAAACATTTTATTGACTAATCGCTAATATGTTGCACTGGCATTCTTCAGCCCGAATGACATAACTTTGTAGCAGTATACAATATCTTCAATCATGAAGCTAGTATGATCTTGGTCTGCAGGGTTCATCGCGATCTGGTTATATCCAGAATATGCATCCACGAAAGAAATGAGCTTGTGACCGGCTATGGCATCTACCAACTAATCAATTCTAGGTAATGGGAAACAGTCCTTAGGAAAGGCTTTATTGAGATCGGAGAAGTCAATTCAAGTTCTCCACTTCCCGTTTGGCTTCGGGACCAGAACGGGGGTTAGCGACCCAGGTTAGATATTTTGCTTCCCTGATAAATTTGCATTTAAGTAGGCGGGCTACTTCTTCTTCTAAAGCTTCTAACCATTCTTTCCCCAAAAGCCTTCATTTTTGGGACTTTACAGGCACATTCTTGTCCAAGTTCAAAGTATGCATTATTACACTGAGACGAATTCCCACCATATCTTCGTACGACCAGGCAAATACGTCCTGGTTCTTTCTCAAGAATCAGACCAGCTCCTTCTTCCTTTCAGCTCCAAGACATTTCCCAACTTTTACAACTCTTGAAGGTGTTTCTGGTTTGATACTAATTTCCTCAAGCTCGTCCATGACTTGGAGCTTAGACCTATCTTCGCCTAATCATGGATCAATGCCGTCCTGTTGGATGACCTTGTTATCTCTTTCTTAGGGTTCTTCCGTCCCATGGGTAACTTCCATTACCTGGGACTTGTCTCCTCCCTCGACTATGACCATTTCATGTTGCTTGGGTTGTGATTTTCCCTTCAAGGAAATGTTGTAGCATTCTCTGGTAGCGAGCTGGTCTCCTCTTACGATGCATATACCTGAAGTTCAAGGGAACTTCATTGTCAGGGGCCAGATCGAGGTGATGGCTTCAAAAACCATCAGCGTGGGTCGTCTCGAAATTGCGTTATACGCAGCCAGAAAATCGATTATAATGAACTCAAGTATTTTAGTAATAGTTTGTGTATCATCCCCTAGTGTAACCACTAGTCCAATTGTCCCTATGGCTGTTGTTCCTTCTCTTGAGAATTCATACATTGTCATTGAGGTCGCCTTAAGATCGGTTATAGATAATCCAATCTTTTCACGGGTGGACCTGAAAAGCACATTTACTGAGCTCCCGTTATCAACCAATATCCTTCGTACGTTTCGATTAGCGAGCTGAACAGTTACCACCAGCGAGTCATTATATGGGAACTGAACGTGGCTAGCGTCCTCTTTCGAGAAAATGATTGGTTGTTTTTCCAACCGTTGTTGTTTTGATAGCTGTTGCTCTAGGATAAATTCAATGTCGTTGTGAGTTTTCAACTCCTGTATATACCTCTTTCAGGCTTTACTACTCCTGCCTGCCAAATTAGGTCCTCCAGCAATAGTAGTTATATCTCTTCCTACTATTGGAGGAAGGTCAACTTGGTTCCCCTGATCCATATGAGTCCTAGGCTGACCTATCGAAGTTTCCGTAGCTAGATGAGAATTCTTCCTGGCTGATTAATTGGGAGCAACTCGATTTCGGGCATACTGGGCTAACGGTCCAGCCTGAATGAGAGTTTTGATTTAATCCTTCAATTATGGGCAATCATCAGTGTTATGATCGATGTCATTGTGATATCGACAAAACTTATAGGGATCTCTCTTCATCCTCTGGTGCCTTAATGGCTCTGGTTTCTTCCGTGGAAGGCGACTAGAGTTTTCCAGGAAAATATGTTCCCGTGTATCCGTCAGGTCAGTGTAGGTGGCATAGGTGGGCTTGAATTTATCCATGGGCTTGTTCTTCTTTGTGCCACTCTGATCGCCCTCACCGTTCCCTTTCCTCTTATTGTTTCCCGCTTCATTATTCTGGGTTATAGGTTGAGTCGTAACTGCAACATCTATCACCGCTCTAGTGAGATGAATAGAGACCTGGCTAGTTCTTGCGACAACAGATCGCGCCTCCTCCAAGTTTATCCATTCTTGAGCCCGGGCCAAGAACTCATCTACACTTTTAACTCCTTTTCGTTGGAGCTCCTACCATAAATAGCCTCCTACCAGGATTCCCATTCTTATTTCCATGAGCTTGGAGTTATCATCAGCATCTCTAGCTCGTGCTGTAAAGTTGGTGAACCTGCTCAGATATGCTTTCAAGGACTCACCAGGTTGTTGTTTTCTGTTGGCCAATGAGTTGGTCTCTACAAGAGTTTCCTTTGAAGCTCAGAACGTTCTCTGAAACTCGGAAGACAACTTCTTCCCCGAGCTGATTGAACGTTTCTTATATTTTTTGAACCACTGTCTGGCAAGTCCAGTCAGAGTCGTGGGGAAAAAAATACATCTTAGGTCAAACAAAACATTGTGGGCCATCATCAGAGTATTGAACTTCCCAAGGTGGTCGGATGGATCTGTGTTTCCATCAAACCCAGGCATGGTCGGTGTAATGTCCTCCTAATTCAAGACCATTACACTGTGTACTTTAAATAGTGCTAGACTTGCTAATCAAGTCATTTGGTTATAAACATATAACTAAAGTTAAATTCAAGGGTTAGGTTAAAAAATTTGGTCAAAAGAACGTTGACTTTTAACTTAAAAGTTAATACATACATGGGATCCCAAAATGTTACAAACATATGTTTAAAAGGGTATATACAAATCAAAAGTTACAACCCTAGTTGGCCTAAGTGACAAAATAAGGGATACAACCCTAGTTCCTCTGAGATATCCTCGGCCGTGGTGGTCGAGCAGCCGCACATGTACACGCCGCCACCAAATCTCTCCAACTCATGGCTAGTCAAGCTTTCCTTTCCACTTACATGCACCACATAGCACCCGTGAGCCAAGGCGCGGGAAGAAAACTTAAACATGTGCATGAACAGTAAATACATATTCCAGATACATATCTAGCATGCCTAGCAGTAATAACCTACTCATTCATGCATACAATTACAAATAAATGATCATTGGATCATTCTAGGGCCCGCTGCCCTAAATAGATGACCATAGGGTCATCCCGGGGCCCTATGTCCTAGCTATGTAACCATAAAGTCACTTGGGGCCCTTGCCTTAGCTCTGGGTAACTAGGCATAGAACTAGCCAAGCACTTTGTTTTCCAACAACCATAGGGTCGACCAACATAATAGTACGTCTCTGAATTGGCCTAAGGCTCTCCACCAACGCATTATTGCTGCCCTTAACCAAATATTCAGATAACCAGACAAACAGATATTCAGATAACCAATTCAAGGCCTTAACCAAATATTCAGATAACCAGACAAACAGATACAGATACAGATAAGCATACTTCAAACAATACAAGTATCCATACATATTAATCATGTCTCTTGAGCCCTAACTACGCAGGTGAGCCCTAACTACGCAGGCAATGCATACGATCAATAAACAATTAGTCAGATACGGAGCATTCAAGCATGTTTAATCAACGAGCACACACATTACTTAATCACGTTCATTCTCAGGGGTTGAGCCCTATTCATTGTTATAATCAACAAATGGGCCAAGCCTTAATCACGTATAACACGTATTGGGTCCAGTGCATCGTATATTAAGAACGACCATCGAACACGATCCTCGAATATCCCCAAAATTCCATCCTAATCTCTCTAACTCTGATTATATCCTCGAATATTTATTCCCATTACCCGATAACCCGGTAATGCACCATATACCCAAAATACCCCTTGACTCGTCCCGAGTCGGGTTTTCGGTCCCGTTTACTTGCTCCATAGGATCGCCTCGCGACGAGTAACCCAAATATATAATAATATGGTCTCACACATATATCACATATATGGACATATATTCCAAATATACCTGTAACAAGCCAAATTACAAAAATTTCCCTTCTACTAAGAACGGGCACACATGCATATTTAATACACCTAAACATGCATATCTAGTCATATTATAATACAACTCACAAAATCTTATAATAACACACATATATATCACATAAACACATAATTTGCCTTCCTTGCCCCCTAATCAAGGCCCTAAGCCTTATTAGGTAATTTGGGACGTTACAACTATCCCCTCCTTACAAAAATTTCATCCTCGAAAGTTTACCTGAACAGCTCGGGATACTGATTCTGCATATCTGCCTCCAGCTCCCATGTTGCTTCCTCGACCTTGTTGTTCCTCCATAATACCTCAACTAAAGGTATAGTCTTGTTCCTCGGGACCTTGTCCTTCCTGTCTAAAATCTGAACTGCCTGCTCCTTATAGGACAAGTCTGCCTCCAGTTCCAGATCATCGTAACTCAATACATGAGTTCCATCTGATACATACTTCCTCAGCATGGAAATATGGAATACGTTGTGCACACTAGAAAGTTCAGGGGGTAAGGCCAACCTATAGGCCACCTGACCGATCCTCTCTAGGATCTCAAATGGTCCAACAAACCTAGGGCTTAGCTTGCCCTTCTTCCCAAATCTCTTCACCCTTCTCAGTGGTGAAACCCTAAGGCACATCTATCTTTCTAAGACATAAGGAGTTAGACTGAAGACATAGTCTCCCACTTGTAAATCCACGTTCATCTGCTTTGGGTATTAATAACTCTTCTATCTCCTCTTAGACGCGAGCATCCGAGATCTAATTTTTTCAATAGCCTCAGTGGTCCTCTGAACTGTCTTAGGACCCAAATATTTCCTCTCGCCCATCTCATCCCAGTGAATGGGTGATCTACACTTCCTACCATACAACATCTCATATGGTGCCACTCCAATCGTCGACTGGTAGCTGTTGTTATATGAAAACTCTATCAGAGGCGTATATTTACTCCAGGACCCTTCAAAGTCCAATACACATGCTCTCAGGATGTCCTTTAGTATTTGAATAGTCCTCTCAGACTCACCATTAGTGTAAGGATGATAAGTTGTACTAGACTTCAATTGTGTACCCATCGCCCTCTGTAAACTTCCCCAAAACTTTGAAGTAAAGATAGGATCCCAATATGGCATGATAGACCTTGGAGTCCCATGAAGGCGTACTATCTCTCTCACATAGAGATTTGCATACTGGTCAACTGTGTAATTCATCATCACTGGTAGAAAAAGAGCTGATTTCGTATACTGATCCAATATGACCCAAACTGGATCATGCTGGCCCATTGTCCTAGGCAATCCTACGACGAAATCCATCATGATGTCCTCCCATTTCCACTATGGGATATCCTAAGGATGCAACAGCCCAACGGGTCTATGATGCTCTGCCTTGACCTTCTGACAGATCAGGCACTTTGCCACGTACTCAGTCACATCCCTCTTCATCCCAAGCAACCAATATAAAACTTTCAGATCCTAGTATATCTCTGTGGTGCCTGGATGAGAGAATAATGGGTAGTATGATATTCATCAAGAATCTCCCGTCTGATCTTAATGTCCATCGGAACGCAAATCTGATCTTTGTATCTCAATTAGTTCATGTCTGACACTGTGTCGTCCTTAGCTACTCCAGCTAGGACGTCCCCTCTGATCTTTCCCAACAGTGGATCACTCAACTACTTTTCCTTGATCCTCTCCAAAAGAGTAGACTACAAGGTGATGTTGGCTAACTGGACCATTACTATCTCAATACTTGTTCTAGTCATATCCTCTACCAACTCCCTGGATATCTTCCTAGCACTATTCAATTGTCCCAGACCCTTCCGGCCTAAGGTATCTGCTACCACGTTGGCTTTCCCTGGGTTGTAGAGGATCTCACAATCATAATCCTTCACTAGCTCTAACTAACATCTCTGCCTCATGTTCAAATCCTTCTGGGTGAATAAGTATTTAAGACTCTTGTGATCTATGTATATCTCACACTTCTCACCATACAAGTAGTGTCGCCACACCTTCAATGCAAAAACCACTACTTCAAGTTCTAGATCATGTGTGGGGTACCTCTGCTCATACTCCTTCAGCTGATGTGATGCATAGGCAATCACTTTCCATGTCTGCATAAGGACACAACCTAGGTCCTGCCTCGAGGCATCACAATAAACCACAAACTTGTCCTGATCTGTAGGAAGACTCAGAACTAAAGCAGTGTTCAAATTCTTCTTCAGTCTCTAGAAACTGTCCTCACACCTGTCGGACCAATCCAGGTAATCCTTGAAAACCTTGTTCATCAAATCCATAAATGTTGTTGGGGCATTAGTTAGTCCAAATGACATCACCAAAAACTCACAATGCCCATATCTGGTGCGAAAAGTTGTCTTCGGTATATCATCCTCCCTGATCCTCAGCTGGTGAAAACCAGATCGAAGATCTATCTTAGAGAATACCATCCTACCCTATAATTGATCAAATATATCATCAATCCTTTGAGAGGATACTTGTTCTTGATAGTCAACTTCTTCAGTTCTCTATAATCCATACACATCCTCAAGCACGATCCTGGTTCCGATCCCCTAGCGATAACCTATTCACAACCAATAATGAATCTCATCAAAATGAGCTAATAAAGGCTTCTGGACCAAGTCCTAGCCTCCGAAATGTCAAATTCTACTAAACCAGGTAGTAGGATCGATCCCGAGCCCTTAGATTTGAGTTTTCACAGTCAAAACCCTCCCGGGTCTCAAAAACCCTTCAAGTGTCCCGCCTCAAAACAAAAGAGCCGCGACCTACCCCAAGTCAGAGAGCCCAAGGTTCTCCTCTATTTCGACACATGTCGCTGCGCGCCGCAACTCAAATGGAGGTTCGGCACCTTCTTCTCCTTCTCGTTCATAAGAGTCGCGGTGCCCCAAGAATAGGGTCATGGCTCACCATGAAAACTCAAAAATTTCCCTGTTTTCTTCAAGCAAAAACCCACCGAAAACCTATCCAAATATAGATAAATCCCCAAGGTAAGGTTCCCAATCAACTTATCACCTCAAAACACACAAAACCCCAACCTAAACTTGGCCAAAACAACATCAAATCCCAAAATTCGGAACTGCGTTTCTAAACTCCAAAACTTAGCTAAAAACCAAAGAAATAGAGATATTCAAGGCTGAAAATCGTTACCTCATTTGCCCCAAATGATGCTAAGCTTCTCCCCAAGCAATCCCGAGCCTAAGCTAGCCTCGATTCCTCCTAATTCGCAAGAATTCCCAAGAAAATTTAAGAGTGTGTGTGAATGTGAGAGAGAGAGAGAGAGCGAGAGTTGAGAGAGTAAACTTTTTTTTTTTTTTTTTTGTGTTTTACTTAGGGTTCAAGTAACCTTAAGCAAACCCCGAGGCTTGGGATACCAAAAACATCCCCGAGGCTTCTGTTTGTGTGTTTTACTTAGGGTTAAAAATCCCTGAAATTCCCTCCTAATCTCACTAACTCCCATTATATCCTCTAACATTTAGTCTCATTACCCGATAACCCAGGAATGCACCAGATACCCGAAATACCCATTGACTCACCCCAATTCGGGTACTCTGTCTCGTTGTGACTTTCCCGCTAACTTGCTCCCTAGGATCGCCTCTTGCTGAGTAACCCAAATATATCCACATAATAATGTGGTCTCACACATATATCACATATATTCCAAATATACTCGTAACGGGCCAAATTACGAAAATTTCCCTTCTAATAAGAAACAAACCCACATGCATATTTAATACACCTAAACATGCAGATTTAGTCATATTATAATATAATTCACATAATCATATAATGACACACATATATATCACATAAACACATATTCATATAATGACCCACATAATTTTCCATCCTGACCCCCTAATCAAGGCCCTAAGCCTTATTAGGTAATTTGGGACGTTACAGCCGACATCTTGAAGCCAATAGGATACGAAGCTGCTACAATGTTTGGGGAGAAAGGTTTGAGCTCCTCATCGAAATCACAATCATCAATTCATTTTCCATATAAGATCTTCTTCATCTGCTCCTCCATCAAGGCCAGTCGCTTAAGGGTTGGATCTTTGGTCTCTAGGTTAGCTGGGTGTTGTTCACCATCACCCAGCCTATTGTACACATTTGATGGGTTGTTTTCCCTCCAAGTTCGAGCTTGGTTAGGTGGGACATTCCCATTGTCGCGTACGATAGACGGACCTCCCCCATGCTGAGTATAACTCATATCATCATTGCGTGCTGGATACCTCCTTTGTGAATTCAGATGGTCACGCAGGTCAGGATGTGGATCGGAATGAGGACTTTGTGCAGAACTCAGATGATTCCTCAGGTCACTTTCAAACCTGCCTCCACGCTGGCTTCCCATATAGTAACTTCCATTAGCGAAACTTATGACCCGCTGCTAAGATCGAGGACCTGGATTATCAGCGCGTGATCGTGGGACATAAGTGTCCACTGACGGGGGTGGATTTCTCCTACTATTTCCACGAATTGGAGCATTTCTCTGTGGGTGCAATGGTGTAGGATGTCTAACCAATGATAGTGGGTGTCTTATCAATGAGGTTATCCTCGTCCCATCAGGTCGGACTAAATTATCCCCTCTCGATTCTACCCCGATCTCTCGAGTTCTCTGTGCATAAGGTTCTGATCGCAGCGCATGTGGATTCACCGGGGCATTTTGTCTCCCTGAATTTTTCCCAGATCACCCTATTGGGTTGTTGTGAACATTTCTTGGAGTCTGTGCGGAAGGCATGGAGCTAGGGGTCGCAGTTCTAACCGATCGACTGACATGTTGATGATGGTTCATGTGATGATTAGCAAACTGAGCAGTCCGCTGATTTCACTCTGAAGGTACAGAGCTCGAAGTTGCGATTTTGACAGAATGACTGGGATTGGGTCGGTTATTCCTGTGGGACCTATGGGACCCACTTTGCCTCTTTCCGTAATTAGCATCGGTTGCAAGAAGGGGTAACCAAGCCAGGACCTCCTCAATCTGTTTGTTGGCCCAAGCGAGATGGCTCCTTATTTTGGCATTCTCCATCTGTATGAGTATTAGATATGTTGGATTAGGATTTGGTGGGAGTGACGTTGAACTCCCAACATCGTCTTGGCCCACCTTTTGCTTTCAAGGACATTTATGAACGTCTGGGCCCTTATCAATGGGAACGCCTGTATGATGCACCTCTTGCCCACCAGGCTACTCCATTTTGTTGTCATGCATTGATCGAGTACCCACCATGATGAATGTAGAATGAAACTTGTAAAGGATTAAGCATTAATGAACTCTCAACGAAGGCACCAAACTATTGACGCGATTTTTTTCCAACAGTAGATTAAGAAATCCAATAAGAGAGATATTAGTGCTCTTTTCTAAACTGTAATGAACTATTGATAACTCTTGAATAAAGAGTTATTTCATGTGCTTTTGAACTTATAAATGTGGAAAAATCGATGGTGATGTTAGTTTATTATTAGCTTTTGTAACTAACTTTTGTGTTTTTATGATCTTAGTTAAGTTTAGTTTTTTTTGTAGTTTTTAATATCTAATGGGTTGAAGACAATAGTTTCATAGATAGATATTTGTACAAAGAATGAAACTAAAGTTGTGAAACTATCTAAGTTAAATTTTGATTGCTGAAATAGTAGGTTTGCGGTAGCAAAGCAGATTTTGCTAAAGCATTTTGATCAGGCTGCTTTTGGACATCTATGCATGCTTGGAAATTTAGAGGGTGAGCTGGAATAGTGGCTGAGGTGGCAAGTACAGAAAGCATGAGTCAATATTAGAAGCAAATGTCAAAGGAAAGAAGGAAAGAGACCCACGCATATACCAAAATGAGGGGCAATTTTGCACTTAGATGGCCAAATTGGGAAACCTATAGGTACTTAGAGAAGGGTCAGCCGCACAAAGTGGAGGCTCTGCCATTTTTTGGGAAAGAAAAGCAATAGATAGAGGAAGAAAACCAGAAGTCAAGGAAGAAGAAGAGGAGAATGCATAAAGAGGATCAATCATCCATTAGATTTGTTCTTTCTCTTGTTTCTAAACTTCATTTTATATTTTCTATTTTGATTCTACTCTGAATACTTATGGGCAGTATTGAATTTGGATTAATGCTATTTAAATAAGCCATTAACTAATTTTTGTGTGGCTTTAATTGTTGATGAACCCTATGGTAGTGTAGTGATTTCTTGCACCTTGTTTTAGTGAAATCTCTCTTGTTCATTCAAGTGTGCTTATTGTTAATTTCTTGTTGTTGTTTGGCCAGCAATGGCAAGATTGTTTAATTATGTTTGATGTTGGAAGGATTAAATATAATGGAAAGAACGTGGATAACACAAGTCATAATCTATATTAGGTTATGTTAGTAAGTAACATAGGGATGTGTTATTTGCCTTGTGTAACTTTTGAGAATTGAACCTTGAATTTGTATTCTTAAATTTGATTTGGCATAGGAATATGTTTAATTAGGTAAGAGAATTGATATCATAAAATTTGGGAAAGTTTTATGAGATTTTATTGAATTCTTGTTAACCTGGGAGTTTTACTAAAATATTGATGCCGTAATCTGTTCAGTATAATTGACATAGGGGGAATTAATAATTCAAGTCCATTTTACAATCCACGTGTTTCTTTCGAATTACTTTGTTTAGTTCAGTTTTATTTTCAATATTTTTATCTTTTTAATATTTCTTTTAGCTCACAAACAACTCATTAATTGTCAATATCTTTAATTTGTTTAGTAATTATTTTGCCTATTTTTCTATTTTGCAATCCCTGTGGAGACGATTTACTTATCACTGTATTACTTGTGTAATTGTGTACACTTGTGTATTTAAATTAAATATTATTTTCACGACAAGTTTTTTGGCGCTGTTGCCGAGGATTGGAATTAGAAATTTGTGTAATATCAATTACTTGCAATTTATTTTTCTTTGTTGTTCTGACCTTGTTTGCTTGCTCTTGTGTTTTCTCAGGTGATCTATTGTATGAACGAGCAAGAATACATTGAACTAGCTCCTATTGATCCTGAGATTGAACGAACATTTACAAGAAGACTAAGGGAACAATGGGCTCAAAATTGCCTTAATAAGGTTAAAGAGGTTGAAGGAGTTGAGGGTGCTAATAATATCACTAACATGGTTGCTCTGGCTGATGATAGAGAGAGAGCCATTAGGGAGTATGCTGCCCCCATGTTCAATGAGCTCAATCCGGGCATTGTTAGGCTTGAAATTCAAGCACCCCAATTCGAGTTAAAGCCCTTGATGTTCCAAATGTTGCAGAAAGTGGGTCAATTTAGTGGGCTGCCTACTGAGGATCCTCATCTTCATCTTTGCTAATTTTTGGAGGTGAGCGATTCTTTCAAGCTACAAGGAGTGAGAGATGAGGCCCTAAGATTAAAAATGTTCCCTTTCTCTTTGAGGGATTGAGCTAGAGCTTGGCTCAACACCCTTCCTCCCAACTCAGTGACTACATGGAATGAGTTGGCTGAAAAATTCTTGATGAAGTACTTTCCTCCTACCAAAAATGCCAAGTTTCGCAATGAAATCATGTCTTTTTAGCAGCTAGAAGATGAATCCTTTTGTGAAACTCGGGAGAGAGTTAAAGAGTTATTGAGAAAGTGCCCACACCATGGGATTCCGCATTGTATACAAATGGAAACATTCTATAATGGGCTTAATTTTTCCACTCGCATGGTGTTGGATGCTTCAGCTAATAGGGCTATTCTCTCTAAGTCCTACAATGAAACCTATGATATTTTGGGGAGGATAGCTAGCAAAAATTATCAATGGTCCAATGCTAGAGCCTCAACAAGTCAAAAAGTGGCTGGTATACTTGAAGTGGATGCATTGACAGCTTTGACCGATCAAGTTTCTTCAATGACTAACCTTCTCAAGAACATGAGTTTGGGGGGAATGGTACAACCAGCTGCTATGGGACAAGTTGTTGATGTATCTTGTGTTTATTATGGAGATGGGCACACATTTGAGAGTTGTCCTCCGAATCCCACTTTGGTTTGTTATGTAGGGATTCAAAATGCCAACCGTAATAACCCATATTCGAACTCTTATAATCCGGGGTAGAGGCAGCATCAAAATTTCTCATTGTGGGGGGGGGGGGGGTGTTCAAGGAGCAAGTTCAAGCGAAGCACCAATGCAAAACAAACCTACATACCCACCAGGTTTTCCCAACAACCACCAAGAGCTCAACCACCTCCTCCTCAAGTGTGCCAATCAATCTCATTAGAGAGTTTAATGAAAGAATATATGGCCAAGAATGATGTTGTGATTCAAAGCCAAGCAGCATCCTTGAGGAACCTAGAGATTCAAATGGGGCATCTAGCAAATGAGCTAAGGAATAGACCACAAGGCACCTTTCCTAGAGATACCGAAAATCAAAGGAGAGATGGTAACAAGCATTGCAAGGTGGTTACCTTGAGGAGTGGTAAAAATATGGAGTTGAATGAAGATAATCCTTAGAGCAAAAGCGAGCCCACTTCAATCCCAAGTAGTGTGGAAAAGGAAGAAAGAGTTGTGAGTTCGAAAATGTCAAATGTTGATCCTGAAGCAATTGCTGCGTCAATTCCTTAGCAAAATGCAACAGAGAAGCCTATGAGCAATCCACCTCCACCATTTCCTCAACGATTTCAAAAGCAGCAACAAGATGGTTAATTATGAAGATTTTTAGATTTTTTGAAACAGCTTGTGTAACGCCCTCCTAATCCAGGACTGTTACACTGTGTACTTAAAATTGTGTTGGACCTGCTAATCAGGTTATTTGGCTTAAAACGTGTAACTAAGGTTAGTGGCAAGGGTTAGGGTTAAAAATTTTGATCAAAGAACCATTGACTTTTATTCCAAAAGTTTTATATAACATGGGATCCAAAAATATTACAACTCAACTGTTAAAAAGGATAGATACATATCAAAAGTTACATCAGCCGACCTAAGAGGCAAAACAGGGCTACAACCCTAGTTCCTCTGAAATAAACCTCGACCGTATATGTACACGCCGCCTCCGAAGCTCTCCAACTCATGGCTGGTCAAGCTTTCCCTTTCCCTTACCTGCACCACAAAGCACCCGTAAGCCGAGGCTCAGCAAGAAAACAGAACATGAGACAACAGAAAACATAACTTTAAAATCACTATTCAATAAAAATCAGTAACATTAATTCATAGCCAATATCACTTAAGTTCAATCACATGATCATTGGATCAACATGGGGCTGCTGCCCTATTCAGTTGGCTTTTAAGCCACTTTCCCGGCCTATGCCCTAGCTACGTGACCATAGAGTCACCTGGGGCCTCGCCCCTAGCTCTTTTTACTAGCCATAGAGCTAGCCCAACCCTCGTGGTTCACCTTCTACCTTAGAGTCGATCAACGTAATAATATGTTGCTGGTTTACGCCAATGTCTTTCAACCAGCGAACAACGCGCTATTGTCGTCCATGACTCATAAGTCAAGCCCTGATCCAGGCTTTCATACCTTACTTATAAGGAACAGGTGTGGATAGGCACATCCCAACAAATTAAGAACATATTCATGCTAAACATATAATCCCATTGAATAACCATTTCCACAATACTAAACATATTCACATAGCAGGGCCACATGCCCTAACCATAGAATTCATGTAACGAATATAAGCACTTAAGCATTTATCAACAAGCATTTAGAACAATAACCTAATATAACCAATCCTGGGGCCTAACCCTTAATTATATTAATATATAACAAACGGGCCAAGCCCTAATCACATACAACATGTTCTAGGTGCATTTTTCTTACCTTAGGTCCAAGCAAGCGTAAATGAGAACGACCCTCGAGAATGATCCTGATTCCGAGCCCCTAGCGATACCCTAAGTCACAACCATCAAATAGGACTCTATTAATATCGAGCGATCAGAGGCTTCCGAACCAAGTCCTAGCCTCCAGGGCTCGAGTTCCACCAAACGAGGCAGTGGAAACAATCCCGAGCCCTAAGGAAAAAGTTCCATTATAAAAAAAAAACTCCCTAAGGAAAAACTGCCCAGGCGGGCAACGACTTGCCCCCCTGTGGGCCGCGCCACGCCCCCTGTCCAGCCTCATCCTCCTCTCTGTCCAAAGGCGCGGGCTGCAAGTTGGCCTATCAATTCGCGGTGCGCCTCCCATGCAGAGGCCTCCCAAGGCGCCTAGTTCAAGCTAAGTCACGACTTGTCAACAACAAGGTTGCGACTTAGCCCCTCAGACCCAGAAGTAATCTCTATTTCAGCAGCCAAATTCAATCCTAACCATACCAAATTTCACCCCAAAACATAATTCAACTATCCCAGTCACTCTAACATGTTCCCGGCAATAAAACCCAACAGAAAGCTAACTTAAAACCTCATCAAAACTCCAATTCAATCTTTAACTTCAAAGGCTTCAGAACACTAAAACCCAGCCAAGAAATACAGAATTTAAATGCTAGAAAATGAAATTCAAAACTTACCTCAATAACAGTTTGAACCCAATGTTGTAACTGAATAATTCCCCAAGATTAGAGCCCCAATTCTTGTAAACCTAGCCCAAAAATCCCTTAGTTTCAAAGGTTAGCTTGGAAGTCCTTGAGAGAAAAAGAAGAGTCTAATTGGAGAGGGAGAGTCGGTTTAGGCAGCTCTACATGTTTCTCACTTTTGTCTTTTGTCCCTTAAGTGACTTAAGTTAACCTCAAGGTTCGGGGTACCAAAAACGTCCCCAAGGGAAAAATGGTAAATTTCCCCAATATTCCCTCCTAAACACTCTAACTCCAAATATATCTCCAAATATTTATTTTCATAACCCAAATAAATATCTAATACCCAAAATAACCCTTGACTCGCCCCGAGTCGGGTATCGAGTCTCGTTGTGACTTTCCCGCTAACTTGCTCCTTAGGATCGCCTCATGTCGAATAATTCAAATAAACCCACACAATAATGTGGTCTCTCACATATATCATATATATGCACACAAATACACATTTATGCCCGCAACGGGCCAAATTACCAAATCGCCCTTCTATTAAGAAGCAGGCCCACATGCATATTTAATATCCCTAAGTATGCGCATTTATTCATATTATCACATAATTCACATATATTAACAATTAATATAGAAATTAAACACATAATTCCATATATTGCCATCTCGGCCCCCTAATCAATGCCCTAAGCCTTTTAGGTTATTTTGGGATGTTACAACTATCCCCTCCTCACAGAAATTTCATCCTCAAAATTTTACCTGAACAACTCGGGAAACTTAGCTCGCATATCTGCCTTCAGCTCCCAAGTCGCTTCCTCGACCTTGCTGTTCAACCATAATACCTTAACCAAAGGTATAGTCTTGTTCCTCAGGACCTTGTCTTCCTGTCAAGAATCTGAACTGGTTGTTCTTCATAAGACAAGTCTGCCTCCAATTCTAAATCTTCATAACTCAGTGCATGAGTCCCATCTGACACATACTTCCTCAACATGGAAATATGGAATACATTATGCACACTAAATAGTGCAGGGGGTAAGGCCAACCTATAGGCCACCTGCCCGATTCGCTCCAGGATCTCAAACGGTCCCACAAACTTAGGGCTCAGCTTGCCCTTTCTTCCCAAACCTCTTCACCCCTCTCAGAGGTGAAACCCTAAGGAAGACATAGTCTCCCACCTTGAACTCTACATTCCTCCGCCTCAGGTCAGAATAGCTCTTCTGCCTACTCTGAGAAGCGAGCATCCGAGCTCTAATCTTCTCGATAGCGTCAGTGGTCTGCTAGACAGCATCCGGACCTAGATATTTCCTCTCACCCATCTCATCCCAGTGAATGGGCGACCTTCACTTCCTACCATACAACATCTCATAAGGTGTCACTCCGGTGGTAGACTGATAATTGTTGTTATAAGAAAATTATATCAGAAGAAAATATTTACTCCATGACCCTTCAAAGTCCAACACATACTCTCTCAACATGTCCTCTAATATCTGGATAGTCCTCTCAGACTAACCATCGGTCTGAGGATAATAAGTTGTGATGAACTTCAGCTGTGTACCCATCGCCCTCTGCAAACTCCCCAAAAACTTGGAAGTAAAGATAAGGTCCCTATCAGACATGATAGACCTCGGCGTCCCATGAAGGCGAACTATCTCTCTCACATAGAGATCTGCATACTGGTCAACTATGTAATTCATCCTCACTGGTAGAAAATGAGCTAACTTAGTGTATAGATCCACAATGACCCAAATAGAATCGTGCTGGCCCACTGTCCTAGGCAAGCCTACCACAAAATCCATTGTCATATCTTACCACTTCTACTCTGGGATATCTAGAAGCTGTAACAGTCCTGCCGGCCTCTGATGCTCATCCTTGACCTGTTGACAGGTCAGGCACCTCGCTACATACTCTGTCACATCCCTCTTCATCCCAGGCCACCAATATAATACTCTCAGGTCCTAGTACATGTTCGCGGTGCCTGGATGAAGAGAATACGGGGTGGTGTGAGACTCATCCAAAATCTCTCGTCTAATCTCGATGTCCATCGGAACACAAATCCGGCCCTTATACATCAGTAAACCCATACTTGACACCGAATAGTCCTTAGCTACTCCAGCTAGGACATCTTCTCTAACCCGCCCCAACTGTGGATCATCTAACTGCCTCTACTTGATTCTCTCTAAGAGAGTATACTATAAAGTGATATTGGCAAACCGGCCCACTTCCTCGATATCTGTCTGGCACTATATAACTATCCCGGCCCCTTCCGGCTCAAGGCATCTGGTACCACGTTGGCCTTCCCAGGGTGATAGAGGATCTCACAATCATAATCCTTTACCAGTTCCAACCAATGTCTCTGCCTCATGTTCAGATCCTTCTGAGTGAAAAAGTACTTCAGGCTCTTATGATCAGTGTATATCTCACACTTCTCACCATACAAGTAATGCTGCCACACCTTCAGTGCAAAAACAACCGCTGCCAGCTCTAAATCATGTGTGGGGTATCTCTGCTCATAGTCCTTCAACTGACGTGATGCATAGGCAATAACCTTTCCTGTCTACATAAGTACATAACCCAGACCCTGCCTTGAAGCGTCACAGTAAACCACAATCTTACCTTGATCTTTAGGAAGGCTCAAAACTAGTACGGTGATCAAACTCTCCTTGAGCTTCTGGAAACTGTCCTCACACTTTTCCGACCAAACAAATTTCTGATTCTTGCGTGTCAACTCTGTCAATGATGACGCAACCTTGGAGAACCCTTCCACAAAGAGCTTGTAATAACCTGCCAAACCAAAGAAACTCCTTATCTTTGAAGTGTTCTTCGATCTTGGCCAATCTCTGAATGCTTCAACCTTCGCTAGATCCACCTTAATACCATCTTTACTGACTATGTGACCCAAGAAAGTCACATGTGGCAACCAAATCTCACACTTCTTGAACTTCGCATATAGCCTGTGCTCTCTCAACCTCTGTAATACCAACCTGAGATGATGCTCATGCTCTGTCTCCGTCCGAGAGTATATCAATATATCGTCGATGAAGACGATCACAAACTGATCCAGGTAGTCCTTGAACACTCTGTTCATCAGATCCATAAATGATGTCGGGGCATTAGTCAATCCGAATGACATAACCAAAAACTCATAATGCCGGTACCTGGTACGAAAAGCTGTCTTCAGTATATCTTCCTCCTTGATCCTCAACTGGTGATAACCAGATCAAAGATCTATCTTAGAAAAGACCGTTCTACCCTGCAACTAGTCAAACAAATCATCAATCCTTGGCAGAGGATATCTGTTCTTGATATTCAACTTATTCAGTTCCCTATAATCGATGCACATCCTCAGAGAACCGTCCTTCTTCTTCACAAAGAGAACCGGTGCGCCCCATGGCGAGACACTGGGCCTGATAAAACCCAAATCCAGTAACTCATGTAGTCAAACCTTTAGTTCCTTCAGCTTTGTTGGAGCCATCCTGTAAGGTGCCCTAGACACTGGCTTTATCCCTAGCGCCAACTCAATCACAAACTCAATCTCTCTGTGTGGAGGTAACCCTGGCAAATCCTCTAGAAACACATCCAAAAACTCACAGACTAACTGAGTCTGTTCTGGTCCCACTGGCACGACCTGAGTGGTATCCACCACACTAGCTAAGAACCCAATGTATCCTCCCTGGAATAGGTCTCTAGCTCTAAGTATTAATATCATAGGTATACGGGGTTCATGCATAGTGCCAACAAAAACAAAGGGATCCTCACCTTCTGGCTCAAAAGTTACCTTCTTCTTCTTATAGTCTATCGATGCCCCATACTTCTCTAGCCAATCCATACCAAGAATTATGTCAAAATAGGTCATCTCTAACTCCACCAAGTGAATTGTCAACTCCCTGCCATCCACTGTAATTGGTAGTGACCTAATTCATCTCCTGGATACCACTAACTCCAGTACGCAATGCCATACCAAACCCCACAGAAAAGAACTCACAAGGTCTACAATACCAATCTATAATTATACTAGCAACAAAGGAGTGTGTAGCACCTAAATCAATAAGAACAGTGTAAAAGGTTCCAGCACTAGAAAGCTGACGTGTAACCACCGAGGGACTAGCCTCGACCTCTGTCTCGGCCAAAGTGAACACCCGAACTGGCGTCAGGCTGTCCACCTTCTTCGGCTTCTCCTTTCTGGCTCTTGGGCAATACCACAAACAAAACAGGCCTTTGCCCGACATTCCCCAACATGACGCCTCCTGCACCTAGGACACTCTGGGAATTTCCTCCATGTTTCACTGCCACCCTGGTGACCCATCTGTATTCCTCTTGGCCTCCTATCTGGCCCTGGAACTAAAACTTTGCTTAGGGTCTTCCTCTTCTGATCACTGGGGCCTCCGCCCCTACCAAAAGTTGGAAATGGAGGTCCTGGCCTCCTAGAATCCCTTCTGGGTGCATTATCACGCCAGATCTTGTTCTCAGCACTCTCAACTGTAAGCACCCTCTCTACAGCCTGTGCATAGGTAGTCACTCCCGGCACAGTAGTAATACGAACATCCCAGGCTATCATAGGTTGTAGCCCCTGCAGAAATCTCTCTCTTCTGGTCCCATCAATAGGCACTAGATCCCTTGCAAACTTTGCCAGTCTGTCAAACTTCAGGGCATAATCGGTCACTGAAATGTTACCCAAAAGTAACTTGCTGAACTCCTCAGCCTTCACAGCTTTAACTGCGTCATTATAGTACTTCTCGTTAAACAAAGTTTTGAATTCTTCCCACTCCATGGTGGCAACTACTCTGGTCTGGGATGCCACCTCCCACCATATATGGGCATCCTCTTGGAACATATAAGTGGCACAAGCCACTCTCTCATTACCACCTGCCCTCATAAAGTCCAGGATAGTGGTTATCATGGTCATTCACTGCTCAACCTTCAATGGATCAGAACTGCCCTAAAAAACTGGAGGTTGTTGCTTCTTGAATCTCTCATATAAGGGTTCCCACCTATCTCCCCCTGTATGGAGCTGTACAACTACCGATACCTCATGTTGTACCACTACTGGTACCGCGGCCTGTAGGTTCCCTGCTAGAACTTGTTGTTGTCTCAAGAGGCGTATCTCTTCTTCCTGCCTCTCTAACCTGGCTTGCATGTCAGCAAGCACTTGCTGCCAGTTTTCTGGAGCTGGCGGTGGGTCTTGGCCCTAGTTATTCCCTTTACTGGCCTGCAACTCTTGGCCAGCCAGTCTCTCTGACCTTCGAGAGTTCACTCTGACACTCTATCCACCCTACAGAGATCAAATCGGCCATTAGGTAAGTCATAACTATACCACTTGCCACCTGATGGTCTAAGATCATTAGATAACATACATATGCAATGCTAATAAGCATAACATCACATAATATATTCATTCATAGTGCTAATAAGCACCTCCTGATATCCATCAGCAAAAAACAATACACATAGGCATACCCAAGTATTTCCCACAATTCCAACATAACTAATAAGCATGTTCTTTTAATTCCTACCAGTATTAACAATGTTAATAAAAAAATTTCCCCTATCCTATATAGAATGATAGCGCTAATAAGTGGTTCCCTTGCATCCACAAGTAGTAACGATGCTAATAAGCACGTTCTTTAACATTCACGCAACAGTCAAGGGCCAGGCCCTATCAGATAATCTCGTGCTTCCTAAACAAGCATACATATAAGGCATTCACATCATGTTTAAGCATTTAAACATATAACAGTTACCAAACCTTGAGTCGAGCTTATCTTTAGTGGCAAGTGTACATGCCCGGCCAATCTTCAAGAACCCATAAACCTTGGCAGCTCTGATACTAATTTGTAACGCTCTCTTAATCAGGGACCGTTACACTATGTACATAAAATTGTGTCGGACTTGCTAATCAGGTTATTTGGCTTAAAACGTGTAACTAAGGTTAGTGACAAGGTTTAGGGTTAAAAATTTTGATCAAAGAACCATTTACTTTTATTCCAAAAGTTTTATATAACATGGGACCCCAAAATATTACAACTCAACTATTAAAAAGGATAGATACATATCACAAGTTACATTAGCCGACCTAAGCAGCAAAACAGGGCTACAACCTAGTTCCTCTGAGATAAACCCCAGCTATGATGGTCGGGCAGCTGCATATGTACACGCCACCACTGAAGCTCTCCAACTCATGGCTAGTCAAGCTTTCCCTTTCCCTTACCTGCACCACAAAGTACCCGTGAGCCGAGGCTCAGCAAGAAAACAGAACATGCGACAATAGAAAACATAACTTTAAAATAACCATTCAATAAAAATCAGTAACATTAATTCATAGCCAATATCACTTAAGTTCAATCACATGATCATTGGATCAACCTGGGGCCATTGCCCTATTCAGTAGGCTTTTAAGCTACTTCTCGAGCCTATGCCCTAGCTACGTGACCATAGAGTCATCTGGGGCCTCGCCCCTAGCTCTTTTTACTAGCCATAGAGCTAGCCCAACCCTCGTGGTTCACCTTCTACCTTAGATTCGATCAACGTAATAATATGTTGCTGGTTTACGCCAATGCCTTTCGACCAGCGCACAATGCACTATTGTCGTCCTTGACTCATAAGTCAAGCCCTGATCCAGGATTTCATACCTTACTTATAAGGAATAGGTGTGGATAGGCACATCCCAACAAATTAAGAACATATTCATGCTAAGCATATAATCCCATTGAATAACCATTTCCACAATACTAAACATATTCACATAACGGGGCCACATGCCCTAACCATAGAATTCATGTAACGAATATAAGCACTTAAGCATTTATCAACAAGCATTTAGAACAATAACCTAATATAACCAATCCTGGGGCCCAAGCCCTAATTATATTAATATATAACAAACGGGCCAAGCCCTAATCACATACAACACGTTCTAGGTTCATTTTTCTTACCTTAGGTCCAAGCAAGTGTAAATGAGAGCGACCCTTGAGCATGATCCTAATTCCGAGCCCCTAGTGATACCCTAAGTCACAACCATCAAATAGGATTCTATTAATATCGAGCGATCAAAGGCTTCCGGACCAAGTCCTAGCCTCCAGGACCTCGGGTTCCACCAAACCGAGCAGTGGAAACAATCTCAAGCCCTAAGGAAAAAGTTCTATTCTAAAACAAACTCCCCAAGGAAAAACTGCCCAAGCAGGCCGTGACTTGCCCCCCTGTGGGTCGCAGCGCGCCCCTATCCAGCCTCATCCTCCTCTCTGTCCAAAGGCATGGGCCGCGACTTGGCCTATCAAGTCGCGGCACGCCCCCCAAGCAGAGGCCTCCCAAGGCACCTGGTTCAAGCTAAGTCGTGACTTGGCCCCTCGAACCTAGAAATAATCTCCATTTCAGCAGCCAAATTCAATCCTAACCATACCAAATTTCACCCCAAAACATAATTAAACTATCACGGTCACTCTAACATGTTCCCGACAATAAAACCCAACAGAAAGTTAGCTTAAACCCTCATCAAAACTCCAATTCAATCTTTGAACTTCAAAGGCTCAAGAACACTAAAACCCAGCTAAGAAATATAGAATTTAAATGCTAAAAAATTAAATTCAAAACTTACCTCAATAACAGTTTAAACCCAAAGCTGCAACTGAATAATTCCCCAAGATTAGAGCCCCTATTCTTGTAAACCTAGCCCAAAAATCCCTTAGCTTCAATGGTTAGCTTGGAAGTCCTTGAGAGAAAAAGTAAAGAGTAATTGGAGAGGGAGAGTCGGTTTAGGCAGTTCTAGATGTTTCTCAATTTTGTCTTTTGTCCCTTAAGCGACTTAAGTTAATCTCAAGGCTGGGGGTACCAAAAACGTCCCCGATGGCAAAATGGTAAATTTCCCCAATATTCCCTCCTAAACACTCTAACTCCAAATATATCTCTAAATATTTATTTTCATAACCCAATAACCCAAATAAATATCTAATACCCAAAATACCCCTTGACTCACCCCAAGTCGGGTATCGAGTCTCGTTGTGACTTTCCCACTAACTTGCTCCCTAGAATCGCCTCGCGCTGAATAATACAAATAAACCCACATAATAATGTGGTATTTCACATGTATCATATATATGCACACAAATACGTAGTTATGCCCGCAACGGGCCAAATTACCAAATCGCCCTTCTAATAAGAAGCGGGCCTACATGCATATTTAATATCCCTAAGTATGCGCATTTAATCATATTATCACATAATTCACATATTAACAATTAATATAGAAATTAAACACATAATTCCATATATTGTCATCCTGGCCCCCTAATCAAGGCCCTAAGCCTTATTAGGTAGTTTTGGGACGTTACAACTTGACAACAATATACCGTTGGCGGAAGCTTTGGAAAAAATGCCCAACTATGTGAATTTTTTGAAGGAGATTTTAACCAAGAAGAGGAGACTTGGAGAATTTGAAATGGTGGCTTTGGCTGAAGGTTGTAGTGCTATATTGAAGAATAAAATTCCTCCCAAATTGAAAGATTCGAGCAGCTTTACAATTCCTTGTTCTATTGGTGGTAGAGCACTTTGTGACTTGGGGGCTAGTATCAATTTGATGCCCATGTATATTTTCAAGAAGTTGGGAATTTGGAGAAGCAAGGCCAACCACAGTCACTTTACAATTAGCGGATCGATCTATGGCACATCTGGAAGGCAAGATTGAAGATGTACTTGTGCAAGTTGATAAATTCATTTTTTCCGATGGATTTCATTATAATTTATTATGAAGTGGATAGAGATCTTCCAATAATTTTGGGAAGACCATTTCTTGCCACCAAAAGAACTTTGATTGACATTCAAAAAGGAGAGCTTACTATGAGAGTGAACGACCAACAAGTGACCTTTAATGTGTTCAATTCTATGAAGTTTCCTTATGAGATTGAGGAATGCTCTTCTTTGAGTGTGATTGATACTATAGTGGCTGAAAATTTACTAAAAGAAACTTGTAAAGATGGATTGGGAGTGATTTCACTTGATGAGCTTGAAGAAATGAGTGAAGAGGAAGTGACCTAAGTTACATGGGTGGAATCCAAGCAGCCTTTTACTAAAGTGGGAAGGAATTTTGAGTCCTTAGAGTTATCAGAAAGAAATTTCAAGCCTTCCAAACCATCTATTCAAGAACCACCAAAGTTGGAATTGAAGCCTTTGCCTAGTCATTTGAAGTATGCTTATTTCGGGTGTGAAGAGACTTTACTGGTGATTATTTTTGCATTATTGGGGGTTGAAAAGGAGAATATGCTGCTGGATGTGTTGAAGAAATACAAGAAGGCTATTGGTTGGACTATGGCTGATATAAAGGGTATAAGTCCCTCACTTTGTATGCATAAGATTTTCCTAGAAAATTCCTGGAGCAATTATGTTGAACAACAACGAAGGCTTAATCCCATTATGAAGGATATGGTAAAAAAGGAAGTAATTAAGTGGCTTGATGCTGGTATTATATACCCATTCTCAGATAGTTCGTGGGTCAGCCCGATTCAATGTGTTCCCAAGAAAGGGGGAGTCACGGTGGTAGATAATGATAACAATGAGTTGATTCCCACAAGGACGATAATGGGTTGGCGTGTTTGTATGGATTATTAGAAGCTAAATAAAGCAACAAGAAAAGATCATTTCTCACTGCCTTTTATTGATCAAATGCTTGATAGACTAGCGGGAAAGGAGTAGTATTGCTTTTGGATGCGTATTCAGGCTACAATCAAATTTCTTTTGCCCCTAAAGATCAAGGAAAAACTACGTTCACCTGCCTATATGGGACATTTGTGTTCAGGGGGATGCCCTTTAGTTTATGCAATGCGCCCGCTACATTTCAACGTTGCATGACGGCTATTTTTTCAAATATGGTGGAGAAAACTGTTGAGGTGTTCATGGATGATTTTTCGGTGTTTGGTGAATCTTTTGCTGCTTGTTTGGATAATCTTGAGAAAGTGTTAGAGAGATGTGAAGAAACAAACTTGGTGCTTAATTGGGAAAAGGTGCCATTTTATGGTGCAAGAAGGCATTGTATTAGGCCATCAGATTTCTAACAAAGGCATTGAGGTTGATAGAACCAAAATTGAATTCATTGAGAAGTTGCCACCACCTACTTCAATCAAGGGAATTAGAAGCTTTTTGGGGCATGCGGGTTTCTATAGAAGGTTTATAAAACATTTTTCAAAAGATATTCATGCCCCTTTGTTCCTTACTTGAGCAAAATCGTGCATTTGAGACTTTTAAGAAAGCTCTTATCACGACGCCCATCATTATAGCTCTAGATTGGTCTCTTCCTTTTGAATTGATGTGCGATGCTAGTGACTTTGCCGCTGGTGCTGTGCTTGGGCAACGAAAAGAGAAGGTGTTTCATTCCATTATTTATGCAAGCAAGACATTAGCCATGCTCAATTGAACTATACCACCACCGAGAAAGAACTTTTGGCGGTGGTGTTTTCTTTTGACAAGTTTAGAGCTTATCTTGTGGGGACTAAAGTGGTTGTTTACACAGATCATTTTCAATCAAGTATCTAATAGCCAAGAAGGATACTAAGCTAAGACTTATTCGATGGGTGCTTCCTCTTCAAGAATTTGACTTGGAAATTTGGGATAGAAAAGGAACGGAGAACCAAGTGGCTGACCATTTATCTAGACTTGAGGCTGGTAATGAAAAGCAAGGTGAAGGGCCTATTAAAGATACATTCCTCGATGAGCAATTGTTGGTTATGAACCAAGTCACTACACCATGGTACGCTGATTTTGTCAACTATTTGGTGAGTGGTTTACAACCACCTGATTTAAATAGTCAACAACTTAAGAAATTCTTTCATGATGTGAGATTTTATTATTGGGATGAGCCTTATTTGTACTAGCAATGTCCAGATCGAATCATGAGGCATTGTGTGCCTGAGGATGAAGTTTCGAGTATACTAGAGCATTGTCATTCAACTCCTTATGGCGGACAATTTGGTGGGCAAAGGACAGCAACTAAGGTTTTTCAATCGGGGTGCTATTGGCCTTCTATCTTCAAAGATGCTCATGAATTTGCTAAAAGATGTGATTGATGCCAACCTATTGGAAATATTTCAGCAAGGAATGAAATGCCTTTGAATTGCATCCTTGAAGTGGAATTGTTCGATGTTTGGGGAATCGACTTCATGGGGCCATTTCCACGATCATTCTGAAATTTGTATATCTTGGTGGCGGTTGATTATGTCTCTAAGTGGGTTGAAGCAGTGGCAAGTCCTACCAATGATTCCAAGGTGGTCATGAAGTTCTTACATAAGCATGTTTTCACCCACTTTGGCACTCCAAGGGTGCTTATAAGTGATGTAGGCACCTACTTTGTGAACAAGATCTTGGCAGCTTTGCTAGCTAAATATAGTGTGAAACACAAGATTGCTACAGCCTACCACCCTTAAACAAATGGTCAAGCTAAAATATCCAATAAAGAGATCAAAGGAATTCTAGAGAAAATGGTGAATCCTTGTAGAAAAGATTGATCTCAAAGATTGGATGATGCTCTTTGGGCCTATAGAACGGCTTTCAAAACCCCTTTGGGAATGTCACCGTATTGTTTAGTTTTTGGGAAAGCTTTCCATTTTCCCGTTGAATTGGAGCATAAGGCATATTGGTCACTAAGAAGTTGAATATAGATCTCCAAGCTATTGGAGAAGCTCGTAAATTACAATTAAATAAGCTGGAAGAGATGAGGTTTTTCTCCTATGAAAATGTTAAGTTGTATAAGGAGAAAACTAAGAGGTGGCATGGCCAGAAAATTCAAGCTTGAGTCTTTGAGAAGGGGTAGCAGGTGTTACTCTTTAACTCATGCTTGAAGCTGTTTCCTGGCAAATTCAAGTCATGTTGTTAAGGCCCATTCACCGTGGTGAAAGTTTATCCCTTTGGAGCAGTTGAAGTTCAAGAAGATCAATCCGGAAGGGTGTTTAAAGTGAATGGGCAGTGCTTAAAGCATTATTGGGGAGGTGAGGTCAACCACGAGAAGACCTTTATCACTTTGGAGGATCCTTAAAGTAGTTGTTGGGTTGTCAAGTGATTCAAGCACTATCTTTAAGACAGCCCAAAGACCGAAATGTAAAATACTATGTATATAAAAAAAAAAGATAAAAATAAAACATATAGATATTTTTTTCTAAGTTATTTTAGTTCTTTAGTTTTGTTAATTTAATTTCATGTGATTGTGGGGTTTTTGGAAGTGGTGTTACATTTGTTCTTGTGTTTCAGGGGTTCAACGATGAGAAATTGGTGTTCTGGCAATCATTTTTAGGTCTGATGGTTTTGCGAACTTTTTGCTTCAGCAAGCAGGGAGCAAAAATTTCCAAAAAAAAAGGGTTTTGTAAAAAATTTTGCTGAAGCAAAATTTTGGCAATTTGGAGCATGCACAAGCCTGGGGCATGGTTTGGTTCAGAGAAGAAAAGAAAAAAAATTACAATATAAATACCAAATTTAAGGAACCCCAACACCCGAATGCCTTATTTCACCTAACCCGAATTCCCCATTTTCTCCCATCACCATCATCACTCTTTATTCCCTTCTGCCAATGGCAACCCAAGAAAGAGCCTCTCATCATCGAACCCCGCCTCAACCCAGACCCCATCTACGAGAAACATAGCCGAGTGAACCAAAGACCCCATCTGCATTCCCTATGCGATTCTATAGCATCCAACCCCAGGCGCCAGATTTGGACAGACGCGACCCCAAGCCTCGGACCCAAGCACGATTGACATTCGGGCGCCAATCCAAGGCATGATTCTGTCTGAGCCATCCAGCCCATCAACCCCTGTGCTCCGAGGGCCCAGGCGCCAAGCTTGGCCACACGCAACCCATCACCTCAGCACCCAGGTGGGACTCCATGCATGCGTCACTTAGAAGGGTGATTTAGCCCGCGCATGTGCTTGTTGCCATTTTACACCGAGCCCAAGAGCACCTCCACTAGCTCCGAGCGTCAGCCACCACCAGCTCTCTCGGTCTAGTCATTCCTATTTGGGTACTAATTTCCTTATCATGTTCTATTATTGTGAATATTGTTGGGTGTTGGGCTCGTTGCTAGTGAAATGTTGATTTTGGGGGTAGTTGTTGGACATTTTTCAGCTTGTTGATAGTGTATTTCTTGTTGCTGTTGTTTTGCTCTGTTGCTCGGGTGCCACTTTCTAATTAATAAGCAGTCGTATTTGGTGTGTGGGTACCTGTTTTGGTTGTTGTTCTGCTTATTTGTGATCTATCTAGTTCCTTTTTTACCAATATGGCCACCAAAACAAGAGCTCAGAAAAGGAAATCCAAACCGCCTTCTACTCCACCACCAACCAAAAAGATTACCATTGTTCCAAACACTACCCCACTACCATTACCCTCACTAGCCACTGCCAATAACCCTATCACTACCGAACCATCAACCAAGGCAACAACCATCCCAAAATCCAAAAAGCAAGCCGCACCTGCATCAGTCGCACCTCCACTGAAGCCACAAAAGACCACCATTACCACAAAAGCCTTGCACCACAAAAGCCTTGCCCAAGCCAAAACTTACTGTTGTACCGACCCCAAAGACCAAGAAAAATCCAGTTCCTTCAGTACTCTCTCAAAAATTTTCTTCTTCTCAAGCCAATGAGAAATATGAATCCATTAAGAAAAAGAAGTTGCTCCCTGAAAAAGGTTTTTTTCCTACTACTACTAGGGTGCCAACCTTCCTCAGTGACATCATTGAGAAGCACAATTGGGAATCCTTCTATCAAAAACCAGAGCTTGCTATCATTCCGTTAGGGCAGGAGTTTTACGCCAACATGGTGTCCTATGAGAATTTTGACACCATTATTGCACCAGAAAATTTTGACAAGGCACTGCAATTTGTTGCATCTCCAAGTGCTCAATGGTGTGTTTCTTCCAACGCTACGCATACATTATTGCACACCTCTATGTTACCTGAAGCTAGTGTGTGGTTGCATTTCCTTAAATGTCGTTTGTTGCCTACCACACATGACATTACAGTGTCCAAAGAATGGGTGTTTCTGTTGTATTGCATGTTGGTCAGGCTTAGTATAAATGTGGGCAAGCTGATCACTAGACAGATTGTTAGTTGTGCCAAAAAAAAGAAGGGCGAATTATTCTTTCCATCGCTCATCACTCAATTGTGCCTTAGAGCTGGGGTTCCTTATGATACCAGTGAGGATGTACTCTTTGAGCATCGTGACATTGATTTCCTCACTCCTGTTCAGAGCTGAGAGCCTGTATCTGAAGGTGGCCCGTCCACCGCACCTCCGTCAGCACCCCAACTTGCTCCCCCACTCGCCAACATTCTTGGTTAGCGGCGGGAATTTCTTGGGCGGGTGGTGTCTCTTGAAACTCAGCAACAAGCATACTGGAAATATGCCAAGCAGCAGGATGCGACATAATCAAGTCCCTTCAGCGAAACTTCTCCAAGCCTACTGCTGCCTTCCCTGCATTCCCCAGTTCCATTTTGGAGAGGTGGATCACTCTGGTTGTTCAAGACGACCCTATTCCTTCGGATGCCAATTCCGAGGAATATGCGCGGGGATTATCCTTAACCCAACTTTTGTTCTTTGCTTATTTTATGCTTTGGATTGTCTTGTTGTTTTCTGTGAATAGATTATTGTTTATATTTTTTTCTGTCTTGTCATGTTGTGTATAATGTCTTTGTCCTGTTATTTGGTTGCTCTTTTGAGGATATTCTTTGTTTTTGTTAGTGTTTAACTAGGGAGCTCGATGATGATCTTGAAAACCTACAAAAATATAATAAATCTAAGTTGAAACTGAATATCTTTCTTACTTAAGTTTTAAACTAAATTCTTTGGGTGTGAATGTTGCTAGCAAATGATTGATGAGAGTGTTCTCTTTTTAGTGTGTGCGTAGCTTGATTGAACATTTTTGAGACCCTAGAAAGAGCTAGTTTCTTGTGAGAGCTTAAGTTTCTAGAATACCTTAGTGATTTTCCTTGAGGCGAAATCATAGGTATCACCACACCCATGACATAATTTAGGCCATCCTTGGACTGTTTGAGCCTTTGAAGCCTACCTTTTATGCATTTTTATCCCTAGTCACCCCGTTGAGCTTGAGTGTCACTTTCTTGTTTTATCGCTTATTAGCCTAGCTTTATATTTAAATAATAACCTCTTTTCACCACACCCTTTAACACCTTGATCTTTATAGGACTTATTTGTTATTGTCTTTTGGGGGGTTGAGAGGCATAGAGAGTGTGAGAGGCATTGGGTGAGAGTTTTCATTTTCTTCTTTTGCTTGTTTTCACCATTGGGGACATTTTGATTTTAAGTTTGGAGGGAGAGTGTATTATCATTTTCTTTTTCTTTTGCCATCTAATTGTTTATCTTCATTCTAAAAAATAAAAAATAAAAGATTATAGTGTGCACTCCCTTGCATCAAAGGAAAGTTTGAAAAAAAAAAAATCAAAAGAAAAGAAAAAAAAAAGTAATCAAGTATGTTTGTAAATAAGTTTGGGGGTGTAACTCTTCAATTAAAAGGGACGTTTATTTTAGTTTTCGTTTTTGTCTGTTAGTAATAAAAGCTAGTGGCAAGAGTTATATTTTGTTGTAGGGTGTTCTTTGAGAAAATTAATGTGTGCATTGATTTAGGTCCTAGAAAGATTGAGGTGCTTGGGGTAATTTGAGCCAAAATTAATCTCTCTTATCCTACCTTCACCCTAGCCTACCATTTCAAGCTTGATAAAGTCCTATTGATATTTGGTGTGGTATTTATCTACATAAGTGGAGAGGGAATCACTAAGTAACTTATGGAGGCATTATTTAAGCTTTAGGACCAAGGTCTAGTTTGGTTTTTGGTGATTGAAAATGTTTAGGAAAAGCTATGCATGCACTAAAGGGTGAAACACTTGACTCATACTTTGACAGCAACATTAATGCTTGAAGAATTTGGTTTAAAGCTTGTGTAAGTTTAAAATTCATCTTCTCTTATTCAAAATAAAATTCTCGAGAGCCCCTTTTTAACATTGGCAAAGAAAAGTTTATCCTCTCTTTTTGTGTCTTGTCCTTGTTTTTTTCCTTTTCCTTTTGTTGTTTATTTTGTGTCTTTTGTTATATTTTTAGATTTATCACTCGAGGAAGAGCAATGTCGTAAGTTTGGGGGTGTGATAACTCTTGAATAAAGAGATATTTCATGTGCTTTTGAACTTATAAATGTGGAAAAATTAATGGTTATGTTAGTTTACTATTAGCTTTTATAACTAACTTTTGTGTTTTTATGATCTTAGTTAAGTTTAGTTGTTGTTGTAGTTTTTAATAGCTAATGGGTTGAAGACAATAGTTTCATGGATTGATATTTGCACAAAGAATGAAACTAAAGTTGTGAAACTATCTAAATTAAATTTTGATTGTTGAAATAGCAGGTTTGCAGTAGCAAAGCAGATTTCGCTAAAGCATTTTGATCAGGCTGCTTTTGGACATCTATGTGTCCTTGGAAATTCAGAGGGTGAGCTAGAATAGTGGCTGAGGTGGTAAGTACAGAAAGCATGAGTCAATATTAGAAGCAAATGTCAAAGGAAAGAAGAAAGAGACCCACGTATATACCAAAAGGAAGGGCAATTTTGTACTTAGATGGCCAAATTGGGAAGCCTAGAGGTACTTAGAGAAGGGTCAGCCACACACAGTGAAGGCCCTGCCATTTTTTGGGAAAGAAAAGCAATAGACAGAGGAAGAAAACCATAAATCAAGGAAGAAGAAGAAGAAGAAGAGAACGCATAAAAATGATCAATCATCAATTGGATTTGTTCTTTCTCGTGTTTCTAAACTTCATTTTATATTTCTATTTTGATTCTACTCTGAATACTTATGGGAAGTATTGAATTTGGATTAATGCTATTTAAATCAGCCATTAACTAATTTTTGGTGGCTTGAATTGTTGATGAACCCGATGTCATAGTGTAGTGATTTCTTGCACCTTATTTTAGTGAAATCTCTCTTGTTCATTCAAGTGTGCTTATTGTTAATTTCTTGTTGTTGTTTGGCCAACAATGGCAAGATTGTTTAATTATGTTTGATGTTGGAAGGATTAAATATAATGGAAAGAACTTAGATGACACAAGTCATAATCTATAGTAGGTTATGTTAGTAAGTAACATATGGATGTGTTATTTGCCTTGTGTAACTTTTGAGAATTGAACCTTGGATTTGTATTCTTAAATCTGATTTGGCATAGGAATATGTTTAATTAGGTAAAAGAATTAATATCATCAAAATTTGGAAAGATTTTATGAGTTTTTATTGAGTTCTTGTTAACCTGGGAGTTTTACTAAAATATGGATGCCGTAATCTGTTCAGTATAATTGACATAGGGGGAATTAATAATTCAAGTCCATTTTACAATCCACGTGTTTCTTTCAAATTACTTTGTTTAGTTTTATTTTCAATATTTTTATGTTTTTAATATTTCGTTTAGCTCACAAACAACCCATTAATTGTTAATATCTTTAAGTTCTTTAGTAATTATTTTGCCAATTTTTCTATTTTGCAATCCCTGTGGAGACGATTTACTTATCACTGTATTACTTGTGTGATTGCATACACTTGTGTATTCAAATTAAATATTATTTTCACAACAACTATATAAACAACTTCTCACACTCGCAACTTTAAGTGGTTTAGTTGTTAAAATTCACCTAGTCCACGAGACAATATTATTACTTTCTCACAATTTCTGCAGAGTTTCTGTATTACAAAAAGTGGTCTTTTTTCCTGTCCATTACCCCTGGTATTTATAGTGAAATTTCTTGGACAGGTTTGGGTAACTGTGTGCATAAATTTGGTAAGCATTTAATCAAGATAATTCCCATTTACATAGGGATACGATTGCTTATGGAGATTACTCCTGTTATCTCGGGCAATAAATGTCCCATACTTTCTAGGCTATAATGAGTGTATAAAGAGTCTCCAAGTCTTTCGGGATCATTCACTGTGTGTCATGACCAGGTTTCTACGAGTTGAACATCTTTATCGAGTTGGAGATTGGAGAGTGTACAAACTTTGTTTCGGATTAAGCTCAGAGCACCCTAAACGTGATCCGACCATTACATGTCTCGAACTGGATCATTGTCTTGTGAGGCAATCTAAGAATTATCTGCATGTCGTACTGCCAAGTCCTAACTCGAGCTACTCATATCATTATTAACTAGATGTTCTACTCGCTTGCTATTTCCACGTGTTTATCTGCCAACTATACCCCTAGCTGAGTGATTGAATCCATGCTTATTTTTAGGGTACAACACTAACAATCAAGTTTCCTTCCCTCTTTTTTGTGCTGAGCTTTCAAATACTCACATTTTGTGGGGTACAACCCCACATTTTGTGGGGTGTGTTATGGGAAGAGAAACAAGTTATGTTTTTTATTTTTCAAAAAATGGATATAGACAAAGTGCAACTTTTTGAAATATAGGCATACGTTGTTTTTGATATATGGGTATGTGATTTCTATAATTATTTTTAGGTTAAGTATTATTATTAATAAAGTAAACGACTGCTAAAATACTCAATATTTTCAAAATATTGCATTTTTATACCCAAACTTTTTTAATAGTAAAAATTTCGAAAGTTACTAAAATTTAGTATTTAAATATCCAAAAAAATTTTGTGATTATATCATGACAAGATTATTATATCATGATCATTATAATTAGAATTTTAGCTACATTGACTGGCTATAATATATATATACAATTATATGTGTATATTAAATAATATAATATTTTTGTTGATGATCACTTTATTAGTGCATTATCAAAAAAAAAAATTAATTTAACATTTTTAAATAAATACAATATTAATATTGAAAACTATTTAGTATGTGTGAGTTTATTTTAATAAAATAATATAAATATAACATCTATTTTAGTCTTTTGATATTTAACAACATTTTAATCATATAGTTTACCAAACACTCTACTACAGCTTTTCCAACTCACATCACTTTAAAATCTATAATTTACCAAACACTCAGCACTTTTTCCCCAAAGTTGCAGCTGATTTTCCCCACAGCACAGCTACAGCTGATTTTCTCCACAGTATAATTATATCAAGCTGGCTCTAAATAGTATCATTTTTTTAATAAGTTATTCATGTAACTTGGAATTATAGGAGTAACTTTTTATACTATATGATAACTAATTAGTTTCTAAAATAGGCCTGAATGTAACGTAAAAGTATCTTAAACAATAAGACAGGTAAACTACATAAGTGACTAAAAAAGTCGATTAAAAGTTTTCATTAACAAGTTACTGTGTACTATACTAAATTAATTTTTATTAATAAGCTATATGGTAACTTGTTATAATATATTATAACTTATTAGTTTCTGAAATAAGCTTGAAGGTTACCAAAATGTATCTTAAACAATTAGATACCATAATATAACACAACAATAATCAACTGGTATATTAAGATGTCTAAACATATGTTTTGGAGGTAACCAAAAGGTATCTGAAATAATATGATCTAAAAATAAATTTTTTATAAAAATAAAAGTTGTCAATCGATATCTTCTCGGTATTGTAAGTACCCAAAATGTAATTTTTTACAAACTAGAAAAACAAAAAAAAAATCGAGAAGCAGGATTTCCCAATTTTTTTCAAATTTTGGTATACCCTGTTGACGTGGCACGATTTATGTGTAAATAAGTTGTTTTAAGATATTTTTGAATTAGTTTACATTTTTAAGGTATTTGTGTAAACTAATAGTATTTGGGAAATTTACACAAATACCTTAAAAATGTAAATTAATTCCAAAAATATCTAAAAAAACTTATTTACACATATATCGTGACATGTCAGTATACTATACCAGATTTTGAAAAAAAAAATTGGGAAATCTAACTTCCCGAAATTTTTTGTTTTTTTTTTAGTTGTAAAGAGTTACATTTTGGTTGCTTACGATATTGATAAGATACCAATTTTAGATCATATTATTTCAAATACCTTATGGTTACCTCCAACACTTAATTATAGATACTTTAATATACTAATTTGTATTGTTAGGTTATATTATAGTATCTTATTATTTAATGTTATTTCAATGTTATTTTGAGAAACTAATGAGTTGTCATATAGTACAATAAGTTACTTATAGCTTATTAATAAAAATTAATCTAGTATACTACATAGTAACTTTTAAATGAAAATATTTAATAAATTTTTTTAGTCACTCTTTTAATTTACATGTGTTACTATTTAAGATATTTTTACGTTACCTTTAAGCCTATTTAAACTAATTAGTTATCATATAGTATAAAAAGTTACTTCTATAATTCCAAGTTACCATAGCTTATTAGAAAATGATATTATTTAGTATACTACACAATTACTTTTGTAAAAGCTACATTTTTCATTGCTTTTAAAATCATTTAAGATATCAATTGGTTATATTTTAATATATGACTATTTTTGGGTATAACTGCAAATTTAAAGCAACCAACTCACTTAGTGAGTTACCAAAAATAATCATTTTATGTTCTATTTAAAATTTACCAAATAGTATCATAAATCTATTTTAAAAAAGTTACTTGAAATGTTTCTAAAATAGCTTTAAAGTAGTTCAGACTACAATATGGTATCTTTTTAGTTGATACCGATAAGGTACCTATTGGTTACTTTTTTTTTGAATTTTTTTTTATTTTTAGATCATAATATCTTGAATATCTTTTGGTTACCTCCAAAACTTATTTGTAGATATCTTAATATACCAATTAGTTATTTTTAGGTTAAATTATGGTATCTTATTACTTAATATATTTTTGTAACTGTTGACGCGGTTCTTCGCCAACAGGTAATTAAGAAAATAAGAGGAAGGGATTAGTGCTTATGTTGAACCGAAATAGATGAATGATCTTTTGAAAATGGGCTGGTGACACAATCACGTTTTTTAGGTGGTTCAAAGGTTAAAATCCTTCTGCTCTACCAGTCAATATTATTGCTATATGCTTGGTATTCTTTTACAGGGTATTTTTTACACAATCGAATCCAACCCTTTGCAACTCCCATGGTCTCCATATTTATAGGAGAGGGTACCTGGGAGTTGGTAAGAAGGTCATCCCATGACCTTCTTACCTATCATGTCAACTTTGTGACATTCATGATTAATTCCTAAAACCTGACACATGAAGTGTGGTCTAATCAATAGGTAAGGGGGATAATGGGCCGCACGGCCCAACCCAGTCGTGGGTGTCTGAATGGGCACGTTCATGCTGCGTGTCCGAGAAGTCAAGGATATATCAGATACGTGATGTCTGATATATGCACGTTTACCTTGCGTGGTTGACTTTATAAAAGGTCACAGCCTCCAACTCTAGCTCGTACCACGAGCTGGATGCTTCCCTTGACCTGTGGCCTTCAGAGTCCAAACTCAGTCTAATCTTGGCAAACCCTTAGGTTACCTCGAGCTAAGGAGGTAGGATCTTTCGATGGCAGCTCCGGTCTTGGGGATGTCCACGTGGTAGACATGATTAGGCGTATCTCAGCTCGCTAACAGCCCGTGGGAAAATCAGGGCATACATTTTCCCCCCAAGCCCCTGCTCGTGGTATACGACGTCGCATAGGGCCACAATAGGGGCTTTTAGGCTTCCCCATGAACTCTTCATATTCCACATTTTACACAGGCGCCGAATACGTGGAACATCGTGGTTGGTGACGGTACGTCTTCCGAGAACCGCATTTAATGGCCTAGCCTATACTCAGCCGTCATTTCGTCTTTTGAGTGGAGAGCCTTGGATCCCACATCAGGGCAATTCAATGGCCCTCCTCACGCGGCCCTTCACGTATATAAAAGGGGTGGCCACCTTACGCATGGGCCACCCGTTCATTTGAAATTTTCCAAAAATTTTCTTCTTCTTCTCTCTTCTTCATCTTCAAAAGAAAAACCTTCTTCTTTCCGGTCGTCATTCCTAGCACTCAAGAAGTTCAGGTGCAAGGGCTCCCTCGAAGATTTGGAATCAACTACTCCGACGAAGCCCCAACCCAGGCAATCCCTTCATCCTCTTCTCAACCAGAACACTCTGTAAGTCTCCTGACTATGCATGTTTTGAAATTATTTTTCACTATAGCCTAGGTAAATATTTATTGTAGCCGCATGCAACGTTCCGTTGGTTTTTTGTGGGCATGAAGGGTGAAAGCCTTTTAGGTTAGGGTATCGTTTGCAGTAGAAAGCCATTTAGGAGCATGTTTTATAGGGTGCGTTTTCTGGGGAAATTTTCTGGGTAGGATTTTAGGTGTGCTGGTTTAAAGTACCCAGTATTTTGGGTGCAAAACCGAGTAGCTTAGGGGACACGCTTCACAGGCGGTTTTGCCTTTCTTGCCTACTGAAACTTTCCTTCCAAGGAAAATTCTATCCTGACCCTCCTGACACACGAATTCCGAGTAATCGGGGATCTGTTGGGAGCACAGGCGCGTGTTCATAGAACCGCGTGGTCTCACTCTCCACGTGTTGGGCTTACCTCAGCTCGTGCCAAAGAAACACACACAGATTCTTCTCCATTTTTAGGTATCCTTTTTCTAAAATTTCTTCTTTTTGTTCACTAGGCGACCAGATGGGACCCAAGAAGAACCCTCCCAAGAAGTCTGTAGGCAGCTCGTCCTCCCAACAAAATAAGGGAAAGGAGGTGATGGCTGAATCCCCGATTCCCAACTTCAGGCCAGCAGTGGAACGAGAGCTCGAGGTGGCCCCCGACGCGTTCTTCGAGGCGGAGAAGATCGTCTCAAAGATCACTGACCAGGCGAGGGTAAACAAAATATTCCTCTCCCACAACATCGAGCTGGGGAGAGGAACCGTGATTGCCCGACCTCCCTTAGAAGGCGAGCGGAGCTGCACACCGCTTGATGAGGTGTTCTTGGCCTGGAGCGACGAACATTTCAAGGCGGGGGCCTTCCTCCCGCTGGACCAGTACTTCGCCGATTTCCTCAACTACGTGAGGTTGGCCCCATTCCAGCTCCCCCCCAACTCTTACCGTTTGTTGGCGGGGTTAAGATACCTGCTCTTGAAACAGGAGTGGGAGGTCCCCACTCCTGCAGACATTCTGTATTTCTTCTGCCTCAAGGCCAGCCTGGAACAGCGGGGGCGAGGTGACGGGTTCTATTACTTGACCCGGTTCCCCAACACGACTACGGTCATCGAGCTGCCCAGCCACCCCAACGTCTTCAAAGATCAATTATTTATGTCGACGGGGTTCCGAAACTACGACATGCACTACTTCAATCATCCTCGTAAGTGCCCTTCATCGTTAGCTCGTAAGTTAAGTATTGGTTAGCTCTTCTTGTATCCATTTATGATTTAGATTAATTCTGCAGCTATCTTCACGAGGACAGAGAAGTCTGTGATCCTCGGGAGCCAGTACGAGACACTGGCGGGCTTGCCCCCCAGTTAAAAGGACTATCGCCAGCTCGTGACAGACGAGACGATGCTGGCCTATAAGCTAATCTCCCCAGGCCAGACTCTGAACCTGAGGAGGCCCCGCGTGCTTCCCCCAGCTCGCGATATGAGGCCTATCCTCGTGGAGGAGGTCGCGGGGGATGAAAATGACGAGGACGAGGTGCCCCTCTTGAGGATGAGGAAGCGGGCGTTGGAGGTCACCCAAAGAACGGACGAGGAGAGGATCCGGTCTGGAGCTGCTGCAGGTCCCTCCGGCCAAGGTAACCCATACATGTTTAGGAACTTAGATAGGGCCACCGCAGACCCCCGGCTAGCTAGGTTTAATCCCAAACAGATCGTCCAACACCATCGAAGTGACCCAGACTTTGATGAAACCCTGATCCACTGCGTCGACCAGCTCGTGTTGGATTATGAAAGTAGCCGCCCTAGGGGTACCATAGTTGTAGACAACACCCTAGCTTTTAGGTCGGTCCTATTCGAGGAGTATGGGACTAACCTTCGGTCATGGCCATCACTCCGGGAGGGTGTCGTAGCTCCGGGTCTTAGGAAATACGTAGAAGAGTCTAGTCCTGAGGCAGCCTCGGATCCAGAACCTGCGCCAGCCCGAGAAGTAATTGTCTTAGATTCCCCCGCGGAAGCTCCGGGGCCGATGGTCGTGACCATAGATTCCTCTTCTAGCTCGGGGGGTAGGATTCCCTTTAGTATATATATATACTTGAGTTTTGCTTTTTTTCCCCTTTGTTTTTGGTTTTGCATGACTGCTTACTGATATATTGAAGTTTTTTTTGTTTTGCCAGAGGAGATGTCTCAGCCCGGGGGAAAAAATCTGCGAGCCATGTTCACCGGAGGGAACTCCTCAGCTAGGGCCTCTGGGCCCAAAATGAAGAAGCTCCGGGTGGTGAAGAAAGGCGCTGGGACCCCAACCAAGTCTCCTGCAAAGGAGAAAGAGCAGCCCCCAGCCGCCCAGGCCGAGGAAACTGCACCTCCTGCTGCAGGGAGGAGCATGCCCCCACCCCCTCCACGAGCTCCGGCCTTCACCCGGGACACCGGGGCGGAGCCCGGGGCTTCAGCAATTGTGCCTCCCGAGGTGCGCATCCCGGTTGACCCCCAGGACCTGGAGAAGATTCCAGATGTCTTTCAGGGGACGGTGTATGAGACGGCGAACTACGCCATCAGCCACTTCTACCGCTTCAACGAGAGGGAGCTGCGGGCCATCGAAACCAGGAGCCCGGTGGGCGTAATCAAATCATCATTGGGCATGGCCCTAACGGTAAGCTTACTTTACCCTTATTTTTTACTATCATGCCTTGCCCTGTTTTTCCTCTCTCTTTTTTTTTCTAAGGCAGTTGCCTCTTTGTTTTCGCAGAGCGTCTTGGCCCTTCACCGGAGCATAGCCAGGGCCAAGGCCCAGCTCGAGGATATGAGGGGCGAGCACCAGGCGGTTGTGGCCACCCATCAAACTTCCTTGCAAACGGCCCAACAAAAAGTAAAAGAAGCCAAGGATGCCCTGGCGGGCGTGCAGGCCGAGCTGGAGGAAGCCCGTCCCAAGCTTCAAGAGGTCGAGGCTACCAAAGCCGCCCTTGCCGCTGCGCGGGCAAAGCTAGACACTGCGAAGGCTGGGGCCGAGGAGGCCAAGACCGCCCTGGAAGCCGAGAAGGTGCCTCCAGCACCACCATGGAGGACATGCTCTACCACTGCTGGGTCTACAACTCTGACGGTGATTTCTCCTTCTTTGGGCGGACGTCTGGGAGCCCTTGCTGGAGGGGTTTAAAGCTCGCTTCCAGAAAGATGCACCTTCTGAGACCGGGGAAGCCTCCATCGTAGCCGAGCAGGAGGGCAAAACGGCAACCTCCATGGGGCCGACCGGTGAAGCCTAGGGCCTTTCCATTTTGCATCCACTCTTTTATTATTCTCATCATTTTTTTTTTTGTAACTTTGCATGAGGTTTTTCACCTCGAGACATCTAACTATTCATTTTATTTTTAATCAATTTACTTCCTTTTGCCTTTACGCATTTTATTTACTATTTTGAAAAACTTAGTTCGCGTTAATTTTTATCAATATCTCGTGCCCTTTAAGAAAAACAACGATCAAACAATTTAAATTAACTTCTAAGTTTTGTGACCTGGTTATGTCCAGGAACTTAGTTTGAAAACTTAGTTCGCGTTAACTTTTATCAATATCTCGTGCTCTTTAAGAAAAACAACGATCAATCGATTTAAATTAACTTCTAAGTTTTGTGACCTGGTTATGTCTAGGAACTTAGTTTGAAAACTTAGTTCGCGTTAACTTTTATCAATATCTCGTGCTCTTTAAGAAAAACAACGATCAATCGATTTAAATTAACTTCTAAGTTTTGTGACCTGGTTATGTCCAGGAACTTATTTTGAAAACTTAGTTCGCGTTAACTTTTATCAATATCTCGTGCTCTTTAAGAAAAACAATGATCAATCGATTTAAATTAACTTCTAAGTTTTGTGAACTGGTTATGTCCAGGAACTTAGTTTGAAAACTTAGTTCGCGTTAAACTTTTATTAATATCTCGTGCTCGTTAAGAAAAACAACGATCAATCGATTTAAATTAACTTCTAAGTTTTGTGACCTGGTTATGTCTAGGAACTTAGTTTGAAAACTTAGTTCGCGTTAACTTTTATCAATATCTCGTGCTCTTTAAGAAAAACAACGATCAATCGATTTAAATTAACTTCTAAGTTTTGTGACCTGGTTATGTCCAGGAACTTATTTTGAAAACTTAGTTCGAGTTAACTTTTATCAATATCTCGTGTTCTTTAAGAAAAACAACGATCAATCGATTTAAATTAACTTCTAAGTTTTAAAGAGACCTGGTTAAATTCAGGATAGGACTTAGTTCGCGTTAATCCTTTATCAATATCTCGTGTTTTTTAAGAAAAACAACGATCAATCGATTTGAATTAACTTCTAAGTCTTTAAGGCGACCTGGTTATATCCAGGTACCATATGCCCCCCAAGTAATTGGGAAAGGGTCTTTCGTGGTTACTTTAGATTACACTTGTAAATATGTACAATCATAAACGAAAAAGTTAATTCTCATTGCTTAATACATAAAAAATGGCCCTTAGGCCTTACAAGGGGGTCATTGATAATATCTCTTCAAATGGATGGCGTTCCAAGTTCGTGGGACTGCCCCTCCATCGAGCTGAGCTAATTTGTAAGTTCCTTCTTTAATGACCTCGATGATTTGATATGGCCCTTCCCAGTTTGGTCCCAATACTCCATCTTTGGGATCCTTACCGGCTAAGAAAACCCTCCTGAGGACCAGGTCGTAAATGCTAAATGCGCGCTTTTTGACTTTTGAGTTGAAATAATGAGTGATTTTTTGCTAGCAATGTGCGAGCTGGAGTTGAAAATCTTCTCGTCTTTCATCAACCAAGTCAAGGGAAGCGCAGAGTAGCTCGTGGTTGCGGTCCTGGTCATATGCCTGGACCCTATGCGAAAGTACCTTAATCTCCACAGGGAGGACTGTCTCACTCCCAAAGGTCAGGGAGAAAGGAGTATGGCCCGTAGGAATCTGATGCGAGGTCCGGTATGCCCACAGAACCTGGGGGAGCTGTTCTGGCCAGACTCCCTTGGCTTCGTCTAGTCTCTTTTTGAGGCTCGCCTTCAACGTCTTGTTGACGGCCTCGACCTGGCCATTCGCCTGAGGACAGGCCACGGAGGAGAAGCTTTTCACAATCCCGTACCTTTCGCAAAATTCGGTGAATAGGTCACTGTTGAACTGAGTCCCATTGTCGGAAATGATCTTCTTGGGCAGCCCGAATCGGCAGATAATGATCTTGACCACAAAGTTGAGGACTTTTTTGGAAGTTATCGTCGCCAAAGGTTCTGCCTCAGCCCACTTCATAAAGTAGTCAATGGCCACCACGACGTAGCGGACCCCGCCTTTTCCAGTGGGGAGGGTGCCAACCAAGTCGATTTCCCAGACCGTGAATGGCCATGGGGACGAGATCATCTTCAGCTCGACTAGGGGAGCTCGGGCAACTGCGGCGAATCGCTGGCACTTGTCACACTTCTTGACATACGAGATCGATTCCTTGGACAAAGTGGGCCAGTAATATCCTTGCCTCAGGACCTTTAGGGCCAAGCTTTGCCCCCCAGTGTGATCTCCGCAAGAACCCTCATGCACTTCCTGCAGGATGGCCTTTGCTTCGCCTGGAAGAACACATCTGTTGACGGTGAAATCTCGTCAACGAAATTAGGTCAGAAAACTCAAAGGTAAATGCAACGATGTTTAGATAAGAACATAGAATTAACTTATGAAAGGATAAACACAGATGAACAATGGAGTGAAAAATGTATATTGCTTAATAGCCTCTGCATACAATGAATTTTCCAACCCCCCTTCAGGTGGTGTTCCAGTCCATTTTATAGTAGGCTCTAATGGCCTTAGATACATGGTGGTCCAGGGGACCAAATGGTACATAAGTACTATGTTAGGGGAGTGGCTTCAGAGGTGGTGGTCGTACATCAGTACAGGAGCAGGTGTCAGGAGGATGTCTCCACTACTTGTCTGTACCCATGTCTGATGAGTGGCGGCAGGCGTAGTGGCGCAGGTGGTAGTGGTGTCGACTCTGACCCTTGGCCGTAGACGTACGGGCCATAACTCTTACCCCAGCAGTTCCACTGGTACTGGTGTCCGTACTCAGTACTAGGTCGTACCAGTACGTCCCATTCGACTCGTATTAAAGCCTCTAAGCATAGGGGTCTCAAGGTGTAAGGAATGGGACCCTTGGGTCTTTTATAAGCATGGAATATTGAGCATCCACGGGTGTATGTCCCGGGCGTCTTTGGCAGCGTTTACGCGTATGAGTGCATCTTGACCCGTGAGCATGTCAGCCTTGCGCGGGCACGTCGGACCTCACTATGTGAGGGCCTTGTGCACCTATCCTCTTGCCGTATTCAATGTGGCCCCTTAGCTTAGCAAGGCCAAACCTTGTGGCTCATAATGTGTTGTTTCTCAGGAGATGATCTCTTGTATTCAACAAGGCCTACAGGCTCGAGCCCAATAGCATGAATAAGTGACCTTTGTCCCTATGTTCCAACCTGGGACTAAAGAGTTTTTATTTGGTGGATTTTTGGCATCCACAACATCGTAGGAGAGGTAGGGAGTGCCCATGTCGGTACAGTATCCCATCCACCATCGTATACCTGGGAGCCTGATACAGTACTTGCTGCGCATCATTACGCCCTTCAGGTAGCTTCCCCTCGGTGAGATACTCAAGGAAGGGGGTCATCCAGGTCGGCCTAGCATCGATCATCTCGACCTCCGTCCGGACTTCTTCTATACTTGGTTTCTCCAAGAATTCTATGGGAACTAACCCCAAAGCCTCCGTCTCCCCGGAGGTGGCGAGCTTGGCAAGAGCGTCTGCGTTAGTGTTCTGCTCCCGAGGTATCTGCTCGATTGAGCCTCGCCCAAACGCGGACAGCTCAACTTTTACCTTCGCTAGGTAGGCAGCCATCTTGGGTCCTCGTGCTTGATATTCGCCCAGAACTTGGTTCACCACGAGCTGGGAGTCACTGAAGCACTGGACGAAGCTCGCCTTCAGCTCCTGGGCTATTCTTAGCCCGGCCAGCAAAGCTTCATATTCGGCCTCGTTGTTGGAGGCCTTGAATCCGAATCTCAGCGCCGAGTGGAATCTATGTCCCTCGGGGGATATCAAAATGATTCCCGCCCCGGAGCCATTCTCATTGGATGAACCATCCACGAAGATCCTCCACGACGCCTGGGCCGAGGTGAGCTGGGGTGAGTCTTCTGCAGGATCCTCCTGGAATCCTGTGCACTCTGCCACAAAATCGGCCAATGCCTGACTTTTTATAGCAGTTCGTGGGGTGTAAAAAATCTCGAACTGACTGAGTTCGATAGCCCACTTTAACATGCGTCCCGATGCTTTAGGTTTTTGCAAAACCTGCCTTAAAGGCTGATCGGTCATGACGCGTATTGAGTGGGACTGGAAGTACGGCCTGAGCTTTCGGGAGGCCGTGATGAGGCAGAACGCCAATTTTTCCATCAATGGGTATCGGGATTCAGCCCCGAGAAGTCTCTTGCTAATGTAATAGACAGGTTTCTGAATCCGGTCTTCTTCTCGGACTAATACGACACTAGCTGCATCCTCTGTGACAGCTAGGTAGAGAAAAAGGGGCTCTCCTGCCTTTGGTTTGGATAATACGGGCGGCTCGACCAGGTGTGCCTTTAGCTCGAGGAAAGCACTTTCACACTCTTCTGTCCACTCGAACTTCTTATTTCCTCGGAGCAGGTTGTAGAATGGCAAGCACTTATCGGTGGATTTTGAAATAAACCAATTTAGGGCTGCCACCCTTCCTGTCAGGCCTTGGACGTCTTTGCGCGACCTGGGCGAGGGAAGCTCGAGTAATGATCTGATCTTGTTGGGGTTTGTCTCGATTCCTCAGGTATTGATGATGAAACCCAGGAATTTTCCAAATGCGACTCCAAAAGTGCACTTCTGTGGATTAAGCCTCATGCCATACTCCCGTAGTATCTTGAAGCATTCTTCCAGGTCAAAAACATGGTTATCGGCAGTCTTTGACTTGACTAGCATGTCATCGACATACACTTCCATGTTCTTCCCGATCTGGTTTGCGAAGATTCTATTTACTAACCTTTGGTACGTAGCACCGGCGTTCTTCAGCCCGAAAGGCATGACCTTGTAACAATAAATGTTAGTCGGGGTCATGAAGCTGGTGTGCTCCTGGTCCGTCGGATTCATGGCGATCTGATTGTAGCCTGAGTACGCATCCATAAAGGACATGAGCTCGTGTCCCACCGTGGCATCCACCAATTGGTCAATCCTTGGCAAGGGAAAACAATCTTTGGGGCAGGCTTTATTCAGGTCGGAGAAGTCGATGCAAGTCCGCCACTTCCCGTTGGGCTTCGGGACCAGCACGGGGTTGGTGACCCAAATCGGAAACTTGGCTTCAATGATAAAGCTGCATTTCTTGAGCCGGGCTACTTCTTCCTTTAAGGCCTCAGCCCGGGTTGTTCCCAGGCGCCTTTGCTTCTGGGACTTTGTAGGAACGCTTTTATCTAGATGAAAGGTGTGCATGATGACACTCAGGCTGATTCCCACCATGTCCTCATGTGACCACGCAAACACATCCAGGTTATCCCGCAGAAATCTTATCAGCTCCGCTTTCCTCTTGTTACAGAGGTTTTTCCCGAGCTTGACCATCCGTGAAGGGTTCTGTGGATCGATGTTTACTTCCTCGAGCTCCTAAATAGCCTGGAGCTCAGACCTGTCCTCGCCTATTCGGGGGTCAATATCCTCACTTAAGACGATGTTTTCCCCTTCGACGCTCTGAGGTTTTTCAATCTTAGGATCAGCTAAAGGTTCCTGAGATTCCTCTTCTCCACTTTGGATGGCCATTGCTAGCTGCCCGGGTTTCGATTTTCCCTTTATGGAAATGCTGTAGCATTCCCTGGCAGCGAGCTGATCGCCACGGACTGTGCATATTCCCATGGAAGTATCGAATTTCATCGTGAGGCGGTGAAGGGAAGTGACGGCCTCAAAAGCTATGAGTGTGGGTCGTCCCAAAATAGCATTGTATGCAGTGGAGCAGTCGATGACCACGAACTCGAGGAGTTTGGAGACTGTCCGAGGTCCTTCTCCTAAGGTGATCACCAGCTCGATAGTCCCTATGGTCGTTGATCCTTCTCCCGAAAAATCATACAGCATCATGGAGGTCGCCTTCAGCTCGGTGACAGTCAGACCCATCTTCTCCAGTGTGGACCGGAATAGAAGGTTTACCGAGCTCCCATTATCGATCAGCACCCTCCTAACCTTCCGATTAGCGAGCTGCACTGCTACGACCGGAGGGTCGTTATTAGGGAACTGGACATGGCCCGCATCTTCTTCTGTAAAAATGATCGGTTGCCTCTCCAATCGCTGCTGCTTTGGCAAACGCTGCTCTGGGGCGAACTCTACTCCACTATGCGCCTTGAGTTTGTTTACGTACCACTTCTGGGCACCCCTGCTCGTGCCAGCCATATGTGGACCTGCAGATATTGTGGATATCTCTCCTTCTATCACGGGAGGAGGGACGTCCTGATCTATCCGAGACCCGGGCTGACTGACCGGGACTTCTGGAGCTGGTCGACTTGCTGGAACTCTGTTCCGCGCGTACTGAGCCAAGGGGCCGGCTCTGATGAGAGTTTCGATCTCATCTTTCAAATGCCTACAATCATCAGTATTGTGGCCAACATCGTTGTGAAAACGGCAAAACTTGGAGGAGTCTATCTTCCCCTTCTGGTGTTTTAATGGCTCCGGTCTCTTCCAGGGGAGGCGAGTAGAGTTCACCAGGAAGATGTTCTCCCTAGAGTGGGTGAGCTCCGTATAAGTCGCGTAGACGGGCTTAAATTTTTCTACGGACTTATTCTTCTTTGGGCCGTGATGGTTGCCCTCGCCATTCCCCTTTCTTTTGCCTCTGCCGAACTGGTTATTCTGTGTGACGTTTTGGGTCGCTGTCACGACCTCTGTCCCCACTCCAGCGGGCTGCTCAGGGACCTGGCTGGTCCCTGCAGCTGAGGCTTCGGCCTCCTCCAAGTTGATCCATTCCTAGGCCCTATTTAGGAACTTGTTCACCGAGCTAACTCCCTTCATTTGTATATCTTTCCAGAGTCCTCCTCCGACGAGGATTCCAGTCCTCAAGGCCATGATCTTGGAGCTGTCATCCGCGTCTCTGGCCCAAGCAGCGACGTTTGCGAACCTGCTCAGGTAAGCCTTCAGAGGTTCGTCGAGTTGCTGCCTCACGTTAGCCAGAGAATCGGCCTTGACGCGGGCAGCCTGGGAGGCTCGGAATGCCCTTTTGAATTCAGCCGAGAAAGTCTTCCAGGAGCTGATTGATTGTCTTTTGCTTTGCTTGAACCATTGCATGGCTGGTCCAGTCAGTGTGGAGAGAAATATCAGACACCTCAGCTCGGGGCCAATGTTGTGGGCCATCATCAGGGTGTTGAACATCCCCAGATGATCCGACGGATCTCCGTCTCCATTGAATTTGGACAGGTGCGGCATACGGAAACCGGGTGGGTAAGCCGTTGCTGCTATGCTGGGGGCGAAGAGCTCCATCTCGTCCCCCGAATCATATTCATCTTTCTCTTTCTCCGACAGGAACTTCCTCATCAGCTCCTCCATCTGAGCCAGGCGCTCGAGGGTTTTGTCCTGATTTCCTTGGTTATTCCAGGGCTGCTCAACAGCTCCGGATCCATTGTACATATTTGGTGGGTTATAGCCCCTCCTATCTTGAGATAGGTTATTTGGGGCATTCCCGCCATTACGTACTTCGAACAGGTCTCCCCCTGAGCGAGCATGGCTGCCACCTCCTACTGGTTCCCCTCTATGAGAGTTAAGGCAATCTCGTAGGTCGCCCCCCTTGGTGGTTTGAGGACTTTGTGCTGAGCTTAAACGCTGACGCTGACGCAGGTCTCCGCCAGAAAGGTCGCTCTGGCGACTGCCGGTCCAGTATCTCCCGTTAGAAAAGCTCGGAGTCCGCCTTTGGGGTGAGGATCCAGGCTCCCTCTCGGCGCCCCGCTACGTCGGGAAGGTCCCGCGGACGGCGGGTTTCTCCTACTGTTTCCATAAGCTGGGATATCTCGGATGGGTCGAGGAGGAGACGGATATCTTATTGGTGAGGGAGGATGCCTGACCGGAGATGCGATCCTAGTTCCATCAGGACGGATCAAGTTAGGTGGGGGCCTCACGGCCCTACCAACCTGCGGGTACCGCGCCTGGCGATCTGGACGAGGCGCAGGATGGCTAGTGGGGACGGGCTGATGCTGGGAGCCCTCCCCGGATCTCCTTTTGGAATTTCCTCAAGCTCTCCTGGGCGTGCTCGAGGCTGGTTGGGAGCTGGCAGTTGAAGTTCGGACCGAACGGTTGTACTGTTGTTCGGCTCTAGGCATTTCTTTGAAGTTTGCCTCTCGACGGTGCGATGAAGAAATAGAGTTGGCTGTCGGAGATCTGTCCGAGCGGCTAGGCCTGGACTGATTACCCCGGCGGGACTTATGAGTCTTGCCTTGCCTCTTTCCGACGTTAGCGTCGGTTGTAAGAGGGGGTAGTCAGGCCAACACATCCTTGATCTGCTGATTAGCTTTCGCTAGTTGGCTCCTCAGCTGAGTGTTTTCCATCTCTACCGCAGTGTAAAAATCTGGGTTTGGATTAGGTGGCCGGGGTGCCGTACTTCCAGTGTCATCCTGGCCCACCGACTGCTTGCCCGGCCGCTGTTGGACCTCAGGAATTTGTTCACCAGGGATGGCGATATGATGAGCCTCCTGCCCATCATGTTGTTCCGTCTCGTTACCGTGTCTGGATCGAGTGGTCACCATAGTGGATGTTTGCGACAGCACCAATCTAACTTGCTCTCAATGAAAGCACCAAACTGTTGACGCGGTTCTTCGCCAACAGGTAATTAAGAAAATAAGAGGAAGGGATTAGTGCTTATGTTGAACCGAAATAGATGAATGATCTTTTGAAAATGGGCTGGTGACACAATCACGTTTTTTAGGTGGTTCAAAGGTTAAAATCCTTCTACTCCACCAGTCAATATTATTGCTATATGCTTGGTATTCTTTTACAGGGTATTTTTTACACAATCGAATCCAACCCTTTGCAACTCCCAGGGTCTCCATATTTATAGGAGAGGGTACCTGGGAGTTGGTAAGAAGGTCATCCCGTGACCTTCTTACCTATCATGTCAACTCTGTGACATTCATGACTAATTCCTAAAACCTGACACATGAAGTGTGGTCTAATCAATAGGTAAGTGGGATAATGGGCCGCACGGCCCAACCCAGTCGTGGGTGTTTGAATGAGCACGCTCATGCTGCGTGTCCGAGAAGTCAGGGATATATTAGACACGTGATGTCTGATATATGCACGTTTACCTTGCGTGGTTGACTTTATAAAAGGTCACAGCCTCCAACTCTAGCTCGTACCACGAGCTGGATGCTTCCCTCGACCTGTGGCCTTCAGAGTCCAAACTCAGTCTAATCTTGGCGAACCCTTAGGTTACCTCGAGCTAAGGAGGTAGGATCTTTCGATGGCAGCTCCGGTCTTGGGGATGTCCACGTGGCAGACATGATTAGGCCGTATCTCAGCTAGCTAACAGCCCGTGGGAAAATTAGGGCGTACGATAACCTTCAAGCCTATTTTACAAACTAATTAGTTTACATATAGTATTATACCAAGTTGTCATATATTAGTAAATGATTCTATTTAGCATACTACATAGTGAATTTAAAATATATATATATAATACATGTTTTAGTCCCTCATATTTTTTACATGTGAATTATAGAGGTATACTGATTAACAAAGAAAAAAAAAAACTTATAAGTTACTTTAAAATCATAGCAAAATAATGCACATTTTTGGTTACTTACAATGTAATAAGATATTGATTGGTTACTTTTTCATTAAAAAGCTTAAGTTTTAGACCATATGAATTCATATACATTTTGGTTATCTCCAAATCTTATTTGTAGATATCTTAAGATACCGATCAACTATTTTTAGATTATATTATGGTACCTTAATATTTAAGATATATTTTGGTATTTTACAAAATAATTATTTAACATGTAGTATACCAAGTTGCCATATTTAGTAAATGGTTTCATTTAGTATACTACATAATAATTTGAATATATATAATAAATATTTTAGTCACTCATATATTTTACATGTGAATTATAGAGGCATACTGATTAATGAAGCAAAAAAAAATTACTTGTTACTTTAAAATCATAGCAAATAATGCACATTTTTGGGACTCTTTAATTTAACTTTTACTTAAATAAATTAAAATGCAGCTACAAAAGTTACTTTTCATACATAATCGAAACTAACAACTGAATTCCAAAAATAAGCTTGAAGTTAATTAACTAAAATAAAGTTTTTAATAAAAGGGTAACTAATCAGTATCTAATTGGTATCGTAGGCAACCAAATGATTGATTTTGATTTCGGCGACGACGAGAAAGCATATAATTCCTACATATCAAAATGATCACCTTAAAAAGTATGTCACAATGATGTCACTCTTGAGCCCAAATGACTAGTGGCGTGGTTATAATTTTATTTCAAAGTTGTAGAGAAGAAAGAGGAGAGAGTGAAAGACAAAGAAGTAATATAATATTATGTTATTTGCAAAAAAAAAAGTAGGAACAAATGTATTTTTGGAATTAAGATGAATCAAGGTATTTTTGTAATTAGGATGATAAAAAGAGTGTGAAATGTAAATTTCTCATTTTTCTTTCTTAATTAAACTTATAGTTGTAAATTTCCTATTACTATACGCTAAAAAAGTAGAGGAAATTACATATTTTATGGCTTTTTTTTAACAAGTTTACAAAAATATGGCATTTTAAAAAAAAAACTTAATTTATGGCTTTTTTTAAATAATTTTCAAATTTATGGATTTGGTTTTCCATATTTTTGTATTAAAGTTGGTTGATGCCATAGTTTTACTCTTAATTAAGTTTATTTTATTTAGGAGGTTATTTTAGTCATTTCAGTATTTTTTATTGGGTAATTATATTTGCACCCCAAGAATATATATAGGCACCCATTTAATTAAATAAAAGTATATTTTTAAATACTTTTTAACATTTTTTCTCAATAATTTTTTTGACATTCTTTAATTTCTTATTTTTGTTAATTTCAATTTATTCAACTTGTTTTCATAATTTTTTAGAAATTAAAAATCTTACTTTAACAAGTTTTAACATATTTTTTTGTTTAAATTTTTTATTTAAATATTTAAAATATATATAATTTATATGTTTTGACCCACGAATTGACTAATGACACTGAGTCAAATAAACAATATGAAATGATAACTAAACTTGAATATAATAAACGACACAAGATTTTTATAATGGTTCGGCCCCAAACTGGTGGTAGCATACATCTACTTAGTACTTTTATTAATGTAGAATTCTCAAAACCCCTGATCAGATGAATTTGATCAACTGAGTTTCGTGAGTTTGAGAGAGATTACAAGAACATGTATAAAAACACTTAGATCTATGAATTCTTCTGAAGCTAAAGAATTCCAACATAAGAAAAAAAATGAGTCACTAACTCTATTTATAGACTTAGGAATGTACATAAATGAGTCGTGGGCCTTACATAATTTGCATAAAATATGGCAATAAAATAATACAAATTAACTGACTATTACACAAATATCTCCTCTTCAACTAATTCTGAGGATTCTTTGCGTACCATCGAACAGCTCTGGTTGTAACCAGCGACCAGTTTAATCAACAGCTACCCCACCATGATTGTAGACCCAATCAGTACGAGAAGAAAAATACTCGAGGTTCGACCAGGTATTCACTGAGTATGCTACCATGTGCCCTCCACTTGTCATATTCTTGTGTCACGTCATCATGCCAATTTTTAGGAAAATATTTTCCCTTAAGTTTATTATTATGCGATCAACATCAAATAAATGCATCTGATCAGCAATGTCTAACCTGTTACTTTAGTTGTACTTTTATTTCCTTGAAAAAGTAAATAATCATGATTTTACGGTTTTCAAGAGAAAAACTGACAGCTTCACCCTTCTCCATGCTTCAAAAATCCCCTTTTTGATCATGGCTTTTCACTTACCCTACTCGAGAATATATAGCCCTTCACTTCCTTTTTCACTTTTTCACCTTATCTTTCTCTCTCTTCAAGAACACTCTAGTTTTCTAAGCATAACTCAGCCAATCTGATATCAATCCGAGGTGTTCCAAGTAATTTCTAAGCAATTTCTTCGTCAATCTTCAGTCCAAGTAAGCTTTCGCACTACTTTCCTCTGCCATTTAGCAATTTTTTCACATGATTTATGAAATTGTAACTACTGTTGGAATCAGGAATAATGTTCTTGAGAAGATTGAATCTTTTTTGTAATTATTATGTGTAATTCTGGGGTTTAAAGGCATTTTAGGTAGTGTTTAGGCACGTAAAGACAGTAGGTAGGCTTTAATATGGTATCATAAATGGTTTTAGGTCAAAAATCGAAGTAAAAATTAAATTTTTAGGTTTTGGAAAAAATCTGGATTTTTCCCGCCTGTAACGAAGATGAAAAGTTTTCTTGAAAGAAACAAACTTTTCATTTTCTCTTTTTGATCTGTTACATTCACTGCTCGCATATTAGAATCTGTTTGTTGTTAAATACTATTGGTTTACTAAAGACTGAATTCTTATACACGAGCAGTATTTATTTTCTTCTTAATTCTATTTATTCTATTGGTCGTAGATTATCACTTCCCCTTCTTCTTCTCAGATATTCATGCACGCTTATTGGGGAAGTGAGAGGCCAATAGACCACGACCTGTTAGCTTTGCTGTTCGAAGACACCGAGCAACCTATTTTACCAATATCTCAAGTTCCTCCTCCTCTGCCAAATCCATCGACCAGCTTTCTTAGGACAAACCCTTCTACCAGTCGCCATAGACATAAACCAACAAAATGAAAAGCTCCAATGGCCCGAGTGATGCAAGTTGCCCAAAGAAAGAAAAAGAGCCCAGATCCTCACATTTCTCAATATGTGACCAATGTTGAAGGTTCTACAGCCATCCCTCAACTAGAAACTATTGAGCAGGCTTCTGAGTTGCTCCTCACACACGCCCTTATCAAAGTTGGCGTAAATAAAAAGAATGTACCCTGACACATTGCCCTTCCTAGCGTGATCTCGAGCAAGATGGTGGCCAAATATCCCAAGAAGTATAGGCTTACTGGGATAACCTTATACAAGCCCTCAACTGACCAGAGGGCCAATGTGCTCAGAGGTGCTTATAACGCCTAGTCGAGGTACACTATCGAGGCAGGGGCAGTCTTGCTTCTTCATGATTACTTCAGGGGGGTTGCAAATTATTTTGACATAACCCCTTTCCAAATAACCCCAAACAGATATAGAGTACTTTCAGCACTCTATATCATCTACCATCATATTAGATGGCCTGGACCTACTCCCCACAAGATCAATTATCTCTTTGATCTCAAGTCAAACCTTAACCAGAATAACACAGGGTTTTTCCACTTCTACCACCAAGAAACCATCGACACCTTCCTCATAGACACCACCTACAAATCAAATATATGAAAATATTACCAAGAGTATTTTCTTACAACTGATCTGGTCCCGGACAACCTGTCCTTTACCTGGGGAGGTAATTTCTTCTTATCCCAATCTTTTCTCTTTTACTAGTCGCTCATTTATGTCTGTCATAATTTTCTCCTCCAATTTAGGCCCATGGTATCGATTAGAACCTACCCAGGCTATGATGGAGAGGGCCACCATCCTGGCCAGTTTGACACCTATGGAGAAGAGTGTCAAAGAACTAGTCACGGAAAATAACCTGAGGTTGGTCAGTCTCTTGGAACCCCACCAAGATGTAAAGGAGTCAACCATAGGGAGTGCCACGGGCGAAGGCACTTAGGAGAAAATCCATTCCAACCAACCCCAGGACGTCTCCCAACCGCCTAGGCATCGAGAAATTGGGGTCAGCATCAGAAAGCCCAATGTAATTTTCCGACCAGCACCAGTTCCTCCCACTCATGGAAAGGGGAAAAAAAAATTGCCTAAACACCCTGGTCGGGTAGAAGATTCATCTGAGGATGAAAATGGTATGAATTTTTTTGTACTCCTTGCAATGTTGCCCATCCCAAATAGTTTGTTTGATAAGTGTTGACCACCATTTTGGTCAACGACACTGAGTCAATATGAACAACATAAATGAATTTAAAGAGCTGAAATCAAGTAAACGACACAAAGAATTTATAGTGGTTCGACCCCAAGAGTTGGTAATGACCTACGTCCACTTGCACTAGTGTAGGGTTCAACTGAGTTTCTTAAGCCTGAGAGAGAATACAATTCAATAGGGTTTTGTATGTAAAGTGCACACAAATTAAACTTAGAGATAATGACTGAAGATAGATCTCTATTTATAGTGTCTCTTGTTGGCCTATGGGCCCTTACAAATTAATATAGGTCCTACACATGTAGTGTGAGATTGTTATAACTGATTACAAATTCAAATAATACTAGAGAAATACATTCAAATATCAGTTACATAAATATCTTGGGATATTTCACAATATCTCGTGAAATTTGGATCCTTAGGTGAAATTTTCTTCTATATCGAGCAACTTCAATGGATAGCACTTACTTGCTCCTTCTCGAGCAGGATACTTGGACCAAGCAGATTATGACTCCTTGTTCTGTTATGGCTTCCTTGATCTGCTATCTCATTTCGATCAGCTCTTAATGTTTTATGTCGTTTTATTGCCATGTGTCATCTTCAAATGCCACATCACCAAGTCAAAAATTGGGTTAAACAATAGAGACGACAATTTTATTTCTTCAACCAGTCACATTAATTTAGATTTCTTTGAGGCAGATAGTGCATGTTGTAGTAGTAATAGTTTAGAAAATGTAATGACCAGTATTCGTAGATCGGGTAGCCATGCATGCCCCTAATGCCTTCGACATTTATGCTCGCGTATACTTGACTAACTGTTTATTTCTTTTATAGCCATGCATGCCCCTAATGCCTTCGACATTTATGCCTCGGGCGGTGCCACTACTAGCATGAAAAAATTGAGCAGAAGAGAAGTTGGGGGTACGAGCTCCTCCAGCTAAGAAAGCTCGACCAGGTGACGTCCGTCCGACTAGAAAAACAACTCCGCCACCTTCAAACACTACTACTCCTTCATCTTCTCCTCAGCCAAAGTCCTCCACCGAGCAGACAGGTGGACCCTCCGTCAATAAGATGTTGAGCAATGCCACTAGCTTGACAATCGAAAAGCTCCACAAGGTGGCCAAACACAAGCTAAGAAAACATGTGTTTGTTTCTCTCCCAACTCTGAAACCCGACCAGGTCATCGGTCGGAGTTTTAACTAGTTCCTCGACATAAGTTCTTACTTTCATTCAATCTTTTACTGCTTGAGATTTTTGTACATATGATTTTTTCTTATATTTTTCCTAAATTTTATGCTGATCGTAGGCCCTCCTAACTTTGAACAATGGATGGAGGTGCGTTGAAGAGGATAGCAACAGGCTTGCCGAGGAGTAGAAGCGGTGGGTCACCGAGTAGCATACTCCATCGAACAATATCAATAATTTGACTGAGGAGATTAAGAAGACCAAGGAATACTTGGACAAGGAAATTCAATCAAAGCAAAAATAGAAAGTTGCGTCAAAGACCAACCACGATGAGACGGTCAAGCTGCAGAAGGACCTAGTCGCAAGTAGGAAGGAGTCAGAAGAGCTTGAAGATACAGTGAAGTAGCTCGAGGAAAAAAATGCGAGCAATTTGGAGCGATTCTAAGGCGCAGTTTTTAACTGCTTTAAATGTTCTGGAAGAACAAACAAAATGGCAATTTTGATTTTCTTCTTGAGCAGATAAAACATGATGAACTTGCGAAATGTGTTGCTCGCTTAGCCGAAGAGAACAACCCTCTTGCTTCTTCGAAAATCTCCTTGGCCACATGGATTGATGGTGGAGAAGATGAGACTAGATCAGTCGTCGACCAGCAGCCCCAACAGACTTATAACACCCAACATTTTCATAATACACGTTTGATATAAATCAGAGTTTTCAATACATAAAATGTACCAGTTTACAAATTTAAGGAATAGTAATGGAAAAATAGTGTTTAAAGCATGGTTTTATGTTAATAACGAGATTAAAGAAAGAGAAACTTGAGTCGTCAAGTTTTCAATACATAAAACTTACCAGTTTACAAATTTAAGAAATAGTAATGGAAAAATAGTGTTTAAAGCATGATTTTATGTTATTAATGAGATTAAAGAGAGAAAAACTTGAGTTGTCAAGTATAGGACCGAAATGCCATATAATTTTAATTGGGGATTTTTATAAAATTAAGAAGTTTTGATAAAGGGCTTATTTGAAAAGAATTTTAATATTTTGGATCCAAATATAATTTCAAGAAAATAAAAAAAAAAGCCTCAACCTTATTTTTCCCATAGCTCTCTCTCTCCTCAAAATTTTATTTTTCTTTCTCTCACATTCTCTTCCTCTTTCTTCCTCACACTTTCCTCTCTGGTGTGCTACTGTTGCCGACGACAAACGACCACTTTCCGGGCATCACATATAGACACACACCTGAACGAAATGCGTAGAATCCTTGGAACTATCAACTGCACAGGAATCTAGAAGTCACTTGCCAGTTAAGGACCTCATTCGGTCGATTTAAGTTCGGCCACTGCGCGACTTCAAAGTTGCAATCTGACCACCACGAGCCACTGCGATCCACCATAAACCAACGGTCAAAACTTAGTTTCAAGGTTCCAGAGTTTGTTTTAAGCTTCAGAAATCATAGTTTAACTTGTTTTAAAACCTCGATCATTGTAGTATAATTTCTTTGACCAATATATTGTGATTTAATTGTGATTAATTAACGTAGTTGTTATTATGTGTATCTATAGTATATATTTATATATTCTTGATACACTTAATATTTTTCTATAATTATACTAGTTGTCTGGGATTATATGTATTTTTTATACAGGTTTTGATTTTGGGATTGTCCATTTTATAGCTGCTGTGCTGCCCAATTTTCTATAAAATATTAGACATTTAATAAATTGTAAAAGGACATATTTTATTAAAAATCAAGAATATAGTTAGATATAGTTATATATATATATATGAAAAGTATGATTTATAGTAAAACTATTATTTAACAGTTATTATTGTGTATTAATTTTTTGATTAATATTTGAATACTAAGATAATATAAAATACTATATTCTTACAGTTAGTTGTAAGAACATTAAATTTTGGAGAATTTATATTTATTAGAAAAATGAGATTGATTTAATGGCTAATTAATAGTAATATAAATTTATATTTATATTATTATCATTATATCGATTATTACAATTTTATGTAAAAATATGATTTCTTTTATAAAATGTGTTGTCCGTGTTTTCACCTAGGGACACGTGGCAATCTGAGTTGGGCATGTGGCAAGGACGCGTGCTTCTTCAAGTAAGGACACGTCCCAAGGGTTAGTCCTCGAACGGTGGATATCTCGGCTAGAGGCCACGTCCCTTGGATAAAGGTAGGGCGCGGACGTCTATCTGAGGTCATGCCTCGAGAACTGGTCAACAATCCTCGATTTCTTTACAAACAGTTGTCTTCCAGGCCAAAGACCTTGTCCTCGGGACCTAGAAGACTAGCCAAGTGTCAACCAATGCAGGTTTTCAACATCAGAGGATCGCCTGACAACCTTTTTGGCGAACCGTCCACAGTGTTGTCAATTGTACGACTCAACAATTCACACTCCCACTACGCTGCCCGCTGCCTGATAAGGAAATATGTGAGGCATGCCCTGACAGTGCTAGGGTCATGTTCCCCATAAACTAGGTAGCTTTCTGCAGTGGACCTCGCATATTTCGCCTCGGTTGTGGTCTCTAGTTAATGCAGCTCAATGCATTAAAGTGGTATTGATACCCCAATAATGGGGAGAATGTGTATTAATTAGCCCAGTGTGTATTAATTGTAAATGATTAGCAATTAATAACCCCAGCCTCTATAAATAGGGTTGGGGATCTCATTGTAAAGGGTTCTGAATTTTTATAGAAAGATAGCCTTGTACTCAGAGCAATATAAATGGTGCCTGAGAAACTAGATTGAAGATTGCCCTAGCAAGTTTCCAATGCCCTTAATACAGAGGCTCGTGGACTATGGCTCTTTTATAGCCTGAACCACGTAAAAATTGTTATGTTCTTGTTGTTTATTTCTTTAATCTTTCATATATAGGTTGATAGTGAAAAAGGCAGTCAACATTTTGGTGCTTTCGTTGAGAGCTTGAAGAAAGCATGTAGAACATTTACAGCCATGGTAACCACTCGAAGAAATGTCACAAACGAGGTAGTCCCTCCTACCAGAGTTGAAGGAGGAGAAACCAGTCGACCACCACCCCAGGACATGCCTGAAATGGTGGAGGATTATGACGAAGACACCGAGTATGATGGCAAAGATGATGGTGGCGACCAGGAATATTATGAGGAAGAATACCCTCAACCCATGGATGCGGAGGAAGCATCGGAGGTGGTAGTGCTCCATGAACTAGTGGCCACCCAGCAGCAAAAGATTAATGCCCAAGAGGGTAACATCGCCGCCCTACAGGGGATGGTACTGGCCATGAAGGCCACTCTTGTAGCCCAAGGGCTACGAATGGACCCCAATGGTAATGTACCAGTAAGACACCCAACTGGCATGCCACCTGTGCACCCTCTTGGAGTGCCACCTGTCAATACGGCCGATGTGGCCCCGCAAGCACCCGACTGAAAAGGTGCGAGATCCGCCAGCTGGAATGCCCACCAAGCATCCAGCTGGAGTTGGAACCCTAGCGTCGCCACAAGATCGTGGCAAAGGAAAATTTTACGATAATCCTGCTCCAAAGCAGAAGAGGGCTCGTCAAGACCCCGAGGGCCACCAGGTTCCCCAGCAGGCTAGTAAAGGTAATGGACGTGGGCCCGAGGACACCACCAGGTTGTCAGCGCCCATGGAGCTCAGGGTGTTCCGCCTGACACGCCCATACAGATCGCACGAGGCCTGGAGGCGGTGTCCCCTCGAGTCCTCACTAACCCCATAGGAACAACGACATGGGGGTTTGCCCAAGGAATGTCTCGCAGAACTGAGAACATGACATCAATATCTTGGTAAATGATGAAAATATTGAGCCCGACGGAGAAACTAAGGTGGCTCGTCCCGAGGATAACGGCACGCCCGGGGTCAAGCTGACCTGAGGGACAACCTTAATGTTTGAAGATGTAATAAGGCCAACAAGCGTGAACCCGCCAGGAAAGGTCTATTAGACCTATGGGATAACCTCAACGCCCGAAGAAGAGATAACCCGACGCAGAGCTTCAACCAAAACTGAGATCCTCTCTGTGCGGAGTTAGAGAGTCGAATGAAGATCATGCTAAGAATGGCCAGACAGCAAGGCTATGACTCAAACTCGAAAGATGAAGAGGTGAAGCCATGCGCTCCCCACATTGTGAAAGCCCCCTTACCGCAAGGCTTCAAGATGCTGGTCATCCCGCCCTATGATGGCGGCTGGGATCCCACCGACCACCTTTCTAAGTTCAACAAGTTAATGTCAGAACACCGCGTCTCCGATGACGCTAATTGTCACATGTTCCCGATCACTCTTACAGGACCAGTAAATGAATGGTTCAAGAAACATCGACTAGGATCCATTCACTCGTGGCATCAGCTGTCATCTGCCTTCCGAAGGCAATTCATAGGAGCTCAGAAGGTGAGCTTTGAGGTTAATGCTTTGGCCAACATTAAACAAGGGCCCTTCGAGACCTTCAAGGCATACATCTAACGCTTCAAGGAGGAGGCAGCGAAAACCAAGAGGGTTGATGATGGCCAGCAGTTGATGGCCTTGCATGCTGGCATTCGCACGAGGTCCCCACTTTGGGATGACATTGAGTGGAGGGGATGCCGATGGCTCGACGACTTCATTCGTCGAGCGCAAGAGTATATCAGCTGGGAGGATGCCCATAGTGGAGCATTCGAAGGACCCATTACCTTCCCTGCTCCAACCGCATCTGGCCCTGTGGCTTCGGGAATCCAATATTCCCCTTATGCTCCCGTCCAATCAGGCTTGGGAGGGGCCCAGCCCAACCTGAGCATTCCGCCCACAGGTTTCAGTGTCGTGCCAACTCCTGGTTTCAGCGTGGCCCCGACAGGATATGGACCAGTGCCCACTAGATACAGTGCTTTTGAGCCTACATTCAGTGCTGGAGTTATCGCTATGTCCCAGTCTACTACACTCAGTCGAACCCCAGTGGCAGTAGATGCAGGGGCAAAGGCAAGGGCCAGAAGCCCAAGGGAAATGGAATCGCATTGGCTGAGAAGGGAGCTAACTCTGGTGAGAAGTATGCCGCGCAGTACTCCGAGTACACTGACTTAATGGACTCCCGAGAGAACATCTTCGTGGCCACGAAATAGCATGTTCACTATCGAAAGCCATAATCCATCCAAAGGGACAGGAAAGGTGAGCCCCGGGCAAGTTTTATCATTTTCACAACAACATAGGGCATCACACCAATGAGTGTTGCCAGCTCAAGGATGAGAATGAAAACCTCATCAACTTGGGATATCTCGACAAATATGCTAAGGGTGGAGCGCGCCAAGCCCAACTCCCCACGGCTGGAGTGCCTGTGCCGCCAGTGGGCCTGCAGGTCCAAGCAATCACTCTTGTAGCCCCGCAGGATCCAGTGGTCCGAGGTCCTCCTCTGGTGAACGGGAGAGTAGGAACCATATCTGGAGGGCCCCACCTGGGGGGCACCTCCCAAGGCTCGTAGAACAAGTATGTGCGAGCTTTGAATCATGATGACAAAGTGATGGCTTTAGCTCAGTTGCCTACCTAAATGCCTCGAATGACTGACCAAGTCATAATGTTCTCCGAGGATGATGTTTGGAGAGTACACTTCCCGCACCATGACCTGTTGGTAATTGAGAGCCAAATCTCTAATAAGATGGTGGTGCAGATTCTAGTGGATAACGGGAGTTCGGTGAACATCCTATTTAGATCAGCCTTCGAGAAAATAGGGCTGACCACCGCAGATTTGTCCTCGTGCACCTCAACCCTTTACTGATTCTCGCGAGAAGCCCTCATCTCGATGGGGCAAATAAAGCTTCTTGTAACACTTGGAGAAGTCCATCGGCAGGCCTTCAAATACTGCACCTTTGTGGTGGTGGACTGCTCATCGGCGTATAACGCCATTCTGGGATAGCCTGCCTTGGTAGAGTTTGGAGTCGTCACTTCCATCTGCCACCTGTGCATGAAATTCCCCACAGAGATGGGAATCGGTACCGTTCGCGGAGACCAAAAAGAGGCGAGACAATGTTACATTGTGTCTATCAAGACCCCCGTCATGATGGTGGAGATAGCAGTCCCCAAGCAGTCTGAGGATTTGGAGGTACGGGCGGTCCAAGAGACCGGGCACAATGAGTTGGACCCGAGGGTTCAATAGGAGAAGGCCATTGAACCAATAGAGGAGGTGGAGGAGGTAGTTCTTGATACCTCCACCCCCGATAGAAAAATAAAAGTTGGGGGAAGTTTGAAGACAGAAGTCCGAACGACATTAGTGGACTTCCTCCGTGAAAACCAGGACTTGTTTATATGGTCGCATTCTGACATGACCAACATTGATCTGAACATCATATTGCACGCCTTGAACGTCGATCCTCATTTTTCTCCCTTCCAGTAGAAGCAAAGAACATTTGATCAAACTCAGAAAGAGGCTCTCAAGGTTGAGGTAGACAAGCTCCTCACCAACGGATTCAGCTGAGAAGCCCAATACCCCAGATGGCTATCTAACCCTATTCTTGTGCTGAATCCAAATGGCACATGGAGGAGGTTTTCTCGGTGCTCCGTCTATTTGGAATGAAATTAAACCCCCAAAAGTGCACATTTGGGTCGCTTCCGGAAAGTTCTTAGGCTTTATCGTTAGTGCTCAGGGAATTGAGGCAAACCCCGAGAAGATCAAAGCCCTAATCGAGATGTCGTCTCCTAGGAAGCATAAAGACATTCAGAGTCTGACAAGGAGGATCGTAGCTTTGAGCCGTTTTGTCTCTAAGGCAACGGACAAGTGCATCCCTTTCTTTAATGTTCTATGAGGGAGTCAGAGATTTGAATGGTCGAAAGAGTGCGAACAAGCATTCTAGCAGCTCAAGGCACACATGGAAAATCCCTCGATTCTGTCCAAGCCAGTAGACGGAGCGCCTCTCCTACTCTATATGGTTATCTCAGAGAATGCTATCAGTGCTGCATTGGTGCGGGAGGAAGGTCGTGTTCAGCTTCCCATCTATTACGTTAGCAAAAGACTCATCAATGCAGAATCTAGGTACCCATTGATGGAGAAGTTAACTTTTTGCCTGATGATGGCTTCTCGAAAGCTAAGGCCCTACTTCCAGGCGTATCCAATTAAAGTCCTCACAAACCATCCCCTTAGGCAAGTCCTTCAAAATCCAGAGTCTTCAGGAAGACTCTTGAAGTGGTCGGTGGAGTTGAGTCAATTCGACATAACCTACCATTTGAGGACTGCTATAAAAGGTCAAGTATTGGCTGACTTCATCGCTGAGTTTATAGGGAATCATGAGAAGCCTAAAGGTGTCCCAGTGATCGAACTAACCTAGAAGTTGTATGTGGATGGGTCTTCAAACAAAAATGGTGTCGGAGCTGGACTCATTTCGGTTTCCCCCGAGGGACACAGAGTGCACAGTGCTTTCCTCTTTGGGTTCAGCGCCTCGAACAATAAAGCAGAGTATGAAGCCTTAATCATTGGGCTTTGAGTGGCACTTGAGCTCAAAGTCGAGGAACTCAAACTTTTCAGTGATTCTCAACTCATGGTAAACCAAGTACTCGGAGAGTACCAGGCCAAAGAACAAAGATGGCAGCGTATTTGGAAAACGCTCAAGAAATGTTGCATAACTTCATAAAATTCACTCTTTAGCAAGTGCCGCGAGAGTAGAATTCCAACACCGACGCCCTGGCTAAGTTGGCCACCACCAAATATGCTGAGTTGATCAATGTGGTCCCCATTGATTACTTGAACTCTCCGAGCATCTTAGCTCCCGATGAGGTGGAGGCTATACAACCCCAAGATGCATGGAATGAGCCAATAATAAAATATCTTGTCTACGGGGAGTTGCCTCCAGATAAGAAGGTGGCTCATAAGCTACTCTATCAAGCACCTCGGTACGTGATAATGGACAGGAAACTATATCGGCGAGGTTATTCTCTGCCTTTGCTCCGATGTGTGTCAAAAAAATAGGCTAGTCTGGTACTCCGAGAAGTACATGAGGGTTTTTGTCGGGACCACGCAGGGGGGCAAAGTCTTTCCAAAAAGATCTTAAGGCAAGGATACTTTTGGCCCACTAGGAATGTAGACGCGATGGATTATGTCAAGAAATGCGACAAGTGTCAGTGCTTCACTAACATCCCGGGAGCGCCTCCAAATGAGCTTACGCAAATGACCAGTCCATGGCCTTTTGTTGTATGAGGTATCGACCTTATTGGGTCCCTACCTACAGGGAAGGGAGGAGAGAAATATGCCATAGTGGTCATCGACTACTTCATGAAGTGGGTTGAGGCCAAGCCACTCACTACAATCACCGCTAAAAAGGTTTTTGATTTTGACATTGAGAACATCATTTGTCGGTACGTGCTCCTGAGGAAGATAGTCTCTGACAATGGGTTGCAGTTCGACAGCAAAGTATTCATGGACTTCTGTCAACAACATGGAGTCTTTTAGTGCTTCTCCTCTGTGGCCCATCCGTAGGCCAATGACCAAGTAAAAGCAGTTAACAAGACACTCAAGTCCACTTTGAAGAAAAGGATAGAACAGGCAAAAGGATCCTGACGCGAGGAGTTGCCTAGGGCATTGTGGAGCTATCGCACCACTGCCAGGACTTCTACCAGCCACTCGCCATTCTCCATGGTCTATGGGTATGAGGCTATCTCCCAGTTGAGGCAGCAATCTCCATTCACCGACGGGATACGTATACTGTGAGAATCCTTGGACCTCGTGGAGGAGCTTCGTGAAGCTTCACAGATTCGCGTAGCATCCTACCAGCAGAAGGTGGCCAGGTATTTCAACTCTAAATTGAAGGGTATAATGTTTGGGGTTGGAGATTTGGTGTTGTGAAGAGTCTTCTTAGCCACCCGAGACCCCGGTTCAGGAGTGTTAAGACCTAACTAGGAAGGCCCATACAAAGTCGAGAGCATTGTGTGTCCGGGAACATACAAATTGGCCCGACTAAGTGGGGAGTTGATTCCACACACCTGGAATGTGGAGCAACTTTGCCGGTATTACTAGTGATATGAGCAAGGAACTTTGTCAATTTTTGTAATACACTTTGTAGCCTTCGAGCACATTTAATGAAAATCATGTATATAAAACACGGTAGGAAAGAAATTTATTGTCTGCTTATATCTCTTAGTTTCGTTTATTTTTTCATTGCTATGTATAAGAGCACCCACTCGCTGGCCTGAACAAGTGAATGAAGACTAGTCTCTGATCACTTGGGGGGCATGGAGTTAGGGCAACGCCACGACTTGCAGGGAGCGACCAAGGAAACTAAGCTTGTCAAACATAGTAAGCCTAGTGTCACCACCCTGAGTATAGAAAAACCTCGGAAACTAATTGAGTCTAGCCTAGGAGACTAAGCTTATTCCAAGCAGAATAGGCTTAACACCTAGAAATTAAACAATCTTAGTAGTGTGAGAATAGACTTTTGTTATCTCCCGTGGACATCGAGCCCAAGGATCACTGACCAAGTCTTTAACCTCGAGATGCGAACAGATGACCGACTCCGTACTTGGTCCCGAGGCAGACTTGGGATGCCTCTCGTGGACACCATGCCCAAGGAGTTATGCCTAAGTACTCTAAATGCCTTGAGTATTATAGCGTCGAGAAGTCCATGACATGGGGAGCTTGGCTAGTCAATGAGTGAAGAACTTCTAGTGTCGTAGGATCCCATAGCTAAAAAACCTGGAGAAAATTCAGCGTAAAAAGTCCAGTAACGCAATCTTAGAGATTCAGGTTATCTCCCGAGGACAGCGTGCACCCGAGGAGTTATAACCAAATCCTAATCTTCGAGATGTGAACGGATACCTGAGTCTTGTGTACTCTGATACTTCCTGTGGACATCGCGCCCGGGAACCTCTGATCGGGTCATAGTCTTGACACATTGCCGGGATCCGAGCTAAATACTTGGAAGAATAGACCCTAAAAGTAACCCCTAGTAGCGCTAGTACGGATTAACATCACCTCCCGAGGGCATAGAGCCTGGGGAGTTGTGAGATGATCCTGAAAAGCAAACGAAAGCCTCGAGATACACACTCGGGGGGCAAAGCAAAGGCCCTTAACTGGCCTCCTGGATATTGCAAGAACTCATGAAAGCCTGAGTCTTTGGACTATAGAGGCACAGGGGGATGGCAGATCGGCTCCACCTCGAGTCGTAGGAGCTTGGGGACGTTGAGTTGCATTAGATTAATGGTAAACTTTGCATTAAAGTTACTTCTAGGACTGAGAGCCTACAAGAGACTAAACGCTGAAGTAAAATGCTTAAAACAGTTTGAGTTCTTGTTCTCGTGGCAGTTATGTTACGATTGAATTTACAGAACCAAATCAAATGCTTGAAATGGTTTGAGTTCTTATTCTCGTGGTAGTCATGTTACGTTGAATTTATAGAACCATGTTACATGTTAAAAACGGTTTGAGTTCTTATTCTCGTGCCAGTAATGTTACATTGAATTTATAGAACCAAGTGTTTAAAACGATTTGAGTGCTTATTCTCGTGGTAGCTAGGTCACGTTGAATTTATAGAACCAAACCTATTTAAACAGAACTTAGGGTTTGTGTTCTCGTGAATGTAATGTTACAACGAACAAAAAGAACAAAAGGAGTTTAAAAGTAATGCAGACTGTCATTGCATTAAATAGATACAACTATGCTCAGGGGCTCGAGCGTTGTTTGTCTATACCCCAATAAGCTACAACACGCAGGCCTACTCAGTTTAAAAAGAAAAAATTATAATGAGACAAAGTTAATGGGGCCCTTCGCTTGGTGGCACCTCTACCACCAAATTGATCATCGGGTTAGATTCAAGGGTGCAACCCGTCGCCGAAGCCTTTCTCCTGAGCCACGTGGGCAATGTATGCCTCAAAACGTGCCTCGAACTTAGTCCTCATGTCGGGATCCTCTGTGAACGAGAGATCCATGTCTCTGTTTCTCTGCCACGCAACGAAGAGCATGTCCTCAGCCATCACATCGAGGTCTTTGGCTAGTTCTTTGTTGGTTTTCTCCAGCTCATGGACATGGGCTAGAGACTCCACTCGACTCAACTGGATCTCCTCACGGACTTGGGCCAGCTCCTCCTCCACGGTCCGCGTGCGGCCTGTAGCATCTTCAAGTAACATGGAGGATGTTTCCTCCAAGGCAGATAGCTTCGACCTCTAGGTGACCAATTGGTCCTCCACTTCGCGGACACAGGCCCTAGTGTTCTCCACTTTTTTCTGGAGCCGTGAATGTTCCTCTAGGGGGACTACGGTCTCCTAGAGTTTAGCAAGTTCCTCCTAGACCCGGGCTAGCTCCTCCCGATTTTTCTTCAGCTCGAGAGATCGCGTCAGCACTAGGTCTCTGAGTTGTTGATTGAGGGCCGCAGTCTGTAAAATCAGAATATCAAGTCAGCCAAAAAGATAGAAAATATACACTGAACTTGGGCCAAAATTAAGAGACTTACTCTCGTGGAAGAGTGCCGGCTGGTAGGGGTGCTCAGGATCCAAACCAATCCAATTACCCCGAACCAATCCAAATTAATCCAATTACAAAAAAATGGATATCCAATTACATAATGGATTGGATTTGATTTGAAAAGTTGGATGTTAATTGGTTTGGATCGGATGCCGGATGATACTATCAAAATCCAATTAGGAACCGATCCAATTCAATTACAATTAATATATATATATTATATTATAAATAAATTTATTTAATTGGATTGTTGTTGTTTTTGGATGTTATGTTAGCACTTTAGAGAAGTTGTTGTTGTTGTGTTCATGTTATTATACTATCTAAGTACTCTAGTTATTGGTTTTGATATATTAGTTTTAAATTTGAATGGTTGTGTTGTAAACTTAATATTTCAACTACTTAATGTGGTAATTGTAAATAACTAATGGAATATTATTACTAAATAGTGTATAGTTTTTTGTGTGATTTATTTTGTATGCTTTTTTTATTTGTTAATTTCTTTAATATTAAAACTTAGGTTCAAAGATAAAATAATCGATCCAATCCAATTACAAATCCAACTACAATTGGATTGGATTGGATTGGATTTTAAGGCCAAATTGGATTGGATTGGATGATGATTTCCAACATCCAACCTTTAATTGGATTGCATTTGTTATGGGTAAAAACGTTGGATCGCATCAGATGAGCACCCCTAGTGGGTGGTAGTCACCAGCGCCACTTCATTGTCGCTGCTGCAACGGGCTAAGCTACTAGAGGGCATCTCGCATAAGGACTCCACTAGTCCCTACATGAGCTCCGTGTCGAGCAGTAAGGCCCTATCTCCTATTCTCCCAGCGAGGAGAGGTTCCAGCTCTTCGCGACGAGGAGGAAGGATGGGTTCCTTTGGCCAGTCCTCACGTAGGGTTAAAAGATTTTGATCGCATAATGGTTGACTTTCATTAAAACAAGAGTTTCTTACATGGGATCCCAAAATTAATGTTTACAAGGCGGTTACAACCCTCAAAAGTAAATATAACTATAGCCAGCCTAAATGGCAAAATACAAATTTTGGCTCTAGTCCCTGTAATTCCCTCGGCCGTAGCGGTTGAGCAGCTGCCGATGTACACCCCGCCCCAAAAGCTCTCCAAATCATGGCTGGTCCAGCTTTCCTATGCCTTTACCCGCACCACGTAGCACCCGTGAGCCAAGTCTCGACAAGAAAACAAAATTCAACAAGCATAGATAAGAATAGAGTGCATAGTAAACTTTAGATCAACCAGTTCAATTAACAACAAAGTACAAGTACCAAGTTGGGCAGCAATAACAATTTAATCCAGGCATATAATTCAATCTCGATATAATTAATTAGGGGTCAGCGCCCTTAGGCTAAGCCCTTTAGTTACTTAGCTAATCCCGACTCGCTTAGGCCGAGCTGCATTTAGCACGCTTAACATCAGCCCCGGCTCCCTTAGGCCGGACTTTCATATTAAACATAATAGATATACAGGTTGTGAAACACTCAATCGAAATCAGTACGAGTTAACCTGCCTATCCATATATTTCCAAACACAAATACATTTATAACCTTACATATATTCACATACATGGGAATCTCGGTCCCATTCACAACTCGGGTGCGGTTTTCTTACCTCGAGTCCTGTGTGGAGGATGTGGAGCAGTCCCGAGCACGATCCTTAATCTTGAGCCTTAATGGTAACCCTAGTCACAAGCGACAATGGATAACTATCAAAAACTAAATCTAATTAAATGCTTTGGAATAAAATGCTTACCTTCGGGACCTCGAATTCTACTAAACCGAGAAGTAGAATTCATCCCGAGCTCTTAGATTTAAGTCCCCAAGCCTAAAAACTAAATTTGGCTAAGGCTGTCGAGGCAGACCGCGACATGGCCCTAAGGGTCGCGATGCGCCCCCAAGTCAAAAGCGTCAGCCCGTAGCTCCAGGGGTAGGCGGGTCGCGACTCGCCCTATAGGGTCGCAGCGCACCCACGAAACAGCAAGCCCCCAGGGCCTTTTGGGGCACGCGGGTCGCCACGCCCATGAACTGGGTCGCGGCGCGCCCTTGTGAACCATGAAATCCTTGAGTTTTTCCGCATTTTTCCAAAACTCAAGCCTCATAATTCGACTTTAATCATATACCCAAGCCAAAACTAGGTCCAGAATTCCCAATATCACCTCATAAACAACACATATAGCCTAAAACACCAGCTCAAACTTCCTTAAATCCCAAATTCAGACACCCCCTCAACTCTCCCTAAAGATGCTCAAAACCCAACTAGAAATTCAATAAATTAGAACCTGATATCTTACTTTAGTAAACAGCTTAATCCTCAACAATTCCTTGACTGTTCCTAGCTTAATCTCCCCAGTTTTCCCAGCTCAATTCCCAAGCTTTTCCTTCACAACTTCAAGACTTCCAAAGCACAAGAGAGGGAAAGGGTGAACGTGGGAGTAAGAGAGGGAGAGTACTAAAAAATGTTTTTGATATGTTCCAACCTATTCCTAATATTTTCTAACTTTATCCCTTAGCCTTAAAGACCAAAATACCCCTTACACTAACTCAGCCCCTTTGTTGCCCATAAAGGTAAAATGGTCATTAGCCCAAATTCTTGCTAATTCCTCGAGTCATCCTACAATTTCCCAACTAATCCCAACATGCCCAACTAATTACCAAATACTTACCCGTTACTCGATAAATCTGAAATATACGTTAAACTTCCCAAAATACCCCTAGGCTCACCCCGAGACGGATATTAAATCCTGCTGTGACTATTCCGCTAATCTACTCACTAGGATCGCCTCGAGCTGTATATTGCAAATATATCCACGTAATCATTTTGTCCCAACCATTTGCACGTATGTAATCACATTTATGTCATCAACGGGCCAAAATTACAAATATGCCATTATAAAGAAAATGGGCCTACATGCATATTTAATATCCATAAACATGCTGTTATCCAAAAAACTGGCATAGATAATGTGGCAAGTGATTCCTGGACATGTGGCTGACATTTGGAGGAACTCTGCTAGGGTATCGACCAGAAGGCACATTATAAGTCGTAGGCGACCAAGTCTTTCCTGCGACCAGTCTGGTCGATGCTTCCGCATTCAACATGATGTTACAATAAAGATCTTTGTAACTTTCGAAATTAACTCACACAATCTCCTGAGTATCCGATTATTCAGGAGAGAATATCTGTAACAATCTCATGTAATCCCCCTTGAGCCTATAAATAGAGAAAGATAGCTCAAAGGAAGGGACTTTTGGCTCTAAAATTATTTGATACTAGAGTAATTCTACCTGAAATATTGTATTGTTCTTCAGAGGTTAGCGAAACTCATTGAACCCTAGTTCTTTGATTACTCCTTTGATTCTCACATCAATAACAATCTAAGTGGACGTAGGTTATTACCAGATCCTGGGGCCGAAGCACTATAAAATATCGTGTTCTTATTATTTTTGTCATTACGTTCTTTTCAACGCATTCATTCACATCAAGCATATTCTGACTCCGTGTCAGTTGACCAAAATCTGGGTCAACATTCTGGTGCTTTCATTGAGAGCTTGATATATCACCGTTGAAAAAACCAATGGAAAAAGCTGCAAAGAAAACTGGACAGGCGGCCACCGCTGCACCGTCAAACCCGCCGCCTCCTCCTCCTCCTGCAAGCGTGGCTGAGGATGAGCCACATTTAGACTTTGAGGAGGAAGAAATGGATGATGCGACGCTGAAAAGCACTCTGGGGGCGTTGCATGAGGAACTGGCCAATCTGAGGGCCAGTCAAGAAAGCGCCGCCGAAGTCATGGCAAAGCAGTAGCAGGAGATTGAACGGCAGCGCGCAGAGTTAAGTGAGAGGCAGGCGGAGATGGACCGTCGCCAGAGCGAAGCCATGGCAGCCCTCGAGGCAGCCTTACAGTTAGCTAGGAATCAGGCTGCACCTGCCTCACAGCCTAAACATCCTACATATGGGCCACCCCAAAGGGGTCCTAATCCTAGCCCACCAATCCAGCCCTCGAGTCCACAAAGGCCCGAGCAGCCTCAGGTGCCCCATGACGACGTCCCGCTGGACCCTGAGGCACAGCCTCCATCCCAGGCTGGTCGCGGCAATCCCCCGCAACAGAGGCAGAATAGGACCGAGCATCAGCCTCGCAGTCCTAGACGCCACAGGAGTGACGAGCCAAACCTACCGAACAGAGGTCAATACCCTCCTGGTAACAGGAGGAACTCAGAGTTAGGCTCTGCGGTCCGGGGTCCCCCACGGCATGATAATGCACGGGGACAGAACGACCAGCGCAGGCCACCCTCTAACGCTCGGGATGTTTCAGCCAGGGATGGAAATTGAGGGAACAGTCGATCCCACCATAGCCAATCGAGGTTCAGAGATGGCCATGGGTATAATGAGGCCGACTCAGGCAAGGGAAATGCTGGTCGAAGTAATGAAGAAAGAGGTAGAGGCGGGAGACAGATACCTCAAGATGACCAACCCAATAGACGGGATGCTGGGGGGCAGCCCAGGCAAAATAATGTCTTCAACCGGCTCAGGGGTAGCGAGCAGCGGAGAAGAGACGAGGATTTGTGAGACGTACTCAACGATCACCGCGAGCGGCATGGCGAGAACGTCCCCCCAGCAACAAAGGCCACATCGATTCCTGTCGCTGTACAGGCTCAGATAGATGCCCTCAACCAGGCGGTGCAACAGCTGGTGGGGGGAAGAACGTTTTACATCGACCACGATAGGAGGAAAGGCACTCCTTTTGTCCAGAGGATAGCTATGGCAGAAACTCCAAGCAAGTTCAAAATGCCTACGCTTCCAAACTTTGACGGGTACGGAGACCCAGTATCTCATGTCAATAAGTTTGAGATACAAATGGACATTCAGAAAGTGTCCGAAGACGCTCGGTGCAGGATCTTCCCTGCAACACTTTCTGAGGCCGCGCAGGAGTGGTTTTTTAAGTTCCCTCCCGCAAGCATAGTTTCCTGGGAAATGTTCGTAAGGGAGTTCTACAGACAGTTCTATGCGGGTCGTGTGCATCCAACCAAAGCAAACCAGCTGGTTGAAATTCGCCAGCAGGATGGAGAGTCGCTGAAGGATTACATCCAGCGTTTTATGCGAGCAGCAGCTGGAGCAAAAACAGTGGGGGACGAAGGCAAAATGATGGTCATAACCGCAGGAGTTAAGCGTCGTTCCTCCCTCTGGAAGAGCCTCCGCAAGGATGGAGTTAGAACTACCCAGGAATTCTTGGACCGGGCTGATCATTACATCAAGCTCGAAGAAGCCATTGCCAATGATGGAAAGCCCTTAGGCAAGGATAAGAAAGGAGCTGAGCCCGCCAAAGTCACCAATGGGTCCAAACCTAACGGCAACGGCAATGGCAAGAATGGTGGGAAACGACCGCACAACGAGCCTTCCACCTCCGACAATAAACGAGCTAAGGGTAACCGTTATGAACCTTACACAGCCCTCGTTGAGTCACGGGGAGAGGTTTATCAGGCCACAAGTTCTAGTGTGCCTTATAAGAAACCTGGCCCCATTCGAAAGGATATTTCGAAGAGAGACACTACCAAGTTCTGTCGTTATCATAACGACTACGGACACGACACCAACGAATGCAACCAGCTGAAAGACGAAATCGAGCTCCTTATTAGACAAGGACACTTGAGAAGATACGTACGGGCCTCGGGAAATTCCCAACTAGAAGCTCCGGGTAGCAACGAGCAGGCGCCCACGTGCCAACGCTCGCCACCCTTACAGCCTGCCCCGTGACTGGCACATTATTGACCATTTGTGGAGGCCCGCACCTCGCAGGAAATAGCAGAAAGACCAGGGAACGATATGCTCAAACCCTGCGCCACGACCAGGACATCGAGATGATGACTGTGGAGGACCGCGCGCCAAAAAAGGCTCGATTAGAAGAGGGCGAAATAACCTTCTCTGATGGCGATGCCCAACACGTCCGATTCCCACATTCCGATCCGCTGGTCGTGGATATCCAAATGGCCAACATGATGGTAAAGAGAGTGCTGATCGATACAGGAAGTTTGGTGAATATCCTGTATAAGTCTTCGCTGGAACGCATGAAGTTGTCCGTTAAGGACCTGGAGCCCTGCAACCAAACAATATACGGCTTCTCTGGTGAAGGACTCGCCCCCGCCGGATTGATCAGACTACCGGTGATGACAGGTACAACGCCTGCTACCAAGACATTACTCGCTACTTTTGTAGTATTCGATTGTCCTTCGGCGTACAATGCCGTCATTGGAAGGCCTATACTGGTTGACCTACGGGACATCATCTCTATGTGGCACTTAGCCATGAAGTTCCCAATGGACGCAGGGGTAGGACGCATGTTGGGGAACCAGAGGGAAGCCAGGGAGTGCTATAACGCCTTAGTCACGAAGGCGAAAAAGGGAGCGCCAAAGAGCACTACCTCAGATAGGTTGCTGATGGCAGTTGATACACAAGCTCAATCCGGTGATGGAGTCACCAAATAGGGTGTTGCCCAAAGTAAGGATAGAAATCTAGATCCTCGCTTTGGGGATTTTGAAGAGAATGTGTGACCCATCGAGGACCTGGAAGAGGTCCAACTCGACGAAGAAGACCCGACCAGAGTCGTGAAGGTCGGGAAGAACCTAGAGCCATCCATAAAGCACGCACTGGTGGAATTTTTGCGGGAGAACCAGGAGGTGTTTTCCTGGTCACACAAAGACATGGTTGGGATAGACCCTGCAGTTATCAGCCATGTCCTGAATATAGGCAAGACTTTTCCACCCGTGCAACAAAAAAGAAGGCTGCTCGATAAGGATAGATCGAGAGCCTTAAAAGAAGAAGTTGAAAGATTAAAGGAGAATGGGTTCATCAGGGTGGCATTTTATCCATCGTGGGTCTCCAATCTAGTGCTGGTTCCCAAGCCTAATGGCAAATGGCGAACCTGCGTGGATTTTACAGACCTCAATAAAGCCTGCCCAAAGGATTGCTTCCCACTCCCGAGAATCGACCAGCTGGTCGATGCTACTGCAGGACACGAGATCCTCTCGTTCATGGATGCATATTTGGGCTACAATCAGATTAGCATGCATCCCCCTGACGAGGATCACACCAGCTTTCGGACCGATACGGGCTTATACTGTTACAAAGTAATGCCCTTCGGACTGAAAAACGCAGGTGCGACTTACCAACGGCTAGTCAACCACATGTTTAAGGAGCTGATCGGAGTAAACATGGAGGTATACGTGGACGACATGCTGGTAAAGTCTAAAAAGGCAGAAGGACGTGTGAAGGATTTACAAGAGTGCTTTGATGTATTGAACAAATACCAGATGAAGTTAAATCCCCTCAAATGTTCCTTCGAAGTTGGATCAGGGAAGTTTTTGGGGTTCATTGTGAATTCAAGAGGAATCGAGGCCAACCCCGACAAGATAAAAGCCCTGATCGACATGAAATCTCCAGAAAGGATCAAAGATGTACAAAGTTTAACCGGGAGAATCGCAGCCCTAAGTATATTTATTTCGAAGTCAACAGACAAGTGCGTCCCTTTCTTCAATCTACTTAGAAGCAATAAGAAGTTTGAATGGACAGGAGATTGCGAGCAGGCTTTTCAGGCCTTGAAAGCTCATATGGCACAACCCACCATCTTATCAAAGCCAATCGAAGGAGAAACTTTGTTTATTTACCTGGCGATTACTGAAGTTGCTGCTAGCGCGGTACTAGTGCGAGAAGAAGAAGGCGTACAAAAAGCGGTCTACTATGTTAGCAAAAGGCTGATCGGGGCAGAACTGAGATATCCACCCATCGAGAGATTAGCATATTGCTTAATCCTGGCCTCAAGGAAACTACGCCCTTACTTCCAAGCCCATCCCATCACAGTTTTAACCGACCAGCCCCTTCGGCAGGTCCTTCAAAAACCAGAGGCGGCTGGACAATTATTAAAATGGGCAGTCGAACTAGGGCAGTTCGATATAACTTATTCGCCGCGAGTAGCAGTAAAGGGACAAGTCTTGGTTGATCTTACTGCGGAGTTCACAGAACTCCCAGACAGCGAGTAGTGCGAATCGCCTAGTGCACCTGAGCCTCAAGAGAAAGCTCCTTCGTGGAAGTTATTCACGGATGGGTCGTCCAACGAATCCCACGCTGGAGTGGGAGTGATATTGATAACGCCGGAAGGGCATCGATTTCACTGCGCCATCAGTTTTGACTTCACCACGTCAAACAACGAAGCCGAATACGAAGCACTCCTCACTGGATTGAGAATGGCGAAAGACATGAGCATAAAGACGCTTGATATTTACAGTGATTCACAGCTGGTGGTGAATCAAGTTCTAGGAGAATATCAAGCGCGAGGCTTAAAAATGGTGGCCTACTTGAATAAAACAAAAGACCTGCTAGCCCAGTTCACGGAGTACACCCTCCAGCAAATACCGTGGGATCAGAATTCAAACGCAGACACCTTAGCCAAACACGCGAGCGCGAAGGATGCTGACACTTTGAACATTGTGCCAGTAGAAAGACTAAGTGAGCCAAGCATACAAGCAGTTGAGACCAATATGGAGATTCGAATGGAGGATACATGGATGGCACCTTACTTGGAGTATCTGACGAACGGTGTGCTACCAACAGATAGAAACAAAGCCAGAACTCTACAAAGGCAGGCCGCTAGGTACATACTGGTCGGTGGTGTTATGTACCGAAGAGGGTATTCAATGCCACTACTCAGATGCGTTACACCTGAAAAAGCTAAGGAACTCATGAAAGAGGTGCATGAAGGCTTCTGCGGGGATCATGCTGGGGGGCAGAGTTTGGCAAAGAAAATTCTAAGGCAAGGCTACTTCTGGGCAACTATGAACGAGGATTCGATGGAGTTTGTACGAAGATGCGATAAATGTCAAAGGTTCTCCAAGATTCCACAAGCAGCTCCAAACGAATTGAAACAGATGCAAAGCCTGTGGCCTTTTGCGGTGTGGGGGATAGATTTAATTGGGTCCCTACCAATAGGAAAAGGTGGAGTAAAATACGCAGTTGTGGCAGTCGACTACTTCACCAAATGGGCCGAAGCTGAACCGCTCGCTACCATAACAACCAAGAAAGTTCTTGACTTTGTCATCAAGAACATTGTTTGCCGGTATGGCTTGCCCCGAAAGATCGTTTTAGACAACGGAACCCAATTTGACAGCGACTTATTCACCGACTTCTGCGAAAGGCATGGAGTTATTAAAAGCTTTTCATCAGTTGCGCATCCCCGAGCAAACGGGCAGGTCGAGGCCGTAAATAAAACTCTTAAGGATACCCTAAAGAAGAGACTTGAAGATGCTAAAGGAGCATGGCCAGAACAGCTCCCTGAATTCCTCTGGTCGTATAGAACGTCTCGTCGAACAGCGACAGGTCATACCTCATTTTCCTTAGCTTACGGATATGAGGCTATGTTACCTGTCGAGTTAGATCCCCCCTCACATCGATGTATAACATACGACCAGGACCAGAACAGCCAACTAATGATGGAGTCCCTAGACTCAATTGACGAGATACGGGAGAAGGCCCAACTCCGAGTTGCTGCGTACCAGCAAAAAGTCGCCCAGTACTTTAACTCCAAAGTTAAAGAAAGAAAATTCAACGTCGGTGACTTGGTGTTGCGACGAGTTTTCTTAAACACCCGTGACCCCACTGCTGGAGTACTCGGACCTAATTGGGAAGGACCTTACCAAATTTAAGAAGTCCTTCATCCAGGCACCTACAAACTTGCACGCCTAAACGGAAATCTTGTTCCACATTATTGGAATGAAGAACACCTGCGCAAGTATTATCAGTGAACAGTCCTTTTTAAAGGGCTGGCTTGTATTAAATTTTACTTTTTACAATTTTTGCAAAGAGGGTTAGCCACGTTGTATGGCTAATCGCTCGTATATGTAAGATCCTATTTTAGGATCACTCGTAAAGACATGTTTAGTCCATCTTTAATACGAGATTATAAGGGACTGTGCGCAGCCAGTCATTCTTGCCAACCTTTGTAAATTTATATTTACAAGTATTTGTTCATTACGTGTGTTGTTTTGCTGTATTATAAGTATTACTTTTCCACCCGAGCAGAAATGTTCGAACAGGTCATGGTCAAGGCAAGTGACCAAGAACCTAAAGCTCCTCGATCACTTGGGGGGCATATAAGGCACATCGATAGCAAAGCGTACCATGAGGTATGTAAACACATAAACAAAATGAGTGAAAGCATGCTAAGGTACTTAGAGTATTTTTCAAATTTTATATTTTGTTAAATCAAGCCAAAGTACTATGCTAAGTTCGGTCATACGGACAGATGTTATAGTAGATGAAAATATTATAACATTATAAAGCAATCTTTTACACCGCAAGCATCACTGCTTGGATGTAATTGTTCGAATAAAAGGAAAGTTTGTTGCCCATGCAGCAAATTCAAAAAAGATATTGTCTTTACATCACGACCCGTGGGTCGTGTAATCAAAAGAAAGAAAAAATAATAATAAAAGCTCAAGAGGCATTGGGAGCAGGAGGGTCTTTATCAGCATTCTGATTGGTCGCATCCTCAACAACTCCTTCTTCCTCTGTGCCAGCGATGCTTGGGGAAGCAGGGATCCTTGCTCTTGCCTCCTCTTCAGCCAAATGAGCAGTGCAGCGGGCCAGCTCAGCATTTCTAACATCTTCTGAAAGATAACCGAAGTTGGCGCCCTGATTGTTTTTCCAGAAGTTGTAAAAACACCAGAGCGTCGCGTTCTTGTACCTTTCCAGATCTTTGACATTGGAAAGCTTCAGCTGCTCTACTTGGCTCTCAAGAGTAGTGATGGCCTTGTCCTTGGACTTGAGCTCCTCGCCCAGTCTCTTACATTCGCGATATTGGACTCGGCTGGCCTCCTGATACTCCTCCCTTTGTTTCCTCATAACTGCCTTTGAAGCTTCAGCCTCCGATAGCTTTGTCACCGCAGCATCCCTCTGCTGAATGACCGCCTCCAACTCCTTCGCATACCTGGCCTCTGCAGCCTGAAGCTCCTCAGCTGCTTTCGCCTGATACCTCTCGATAGCCTTCACCCGAGCCTGGTCGATGGTAGCTTGGGCGCAGGTACGAGCGGTAATTGCAGTCAGTAAAGCCTGTAGACAAAAGATAAAGTTAGAGCCTGTTGCAAAGAATAAAAGACTAAGGCCAAAGAGATAAGAAGCACCTACGCTGGCCATTTCATTTAGGGCCCTGTTCAGAATTTGGTCGACCCCCATAGTCTCTGCCTCAGCCATTTCCTCCTTGCAACGGTCATACCTCACGATGTGTGCAAGGCGGTCCTTGGCTGCTCATAAGGCGCGGTTTGAGAGTTTGGCTCAAAGAGCTTCGTCTCTCTGGGTTTGTTCTTTGGCAGCTGCGGGCGGAGGATTCGTCGGGGCAGGCGGAGTTTCCTTCTCAGCAGGGGCCGAAGGCTGAGCAGCAGTTTGCCCAGTTGGCACGTCCTTGGAAGGATCTTCTGTTCGACCCTTCTTGGCAGGAGGTCCCTGGCTTGTTTCGCCATTGTGTCTCCTGGACGACTTCCGCCGGACCAGAGGAACTTCTACTTCCTCCTCAGCCTGGTATAAGTCAAAAACGTTGGGAGTGGCCATATCTGCATACAAGTAAACACATGCAAATGATAAGATAAAGGCAGATAAAAACTCTTTATCAAACAGAAAAGAGGTCACAAAGTTAATACCCGAGCTACGACTACTGGTCGCTATACTATTGCCTCTATTAGTCACACACTCACTATTTGGCACCAAGAAGTCTGGCCCTAGATTTGGAGCATATGTAAAGTTGCCCTCCCCGTCAATCAAGTGACAGGGAATTGGCAAGCTATTTAAAAGCGAAATTATTGTACCGTTTTCATCGGAGGATTCCCCCAAGTCTACAATCGGCTCTTTTGCCTTTTGTTTCCCCTTGCCATGGGGAGCAGAGGGCCTTTCTGCAGAAGGATCACCTGTGGGTTCCCTGATTGTAACCCCCGTTGGCCTCCTTCGTGGAGGGGACGCAGGAGGTTGCTGCTCGGGAACCTCCTCGGCAGCAGCATCGGCTACCACGGGTCCTCTTGTTTCATGGCGAGGAGCCAGAAGGCCAGACAGCCTCAGGTTTTCATCAGTAACTAGGGACTTGACACTTTTTTCTGCGTCTGTCATCCTAGCCAATGCGTTGGACCTCAACACCATGTCTGGTGTTGGGGTCGGACGTAACCATGGGCCTGAAAGACAAAGTATACTTTAAGAAAGATGAAGGAAATTTTGTTGATTGAAAAGTATCGACCAGTAAATACAGCACTTACCTCCTCGAGCGAAGGCCAGGTTTTTGATGGTCATGTCCGGCGTAAGGAAGTACTCCTTGCTGTACTGTCCCACGTTGGATATGTGTGTGGTGTCAGTCAGGAACGTCCAGTTGGTTTCCTGGAGACAAAGATGGAAGAAGCCCGTCCCATACTGTTGAGGGTTGGACTTGAGGTCGAAGAGATAGTTGACCTCATGTGGGGTAGGTTCTGGCCACTTTTTAAGTTTGTACAGGATAAAGAGTGCGGCCAACATTCTATATCCATTTGGAGTGATTTGGAAGGGGGCGACATCGAAATAATTAGCCACCCCCTGATAAAAAGGTTGTAGAGGGAGGATGGCCCCCGCCTCTATGTGATACCGAGACCAAGCACTGTATACACCTCCGGGGAGGTTAGCCCTTTTGTCTGCAGCAGGGATTTTGAGATTGACCCCTGTGAGAGGATACTTCCTAAGGTAGTTAGCAAGCATCCTAGGAGTCACTAGGCTGGTCGGGGAGAAATACCTCTCGACATCAGGCAGATTCTGATGGCGAGGATGGGCTCTAGTTTGGATATTAGGGTCAGGGGCAGGATTTTCTCGACCACTGGTCGAAGAAACCCTAGCCTGTGAATCAGGCTGGGCAGGAAGGTTTGGACTATCGTCGGATTCAGGTCTTTTCTTGCCTAAGGATTTAGAGCGTGCCATTTGAGGAGGAGAAGGATGAGGTCTGGAGGAAGATCGTGAAAAAGGAATCTCGTGAATTCGGTCGGCCGGTTGTTCTTCGCCTTCGAGCAGCTGGGCGAGAAGATCGTCGTCAATAGGCCGTTCACCTCCCCACAAATCTGGCATCAAATTCTGCAAATAGAAGAATGGGGAGGTGAGGATAGAGAATTTTTAAAGACTTTTTAGAATAACGCTGGTCGAGTATAAAAGTCAAGCTTTTATACAGCAGCATTCTAACGAAAGTTAAAAAAATTTCACACGAGCAGTTTGAAAAACGGATCAAAGGGTAAAAACAAAAAGTTTTTCGTAAAAGCTTTTTCAACTCCCCTTAGGGCGGGAAAAACCTATTTTCGGCTGACCTAAAAATCGGATTTTTACTTCGGTTTTACGTCCTAAAAGTATGATCCCAACTATCAAACTAACTTGTAACCTTTTTCACCTACAAGACATTCTATTGACAAACATCTCAACCCAGAAGCAGATAAACTCAACAGTAAAACATACAGGAACATGCACTGCAATAATACGAAACATAAAGATTCGAAGACTTACCAGAAAGAAGATCGAGGAGATTGGTAAAGAGTCTTCAGAAATCGAGGAGCTCTCGGACTGAGTCTTGAGAGTGCAGAAGAACGGTCTCTGGAAGGGGATGAAAGCTCTGGTTTTAGGGTTTCAGGAATGAGTAATGGCGTGCGTAAAAAGAAAAAGAAAAACTTCGGAGATGTTATATAAGTTTGTCTGTGGCATTAAAAAAGGTGTAATCATCAGTTTCCCCTTTTTCTAAGTATGGGGAAGCGAGATGGCAGTCGAATTATTACTGGGGAATCGAAAAGTCATGATTAGACAGGAGTAGGTTGCTTTTTCCAAGAACACACGAAGGGTTCTGACATATATGGCGGGGTCATCGAAGGGTCGTTTCCTCAAAAGTTTATTTATTGCTCGTAATAAATAAACTTGGGGGGAAAATGTTATCCAAAAAACTGGCATAGATGACGTGGCAAGTGATTCCTGGACACGTGGCTGACATTTGGAGGAACTCTGCTAGGGTATCGACCAGAAGGCACATTATAAGACGTAGGCGACCAAGTCTTTCCTATGACCAGTCTGGTCGATGCTTCCGCATTCAACATGATGTTACAATAAAGATCTTTGTAACTCCCGAAATTAACTCACACAATCTCCTGAGTATCCGATTATTCAGGAGAGAATATCTGTAACAATCTCATGTAATCCCCCTTGAGCCTATAAATAGAGAAAGATAGCTCAAAGGAAGGGACTTTTGGCTATAAAATTATTTGATACTAGAGTAATTCTACCTGAAATATTGTATTGTTCTTCAGAGGTTAGTGAAACTCATTGAACCCTAGTTCTTTGATCACTCCTTTGATTCTCACATCAATAACAATCTAAGTGGACGTAGGTTATTACCAGATCCTGGGGCCGAAGCACTATAAAATATCGTGTTCTTATTATTTTTGTCATTACGTTCTTTTCAACGCATTCATTCACATCAAGCATGTTCTGACTCCGTGTCAGTTGACCAAAATCTGGGTCAACACATGCATATAAATATATTCATACTATCATATAAAGCATGCATGCCACATAGTCACACATTTAATCAATTAATCACACATATCCAATTATGCCCTCCCGACATGCTAATCAAGGCACTAAACCCTATTAGCATTTTTGGGACGTTACAACTATGCCCTCCTAATGAATGCTAATCACGCATTTACCAAAATAACTCGGGATACTAATCCCGCATAGCAGACTTTAGCTCCCAAATCACTTCCTCGACCTTGCTATTCCTCCACATGACTTTGACTAGAGGAATCGCCTTGTTCCTCATCACCTTATCCTTCTTGTCTAGGATCTAAATTGGTCGATCCTCATATGAAATATCTGTCTGTAGTTCCAGATACTCATATCCCAATACATGGGTCGTATCTGAGATGTACTTCCGAAGCATTGAGAAGTGGAATATGTTATGAACCCCTGATAATGATGGTGACAGAGCCAATGTAACGCCCTACTTCCTTAGAGCCGTTACTAAGTGAGTTTTTAAGACAAAACAGTGTGCAATGGACTAGCTAACCGAGGTTTTGAAACAAAAGTGTGACTAACTAAAAGTTAAGGCTGTAATCTTTGAAAATGCGTCATTTCATTAAAACTTCTATTATTAAACATTTGGGATCCCAAAATAAGGTTTGAAAACTATTTACATCTTGAAATAAGTTTACAGTTGATAAATCATAAAATCGTAGATTATTACAGCCATTTTCAAATAAACCCCCAACCAAAGCAGTCGGGCAGGCCAAACATGTACGCGCCGCTTCACGCTCTCCGTACTCATGGATGGTTGATTCAATCATTGCCCTTACTTGCAACACAGAGCACCCGTGAGCCGAAGCCCAGCAAGAAAACTCATGCAGAACATAACATATGCAATGTATACAGTTTATCATAACAGATAATCCAAAAATAAACAAGTCAATCATTAGACTAAGCAAACACGGCCATGCCGCCCCAGGACCCTTACCAAAGCCCTGGGGTATCGGTTCTCACCGCGAGGATAACTCATGTATCCCTTGGGTCCCACCCTGAATATAGCATCCCATGTGCTAGGTGTTACTTTCGGCCCACGGCCGCCCCGGCCTACGCCGTACTCGGCCCTTGCCGTTCATTTCATCATAATCACACATATAATATAACACAACAACATGCAATCAAATATTAATTCATTTAAGTCTGCACCCTAACATGTGATGCAATATAGGGCCGCGCCCCCGCAATCATACTATGGGCCCACGCCCTATCCTACGGGTGTTATAGTTTTCTTACCTGACAATGCGACAGTTAAAATCACCTGACTCCTTGAGCCCGATCCCACTCGAGCCTTAGCGCACACCTAGGCACAAACATAGGTCAAAGTCAACACCGAACCCCAAGTCCGAATACCTAGCCTCGGGACCAATCCCGAGCCCCCGGGAAGTCCCAAATCCCCAAAACAAAGTGGCGGAAACAAGCCCCGAACCCTAGGTCAAAATCCCTCATCAAAACTCAAAAATTCCCCTCTGTGAACAGTGCAGCGCTACAGCGCTCTAAAGAGGGCGCTGTAGCGCTACAAGCAGAACACCCCTCCAGAAACAGGGACTAGCGCTACAGCGCCCACTGACTAGCGCTGTAGCGCTAGTTGCAGCCCAGAAAACCCAAAATCGCATTTCTGCGATTTCTTTCACCCAATCTCAAACCAAACTTCCCCAAATCTTTACCAAACTCAAAATCAAGCTTATAAACACTCTCCATTCATCCCAAGCATCCCAAATCCTCAAATCCCAAGATCATTTATCCCAAATCTCAAAATCTACCATGAACAACCCTAAACCAGAAATTCATGCAAACCACAAAGATAAAGTCTTAGAAATCATACCATTGCGGCAAATTTCGACCTTGAATCAACCCTAGGCCTCCTTAGCTTGCTCTCCCCCAAAGCTTGCCCAGAAATCCCCTGAGATTCCCATCAATCCAGCTCAAAACACAGCTCAAACCATCAAAACCCTTAAAACCGAAAATCTCTAAAACTTACCTCAAACATTGATGCGTTTTTGCTAATCCTTGCCAAATCTTCAAGTATAACCTTAAGATTCTTGATGCCCAGCCTATCCTAGCTCTCCACCGAGCTTTTCCCCAAGAAAAACGGAGAGGAACGGTGCAAGAATGCACAAACCGTTCCTTGAGAAAACCCCCCTGTTTTCTCTCTTTTCTTTCTTTCCTTCTTCTTTCTTTTCTTTTTCTTTCAGCATTCCCTCTCTCTATAAAGCCTTAAAAAAAAAAACTATCTCCAAAAGCCAAATGACCAAAACGCCCTCCCTATAAATTCTAAATCCTTTTGTTCAAGTAGGGCCATTTTAGTCATTCACCCAATTCCCGTTAATCCTCAAGTGTCTCTAATATTTTCCCGTTGCTTCCCAATACCTGATAAATCACCAAATAATTATCCCCCATCATCAAAATAAATCTCAATCTATTTCTCTGAATTCCTGTTCATACCCCCAGGCTCGCCCCGAGCTGGGTATAAATTCCTGTCAACACTTTCCGCTAGCCTGCTCACTGGGATCGCCTCGAGTCACAAAGCACAGATACATCCACATACCACTGTGGCCTCAACAATCATCACATAACAATGCAGTTATGCCCAACATGGCCAAAATTACAATTATGCCCTTCTAACACGATCCGGGCCTACATGCATACTAACATACATAGTCATGCATCTCAGATAAACAAATGGTCATATAACATGCTTTAAATCATAACCATGCATTTAAATCATTAAAATCACACCTAAATCCCATCATGCCCTCCTGGCACGCTAATCAAGGCCCTTAAGCCTTAATAGCGGATTTGGGTCGTTACAACTATCCCCTCCTCATAAAAATTTCGTCCTCGAAATTTGTCCAACATATCAGTCAATAAACCCGCAGCTCTTGACCATAACTTCCAAGGTCCACCGCCTTTACTTTACTTTTCAACAACAGTCTTACAGGAGTAACAATCTTGCCTCTCAAGATCTTGTCTAACGGCCATACTCTCGATAGCCTTTTGCTTACACAGCAACCCTGCTGAAGCCTCAGGGCTTGCCTAGATTACAATGACCAATTCATTGTCTTCTCGATAGCCAATTCATTGACCAATTCATCACCTCTACTAGGTGGGATCATCTTGTAGGCCCCGCTGGCCTAACCCTTAGTACAACTTCTGAATTTCATGTTGAAATAAGAGTCAGAACTCTCCCTTCTTTCTCTGAACACCTTACAGATCCTCGTCTGTTATTACGTAGAGCTACAAATCTTTCCTTCCGGAACTTTATTTCCTCAACATTTAACAATTTACCTGCTCTTTATTCTTTCGAATATGCAGACACTCCTGCCTTAAGGATTCCAACAACCTATCTGGCTTTCTCTCTGAACCAAAGCCAAACCATAGTATTCATTATGCGTTACATTAACAAGACACCAACAACTGCCACCGCGACTAACTCGTCAGGGATTACACTTCCCTTAATACCTCAAGTATTCGCCTACTCAGCGCTTAATTCTTTAAGATCTTTGATAACTTTCAGACTGCCAATTCACTTGCAATCAACTGACAATTCCAGGTTCCCACTCTGTTCTTTTCGTCCTCTAGGCCCATTCCAAAATTTAAACTACTAAATGGTCTCAATTCGATATCGTCGACGCTCCATCCTGAAACCAGTCCACTCGACCCAATCAACATTAACTTCAAACAACCGAGTTAAAACTCTTCATGTCCAAATACCTTACTTAAGGTCTAATGTGGTCTATCCCCATGATACGCCACCACATCACCTAACCCCTCAGGGTCCAAAGGAAAATGCTATATTCCGGCACCCGCTCGACCCTCCCGGTACGACGTACCCTAGGAGGTGGAATAATGTCCATTCAGAATTCTCATTCATAAACCAAATCTAATTGGATCCTTCATCCATTCCTGGTATCCTAACTTGTACCACCTTAGCAGGATTCTTCCCTGCTTTGACCCAAGCCGACACTTCGGATTCCATAGCTCAGTGACCCTCACCAGCTAATCAAACCTACTAACGTTACGCCAATCTCAGTCGTTGCCTTATATCCTCCATCGCAATCTATGGTATTATTCCCTGACTGATACTCGCCTCACAGTTAGGAGCTCCGCCTCTAATTATATCTCCCCTCGCTCAATCGAGGATTTCAAGCACTGGTCATCCGTCTATTACTTTTCATCACATCTGTGTCTCACGTTAACCTTTCTTACTAATATCCTAGACTTAAGTACCTTATGCCATGCACAACAGTCGACTTAACATAACACACACGCATTACAGCATTACCAGATACTAATCAATTCTTACCTTGCCTTCTGAATTTCCTTCTGATTTGACACCACTCAGTCCGTCTAACCTCAAGTTTTACTATTCTCCTCATCTCTGATGTAGTTGTCTCCGGAGGTGCTTGCAATAGATGTCGCGCTTACCAATCTTGTTATGCTTTCAATTCTTCAGACGCTCTTCATTAGCTTCTTTGCGGCTTCAGATCAATTCTTCTCTTACCTGTGACTTCGCCTTCTGGGTACGAACGTCTTTTGCATAGTCACTTGCTCACCATTTCTGTCTGGGAGTAATCCATACGTACTGCTCGTGAACTTGAAGGGAACTTGCCCACACCGTTCATGCATTCTCTGTCTAAAGAACTTACCTGTGCTGCTGCAGCTTGAACCGTTCCAGAATCCTTGTTACCAATTCCTCACACCCTACCCGGTGCAACCTAATCAATTCACGAAAAGTCTTTATCCTTGGTTTCCAACTGGCAATAACCAGGTCGTAGATCAACTCTTGGGGACATCGTCCCATCTTGTATCCAACATTGTACTTTTCGTCCTAACCCGACGATACTAGCAATCCCCGCAGTATAACACCCTGGCTAATCCAAGATCAATTCCCTCGATTGCTTAAATAGACTTTCTGTCGGCCAAAACCGTCTTCTACAACATTTCTTATACCAACCTATCTGTAGTCTGACCTTGAAGTATTCCCTAAATCTTTCTTTGCATACCCACATAACTTTCCCACTGGTCAGCTCTGTCTCCTTTACGTACTCCAGATGAAATCCTCAACAATCCATCTGCCAGAGTTTCTAATTCCTTCTCAATAAGTATTACTGTCCTCGGCCTCTCAAATGGCACCTTTGAGGCAACCTTTCTATGTCCATCTCCCTCGCGGAACATTCTCAACACCGAGCCCTTCTAGTTCGTTACATGCCCAAAGCATAAGCTCGCCAGTTAAATACTCATCCTTGAGGACTCAGCCTCGAACCTCGAATGTATCGGTACATTCCAGTCCTCCGTTTCCCGCACCATGGGAAATACATCCTAACATCTCGAGTCATCCTTCGTAGAAGTCATGTCCTCACCTGACCTCCTCTCAGGTGGCATCCTCTTCCTCATGTGCATACCAATTAACCTCCTGGTTCCTGTCGCCATCTCGATAACTACCTTTTCGATCAGACCTCTTTCCAATCTCAATCTAGGTGCCCAAGCACTGTCTGGAGTCCTTGTACCTCAAAATTGAGAATCCGACCTCGCTGCGTTCTATCAACAAAAGTACCGTCTTATCAGTTAGACTTTTCCCCTTTTTCTTGGCAATCCAAAAGCCACAACACTATCCGGGGTTCTTTCAACTTGATTATCACGAATCTATCTTTACTAATTCCATCAAAGGAAGCACCGCCCTTGCGGCTCTAGCACTCATGCTCTATACATCAACCATCAGTTCCTCAAACAATATGGCCCTCTCCGCCATCCACATGTAGACAAAAACTCTTTCCTCAAAGCAGCCCAAATGCCTTAGGCTATTCCAGATCTTATGCCCTTAAATGGGTCGCCACCAATCCCAGATACATCCATCTGTATAAATTTCCGAAATGAACTATCCAATTCACCAAACCCATTGATCTACGCTGTCGTTACCCCTAACAGTCCAAACCAGACTTAAACATTTTCCCGTCTCCACGGTTCTAATCATGTCTTTAAAAATCTCATCTAACCATTCATCATCTAGGTTCTTTCCAACCCATTAAGCCAGTACCTCATCCCGAGTACCAATTCCAGGCATCCCTCTGCCTCAACATTTAACATAACCCCCTAATCAGGATCTCTCGTCCTCTTAACCAAGGGTGGAATTAACTCAGCTCATCTATTGATAAATTCCTTGTCAACTCGTACCTTCCTCAACTCTAGAGGATAACATCCTAAACGCCTTTCATATAGTACCCTTATCTGTCCATACTTCACAATAAACCATCACCGGTAACCTTACTGTTAAAACATCTAATTCAACCATCTCCCCAAAGAATCCGCTGTTCTTCTATCCCATCTCAATTAACAAACTCCACAGCTAACTCACACACTAGTGACCCCTTTGCTGCTGCTCTCAGGGATAACTGGAGGTCTCAACTCCAACTTACATCTAGAAACCCCCCTTTTCAACACAATATTAGGTCCCCAAACCCTTCTAGGAACCGACAACTCGAGTTCATCTGTCAAAACCGACCAACTCCTGAACTCTGTGGTTCCTACTCTGAACCAAACCACCACTAGGTCCAAATATCCACAGGTATAATGCACACACAAGCATATACTAGTTCAAATCCACAATGATATACATTTAGCTACCAGATTTAACATCACTAAGTATATCCAGGTCTCAACATGCTTCATACAAGCAAATAAACGGATAAACTTATGAATTTAATTCAGAAAATTAACCACATACACTCAATATTCAAACCATTATTCCAATATTCATCCACATGCATAATAGTATTATTCAGCATGCATCAATCTCAACATGCAATACTAAAGGGCTCAGCCCAACAGCATCTCCTGCATATGTCAACTCATTTCTCATGCTCCATATAGATAAGCAAGCAAACAGGGCATTCAAACATATATTCAGACATGTCAATTAATCATACCAACCAACCCTGAGTCGAGCTTGTCACTGACAGCGAGCGTACATGTTCGGTCGATCTCCAAAACCAATAAACCTTGGCTCGCTCTGATACCAAGTTGTAACGCCCTACTTCCTTAGAGCCGTTACTAAGTGAGTTTTTAAGACAAAACAGTGTGCAATGGACTCGCTAACCGAGGTTTTGAAACAAAAGTGTGACTAATTAAAAGTTAAGGCTGTAATCTTTGAAAATGCGTCATTTCATTAAAACTTCTATTATTAAACATTTGGGATCCCAAAATAAGGTTTGAAAACTATTTACATCTTGAAATAAGTTTACAGTTGATAAATCATAAAATCGTAGATTATTACAGCCATTTTCAAATAAACCCCCAACCAAAGCAGTCGGGCAGGCCAAACATGTACGCGCCACTTCACGCTCTTCGTACTCATGGAAGGTTGATTCAGTCATTGCCCTTACCTGCAACACAGAGCACCCGTGAGCCGAAGCCCAGCAAGAAAACTCATGCAGAACATAACATATGCAATGTATACAGTTTATCATAACAGATAATCCACAAATAAACAAGTCAATCATTAGACTAAGCAAACACGGCCATGCCGCCCCAGGACCCTTACCAAAGCCCTGGGGTATCGGTTCTCACCGCGAGGATAACTCATGTATCCCTTGGGTCCCACCCTGAATATAGCATCCCATGTGCTAGGTGTTACTTTCGGCCCACGGCCGCCCCGGCCTACGCCGTACTCGGCCCACGGCCGCCCCGGCCTACGCCGTACTCGGCCCACGGCCGCCCCGGCCTACGCCGTACTCGGCCCACGGCCGCCCCGGCCTACGCCGTACTCGGCCCTTGCCGTTCATTTCATCATAATCACACATATAATATAACACAACAACATGCAATCAAATATTAATTCATTTAAGTCTGCACCCTAACATGTGATGCAATATAGGGCCGCGCCCCCGCAATCATACTATGGGCCCACGCCCTATCCTACGGGTGTTATAGTTTTCTTACCTGACAATGCGACAGTTAAAATCACCTGACTCCTTGAGCCCGATCCCACTCGAGCCTTAGCGCACACCTAGGCACAAACATAGGTCAAAGTCAACACCGAACCCCAAGTCCGAATACCTAGCCTCGGGACCAATCCCGAGCCCCCGGGAAGTCCCAAATCCCCAAAACAAAGTGGCGGAAACAAGCCCCGAACCCTAGGTCAAAATCCCTCATCAAAACTCAAAAATTCCCCTCTGTGAACAGTGCAGCGCTACAGCGCTCTAAAGAGGGCGCTGTAGCGCTACAAGCAGAACACCCCTCCAGAAATAGGGACTAGCGCTACAGCGCCCACTGACTAGCGCTGTAGCGCTAGTTGCAGCCCAGAAAACCCAAAATCGCATTTCTGCGATTTCTTTCACCCAATCTCAAACCAAACTTCCCCAAATCTTTACCAAACTCAAAATCAAGATTATAAACACTCTCCATTCATCCCAAGCATCCCAAATCCTCAAATCCCAAGATCATTTATCCCAAATCTCAAAATCTACCATGAACAACCCTAAACCAGAAATTCATGCAAACCACAAAGATAAAGTCTTAGAAATCATACCATTGCTGCAAATTTCGACCTTGAATCAACCCTAGGCCTCCTTAGCTTGCTCTCCCCCAAAGCTTGCCCAGAAATCCCCTGAGATTCCCATCAATCCAGCTCAAAACACAGCTCAAACCATCAAAACCCTTAAAACCGAAAATCTCTAAAACTTACCTCAAACATTGATGCGTTTTTGCTAATCCTTGCCAAATCTTCAAGTATAACCTTAAGATTCTTGATGCCCAGCCTATCCTAGCTCTCCACCGAGCTTTTCCCCAAGAAAAATGGAGAGGAACGGTGCAAGAACGCACAAACCGTTCCTTGAGAAAACCCCCCTGTTTTCTCTCTTTTCTTTCTTTCCTTCTTCTTTCTTTTCTTTTTCTTTCAGCATTCCCTCTCTTTATAAAGCCTTAAAAAAAAAAAACCTATCTCCAAAAGCCAAATGACCAAAACGCCCTCCCTATAAATTCTAAATCCTTTTGTTCAAGTAGGGCCATTTTAGTCATTCACCCAATTCCCGCTAATCCTCAAGTGTCTCTAATATTTTCCCGTTGCTTCCCAATACCTGATAAATCACCAAATAATTATCCCCCATCATCAAAATAAATCTCAATCTATTTCTCTGAATTCCTGTTCATACCCCCAGGCTCGCCCCGAGCTGGGTATAAATTCCTGTCAACACTTTCCGCTAGCCTGCTCACTGGGATCGCCTCGAGTCACAAAGCACAGATACATCCACATACCACTGTGGCCTCAACAATCATCACATAACAATGCAGTTATGCCCAACATGGACAAAATTACAATTATGCCCTTCTAACACGATCCGGGCCTACATGCATACTAACATACATAGTCATGCATCTCAGATAAACAAATGGTCATATAACATGCTTTAAATCATAACCATGCATTTAAATCATTAAAATCACACCTAAATCCCATCATGCCCTCCTGGCACGCTAATCAAGGCCCTTAAGCCTTAATAGCGGATTTGGGTCGTTACAGCCAATTTGTAGGCTACCTGCCTAATCCTCTCCATGATCGCAAAAGGACCTACGAACCTAGGGCTCAGCTTGCCCTCTATCCCAAATCTCCTTACCCCTCGCAACGGTGAAACTCGCAGAAATACGTGGTCCCTGACTTGAAACTCCACGTCCCTATGCTTGGGATCAGCGTAGCTTTTCTGTCTACTCTGCGAAGCAAGTTTTCGAGCTCAAATCTTCTCAATAGCATCACTAGTCTTCTGAACCATCTCTGGTCCCAGGTACTTCCTCTCCCCCATCTCATCCCAATGAATGGACGATCTACACTTCCTTCCATACAACAATGTATGGAGATACTCCAATCGTTGATTGATAACTATTGTTGTACGAGAACTCAATCAACCGAAGGTACTTACTCCAAGACCCCTCAAAGTATAACACACATGCTCTAAGCATGTCCTCCAATATTTGAATTGTCCTCTCAGATTGTCCGTCTATCTGAGGATGAAAGGTTGTACTGAACTTCAACTGAGTTCCCATAGCCTTCTACAAACCACCCCAAAACATGGAGGTAAATATGGGATCCTGGTCCGATACTATAGACTTAGGAACCCCATGTAGTCGTACAATCTCCCTCACATACAATTCTTCATAATGATCCAGAGTATAGGTCGTTCTCACTGGCAAAAAGTGAGCTAACTTGGTGTACCTGTCTACTATCACCTACGCCGAGTCATGTTGCCCCACCGTCCTGGGCAAACCCCCCACAAATTCCATGGTAATATCTTCCCATTTCCACTCGAGAATACCCAAAGGCTGTAACAACCCCGCTGGTCACTAGTGTTCAACCTTTACATGCTGACAGTTTAAACACTTGGTTATGTATTCAACCACGTCCTTCTTCATCCCAAGCCACCAATACAAATTCTGTAGATCCTGATACATCTTCATGGTGCCTAGATGGAGTGAGTATGGTGTAGTATGGGATTCATCAAGAATCTCTCGTGTAATACCCATATCCATCGGAACACAGATCCGATCCTTATACCTTAGTAAACTTGTCTATGAAATGGAATAATCCTTAGCCACTCCAGCTAGGATATTTCCTCTAATCTCCTGCAATTGAGCATCACCCATCTGACCCTCTCTTATCCTCTCCAAGTGGGTAGATTGTAAAGTAATATTGTCCAACTGGCCCACAACTAACTCTATCCTCTCCCTAGTCATCTCTTTTGTCAATTCCTTCGATATTTGCTTTGAGCTAAACTACAATCCTGGGCCCCTCCGGCTCAAAGCATCTGCCACTACATTGGCTTTTCCTGGGTGGTAAAGGATGTCACAATCATAATCCTTCACCAATTCTAGCCAACATCTCTGTCTCATATTTAGGTCCTTCTGGGAGAAGAAATACTTCAAACTCTTATGATCGGTGTATATCTCGCACTTCTCTCCATACAAATAATGTCGCCATACTTTCAGTGCGAATACCACCGCTGCTAGCTCCAAATCATGGGTAGGGTACCGCTGCTCATATTCCTTCAGTTGTCGTGACACGTAGGCAATAACCTTCTTATTTTGCATCAACACGCATCCCAATCCCAATCTCGATGCGTCCCAGTACACTACAAACTTGTCCCCTTCCGAAGGAAGACTCAACACAGGAGGAATAATCAATCACTGCTTCAACTCCTAGAAACTACCCTCGCATTTTTCTAACCATATGAACCTCAGATTTTTTCGCGTCAACTCAGTCAATGGTGTGGAAATCTTTGAAAATCCTTCCACAAATCGTATGTAATATCCGGCTAGTCCAAGGAAACTCCTAACCTCTAAGGCGTTCCTTGGCCTCGGCCAATCCCTAATTGCTTCTACCTTGGCCAGATCCACCTTAATCCTATCTCAGCTAATAATATGGCCAAGGAATGTTACCTTCGATAACCAGAACTCACACTTCGTAAATTTAGCGTACAACTGATGCTCCCTCAATCTCTGTAATACGTGTTGGAGATGCTGCTCATGCTCTGCCTCTGAGCAAGAGTATAATAGGATGTCATTGATAAAGACAATCACAAACTGATCTAAGAAGTCCTTGAACACCTTGTTCATCAGATCCACAAATGTTTCTGGGGCATTGGTCAATCCAAACAACATGATCAAGAACTCATAATGCACGTACCTCATACGGAAGGCCATCTTTGGAATATCCTCATCCTTGATCCTCAGCTGGTGATAACCAGATCGAAGATCAATCTTCGAGAATACCATCTTACCCTAATCGAACAGGTCATTTATTCTCGGTAGGGGGTACTTGTTCTTGATATTTAACTTGTTCAACTCCCTGTAATCTATACACATTCTCACCATCTCATCCTTCTCCTTCACAAATAACACCGGAGCACCCCATGGCGAGAAGCTAGGTCTGATAAATCCCAAATCCAGTCACTCTTACAACTGTATCTTCAACTCCTTTAGCTCTCCCGGAGCCATCCTGTATAGTGCCCTTGACACTGGCTCTGTACCTGGCACTAACTCAATGACGAGCTGAATTTCTCTGTGTGGCAGCAATCTCAATAAATCCTCTGGAAACACATCCAAAAACTTGCATATCAGTCTAGTCTCTCTTGGCCCCACCGGCATAACTCTAGTGGTATCCACCACACTGGCTAGAAAACCTATACAACCTCCTTGTAATAGGTCCCTAGCCCTCAACGCTAATATCATAGAAATGTGGGGTTCGTGCATAGTACCCACAAAAACAAAGGAGTCCTCGCCCCCTGGCTCGAAAGTCACCATCTTCTTCCTGCAATCTATAATGGCCCCATATCTGACTAGCCAATCCATCCCCAAAATCATATTGAAATAATCTATACCTAACTCAATCAAATCTATTGATAGTTCCCTATTCTCCACCATCACTGGTAGTGCTTTAATCCATTTCCTAAAATCTTCTAGTTCCCCCGCAGGCAGCATAGTCCCAAACCCCACAATATAATACTCACTAGGCCTACACAATCTATCAATCCTTTACTAGAAACAAATGAATGTGTAGCACCAGAGTTGATCAATACAGTATATGAAGAGCCAACACTAGAAAGTTGACCTGTCACCACCAAGGGACAAGCCCCAGCCTCTGTCTGTGTCAAGATGAACACTCAAGCTGGAGACAAGTTGTATGCCTTCCCTGGTTCCTCTTTCTTCAATGTAGGGAAATCTTTCTTGAGGTGTCCAACCACCCTACACAAGTAACAGGCCTTTGCCTGGCATTCTCCCAGATGGCACTTCCTGCACCTAGCACACTCCGAGTAGCTCCTCCATGTCTCACCGCCTCCTTGGCAGCCACCCTGGGCACCCCAGCCCCTCCTATCAGCACCAGTAGTGGTCGAGGTGTCAGTGGTCTTCCTCTTCTGATCACTAGGGCCTCCACCTATACCAGACCCTGTAAGTGGAGGCACTGCCCTGCAAACATCCCGTCTCATAGCGTTCTCCCTCCAAATCTTGTTCTCTGCCTCCTTAGTAGTGATGGCCTTCTCAACTGCCTGGGCATAAGTTGTCTCCCCCGGTACTGATGTGTTCCTCACATCTCGAGCTATCATAACATTAAGCCCTCAAACAAACCTGTCATGCCTAGCTGCATCTGTAGGCACTAGATCAGGTGCAAACTTCGCTAGCCTGTCAAATTTCAAGGCATACTCAATAATTGTCATGCTGCCCTGTACCAACCTGGTGAATTCATTCACCTTTACTGCCCTGACGGCAATATTGTAGTACTTCTGATTGAACAAGTCTCTAAACCCATCCCAACTCATGGTAGAAACATCTCGAGTCTATGATGTTACCTCCCACCAGATGCGGGCATCATCTCGAAGCATATAGGTGGCACAGGCCACCTTGTCGTTACCTTCCACCCTCATGAAGTCCAGGATGGAGGCAATCAAACTCATCCACTATTCAACCTTAAGTAGATCTGGTCCTCCCTCAAAAGCTGGAGGATGTTGCTTCCTAAACCTTTCAGAAAGCAGCTCCCACCTGTTCCCAATCTCAGGCAGCTGTACAACTGGTCCCACAACAAGTGGCAAGTTAGGTGCATCACTCCCTGGCAGAGCCTGCTACCTTAGAAGGCAAATCTCTTCTTCCTGACTTTGAAGTCTAGCTTGTATGTCAGCAAGGAACTGCTATAAGTTCCCAGGAATTGGCGGAGGGTTCTGGTCCTGCTCATCATCCCTAGCCTCAACCCCAATGTCGGCTAGTCAAATTGATCACCTTGGAGGCATAACTCTCCAAGTTTATCTACAATCAACGACTTGGCTGGGTAGGCAATGATAACAGGTTTATAATCATCCCACGGTCCAACATCGAAACTCAACAAACATCACACAAGCATAATGCAAACAGTCATTTAAACAATTATTCACATACAGTAGCAATGCTAATAAGCATGCCTTATCATATTCACATAGCAATCAAGGGTTAGGCCCTATCAGTATACCTCATGATTCCTAATAATCATGCAGATAAAGTGTTTATATTTCATTTAAACACTCAAACATATAATCACATATATGGTTACCGAACCCTGAGTCGAACTTGTCTTTAGCAGTGAGTGTACATGCCCAGTCAGTCTTCAGGAACCCTTAAACCTAGACTACTCTAATACCAAGTTGTAGCTCCCTGGATAACCAAGACCATCACACTGTTTGTTTAAAATAGTGCAAGACTTGATAATCAAGTAATTTTAACAAAAACGTGTTTCTAAAGTCAACTGACAGTTTAGGGTTAAAAGATTTTGATCATATAATGGTTGACTTTCATTAAAATAAGATTTTGTTAAACGGGTTCCCAAAAATAATTTTTACAAGGTGGTTACAACCCTTAAAAGTAAATATAACTGCAGCTAGCCTAAATGGCAAAATACAAAGTTTGGCTCTAGTCCCTGTAATTCCCTCGGCCGTAGCGGTCGAGCAGCTGCAGATGTACACCCCGCCACAAAAGCTCTCCAACTCATGGCTGGTCAAGCTTTCTTTTACCTTTACCTACACCATGTAGCACTCGTTCACCATGGCTCAGCAAGAAAACCAAATTCAACAAGCATAGATAACAACAGAGTGCATAGTAAACTATAGATCAACAAGTTCAATTAACAATAGAGTACAAGTACCAAGTTAGGCAGCAATAACAATTTAATCGAGGCATATAATTCAATCTCGATATAATTAATTAGGGGTCAACGCCCTTAGGCTGAGTCCTTTAGTTACTTAGCTGATCCTGGCTCGCTTAGGACGAGTTGCGTTCGGTACGCTTAACATCAGCCTCAGCTCCCCTAGGCCGAACTTCATATTAAACATAACAGATATACAGGTTGTAAAACACTCAATCGAAATTAGTACGAGTTAACCTGCCTATCCAGATATTTCCTATCACAAATACATTTATAACCTTGCATATATTCACATATAGGGGAGTCTCACTCCCATTCACAACTCGGGTGCAGTTTTCTTACCTCGAGTCCTGTGCAGAGGATGTGGAGCAGTGCCGAGCACGATCCTTAATCTTGAGCCTTAACGATAACCCTAGTCACAAGTGACAATGGATAACTATCAAAAATCTAATCCAATTAAATGCTTTGGAATAAAATACTAGCCTCCGAGACCATGAATTCTACTAAACCGGGTAGTAGAATTCGTCCCAAGCGCTTAGGTTTAGGTCCCTGAGCCTAAAAACTAAATTTGGCTAAGGTTGCCAAGGTGGGCCGCGACCTGGTCCTAAGGGTCGTGACGCACCCCCAAGTCAGAGGCGCCAGCCCCTAGCTCTAGGGGTAGGCGGGTCGCAACTCGCCCTATAGGGTCGCAGCACGCCCACGAAACAGCAAGCCCCCCCCCCCAAGGCCTTTTGGGGCACCTGGGCCGTCGCGCCCATGAACTGGGTCGCAACGCGCCCTTGTGAACCCAGAAATCCCTGAATTTTTCTGCATTTTTCCCAAACTCAAGCCTCAGAATTCGACTTTAATCATATGCCCAAGCCAAAACTAGGTCCAGAATTTCCAATATCACCTCATAAACAACACATATAGCCTAAAACACCAGCTCAAACTTCCTTAAATCCCAAATTCAGACACCCCCTCAACTATCCCTAACCATGCTCAAAACCCAACTAGAAATTCAACAAATTAGAACCTGATATCTTACCTTAGTAAACAGCTTAATCCTCAACAATTCCTTAACTATTCCTAGCTTAATCTCCCCAGTTTTCCCAGCTCAATTCCCAGGCTTTTCTTTCACAACTTCAAGATCAATTACTACATCCCACCGGATGCGGGCATCCTCTCTAAACATGTAGCTAGCACAAGCTACCCTCTCGTTCCCCTCAACCCTCATAAATTCCAAAATAGAGGAAATCATATTCATCCACTGCTCTGCCCGCAGTGGGTCTGGTCCACCTTCAATGGTGGGAGGATGCTGCTTTCGGAACCTTTCATATAAAGGTTCCCACCTGTTCTCCACAACAGGTTGAACTGGCATTGGTGCCACAATCTACTGAACTGGAACCCCGGTGACCTGTGGAGGGGCATGCTGCTTCAACTGTCGAAGTTCTTCTTCTGTTCGTTGCAATCTTGCTTCCATTTCGGCAAACATCTGTTGCCAATTCTGTAGGGCAGGTGGCGGGTCCTGACCCTGGTTGTCGTCCTCGGCCCTACTTCCGCGGAGTCTCAATGATTGTCGAGGCAACTCAAGAAATATGCCTGCAATCAACGACGCCACTCATCAGGCATGATCACAACATCCAAAACCACCTCCCAATCACATCAGCCAACCATAAACAATAATCCACATAACATACAGATAGCATATAACACTCAACGGCCCATGCCCTGACATCATGCATATGTTAAATCATTCATCAAGCTCTATATGAAATAAGCAGGAAAACAGGGCATTTAAGCACATATTCAAGCATATAAGTCAATCATTACCAACCAACCCTGAGTCGAGCTTGTCACTGACAGCGAGCGTACATGTTTGGTCATTCTCCAAAAACCATAAACCTTGGCTCGCTCCAATACCAAGTTGTAATGCCCTACTGCCTTAGAGCCGTTACTAAGTGAGTTTAAAACGTGCAATTAACTCGCTAATCGAGGTTTTAAGACAAAAGTGTAACTAAACCATAAAAAGAGTCATATACTTTGAAAATAGCTCCATTCATAGAAAACCATAAAGCGTATAACAGTTGGGATCCCAAAGTATTGTTTAGAAATATTTACTACTAAAAATATATATGATTAAGGTCGGCTAAACGACAGAACTAGGTTTAATGCAACCATCTCCCAAAATATCCCTGGTCGTGGTAGCCAGGCAGGCCAAACATGTACGCGCCGCTTCACACTCTCCGTGCTCATGGTTGGTTGACTTTCCTCTTGCCCTTACTTGCACCATAGAGCACCCGTGAGCCGAAGCCCATCAAGAAAACCCTCACAAGTAGACAACATACGCATAACTAACATTCAACATATAATCAAGTCGCCAATAGGCTAAACATATACGGCCATGCTGTCCCAGGCGCTTTACGAGGCCCTGGGTTCGCGGTCTACACCTTAAGGATATCCCAAGTATCCTATAGGGTCTCGCCCTGGCAACTCACACTATGTGTGCTTAACGCTGCTCCCGGCCCCTTGCCGTTCTCGGCCCTCGCCGTTCATTCATATATAAGCTGAATCATAAGGGTTGTGCCCTGCAACACAATCATAAGGGTCGTGCCCTCCAACATAAGCTCTATGGGAACAGCAGTTTTCTTACCTGTGTCCCGAGCTTTCCAAGCACCGATGTCCCGAGCACAGTCCCCTAGTCCGAGCCTTGCTGAAACCCTAGTCACAACGCACCAACAATATCCAACCATCAAGTTCTAATCCATTAAATAACTTTGGGTCATTATTCTAATCTCAGGGACCTTGAATTCTATCAATCCGGGTGATAAAATCCATCCCGAGCCTTAACTTTTGAATTCCCAAGCCTAAAATCTCTTTAAGGCCCAAAAATGCACTAAGAGTCGCGGCCCCATGAGGCCATTCCATGGCCCGCCCCCAACCAAAGACCAACCCCAAAACAGGTCAGGCGCGCTGCGGCCCAAGCTAGGGCATGCTGCGGCCCGCCCTTCTTCCAGGCCACCATTTTGTTCTAGAGGATCGCGACTCAGCAGGAACAATGTCGCAGCCCGACCCTTCGAACCCAGAAAATCCTCCATTTTTACCACGAAAACCAATCCAATTAATCCCAAAATCAACCCAACAACTCAAGCTAATCATCACAGAAGTTATACCATGGTCTCAGTAACAAAACCTAACAAGAATTCTAGCTCAAAACCTCATCAAACTCAAAGATGATTCTTCATCCAACTCACATGCAATACTCTAAAATATCAGCAGAAAACCAATGTAATTCATCAAGTTAAAGGCTTACCTTTGCTTAATTAAATCTCTGAACTAATCTTCTAAGTTCCAAGCTTCAATCCCCCTAAGCTCCAGCCTTGAATTCTGAGTTTCCTAGCTTAATCTCCTAAAAGTTTACCTTAGGATGGTTTAGAGAAAAAGAGAGAGAAAAGAAGAAGTTTGGGTCGGTTTCTCCAAGTTTCTAAGTGTTTCTTGTATTCTATTTTATTTAACTTAGGTCTTTAAGGTTACCTCAAAGCTCAGGGTACCAAAAACGTCCCCGATGGCGAAATGGTAAATTTCCCCAATATTCCTTCCTAAACATTCTATCTTCAAATATATCTCCTAATATTTATTTCTGTAACCCGTTAACCCCATAAAATGTCTAATACCCGAAATACCCCTCAACTCGCCCCGAGTCGAATTTTTGACCCCGTTGTGACTTTCTAGCTAATCGCTCCCTAGGACCGTCTCGGATCGTGCTATACAAATATATCACAAGTATATCACAATTATTACAATTATCACATTTATGCCCTCAACGGGCTAAAATTACAAACATGCCCCTAATAACCAAATGGGGCCCACATGCATATTTAATTCACTTAAACATGCATTTCTAATCACATATTCACACATATTCACATATTAAAACAATAAATCACTTATTGCCCTCCAGGCACGCTAATTAAGGCCCTAAGCCTTATTAGCAAATTTGGGTCGTTACAACTCGGGATACCGCTCCCGCATTTCTGACTCAAGTTCCCACGTCACCTCCTCAACCTTGTTGTTCCTCCACAGCACTTTCACTAAGGCGATGGTCTTGCTCCGCAAGACTTTGTCCTTCCAGACAAGAATCTGAACCGACTTCTCCTCATAAGACAAATCCTGGTCCAGCTCCAAATTCTCATAACTCAGTACATGCGTCGAATCTGATACATACTTCTGGAGCATGGACACGTGAAACACATCATGAACCCCTGATAAGGCTGGAGGCATCGCCAACCTATAAGCTACCTCTCCAACCCGTTCCAGAATCTCAAAGGGGCCAACAAATCTAGGGCTCAGCTTGCCCCAAACACCAAATCGTTTCACTCCCCTTAAAGGTGAAACCTTAAGGAACACATGGTCACCAACCTGAAATTCCACACTCCTGCATTTCAGGTCTGAGCAACTCTTCTGGCAACTCTGGGAGGCGAGCATTTGAGCTCTAATCTTTTCAACCACCTCATTGGTCCTCTGAACCATCTCAGGACCTAAGTACCTCCTCTCACCCGTCTTATCCCAATGGATAAGTGATCTGCACTTCCTCCTATATAGCATCTCATACGGAGCCACCCCGATAGTCGCCTGATAACTGTTATTGTACGAGAACTCAATCAAAGGGAGATACTTACTCCAAGATCCCCCAAAATCTAACACACGGGCTCGTAGCATGTCCTCCAGTATCTGAATCGACCTCTCAGACTATCCATCTGTCTGAGGATGATAAGTGATACTAAACTATAACTATGTGCCCATAGCCTTCTGCAGACTCTCCCAAAACTTGGAGGTGAAGGTGGGGTCCCTATCGGATACTATCGACCTCGGAGCCCCATGAAGTCAAACAATTTCCTTCACATATAAATCAGCATACTACTCCACAGTATAAGTCGTCCTGACAGGTAAAAAGTGGGTGGACTTGGTGTACCTATCCACAATCACCCACACCAAGTCATGCTATCCCGCGGTCTTCGGCAAACCAACCATGAAGTCTATGGTGATATCTTCCCACTTCCACTCTGGAATCCCTAGAGGCTGCAGCAACCCTGCTGACCTCTGATGTTCAGCCTTGACCTGCTGACAAGTTAAGCACTTGGCCACATAATCCACCACATCCCTCTTCATACCCGACCACCAAAACAAAGCTCACAGATCCTTGTACATCTTCATTGTATCTAGATGTAAGGAATAGGGAGTAGTATGTGATTCATCTAAGATCTCCCGCCGAATATCAGAATCCATCGGAACACAGATCTGACCCTTGTACTTTAGTAACCCCATCTTCGAGATAGAGAAGTCCTTAGCCACCCCGACTAAGACGTTCTCCCTGTGACCTCTCAACTGGGAATCCTTCCCCTACGCCTCCTTGATCCTCTCAAGGAGCGTAGACTGAAGAGTGATGTTGGCTAACTGACCAACCACCAACTCTATACCCGCTCTAGTCATCTCCTCCGCTAGCTTATCAGATATCTGTCTCAAACTGAACAATTGTCCTGGGCACTTTCGACTCAATGCATCAGCCACTACATTAGCCTTCCCAAGATGGTACAGGATGTCATAATCATAATCTTTAACCAACTCCAGCCACCGTCTCTGGTGCATAATTAGATCCTTCTGAGTAAAGAAGTACTTCAAACTCTTATGGTCGGTGTATATCTCGCACTTCTCACCATACAGATAATGTCTCCAAATCTTAAGTGCGAATACCACCGCTACCAATTCCAAATCATGTGTGGGATATCTCTGCTCATACTCCTTTAACTGTCTCGATGCGTAGGCTATCACCTTCCCAGCTTACATCAGCACACACCCTAAACCCTGTCTGGATGCATCACAATAAACCACAAACTTCTCATTATCCGTCTGCAGACTCAACACTGGCGCGGTGATCAGACGCCACTTCAACTCTTTGAAACTATTCTCACATCTGTCTGTCCAAACATACTTTGTCTTCTTCTTTGTCAATTCTATCAATGGCGTAGCTATCCTGGAGAACCCCTCAACAAATCGTCGATAATATCCTGCTGATTCCAGAAAACTCCTAACTTCAAGAACACTACTCGATCTAGGCCAATCTCTCATTGCCTCAATCTTACTTGGGTCAACTAGAATCCCCTCCTTACTAATGATATGGCCCAGAAATGTAAATTGCGGTAACCAGAACTCACACCTGCTGAACTTAGCATATAACCTATGCTCCCTTAATCGCTGCAATACCAAACGTAGATGTTGCTCATGCTCTGTCTCTGACTGAGAATACACCAAAATGTCATCAATGAACACAATCATGAACTTGTCCAAATAGTCCTTAAAAACCATATTCATCATGTCCATAAAAGTTGCTGGGGCATTGGTTAATCCAAAGGACATAACCTGGAATTCATAGTGTCCATACCTTGTGCGAAAAGCGATCTTTGGTATGTCCTCCTCTTTAATCCTTAATTGATGGTAACCTGATCGGAGATCAATCTTAGAAAACACTGTTCTTCCTTGTAACTAGTCAAATAAATCATCGATCCTAGGCAGTGGATACTTATTCTTAATGGTTAATTTGTTTAGCTCCCTGTAGTCAATACACATCCTAAGAGATCCATCCTTCTTCTTGACGAACAACACTGGAGCATCCCATGGCGAGAAACTCGGTCTGATGAACCCCAAATCCAATAACTCCTGCAATTGAATATTCAACTCCTTCAACTCCACCGGAGCCATTCTATAAGGTGTCTTAGATACTGGCTCCACCCCTGGTACCAACTTTATAACAAAATCAATTTCTTGCTGCAGCGGCAACCCTCGCAGATCCGCTGGAAACAAATCTGGAAACTCACATACCAATCTGGTCTCACCCGGTCCAACCGGCATAATCCTAGAGGTATCCACAACTTTCGCTAGGAATCCTATGCAACCTTCCTGCATCAGGTCTCTAGCCTTCAGTGCTGAAATCATAGGTACTTGTGGTCCACTAACCATCCCCACAAATATGAAGGGTACCTCCCCTTCTGGCTCAAAAGTCACCATCCTGCGCTTGCAGTCAATCGTCGCCCCATACTTTGATAACCAATCCATCCCTAGGATCATATAAAAGTCACCCATCGAAAGCTCAATCAGATCAACAGACAACTCCCTACCATCTACCTCTACTGGCAAAGCTCTAATCCATCTCCTAGAGACTACCAGTTCCCCAGTCGGAAACAAAGTCTGAAAACCCCTAGCATACAAAACACTAGGTCTACATAGCCGATCTATCACTCTAGCAGACACAAACGAATGAGTAGCTCCCGAATCAATCAATGCAGTATAAGAAAACCCAGCACTAGAAATTTGACCTGTCACAATCGAGGGGCTAGCCTCCGCCTCAGTCTGGGTCAAGGTAAACACTCTGGCAGGAGCGAGACTGTCACCCTGCTTTGGCTCCTCTTTCATGGCTTGTGGGCAGTCCTTCAGATGATTGGCACTCCCACAGATAAAGCAGGCCCTAATCCTGCACTCACCCTGTGTTGTCATCTGCACCGAGGACACACTGGAAAACGCCTCCAATTGTCACCTCCGCCCTGACGGCCACCGAAGGCACCCCATGCCCTCCTGTCTGAGCTAGGAGGAACAAAAGAATCTGGGGCCTTTCTCTTCTGCTCACTGGATCCACTACCCCGATTGGATCCAATAAAAGGAGACGCTGTCCTCCTGGCATCATGCCTAACAACGCTCTCTCTCAAAATCTGATCCTCAACCCCCTCAACTTTAAGGGCCTTGTCTACAACCTGAGCATAGGTAGTAGTCTCTGGATCCAAAGTGATCTTTACATCACGGGTGATCATAAAATTCAATCCCTGCACAAATTCGTCTCTCCTTGCCGCATCATTCGGCACCAAATCCGGCGCGAACTTTGCCAACCGGTCAAATCTCAGAGCATACTCAATAACTGTCAACCGGTTCTGAGTCAGGTTGATGAACTCGTCAACCTTCGTAGCTCGAACCGCAACACTATAGTATTTCTCATTGAAGATGTTTCTGAACTCTTCCCAGGTCATAACTGCCACGTTCCTCCTCTGAACTACTACATCCCACCAGATGCGGGCATCCTCTCTGAACATGTAGCTAGCACAAGCTACCCTCTCGTTCCCCTCAACCTTCATAAAATCCAGAATAGAGGAAATATATTCATCCACTGCTCTGCCCGCAGTGGGTCTGGTCCACCCTCAAAGGTGGGAGGATGATGCTTTCTGAACTTCTCATATAAAGGTTCCCACCTGTTCTCCACAACAGGTTGAACTGGCACTGGCGCCACAATCTGCTGAACTGGCAACCTGGTGACCTGTGGAGGGGCCTGCTGCTTCAACTGTCAAAGTTCTTCCTCTATTTGTTGCAATCTTGCTTCCATTTCGGCAAACATCTGTTGCCAATTCTGTAGGGCAGGTGGGGGGTCCAGACCCTAGTTGTCATCCTCGGCCCTACTGCCGCGGAGTCTCGATGATTGTCAAGGCATCTCAACAAATATGCCTGCAATCAACGACGCTGCTCATCAGGCATGATAACAACATCCAAAACCACCTCCCAATCACATCAGCCAACCATAAACAACAATCCACATAACATACAAATAGCATATAACACTCAATGGGCCATGCCCTGGCATTATGTTAAATCATTCATCATGCTCTATATGAAATAAGCAGGCAAACAGGGCATTTAAGCACATATTCAAGCATATAAGTCAATCATTACCAACCAACCCTGAGTCGAGCTTGTCACTGACAGAGAGCGTACATGTTGGGTTATTCTCCAGAAACCATAAACCCTTGCTCGCTCTGATAGCAAGTTGTAACGCCCTACTGCCTTAGAGTCGTTACTAAGTGAGTTTAAAATGTGCAATTAACTCGCTAATCAAGGTTTAAAGACAAAAGTGTAACTAAACCATAAAAAGAGTCATACACTTTGAAAATAGCTCCATTCATAGAAAACCATAAAGCGTATGACAGTTGAAATCCCAAAGTACTGTTTAGAAATATTTACAACTCAAAAAAAATATATGATTAAGGTCGACTGAACGACAAAACTAGGTTTAATACAACCATCTCCTAAAATACCCCTGGCCGTGGCAGCCAGGCAGGCCAAACATGTATGCGCCGCATCATGCTCTCTATACTCATGGTTGGTCGACTTTCCCCTTGCCGTTACCTGCACCATATAGCACCCGTGAGCCAAAGCTCAGCAAGAAAACCCTCACAAGCAGACAACATACGCATAACTAACATTCAACATAAAATCAAGCCGCCAATAAGCTAAACATATACGTCCATTCCATCCCAGGCGCTTTACCAGGCCCTGGGTTCGCGGTCTACACCATAAGGATATCCCAAGTATCCTATAGGGTCTCGCCCTGGCAACTCGCATTCCGCGTGCTTAACGCTGCTCCCGGCCCCTTGCTGTTCTTGGCCTTCACCATTCTCGGCCTTCGCCGTTCATTCATATGTAAGTACACATAGCATAATTAAGAAGAAATTTAAACACGTACAAACTCAATCAAAGGGGCAACGCTCTGCAACACCATCATATAGGGCCGAGCCCTGCAACACAATCATAAGGGTCGTGCCCTGCAACACAAGCTCTATGGGAACAGCAGTTTTCTTACCTGTGTCCCGAGTTTTCCAAGCACCGATGTCCTGAGCACAGTCCCCTAGTCCGAGCCTTGCTAAAACCCTAGTCACAACGCACCAATAATATCCATTCATCAAGTTCTAATCCATTAAATAACTTTGGGTCATTATTCTAATCTCCGGGTCCTTGACTTCTATCAATCCGGGTGATAAAATCCATCCCGAGCCTTAACTTCTAAATTTCCAAGCCTAAAATCTCTTTAAGGCCCAAAAATGCACTAAGAGTTGCGACCCCATGAGGCTATGTCGTGGCCCGCCCCCAACCAAAGACCAACCCCAAAATAGGACAGGCACGTCGTGGCCTAAGCTAGGGCATGCCGTGGCCTGCCCTTCTTCCAGGCCACCATTTTGTTCTAGAGGGCTGCGACTCAGCAGGAACAATGCCACAGCCCGACCCTTCGAACCCAGAAATTCCTCCATTTTTACCACGAAAACCAATCCAATTAACCCCAAAATCAACCCAACAACTCAAGCTAATCATCACAGAAGTTATACCAAGGTCTCAATAACAAAACCTAACAAGAATTCTAGCTCAAAACTTCATCAAACTCAAAGATGATTCTTCACCCAACTGACATGCAATACTCTAAAATATCAGCAGAAAACCAATGTAATTCATCAAGTTAAAGACTTACCTTTGCTTAATTAAATCTCTGAACTAATCTTCTAAGTTCCAAGCTTCAATCCCCCTAAGCTCCAGCCTTGAATTCTGAGTTTCCTAGCTTAATCTCCTCAAAGTTTCCCTTAGTATGTTTTAGAGAAAAAGAGAGAGAAAAGAAGAAGTTTGGGTCGATTTCTCCAAGTTTCTAAGTGTTTCTTGTATTCTGTTTTATTTAACTTGGGTCTTTAAGGTTACCTCAAAGCTCAGGGTGCCAAAAACGTCCCCAAGGGCGAAATGGTAAATTTCCCCAATATTCCTTCCTAAACATTCTATCTTCAAATATATCTCCTAATATTTATTTCTATAACCTGCTAACCCCATAAAATGTCTAATACCCGAAATACCCTCGACTCGCCCTGAGTCATATTTTCGACCCCGTTGTGATTTTCTAGCTAACCGCTCCCTAGGACTGTCTCGGATCGTGCTACATAGATATATCACAAGTATATCACAATTATCACATTTATGCTTTCAACGGGCTAAAATTACAAACATGCCCCTAATAACCAAATGGGGCCCACATGCATATTTAATTCACTTAAACATGCATTTCTAATCACATATTCACACAAATTCACATATTATAACAATAAATGACTTATTGCCCTCCAGGCACGCTAATCAAGGCCCTAAGCCTTATTAGCAAATTTGAGTCGTTACACCCAACATACCCAACTAATTACCAAAGGGAAATTTGAGTTTCTATGCTTAATGAGATATACTAAATCAAAAAAATGCTAGACACTTAAATCATTTCAAAACAATGCCAAATTTTTTGACAATACCCAAAATACCCCTCTCATAATTTTTCTCACCCCTTCCTCTTCCCTCTTCCCTCTCTCTCCCTCAACACATTCCTCTCAACTCCCTCTCTTGAAAAAAAATTCATGGGTAAGATAAAATATCATAGAAATCAATGTAATGGCAAGTATTCAACACTTAGGACACTAAAATACTACATTTCGAACAGATTTGGACATGATTTTTGGGTTTTTTTTGCGATTTTTTTCAGATCTGAAACTTTGAAATCTGCAGAAAATCGACGTGGTTCGATGGTGGTTCGATGGTGCTCGATGCCAGCTCGATGGGGCCTTCAAAATCAAGATTTTCATGAAAAAATCGATGTTGCTCGATGGTGGTTCGATGGAGGTTCGATGGTGGTTCGATGGTGTTCGATGCGATTCTTGCAAGATACGTAATTTTTCACTCGGGTATCCGTTTGGGGTGATTTTTTTTTTGATTTTGGGTATTTTTTCAAGATCTACACGTTTGGGATGTGTATATACACATTTGGGAAATGTAAATCTTGAAAAAAATGACAAATGCAAAACATACCTCATGTTCAAGATATGTTTTGGTATGTTTTCAAGTTCTAAACTTTGAAAATGTGTATATGAACATATAAAACGTGTAGATCTCAAAAAAATACCAAAAATAAAAAAAAAATCATCCCAAACGGACACCCGAGTGAAAAATTATGTCTCTTACAAGAATTGCATCGAACCACCATCGAGCAACCATCGAGCAACCATCGAGCAACGTCGATTTTTTCATGAAAATATTGATTTTGAAGGCCCCATCGAGGTAGTATCGAACACCATCGAGCAACCATCGAGTTGGGCATGATTTTTTAGTTATTTTTCAGATTTGAAACTCGGAAATATGTAGAAAATTGACTTTGCTCGATGGTGCTCGATACCAGCTCGATGGTGCTCGATACCAGCTCGATGGGGCCTTCAAAATCAATATTTTCATGAAAAAATCGAGATTTCTCGATGGTGGTTCGATGGTTGCTCGATGGTGGTTCGATGGTTGCTCGATGGTGGTTCGATGCAATTCTTGTAAGAGACATAATTTTTCACTCGGGTGTCCGTTTGGGATGATTTTTTTTTTTATTTTTGGTATTTTTTTGAGATCTACACGTTTTATATGTTCATATACACATTTTCAAAGTTTAGAACTTGAAAACATACCAAAACATATCTTGAACATGAGGTATGTTTTGCATTTGTCATTTTTTTCAAGATTTACATTTCCCAAATGTGTATATACACATCCCAAACGTGTAGATCTTGAAAAAATACCCAAAATCAAAAAAAAAATCACCCCAAACGGATACCCGAGTGAAAAATTACGTATCTTGCAAGAATCGCATCGAACACCATCGAACCACCATCGAACCTCCATCGAACCACCATCGAGCAACATCGATTTTTTCATGAAAATCTTGATTTTGAAGGCCCCATCGAGCTGGCATCGAGCACCATCGAACCACCATCGAACCACGTCGATTTTCTGCAGATTTCAAAGTTTCAGATCTGAAAAAAATCGCAAAAAAAACCCAAAAATCATGTCCAAATCTGTTCGAAATGTAGTATTTTAGTGTCCTAAGTGTTGAATACTTGCCATTACATTGATTTCTATGATATTTTATCTTACCCATGAATTTTTTTTCAAGAGAGGGAGTTGAGAGGAATGTGTTGAGGGAGAGAGAGGGAAGAGGGAAGAGGAAGGGGTGAGAAAAATTATGAGAGGGGTATTTTGGGTATTGTCAAAAAATTTGGCATTGTTTTGAAATGATTTAAGTGTCTAGCATTTTTTTGATTTAGTATATCTCATTAAGCATAGAAACTCAAATTTCCCTTACCAAATACTTACCCGTTACTCGATAAATCCCAAATATACATTAAACTTCCTAAAATACCCCTAGGCTCACCCCAAGATGGGTATTGAACCCTGCTGTGACTATTCCGCTAATCTGCTCACTAGGATCGCCTCGAGCTGTATACTGCAAATATGTCCACATAATAATGTGGTCCCAACCATTTAACACATATATAATCACATTTAAGCCCTCAACGGGCCAAAATTACCTATATGTCCTTATAAAGAAGATCAGGGCTACATGCATATTTAATATCCATAAACGTGCATATAAATATATTCATACTATCATATAAATCATGCATGCCACATAGTCACGCATTTAATCCATTAATCACACATATATCTAATTTTTCCCTCCCGGCATTCTAATCAAGGCATAAACCCTATTAGCATTTTCGGGATGTTACAAAAACTCCTCAAAAGCCCCACCACAATCAGGCTCCTCAAAATGGAGGACAAAATGAGTGAATTCGCATACAAGTCAACCTGTCTCATGCATTAGGTTGGTCTCGTACTGGCAAAACCAAGAGGCATGCATGGTCGTTGTCTTGTCAAGAGGCACGAAGCCTGGAGTGTGCCTCTTCCTCCTCGAGTTGTGGAGGAACACGTCGATGAGATCCTAGTAATCTTGTTACTCCTCTGCAAACTAGGGACGCCCTGAGACTTGGCCGTATTCAAGAAGGGGGGATAAAAGGATGAATGGTCGGGACTAGTTCCCTCCCCTACACACCTAGAGTAGTAAAGTATAATAAGAGATTTACCTTGAGGCTTGGAAAATGATTCGATCCCTGTCTCAAGCACCGCCTCAAGCTCCTTGTCTTCCTTCGCCTCTGTGGCTGCCTTGATGGCGAGGACGCTCTCTGCATGCTCCTCACGAAGGCGTTGCACGTACTGATGTTGTGCCTTGGTCGCCATGTACTCCATGTGTAGCCTTGCCACATTATGTGATTGCTTCGAATCTTGGAATTCAGTTAACACCACTGAATTTATGATTTGCCTCGCCTGCAACAGCCTATATTGTCTGAGGTGGGCATCGGTGACGAGGAAGTCGAGCTCTAGCTCCACGTTGCAAATGGACTCCATCGCCCGAAGTTTTTCGTCGAAAGAGTCGACAAAGGGTGTGCGGCGAAATGAATCTGATTAAGAAGACATATACAAGGATGAGTACTAACTTGTGCAAGGACAAATGTATTTACCAAACTGTAGCAAATTCTAGGAGTAATGTGGCGTTGGTCCTCATCGGGAAGCCATCCACCCAAAAGAACTGGTCCTTGTAGGCCCAAGCATGATTCTCATTGTCGCATGGGGCTTTATAGCCTCTCCCTGGGACCGTGTACTTCATCAGGGTATAATATCCCATTCCCCCCCCCCCCTCCTTCTTTGCGCACTGTCGGAAACTGTAGATGTACAGTATTTCGACAGGGGACGAAGTAGGCCAGTTCAGCCTTTTGTACAAAATGTACAACCCTGCTAGTACGTAATATCCATTCGTGGACAGTTGGAAGGGAGTTATGCCGACAAACTTAAGAAAGTCAACATAGTATTGGTGCAGTGGCATGGCTGCACCTGCTTGGAGATGAGAGGCACCCCAGGGTCTGATCCCACGAATGCTCTTGTGTGCCCTCTTGTCCTCCCGAGCTAAGCGCACTAGTATTTTGTCATCGTCTACCCCGTAGTTCTTGAGGATCCTCTGCAAGGTTCCTTTATGTTGTAGGTTGCTTGGGAGGTGTACTGCTTCAAACCCTATCGCAAGATAAGGGGAGTCAGAAGGCGTCAAACCCGTATTGGCCTCTTCCTCCGAGATACCAGCCCTGAGAGGTCTCATCGCCATCGGTTTTGATCTTTCTCGTAGTGCGAGAGCTTGGCTGCTACTAGCAACTTGTTTCCCCTTCTTGGAGTGTTATCCTGCTTCTCGGGCCATCTGAAGAATCTCGTTATCAAAGGCATAGAAACCTTGTCGGTGGAGCTGATGAAGCTCCTCAGACATCTAAAACAAACACCATGTAGTTAACGCCTTGACTCGAAGAAAGTTAGGCCAAAATGAAAACCCCTAAGACAATTGCTCGAGGAAAGGGGAAGGAAAAGAAAAACTAGACATTGGGGTGTCCTCGGAGCCAGGCACCTGGCGCCAGAGACACCATCGGAAAAGATGAACACCATCAGAGATGATGAACACCACAAAAATCTGAAAATTTTCTAGATTCCGGTCAAAGGTCCATAATGTAAAAGAATGCCCCAGAACGTCTAAATAGGCCATTTAGACCATTTTTGACGACAAATAAGGTTAAAGCATCCTCTAAAAGGCTCGAAAACAACTCTTAAACATGCACCCTAAGTCATCAAACACATATAGAAACAGAGTCACAGTTTAGATGCACTTACTCAAAATGAAGTTTCAAATGGTGCTGAATCGTGTGCGAACCCTGAAGAATAGCGGCAACCATCCAGAGTGACAGAAGAATGGTTTGGGAGACTGAGATAAGCTGAAGAGTTGAAATCACAAGAAATTTAAAATAGGCTAAAGTAACGTTGGAGAGTTTGTTCTTGACCTTTTATAGGTCCAGTGCTTGGGGGCGAAGTAAATTCACCCCGACCGTCGGATTACCTAAGACATAGGTACTTGAGAGTGATCCAAGGGTTGAAGATTAGAAAGGTATGGATCGTGATCATTGGCATTGGAAAAGGGAAATCTCGAGTATAGGCTAAAAGGACGCTTAGGGAATGGAAAGATGTTTCAGGTCGTGGACCTGACCCTTCATTAATTGCATGGATTGATGGGCCCTACAATGGGGACTCAACACATGGCAGGAAATATTGTAGGGGTGTCAGTAGAATTCCAAACATTTCTATTCGAGGACTATTCGATTTTTCCCCAGTTTTAAGTCTCCACTATCTGAGGATGAGTAGAGACTAGGGGGGGGCAAATGTTGTATGTGTTTTTACCTAGGGACACGTGGAAATCTGAGTAGGGCATGTGTCAAGGACGCGTGCCTCTTCAAGTAAGGCCACGCCCCAAGGGTTAGTCCTCAGATGGTGGATATCTCGGCTAGAGGCCACGTCCCTCGGATAAAGGTAGGGCACGGACGTCTCTCCGAGGTCATGCCTCAAGAACTGGTCAACAGTCCTCGATTTCTTTACAAACAGATGTCCTCCAGGCCAAATACCTTGTCCTCAAGACCAAGAAGGCTGGCCAGGTGTCAACCAATGCAGGTTTTCAGTGTTAGAGGATCACCTGGCAACCTTTTTGGCAATCCGTCTACAGTGTTGTCAATTGTACAACTCGACAATTTGCTCTCCCACTACGTCACTTGACAAGGAAGTATGTGTGGCATGCCCTGACAGTGACAGGGGCTTGTTCCCCATAAAGTATGTAGCTTTCTGTGGTGGGCCCCGGGTATTTCGCCTAGGTCGTGGTCTCTAGTTAATGCAACCCAATGCATTAAAGTGGTATTAATACCCCCAATAACGGGGAGAATGTGTATTAATTAGCCCAGTGTGTATTAATTGTAAATGATTAGCAATTAATAACCCCAACCTCTATAAATAGGGTTGGGGATCTCATTGTAAAGGGTTCGAAATTTTTATAGAAAGAGAGCCTTGTACTCAGAGCAATATAAACGATGCCTGAGAAACTAGATTGGAGATTGCCCTAGCAAGTTTCCAATCCCCTTAATACAAAGACTCATGGACTAGGGCTCTTTTATAGCCTGAACCACGTAAAACTTGTTGTGTTCTTGTTATTTATTTCTTTAATCTTTCATATTTAGGTTGATAGTGAAAAAGATAGTCAACAAAATGATTATTTAAATATATACATTCACATACATATTGTCAATGAGGTATTTTGTTATTAATATTATCAATATGTTTAAAATTATTTTAATATTGAAATAAGTTGATTTATAGACAACAATTATAATTATTATTATTATTATTACTATTATTATTATTATTATTATTATTATTAATGTATCATAAAAGTACATTATATTAGGAGCAAGGTTTCAAACAGTATTTTATAAAGAGGATTATGATTTATGAAGAAGTATATGATTTATGAAGAGGTATTAGCATTAGGATGATAATAATTATTATTATCATTTACGTGGTTTCTAGTATTGTTAATATAAATTATTCATAGTGTATATTTACGATTTTGATAGAATTTAATAAATGATGTGCCTTGAATAATATTTGTATGGATTAGATTGATTGACTCTTGGTGAGTAATTTTAAAATAAGCTAAGGACCTAAGGTTAGTAAATATCACATTTTGTGCTTAAGTGTGAGATGCATGACTAAATTGATCGTGTATGTCTGATGGGTTAAGTGTGGGAAGATGATGCATATGATAAGCATGTGATGAATGATTATATTAGGTCTGTTTGATATGAATATCATAATGATGTTGTATGACATATAATTGAGGAATTTTGTGATATGTGAAAGTTGTCTTATTTGATTAAGATTGATCTGAATTATGAGCAAGTGTGTATTCTTATGTGGATTACCTTAGATGTTCATGATTTTATTACATGTTATAATATATGAAGCGTTTAAGTTTTTAGGTTGGAAACCTTAGACCTGAGTCATAGCTCTACGTTAAGGTATAACAATGCCACAAACCCAAAGCTTCATACATTATGACTAAAGATGTTTTGAGTTATGTGAGATGTGATATAATGCCTTGATTGAATATCATCATATATGAATCATGAACATGAACATTGGCATTTCAGCATCATCATGTATGCATGGCATGTATAGTTATGTGATACTTTATTATGTTATATAAGACCATGCATAAGAATATGAGAAAATTTATGAAATTCCTTGAAAAGTCTTATGTAAAGTTGAACATTTTAATGACAACAAGGCTTAAGCAAAGTGAAAATAAGATGTTAAAAATGGTGCCACTATTTCAAGGAAGCAATTAAGTAAGTTCAGTAAAGAAGATGGAGGTCTATAAGGTTTATAGTGGCAACCTACTAGTGTGGGTTAGGTCATAGTTGATAATTCAAATGTGTTTGTTATGTTTTCGTCTTTCTCCTCCATTTATATGTGTAATAAGTATGACAGCTATGACAACGATGAAATACGTATTATGATGAGCCTAGCTATGATGATGGCTAGCTAGAGGAGAACCCATGGGATTTTATATTATATGTGTAACAAGCCATGCAGGCATTGGCTTAATCGAACAGTGTGCACAAAAGATAATGGGCCCATAAAAATGTGAAAGTAAAAGAAAAAAAACATAAAAGTAAAGTTTGAAAGTGCATGATTAATAAATGAAATGCATAAGTATATAAGTCACCATATGAGTATATGTGCACTTCAAACTCACGACATTCATGTGTATGTGTATGCATGAGATTTACTTATTGAGTGTTAGCTCATTATGTTATTTTCCAACATTTTTCCAAGTGTGGCTTTAGATGCTTGTCAACTTGTGGAGCACGGACTCAGTAGAAATGCAATAATGGTTTAGGATTTTTCCTAATTTCTATATTTAAATTTAAAGTATTCATACATGTAATAGTTTCTATTAATAAGTTTATATAAAAGTTTTAAAATTTTCTGTATTTCATAGTGTAACGTCCTAGAGTTCCTAATAAGGCTTAGTGCCTTGATTAGGGGGTCATGAGGACATTATTGGATATCTATGTAATTATATGAATTACATGAGTTATATTATGATATGACTGATTATGCATGTTTAAGTGTATTAAATGTACGTAACAGGCCCACTTTTATTTAAAGGGGCATATTTGTAATTTTGACCTGTTAAGGGTATAAGTGTGATTATATTGTATCATGTGATTGAGACCACATTATTATGTGGATATATTTGAGATGTTCGGCAAGATTTGGTCCTTTTGAGCAAGATAGTAGTCTAGTCACAATGGGGATTAATACTCGGCTCGGGGCGAGCCAAGGGGTATTTTGGTAATTCGGTGAGTTACCAGGACTCATTGGAGTATGAGCCGTGTTTTGTGAAAATAGTGATATTCCAGGATTGGCGGAATTAATTGGGAATTATAAGTGTAATGTGGGATGGGAGTTTAAAATGTTGATTTTGCCTTTAGTGGGCTCTGAGAGGAAAGTAATTAAGTGGGGGCATTTTGGTCTTTTGGACCACTTGAATGGTATAGGCTAAGGCTGAGTTTATCAACTCAGAAAACAGAAACTCAAACACTCTCTCTCACTCCTCTCTCACATTCTCTCCCTCTCTCTCTCTCTCTAAGTTTTTTTTAATTCTTGAAGAAAATCTTGATTCTAAAGCTTGGAAGCAAGCTTGTTAGGGATTGAAGTGGTTCTGGGGGAATATTGGAAGCTTTTAAGCTTAAGGAAATAGTTGGGAATTGTGTTTGGACAGAGGAAGTTCTGTTTTAAAGTTTTAGTTGTTAATTTTGAAAGTTTTTAAAAGCATTTCTTGGAGGTTGGGTTTCAATTAAGTTTTAAGGTTGTTTATTGTGTTTCTGTGTTGATGGGACCATTATTATGGTCAATTCTGTGTAAAACTATGTTTTGGGATGGATTTGGGGCCAGCTGCGATTTCTGAAATCACTAGTTTTTGAGTTCGCAGGGTTGCACCGCGGCGCTGTTCTTGGAGCGTCATAACATTCATGAACTTGGTCGAGGCAGGGGTGCGTCGAACCACCTTAGCGCTGCGACACTTAGCGGGTTGCATTGCAGTGCGTGTCCAGAGAATTTTGGGCACTCTTTGCCTAGTTGAGTGTTGCAACTCTTTTGTGGGGCTGCCGCGACTCAAATAGGGAAAAGTGAGAAAAATGAGTTTTGGGTTGTGAGAACCCAAACCTAAAGGCTCGGGAATGATTCTACTACCCGGTTTAGTAGAATTCAAGGTCCCGGAGGCTAGGACTTGGTCTAGAAGCCTTTATTGGTTTGTTTCTTAATAGTATTCCTTATTATGGTCGTGACTGGGTGAATTGTTAGGCTCGGGAGGAAAGGATAGCACTCGAGGTCGCCATATGCTATTCACTCAGGACTTAACGTAAGAAAATTGCACCTAGACTATGGTTAGGGTTGAGTCCAGTTATTGAACGTGGTTTTAACCATGCTTATAATGTTTTGTTAAACATGTTGATTGCATTGTGCATACTGTTGGAAAAATATTCAGAGCACGCAGCAAAAACTTTGGGTGGTGGGCCCATTGAGTTGATTTATTAGAAACAACAACAATAAAAAAAAATTCATTAATCATATAAACAATTTATATGACCAAGAAAACAATCCAGAAACATTAACATACAATATTATTAATCATGCAACAAATATATATAAATATACAATATATTTATTTATAGCATATAAATACAAAAAAAAAATCAAGAACATAAACGTTTACCTCTTGAAGCCTATCAAGTGTCTTTGAGTCTTTTCATACTATTAACGATCTTCCTATCCAAAGCTTTAATCACTCAAACCACGATCTTCCGGAGTGTTCTCTACACTCTAAGATGTGTGTGGGCACATCAAAAACATGGGTTTGTAGTTTAGTAATTACAAGTATTTCTCAATACATGAGAACTTGGATTATGGTCTGAGAATGGATAGAATAAAGAAGAAGAAGAAAATGAGTTTTGTCTAAGAAAAACTCTGAGAACTATTCTGAATTGTCTCTATATTGTTGTGTGTTTTCTTTATATGTCTGTGTATCTGTATTTCTCTCTTCTTCTTCTATATCATATATATAGAGATTTATATTACATTATTATTCCTAATAATTATAGTAATATAATAAAAAATCATAATAATGATAGGAATTGATTTAGGTAAATATATAACTTGCCAAATTTGAAAAACCATTTTCAAACTATTAAATAATTAAATAAATAAAATAAAAACTATACAAATACAATATCTGTATATGTGGTACACGCATGGCACAGTCCTTGGAACCCTTTTCAGGGATTTTGCATTTTTCTTTTATTTAATTATTTAATTAAAATTAATCTCCCAAAAAATAAGGTGTTAATCTTTTTAAGGAAAATATGACAACCATATTTCAAAATTTAAATTTTAAATTCAAAATTCAAATTGATGATCATCATCTTTTAAAATTAAATAAATCAAAAACTATTTTTGACTTACCAATTTTACTTTCTCCCACTCAAATAAAATTATTAATTTCAAAATTTTATTTATTTATATATATTAAATTCGAAATTTACATATTTAAATTAATAAATATATTTTTGAAAATTAATTATTCAATCTCAATTATCATATTATTGCATACTTGACCCAAAGAATAAAATTCTTCTCAAATTTCCAAATTACAATTATACCCTTATATCAACTTTTACCTTGATATGGTGTTGATAAAGCCACCCTAGGGACCTATAATATCAAGCTCCAATGAATATTACATTATTAATCAAAGCTCTTTGATTAAATAATCATATTTATTAATCTCATGATTACTCTACTAAAAATATGAGATTGAACTCTTGATAATTATAGACATATATTTATTGAGTACTTTATTAAAGAATAAAGTGTCCATTGATATAATAATTACATATAGCATCGATCCTCTATTAATGGTTCATAATTAAAAGGGAATAAAATTACAGTTTTACCCGTTTAGCTATATCTTGTTCATAGAGTACCATTGACTTTACTAGTGAAGGTTGTGTGACAACAAGTTTGCGACGTGAGCGCTCATAAACTTTTCAGTTGCAAAAGCCAACCCAATAGGGAACCGTTACTCAATCTATAAGAAGGTATAGATTCCATATTTGTTAAACTACGTCCCCAGCCATATACATAATTGAGTCCCCAAAATAATTGCTCTTACCCTGATCATTCTGACAAACCTTAACACATGAATCAAAGGATCAGATGACATATATATGAATTGATAGTAACCTCGGGAATAAGATCATCGTATATATGATCATCATTTGATGTGTTTGATTAATACTATGAAATGGTGTTTAAACAAGAATTAACAAATCACATCTGGTCTAGTACTACATACTCTCAGCATGCAAAGTACCCCCACTATAGTGTCCTACTACACTAGTAACCCGGTTCTAGGTCACATGTATTCATAATACTAGTGGACCGTACTAGAAGTAATTAATCTAAAGATTCCATAACTTTATTTTACTATGAAATATTTAAGTTTATTATCTTAATCTCTATCCTCCCATACCAATATGAGATTAAGACCACATAGATAAACTTTGGAATTTACTGATATTCACTTAATATTATCATAAAATATCAGACATAGTCTATATATATATATAATAATTCATTTCAACTATTTATTTCATTTAAAACATTTGTCAACTACAATTGCTTTAAGGGTACTATTCCCAACAATCTCCCACTTTCCCTAAAGCACATTGAGGCATCTATTTTAATATGTTAATCATATTCTCCTGACCGAATTTGTCTAACAAAGTCTTTGTAATAGTTTTGTAAGAAACTTTTTTGAAGTTATCTTCAAGATCATTACATCAATTATGTAAAATTGTCTTGAATTAAATGATACTTCATTTTATGTGGTTGACCCTCTCATGATTTTTAGCTCATCTAGAATAGTTGTATCTCCATTGCTTTCGCAATGAGATACTAGTTGTTTATTCTAGTCTGAAACTTTTCTGGAATGTTAAAGAACTTAATTAAATCGAATAGCCTATTTAACTGCTCGCAGCTGTTATATTTCGGCTTTTGTGATGAAACATACAAATCTGAAATGTCTAACACATTTCTAGATTAGTGTGTCTATTCCATAGTTATGGAAGATGATCAATCTTTGAAGATTTAAAATCAGTTCATTCTTTGGGAATTTAGGTCTCTGCATAAATGCACATACATATAATCTCTATTATATTTAAGTCACTCAAAATTAAGTCCTTATAATTATTCAGTGACTCAATCCATAATGGATTGACAATTGTTGACTATTCCCCCCGTTTAACAAATGTCAATTCGAAAATATAACATTCGATACATTAAATAGTCTATCACTGAGTTGTAGGAATAACTGTCTCATGTCCTCTTTTCTAGTACAAGAATAAATAGACATTTATTTTTTCGATAATACATCCTCCTTACTAGGAAGGCAAAAAACATTTCTTAGATTTTTGTAAACTAAAGTATTTAAGTTTCTTATCTATTTAAGTTGCTTGAGATAGAGCCTAAGGATTGTTCTTTCAATCTCTACAGGATTGAATGTACAGAACATTCTTGGCTTTTCTAAATCTAATATTTAAAATGTTCAGCTAACCATTTCTTTTCTATCTACATCATTCCCAATGATCAGAGCGTTGTCAATATTAAGAATAAGTATCACAACAGAATCTTTCTTGTCAATATCTTCAAATAACTTTGTCATGTCAGCCATTCAGTAAAGACTACTTAGACATCCATTTAAATTAATCTCATGATCTATGCATAAAGAAATGGATAAGAGTATGTAAAAAAATTCAAGTTTGGTTACAATAGAAGATATTTATTCAAGTAATAAATTCATCTTTCTGTTCATAGTCTTAGGCTATTAACCTAACTTTGAAAAGTATGTACTTTCCTCTGTTCTCCTCTTCATCTTGAATATCCTGTTTCAAACTGAAGTTCAATGAACTTTAGTTGGATGTTCAAGAATCCAGATGACATAGAATTCCAAATTCCATTTTTAGAGTATGTATAGAGTATAACAAGTGTTAAAATTATAGAAATAATAAAGATGATAATGACTACTCATTATCTATTTAATCTTATCTAATATGATTATATTCGATTTCCAAAATACTAATTATGCTTAGCATTCTAGTTGTATATGAGTTGGGTTTGAATTCCAAGTTCACATGCAAATTACTTGAATTCCAAATTCGAGTTTAGACTTCCTTTTGATCAGATCATACAAGTCTCTAAGTGACTTTACTTTGAATGTTGCACATAAATTTTCTTTGCATTTAATCAAAGTTAAACATATCTTAAATAAATTTCAATCAATATTGACATACTATTTATTATTTATTTTAGCTTTTAACATTAAAAGGTTCAACATACATCTCTATGTATTAGCTAAACGATTATGTGATTTTTGAGCCTTTATTAGAGAAAGACCTTTTTGGTTAATAATTAATAGACTATATAAGCAGGGAGAGAACCATTGAATGGTTACAATAAAAGATTGTCTTTTATTTATTTTATATATCTAATTAATTACAAGCCAATCTCAAAAAATAAATTCACATTTATGTTTCACTTAATTGTGGTTGGAATAAGATATCTTACTAAATCTATGATTTACACATTAATGAATAATTCATAATTATCATTTATACTCAATGATAAAATAGTGGAAATAAGTATATTTCAAAAAACAACAACTAAATTTATTATTAAAAAAATATTAAACTTGTTCATTCATCAAATAAGAAATCTAAAAACATTGTTTCTAGAAAGAATTCTAGAACTACTTTAAAGAAAAAGAACTTATTAATTTCTTTCATAATGAAAATCAACTCTTTCAAAATGAAATTTTTTTAATTGTTTTAAATTAAACAAAATAAATTTCTAAACTAATCTTTTCTTTATTCAATTGTCTTCATCATTTCTTCTTCGCTTTGGTTTCAATGCAACTACTATTTTCCTCAAAAGATTTCTGCATCCCTGAAAACAAGAACATATGATAAATATTATTAGTGGTGTTGACCACGATTTCGGCCAACTGCGAGTAGACGCAAAAATGACAATAAACCTCGAATAGAAAATAAATAACACAAGTAATTTCATAGTGGTTCAGCCCCAATTTGTTGGTAATATCCTAATCCACTTGGAGTTGTGATATATTTAGCCTATGCGTAAGATTAGATGAACCTTAGTCAACTGAGTTTCTCAAGTATAGGTAGGAAAATACAGTGTTTCTCTCTCTGAACTCTCAGAAAATGCTCTTAGAATACCCTAAGTAATGGTCCCAAAGTCTCAAAACTAGAGAGCTTTCTTTTCAGTTCCTCAAATCTCCCTAAATGATGCCATGAGCCCTTTATTTGTGTTAATTTTGCAAAATAGACAAAGGAGATTTGAGAGAGAATCAAAAGGGAGGCTAGGTTTCATTATGTCGAAAGAGATAAAAATAAGAGTACAAGAGCAACAAAATATATAGCCAAAATAATGAGAGGCTAAAAGACTAAACTACCCTTACATATTAATAAAACTTATATTATTAACATCCCCCCTCAAACTCACGATGCATTTGCAGGAAGCGTCGAGAGTTTGCTAACTAAGAAACGAAAACGAGAAATAGTATGAGCCTTCGTAAACAAGTCTGCAATCTACATAGCGGAAGTGACAAATGGTAAAGTGATGGTCCCATTCTAATAGTGGTGACGAGTAAGATGACAATCTATCTCAATATGTTTCGTGCACTCATGAAAAACGGAGTTGTGAGTAATCTGAATAGCACTAACATTGTCACAATGCATCGGAGTGGGATTTGAGAGAATAACACCCATATCAGCAAGTAACCAACGCAACCAAACAATTTCAGCGGTAGTGGAGGCCATGGCACGATATTCTGCTTCTGTAGACGATCGAGAGACAACAGTCTGTTTTTTACTCTTCCAAGAAATAAGAGAATCTCCCAAAAATATACAAAAACCAGTGGTAGATTTGCGATCAGTACAATCACCACCCCAATCTGCATCTGAGTAGGCACGTAACTCTAAAGTAGACGTAGATGGAAAAAGGAGACTCTGAAATTGAGTTCCCCGAAGATATCGAAGAATATGAAGCACAGCTGCCCAATGAACGGTAGTGGGAGATGCAACAAACTGACTGACAATGTGAACTGCATAAGCGATGTCTGGCCTAGTGATAGTAAGGTACACTAAGCTACCAACCAGAGTGCAATATAGAGAGGGATCTGACAAGGCAACACCATCAGATGAAGAATACCTGGCATTAAGCTCAAGAGGGGTATCAACAGTGCGAGCATCAGAGAGACGAGCCTGATCGAGAATATCAGCAATGTACTTAAATTGAGAAAGAAGATAGCCATGAGGAGAGTAAGCTACTTCTATCCCTAAAAAGTATTGTAGGAAACCCAAATCTTTCATCTCAAATTCATGAGTCAAGTGCGTTTTCAACTCTGTTATCCCATTCGCATCATCACCGGTGATAATCATATCATCAACATATAAAGAGAGTAAAGTACGGCCAGCAGAAGTACACCTAACAAAGAGAGCTAAATCATGTGCACTGGGGTGGAAGCCGAGAGAAGTAATCATGATGGAGAATTTTTCAAACCAGGCTCAGGGAGCTTGTTTAAGCCCATAAAGAGCCTTCTTCAATCTGCAAACTTCTCCTGAATTATGAGGAACACCTGGTGGAGGAACCATGTAAACTTCTTCTTGAAGAGTCCCGTTCAAGAAGGCGTTTTTAACGTCCATTTGAGAAATGGACCACTGTCGAGCAGACGCAACAGCAATGAGATTACAAATAGTGTTATGTTTGGAAACTGGAGCGAAAGTTTCCTCATAATCCATCCCATACTCCTGAGCAAAGCCTTTAGCAACCAAACAAGCTTTGTACCGCTTTACTGACCCATCAGACTTAGTCTTGATCTTGTAAACCCAAGGGGAACCAATAGCACGCTTCCCCACAGGAAGAGGAACAATATCCCAAGTACCTGTCTTGTACAACGCAGAGAGTTCTTCAGCCATTGCCTACTGCCAAAGAGGGTCAAGAATAGCCTCTTTATAGGAAGAGGGCTCAAAGAGTTGGTGAATAGAAGTAAAAAAAAAAAAGAGAAAGAATCAGAATACGTGGAGTAGACAAAATCAGGTAACTGTGTGGACTTATGAATTATTTGAGGGTAGCGAGGAGGAGGAGCAGGATCCACAATCTCATAAGCATCTTGGGCAGTAGTAGGGACAGAAGGGACTTCGACAGGCTGAGAACCGACATCTGCAGAGTTAAGAGTATCAACAGTACAAGAATCAAATGGATCAATACGAGTGAGATTAGATTTGTGTAGATTGGGGGTGTCCGATGGAATCGAGTATAAAGGTATATGCTCAAGAAACACAACATGACGAGAAACATAGAGTTTTTGACTAACAGGATCATAACATCGATATCCTTTTTTACCTTCACCATAACCAAGAAATACACAAAGAGTGGAACGAGAAGTAAGCTTACTACGTTCAACATGAGGACGGAGAACAAAACATGTGGACCCAAAGACTCTCAATGAAGAATAATCAGGAGCGTGACCATAAAGTTTTTCAAAGGGAGACAGACCTGAAGTGACAGATGACGGAATTCTATTGATTGAATGAACTACAGTCAGAATGGCTTCCCCCCAGAACTCACTAGGAACATAAGCAGACAATAAGAGAGAACGAGCAGTTTCAACAATGTGTCTGTATTTTCTTTCAGCAACCCCATTTTTCTCTGGTGTATCGGTACAAGAGGTTTGATGTAAGGTACCATCTAAAGAAAGAAATTCAGAGAAATGATTGGAGGTATATTCACCACCCATATCACATCAAAAACATTTGATAACAGCATTATGTTGAGTTTTAACAAAAGCACGAAACATATGATAAATCGCGAAGAAATCAGAACGATGTTTCATAAGATAGACCTAACAAAAATGAGTATAATCATCAATAAAAGAGACATAGTAACGTGATCCACCTTTTGTTAGAACGGGTGATGGCCCCCACACATCAGAGTGAATCAAATCAAAAGGTGCAAGAGAAACGATAACACTCTTATAAAAAGGTAAAGCATAAAATTTTGCCAATTTGCAACCACAACAATCTGAAATATCATGGGTTTGTAACTTTCCTAATGCTCTTGTGGAAGCTAAGTACTTTAAACGTGAACCAGATACATGTCCAAGACGAGAATGCCATAAATAAAAACTAGACGAAGACGAACTTAAACAAAATGAAGACAAATTGACACTAGAAGCTGCAACATCAGGAACTCTCAACTCTTCTAAAATGTAAAGCCCCCCTGCCTACGGCCTGTCCCAATTAGCTTCTTGGAATGAGGATCCTGCACATAACAACAAGAATTAGAGAAAATAACTGAGAAACCAGAGTCACATAATTGACCAGCAGAGACAAGATTCAAAGTAAGATTTGGAATATGATATACATCAAAGAATGACATTTTTGGAGTGCAAATCAAGCCAATCCCTGCTAATGGCATGGGGGTGCCATCAGCGGTCATGACAGATACAGAGGGTGTTGATTTAATGGACAAGAAGGAATTGGAATTAGGTGACATATGATGTGAAGCTCCAGAATCAAGGACCCATATAGAGGAAGATATACCTGGTGTACTACTAGAAGGCAAACCTATGTGTGAGGAGGCTGACATGGCGTGTGGCTGCGAGGCAATGAACTTCTGAAACTGCTTTGTGAGTGTAGTAATCGAGGTACTAGGAGTGCTTCCAGAATCTATAGGTGGAACAATAGCTGCCATGTTTGAAGACATGGAGTGAAGAGGTCAATGAGGTTGGTTGCTAGATTTCCAGTTAGGAGACTGATTCGGTGATTGCGCCCTGTTCAACAGTTTGGGACATTGAGCCTTCTAATGTCCCTTTTGCTTGCAAAAACTACATTTGTCGTAGCCAACCTTGGCTTGAGTCTTGTGTTGATTGTTGGAGGCTGGCCGATGAGGAACTACAAAGACAGAGGGATTCGGAGAAGGAAGAATCCCCTTTTCCGCCCCCCCCCCTTTATCAACACGAGACTTCAAGCGAATCTCTTTTGCTAACAGCTCATTAACCACCGAATCAACTGACGGAAGAGGACTGCGATGCAGGATTGTTCCACGAAGACCTTTAAACTCATCTCGAAGAGCCATCAAAAACTAAACCAGACGTTGTGCGTCTCTCCGAGCAATGTAAGGGGCAAATGCCCGTAACTCCACTGATTCAGTCAAAGCAAGCTGATCCCACAGATTAGACATAGCAGAAGAAAATTCCTGAATGTTCATGCTATTCTGTTGAAGGGCTCGAATGTCAATCTCCAACTGATACTTCTTTGCGAAATTAGACTGTGTATACAACCTTTCCAAGTGCCCCCAAACTTCCTTTGCCGTCTCATATTTCGCCAATTGGATACCGATTGATTGTTGAACCGAGTTGTTGATCCAAGTGATGATTTTTGAATTGTTGGCGTCCCAAAGATCTAACTGTTCTGCAAAGCTCTCATCCTTATCATCCTTCGATTTTGTGGAAGTTCCAAAAACATAACCCCACATACGTTTCCCTTTCAGAAAAAATTTCATAACATAATGCCAATACAAATAATTCTGCCCATTCAATTGCACATTGATGGACTAAAGCGAATCATCTTTTGCGCCAGCCATGACGAACAATCGAAATCCAAATAGACAGAACAAAGTGCGAAATCCCCAAGATTGGTGCGACAACCTCAGAATCAAAGCCAAAGACCGAGATTGTAATCCTAGCGCAGCCAAATCGAGGGTACTCAAGAACCTGGCTCTGATACCATGATAATTTTGCAAAATAGACAAAGGAGATTTGAGAGAGAATCAAAAGGGAGGCTAGGTTTCATTATGTCAAAAGAGATAAAAATAAGAGTATAAGAGCAACAAAATATATAGCCAAAATAATGAGAGGTTAAAAGACTAAACTACCCTTACATATTAATAAAACTTATATTATTAACAATTTATAGGCTCATGATCGTACATGAGAAATATCTTGTTTGACGGGGTCGTTGGTTGTTCCAACCAACTTTGATTAATAAAATATAAATAAATTCAAATTACAACAATATAGCTATTACTCCAGGATATCTGAGAGATTTTTGTGGCAGTTACGAATTATTCGAGTTGAAGCTGTTACTCAGGCTTTACTGAAGAGTCACTGGATGGTTAACTCCTGAGATTCTGATCCGTCGATCGACCAAATCCTTTCCCCGAAGTGACTGGTCGGCCAAGACACCTCACTAGTCGGCCAAAGCACACCACTGGTCGGGCATGGCACATCACTGGTCGGCCAAAGCACACCACTGGGCGGGTAGGGGTGTACACGGTTTGGTTTGGTGCGGTTTAGAAGAATTTTTAAACCAAACCGCTCATGCGGTTTTTTCAAAATGAAAAACCAAACCAAACCATTAAAATTAAAAAACCAAACCAAACCAAACCATAAATAAACGGTTTTGTGCGGTTTGGTTTGGTTTTAACCATATAACCAAATTTTTAAAATTTAAAACTTTTTTATTATAAAATAATTAACTAAATAATTGTATTTAAATAATAATAATTTTAGCTTTACTTTTAAGACCATAAAAGTCTACAAGAAGCTTATTGTCTTTGTTGTTATAAGTTTAAGTATTTTGAATCATTTTATAGAAGTGAGAAAAAGAAATGTTTACTTTCTAAACCATGTGGGACTTTACATTTTTTTTTTTACTTTTAGAAACTTGTGCATCTATTAAATACTACTAAAAACATATCATAAACAATTAAATTGTTTGGCTTGGATGGTTTGGTACACTTTATATTAACTTAAGTGCAGGGGTTCAATCCTTTGAACTATCATTTCTAAAGATTATTTTTTTAGAAAAAATTACGGTCCGGTCCGGTTTAATTGGTTTTAAAAAATTAGAAACCGTGACCAAACCATTAAAGTTGAGCGGTCCGGTTAAACCGAACCATCAAAAAACGGTTTCATTGGTTACGATTTTTTGCGGTTTGGTGCGGTGCGGTTTGGTTCCAAACCGCGGTTTGCGGTTTATCTGAACACCCCTATGGTCGGGCATGGCACATCACTGGTCGGCCAAAGCACACCACTGGTCGGGCATGGCACATCACTGGTCGGCCAAATCACACCATTGGTCGGGCATGGCACATCACTGGTCGGCCAAAGCACACCACTGGTCCGGCATGGCACATCACTGTCGGGCATGGCGTATCACTGGTTAGGCAAAACACACCACTAGTCGGGCATGGCACATCACTGGTCGGCCAAAGCACACCACTGGTCGGGCATGGCGTATCACTGGTCGGGCATGGCGTATCACTGGTCGGGCAAATCACTCCTGACCAGCTAAATTTATTTCTTGAACAATAACATCACAACTCCCCAGGTCAACTCTCAACCTTTTTACTTCTTTAAATAACACATTATTGACTATTAATGTGTCATTTATTGACCATGCATTACCACTTGTCTATCTGATTGCCACGTCATTGAACAAAATTTTGGGGATAACAAGTAGCATATTTTGAATCAAGCATTCAAAAATATTAAAGAGTTTTTAAGTAAATCGAATTTGCCCCGTATTTCAAAAATTAGGCATGTGCTATAGCATCATCATTTATCATGCCCCACATCTCGTATGCTATTTCAATAACCATGTATATTTATTTGATGTTGCCATGCAGGATCCATAACATGCATTTTGTGCCAGGTGATTGGATCTCATCCATTCACCATATTTTTCATGTTCATCAAAGCTAGATGAAAATTTTGGTTCCTCTGGTGGTAGATCATAGATCGCTCCATACAAGTTTTGTTTTCCGAAGACAATGTGAATCCCATCGTACCATATTCTCATGTGGTTAAGATTAAATAGAATCCTTTTCTAAGAGTTTGTCAATGAGGTAGGTTTGATTTCTCAAGTTTTCAAGTACATGATCAAGATTAAGAGAATTGACCATTGTTGCTGGAAGTAAATAAATAAAATATAAAGAATTAAAACATATAATAAATATCATATTTGCAAAAGTAAATATGATGCATGAATGCAACATATAAAAAACACATAAAAATATATACTAATCCACAATAAATTAATTTGAAAAGTTAATGGACCGCCTTAGGGTAGGTTAGACTAACTCCAAATTAATTTTGAGACAAATCTCAATTTCATAAGTGAAAAACTTTAAAACGTTTTTTTCTCTTTTGACTTATGAATTACTGCTAGTTTGGTCAAGATGCACTAGTCGTGCTCGAAAAGCCTAGATACACTTTTAGAGTGTAACCCATTATTTTCAATCAATGACTTAACTCAAGAGTGTGCCTTAGGGTCAGTCAAACTTGAAATACCTCACTAATTATATTCTCATAAGAGAAGTCAACCTTGAGATAAAATAAACATATTCGGAAGTCTTTCCTTAGGGAGGCCACAAACGAAGGCAACACGAGGCCCTTCCTATGCCTCTCGGCGTTCAACTAATAATGGAGACCATAGGACTTATTGTCATAACTCCCTCTCTCACTCACTATTTTGGAAAAGTGTGTTTTTCACAAAATCAATATTTTTTAATTTAGTTGTAAAAATAAATTTAATTATTTTTACCAAATGATATTCTATTAATTACTAATCTAATTAAGCAAAACCAAAAACAAAAGTGTGCCCTTAATTCTAATTCTAATTTTGCTTTAACTAAGAGAGTGTCATTTTTATTTTAATTAAAACATTTTTCATTAAAACAGTAAATTAAACAACTTTAATTTTGATTTACCATCTTAAGTAATTAAGACTAAATTTATTATTATATGAATTATCATATATAAACATATAAAAATATATAGGACGTTCCTAATAGTATGTTTCTACACAAATGTAATGCATGCTAGTTGCATACTGTGTGGGTATATGAATGACATGTTATAATGCATGACAAAATATTAAACATTTTAATCACAATTAAAAATTTATAATTAATAAATTAAATAAAATAAAAGCGGGTATGGTAAATTTTGGGTATTTCTAGAAAAAATTACAACACTTGCAAAAATATACATGAAAAATGTAACCTAGACTAATTAAGGCTTGATAAAGAACACTTTGATCTTGAACCTTGAGATGTAGTCTTGTTGAGCCAATGCCACCCTTTTTCCATATCCATTTCAATTATACAACTTTTTAATTATTTTAAACAAACTTTTAAAATAATTAAAATTTGGGTTTTAACACCCAAAAGTTTCTAAAGCCCAATTTGAATTTGGTAATTTTAATTCAAAAATTAAATTAAAAAATTTAATTTTGGATATTTTAATTAAAATAATTTTAATTATGGAAGATAACAATTAAAACATTTTTAACTAAGGTAAATAATCACCATTATTTCAATTTAAAGAAATTTCCAAATTAAAACCATTTTAATTCAATTTCTGATTTTTAATTAAATGAATAATTAAAAATATAATTATGGTAACAACACACAAGGTGTTGTACCAAGGGGCGGTAGCAGCAGGTGGTTCGGCTGGGAGTGGGACGACCCGTGGCTGAAGTGCGTAGAAGGCGCGGCTGGGCAGCAGGGAGGCGCGCGCAGGGGTGCGGTTGGGCTTGGGCTGCAGCGCGCAGGGGTGCGACGTGAAGGCATTCACGGGCTAGCGTGCAGGTGCGAACTGGGCAACAGGCACGGTGCCTAGCACCAAGTAGGCTCGGGCTCGAGCTCGGGCTCACAACAGAATTTTATACCAAGAATTTTTAAACAAAAAAAATTACAAAATTCCTATGCCCCAAATTGGCTTACACATTTCATCTAGAAATTTTAAGAACAATTCCTAAACCCAAAAGCACCATAATAAAAAACCCTTAAGATTCTATCATCATGAAAATAAACATCCATCCATTCAAACATATATTGCATATAATATAAAAATGCATATAATCCCACACAACAATTAATAATATGTATAGATTAATGACCTGCTCTGGTACCAATTATTGGAAAAACATTCAGAGCACGCAGCGAAAACTTTGCGTGGTGGGCCCATTGAGTTGATTTATTAGAAACAACAACAATAAACTAAAATTCATTAACCACATAAACAATTTATATGGCCAAAAAAACAATCCAGAAACATTAACATACAATATTATTAATCATGCAACAAATATATATAAATATACAATATATTTATATATAACATATAAATACAAAAAAAAAATCAAGAACATAAACTTTTACCTCTTGAAGCCTATCAAATGTCATTGAGTCTTTTTCGTATTATTAACGATCTTCCTATCCAAAGTTTTGAGCACTCAGACTACGATCTTCCGGAGTGTACTCTACACCTCAAGATGTGCGTGCGCACATAGAGAACATGATTATTATTTTATGAATCACAAGTATTTCTCAATACATGAGAACTTGCATTATGGTCTGAGAATGGCTAGAATAAAGAAGAAGCAGAAAAAGAGTTTTGTTTAACAAAAACTCTGAGAACTATTTTGAATTGTCTCTGTATTGTTGTGTGTTTTCTATCTATGTTTGTGTATGTGTATTTCTCTCTTCTTCTTCTATATCATATACATAGAGATTTATATTTCCTTATTATTCCTAATAATAATAGTAATATAATAAAAAATCATAATGATGATAGGATTTGATTTAGGTAAATATCTAACTTGCCAAAGTTGAAAATGTATTTTCAAATTATTAAATAATTAAATAAATAAAATAAAAACTATATAGATACAATTTGTATATGTGGTACACGCATGACACAATCCTTGGACTGTGTCAGGCGTGTACTGTTATTCCCTTTTCAGGAATTTTGCATTTTTTTATTTAATTATTTAATTAAAATCAATCTCCCAAAAAATAAGGTGTTAATCTTTTTAAGGAAAATATGACAACCATATTTCAAAATTTAAATTTTAAATTCAAAATTCAAATTGATGATCATCATCTTTTAAAATTAAATAAATCAAAAACTATTTTTGACTTACCAATTTTACTTTCTCCCACTCAAATAAAATTATTAATTTCAAAATTTTATTTATTTATATATATATGAAATTCGAAATTTACATATTTAATTTAATAAATATATTTTCAAAAATTAATAATTAATTCTAAATTAATTATTTAACCTCAATTATCATATAATTGCATACTTGACCCAAAAAATAAAATTCTTCTCAAATTCCTAAATTACAGTTATACCCTTGTATCAATTCTTACCTTTATATGGTGTTGATAGAGCCACCCTAGGACCTATGGACCTATAATATCAAGCTCTAATGAATATTACATTATTAATCAAAGCTCTTTGATTAAATAATCATATTTATTAATCTCATGATTACTCTACTAAAAATATGAGATTGAACTCTTGATAATTATAGACATATATTTACTGAATACTTTATTAAAGAATAAAGTGTCCATTGATATAATCATTACATACAACATTAATCATCTATTAATAGTTCAAAATTAAAAGGGAATAAAATTATCGGTTTACCCGTTTAGTTATATCTTGTTCCTAGAGTACCATTGACTTTACTAGTGAAGGTTGTGTCACAACAAGTTTGCGACGTAAGCGCTCATAACCTTTTCAGTTCCAAAAGCCAACCCAATAGGGAACCACTATTTAATCTATAAGAAGGTATAGATTTCAAATCTGTTAAACTACGTCTCCAGCCATATACATCATTGAGTCCCCAAAACAATTATTCTTAGCCTGTCATTCTGACAAACCTTAACGCATGAATCAAAGGACCAGATGACATATATAGGGATTCATAGTAACCTCAAGATTAAGATCATCGTGTATATGATCATTGTTTGATGTGTTTGATTAATACTATGAAACAGTGTTTAAACAAGTATTAACAAATCACATCTGGTCCAGTTCTACATATTCTCAGCATGCAAAGTACCTCCACTAAAGTGTTCTACTACACTAGTAACCCAAGCTTAGGTCACATGTATTCATAATACTAGTGGATCGTACAAGCACTAATTAATCTAAAGATTTCATACCTTTATTTTTTTGCGAACTATTTAAGTTTTTTATCTTAATCTTGATCCTCCCATACCAATATGAGATTAAGACCACATAGATAAACTTTGGAATTTTTTGTTATTCACTTAATATTATCATATAATATTGGACATAGTATATATATATATATAATAATCCAATTCCATTATTTATTTCATTTAAAACATTTGTCAAGTACAATTGCTTTAAGGGCACTTGTAACGCCCTACTTCCTTAGAGCCGTTACTAAGTAAGTTAAAAATGTGTCATTAGCTTGCTAATCGAGGTTTTAGGTTAAAAGTGTGACTAAACTAAAGTTAAACTCATTTAAAGACAATAACTATAAAACACTTGGTTATTCATTGAAATCTTAGAAAGTTTTACAATTGGGATCCAAAAAATACAGTTTAGAAAATACATTACAGATCAAAATATACACATGGTCGACTTAGACGACAAAAAAACTATTACAATACATTTCCCCAAAAATAACCCTGGCTGTGGTAGCCAGGCAGGCCGAACATGTACTCGTTGCTCCATGCTCTCCGTACTCATGGTTGGTCAACCTTTCCCTTGCTCTTACATGCACCATAGAGCACCCGTGAGCTGAAGCCCAGCAAGAAAACTCAACACAAAACATATAACATATGCATAACAAACCACAATATTCAACAAAGTAGCCAACGGGCTAAACACATAGCGACCAATGCCCTTCCAGACGCTTTACCAGGCCCTGGGTTCACAGTCTTCACCGAGAGGGTGGCTCCAGCACCCTAGGAGGGTCTTGCCCTATGACCTGCACTCAACGTGCTCAACGCCGATCCTAGCCCCTTGTCGTACTCAGCTTCTTGCCATTCTCAGCCTTCGTCGTTCTCGGCCTTCGTCGTTCTCTCATAACATGCAGCCCATAGCATAATAAACACAAATGTTTAAACACATATTAAATATAAGCATTAGGGCCACGCCCTGCAATACTAACAAAAGGGCTATGCCCAGCAATACAAACAATAGGGCCATGCCTTACTCTACAAGTACAACAGTTTTCTTACCTATGTCCCGAGCTATTTGAGCACCGGGATCCCGAGCACAGTCCTCTAACCCAAGCCTCATAGAAAACTTAGTCACAACGCATTCATAATAACCATCCATCAAGTTCTAAAAAAAAAAAAAAAATTTAGAGTATTAATCTAGCCTCCGGGACCTTGGATTCTACCAAACCAGGTAGTAAAATCCTTCCTAAGCCTTAACATTTGAGTTCTCGAGCTAAAAACCTTAACTTCCCTTATTTTCCCATTTAGGGACGCAACATGCCCTTTAGGGCTGTGACCCGCTACTTGGTCAGAGAGCAAGGCCCTCCCTGCTGGAGGACACAGGCCACGGCATGCTCCCCCATGTCGTGATGCCTGAGCAAACCAGAGGCTTCTCCAGCCTCTTCAAGCACATGGGTTGCGGCTCGGGCCTCCGAAACCCATAAAACTTCATTTTCTCTGCATATTTCCCTGAATCTAAACCATAAATTCTCACCCCAAACACTAATTCAACCCAAAGTTAAGCTTGGATTTCTTATCCTTATAGCCTAAACATCATAACCACCTAAAAACAACTCCATAATCCTTACCTATACTCAAAACCAAATCAAAACCCAACTCTCATGCAAGCTTCCCAACCATGAAAGAATTCAACAGCAATATTCAGTATAGGAGCTTACCTCTGGACTTAATTCAACCTTGAATCACTTCTCAGCACTGCAAGACTTCAGTTCCTCACTTCCTCAGCCTAAAATCCTCAAGATTTCTTCAAGCCTTCAACACCACAAGAGAGAGAAACGCGAGGGAGAGAGAGTGAGGTGAGAGTTTCTGTCTTTTTTTTCCTTCTCTTAGTTCCAGTGGTTTCTCAAGATTACTCAACCTACTCTAAACCATGTATATCCCTTGCCAAAATTCCAAAATGCCCCTTAAGTCTATCTACATCCTTAAGTGCCACCAAGGGCAATTTTGTCATATGCCACATCCATTTAAGTCCTCAAGTATTCCTATAAATCCCTGTTTAATCTCGATATGTCCAAATCATTAATAAATTACTACCCGCTACACGGTAAATCCTGAACACCAATTGTGTTCCCAAAATACCCCTAGGCTTCTCCCAAGCCGGGTATTTGACCCCGTTGTGGCTATTTAGCTAAACTACTCCCTAGGATCGGCTAAAATTATAAATATGCCTCTGACAACCAGATGGGGCCCGTATGCATATTTAATTCACCTAAACATGCATTTCTAATCACATAATCATCAAATTCACATATTAACATAATTAAATCTATTATTTCCCTCTCGGCACGCTACAAATATCCCCTCCTTACAGAAATTTCATCATCAAAATTACCTGAATAACTAGGGATACCGATCTCGCATATCTGTCTCAAGTTCCCAAGTTGCCTCCTCCACTTTGTTGTTCCTCCACAGCACTTTCACTAAGGCGATGATCTTGCATCGCAAGACTTTATCCTTTCGGTCGAGAATCTGAATCGGCTTCTCTTCATATGATAAATCCTGATCCAGCTCCAAGTTCTCATAACTCAGCACGTGCGTAGATTCTAATACATACTTCTGGAACATGGATACATGAAACACATTGTGAACCTCTAATAGAGCTGGAGGCATTACCAATCTATAAGCTACCTCTCCAACCCATTCTAGAATCTCAAAGGAGCCAACAAACCTAGGGCTCAGCTTGCCCCGCACTCCAAACTATTTCACCCCTCTCAAGGGAGAAACTCTGAGAAACACATGGTCACCAACTTGAAACTCTACGCTCCTGCGTCTCAAGTCTGAATAACTCTTCTGCTGACTCTGGGAGGCGAGCATTTGAGCTCTAATATTGTTAATCACCTCATTGGTCCTCTGAACAACCTTAAGGCTTAAATACTTCCTCTCACCCATGTCATCCCAATGGATGGGTGATCTGCACTTCCTCTCATATAACATCTCATACAAAGCCACTCCAATAGTTGCCTGAGAACTGTTATTATACGAAAACTCAATCAATGGGAGATACTTACTCCAAGATTCCCTCAAATCCAGTACACAGGCTCGCAACATATCCTCCAATATCTGAATCGTCCTCTCAGACTGTCCAACTGTCTGAGGATGATAAGTGATACTAAACTGCAATTGTGTGATCATAGCCTTCTACAGGCTCTCCCAAAACTTGGAGGTGAAAGTAGGGTCCTTGTCGAATACTGTAACGCCCCACGTCACTATGGCTGCTTCCTGGAATGACGACTAGCCCAACAAACCAACACTAGTCTTTCCAACATGCTTTGTCCTCACTCGCACGCTTCCTGGGAAAACTTCCCAGGAGGTCACCCATCTTGAGACTACTCCAGGTCAAGCACGCTTAACTTTGGAGTTCTTAAGTGATGGGCTACCGAAATGAAGATGCATCTTGTTGATATAGGTAGTACCCATCAATCTATTTTAGCCCTCCTCAACTGTGTAGTCCCATACCTACACAGTCTTAGAATCATCACACTTGACCTTCCCCAGGCGATGTGGGATTGCAAAGCTTTACCCGGTCTTTCCCCTTACGGATCACGGGATTCTGATTGTCATAGATACTATCAACCTCGAAGCCCCGTGTAGTCGCATGATTTCCTTCACATATAGTTCAGCTACTACTCCACAGTATAGGTCGTCTTAATAGGCAAAAAGTGGGCTGATTTGATATACCTGTAATGCCCCAAAATCCCTAGTGAGGTTTAATGGTCGGATTAGTAGGTCGGGAGGGCCATAATTGATTTATTATGTCATTAAACTATTATGTGTATGTTTGTGTGAATTATATTATTATATGATGATAAATGCATGCATGTGGGTTCACATTTCATTATTGGGGCATTTTGGTAATTTGGCCCGTTGAGGGCATATTTGTATACTTTCATGCATGTTGGTGAATTATTGTTAAGGCCACATTATAATGTGGATTTTTTCGAGCTATTCGGCATGAGATGATTTTTGAATACAAGTTATTGGTTTGGTCATAACTGGGTTGAATTCGGGCTCGAGGTGAGTCTCGGGGTGATTTGATGATTAGAGTATTATCGAGAATTAAAGGGTAATGGGATATGATTTTGTTAGTATTTGAGAATAACGGGAATTGGAGAGCGTTAATTATGATTAACGAGATAAGCGAGAAAGGGCGGTTTTACCCTTGGGGGCTGTTAAGAGATGAATTAAGCATGGGGGTATTTTGGTCATTTGACCTAGGCTATATATAAGTTGAAGGTTGTGGAAGGTTAGCCAAAACAGAGCCTTGTCTTTCCTCCCTCATGATCATCATTTTCCCTTTTCTTTTCCTTTGAATCTTGAAGCAAGTTTGGGAATTCAAACTTGGAGACTGAAGCTTGAGGTCTTAGGCTAGTGTTCAGCCATTGAAGAGGTTTCAATTCAAGCTTAAGGTAAGGTTTTAGTTCAAGTTTATGGTTCGTTGCTCTATTTTTATGTTAGTTTTGGGATTGGAGTTTTGATTATAGAAATGGGAATTTGATGAAGTTTTGATTGGTTTAAGGCTTAGGTTTTGATGGTTATATGGTAGATAAGTTATGGTAATAGTTGGTGGCTTTACTTTGTGATATTGGGAGTATTTTATAAGGTTTTGAAATGAGTTCGAAGGGGAAAAACAGGGGTTTTTGGCTGAGTTTCAGGTGGGGTCGCGGCTCTATTCTAGAGCGCCACGGCCCAAGCTTGTTGAAGAGGAAGGGTGGAACTATAGGGCCATTGGGCCGCGACATGGTGAAGGAGGGCCGCGCATGGTGAAGGAGTGTTGCAGCCCGTGTTGGGGATTGAAGGGTGGCCACTTCTGTTTGAGGAGACGGGCCGCGGCATGGTGGTGTAGGGTCGCGACCCTTAGTTGCATTTTGGCCAAAATTGAGTTTTTGGCTTGGGGAATCAAACCTTAGGCCTCGGGATCGTTCCTGCTACCCGGTATAGTAGGATCCGGTGTCCCGAAGGCTAGGTTTTGGTCCGGGAACCTTTTGTGATTCATTTTATTGATGGAATCCCATAATTGGTTATGACCAGGTGACCGTCAAGGAATTAAAAGGTTGATCGTTCTCAAGGGTTCGTTCTTTTACTAATTCTCGCTCGACCCAAAGGTAAGAAAACTACACCCCATACATAACATGCATGGTTATTCATGAGGCATGTTGAATGTTTAAATGTGGACGTTGATTGTATATCAAATGCTTAGCAATTATTGCTTTCTTGTGAATGGCACTGACTTATTAGTCAGAATCAGCAATGGTGTCAAAACTGACTGTGAAGCTGTGACTTACGAGTCAAGTTCGACAGTAGTACTGAGCACTGTTCGTATGTTATTGACCTATGAGTCAGGAACGGCATAAGCGTCATGAACACAGAGCCAAAAAGATTAGATCTAATCGACATCAGCATTGAATGACTCATCATGAGCATTAATGTTGGACCGACCCCAAGTTCGATGAAAAACTAAAAGCGCTTGCCTAGTTCCATGACTAGTCACTCAGAGCCAGGGCTAGAAGGCCCAGGTGACTCAATTGTCACATGGCTAAGGGTATGGAACCCACGCTAGTGATTCCATGATCACTCATTTGGTTTACATTAGTGACTTGCTCATCAGTCACTCACCTGGTTTAAGCTAGTGACTCAATCACTCATTTGTAAAGGGTGCGAAACCCACATTAGTGACTTTTACATCTGTCACTCATCTGTTTAGGGCTGTATGTCCAGGATGATTATCGTGATCATCACTTGATATTATATACATGCAATAATGAGTTTTCTTGCCGGGCTTTGGCTCACGGGTGCTATGTGGTGCAGGTATAGGGAAAGAAAAGCTCACCCAGCCTTGAGTGGAGAGCTTAGGTGGCGATGTGTACATATGTAGCCGCTTGACCCCCATAGCCAAGGATTTTCTCAGAGGGACAAGGGGTTAACCCTATTTTTGCCGCTTAGGTCGGTGTGTTGTAAATTTTACACTGTAATGACTATTTTGTATTGTAAATAACTTGTTAACTTTTTATGGGCCTTTGAACAGTTTTATGTTTTAAATAAAATATATCCTTTTCTTTTTATTGGTTTCTCACCTTAACCTATTAATAACACATAGATGCACATTCATAACCAAAGAACTCAATTAGCGAGTTAAGCAAGATTCAAAGTTCACAGTAACAGTCTTGGGGTAACCAGGGCGTTACAATACCTATCAACAATCACCCATACTGAATCATGTTGCCCCATGGTCTTCGATAATCCAACCACGAAGTCCATGGTGATATCCTCCCATTTCCACTCTGGAATCCCTAGAGGCTGCAACAACCCTGCTGGCCTCTGATGTTCAGACTTTACCTGCTGACAAGTCAAACACTTGGCCACATAATCCACCACATCCCTCTTCATTCCCGGCCACCAGTACAGAGTTCTCAAATCTTGGTACATATTCGTCGTACCCGGATGTAAAGAATAGGGAGTGGTGTGAGACACATCTAAAATCTCTCGCCGGATACCGGAATCCATTGGAACGCAAATTTGGCCTTTGTACTTTAATAATCCCATCTCTGAAATAGAAAAGTATTTAGCCGCTCTGGCTAAGACGCCTTCTTTGTGCTCTCTCAACTGGGGATCCTCCCCCTGTGCCACCTTGATCCTCTCAAGAAGTGTAGACTGAAGAGTGATGTTGGATAACTAGCCAACCACTAACTCTATACCTACTCTAGTCATCTTTTCAACTAACTTATCTGATATCTGCCTCAAACTAAACAACTGTCCTGGGCCGTTTCGAATCAGTCGGACACCACATTGGCCTTCCCAGGATGGTATAGAATATCACAATCATAGTCCTTTACCAATTCCATCTAGCGCCTCTGGTGCATATTCAGATCCTTCTGAGTAAAGAAGTACTTCAAACTCTTATGGTCGGTGTATATTTCACACTTCTCACCATATAAATAATGCCTCCAAACCTTAAGTGCAAATACCACCGCCACCAACTCCAGATCATGTGTGGGATACCTCTGCTCATATTCCTTCAATTGTCTCAACGCATAGGCTATTACCCTTCCGGCTTGTATCAATACACACCCCAAACCCTGTCTGGAAGCATCACAGTATACTACAAACTTCTCATTGTCTGACGGCAGACTTAATACTAGAGCGGTGATCAGTCGCTGCTTCAACTCCTTGAAACTGTTCTCACACCTATTTGTCCATATATACTTAGTCTTCTTGCACGTCAGTTCGGTCAGTAGTGTGGATATTCTGGAGAATCCCTCGATGAACCACCAATGATACCCTGCCAATCCCAAAAAGCACCTAACCTCTAGGACACTACTCGGCCTAGGCAAATCCCTCACTGCCTCAATCTTACTTGGGTCAACCAGAATCCCTTCCTTACAGACAATATGACCTTGAAATGTTACTTGGGGTAGCCAAAACTCGCACTTGCTGAACTTAGCATATAATCTATGCTCCCTCAACCACTGTAATACCAGGCGTAGATGTTGCTCGTGCTTTGTCTCTGACTGAGAGTACACCAGTATGTCATCAATGAACAAGATCACAAACTTGTCCAGATAATCCTTGAAGACCCTATTCATCAGGTCCATAAAGGCGGATGGGGTGTTGGTTAATCCAAAGGACATAACCAGGAATTCATAGTGTCCATATCTCGTATGGAAAGCGGTCTTTGGTATGTCCTCCTCTTTAATCCTTAATTGGTGGTAGCCTGGCCGAAGGTCAATCTTAGAGAACACTGTCTTCCCCTGTAGCTGATCAAACAAGTCGTTGATCCTAGGTAGTGGGTACTTGTTCTTAATGGTTAACTTGTTCAACTCTCTGTAGTCGATGCACATCCTTAAGGATTCATCCTTATTCTTGACGAACAACACTAGAGCACCCCATGGAAAAAAACTCGCTCTGATGAATCCCAAATCCAGTAACTCTTACAACTGAATCTTCAGTTCCTTTAACTCTGCCAGAGCCATTCTATAAGGTGTCCTAGATACTGGCTCCACCCCTGGCACCAACTCAATGACAAACTCGATCTCTCGGTGTGGCGGCAACCCTGGCAAATATGCGGGGAATAAATTAGGAAACTCACATACCAGTCTGGTCTCATTCGATCCAACTGAAACAACTCTAGAGGAATCCACAATGCTTGTTAGGAGTCCTATGCAACCTTCTTGCATTAGGTCTCTAGCCTTCAGTTCTGAAATCATAGGTACTCGCGGTCCACTCACTGTCCCCACGAATACAAAGGGTACCTCCCCTTTCAGTTCAAACCATCCTACGCTTGCAGTCAATCGTTGTCCCATACTTTGATAACCAATCCATCCCTAGGATCATATCAAAGTCATCCATCACTAACTCAATCAGATCCACAGTCAACTCCCTATTGTCTATCTCTATTGGCAGTTCTCTAACCCATCTCCTAGAGACTACCAGTTCCCCAGTCGGCAGCAAAGTCTGAAATCCCCTAGCATACAAATCACTAGGTCTAAAAAGTTGATCTATCACTCTAGTAGAAACCAATGAATGAGTAGCCCCTAAATCAATCAATGCAGTAAAAGAAGAACCAACACTAGAAATCTGACCTATCACGACTGAGGGGCTAGCCTCAGCCTTAGTCTGGGTCAAGGTAAATATTCTGGCAGGAGTGAGACTATCGCTCTGTTTCAGCTCTTCCTTCCTAGCTTGTGGGTAGTCCTTCCTCAGATGAATATTGCTCCCATGAGTAAAGCAGGCCATGATCCTACATTCTCACTAATGTCATCATCTGCTTTGAGGACACACTGGGAAATTCCCCTAGTTGTCTCCTCTGCCCTGACGACCACTGAAAGCACCCCGTGCCTTCCTATCCGAGCCAGGAATAACAAAAGAGTCTGGGGCCTTTCTCTTCTGCTCACTGGGGCCACTACCTCGGCTAGATCCAATAAAAGGGAGGAACCTTCCTCCGAGCATCGCACCTAGCAACGCCCTCTCTCCATATCTGATCCTCGACCCCCTCAGTTGTAAGGGCCTTGTCCACTATCTGTGCATAAGTGGTAGTCCCCAGATCCAAAGTTATCTTGACATCACGAGCAATCATAACATTCAATCCCTGCACAAATCGATCTCTCCGTGCCATGTCAGTCGGCACCAAATCTGGCGCGAACTTCGCTAACCGGTCAAACTTCAATGTATACTCAGTAACCGTCATCCGGTTTTGAGTCAGATTCGTAAACTCTTCCACCTTCGTAGCTCAAACTGCGACACTATAATACTTCTCATTGAATATATTCCTAAACTCTTCCTAGGTCATAACAACAATATTCCTTCTCTGTGACACAACATCCCACCAGATGCGGTCATCTTCACTCAACATGTAGCTAGTGCAAGCTACTCTCCCATTCCATTCAACCCTCATCAAATCCAAGATGGAAGAAACCATGTTCATCCACTGCTCTGCCAGCAGCGGGTTTGGACCACCCTCGAAAGTGGGAGGATGCTACTTCCTGAACCTCTCATACAATGGTTCCCATTTATTCTCCACAGCAAGCTGGGCTGGCAATGGTGCCACAGCCTGTAGAACCTATAACCCACTGCCCTAAAGAGGGGCCTGCTGCCTCAACTCTCAAAGCTCTTCTTTTGTTAGGTGAAGTTTAGCTTCCATCTCGGCAAATAACTGTTGCCAATTCGGTGGGGGCAGGAGGAAGGTCCTGACCCTGGTTGTCATCCTCGGCCCTATTGCCGCGGAGTCTAATTGACCGTCAAGGCATTACTACAATATGCCTGCAATCAATGATGTCGCACATCAGGCATGATAATAACATCCAAACCACCTCCCAATTTCATCAACCAACCACAACCAACAAGTCCACAAATCTCATATAACATACAACAATCAAGGGTTCATGCCCTAACATCATGCATATATCAACACATTCATCATGCTCTATTTATAAATTCAGGCACACATGGCACTTAAACAAGAAATTAAGCATATAGTTCATTAATTACCAACCAACTCTAAGTCTAGCTTGTCACTAGCAGCGAGCGTACATGTTTGGTCTGTTGGTTTTTATAGATCAAATAAGAGATTATACGCAGCGGAACAACAATCAAAATTGTTAATTTAATCCCACAAGATTTCTAGATCTACTTCTTCACATACATACATATATTGAATCAAAGAGATGAATAGAAAAATTACCTCAAGTCCTTCCTTGCTGCTATCTTTTTGTACGGCAAAATCCTTGAGATCTCACACCAAGATCTTCCAAAATGTTCTCAACACATAAAGAACGAGTGTGGGCTCATTATACAAAACAATAGGCAAAATCTATTTATCAGATGTTCTCAACACATGAGATCTGATAAAGTTTGGACCTAAATTTGTGAATAACAGTGACCTATACTTGTAGCACTATTCTATTTCTCTCAGGGAGATTTCACGATATATTTTCTATCTCTGAAAAGTATCGCTCTGGAAAAACTGATCTCCTATATTTAATATATCCAATATATATTAAAATAAATAATATTAGTTATTTTAAACAATTTAAAAATAACTAATCAGTTATCAGATTTTTGTTTAAATAATAATATTTTAATCATATTAAAATATCTCATTATTTATTTAATATTTAAATAACTAAAATTATTGAACCAAGATTCTTCTGGAATCTTCTTGTGCGTGTAGCACAGTGTCCGTGCACTGTGCTACATGCCCAACCCATGCCAAGGAGGGCATGTGATTTTCCCAATTTTTCATCATTATTTAAAAACTAAAATTCCCAAAAATAAATTAATTCAAAATTAATTATATTTTTGTTAAATCAAATAATTCATTAATTCTCAATTAATTAATTACACATAATTATACAATAATTATGTCTAGTGCATAGAAAAAATATTTTACTTATCAAATAAGTCATTTTGCCCATTTTTGTATTTATCTTTGTCAGTGTTTGTTTAAGCCATTTCGGGGACCATGGACCTATAGCATTAAGCTCCAATAAATTAAAACTAAATAATTAAACTCTTTAATCATAATAGTTAATTTATTAATTATGATATTTCTCCACTATAAATTCATAATTAAACTATTTATGTTATAGATATACTTTTACAGAAATCCTATTTTAAGTTGTCCATTGATATAACCATCTTACAATAGTTCAACCATCTAATTAATTAGTTCATAAATTAGAAGGGAAGAATTACCATTTTACCTTTCTAATTTACTTCTTATTCCTTAAGTACCATTAATTCACTAGTGAATAATTAATCTATAATCTAATTATAGATTTGAGCTCAAAATCATTCAGTTCCAGAATTAACCCTTAAGGGGACCAATATACGATCCATTAGGAAAGATTAGATTCTGTATTGTTGATACATGTTCCCAGCCATCCATGATATTAAATCTCCAAAACAAAAGTCATTAGCCTCAATCTATGAAGAGACCTTAACGAATGAATCAAAAGATTTAATAAACATAAACAGGAGTTCATGAACACTCAGGATTTAGGTTGATCTATAAATGATCATCAGCTATGATATGAATTACAAATCTGTATTATTAAATGGATTTTGGATAAAGACTTTTATTCATATCGGTCCTTGTCATATATAATCATATTATATAAAGCACATTTACTGAGATGTCTTACCACATCAATAATCCGAATCTAGATTATTTGTATCAACATGATACTTAATAAACCGTACTTATAACCCTAATTAAAGAATTCCATAACTTCAATTTGTTGTTGACTATTTTTATTCATTCATGTGATCTTAATTCTTTCGTACTAATACAAGCTCACATTCTCAATGATGAATATGGAATTTTTCTGACATTTACAAAAAATTATTCAAACAATAATTTAATAATCTAAACATAACAATAATAAACCATTGTATTTATTTATTCATTGAAATAATAAATGTCTTTTACATGCTTTTAGGACATACTCCTAACATGGTCAATCTCCAGGAACCATAAATCTTGGCTCGCTCTGATACTAAGTTATAACGCCCTACTTCCTTAGAGTCGTTACTAAGTGAGTTAAAAATATGCCATTAGCTCGCTAATCGAGGTTTTAGGTTAAAAGTGTGACTAAAATGAAGTTAAACTCGTTTAAAGACATTAAGTATAAAACATTTGGTTATTCATTGAAATCTATGAAAGATTTACAGTTGGGATCCCAAAAATACAATTTAGAAAATACATCACAGATCAAAATATACACATGGTCGACTTAGGCGACAAAACAACTATTACAGTACATTTCCCCAAAAATAACCCTGGTCGTGGCAGCCAAACAGGTCGAACATGTACCCATTGCTCCACGCTCTTTGTACTCATGGTTGGTCGACCTTTCCCTTGCTCTTACATGCACCATAGAGCACCCATGAGCCGAAGCCTAGAAAGAAAACTCAACACAAAACAAATAACATATGCATAACAAACCATAGTATGCAACAAAGTAGCCAACGGGCTAAACTCATAGTGGCCAACGCCGCCCCAGGCGCTTTACCAGGCTCTGGGTTCGCGATCTTCACCGAGAGGGTGGCTCTAGCACCCTAGGAAGGTCTCGCCCTATAGCCTGCAATCAGCGTGCTCAACACTGATCCCAGCACCTTGTCGTACTCAGCTTCTTGCCATTCTCGACCTTCGCCGTTCTCTCATAACATCCAGCACATAGCATAATATACACATATATTTAAACAGATATTAAATATAAGAATTAGGGCCATGCCCTGCAATACTAACAAAAGGGTTATGATCAGCAATACAAACAATAGGGCCATGCCCTGCTCTACGGGTACAACAATTTTCTTACCTGTGTCCCGAGCTATTTGAGCACCACGATCCCGAGCACAGTTGTATAACCCGAGCCTCGTTGAAAACCTAGTCACAACACACTCATAATAACCATCCATCAAGTTCTAAACCAATAAATAACTTTGGAGTATTAATCTAGCCTCCAAAACCTTGGATTCTACCAAATCGGGTAGTAAAATCCTTCCCGAGCCTTAACATTTGAGTTTCTGAGCTAAAAACCTTAACTTCCCTTATTTTCCCATATAGGGTCGTGGCATGCCCTTAAGGGTCGCAGCTCGCTACTTGGTCAGAGGGCAAGGCCCTCCCTGCTGGAGGACACGGGCCGCGGCATGCTCCCCCATGCCGCGACGCCTGAGCGAACCAAAGGCTTCTCCAGCCTCTTCAAGCACATGGGCCGCGACACCTGAAGAATAGGGTCGCGGCTCGGGCCTTTGAAACCTAGAAAACTTCATTTTCTCTGCATATTTCCCCAAATCTAAACCATAAATTATCACCCCCAAACACCAATTCAACCTAGAATTAAGCTTAGATTTCTTATCCTTATAGCCTAAACATCATAACCACCTAAAACACAACTCCTTAATCCTTACCTATACTCAATATAAAATCATAACACAACTCTCATGCAAGCTTCCCAACCATGGCGGAATTCAACTGCAATATTCACTATAGGAGCTTACCTCTGGACTTAATTCAACCTTGAATCACTTCCCAGTACTACAAGACTTCAGTTCCTCACTTCCTCAACCTAAAATCCTCAAGATTTCTTCAAGCCTTCAACACCACAAGAGAGAGAGAGAGAAACGTGAGGGAGAGAAAGTGAGCTGAGAGTTTCTGTTTTTTTTCTTCTTCTTAGTTCCAGTGGTTTCTCAAGATTACGCAGCCTGCTCTAAACCATGTATATCCCTTGCCAAAATTCCAAAATGCCCCTTAAGTTTGTCTACATCCTTAATTGCCACCAAGGGAAATTTCATCATATGCCACATCCCCTTAAATCCTCGAGTATTCCTATAAATCCCCATTTAATCTCGATATGTCCAAATCATTACTAAATTACACCCGCTACCTAGTAAATCCCGAACACCAACTATGTTCCCAAAATACCCCTAGGCTCCTCCCGAGCCGGGTATTTGACGTCGTTGTGAATATTTAGCTAAACTACTCCCTAGGACCGTCTCGGATCGTGCATCACAAATATATCACCACTCACTCATGGTATCAATCACAACACACGCATATATCACATTTATGCCCTCAAAGGGCTAAAATTGCAAATATGCCCCTGATAATCAAATGAGGCCCATATGCATATTTAATTCATCTAAACATGCATTTCTAATCACATAATCATCAAATTCACATATTAACATAATTAAATCTATTATTGCCCTCCTGGCACGCTAACAAGACCCTAAGCCTTATTAGCAAATTTGGGACGCTACAACACTATTCCTAACACATACTTGTGTTAAATGATGATTGTTTATCTGTTATACCTGATTGTGAATCTCGGCTTATAAGTCGAGAGTGGCAACAGATTGGCTCCAACAAAATTGAAAGAACTGAAGGTTCAGTTCAGGAGTTACTAGACTTGGGGTTTATTAGGCCCAATTTCTCACCATGGGGTGCGCCATTTTTATTTGTAAAGAAGAATGATGGATCTTTGAGGATTTGCATTGATTACAGAGAGTTGAATAAGCCGACTATCAAAAACAAGTATCCACTGCCGGGAATCGATGACTTGTTTGATTAGCTACAGGGCAAGACAGTGTTCTCAAAGATTGATCTTCAATCTGGTTATCACCAGCTGATGATCAATGAAGAGGATATTCCGAAGACAACTTTTTGTACCAGGCATGGGCATTATGAGTGTTTAGTCATGTCATTTGGATTGACTAATACCCTAAAAACTTTCATGGATCTGATGAACAGAGTGTTCAAGGATTACCTAGATAGATTTGTAATTGTCTTCATCGATGACATCCTGGTTTATTCTCAGTCAGAGGTAGAGCATGAGCAGCATCTTCAGTTGGTATTCTAGAGACTGAGGGAGCATAGATTGTATGGCAAGTTTTAGAAGTGTGAGTTTTGGTTACATCAGGTGACATTACTCAGTCACATCATTAGTAAAGACGAGATCAAGGTGGATTCGACCAAGATTGTGGCAGTCAGGGATTGGCCATAGCCAAGCAGTGCTTCAGAGTTTAGAAGTTTCCTTGGATTGGCAGGGTATTACCAGCACTTTGCAAAAAGAGTTCTCAAGGATTGTAACTGTAACGCCCTGGATAACAAAGACCGTTACACTGTGTGTTTGAAATAGTGCGAGACTTTCTAATCAAGTCATTTAAACAAAAACGGGAATCTAAAGACATGATTAGGTTAGGTTTAAAAGATTTTGGCTATAAACGAATAATTTTCATTAAAATAAATGTTTGGTACACGGGATCCCAAATCAAGGTTTAAATGACATAATTACAGAATTTCCAAATGTTATAAATAATCAAGCCACTCTAATGGCAAAATACACATTTTAGGTTTCCGTCCCTGTACAATCCCTCGACCGTGGCGGCCGAGCAGTTGACAACGTACACCTCGCCCCCAGAGCTCTCCAACCCATGGTCAATTCGTCTTACCCTTGCCTTTACCTGCACCACGTAGCACCCGTGAGCCGAGGCCCAGCAAGAAAACATAATAACATAGCATGATCAATATCAATAACCAATTATTCCACAAAGCATAACCAAGTATTCAACAACTCATAACGCTCACCTGTTCAGTGATAACAATCGACAAATTAACAACATGTCATCCAGATAATCAACTTATCATATTCATCAGATTAATGACAATAATCACGTTCATAATCAACAGTTTATCGCAACCATTAAACAATATTTAGGGTCAGCCCCCTTAGGCCGCACCATCTATTTAACCCACTGTCTTCGGCTCACTTAGGCCGCCCCCAGTGTTATATCCACTGACTCCGGCCAGCTTAACTGAGCTTAGTGATTAATAATCTGTCCTCAGTTACCAGTGGCTGAGCCGCGCCCTGTGCGCAAGTATTGATTCTGGCACTCTTAGGCCGTTTATCACATGCCCCCATGGCATAATACCACCTCATGACATTCATACAATTATAGGGAGCTCTTAGTCCCAACATATTCATATGGTTTATCACAATCATATAACAGTGCATACTAATATAGAGAACACTTAGTCCCAACCTATCCACATAAACGGGTGCAGTTTTCTCACCTTTAATTCCAAGTGCTTTAATTAAGAAAGAAGACCCCCGAGCACGATCCTGCCCCGAGCCCAAGCGTACACCTAGTCACAACCATGATAAAGGATTCCATCAATAATAAATGATTAAAGGTTTCCAGACCAAGTCCTAGCCTCCGGGACATCGAATTCCACCAAACATGGTAGTGGAATCGATCTCGAGCACCCTGGGTTAGGTTCCTGCGCCTAAAATCTTCATAAGGCCAAAAATTCTCTTAAGAGTCGCGACCCTAGCCCTCCATGCTGCGACCCGCCCCTAACTAGAGGCCTAGCCTCCCCAGAAAACACACACGGGTTGCGGCCCTAAGCTTCCCATGTCGCGGCCCACCCTCCTTCCTAGCACACCTCTGTTCTAGAGGGCCGCGGCACACCAAGAACTAAGCCGCGGCCCGACCCCTTCGAACCCAGAAAAAACTCCATTTTCATCCATCAAATCTCAACCAAACTAACCCAAAATCATCCTAATAATGTAATTCAACTATCATAAACATCCTAACATGTTTCCACCAGTAAAACCCAACAAGAACCTAACTTAGAAACTCACCAATATAACACTTTGATTTTGAAAGCCATAAGCTCATGAACATCTTAGAACAGGCAGTAATTCCCAAAAATTCAGATGCTAAACCATTATTAAAGGCTTACCTTTGCTGAAGAGCAAGAACACCAACTAGTTGCTGAGTTAATTCCCAAGCTTTAGCCCCAATTTAATGTTCAAAATCAAGAACCCCAAAACACTTAGAACTCAGCCCAAATCTACATAATTCAATTAACAAGAAAGTGATCCAAGACTTACCTCAATTCCTGTTGAATTCCTTAGCTAAAAAATGAGCTAATCTCTCAAAGTTTCAACCCAATTCCCTGAGTTTCCAGCCAAGCTTCTCCTTGATTCTGTGGTTTCCCTTGAGAGAAAAGGAGAGAGAAAAGAGAAGGGTCAATTTGGATATCTTCTACTGTTTTTCTTAATTTGTTTTATCTTAGTTACTTAAGTTAATCTCTAGGCTCGGGGTACCAAAAACGTTCCCGAGGGAAAAATGGTAAATTTCCCCAGTATTCCCACCTAGGCTTCCTAACCTCAAATATATCTTCAATTATTTATTTTCATAACTCGATAATCCAAATAACTGTCTAATAGCCAAAATACCCCTTGACTCACTCCGAGTCAAGTATCAGGTCCCGTTGTGACATTTCTCGCTACTTGCTCCCTAGGATCGTCTCATGTCGAACGCTGCCAATATAAATATATCCACATAATAATGTGGTCTCAACAGTTTATCACATTTATGCCCTAACGGGCCAAAATTACAATTATGCCCTTACAAACTAAATAGGGCCTGCATGCTTATCTAGTACTCATACACATGCATTTCACATATCCATATAATCATAAGATCATGCATATCACATAATCATGCATTTCCACCATTAATTCACATAACTTTCAATTATGCCCTCCCGGCACACTAATCAAGGCCCTAAAGCCTTATTAGTAATTTTGGGTCGTTATAGCAACACCACTGACAGAGCTGACCCGCAAGAACCTAAAGTTTGTGTGGTCCAATAGATGTGAGAAAAACTTCCAGGAGTTGAAGCAGTGATTGATCACTGCTCCGGTTCTGAGTCTTCCTTCAGATCGGAAGAAGTTTGTTGTAACGCCCCAACTCCTGGGACCGTTACGGTGTGCCTTGTAAACAGTGCTAAACTCGCTAATCGAGTCGTTTGGCCAAAATCGTGAACTAAGTATGATTAGCGGTTTAGGGATTAAACATTTTGGTTAAGATGTAATGTTTCACTAGAACGTTTAATATATATACTTTGGGATCCCGGAAATATAATTTCAAAGTCTATTACAGAAAAATATTTACAACAGGCCGTTCTAAGCGGCAAAACAGGGTTCAACCCTAGTTCCACTTTAAACCTCGGCCGTGGCGGACGAGCAGCTGCATATGTACACGTCATCACCTAAGCTCTCCAACTCAAGGATGGTCCAGCTTCCTCTTGCCTTTACCTGCACCACGTAGCACCCGTGAGCCAAAGCCCAGCAAGAAAACACAATAAAGCATGATATAATATCAACAACGATCATAATAACCATTCAGGACTATTAGTCCAAGCAAATAGTTGACAATAGCCAAAAGTCACAATAATGAGCATCGCTCCTTCTAGCCATGTGACGATAGGGTGACCAGGGCTTAACCGATAAGTGATTCTTTCTTAAGTTTGATTAGGACAGGTGCAAGGTGATTAGTCACCAACATAACCTTCCTCACGACTCTAGAGTCGAAACTATGGACAACGTCCCTTAGCCATGTGACAAATGGTCACCGGGGTCATATACCTTGGCTATAGTCATCTGGTCGTAGACCAGGCAAGCGCTTATAAGTTCTTCGACCCTAGGGTCGGTCTAGCATTAATGCCATAGAGCCATTCAATGCGTGATTCTCGACTTTAGAGTCGGTCCCTGACTAGTTAGTGCCATACACAAGCAAGTCATGCCACCAATCGTATACCACATGTTCAATATCCATAAACAAGGTATTTAGCATGCTTACTAAACAGATACCAGTACAATTAGGACCATGCACAACCACAGAGGCTCAAGCTCTGAACAATATCATACCCAGTATACAAAGCATGTCCTAATCACATGTTTCTCATGCATCATATGCAATATATCCAGCAATCCAACATGCACCAATAACATCCATACATGTCACGTTTAATAGTCAACCAACATGCATCAAGAATAGCCATGCATGTCATACATAATAATCAACCGACATGCATCAATAATAACCACGCATGTCATACTCAGTAATCAACCAACATGCATCATAATAGCCATGCATGTCACATATACACAGGGTGCAGTTTTCTTACCTCAAAGTCGAGCTAGAATGATTTAAAGAACGACCCTTGAGAACAATCAACCTTTAGTCCTTTAGCGGTCACCTAGTCATAACCAAATATAAGATACCATCAATAAAAATGGTCAACATAAGTTTCCAAACCAATATCTAGCCTCCGGGACATCAATCCCCACTTAACCGGGTACTAGGATTAACCCCGAGGCCTTAAGCTAGCATCCCTAGGCCAAAAACCCATTTTTGGCCAAATCTGCCTTGATGGGCCGCGGCTCACCCTCCTGACAGAGCAATTTTCACCTTTAAAGCCATCACAGGCCGCGGCACACCATAGACAGGCCGCGGCTCATTTCGCAAACTAGCACACACCAGCCAACTCTCCCCTGCGTTTTCCTCTCAAGCCAGCCCTTCAAACTTGTCCCAAAACCCAACCTAACACCCAATTCAACCACCAAACATCCTCTACAACTCACCCTCATCAAAACCCAAAGTAAACATCACCCAAACCTCCATTAATTCAAACTTTCTACAAGTGATTCACAAGTCAAAAGCTAAAACTCAAAACATAGTATGAACCAGAAATTAATGGTAGAAACTTACCCCAACCACGATTTGAATCCTTCCCAATGGCTGAACTCAAGCTTAACCTCCCCAAACTTGACTCCCTAGCTTGCTTCCTCAAGATAGGCTCTCAAAACTTAAAGAAGAGGGTGAAGGAGGACTTGTACGGGAAGGAAGGGAGAAAGAGAGGATAGGCTCTGCTTTAATATCAATCCACAGCCTTCCAAAATTCCTAAGGCTGATATAAATCTTTAAGGTCAAAATACCATATTGCCCTTAAGCCAAATAAATCCCTCTAAAAGCTTCTGAGGGTAAAACCGTCCTTTCCCGCCTATCTCGTTAATTATATTTAACGCTCTCCAATTCCCGCTATCTCAATATTCCCATATACCAATAAATCATATCCCATTACCCTTTAATTCTCGGTAATGCTCTAATCATTAAATTCACCCCGAGACTCACCTCGAGCCCCGAACTTAAACCCTTTATGACTAGACCGAACACTTACATTCTCATGATCGTCTCATGTCGAATAGCTCGAACCAATCCACCTTATAATGTGGCTATATTAATTAATCACAATCATGCACCCAAAATATACAATTATGCCCACAGTGGCCAAATTACCAAATTACCCTCATAATTAATATATGAACCCATATGCATGCATTCACCATCATATAATAATATAATTCACATAAACATGCATATAATCATTAAATACTATAATAAATCAATTATGGCCCTCCCGGTGTAACGCCCTACTTCCTTAGAGCCGTTACCAAGTGAGTTTTAAGACCAAAAAAAAGTGTGCAATGTACTCGCTAACCGAGGTTTTTACAACAAAAGTGTGACTAATAAAAAGTTAGGGCTGTAATCTTTGAAAATGCGTCGTTTCATTAAGAACTTCTAGTATTAAACACTTGGGATCCCAAAATAAGGTTTGAAAACTATTTACATCTTGAAATAAGTTTACAGTTGATTAGTTATAAAAATCATAGATTATTACAGCCATTTTCGAATAAACCCCCAACCAAAGCAATCGGGCAGGCCAAACATGTACGCGTCGCTTCACGCTCTCCGTAATCATGGTTGGTTGACTCAGTCATTGCCCTTACCTGCAACACGGAGCACCCGTGAGCCGAAGCCCAGCAAGAAAACTCATGCAGTTCACAACATATGCAAAATATACAGTTAATCATATCAGATAGTCCACAGATAAACAAGTCAACCATTAGACTAAGCAAACACGGCCATGCCGCCCCAGAACCCTTACCACACCCTGGGGTCTCGGTCCTCACCGTAAGGATCTCACATGTATCCTCTGGGTCCTACCCTAACTATAAGCATCCCATGTGCTAAGTGTTACTTCCGGCCCCGCTGCCGTTCTCGGCCTTGCCGCCCTCGGCCATAGCCGTTCATTTCACTATAATCATATATAGCATAAATCAAACAACATTCAAACAAATATCAATTCATTTAAATCTACACCCTAACATGTAATGCAATATAGGGTCGTGCCCGGCAATCATCTCATCATGCAATATAGGGCCGTGCCCCGCAATCACACTATGGGCCCACGCCCTATCCTACGGGTGTTATAGTTTTCTTACCTTTCCATTCAATAGCTTAGATGACCTGACTCCTTGAGCACGATCCCACACGAGCCTTAGCGCACACCTAGGCACAAACATTGGTCAACGTCAACACCGAACCCCAAGTCCGAATACCTAGCCTCGGGACCAATCCCGAGCCCCCGGGAAGTCCTAAATCCCCAAAACAAAGTGGCAGAATCGAGCCCCGAACCCTAGGTCAAAATCCCTCATCAAAAACCCAAAAATCCACCTCTGTGAACAGTGCAGCGCTACAGCGCTCTAAAGAGGGCGCTGTAGCGCTACAAGCAGAACACACCCCCCAGAACAGGGGCTAGCGCTACAGCGCCCACTGACTAGCGCTGTAGCGCTAGTTGCAGCCCAGCAGAACCCGAAAATCGCATCTTGCGATTTCCTTCAACCAATTCAACCCCAAACTTGTCCAAACCTTTTCCAAACCCAAAAACACACATATCCACACCTCACACTCATCCCAAGCATCCCAAGAACTCAATCCCAAGCTCAAGCAACCCAAAACTCAAAATCTACCATGATGAACCCAAAAACCAGAAATTCATTCAAACAACAAAAATAGAGTCTTAGAAATCATACCATTGATGCAATTTCGACCTTGATTCAACCCTAGACCTCCTTAGCTTGTTCATCCTCAAAGCTTTCCCAGAAATTCCCTAAAATTCCCATCAACTCAGCTCAAAACACAGCTCAAACCATCAAAACCCTTAAACTGAAATCTCTAAAAACTTACCTCAAAAGTTAATGTGTTCTTGCCAAATCTTCAAGTCTAACCCAAGATCCTTGATGCTCAGCTTACCATTGCTCTCCACTAAGCTTTGCTCCAAGAAAAAATGGAGAGGAATGGTGCAAAAATGCACAAACCGATCCTTTGGAAAACCCCCCTGTTTTCTCTCTTTTCTTTCTTTCCTTTTCTTTCTTTTCTTTCTTTCTCTCCACAGCCAACACTCTTTCTCTATAAAACCCACTAAGTGTATAAAGCCTCATAAATCAATCTTCTAAAAGCCAATTGACCAAAATGCCCTTCCTATTAACTCTAAATCCTTTTGTCCAAGTAGGGCCATTTTAGTCATTTTACCCAATTCCCGCTAATCCTCAAGTGTCTCTAATATTTTCCCGTTGCTTTCCAACACCTGATAAACCACCAAATAAATATCCCCCATCATCAAAATAAATCTCAATCTATTCTCTGAATTCTTGTTCATACCCCCAGGCTCGCCCCGAGCCGGGTATAAATTCCCGTCATGACTTTCCGCTAGCTTGCTCACTCGGATCGCCTCGAGTCACAAATCACTGATGCACCCACATACCACTGTGGTCTCAACAATCATCACATATCAATGCAGTTATGCCCAACATGGCCAAAATTACAATTATGCCCTTCTAACACGATCCGGGCCTACATGCATACTAATATACCTAGTCATGCATCTCAGATAAACAAATAGTCATATAACATGCTTTAAATCATAACCATGCATTTAATTCATAAAAAAATCACACATAAATCCCATCATGCCCTCCGGGCACGCTAATCAAGGCCCTTAAGCCTTATTAGCTAATTTGGGTCGTTACACCCGGCCTCCTAATCAAGGTCCTAAACCTCATTAGGAAATTTGGGGCATTACAACTATCCCCTCCTTACAGAAATTTCGTCCTCGAAATTTACTCAACATCTCGGAATCAGAGTCCCACTCACTGAATATAAATTCCTTAGGTCATTTCCCGACTTCAGTATTTCAATAGCCTTACCTTAACCCAAGGTACATTTTGTTCAACAGAACCTCATTGCTTACGTCACCATCTGAACTGGCTATTCCTTACCGGAATACTTAACCTTAACCTTCAGATCCTCATAACTCAACTCATAAGTTCCCTTGGCCCATGCCCACTGCATGGAAGCACATAACTCGCTGTTACAACTGCCGGTACCAAAAGAAGAGGCTGATCCAAAATCATCCTAACCAGCCTATCCAGAATCCAACTGCTGAGACATACTAGGGCTTAACTTGTCTTAATTCCTCATTCCTTTCCCCATAGTGATACTTTAGAGAAAATACATTCTCCTACCTGGAATTCCACATTCCTACTACCTAGTTCAATAATATTTCCCATTTATTCCCAAGAAGTGATCATCCAAGATTCAAGCTCCAGCAATCTCATAACTCCCCTGAACCACCTCAGGATCCAGACACATACATATATTTCCTCACTCATCTTATAAGATGTTCCTCCAATAATAATTGGATAACCCTCTAACTCTGATTTACCACCAGTCTGAGAGTGATAATCTGTACTGAGTTCCATTTATATATTCATCGCCTTCTAACCCTTCCAAAACTTGGAAGTCACAATAAAGTCTTCATCTGATAAGATAGACCTTGAGTTCACGAAGGCTCTCTATCCTTCTCACAAGGAGACTCAAACATTGATCAGCTGTACAATTCACCTACCCTTACTGATAAAATAAACTCACTTGGACTACCAGTCCACAATGACTTAATACCCACTTCATACCAATCCATCAACCTGGGAATCCCACCGTGAAACTCATCGCGATGCTCACTCATTCCCCACTATGAAATACCCAAAGGCTGTAATGGCCTTGCTGTTTCCTGACATTCTGTCTCAATCTGTTAACAGGTTAAGAGCTTACACGTGCCTCAATATATGCCTCTTCATCTCAGGCCATCACTATAAGATTTCCATATCATGTTACCCTTACATGATGCTTGAATGAAACAAATAAAAGAATAGCATGGGATTCATCCAGAATCTCTCAATTAATCTCAATGTCCATCGGATCCTAGATTCGATCTCTATATCACCATAAATTCATGTCTGTCACTTGACAACCTTTAGCTAGTCCAGCTAAAGCTTTCCGTTCAACCTTGCCCGTCTGTGGCTCACTTTACCATCTTTCCTTTTATCTTTCTTGAGATAATAATCTCAAACAATAAACTGGCCACTTGACCCGCCAGAAACTCTACCCAATCCTGGTCAGATTCTTTAATCAACATGTTGCATAGGCAATTACTTTTCTCTAACTCTAGGATGTCATAACAATCCTCTAACTGATCCTGGTCTATAAAGACCCAGTACTTTCTCCCCAAGGCACCTGAAATATCTTTACTATCCATGGACACTCCTGTCCCCAAGGCAATCTTCACTCTTGGCAATTCTCCGCAAAGAAAACACCACTATTCCATCGTCCAAGATGATCATAAATCCCATTCAAGGCTACCCTTGAATACACTATTCATCTGGTTCACAATCACTTAGCATCAACCCAATTCTCAAGATATACTCAGCACTCGCAGTGCTCTAATCTGATACTAGCTCAATCCTTTACATAATTTTCTCACTCTGATCTCTAACTGGTCTTAACCAGATCCAAGATCCACCTTAAAAGATTCCATCTTACTCAGCAACTAACTCTTTAATTCTTATAACCCCACTGAGCCACTCGAAACAGTGTTCATATCTAATTCCATCTCTGGTAATAAACCAATCGTCATTCTAATCTTCTTTTAATAAAAAGAAGGCCTGGCAGACTGCCTGGAAACACATTTAAAAACCCACAAACTAATCCAGTCTGTCCTGATCTCACTAACACAATCTAAGTGGTATCCACCACACTGGCTAAGAGTTCCATGCACCTCCTTGCACAAACTCCAGCTTTCACATCCGGTATCATAAACATATCAAATCCATGCACAGCGCCAATTGTCACAAGACTTTCCGCTCACAAGCTCAAGAATTGCTACACTTTCCTTGCCATTCAAAACTGTTCTTTAATTACTTAACCAGTCCAAACCCTGGATCAAACCAAAGCCTGTCATAACTAGCTTTATCAGAACCCTTGATGAGTCCTTGCCACAACTCAACTTGTCTCTTAAATTGCCAATACCGTATTACATTTCCCATCACAACATAACCATGTGATCTATATATATGCTCTCAATATACCCTTCTCTATAAACATACCAACAAAAGAATAGTATGGCGCCAAAGCCAAACAGCATAATTCAAAACCCAGAACTAGAAGACTGACCTGTCATCCCTGAGGAGCTAGTCTCAGTCTCAGACTCTGATTGCCCTGGAATAAACACTCGAGCTGGAGTCGAGCTGTCTATCCTCCTTTTCTTACGCTCTCTTAGACTTGGACAATCCTTCTTAAGATGCCCAACCATTCTACATAAGAACACATGCCTTTGCTCGGCATTCTCCCAGATGATGCCTCTTGCACCGAGTGCACTTTGGACGAGTCTTCCAGCTTTCTTTCTTACTTGCTCCAATAAGTGGAGGTACCACTATCTGAGCTCCATGCTCTCCAACACTCTGCTGCCCAACTACTATACTCTCAACAGCAAAAGCCTTCTCAACCACCTGAGCATAGGTAGAAACTTCATACACTGGGGCAACTCTAATGCCCTGAGCTATTCCAGGATTAAACCCCTGAATAAACCTTTCCTTCCGAGCCACATCTGTGGGTACCATGTCTAAGGAAAACTTGGCAAACTCATCAAATTTAGTAACATACTCGGTCACTGATGCATTACCCTGAACAAGATTCAAAAACTCATCCACCTTGGCCGTCTTAGCCACATCACAATAATACTTCTCATTAAACAGCTGCCTAAATTCTTTCCAATCCATCACAGCTGTGTCTCGAGTCTGGGATACTACGTCCCACCACATCCGGGCATCATCCCGCAGTACACATGTAGCACAGATCACCCTATCGTGACCCACTAGTCCCATACTATCCAGAATGGAGCTGATCATACCCATCCATTGCTCAGCTCTGAATGGATCTAGGCCTCCCTCAAAGATTGGAGGATAAAACCTCAGGAATCTTCCACAGAGAAATTCCCATCTGTTCTCAACCCTAGGCTGAGCTAAAACTGATGCCACCCCTGGCATAGAAAAGGAAGGGGTACTCCCCAACAGACTCCGCTGTTGCTTCAAATACCTGATCTCTTCCTCCTGCCTCTGCAATCTTAATTACAAATCTGTAAGCGTCTGCTGAACATTCAAAGATGCAGACGAAGAACTGATACCCTGGCTGTAACTCCCAGCCCCTGTATAACTATCACCAGGCCTCATAATCTGCCTTGAATATAAACCTGCTAATTCAATCTGCAGTCAATAACTTGATCCATTAATCACAATTAGCATATCAAGGGCTTTCCCCCACGGGATAAATCTTACCACACCATAACCATAATCCACTTGCAGTGCTACAAACATGCCCATGGCATTCATACATACCCATAATTCCTGCTCTTCCAATGCTCAAACCATGCTTCTAACCCCAGCATGCAATAACACAATTATATATATATATTCACAGAGCAGGTAACCATATGATCACAGTCATATATACATATATATTCACGGAGCATATAATCATATTGTCAAGAGCTAGGCTCTATCAGAATCTCATGCTCCCTAATACAATATGCAGGTAAAGCATTCACATTTTATTCAAACGGCTATGCACATAGCTACAGAAATAGTTACCATTCCTTGAGTGAAGCTATCTTCAGTGATGAGTGTACATGCTCAGCTTGTCTTCAGGAACCATAAACCTTGGCTCGCTCTGATACCAAGTTGTAACGCCCCAACTCCTGGGACCGTTACGGTGTGCCTTGTAAACAGTGCTAAACTCGCTAATCGAGTCGTTTGGCCAAAATCGTGAACTAAGTATGATTAGCGGTTTAGGGATTAAACATTTTGGTTAAGATGTAATGTTTCACTAGAACGTTTAATATATATACTTTGGGATCCCAGAAATATAATTTCAAAGTCTATTACAGAAAAATATTTACAACAGGCCGTTCTAAGCGGCAAAACAGGGTTCAACCCTAGTTCCACTTTAAACCTCGGCTGTGGCGAACGAGCAGCTGCATATGTACACGTCATCACCTAAGCTCTCCAACTCAAGGATGGTCCAGCTTCCTCTTGCCTTTACCTGGACCACGTAGCACCTGTGAACCAAAGCCCAGCAAGAAAACACAATAAAGCATGATATAATATCAACAACGATCATAATAACCATTCAGGACTATCAGTCCAAGCAAATAGGTGACAATAGCCAAAAGTCACATTAATGAGCATCGCTCCTTCTAGCCATGTGACGATAGGGTCACCAGGGCTTAACCGATAAGTGATTCTTTCTTAAGTTTGATTAGGACAGATGCAAGGTGATTAGTCACCAACATAACCTTCCTCACGACTCTAGAGTCAAAACTATGGACAACGTCCCTTAGCCATGTGACAAACGGTCATCGGGGTCATATACCTTGGCTATAGTCATCTGGTCGTAGACTAGGCAAGCGCTTATAAGTTCTTCGACCTTAGGGTCGGTCTAGCATTAATGCCATAGAACCATTCAATGTGTGATTCTCGACTTTAGAGTCGGTCCCTGACTAGTCAGTGCCATACACAAGCAAGTCATGCCACCAATCGTATACCACATGTTCAATATCCATAAACAAGGTATTTAGCATGCTTACTAAACAGATACCAGTACAATTAGGACCATGCACAACCACAGAGGCTCAAGCTCTGAACAATATCATACCCAGTATACAAAGCATGTCCTAATCACATGTTTCTCATGCATCATATGCAATATATCCAGCAATCCAACATGCACCAATAACAGCCATACATGTCACGTTTAATAGTCAACCAACATGCATCAAGAATAGCCATGCATGTCATACATAATAATCAACCGACATGCATCAATAATAACCACGCATGTCATACTCAGTAATCAACCAGCATGCATCATAATAGCCATGCATGTCACATATACACAGGGTGCAGTTTTCTTACCTCAAAGTCGAGCTAGAATGATTTAAAGAACGACCCTTGAGAACGATCAACCTTTAGTCCTTTAGCGGTCACCTAGTCATAACCAAATATAAGATACCATCAATAAAAATGGTCAACATAAGTTTCCAAACCAATATCTAGCCTCCGGGACATCAATCCCCACTTAATCGGGTACTAGGATCAACCCCGAGGCCTTAAGCTAGCATCCCTAGGCCAAAAACCCATTTTTGGCCAAATCTGCCTTGATGGGCCACGGCTCACCCTCCTGACAAAGCCATTTTCACCTTTAAAGCCATCACAGGCCACAGCACACCATAGACAGGCCGCGGCTCATTTCACAAACCAGCACGCACCAGCCAACTCTCCCCTGCGTTTTCCTCTCAAGCCAGCCCTTCAAACTTGTCCCAAACCCCAACCTAACACCCAATTCAACCACCAAACATCCTCTACAACTCACCCTCATCAAAACCCAAAGTAAACATCACCCAAACCTCCATTAATTCAAACTTTCTACAAGTGATTCACAAGTCAAAAGCTAAAACTCAAAACATAGTATGAACCAGAAATTAATGGTAGAAACTTGCCCCAACCACGATTTGAATCCTTCCCAATGGCTGAACTCAAGCTTAACCTCCCCAAACTTGACTCCCTAGCTTGCTTCCTCAAGATAGGCTCTCAAAACTTAAAGAAGAGGGTGAAGGAGGACTTGTACGGGAAGGAAGGGAGAAAGAGAGGATAGACTCTGCTTTAATATCAATCCACAGCCTTCCAAAATTCCTAAGGCTGATATAAATCTTTAAGGTCAAAATACCATATTTCCCTTGGCCAAATAAATCCCTCTAAAAGCTTCCGAGGGTAAAACTGTCCTTTCCCGCCTATCTCGTTAATTATAATTAACGCTCTCCAATTCCCGCTATTCTCAATATTCCCATATACCAATAAATCATATCCCATTACCCTTTAATTCCCGGTAATGCTCTAATCATTAAATTCACCCTGAGACTCACCTCGAGCCCCGAACTTAAACCCGTTACGACTAGACCGAACACTTACATTCTCATGATCGTCTCATGTCGAATAGCTCGAACCAATCCACCTTATAATGTGGCTATATTAATTAATCACAATCATGCACCCAAAATATACAATTACGCCCACAGTGGCCAAATTACCAAATTACCCTCATAATTAATATATGAACCCATATGTATGCATTCACCATCATATAATAATATAATTCACATAAACATGCATATAATCATTAAATACTATAATAAATCAATTATGGCCCTCCCGGCCTCCTAATCAAGGTCCTAAACCTCATTAGGAAATTTGGGGCATTACATTTGTGGTCTATTGCGATGCATCAAAGCAAGGGTTGGGTTGTGCCCTTATGCAGGCTGGAAAGGTGATTGCCTATGCATCGCGATAGTTAAAGGATTATGAACAGCGGTACCCTATGCATGATCTAGAGTTAGTAGCGGTGGTCTTTTCCATGAAGGTATGGCGTCACTACCTTTATGGAGAGAATTATGAGACATACAATGAGCACAAGAGCTTAAAGTTTTTCTTTACCCAAAAAGATATGAACAGAGGCATTGGCTAGAGTTGGTGAAAGATTATGAATGTGAGATTCTTTACCACTCAGGGAAAGCCAACATGGTGGTAGATGTCTTGAGTAGGAGAGGTCCAGGACAGTTGTATAGTATGAAAGTGATATCCAAGGTGTTGGCAAAGGATATGACCAGAGCAGGGATAGAGTTGGTGGTGGGCCAGTTAGCTAACATCACCTTATATTCTACTCTCTTGGAAAGGATTAGGGAAGGGAAGATGAATGATCCTTAGTTGATGAGGCACAGAGAGGACGTCCTAGCCAGAGTGGCTAAGGACTACACTATTTAAGAAATGGGTTTACTGAGATACATGGAGTGGATTTGTGTTCCGATGTACTCTGCTATCAGACGAGATATTCTGGATGAATCTCATACCACACCGTACTCCCTTCATCCATGCACCACGAAGATGTATCAAGATTTTAAATTGATATATTGGTGGCCTGGGATGAAGAAAAATGTGATTAAATATGTGGTTAAGTGCCTAACATGTCAGCAAGTGAAAGTTGAACACCAGAGACTAGCGGGGCTATTACAGGCTTTGGGTATTCCTGAATGGAAGTGGGATAACATTACTATGGACTTTGTAGTGGGATTACCCAGGACCGTGGGTCAACATGATTCAATGTGGGTTATTGTGGACAAATATACTAAGTCAGTTCACTTTCTACCAGTGAGGACGAACTTCACAATGGATCAGCATGCTGATATTTATGTGAAAGAGATAGTATGCCTTCGTGGGGCTCCTAGGTCTATTGTGTCAGAATGAGACCCCATCTTCACTTCCAAGTTTTGGGGAAGTCTATAGAAGACTATGGGTACACAACTAAAGTTTAGTGCCGCCTATCATCATCAGGCAAATGGACAATCTGAGAAGACGATACATATATTAAAAGACATGCTGCAAACATGTGTTCTAGACTTTGAAAGGTCCTGGATTAAGTATTTGCCATTGATTGAGTTTTCCTACAACAACAACTATCATTCGACTATTGGAGTGGCTCCATATAAGATGTTGTATGGTAGGAAATATAGATCACCCATCCATTGGGATGAAATATGTGAGAGGAGATATATGGGTCCTAAAGCAGTTCAGAGGACCAATGAGGCTATTGAGAAGATTCGAGCTCGGATGCTCGATTCTCAGAGTAAACAGAAGAGCTATGCTAATCCTAAGCGTAGAGACATAGAGTTCCAAGTTGGGGACTATGTTATCCTCCGTGTTTCACCTTTGAGAAAGGTGAAGCAATTTGGAAATAAAGCAAGCTGAGCCCTAGGTTTATGGGACCTTTTGAGATCCTTGAGAGGAATGGCCAGGTAGCCTATAGGTTGGCTTTAACCAAATTGTTGTCAGGGGTTCATAATGTATTCCATATTTCGATGCTTTGGAAATATGTGTCAGATGTAACTCATGTGTTGAGTTATGAGGATATAGAGTTGCAGACAGATTTTCCCTATGAGGAGCGCCCAGTTCAAATCCTGGATATAAAAGACAAGGTATTGAGAAACAAAACCATACCTTTGGTTAATGTATTATGGAGGAAAAACAAGGTCAAGGAAGAAACCTGAGAATTAGAGTCTGACATGTGGGATCAGTATCTCGAGCTGTTCAGGTAAATTTCGAGGGCAAAATTTATATAAGGAGGGGATAGATGTAACGTCTCAAAGTTCTGACCTAGTGCCTTGATTAGAGGGCCATGAGGGCATTATTGGATATTTGTGTGATTATATGAATTTTATGAGTTATATTATGATATGACTGATTATGCATGTTTAAGTGTATTAAATGTGCGTAACAGACCCACTTTTATTTAAAGGGGCATATTTGTAATTTTGACCCGCTGATGGTATAAGTGAGATATTCGGCAGGAGTCAGTCCTTTTGAGCAAGATAACTGTCTAGTCGGTCCTTTTGAACCCAATCCTAAAGGCTCAGGATTGGTTCTGCTACTCGGTTTAGTAGAATTCAAGGTCCTGAAGGCTAGGACTTGTTCCAGAAGCCTTTATTAGTTCATTTCTTGATAGTTATTCCTTGTTATGGTTGTGACTAAGGTGAACCTTTAGCCTCGGGAGGAAAGGATCGCACTCGAGGTCGCCATACGCTATTCACTCAGGACTTGAGGTAAGAAAACTGCACCTGGACTATGGTTAGGGCTATAGCCTAGTTATTGAACCTGATTATAACCATGCTTAGAATGTTTTATTAAACATGTTGATTGCGTTGTGCATACCTGTGTTAAATGATGATTGTTTATCTGTTATACCTGATTGAGAAGCTCAACTTATAAGTCGAGTGCGGCAACAGTGTGTTGAATGCAGGCTGATGTTGTTTATTTGACATTTTCTTATTGAAAAACTTGACTTATAAGTCGAGGGCGGCAATAACGTGCTAAAATGCTGGCCAATGTTGTTTATTTGACATTTTCTTATTGAAAAGCTCGACTTATAAATCGAGGGCACCAATAATGTGTTGAACACAGGCTGATGCGGTTAAGCTAACCCAGAAGTGCGGTATACGCTTGAACGACCCTAAAGCCGCCTGGAAAATAAAGCGCAAGCTGCGCTGGGCTAGCCCTAAGGTTAGTTAAACAGAAATAGGGCAATGAGCCCCCACTATGACTCTATAGTCGCTTATGTAGATTAAATATATGCATGAGTATGGTTATTACTGCTAGGCATGTTAATTATGATTATGTAATCTTTTGATTAACTGCTTATGAGCATGATTAGGTTTTCTTGCTGAGCCTTGGCTCACGGGTGCTATATGGTTCAGGTAATGGAAAAGAAAAACTGGACCAACCATGAGTTGGATAGCTTCAAGGGCGGGGTGTACATGTGCGTCTTGCTCGACCGCCACGACCTAGAGTACTTAGTGGAACTAGGGTTGGACCCTGATTTTGCCGCTTAGGTCAGCCTTTTGTATTCATTTTGGATCTGTAAACGTTTCAAACTCTTTTTTGGGTTCACATGTAAAGACTTAAACTCTTTTTAGTAAAATGGTTATTGTTTAACCAAAATTTTCAGTACCTAAACCTTGTGTTAGTTTCAATTACACATTTTAATTCCAAATGACTCGTTTAATGAGTTAAGCACTATTTTAATTACACAGTGTAATGATCCTGGATTAGTAGGACGTTACACATAGTATAATTATATTTAATTCATTTGGTCAAGTGCTTAACATACTCGTAAACCCTTGTATTACGAGTATGTGGTAGACGTACCCTACCTTAGGGTTGTCACAAGACTCCTCCTGCCCAGTAGTTTTTGTAATAATTTTAATTGTTATTTTGAAACACCCGAGTAACATGTTCGAGTGTTAAGAGAATATACTGCCTAAGGCAGTTTAGTTTTATTTGTATTAGTTTTTTATTACATTCAAGCAGTACTGCTTGTGGTGTAAAAGATAATCATTTGAGTATTGTTATCCAGACTTCCGGATAGCGTTTAGATGGATAGCCTTCAAGAAGCAGAATTATTAAAGTCCTTCATGGAGAGTGACCAGTGGTCGCGGATGGACAGAAAGGCTTCGCCTCTCCCGTGTAGTGTCTAGCACACTCCTTCAAGCAACCGCGACCCGGAAGCTCGTTAGTTCTCCCGGACTCCCGAAGGGATGTCCTTCGGGGAAGGTCCTTCCAGGAGAAGCTCTTCAGGTTATCTTCGCGGATACGGTTCCGTGCTTCGCACGGGACAAGACCAAGTGGTCGAGTCACGGAGGAGACATAGTTGGGATGATATTCACCTGACACAGGATCCCGCCTGACACACCTGACAGGTCAAGGCCGCACACATCCCAGCACGCCTAAAGGTGCCCTTTCGCCTACTGTTCCGCTGACTGTCTGGAAAAGGCGGCTGCCATTTGGTAGTTCCCATACTTTCATGTAATTATACCTGCGTAGAGTCTTGTAGCCATGATACTACAGTAATTGTATCCCTTATTTATGGCTGGTGTAATTAAGACTCATGTGAGTAGAGAAAAAACCTAATCCAAAACCCTAGCTATAAATACCCCCTCATTTTACGATAGAGGGGACGACCAACAAGTTACATAGTAAGAACTCTGCTAAAATCTCTCTAGCTTCATCTTCTTCAAGAGAACCCGAGAGAAACACTGTGAGTGTGTGAAGTTCTTATACACCAGCCATCTTACTGTAATTCTCTACAAGTATAATAACATCGACTTGTGGACTAGGGCTCGTTAACGCCTGAACCACGTAAAAAACCTGTTTGTCTAATTATATTCCTGCACTTCTACAGTTATTATCTTTTTATTATTCTGTTTGTATTCGTTTCCGAAAAACTCGGTAAACATTTTGGTGCTTTCATTGAGAGCTGTAGGAAGTTGTTAGTCAGCTCTTTTTCTGTGTACGTTTTTTGTATTCACTCCGTGCTAAAAAGATGGTGACTACGAGAAAATCCGCGGTTGACAAAAATGCTAGGGTCAACCCCGATACTATGATGGAAGATGCGGTACAAAATGAACCCTTGGACTACCAAGGTGAAGACCCGACATCCCGCCAGGATCGGGTCAGTACTGAAGATACGACATACTTAGAAGACGAAGAAGAGTATGTCCAAGACGGTTATTACAAGGACGGCTGCTATTATGAGAAGGATCCAGAACTGGTCCAAGTAGCCGAAGAACTAATGGTCACTAAGGCCAAGCTTGCTGAGCAGGAGCGCGTCTCCGAAAAAATGCAGCGCATGATGGAGCGCCTCCAAAGCAAGTTCGGAGATCTGGGCGACTCGGACGAGGACGCCTCTGTTTTAGGTGGTGCTGATGCCACTATGCCGGATCTGGCCGCTGCTGGACCATCCAAAGCCGCCCCTAACAAGGGCAAAGAAAAAGTTGGGGAGCCTGTGCGCACTGACGCTCCTGCACCTCCTAAAGGCGTGAATCACCAGGCCGACTGCCCCCCCCCCCCCCCGCGTGCAGAAGGTCTCTGGCGCTCCTAAGCCCAGACGTCCTTCAGCCCCAAGGGGGCACTCTGTGCCTAAAGGGCCCGGTGCTAAGGCACCCAGGCCTAGGGGAAGGAACAACCGCCCCAGTGATTCCGTCAACCAGGACGGTCGGGCAGCGGACACGCACTCCGAAGATAGCTGGTCCACGGTGGACCTAAGAAGAAGGTTGGAGGCCAAGTATGAAAAGGCCAAAGGAGAAAAGGCCCGGCCTCGCGGAGATGACCTCCGAAATCATCTTAATGACAAGCTCCGGGGATGTGACCTCCCGGAGAGTGATACAAAGAGGCTCGAGGAACAGATTGCTGCCTTGACCAAGCTGGTCCGGAAGCAAAGTGGGGCCCTGTCAGACTCTGAGGAGGAAGACCCGGAACCATGTATTCGGAGGATCGCGGAAACGTCCCTCCCGGATAACTTCAAAATGCCTCACATAGAATTATATGAGGGGAGGACAGACCCGCGCACCCATCTAGCCAAATACAACAAAATGATGCAAGTGGCGCGCGTCAGTGAGGACGCCAAATGCATGTGCTTCTCACTCACCCTTACCAAGTCCGCGGAGGACTGGTGGAAAAGATTAGCTCCCGGATCCATCCACAGTTGGAAGGAGCTACAGTCTGCATTCAGGAGGCAGTTCATTGCTACCCGTGACCACGACATGGAGGTTGGTTCCTTAACCAACATCAAGCAGCAACCCAATGAGAACCTCAAAGCTTTCATTAAGAGAATGATGGAAGCTGCTGCTAAGACCAAGGTCAGCGACGACATGAAGCTGATCGCCCTTCAATCGGGCCTTACTGTCGGCTCCCTGCTATGGGGGGAAATGCAAAGGAGACGGGCAGAAACGCTGTCTGAATTCATGTCAAAAGCTCAGGGAATCATCAACCTTGAGGATGCCTACCAGCAGGCCTTTGGAGTTCCCCCAGCTCCAACGCCCTCCGTGACTGCGCCGAGCTTTGCTTCGCAAGCTCCCGCGCCAGCCCTCACGCTTCCAGGAGCCCAGTTCACTCCAAGCGTGTATGGGCCTTCCGCGTCTGCTCAGACGCCAAGTCAAACCCATTTCTCTGGGTACGGAGCTGTACAAACCGGATGTAGTATCGCTCCCGGACCATCACAACCGCAAGCGGAAGGCCCAGAACAAAATCTGAGCCAATCACGGAATAAACGAGGCGGAAGAAACTCCAACCGGGGGGACCATTCAAAGAAACCCCGTAAGAACTATGAGCCCGAGTTCACGGAGTACACCAGTTTGATAGACTCGCGAGAGAATGTCTATCGGGCGACCTGTAATATGGCCAACTACAGGAAACCCCCGAAAGTGTCTCACGGAGGAAGGCGTCCGCGAGACTCCAATAAGAGGTGTGAGTTCCACGGAGATGTGGGGCACACCACAAACGAATGCCTTCAGCTGAAGGATGAGATCGAGTCCCTGGCAAGAGCGGGACACCTCGGTCAATGGGTGAGGATACCCATAATCTATCCCAGACAGGGAGTAGTTCACGGAGCTGCATATTCCCCGGGACAGAGGGGGACCGCTAGCGCTGCTGGAGCCGGTCACCCCCAAGCTCCTGGGTCTCAGTTCCCAGCGCTTCCTGCTCCAACCTCTCCGGCACCCATTTCCTTGTTGGCTCCAGGACCTGGCAACCCATATCCGCCCGGCCTTGCTCCGCCACCCGTTGACGGACACGTAGCCACCATTTCCGGAGGGCCGCACCTTGCCGGAAGCACACGCAACTCCCAGAAAAGTTACTTGAGGGAGTTAGAACACACCGGGGAGATGTGCGCCTTGGTTCAATCACCTGCTCAACGTCCCCGAATGATGGGCCTTCCCATCACCTTCACGGAAGACGACGCCCGACATGTGCACTTCCCCCACAACGATCCCCTCGTGGTGGAAGCCCAGATTGCCAATAAGAAGGTCTCGCGGATCTTAGTCGATAACGGAAGCTCCGTAAACATCCTCTTCAAAGCTGCCTTCCATGCGATCGGATTAACCGAGACAGACCTGACCCCATGCCCCATCCAGCTTCAAGGGTTCAATGGGGATGCACTCATGCCATTAGGCAAAATTCAACTTCCAGTCACCCTCAGAGGAGAAAGTGACGCTTGTGCCTTCAAGCACTGCACATTCGTGGTGGTCGACTGCCCCACGGCGTATAATGCCATCCTAGGCCGACCGGTCCTAATAGATTGTGGGGCCATAACCTCGATACGCCACTTATGCTTGAAGATTCCATGCGACGATGGGCGTATCGGCACCCTCCGAGGAGACCAACGAAGTGCACGAAGCTGTTATAACGTCTCCGTCCGATCCGTCTACACGGTCCAGGAGACGGTCGCTGCCCTTCTTTTGGCGGAAGAATTACCAGAAACTGGGGGTGCTCAAGGGGCATGCTTTGACGAACTCGACCCTAGAGTGGGGGTCGAGAGAGCGATAGAACCGATGGAGGAAGTCGAAGAGGTGGTCCTCAACCCAGGAGATCCCACCAAAGTCATTCAGGTGGGGAAAAACCTTCCGTCGGCCGTTCGAGAAAAGATCGTGGCCACTGTAAAGAATAATCAGGATATCCTGGCATGGTGCCACGCTGATATGACGGGGATTAATCCTAATGTTGCGTGCCACGCACTCAACATAGACCCATCTGCAACTCCAGTTCGCCAAAAGAGGAGGCCGTTAGACCCAGTGAGGGCCGAAGCAGTCAAAGCTGAAGTGGACAAGCTGATGTCCATAGGTTTTCTCCAGGAGTCACACTATCCCGTGTGGTTGGCCAACCCAGTTCTGGTCCCGAAACCCAATGGGTCCTGGAGAATGTGCATTGACTTCACGGACCTAAACAAAGCCTGCCCAAAAGATTGTTTCCCTCTTCTGCGAATCGATCAGATGGTAGACGCTACATCCGGGTATGAACTCTTATCCTTCATGGATGCGTACTCCGGATACAACCAGATCAAGATGCATGTCGCGGACCAGGAACACACCAGCTTCCTCACGGACAAGGGTGTCTACTGTTACGTGGTCATGCCTTTCAGTTTGAAGAATGCTGGGGCGACGTACCAGCGTCTAGTAAACAGGATGTTCAAGGACCAGCTGGGGAGGAACATGGAGGTGTACGTGGACGACATGTTGGTAAAATCCAAGACCTCCGGGGACCACAGTGACGACCTTGAGGAAGCTTTCGCCGTGATCCGAAAGTACGGGATGAAACTGAATCCGAAGAAATGTACTTTCGGGGTCTCGTCTGGGAAGTTCCTCGGTTTCATTGTCAGCTCCCGCGGAGTGGAAGCCAACCCTGAAAAAATTAAGGCTTTCATAGATATGCCTTCTCCCCGGAAGCATAAGGATGTCCAAAGCGTTACCGAAAGGATAGCGGCTCTCAGCCGCTTCGTATCTAAGGCCACTAACAAATGTATCCCCTTCTTCAATGTGTTGCGAGGAAACAAGAAGTTCGAATGGACCCCCGAATGCGAAGCAGCCTTCCAACACCTCAAGGAACATCTAACCCGAGCTCCCATTCTGTCCAAACCTGTCGAAGGAGAGGCGTTGTTCTTGTATTTAGCTGTGACAAAGCACGCCGTGAGTGCCGCTCTCGTCCGGGAAGACGGCCGTATCCAGCTCCCTGTGTATTACGTAAGCAAGAGGTTACTGGACGCCGAGTCCAGATATTCAATGATCGAGAAACTCTCCCACTGCTTGCTAATCGCTTCGCGGAAGCTAAGGCCCTATTTCCAAGCGCACACCATCAGAGTACTCACCAACCACCCTCTCCGACAAGTCTTGCAGAAGCCCGAGTCTTCTGGCAGATTGCTTAAATGGGCCATGGAACTGAGCCAGTTCGACATCCACTACCAGCCACGTGTTTCCATAAAAGGACAAGCTCTCGCGGACTTTATTGTGGAATGCTCGGGAATGAATGACCTCCCGGAAGATCCTGTCCCGGAACTTCCCACATGGAAGGTCTATGTAGACGGAGCCTCAAATGAAAAAGGAGCTGGAGCAGGGGTCATCCTAGTATCTCCCCAAGGGCATCAGCTCCAGAGCGCCATCCGTTTCGCGTTCCCAGCATCCAACAACGAGGCAGAACACGAGGCCATGCTAGCTGGATTGCAACTAGCCAGGGAAGTCGGAGCCCAAAAAATCGAGGTATACAGCGACTCCCTACTTGTGGTAAACCAAATATCCGGGGAATACCAGACGAAAGGCGAAAAAATGGCTGCCTACGTGTCTCTCTCCCGCGGCCTCCTGCAGCATTTCAAAGGCTACCAAATCCGCCAGGTCCCCCGGGACCAGAACTCACTCGCGGACACACTGGCCAAGCTTGCAACAGACCCGGAGATTGAGCAATATGGCCTAGTGCCCATCGGGCACTTAGAAGCACTTAGTACCGAGACACAGAGGGTAAATGCCATCATCGACCATTCCCATTCCTGGATAGGACCCATCCTCAGATTTCTCACCACCGGAGAGCTCCCCACTGATAAAGCTGACGCAAGAAAACTCCAGTATCAAGCTCCCCGATACGTGGTTATGGATGGAAAGCTTTACCGCAGGGGGTTGTCCATACCCTTCCTTAGGTGTGTTGCCGGAACCGAAATCAGCACCATCATCCATGAGATTCACGGAGGCTTCTGTGGCGACCATACCTCCGGGCTGAGCCTCTCCAAAAAGATCCTTCGACAAGGATACTTCTGGCCCACCATGAAGAAGGATTGTGTGGATTATGTCAGAAAGTGTGAGCAGTGCCAGAGGTACGCCAAGGTTCCGCGAGCGCCGCCTACAGAAATTACCTTAATGACCAGCCCCTGGCCGTTCGCCGTTTGGGGCATTGACCTAGTAGGTTCCCTTCCGACTGGAAGGGGTGGAGTGAAGTATGCCATAGTCGCGGTAGACTACTTCACCAAATGGGCTGAAGCCGAACCTATGAACACGGTCACGTCTAAGAAGGCACTGGACTTTGTCATCAGGAATATAGTGTGTCGTTTTGGGCTTCCACGAAAAATTATGTCCGACAACGGGAAGCAATTTGATAGTGAACATTTCACGGACTTCTGTGCCTCGCATGGAATCATCAAAAGCTTTTCCGCAGTCGCCAGACCTCAAGCTAATGGGCAAGTGGAAGTAGTAAACAAAATCTTAAAGACCACGTTGAAGAAAAAACTCCAAGCATGCAAGGCTCACTGGCCGAAAGAGCTTCCGCGAGTACTTTGGGCCTATCGCACGACAGAGAGGACTTCGACGGGGCACACACCTTATTCCATGACCTTCGGTTGCGAGGCCGTCATCCCAGTAGAAACTATGATCCCATCTCACAGGCAGGACACCTACGACCCTGCCCGAAACCACGCCCTTCTCCAGGAGTCCCTGGACATGATCGAAGAGCTCCGGGAGCAGTCACAGGTCCAACTCAAAATGTACCAAGGCAAGATAGCCCGACACTTCAACACAAGAGTCAAGAGCCGTACATTCGAAGTTGGAGACCTTGTCCTACGAAGAGTATTTCCTGCTACGCAGGACCCGGGAGTGGGAGTCCTCGGACCCAACTGGGAAGGCCCCTATGAAGTACAAAAAAAAGTGGGCCATGGGACGTATCACTTAAAGAGACTCGACGAATCTAAAGTCCCCCGCGCCTGGAACGCGGAGCACCTCCGCCGTTACTACCAATAGGCCCCGGACTATCTAGTCGAAAGTCCTTGGTGGACGTAGCAAAAGTGTAAAATGTGGAAATAATCCTCCCTGCTGTAAAACACGTGCCTAACAGGCTAATCTAATGAAACACGGAGAGATTCACTCCGCTTTTACTGCAATTTTTATCCCTGTGTTCAAAGCTGCGTTTTAACAAGTGACCACGCGGTCCGGAGACGTCCGGACCCCACGCTCACTTGGGGGGGTATACATGGCTAAGGCATAGCCATACGCCCCTTGAACAAAACATACACAGAACACCACTTATGTGCTAGCATTGTGTTTGAGATTTTTAAATTGTTAAGCTTAGGTTAATTTGTTGCCATGAACATGCTTGCATTACGTGTCATGTGTGCATTATGTGTTTATGTGAAAATTGCCATTGAAATGCCTGCCATTATGCATCATGAAAATTATCTCCTGTGTAGCCCAGCGATGAACAGGACTGGGGGTTGGGGCACATTCAGAGAGCTACGCCGAAACACCCCCAACCTCCGGGCAAGCCCTTCAAAAAATACTCCGCGACCGCTGTAGAGCTTTGCTTCACAAGCTCCAGCTCCGGGTCCCGCAAGGCGAAAGATGGCAAGATCCGCGACCGTTGTAAGCCTTGCTTCGCAGGCTTCAGCTCCAGATCTCACAAAATAATGCAAGGCGAGCTCCTCGACCACTGCAAGCTTCAGCTCCAGGAGCAGATATGGTCGATCCCCCATTCACAGCAGGCCTTGCTTCGCAGAGCCCCTGCTCCGGGATCGCACATGGTGGGCGTGGCAATTTCCCCGACCGCAACGAGCCTTGCCTCGCAGGGCTCCATGCCAGGTCCCTGAAGTCAGCCACCATGAGGTCCGCAACGACAGTTAGTTTTGCTTCACAAAGATCTAACCTCAAGTCTAGCAACGCTCACCAAGAGAACTCCCGTTCCAGCACCATGGAACGGCTCACCTTAGCAATCCCAGCAAACAGTATAACTGCAAGTCCCGGGATTGGCTATTTGCCTTAGAAAAGCTGAAATACGGTGAAAGGAGTCTAGCCGTTGGAGCCAAGAAACGTTCGTAACCTAGAAACTACGTGGGAAAAGACATCAGCCGTAGAGCTTCAAGTTGGAAGTGCATAGGTTCTGGCCGTTGGAACCAAAACCTCATGCGCCCCTACAGCAGTTTCTACCGTGTAAAAGTCTACCATAAAAGCAAAGTTAAACAAAGAACTCGGCAGAAAAGAAAGGAGAATGCTATAATTATGGCAAATATGTCTGCAATGAGAAAAGAGTACAGGGAGCCTCGCCCCAAAGGAAAAAACAAGTGAAAAATAATAATCAGTAAAGAATATTTTTTACAAATGATAAAACCCCTTCAAGCATTGGGGGTGGCTGCAGCTTCCACGACCGCGGCCTCGGGGACATCGGTTTCAACTGAGGCTGGCGGAGTCGGCTCATTGGAAGGCGAAACTCCGTCACGGGAAGGTTCAGAGGTCCCCGCCTCTCCGGGATCTCCTGCCTCAGGGGCTCCAGCAGGTTCGTCAATGTTGTAAGTTTGGACGTACACCTCTGGGCCTTGATCCCACACCTGTAGCTTCTCCCTCATGGCGTCGGCATCCTCTCCCAGATAGCCTAGTACCTCCGGGTTCACTTTCCAGAGTTGATGCATGAGGACCACATGCGATATATTAATCGTCCTGTTCAGTATCACCTCGGCATCCTCCTTCTCCTTCAAGCGTTCCGCCTCGGAGGTTGCCAGCTGTGCCTCCGCGACAGCTAATTGAGCCCTCAGTTTTTCCATCTCGGCCTTGGAGGCATCCCGCTCTCCCTTAAGAGAATCAATCTCCTTGCGCTGCTCCCTATTTTGGTTCAGCACGGATTGCTTCTCGGTCACATGCCCCCTGGCAGTGAATTGCAAGGCTCCGATCTCTTTATCCTTCTCGGCGAGCCCCAACTCCAGCATAGACACGAGATCCCTGCTCCTTTTATGAAGTTGCTCCTCCTCGTGCAGCTTACTCTGAAGAGTGGAATATTCATCTTGCTGCTTAAGGAGGAGATCATTTTTTGATTGCAAGCGGGCTTCCAAGGTATCCTTCTCCACCCTGGCTTGGGATAACTCTTCCCGGAGCTTGGAGTTTTCGGCCTTCAAGGCATCCGACCGCTGTTTGAACTCATTCTCTGCGTTGGCCCGGTACTCCCGATATTTGGCAAGATATTTCTTGTCCACCTCTTCCTCAGCTGTGCGCCGGGCCCGGTCAGTCTTCTCCGAAGCCTCCCCCCTTAGGCTCTTGACCTGTTGGGTCAGTTTCTGCTTCTCCGCCTCCAAGGCCTAGCGAGCCACCTGGCTCTCCTCCAGCTGAACCAGAACTGCACCCACCTCCCTGAACGAGCGTTCCGCGATGAGAGAGGCCTGCAAGGAAAGACAGCAAAATAAGTTAAGCAGAACCAAATGCACTAAGACAGATGATCCCAAAATACAACAACTGACGGCTTACCCCGGACAATTGCTGCTTCACGGCATGTGTCAGCAACAGCGGATCCTTACTGCTACTGATGGCCCATTTCTCAGAATTGAGCTCGCACAAGCTCAGGGCCATTTCCTCCATCATCTCCGCTCCGAACGGCGCCAGTGCACGTCCGAGCCTAGGCACCAGCCTCTTCTCCAAGGCTGGGCCATCCAAAACCGCTCCAGCTGGGTGAAGGGATCTCACCCCCTCGGCCAGCTCAGCTCTCTTCACGGCAGACAAGTTGTCTGCCCTTCCCTGAGTAACAGCCTTCTCGGCCTCCAACCGCCTCTTCAAAAAATTATCGGCCCGTCTTACACCCTCCAGGAGGGCAGCGGGGAAACGGGTTGGTTTCTGAGGGAAGTGGAACTTCAGGCCAGGCAGAGGAAGGTTTGTTTTCTGAGAAGAAGGAGACCCCGAAAGGGTGGACTCCCTTTGGGCTGGAGGAGGAGGAAGACGGGGTATTAGGGACGGTAGCGAAGACACTACCGCCCCGGTCTGTTGTTGCAGCTGATGTTGCTGTTGGTTTTGCTGCTGTTGTGGCGGTGTTAGCTGCCTGTGTTGTTGTTGTTGTTGTTGTTGCTGTTGGGGTTGTTTTTGCTGCTGAGTGGGGGTAGTCTGGTGGTGACTGCGCGTAGTTCGGAGATCTCCATCACCTCCAGGTGGAGAATGTCTAAGGCGTTTTCTCTTGTCGCTCTCAGCCTCCCCTCCGGGGCGTTTGCTCACCCCGGCCTTCTTCGCAGGAAACACAAGTCCTTCCCCATCGCTGCTGCTACTCGAGACCATCATGGTCTCGGAAGGCCCATCAGCAGGAGACTTTTCTACCCCCGGAGACACTTGCGCTTCGCCACTTGTCTTCTTGGGAGTGGCAGCTTTACCTCCCCTACCAGCTTTGGCCTTTCGTCCTTTCCCCTTGGACGGGTCTTGGCTAGTGGCAGCCTTCTTAATAAGCGAGGTAGCTCTCCCCAACATTTTTGCTTCGGGATGTTCTGCAAGAAACGTACGAAACAAGGTTAACGAATTAGCAAGCAATGCGAAAGAAGATAAGCAGAAGACAAGGCAACCAACAACATAAAAGCACAAGCAAGTCCGCCAGCAGAGAACAAGGAATAAAAAAGAGAAACGTTTGAGAAGGACGACCATGCACGAGAAACGTGGATGGCCTTCCCCGAGCGAAACAAGACACCGCTTCCTGCTCCAGGAAGCTCCCGTACTCCTTGAAGTCCGGGAATGACATGCTAAGGGAAGAAGGGTCAACCATGATGACACCTTCTGACAGACTACCGTCACTCAAACACCCGAGGAGCTCATCTACCCTATCGCAATATCTGTCAAAGGGTACCCTACACGGATCTAGCCTAAGGAAGCGGGGATCGAACCCCATCTGGGAGGTCTGGGAAACTTCAGACAGGCTGGGGGTGTGAATCAATCGAAAGCTAGCCTTACCTATCCCGGAGGTGCCAGCTCCCGGAGTCCCTTCATTGGGGTAAGCCGCGGCGTAGCGAGCCTCAATTTCTTCTTCCTCCTACTGGGGGTCGGGGAACCTCTCCGCCCAACTGGGGGACAAATTATTCTCGTCCTGGACTGCCTGGCAGATCACCTTGGACAGTTCCAGGGCAATCTACTCCCGGACGTCAGCGGACACCTGACTTTGCCCCCGGCCACTCACTGGCCCAATACTTTGGAAGGAGGCGAGTAGCCCATACTCTCGCAGAGATTCGGTGGTCACAAGTCCTTCCACCTTCAGCTCTTCCTCAGAGAACCCCTCGTAGAATTGCGACCTCCTTATCATCTCCGCACAGCGAGGCATCCGCGGGATGGTTTCTGCAAAATTCAAACACGAGTATTAGAGATCCTCCCGAAAGGAAAACCAAACGTAAAGAAACAAAGTTAAAAAGGAGAGGAAGGAGCACTTACCAGGGACTTTGAAGTCCAAAGATAGGGCTGACACCCTCTTCAGTGGGAAGCCAGTCGTCAGGAACCAGTACTCCCGGAGGAAATAAATACAAAAAAAAACACAAATGATGAAAGAAAAAGAAAGATGAAGAAAAAAAAAGAAGGAAAAGAAATGAAAAAATGGAAAGACAAAAATGATGAAGGGAAAAAATGACAGAAAAAAGAGAAGAAAAAAAAGAAGGAAAAAAATAGAAAAAAAAGTAAGGAAGAAAAGAAAGAAAAAAAAAGTGGAAAATAATAAAAAAAATGAAGGTAAAAAATTTAAAGAAGAAAAGGTAAAATTATTCTTAAAATCAAAGAAAACATAATTATCATTAAAAATATGGCGTAATTATATATATATATATTTAAATTTATGGGAAATAAAATTCATAATTATGAATTTCAAAATAAAAAAAAATCATAAGAAGATATAAAAGTTAAATTTCCATATTTTTGTTAAAAATAAATAAGATTTTTACCCCGTGAACTATTACCACTACTTTATTGTGCATCTTACATTGTTTACGTTTTTTTAAATTCTTTCTGAACTATTGTCGTTACATTATTGTGCCTATTTTGTTAGTTTTAATCCTACATGACTAACTTCATGATGATTTGACACTTTAGGCAATGTCACGTATAATTATTATTTTTTTAAAAGTTAAAATTATTTCAAAAGATTAAAAGCATAAAAAAATAATTAAAAAAATTATAAATATATTTTTCTTACTTCTTTTGTTATCTTTTAATTATTTAAAAATGAAAAATAATTTGAAAATTAAAAAATATTTTTTAACAAGAAAAGAGATTTAATAATTTATTTATTTTTAATTTTTGAAATAATTTATTTTTTAAAATTTTAATTATACACATGCCAAGAAATAATTTGGAGAATTTAAATTAATCTAAAAAGTCACAATAAAGTAAGTAGTGGTAATAATCCCAAAAATCCAATTTATTCTTTTGTTAATCAACTTAAGCCATAAATAGGAAAAAATTCCAAAAAAAAAGTAACGCTTCGGCCCAATAGAATAGAGCATATTTGGGCAAGAAGACCCACGGTCAGGTCCCCGTAAAGGCCGATCTAATTAAATTGAAAGCTTTATCCTGACTATTATGCCATTATCTCTCCCGTTAGCAACAAGGGTACAATAGTCATTCCAACCACTAGGGTTTTCACAAAAACCTAACATCTCCATCTTTTTCTCCTCTCTTTCAAACCCTAGCCCTTTCTGTGCTGAGACTCGCAGCCCTTGGAACAGAGTAGAATCCTTACTGCGCCAAAATGGGTATCTATTTTTCTCCATTGATCCATCATCTTTGTCTCGCTCAATTTTTTTGATTCTTTGTTTTGATTTTGAAGATGGGTACTGCCCCAGTAATTTAATTCTATCTATATTCACCACTTTTGTTTTCAATTAAGCTTTTCTAAACTCGAATTCGGTATGATTTCGCAGGTATTTCTCGGGATTCCATGCACAAGAGGCGTGCCACTGGAGGCAAGAAGAAGGCTTGGAGGAAGAAGAGAAAGTAAAAATCTAACTTTCCCTTCACAAATAATGATGCTTCATTTCTTATTTCGATGCGGGCTTTGTTCATTTTGGTCCATCAAAGTTTTTTTTCGGTATTAATTTTTTTTTTGATGAAGGTACGAGCTCGGAAGACAGCCTGCAAACACCAAGTTGTCAAGCAACAAAACAGTAAGGAGAATTAGGGTTCGAGGTGGGAATGTGAAGTGGAGAGCTTTGAGGCTCGATACTGGTAACTTTTCCTGGGGTAGTGAGGCTGTGACCAGGAAGACTCGTCTTCTTGATGTGGTCTACAATGCATCTAACAACGAGTTGGTCCGTACTCAAACCTTGGTCAAAGGTGCCATTATTCAGGTTGATGCTGCTCCTTTCAAACAATGGTATCTGCAACACTATGGAGTTGATATTGGACGTAAGAAGAAGACCGTTGTCTCTGCCAAGAAAGAAGAGGTAAGCTAGCCATGGCTAATTTCTTTTGGGTAGTTGACTTGTATTGTTAGTCACTTGATGTGTTATAATGCTGTTATGTGTTAATTATATGTAGTTTATGAACTGGGTTTCGAGTATATATTAAGTGTTATTAGTTGTAGTTAATTATGGAGGAGTTCATAGATGTTTAAGGAAGGTTACTTTATAGTTTTCATGGCTTTTGTATTTACTCTGTTTGGTGAATTGGTTGGGGTAGGATGGTGAAGCTGCCGCTGAGGAGGTGAAGAAGAGCAACCATGTGGTTAGAAAGCTGGAGAAGCGCCAGCAAGAACGAGTTCTTGACGCTCATATTGAAGAGCAATTCAGCGGTGGTCGTCTTCTGGCGTGTATATCATCACGACCTGGCCAGTGTGGTCGTTCTGATGGGTAAGTGACTATGCTCAACCGTATTTGTTTTTTGAGTCTACTTTTTATTTGTGTTTTCATGTTCCATCTTCGATTTATATATGGACAATGGTCTCAAGTCATTAAGTTACTCTGATTTTGTTGCAGATATATTTTGGAGGGCAAAGAGCTTGAATTCTACATGAAGAAGCTCCAGCGTAAGAAGGGGAAGGGAGCTGGTGCCGCTGCCTAAAATTTTGTTACTTGGTCACTTTAGATTCCAGTTTTTGTTTCTTTTTTAAATGTTCTTCAATGGACGAGGCAATTAACTTTTTATCCATTGAGGGTGAATTATTTTAATTGAAACAATTTTTTCTTGTGTTATTGTTCAATGTTTATTAAGCGTATTTTCTGATATTGGGTATCATATGGTTAATTTTGATAGTCTGATTATCTATATATGTAGGCTATGTCTGCAGCATTGGTTACAAGTACGTTGTTGATTGTTAAGGTGTACCCAAAACCATGGCTGGTCATAACACGTACTTTGTGCATTTAATCAAATCAAGTTGAGGAATATAATCAGTCCGTTTTTTTAATTGACTGATAATTGTACAAGTTTGCCTTAAGTAGGGCAAATTATCATAACCGATCTTTTTATCACCAAACTAATCTAATCTAATTTAAGATCATTCAATCGATTGGTTGGGTTTTTTAAATTGGCTTTTAATCTTTAATAGCCTGATAACATTAAAAAAAATATATACAAAATCATACTAGAAACTAAACATCACCATGTAGTAGTAGTAGTAATACACTAGTCAACATTACAATAATAACATTTACTAAAATAGTAAAGTAGCACACGACTATTAAAACTTCGATGTTAAAACAACAATTAAATTAACTTGAATATCCAACACGACCATTAAAGCTAAAATATAAGTCTTAAAACACTAACAACCAGATTTGCAATATTCAATAAGACAGAAAGTTGATGGTGTGAGAGAGAAAAAACATCTCTGTTAGATTGTTGCCATCTGTGTGTGAGGTTAGAAGGACAAGCGAGAAAATGAAAAAGGGCAAAGAAGAGGGATTTTATTTTGAGAGAGGGAGAAGGTACTTAGAATGAAAATGAAGTGAAATTAGTCACTTTAGGATTATTTTTAAATACTATGATGTGGTAGGGTGTAGGATAAGCTTACGTGACAACCAATAAAAATTCACCAAATTAAATATATTTATATTTATAATATATATATTTATATATATATATATAAATATGTTGACTACCTTTTTCGCTATCAAGCTTAAAAAGAGAGATTAAAGAAACAAGCAATACGAAAACAATGATTTTACGTGTTTCAGGTTATAAAAGAATCCTAGTCCATGAGTCTCTGGTATTAAGAGGATTGGAAGCTTGTGATGACAAACTCCAATGGTCAGGCAACGTTTAAAATGCTCTAAGTACCAAGTGTTTTCTCTCTAAAATACCAATCCCTTTACAATGAGATCCCCAACTCTAATTATAGAAGTTGGGGTAATTAATACTAATCATTTGTCATTAATACACACTCTTCCCGTTATTGGGGGATTAATACCAATTCAATGCATTTGGCTGCATTGAATAGAGACCACGACCTAAGAAAGATCCGCGGGGCCCACTGCAGAAATGTACCTACTTTATGGGGAAATGCCCCTGGTATTGTCAGGGTATGCTGTACGTATTTTTCGTGTCAGACAACGTAGTGAGAGTGGGAATGGTCGAGTCGTACAATCGACAATACTGTAGGCAGATCGCCCAAAAAGGTTGTCAGGTATTCCTATGATATTGCTAACCCGCATTGGCTGACACCTGACTTATCCTTTAGATCTTAAGGACAAGATCCTCGGTCTGGAATATAACTGATGGCAAGAAACCCGTGGACTACCAAGCAACCCTCGGGACATAGCCTTAGGAAGACGTTCTTAGCTCTCGGGATATGGCCCTGGGGAGATGTATGCGTCCTCCCTCTATCCGAGGGGAATAATCTCCGACTGTAGGACCGACCTCTCGAGGACTTATCCTCGGAGTGTGGCCTCATACAAAAGAAGTACACATCCTGCCACATGTCCTACTCGGACTGCCACATGTCTTAATCGGACAATCGCGTGTCCTTGGGTGAAAACACACACAACATTTTCCCCCCAAGTCTCTACTCGTCCTCGGACAGTGGAGACTTAAAACTGGGGAAAACTCGAAAAGTCCTCGGATAGGAATGTTTGGACTTCTGCTGATGTCACTACGAGATTTCCTGCCACGTGCTGGAACCCCATTACTGGGCCATCAATCCGTGCAATTAATGAAGGGTCAGTTCTGCAGCCTGAAACGTATTTTTCGTATCCTAGGCGTCCTTTCAGCTTATACTCAAGATTTCCCTTTTCCAATGCCAATGATCACGATCCGCACTTCTCTGATTTTTGGCCCTTGGATCGTTCTCGAGTTCCCATGTCCTAGATAATTCAATGGTTGGGGTGAACTTACTTCGCCCCCAAGCACCAGACCTACAAAAGGTCGAGAATCAAATTTTCAACGTTACTTTAGCCCATTTCAAATTTCTCGTGCCTTCGACTCTTCAAACTCTCTCAACTTCTCAGCTCATTTTCCGGAACTGCATCCTCTCCAACCCCCTTGCCCTTCTGGACGACTGGCGTGAACTTCATATTTCTGGGTGAACGACAAACAGTTCTTCAAAGTTTGCACTCGGTTCAGCACAATCCGATGCTACATTTCGAGTAAGTATCCTTGAACTGTGACTTTTCGTTTTCATGCGTATTTGAGAATTTAAGATGCATGTGTTAGGGGTTGTTTTTCGAGCCTTTCAGAGGCTGTTTTTGCCTTATCTATAGTCATAAATGGCCTAAATGGCTCATTTAAGCATCGTGAGGGGTTCAGAGGCATTTTTTTTTCTCATTCTATGTCTTAGGTTTCCAGATTTCGACGATGTTCATCTTTCCCGGTGGTGTCTCTGGTGCTGAGGGTCTGGCTTCGAGGACACCCCAATGCCATAGTTCTTTCTTCCCCTTTCCCCAAGCAGTTGTCGTAGGGGTTCCCGCTTTGGCCTAACTTTCTTCGAGTCAATGCGCTAACTGCTTGGTATTTGTTTCAGATATCCGAGGAGCTTCATCAGCTCAATCAACAAGGATTCTACACCTTCGACAATGAAATCCTTCAAATGGCCCGAGAAGCGGGACGACACCCTGAGAAGGGGAAACTAGTGGCTGGTAGCAGCCAGACTCTCGTAATACGAGAGAGCTCGGAACCAGCGGCAATGAGACCTCTCAAAGCTGGTCTCTTGGAAGAAGGAGCCAATACGGGCCCGACACCCTCAGACTCCCTTTACCCTGCCATAGGGTTTGAAGTGACAGACACCCCGGGTAAGCTTCGGCATAAAGGTGCCTTGCAGCGAATCCTCGAGAACTACGGGGTGGACGATAGAGAAATATTGATGCGTCTAGCTCATGAGGACGAGAGGGCGTATGAGAGCATTCACGGACTCGGGCCCTGGAGCGCCTTGTTGGGGTTTTATGCCCTAATTAAAACCCAATTTCTTTGTAATCTCATTTTATTATTAATAAAAGAATAGAAATCAATTTTTGACTTGGTCAATCACTTTGCTCACATGTTTTATTTTCATGATTATTTATTTAATATAAACTTTTATTAAATACCGAGCATATAGCTAATCATATTTATAGTGACGTAATCACAGCGGAATATAAATATGATTATATGTTCAAAATAAGTTAGTCCTAAGATTGATCAATGCACAGGATTTACACTGACTTGCCAATCTACGATATGATCTACTTACACATCACAGTGTTATGTTCTTTCCAGAACATTAGCAAAGTAGATAAGATTGGATGTATTTGTTACATCGGACTGGCCCGGTATTGACAGTAGATAGGATAAGTAAACATACTGTTATTATCTATTCTAATCATATCATATAGTGGACCATAGGTCAATTCAATCTCAATTTTGAGTGGTTAGTACTCTAACTGATTTTATTATTTGAGTTCTTTGACTTGTTCGTTACTAGCTTACCCTACGGACTAGCCCATACTTACATCTTGGGAACTTGGTAGTATAATTGAGTGGGAGTGTTAATCATAGATATGAACATCTATAGCTTCTGATGAAGAATTGAAATGATGGTTTTCTTTTAGTTTGGTTGAAGATGCTAAATGATAGAGATCTCATTTCAGTAATTAATATTAGTTTACTGAAATATCATTTACAAGGAACTAAGTGTTGTAAGGATAAAATACAATGAGGGATAAAACAGTATTTTAGTCCCTTCTCATTATAGACCGTCTATAGAGGATTGAGTGGCAATTATGGTTGTAACAATGGATAACTAATAACGTATTTATATTTGTTGCGCTCTTGAATTCAAGAGTGAAAATTATGAGTCTTTAGGGTAGTCACGAAGAATTAATAAGTTAGTAAATTTATTTGTAAAATTTATGATAACTTATTGGAGCTTGATTTCATAAGCTCACGGTACCCACTGTACCTTGGATAAAATCATCTAGATAGTCTCAATTAATTGATTTAATTATCAATTAGAATTATCAAAGTTGACCAGGACAATTTTGGATAGTTTCATAGAATTATGTAATTTAGAGAAGAAAAGAGAAATTATTGCAGATTTATTAATTAAGATAAATTGGTATCTAAATTAATAAATAAGTTTAAATCAATGTTCAAATTATAAATAATTAATTTGATGAAGGATTTAAATAATTATTTAATTAATTAAATCAATAGAAAATATTGCACGCCTTGATTTTAAGTCCAACAGGCTTACAATTAAATGAGAAATTTTACAGGCCTAAAGCCCATGAGAATTTAGACCAAGGGCTGTTAATTGGCTATTATTTTATTGATTTTTTAATTAAATTAAATGACCTAATTGATCCTATAAAAGGAATGCTAAGTGAGAGTTGAAATCAAATTTTTGAAAGACAAGTTTTTGAGAAGATCAGAAGATCTAGTCTTGATGCTCTAGGTTTTAGATTCTCTCTACAACATAAGTTCTTTTCTAAGCCTCAATATTCTTTTCTCTTCTTCTCCTTGTATCTATCTCATGTGTTGAAAATTGCCCACTCTAGTCTAGATGATTCTAAGGATACTTTGGAAGGTTACGAAGAAAAATGAAGATCGTTCAGTTTCTTGGTGATACCCTGCGACAGAAAGGAGGGCTAGAGAAACTGAATGAAAGACTCGTTCATTCCACTGCGTATAATGTAAGTGTTCTTATCATTATTTTTGTTTGAATTCAATTTTATAAATATGTTCTAGGTTTTCTTATATTAATTTGTTTAATATAAGATTTACATGAAAATAAACAAGATCCTGTATACGTTTTGTCAACAACTGGCCTCAGAGCCTTTGGTAATCTTTATTTTCATACATGAACATGGTAAAATTGAATTATTTGATGTGTTGAGTAATTGGGTGGATTTTATGTTTTTTATGATGCATATTGAATTTTATGTGATTATTGGCATATTTGGGTTATTTTGTTGTGTTTTTTTTGCAAATAATTTTTATATAAATGCTTTATTTGATGTAAAACATGGTAAATATTATTTAGAAAACGTTTTTGTGTTGAAAAATTACACAAAATTTATTATTATTTTTTCTTTTTGGGCAGCAGCCGCGCCCACCAGTTTTCACTGGCCGCGGCCTAGGTATCCGACACTAGTGGCCGCGACCACCATTTACCCCTGCCCGCGGCCAGCACACGATCTTTGCCCAATTTGGTCTCGTGGCCGCGACGTGCGATAAATTTTTCTTAAAATTTAATTTTTGAATGTATTTTTTAATTTGTTAATACAAAAATATCAAATCTTTTCTATTATTTAAAAATATATTTTTTGAAATACGATATTTTTTTTGTTTGATCTTTTAAAAAATAGATATTTTCTACAAAGATTCAAATTAAAATTTAAAAATAGATTAACTTATTAATTTTAAATATTTAATATATTAAAATATTATAATTAAGGTATCAGATATTACAAATATTTTTTTTAAATACTTGATATTTTTTTGAAATATTTTATTTGAAAATAATAATATCTTATTATTCTATAGATTTTAATTTTTAAATAATTTGAAATTTGAAAATTTGTTGACTAGATATTTTTATAGATATTTGTATTTGTTTAACTGTTTAAGATATTTTTTTCAAAAATAGTAGGTGAAATTTGTAAAAATATCACGTTTTTCAAACCAATTAATAAAATATTTTTTAATAAATGAGATTTAAATTAACTTTGGTTAATTGTTGATAAATCCTATTTATATTAAATTAATATTTTTCAAAATGACCTAAACTAAGTTGAATGTTGATAAATGAAATTTAAATTAACTTTTGTTAATTGTTGATAAATGAAATTTAAATTGACTTATTTATTTTTGTAAAATTTAATTAATTCGAATTTGGATAAATTCTAGAAAATTAATTGTGGTACTTTTGCAAATGAAATAAATTGTGGTATTTTTGCATAAATTCATAGACTTGCTCATATAGTAACATGATTAGGCCCATCCAATTATATCATGTCTGTTTGCACTATATGTGGTATTTTTGCAATTGAGCTTAGATGCATATAGTGGCCCATATATTTGTTTAATATATGGATTTTTCCAAATAAAATATTCATAAAGTGATAGGTTTTATTTGGGCCCATTAGAAAATGTAAAGTTTAAATTCCTCTCTTGTGGGTGGTTCTACTTGTGAAGACTCATTTGCTTTACATGACTATAGTGGACCTAATCAATTAATAACAATTTATAAAACAAAGGTTTAAATTCCTGTTTTTTGGACCTTGTATGGAAGTATGGGGCCCTTAGTAGTGGGAACGACATACTGGACCTAACCCTCCTTCACGCAAGCCCAATTATTAAGGCCCATTTGCCTGAGTTGGACTTAATTGTATAGATTCATTATAATAGTTAAACCTAAACATTGATTAGCAACCAATTAATTCTAATTTAATTGAATTTGTTTCAATGTGACACTTTAGAATTAATAGGAAATTATAGGACTTTAGTTTAAAAAAAATTAATTTTACAATTTTTTGGAGAACCATAATCATTAATTTTCGAAAATTAATAATAAAAATACTATTTTTATGATGAACTTATTTTAAAAGAATAATATTTGATCTCCACCGTTGGTTTAACAATGTCAATAGCTTAATGGGGCCTCAAGACGCTTTGATTCGTCCCCCAAGGTTAGATTTTGAAAGATAGATAATTATAGGTCAAATTCTACTAGACTTACCCCTACGATGACTACTAGGACTAAATCTATTGATTATCGAAATCGTGGGTCTAGCTCATTAAATTGGCCAACGGTCGTAGGTATAGTATACGACATATTTTGAACAAAATGAATATAATATACGACAGAGTACAAATATTTTAAATAAACACATAGAAATTTTATAGTGGTTCAACATTGTTCTGATAAACAGTAATAACCTAATCCACCTAGTCTTTGGTATTGAATCACTCGATAGACAAATACACAGATGAATTGAAGTATTCATTTGTCACCAATTTTCCCAGAGTTTCTCCCCAAAAAATCTCTCTCAAAATCGTTCCAAGAAAAGATCCAAAAGTCCTTTTTATGAAGCCCTGGGGTCCTTTATTTATAGTACCCAGGGGCTATTACATGATCAATAATATTAGGATCATGGTTTGGTGCACGATTATTGGGTAGTGGAGATACGTGTCCACCTCCCCATGATTATGAGATCATGGGTCTTCTCGTTGTTTCTCTAGATTGTGGTTAACGATGCACGATTGAAACCTCTGGGAAAATGCCAAGTCTCAGTTGGTCCATGAGACTTAGGTGCTAGGCCTGATGACCCTCTGGGTGCTAGACCTGTTGATCCTTTGGGTGCTAGGCCTGTTGATCCTCTGGGTGCTAGGCCTGTTGATCTTTTGGGTGCTAGGCTTGTAGATCTCAGCTTGAACGAGTGTGAACTTTATCCAATGAAGTGTATTTGAGAGTTTAGGCCGACCACCCTATGAAGAATAGGGTGGGTCGACCACCCATGTGGCTCTTGAGCATGTCAGGCCGACCACCCCTAGGGGTTGGGGTCAAGCCGACCACCCCTAGGGGGCTAGGGCCAGGCTGACCACCCCTAGGAGGTTTAGGCCTGGTCGACTTCCCTATAGGTCCTGGACCTATCTATTTTTGTTCATCAGTATTTTTTCAATACTTTGTTGTTTTTCCATGACTTGTGATAACTTTCTCATTTGCCATATCATCTCTTGATTTTCGAAGGATAACACTCATAAAATAGGAGATTTTGTTTTCTTATTTTTATCGAATAGTTGGTTGTTAGTGATGGTGTCCATTATTTAATAAATTTAAAACTTTATTTAACTAGTGGTATTTTTTTACTCTCACCAACCGGGACAAGGATATCATAGATTAGTTAAAAACCTAAAGAAATACAGATATGATTTTTTTTTTTTGTATTTTTTCTCATATCTTTCATATTTTTGGTATATGTTGTGCTATTTCTTGAAATTAGAGTGAATAGAAGTTTTATTGAGCAAAAGTGATTGATTTCTATTTTATTGATAATTGGTAGTTTTAAGTATGGTTTTGTCTAGTCCCATCCTTTCTCAACTTTCGATGGATAAACTCACTGGAGAAAACTTCCTTAAGTGGAAGCAGAACATCAACATAGTGTTGATTGGTGACAACTCCAAGTTCCAGTTGAAGGAGCTACCAAGCCTATGAGGGATAAGTATGAGTGTTGGTAGGCGACTAAAAATAAGACGCGATACTACATGTTGACTAGTATGGTCGACACTCTCAAGACAAAGATAGAGAATGTCGAGACGGCCTACGAAATCATGGATTAGCTCCAAGACATGTTTGGTGCCAAGTCAACATAGACTTGTTATGAGACCATCAAGAAATATGCCAATGCTTGGATGGCACCGTCTCAACATGTTCGCGATCTTCTGATCAAAATGACAAACTACTTTTAGGAAGCTGAACTGCATGGAGCAATAATAGATGAGGAAACTCAAGTCGGCTTAATCCTCAACAGTCTCTCTCCAGCTTTCTTGTCGTTCACCACCAACTATGTGTTGAATAAACTCAATATGGTCTGACGCAGCTCATGAATGAGCTTCAGACTTTTGAGTCTATCATGGGTGGACCCAGTAAGGGAGGAGAAAAGAAGACAACTACTACTATTGTTGCTGATCCAACTAAGGCTGAAGCTAACCTAGCTTCATATTCAAAAGCTGAAATCAAGAGAAAAAGGTTGACAAAAAGACAACCCTAAGCCTATAAAGGCTGCAAAGACGAGTGCACAACCAAATGCACAGACGCCTAAGGGGAAGAACAAGAAAAACAAGAAAGGCAAAGGTAAGTGCTTTCACTGCAAAGAGAAAGGGCATTGGAAACAAGATTGCCCCAAGTTTCTAGCAGCAAAAAACAAAGGTAATGATTATAGTTCATTTATACTGGAAACATGTGTTTTGGAGAATGATAAATCTGTTTGGATTATTGATTCTGGATCTAATAACCATGTTTTTAATTCTTTACAACTTCTTGAATCGTGGGAGGAAGTGGACGAAGGCGGCTTAAAGCTTAGAGTTGGGAATGGAGTGTTCGTTACAGTCCAAGATAGAGGAAGAGCTTGCCTGTAGTTCGGAAATAAATATTTAATTTTGAAAGATATATTTTTTATTCTCGATTTTAGTAGAAATTTAATTTCAATTTCCTTATTGCAATTAGAACAATTTTTTTATGACTTCACAAGTTCTAATATATCTATTTCTTTCAACGGATCACAATTGTGAATTGCATGTTTGGAAAACGGGCTTTATATTTTGCGACCTAATGAAACCCTCGCTCTTAACAATGATTTATTCAAAGTAGCTAAACCTAGGACCAATAAACGTCAAAAGACCGATAACGATAACATGACGTATTTATAGCATTTGAGACTAGGTCACATTGCCTATGATAGGATTCAAAGACATACAAAGGATGGGCCTTTGAGGAACTCACCTTAGGTGAATTACCTGTCTGTGAATCTTATCTAGAAGGCAAACTGACCAAGCGTCCATTCTCTGCAAAGGGTGATAGGGCCAAGGAATCACTTGGACTTGTTCATTAAGATGTTTGTGGACCTTTGAATGTAAAAGCCAGGGGTGTTTTGCGTATTTCATCACTTTCATTGAAGATTACTCTAGATAATCATGTCTTTACCTAATGCATAGGAAATCAATTTTTTTTTTAAAGTTTTAAGAATTCCTAGCTATGTCTTAGAACCAATTATGTAAAAAGTTAAAAATCTTGCGATATGATAGGGGTGAATAATATTTGGATATTCAGTTCCAAGATCATTTAACTGAACTTGAGATTTTATCACAACTTACTGCCCCAGGTACTCCGCAAAAAAATGGTGTAGCGGAACGCCGGAATAGAACTTTATTGGAAATGGTTAGATGCATGCTTAGTTACTCAACTCTACCAACTTTGTTCTGGGAACATACAATTGAAACTGTGAATGACATTCTCAATGTCGTGCCATCCAAATCAATCTCCAAAACACCTTTAGAACACTGGAATGGTCGTGAACCTAGTTTATGCCATTAGAGAATCTGGGGGTGTTCTACCCACATACTGAGGAAAAAGGAGGGAAAGCTAGAACCTTGTACTGAAGTTTGCATGTTTGTTGGCTATCCTAAAGGTACTCAAGGTGGACTTTTCTATAGTCATTCAGAAAAGAAAGTGTTTACTTCTACGAATGCTAGTTTTCTGAAAAAATGACTATGTCCAAAACTTCAAACTACGTAGCAACGTAGTTTTAGAGGAGATGGTTGAAGAATTGACTCCAACCAATGTTCCATCATCATCAACGTAAGTTGATGATGAAATTCCCACTCTTCATGTCCAACTGACGTAAGTCGATTTAAATGAAGAAAATACCACTATTTCTGAGCAAACAGTCACAGAGGGAGGGTTTCTAGGAACCCAGTTCGCTATGGTTTGGATGGTGAAACCAATATGGTTGTTGGTGACACTAGTGATGATGATTCATTGTCTTTCAAACAGCCAATGGCTAGTCTTGAAAAGGAACTATGGCTCGAAGCCATGAAATAGGAAATGGAGTCAATGTACTCAAATTCCTGTCTGGGATCTTATGGAAGCACCTAGTGACTTTAGGGCCATTGGGTGCAAGTAGATCTACTAGAAGAAACGAGGTGTAGATGGAATTATAAAAACTTATAAAGCTCAATTAGTGGCAAAGGGTTATACCCAAAGAGAAGGCATGTACTATGAGGAAACTTTTAGTCCGGTAGCCATTCTCAAGTCCATTTGCATCCTCCTATCCATAGCAGCCGCTCTTGACTATGAGATCTGGCAAATGGACATCGAGATAACTTTTCTTAATGGAAAGCTTGACGAAATCATTGATATGGATCAGCCAGAAGGATTTAAAGTAGCTGGACAAGAAGGAAAAGTTTGCAAGTTGAATAGGTCCATCTATGGACTTAAGCAAGCTTCTCGTTCTTAGAACCTTAGGTTTGATGAAACTAATCAAAACCTATGGCTTTGAACAAAATATTGATGAGCCTTGTGTTTACCAACTGAAGGCAAATTAAATAGTGGTATTCCTGGTTCTTTATGTAGATGAAATCTTACTCATTGGAAACAATGTTATGAAATTGTCAGATGTGAAGAATTGGCTGAACACTCAATTCCAGATGAAGGATTTGGGTGAAGCAAGTTATGTTCTAGGTATCCAGATCATTAGGGATAGAAAGAACAGACTCTTAGCTCTATCTCAAGCAACTTACATTGATAAAGTGCTTGAACGTTTCTCAATGACAAATTCCAAGAAAGGACGTCTACCGTTTCGCCATGGAATTCATCTTTCAAAGAAGCAGTTTCCCCACACTCCTGAAGAGGAATATGCAATGAGAAAAGTTCCTTACGCATTTGTAGTTGGAAGTCTGATGTATGCTATGTTGTGTACTAGACCATATATATGCTATGCAGTGGGAGTAGTGAGCAAGTATCAGTCAAATCCAGGACCAGAACATTGGATAACAGTTAAGCATATCCTGAAGTATTTAAGGCGGACTATGGATTATATGTTAGTCTACAAGGGTGGTGTTCTGAACCCTGTAGGGTACACTGATTCAGATTTTCAGACTGATGTCGATGACAGGAAGTCTACTTCTGGAACGGTGTTTACTCTTGGGGTGGAGCTGTGACATGGAGAAGCGTAAAGCAGTCTGCGATCTTAGATTCCACCATAGAGGCTGAGTAAATAGCCGTGTCAGAAGCAGCTAAGGAAATAGTCTGGCTAAAGAAGTTCTATTCGAATCTTGGTGTTATTCCAGAAATGGATAAACCACTTGTGTTATTTTGTGACAACATAAGAGCGATAGACAACTCGAAAGAACCTCAAAGTCATAAGAGGAGTAAGCATATAGAAAGGAAGTATAACAGAATTCAAGAATATGTGGCCAGGGGAGATGTGAAGGTTATGAAGATTACATCTGAAGACAATCTTGGGGATCCGTTTATGAAGACACTGCCAGAAGCTACATTTGATAAGCATATCAAGAAAATGGGATTAGCAGAATTAAAGCATTAGTTTCAATTAGTGCAAGTGGGATTTTGTTAGGGTTTTATGCCCTAATTAAAACTCAATTTCTTTGTAATCTCATTTATTATCAATAAAAGATTAGAAATCAATTTTTGACTTGGTCAATCACTTTGCTCACATGTTTTATTTTCATGATTATTTGTTTAATATAAACTTCTATTAAATCCCGAACATATATCTAATCATATTTATAGTGATGTAATCACAGTGTAATATAAATATGATTATATGTTCAAAATAAGTTAGTCCTAAGATTGTTTAGTGCACAAGATTTACACTGACTTGCCAATCTACGATATGATCTACTTACACATCACAGTGTTATATTCTTTCCAGAACATTAGCAAAGTAGATAAGATTGGATGTATTTGTTACATCGGACTGGCCCGATATTGACAATAGATAGGATAAGTAAACATATCGTTATTATCTATTCTAGTTGTTGACGCGGTTCTTCGCCAACAGGTAATTAAGAAAATAAGAGAATGGGATTTGTAACGACCCAAATTCACTAATAAGGCTTAAGGGCCTTGATTAGTGTGCCTGGAGGGCATATTGGGAATTATGTGTGGTTTTAATGATTAAGATGCATGATTATGATTTAAAGCATGTTATATGACTATTTGAATATTTGAGATGCATGACTATGTGTATTAGTATGCATGTAGGCCCTGATTAGGTTAGAAGGGCATAATCGTAATTTTGGCCATTATGGGCATAATTGTATTGATATATGTGATAATTGTCGAGACCACATTATTATGTGGATATATCTGTGATCTGTGACTCGAGACGATCCTAGTGAGCAAAGTAGCGGAAAAGTCATGGCGGGGATTTATACCGGGCTCGGGGTGAGCTTAGGGGTATAAATGGGAATTTATCGAATATACTGGAGTCTATTTGGACATTGAGGAACATTATTGGTGGTTAATTAGGTATCAGGAATTAAGCGGGAAATATTAGAGACACTCGGGGAGTTAGCGGAAATTGGGTAAAATGACTAAAATGCCCCTAAGTGGATTAAAGGGTTTAGAATTAATAGGGAGGGCATTAAGGCCATTTGGCTTTTAAAGATGGGTATTACTGAGGCTTTATGTTAGTGGGATTTGTAGAATATTACAGAAGTCTGAAAAGAAAGAAAAAGGAAAGGAAAAGAAAGGAAGGAAAACAGAGTGGTTCTCCTTGAGTCGGTTTGTGGTTCTCTTACCACTTTTCTCCATTCTTCTTGAAGCAAAATTCAAAGGAGAGCTAGTTCAATTAAGCCATAAGGTTACTGAGCTAAGATTGAGGATTTGACAAGGGTTTAGCAAGGTTAGGCCATCACTTGAGGTAAGGTTCTGTAATTTCTTCAGTTGCTGGTTTGGTTTCTGAACTATGGTGTATAAGTTGAGTTTGATGGGGAACTTTGGGGAAATTTAGGGCAAAGGTTAAGGAAAAGCAAGCCAAGGAGGTCTAGAGACAGCTTGTGGTCGAAATCCTATCAAAGGTATATAGTCTAAACTCTAACTTTGCTGTTCAATTGGTTTCTGTTGAGTTTTAGTGTTTAGGAGTGGCTATGGTGAATTATGAGTTTGTGGATGCATGTGCTTGAGTTCTAGGTATTTGGGGTGCTTGGGATGAGTGGAGTATGGTCATAAGGTTGTTTTTGAGGTTGGGGAATATTTGGAAGAGTTTTGGTTGGAGTTGGTTCGAGAAAATCGTAGAAGAGAAAAGTTGGTGTTAGTCTGTCTGTGACTAGCGCTACAGCGCTAGCCTTTGGGCGCTGTAGCGCTAGGCCAAGATGCTGAGGGGATTTTGGCTTCTATTTGTAGCGCTGTAGCGCCCTCTCATGAGCGCTGTAGCGCTACCCTGCCTTCTGAAGGGGATTTTAGGGTTGTTTGCAAGGGCTTTTGACCTAGGGTTTGGGGTTTGATTCCACCACCTTATTTGGTGGAACTAGGACTTCCCGGGGGCTCGGGATTGGCCCCGAGGCTAGGTTTTGAACTTGAGGGTTGATGATAACTTTGGCCCATGATTGTGTTTAGGTGAGCGCTAGGGCTCGAGGGGGATCGTGCTCAAGGAGCCGAGGGATCAAAGCTAGTAAATTGAAAGGTAAGAAAACTGCACCCGATTATATGATTATGATGGGACTAAGTGCTCTCGATACTTGTATCATGTCAATGATGGTATTACGCCATGGGACATGTAAAAGCGGCCTAAGAGTGCCGTACATTATATTAGTGCACAGGGCGCGGCTTGGCCACTAGTAGCCAAGGACAGCTTAACATTCACTGAGCTCGGTTTAAGCGGGTCGAAGTCAGTGGGATAACGGAGGGAGCAGCCTGAGAACGCTAGCCCTAGTTATCATTTGTGTAGTGATATGTGATATGAATTGATATGTTTAACATGTTGGATACTTGATTATACTGAATGACTATATGGCTGAGATCATGTGATGCAATGTGAGATATTGATTTGTCTGTTGATTGCTTATGCTCTGTTGTTGTGTTTTCTTGCTGGGCCTTGGCTCACGGATGCTACGTGGTGCAGGTAAAGGCAAAGGCAAGCTGGACCAACCCTGAGATGGAGGGCCGCGGGGTGGAATGTACATAGCCAGCTGTTCAATCGCCATGATCGAGGAGTGGATCAGGATAGGGATTACCTAATAACCTGTTTTGCCTTAATACGGCCTGATATTGTATATAAAGCTTGTGTCTTTTGTAAACGATCTCTAAACTTGTATTTTTGGGATCCCGTGTAAACAAATAATATTTCTTAATGAAAATGCGGCTTTTGAGATCAAAACATTTTAAACCCTAGTTCCTTAATAGTCTCAGTAACACGATTTTGTTTAATTGACTTGGTTAGCAAGTCTGGCACTTTATAAGTACACAGTGTAACGTTCTTGGCTATCCAGGGCGTTACAGTATTAGTGCTAAGTAATGAACCGAAACAGATGAATGATCTTAAAATGAACTGATGATACATATACTTTTTTAGGTGGTTTAAAGGTTAAAATCCTTCTACTCCACCAGCCAATATTATTGCTATATTTCTGGTATTCTTTACAAGGTATTTCTTTACACAATAGAATCCAACCCTTTGCAACTCCCAGGGTCTCCATATTTATAGGAGAGGACACCTGGGGGTTGGCAAGGGGGGTCATCCCGTGACCTTCTTACCCATCATGTCACTTCTGTGACATTCATGATTAATTCCTAAAACCTGACAAATGAAGTGTGATCTAATCAATAGGTAAGGGGGATAATGGGTCGCACGGCCCAACCCAATCGTGGGTGCTTGAACACGCACGTTTATGTTGCGTGTCCAAGAATTCAGGGATATATCAGACACGTGATGTCTGATATATGCACATTTACATTGCATGTTTGACTTTATAAAGGGTTACAACTTCCAACTCAGGCTCGTGCCTCGAGCTGGATGCCTTCTTAACCCGCGGTCTTCATAACTCTGACTCGGCTCCTTAGTAATCTTAATAAACTTTTTGGCTACCTCAAGCTAAAGAGGTAGGACCTGATAATGGTAGCTCCGGCCACGTGGCATCCACGTGGCTGATATAATTATGCCATATCTCAGCTCGCTAATAGCCCATGGAAAATTAGGGCGTACACTAATCATATCATATAGTTGACCATAGGTCAATTCAATCTCAATTTTGAGTGGTTAGTATTCTAACTGATTGTATTATTTGAGTTCTTTGACTTGTTCGTTACCAGCTTACCCTATGGACTAGCCCATACTTACATCTTGGGAACTTGGTAGTATGATTGAGTGGGAGCGTTAATCATAGATATGAACATCTATAGCTTCTGATGAAGAAGTGAAACAATGGTTTCCTTTTTGTTTGGTTCAAGGTGCTAAATTATAGAGATCTCATTTTAGTAATTAATTTTTGTTTACTGAAATATCATTTACAAGGAACTAAGTATTTTAAGGATAAAATACAATGAGGGGTAAAACAGTATTTTAGTCCCATCTAATTGTAGACTGTCTATAGAGGATTGAGTGACAATTGTGGTTGTAACAATGGATAACTAATAACGTATCTATATTTGTTTTAAAACGTTCTACGAGTTCAAGAGTGAAATTCTGAGTCTTTAGTGGAGTCACGATGAATTAATAAGTTAGCAAATTTATTTGTTAAATTTATGATAACTTATTGGAGCTTGATTTTATAGGCCCATGGTCCCCACTGTACCTTGGATAAAATCATCTAGATGGTCTCAACTAATTTATTTAATTATCAATTAGAATTATCAAAGTTGACCATGTCAATTTTGGATAGTTTCACAGAGTTAGGTAATTTAGAGAAGAAAAGAGAAATTATGGCAGATTTATTAATTAAGATAAATTGGTATCTAAATTAATAAATAAGTTTAAATCAAGGTTTAAATTATAAATAATTAATTTGACAAAGGATTTAAATAATTATTTAATTAATTAAATCAGTAGAAAATAATACATGACTTGATTTTAAGTCCAACAAGCTTATAATTAAATGGGAAATTTCACGGCCTAAAGCCCATGAGAATTTTGACCTAGGGCGGTTAATTGGCTATTATTTTATTGATTTTTTATTTAAGATAAATGACCTAATTGAGCCTATAAAAGGAATGCTAAGTGAGAGTTGAAATTAGATTTTTGAAAGACAATTTTTTTAGAAGATCTAGTCTTGATGCTCTAGGTTTTAGATTCTCTCTACAACATAAATCATTTTCTAAGCCTCAATATTATTTTCTCTTCTTCTCTTTGTATCTTTCTCATGTGTTGAGAATTGCTCACTCTAGTCTAGGTAATTCTAAGGATACTTTGGAAGGCTGTGAAGAAAATTGAAGATCAGTTCAGTTTCTTGGTGATACCCTGCGACGGAAAGGATACAAGGGTTAGAGAAACTGAAGGAATGACTCATTCATTCCGCTGTGTATATTGTAAGTGTTCTTATCATTATTTTTGTTTAAATTCAATTTTAGAAACATGTTCTAGGTTTTCTTATATTAATTTGTTTAATATAAGATTTACATGAAAATAAACAAGATATTGTTTAAGTTTTCCCAACACGCCTCTCATCTCCAAGCTGGTGCAGCCCTGCCGCTGCACCAATACTATGTTGACTTTCTTAACTTTGCTGGCATAGCTCCTTTCCGAATGTCCTCGAATGGATATAGGGTATTGGCAGGACTATATGTACTATACAAAAGGCGGAACTGGCTTACTCCATCCTCAGCCGAAATAGTGTACATCTATAGTTTTCGCCAATGTGCAAATAAGGGGGAGAAATGGGGATATTACACCCTGATGAAGCATACAGTTCCCAAGAGAGGCTACAAAGCCCCGAGCGGTAATGAGAACCATGCTCGAGCTTATAAGGATCAGTTCTTTTGGGCAAACAACTTCTCGACAAGGACCAACCCCACACTACTCCTGGACTTCGCTACAGTTGGTAAGTACCTCTATCCTCGCGTGAGTTAGTACGATAGTGTTTAGTTCGCGACTCATCCTTGTCTATGTTGTCTTAATCAGATCCATTTCACCGCACTCCCTTCATTGACTCTTTTGATGAAAGGCTTTGGGAGATGGATTCCATTCGCAACAAGGAGCTAGAGCTCGTTTTCCTTGTCACCGACGCCCACCTTCGACAATACGGGCTTCTGTAGGTGAGATAGAGCATAAATCAGGTAGTCTTAGCTGAATTCCGGGATTCGAAGCAATCTCAGAATGCGGCAAGGCTACACAGAAGTACATGGCGGCCAAGGCAGAACATCAGTATATACATGTAATGACCCAACTAATTCTAGACTTTGGACCATTAAAACTGCTTGTACATAGACACTAATCTTAAGAAAACATACATATGAAACATTCATAACTTCATTAAAAACTATAAAGGAAATGTCGAAATACATAAAATTCAGAGTATGGTATGGGATCCCATTGTTTGAAAATAAAATAAAACATGACTTAAATCTTAAATAAATTGGTTACAAAAAAAGTGCGGAAAATACATAGAAATCATAATTAAAAGACTTAAACAACTTCTTCCTCGAATCGTTCACGCAGTCCACCGAATCCATTCTCCCTCAATACACAATCCCAAAGGAATGAGCCTAATGCCCAACAAGGAAAATCTATTACAAGCATGAAACATAAACATAAACATAAGCTATAAACATATAACATATAACTATAAACATATATCATAATTCTAACCCATGTACATGGTAAACATTGGGGTTTGCTAACTAAGAAACTATAAGCCTCAAAATACAATGAGGTTTGCTAGCTAAGCAACTATAAGCCCCAAGAACATAAAAGTGTTGGGGTTTGCTATTTAAGCAACTATAAGCCCCAAACATACATATATCATAGCATATAAAAACATATTATAACATAATCATATAAGCATATAATAAATATCCTATTTTCCTTACCAAATACCGGAATGTAAGAACAATGACGAGATTTTGGAACACTCCAAACAACCATTGATGAGAAGGTGAGTATTTCTAAAAGAAGAAGATGAAAAAGAAATGAATCTAAACCACCGAGAAGAAGAGCTTATCGAAATGAAACCTCAAGTTCAAAGAACTTAATTGCCTAACCTTGAATGGAAAACAATGAGTTAGAATTTGAGTAGAGAAAAACTATAAAAACTAATGAAATATACAGAAATGAACTAGGAATAGGAATACCTTTGAATGCACTATGACCGAACTACACCTCAAAATCGAAATACACACTATTAACCTGACATCCCAAATGTTTAATAAGCTTAAAATGATAAAGCTTATAACCTCAACCCAAGTGTTTAACACTTTAAAGTAGACCTATCAGCTTGAAGGCTCTGAACTCAGCTTGAAAAATGAAAGAAATGGTTGGGTACGTGGTCCTATTTATAGAGTTCAAGAATGAAAAGATCTTCTTTTAGCTTGAATAAAAATAATGACTTTTTAATTGAAAAACATTTGAATATTCGTTCAGCAGAGGCTAAAGACTCGGTCAAAAGATTCTGAGCTTATCAAGAGGTTATGGAATAAAATGAGCTCAGTTTCAAAACCATTCAAAAATAATGCCCTAGAGTCGATATATCGCCCATGGTAGGCGATATATCGCCTGGGCTTATGTTCTTGAGGCTCGTCGAAGTGTTCATGCAAAGTTACGTGTTTTTTGTATTCCCTGAGTGGCGATATATTGCTCCCTAGAGCTGCGATATATCAGTATACGCTGAAATATTATACACGTAATTGCACTTTTCCAGCCTAATTTGAATTGAGTAAACAACTTTGACTAAGTCCTATAACGATTTCAAAGCTGTTGGCAGACTCTGGAGTTTTCAAATATTACTCTTAATAAACTATTCCTCAAAAATACTGAATTTCTCAATAAACATGCACATGACAAGTGTCATGATCTTATTGGTTCTATCTAAACCTTATTGTATATTAAATATCATCTTCATAATCAACTATATTAATCAAACCTTATGTTATAATTAATATTCTTAAACTATAGGTTAAACTTATAAAATCTACAAGTGTTGCTACGAGTGTTCAACTAAGTCCCGGCTTGAACCAAAATCCACAGTAATAAACATACTACTACTACTACTACTACCACTACCACTACCACTACCACTACCACTACCACCACCACTACCACTACCACTACCACCACCACCACCACCAATACCACTACCACCACCACCACCACCACCACCACCACCACCACCACCACCACCACCACTACCACCACCACGACCACTACCACTACCACTACCACACTACCACTACCACTACCACTACCACTACCACCATATATTGTTTTCTCCATCCCTTCTCGAATGTGGCCAAGTTTTGGAGTGTTGCTGGTCCGCGGAAGAGTACCAAAATTACAAGGATCTCATCGACGCGTTCCTCCACAACCCGAGGAGGAAAAGGAACCCTCAAGGCTTCGTGCCTCTTGATGAGTCAATGGACATGCACACCTTTTGGTTTTGTCAGTACGAAACCAATTTAATGCAGGAGATGGGTCGTCTTGTATGCAAATTTGCTAGTACCGTCCTCCATTCTGAGGAGCCTGATCGTGGTGGGGCTCCCAAGGAGTTTTATCTTTCTTTTCTGCACATATTATTCTATTGTGGTTTTCCTTTCATATATCAAGACTAACCAGGGTGTTTCCTTTGAGCAGATAGTATGGGCCTTTCAGACTTGGTGCGTTTGAAACATCAAAGGGTGTCGGGCCCTTTTGAGATCGACACCCTAACGACCCCAACAGCGGTGCCCATGCCCTCTTCGACTATTCCAGCACCCTCATCCAATGCTCCAATGGCCCTTACCTTGAGCGCAACAGTTGCTGGTGAGGTCATAGATCTCGAGACCACCTCTCCCCGAGATGAGGGATTCTCCGGGAAAGGCAAAGAGATCCCTTCAAATCCTTCTCAAGCCAAGGATCCCCGGTTGGTCATATTTTTGGAGTATTATGATGATGATGGAAGGGAGGTCACCTAGTACTACAATGCTTGTATTGGTGAGGGAAACGAGAGTGTCTGATTGTTGACCAAATTTCTGCGCGAGGACTGTCCAAAGGAACCTGTCTTTGCTCCTCTTCGTGAAGAGCTTGAACCTCTCCTCATGAGTAGAATAGGAGATAAGGCCTTACCACTCATAACAGAACTCCTGTAGGGAATAACGATGTCCTTGTGTGAGATGACCACCGATAGCTTCGCCCGTTGCGGTGGTGACAATAAGGTGGCGCTGTTGGAAACCAGCTGCCACACTTCCACTAGGGTAAGTCTTGATTTCTGTTCAAGTTTGATGAATATTTTATATCTTTTTGGCTAACTCATCATTATGAATTTACAGGTTGCAACCCTAAATTAATGACTTGGGGACTTGGTGCTGACGCGATCCCTCGAGCTGAAGAAGACTCGGGAGGAGCTGACTTGTGTCCAGGTAGAGCTTGCTCAAATCCAAGAGACTGTGGTCCCTTTAGAGGAATATTCATGGCTCCAGAAAGAGGTGGAGGACACCAGGGCCCGCGTCCGAGAAGTGGAGGACCAACTGGTCACAGAGAGGTCAAATCTGTTTGCCTTGGAGGAAACATCCTTCAAGCTGCTGGAAGATGCCACAGGCCGCACACGGATCATGGAGGAGGAACTGGCCTGAGTCTGTGAGGAGTTTAAATTAAGTCGAGTGGGGCTTGAAGCTCATGTCGGTGAGCTGGAAAAAGCCAAAGGGGAGCTGAACAAAGATCTCGACGTGATGGTCGAGAACATGCTCTTCGTTGCGTAGCAGAGCAACAAAAACATGGATCTCTCATTTGCACAGGATCCTGACATGAGGACTAAAATTGAGGCATGCCTCGAGGTAGAGATTTCCCACGCGGCTCAAGAGAGAGAGGCCTCGATGGCGGGTTGGGCTACCGAGGACAAACTGGTGATCAAGCTGGTGACAGAGGTGCCATCAGGTGAATGCCCCTAGTAATTTTTCTTTGTTCAACCTTTTTCTTTTTAAACTGAATAGGCCTGCGTGCCATAGATTTTAGGGGTATAGACAACTAACAATCGATCCGTCGAGCACATTTGTAATTATTTTCTCGTTTAACTATGCATCTTGCCTTACCTTTTCATATGATTTGGTTCTCTGAATTCAACGTAACTTAATTTCCACGAGAATAAGCATTCAAATCACCTTAGACATTTGGTTCTATAAATTCAACGTAACACAACTATCACGAGAACAAGAACTCAACCCGTCTTAAACACATGGTTCTATAAATTCTTCGTAACATGACTGTCATGAGAAAAAGAACTCAAACCATTTTAAACATCTGATCTATAAATTCAACGTAACATGACCATCACGAGAACAAGAACTCACACCACTTTAAACATCTGGTTCTATAAATTCAACGTAACATGACCGTCACGAGAACAAGAACTCACACCACTTTAAACATCTGGTTCTATAAATTCAACGAAACATGATTGCCATGAGAACAAGAACTCAAACCGTTTCAAAGGTGATTTCAGCATTTAGTCTCTTGTAGGCTCATAGTCCTAGAAGTAACTTTAACACGAAAGTTATTAGTGTTCCTAACTCGGCGTCCTATGTTCTCGAAATCCAAAGATTCGGGCTTTCAGGGGTCCTTGCACGTGAAACCGCCTGCCTCTTGAGTACACACTATTCGGGAGGTCAGCCAGGGGTTTTAACACTACTCTCTGAGTGCATATCTCATCACTTCTAGATTGACTCACACCTCCTCGGGAGGTGATGTTAACGAGGTGCCCAAGTATAAACGGCTGCATCCGTCTGTATCTCGTAGACTGGGATTCGGTTATTACTCCTCAGGCGCGTGCTGTCCTTAGGAGGTAACTTGAATTCCCAAGTCTGCGTTATACTAGGTTTTCTAGCTACGGGATATAGTGATGCTAGGGGTGCTTCATTCATCGACTAGCCAAGCTCCCCATGTCACAGATTTCCGGGGGAAAGTACAGGGTACTCGGCCTTCTATTCGCATCTCAAGATCAAGAGACTTGGTTAGAGATCCTCGGGCTCGGTGTCCACGGGAGGTGATAAAAGTCTATTCTCGCGCTACTTAGGTTATCAAGTGCCTAGGTGCTAAGCTATGTTCTGCCTGGAACAAGCTGCTATCTAGGCTAGGCGTGACTAGTTTCCTAGGATTTTCTATTCTCAAGATGGTGACGCTAGGCTTACTCCTTGACAAGCTTAGTTTCCTAGGTCATTCCCTGTGAGGCGTAATGCTGCCCTAACTCCATGCCCCCCAAGTGACCGGAGGCTAGTATGCAATCACTTGTTCAGGGGAGCGGGTGCTTTTACATGGAATTAGTAGAATAAAGGAAACCAAAAAATACAAGAAGACAATAAATTTTCGTGTTTTACATGGTTTTCATTAAATATGCCCGAAGGCTACAAGGGGTACTATAGAAATAAAAAATGTTTGCTGCTCATACTACAGGTAATACCGGTGAAGATGCTCGGCATTCCAGGCGTGAGGAATCAACTCCCCACTTAGTCGGGCTAACTTGTATGTTCCTAGACACACAACACTCTCGACTTGGTATGGGTCTTCCTAGTTAGGTCCCAACATTCTTGCACTGGGGTCTCGGGTGGCTAAGAAGACTCTTCGCAACACTAGATCTCCAACCCCAAACTTTCTATCTTTCACTTTGGAGTTAAAATATCTTGCTACCTTCTGTTGGTAGGATGCTACTCGAAGCTGAGAAGCTTCGTGCAGTTCCTCCACAAGGTCCATGGATTCTCGAAGTAAAGCATGGTTCGTAGTCAGGTCATACGTGTCCTGTCGGTGTATGGAGATTGCTGCTTCAACTGGGAGCATAACCTCATATCCGTAGGCCATCGAGAAGGGAGAATGGATAGTGGAGGTCCTGGCAGTGGTGCGGTAGCTCCATAATGCCCTAGGTAGCTCCTTGGGCCATGCTCATTTTGCCTGCTCCATCCTTTTCTTCAAAGTGGACTTGAGTGTCTTGTTAACTAATTCCACTTGGCCACTGGATTACAGATGGGCCACGGAGGAGAAACTCTTGATAACTCCATGCTATTGACAAAAGTCTGTGAATACTTCGCTGTCGAACTATAGTCCATTGTTGGAGACTATCTTCCTCGGGAACCCGTACCGGCAAACGATGTTCATGATGACAAAGTCCAGGGCCTTTTTAGAAGTGATCATTGTGAGTGGCTCAACCTCGACCCACTTTGTGAAGTAGTCGACGACCACTATGGCATATTTCACTCCTCCCTTGCCTATGGGCTGGTCATCTGTGTAAGTTCATTTGGAGGCACTCGGGGAATGTTGGCGAAGCGCTGGCATTTGTCGCATTTCTTGACATAATCCATCACATCTCCATTCATGGTGGGCCAAAAGTATCCTTGCCGTAAGAATTTTTTGGAAAGGCTCTGCCCCCCAGTGTGATCTCCACAAAAACCCTCGTGTACTTCTCAGAGTATCAGACTGGCTTCCTGCTCTGACACGCACCGAAGCAGAGGCAGGGCATAAACTCACCTATAAAGCCTATTATCCATGATTATGTACCTCAGTATTTGATACAACAACTTTCAAGCTGCCTTCTTGTCTTGGGGTAGCTCCCGGTGATGAGATAGTTGACTATTGGCTCCATCCACCCACCTTGGGGTTGTATAAATTCCACCTCGTCTGGAGCCGAGACACTCGGAGACTCCAAGTAATCAATGGGGACCACATTGATAAAATCAGCATTCTTGGTCGTGTCTAGCTTAGCCAGGGCATCAACATTGGAATTATGCTCTTGCGACACCTGCTGAATAGTGAATCTTCGGAAGTTATGCAACATTTCTTGAGCCTTTGCCAGATACACTGCCATCTTTGTTCCCCGGGCTTGGTACTCTCTGAGAACCTGGTTCACAACGAGTTGGGAATCACTCAAGATCTCGAGGCCCGCAACCTTGAGCTCCAGTGCCACGTGAAGCCCAACGATTAAGGCTTGGCATTCCGTTTCATTGTAAGAGGTGCTAAACCCAAAGCGAAGGGCACTATGCAATCTGTAACCCTTGGGGGGAACTAGAATAAGTCTAGGCCCGACACCATTTTCGTTCAAAGACCCGTCAACGAACAACTTCCAAGCTGGTCCGACCACTGGGGTACCCTCAACCTTCTCATGATTCCCTGTGCACTCGGTGATGAAATCAGCGAGTGCCTGACCTTTTATGGTAGTCCTTGGATGGTAGGTGATGTTGAAATGACTCAACTCCACTGACCACTTCAAGAGTCTACCCGATGATTCAGGCTTCTAGAGGACTTGTCTAAGGGGATGGTTTATGAGGACCTTAATCGGATGTGCCTGGAAGTAGGGTCTTAGCTTCTGAGAGGCCACCATTAAGCAAAAAGTTAGCTTCTCCATCAACGGGTACCTAGACTATGCCCAGAGGAGTCTTTTGCTAACATAATAAACGGGGTGCTGAACACGAATTTCTTCCCTTACCAATGCAACATTGATGGCATCCTCTAAGACAACCATGTAGAGCTAGAGAGGCTCTCCGTCTACCAGCTTGGACAGAATCAGAGGATTTTCCATGTGCGCCTTAAGCTATTGGAATGCCTGTTCACACTCTTTCGTCCATTCAAACCTCGGACTTCCTTGTAGGACATTGAAGAAAGGGATGCACCTGTCTGTTGCCTTGGAGACAAAATGGGTCAAAGCTATGATCCTTCCCGTTAGGCTCTGAACATCTTTATGTTTCCGAGGAGATGGCATCTCGATCAAGGCCTTGATCTTTTCAGGGTTCACCTCAATTCCCCGAGCACTAACAATGAAGCCTAGGAACTTACCGAAGGCAACCCCAAACGTGCACTTTTGGGGGTTTATTTCATTCTGAACCGGCAGAGCACCGCGAAAACTTCAGTCAAGTTGGCCACATGGTCAGTGGCGGTCCTGGACTTGACCAACATGTCGTCCATATAAACCTCCATGTTTCGCCCTAACTGGTTCTTGAACATCTTGTTAACCAACCTCTGGTAGGTGGCGCCGACATTTTTCAGCCCGAAAAGGCATCATGATGTAACAATAGACACCCTTGTTGGTTCGAAAGCTAATGTGCTCCTAATCTGCGACGTGCATGGATATTTGGTTATATCCCAAGTATGCGTCCATGATGACAGCAACTCGTAGCCAGATGTGGTGGCGACCATCTGGTTTATCTTGGGGAGTGGGAAGCAGTCCTTCGGACAAGCCTTGTTAAGGTCCGAGAAATCAATGCTTGTCCTCTAGCTGCCATTTGGATTTGGCACGAGAATAGGATTGGACAACCACCTAGGGTACTGGGCTTCTTGGATAAATCTGTTGGAGAGGAGCTTGTCCACTTTGGCCTTGAGGGTCTCTTTCCGAGTTTAATCAAACGTCTGTTGCTTCTGCTAGACGAGAGCAAAGCTGGGATCGATATTCAAGGTGTGGCATATGACATTCGAATCAATACTGGTCATTTCAAAATGTGATCACGCAAACACGTCTTGGTTCTCTTGAAGGAAGCCTACCAATGCCTCTTGGACTTTTTCTTTCAGGCTTCCCCCAACTTTTATTTTTCTATCGAGGGTGGAGGTATCAAGAACTACCTCCACTGTAACGTGCCAAAAATGTTTATAAGGTTTAATGCTTTGATTAGTGTGACAAAACGGCATAATCAGATATATGTGTGATTAATTGATTAAATGTGTGACTATGTGGCATGCATGATTTATATGATAATATGAATATATTTATATGCATGTTCGTGAGTATTAAATATGCATGTGGGCTCGTTCTTGTTTATAAGGGCAAATTTGTGATTTTGGCCTGTTGAGGGCATAAATGCGTTTATATGTGTTCAATGGTTGGGACCACATTATTATGTGGATTTGCATTATACGGCTCGAGGCGATCCTAGTGAGTGGATTAACAGAATAGTCACAACAGGGTTTAATACCCAACTCGGGTGAGCCTAGGGGTATTTTGGGAAATTTAATATATATTTAGGATTTATTGAGTAATGGGTAAGTATTTGATAATTAGTTGGGCATGTCGGGATCAATTGGGAATTTGTAGGGCGACTCGAGGCATTAGCGGGAAATAGGGCAAATGACCGTTTTTTCTTTAAGGGAAACAAAGGGCCTGAGTTGTCTTTAGGGGTTTTTTTTTCTCTTTTGGTTAAAAGGTATACTCAGATGAGACTCTAGGAAACAATCAGAATCACTAGGAACACTGCTCAAACTCTCTTTCTCACTCTCTCTCTCTCTCTTAAACATTTTCTCTCTCTCCCTCTCTTGTGCTTGAAAGCATTGAAGTGCTGAAGGAGAAGCCTGGGAATTGCAGCTTGGGGATTGAAGAATTGAAGCTAGGGGTAGGCAAGGAACAGCTGAGGATTTAGCTATCATTGAGGTAAGGTTTCAGGTTTTAAGTTGTTGAATTTCTGGTTGATTGTGATCACGTTGAAGGGTACTTGAGGGGGTTCTGAATTTGGGCATTTAAGGAAGATTGAACTAGTATTCTAAGCTATATATGTTGTTTCTGAGGTGATATTGGGAATTCTTGACCTAGTTTTGGCTTGGGTATATATTTAAGGTTGAATTCTGAGGCTGTGAGTTGGGGAAAAATGCAGAAACCCAGGGATTTCTGGATTCAGGGGGGGTGCACCGCGCCTCGCGTGCCCCAAAAGGCTATGGGGGGCTTTCTGATTCGTGGGCGCACCGCGACCCTAGGGGCAAGTTGCTGCCCACCTCCTCTCTAGGACAAGAGGCAGGCACCTCTGACTTGGGGAGCACCGCGACCCTTAGGGCCAGGTTGCGGCCAGGCAGCCATATCCAAGATTGGTTTTTAGGCTCGAGGAGGCTCGGGGACTTAAACCTAAGCGCTTGTGACAAATTCTACTACCCAATTTAGTAGAATTCGAGGTCCCGGAGGTTATTATTTGATTCCAAAGCATTTAATTGGATTAGATTTTAATAGTTATCCATTGTCGCTTATGAATAGGGTTACCATTAAGGCTCAGGATTAAGGGTCGTGCTCAGGACTGCTCCACATCCTTCGCTCGAAACTCGAGGCAAGAAAACTGCACCCAAGTTGTGAATGGGACTGAGAACCCCTGTAAATGAACATATGTGTTTTGTAACCTGTATATCTGTTATGTGTGATGTGAAGGTACGGCCTAAGGGATTCGGGGCTGATGTTAAGCATACTGAACGTAGCTCGGCCTAAGCGAGTCGGGATCAGCTAAATAACCAGAAGGCTCGGCCTAAGGGTGTCGACACCTATTTAACTATATTAAGATTGATTTATATGTTTTGATTAAACTATTATTGTTGCCTAGTTTAGCACTTGTATTCTGATGTTAATTGAACTGATTGATCTAAACTTTACTATGTATACTCTGTTGTCATATATGCTTCTTGATTATGGTTTTCTTGCTGAGCCTTGGCTCACGGGTGCTACGTGGTGTAAGTAAAGGTAAAGGAAAGCTAGGCCAACCATGAGTTGGAGAGCTTTGGGGGCAGTGTGTACATCGGCAACTGCTTGACTGCCACGGCCGAGGGAATTACAGAAATTAGAGCCAAAATTTGTATTTTGCCATTTAGGCTGGCTACAGTTGTATTAGCTTTTGAGGGTGGTAATAAACATGCAAACATTATTTTTGGGATCTCGTGTATCAAACTCTTATTTTAATGAAAGCCAACCATTTTATGATCAAAATATTTTAACCCTAACCTATCAGTTGACCTTAGAAACACATTTATCTTCAAACAACTTGGTTAGCAAGTCATGCACTATTTTAAATACATAGTGTAACGGTCTTGGTTACCCAGGGCGTTACATCCACCTCCTTGATTGGTTCAATGGACCTTTCCTCTTAAACCCTCGGGTCCAACTTGTCGGGCCCAGTCTCCTGGACAAATTGTACTTTTGATGCCTCAGGCTTCTTGGGGCCTTCCACCACCACCATCACGAGAGTTTTGAGGGAGAAATTGTAACATTGTCTCACCTCTTTTTGGTCTCCACAGACCGTATCAATTCCTGCCTCCGTGGGGAACTTCATGCACAGATGGTGGATGGAGGTGACGGCTCTGCACTCCACCAGTGCAGGTCGTCCCAAGATGGAGTTGTACCTTGAGGAACAGTCCACCCCCACAAAGGTGTAGTATTTGAAGGCCTGGCGTGGCACCTCTCCAAAAGTCACAGGGAACTTTATCTCTTCCATCGGGATGAAGGCCTCTCCCGAGAATCCGTAGAATGATGAGGCGCACGGGGACATGTCTACCGTGGTCAGCTCTACCTTCTTGAGGGCAGACTTAAACAGGATGTTCACCAAACTCCCATTGTCTACTAGGATTCGCGCCACCATTTTGTTGGAAATTTGGCTCTCAATCACCAACAGGTCATGATGCGGGAAGTGCACTCTCTGAGCATCATCTTCGAAGAATATTATGACTTGGTTAGTCATTCGTGGCATTTGGGCAGACAACTGGGCCAAAGACATTACCTCATCAACGTGATTCAAAGCTCGCACATACCTGTTCTGCGAGCTTCGTGAAGTACCCCCAAGTGTGGCCCTCCTAAGATGGTTCCTACCTACCCGTTCATCGGAGGAGGTCCTTGGGCCACTAGATTTTAGGGAACTACAGGAGTTAATGCTGGGACCTGTGGTGCAACAGGTGGGACCACCGGTTCTGCCACGAGAAGTTGTGCTTGACGCGCTCCACCCTTAGCATATTGATGGAGGTGTCCCAGCTTGATGAGATTCTCAATATCATCCTTGAGTTGGCGGCACTCATTATTGTGGTGCCCTATGTTGTTGTGGAAACGGCAAAATTTTCCAGGGTCCCGCCTTTCCCTGTCTCTCCAGATGGGCTACGGCTTCCTGTAGTGAACGTGTTGTGTCGTGGCCACAAAGATATTTTCTCGGGAGTCTACCAAGTTGATATACTCATAATACTGCGAGACATACTTCTCGCTAGATGTGACTCCCTGCTCGGTCTGCGCGGCTCCACTTCCCTTAAGCCTCTGGCCCTTGCCTTTTCCCTCACGTCTACTGCTGCTGGGAGCTCGACTAAATTCGATAGGCTGGGAGGGGGCAACAATTCCAGCACTGAATGCACGATGAAAAGCACTATATATAGTGGGCCCTGCCCCGTACCCTGCTGGAGCCATACTGAATCGAAGAGTGGGCACGACGCTATAACCGGAAGGTGGAGTGCTTTGGCTGGGTTGGACTCTCCTCGAGCTCGGTTGGACAGGAACAAAAGGGGAATATTAGATTCTCAAAGCCACGGGGCTGGGCGCAGCTGAAGTGTGGAAAACAGCGGATGCTCTGAATTCCCCAATCCTCCCAGCTGATATATTCTTGTGCTCGACAAATGAAGTTGTTGAGTCATTGGCATCCCCTTCGTTGGAGATAATCCCAAAGTGGGGACCCTGTGCGAATGCCAGCTTGTAATGCCATCAATTGCTGGCCATCATCGACCCTTTTGGTTCTCACTGCTTCCTCCTTGAAGCGTTTGATGTAGACCTTGAGGGTCTCGAAGGGCCCTTGCTTTATGTTGGCCAAGGCGTTGACCTAAAGCTTACCTTTCGAACTCCTTGTAAATGATATTTTCGTAAACTTAATTATAGAAATGAGTACTATTTCATTTAACACTTGAACCAAGCTATAAGGAAATCATCGTTTCACTTCTTAAACAAAAGCTATAGATTTTATGTCTATGATAAATACTCCAACTCAATTATACTACCAAATCTCCAATATGCAAGTATGAGCTAGTTCATAGGGTAAGCTGGTAACGAACAAATCAAAAGACTTGTATGATACAATTAGAAGAATATTAATCACTCAGAATTAAGATTGAATTGACCTATGGTCAACGTTGTGATATGATTAGATTAGATAATAACGATATTTACTTATTTTATCAATAATCAATATCGGTATAGTCCAATGTAACAAAATACATTCGATCTTATCTACTTGGTAAATGCCTTGGATAAGACATCACACCCCGAATGTGTAAGTAGATCATATCGTAGATTGCTAGATCAGTGAAAATCCACTGCATTGACTTAATCTTAGGACTCGTTCTTTTGAACATATAATTACAATTATAATCCATTGTGTCCTAGTCACTATAATTGTAATTATTTATATGTTCATGATTTGATAAATGTTTGTATTATTCAAATAATCATGTAATAAAACAAGCAAGCAACACAAATTTCAAACTAAATGATTTCTACTTCTTTTATTGACAATATAACATCACGTTACATGTTCGACATGGTTTTATAAGGGCATAAAACCCAACAAACTCCCACTTGCCCTTTTAAAACAAATCTGACATGTTTCTCTAAACCATTCATTCTACATGGTTCACAATTATGCTATTTTCTTATATCTTTATGAAGGGATATATGAAAGATTTCCTTACAATACTATCCTCATCACCTTCACATCACGCCTTCGTCAAACATCTCTGATAATGCGGTACTTTCTCTCTATATATTCTTTGCTCTTTTATGGCTTCAAGGTTCTTTTGAATTTGCTATTCTAACGTCCCAAATTTGCTAATAAGGCTTAGTGCCTTGAATAGCATGTCGAGAGGGAAATAATTGATTTAATTATATTAATATGTGAATTAAATGATTACGTGATTAGAAATATATGTTTAGCTGAATTAAATATGCATGTGGACCCAATTTGGTTATTAGGGGCATATTTGTAATTTTAGTCTATTGAAGGCATAAATGCATTATATATGTGTGTTGTGATTGATGCCACGAGATTGTCGTGATATATTTGCGATGTGTGATCTGCAATGGTCCTAGGGAGCAGATTATAGAAATAGTCACAATGGGGTAGAGTACCCGGCACAGGGGAGCCTAAGGGTATTATGGGAACAACGTATGTATTTGGGATTACTAGGTAACGGGTAGTAACTTAGTGATTATTTGGGCATGTTGGGATTAAAATGAGGATTTATATGAACACTCGAGGAATTAGCGAGAATATGGAAAAAGATAATTTTTTCCTTGGTGGTGTTAGAAAGGGGGTAAGGATAAGTTAGGGGTATTTTTGTCTTTTGTTCTATGGGATAGACACAGCTAGGCCTTGGGGGTTCTGTGGAGTAAACCAGAAGTTAGAAAACATTCCCATAAGCTTCCTTTCATCTCAGTCACATTTTTCTCTCTCTCAAGGTTAAGGAGGAAGTTTTTTTTTTTTTTTTCCTGCTGAACTCAAGGGGGAAAGCCTTTGGAATTCAAGGGATTGGGGCAGATGATTGAAGTTGTGAACTGGAAGTGCTAAAGAGCTAACTTAGGTCAAATTATCTCAAAGGTAAGATTCAAAACAAGTTCCTTTACTGAATTCTTGGTTTACTTTCAGTGTTTTAAGGTTTTGAATTTAAGTGTTTAGGCTTAGGTTGTAAGTGGGGTTTTAGTTAGGTTTTTGGGGTACTTGTATCAGTACTGTTACTTGGATAAGAGTTCAAGGCTGAATTCTAGGTATAAGGTTCGAAATTGGTTAGTTTCAGGGAGGTTAGTTCATAAAATGCATGAGGAATTATGGGTGTTGAGGCTCGCGCCGCGGCCCTATTCTTCAGGCGCTGCGGCCCATGTGTGTGAAGAGGCCTGGGAAGCCTTTGAGTTTTCCCAGGCGCAGGCATAGCGCGACATGGCCAGTGTCCTTCAACAAAGAGAGCTGTGCTATCTAACTTGTAGCGAGTTGCAGCTCAAATTAGGAAAAATGAGCAATTGAAGGTTTTAAGCTCGGAAACCCAAATGTTAAGGCTCGGGAAGGATTCTACTACCCGATTTAGTAGAATCTTAGGTCCCGAAGGCTAGTATTTTAATCTGAAGTTTCTAATTGATTAGGGATTGATGGATATCTATTTAATATGGTGTTGTGACTAGGTTTTATCGCTCAGGCTCGGGATTAGGAATCGTACTCAGGATCGCTTTGGATTGTCAGTTCGGGACATGAGGTAAGAGAATTGTTTATGCCCATAGAGCTACGTGGTGTGTAGTGCCGTGTGTAGTTTTTATAGCTGTTATGTCATACATGTGATTGTGACCGATCGGAAAGCATTAGAAGCGACAAGAGCTGGGATCGGCAAGAGCTGGGAGCGGCAAAAGCCAGGAGCGGCAAAAGCCAGGAGCGGCAAGAGTCAGAATCGACATTATGCATGTTGAATGTAGGCCGCTAGGGCGAGATCCTCTAAGGGTGCTATACACACCCGTTCGGTTAAGACCGCGAACCTTGTGCCCGAAAGCGCACCTCGAGTGAAGGAGACCGCTGTTGTGCTACTGTACTACTATGATGTTATTCCATTGTGCTTATGTGTTGTTATACTGCTATGGTGTTATGTTTTTTACTTATGTGTTGTTATACAGCTATGATGTGACGATGTTGTGCCATCGTGTGTCCCAATCACAATTTGTAGATTGTTTATTGCCTTTGATTAAGTATTTATGTGTTGATATAATTTATTGTATGCTGTGCTTTGAGGTTCTCTTGCTGGGTTTTGACTCACTGGTGCTTTGTGGTTCAAATAAAGGCAAGGAAAAGATCGATCAACCATGAGTTGGAGGGCCTGGAGCGGTGCGCACATGTTTGGCCTACCTGGCTGTCACGACTGGAGTATTTTTGAGGAGCGGGTTATAAATGTTGATTTTGTCGTTTAGGTCGACTATAAAGTAACTTTTTGAGTTGTAAATATGTTTCTAAACAATATTTTTGGATCCCAATGTATCCTTTTTGTGATTTAAAGGAATGGCCAACCTTTTACACCAAAATCGTATTTAAATGAGTTTTCATTTTAATTAACCATACTTGTCTAATATCTCAAATAGCAAGCTAATGGCACCTTTTAAAATCACATGGTAACGACTTTAAGGGAAGTAAGGCGTTACATCTATTGCCTCATTATTGTAACTAGATAAAATGAGCGGTTTATCCATTTTTGGAATAACACCGATATCCGTATAGAACTTCCTCAGTCTGACTATTTCCTTAGCCGCTAAAGACACAGCTATGTACTCAGCCTCCAAGGTGGAATCTGAAATGGTAGATAGCCTAATGTTTCTCAAAATCATAGCTACTGAGATGGCAAACAACCTATCGCTTCTCCAAATCATAGCTCCACCCCTAAAGAGTAAACACATTTTTCAGAAGTAGACTTCCTATCATGAACATTAGTCTAAAATTTGAATATGTGTAGCCTAACAGGTTCAAAGATCCACCTGAATAGACTAACATATAGTCTCTAGTCCATCTAATATACTGACCGCTATCTATTGTTCATTTCCAAGGTTTCATTGGCACTTGCTCACCATTCCCACTGCATAGTAGATATCAAGTCACAACATACAACATAGCATGCAGTAGACTTCTAATTGCAAATGCATAAGGAATTCGTTTCATCTTTTCTTTCTCTTGAGGAGTTAGTGAAGACTGCTGCTTAGAAAAATAAACTACATGTCAAGAGGCTAAACATCCTTTCTCAGAATTTGCTACAGATTAACACCCAAGCACCTCACCTAAGTAGGTCACTTGAGTTAGAGCCAGAATTCAGTTCTTTCTTTCCTTGATCTGGATACCAAGAACATGACTTGTTACAACGATATCTAGAATATTTTTCCAGCCAGTTCTTTATGTCTGATAATTTCTTGACATTTTTTCCAATGAGCAAGATATCATCTACATAAAGGATTAAGAACAACACAATGTATTTTTCCTTAAGTTGGTTAAACACAATGCTCAACTACATTTTTTTCAAAACCACACGTCTTAATGTTCCATTAAACCTTAAGTTTTAGGAGCGTGAAGCTTGTTTAAGTCTATAGATTGACCTACTCAACTTGCCGACTTTCTTGTTTAGCTACTTTAAATCCTTCTGATTGATCCATGTTATGGTCTCATCAAGATAGCAATTAAAAATTCCTTTTTGATATCCATTTGCCTTATCTCTTAATCAAGGGTTATGGCTATGGATAAGAGTATCCTAAATGAATTTTAACATGGATACTGGAGAAAAAGTTTCCTCTAAGTAAACTTTCTCTCTCTGCCATGAGTTGAGCCTTAAATGTCTCGACCCTTCCATCAGTTTCTCTCTTGTTCTTATAGATCCACTTGCAACCCATGCCTAAAGTCCAATGGCATATCTATAAGATCTTAGACAAATTTAGAGTACTTAGACTCAATTTCCTGGTACTTGGCTTCTATTTGAAAATCCCTTTCAGACATACCCATTGACTGTTTAAAAGACAACAAATCATTGTTACTTGGTCCCTAACTAGGTTATGGGTTTCACCGTCTCATAGGTATTGAGTTTCGAGAAACCCTCCCACTACGATGAGACACCGTAACTTTTTGACTTGGATTAGTGGTTTCTAAATCTACCTTGTTTTCATTGACTTGTGTCGATGAGGATGGAACAATAGTTTATAATTTTTCATCTAATACTATTTTGCTACAAGGCTTGAAATTCATTATGTAGTCGTTATCTAGAAAAGTAGCGTTTGTAGAGCCAAACACTTTCTTGTCTACTGGACTATAAAACAGACCACCCTAAGTACATTTAGGATAGCCAACAAACAAGCAAACCTCAGTTCGTTGTTCTAGCTTTCCTACCTTTTTCCTCAGGACATGAGCAAGACACCCCTAAATTCCATAGTGACTTAAACTAGGTTCACAACCATTCAATATTTCTAGTGGTGTCTTGGAGACAACTTTGAGATGACACAACATTTAAAAAATGTCTAATGTGGTCCATGTAGTATGTCTCTATAAAATATCTAGGTAAGAAGCCGAAAGAGTTGGTGTAAATATAAGGAATATGATATAATTAGTTCTAGGTTCTCTATCTCATGTATTGATAACTAGCCAACATTAGTTCTAGGTTGATAAAAGGCTTGGTAAGGAAGACTGTGTTGCTGATCTAGTTCAATCTCTTGATAATACTCTGCTATAGAAAGGAATCAAGGGTTAGAGAGATTGAAGGAAGTAGTTGTTCCAGTTCCGCTACGTATATGTAAGTTTCTACACTTAACTCTGTTTTGTATCAATTTCATAGGAGCATGTTCTAGGAATTTACATGGTTGTTTGATAATATGTAAATTACATGAAAATAAATAAAGATTCTTCAATATGTATTTCCTACAACATCATCAATTCTACAGGGATTGAAGCAAATCTAGACAAGATCAAGGCACTCGGAGTCCCGTAAAGGACCAGAGGCGTGCAAAGCCTAACCAAAAGAGTCGCTGCTCTCAGCCGCTTCATCTCGAAGTCCATGGATAAATGCATCCTATTCTTCAACCTCCTCAGAGAAAGTAATATTTTTTAATGGACTAACAACAAGACTAGAAAAGGCGAGGAAACAATTGGCGAGACCACGATTGGCAAGGCCACAAACAGCGAGGCCATGATTGGTGGGGCCACAAACGGCAAGGCCATGAATAGCGAGGCATCGGATGGTAAGACCACAGATGAGGATACCAAAGAAAGGCGCAGCCATCGAAGAAGCAGACAATGGGGCCATGATTGATGAGGCCACGAACGACGAGGCCACGATTGGCATGGCCACAATCAAGGAGAATAAAAAAAGACGTCCTCAGAATTGTCTTGATCTCTCCAAATCCTTTATAAGATTTAATATAGAATGACGAAACCCGTTGAGTCAGGCCAAATGATCAAGAGAAAGTGACATTAATTAAGGACCTAAGGGGCTGCGACCAGATCTCAGGTCTGGTCGTGGGAACATTAGAGCCATTGAAGGCGACCAAGCGAACACAAGAACTTTCCTTCCAAATGAGTCATTATAGCATCCGGGGAAAATAAGCAGTACACTTGAGATTCAAGAGAGCCATCACAAGCGCAAGAGGTGCCCTTCACGGGTCCATTTGTCAATAAGAGGGTTAGTCGCATTGCAAGTGACCAGGTGCCCTGACCTCCTTGTCACTTTGGGGGCATAAGGGATATCATGCCCATGGAACAAAGCAGTGAAAATGCAAAGTTTATGTAAAGTGCGTATGGAGCAAAGCAACGAAAGTGCAAAGTTCTTGCAAGATTCATGCAAAGTGCGTATGGAACAAAGCAATGAAAAATGCAAAGTTCATGTAAAGTGCATATGGAATGAAGCATGCTAGCAAACGACAACAAAAAGACAGAATTCAAAAACTTTTGCTAAACAAGATCAGACATGGCTATGTAAAGTAAACAAGGTCATCATCAATATATACATCAAAATCGGCATAGATAAGGTCAATGTTAATACAAAAAGAGAGCATAGTTCAATGTAAAGTACAAAGTCAGAAGGATAAAGTGAGGAGAACGCCAGACGTCTACATGGTGACAACCAGATGGTCAGCGTCGCTAGCGACCCTCTCGCTGGTGGTGCCCTCGCCGGGTGCCACCTCGCCAATGGCGTCCACAACAGGGGTGATCTTGTTGGGAGGACTCTTGCCAGTATGACGCCTTGTGTAACAACCTACTACCCAAGGACTATTACGTTGTACATTTTAAACAGTGCTAAACTTGATAACCGAGCCATTTGGCCATAATCGTGTAATTAAGTGTGATTAACGGTTTGGGGTTAAATTTTTTTGGTTAAAGATATAATGTTTCACTAAAACGTTTACGGTATACATTGGGATCCCAAAATATATTTTAATGGTTAATTATAGTAAAAGATTTACAACCAGCCGACCTAAGCGGCAAAATAGGGTTTAACCCTAGTTCCTCGTCAAACCCTCTGCCGTGGTGGTCAAGTAGCCACATATGTACACATCGTCAGCTAAGCTCTCCAACTCAATGATGGTCCAAGTTTCTTTTGCCTTTACCTGCACCACATAGCACCCGTGAGCCGAAGCTCAGCAAGAAAACTTAAACATGCTCATAAACAGGTAATAACATGTCACTAAATCATAATAGGAATGCCTAGCAGTAATAACCCTACTCATGCATGCAAGCAGGTACAGATAAATGTTTGTGGAGTCCTGCGCTCTGAGTGGATAACTAATAAGTCTCTCGCTTTGAGGTAGATGACTAACAAGTCTCTCTTTGAATAGACGACTAATAATTCATACTCTGTATAGATGACTAATAAGTCTATCCTTATGTAGATGACTGATAAGTCTATCTCTGAGTAGATGACTAATAAGTCTATCTCTGAGTAGATGAATAATAAGTCTATCTCTGTGTAGATAACTGATAAGTCTATCTCTGTGTAGATAACTGATAAGTCTATCTCTGTGTAGATGATTGATAAGTCTATCTTTGTGTAGATGACTGATAAGTCTATCTTTGTTTAGATGACTGATAAGTCTATCTCCATATAGATGACTGATAAGTCTATCTCTGAGGTTCCATGCCCTCCTAGCCATGTGACATTTCAGTCACCTAAACTTATAGCCCTGACTCTAAATAACTAGCCTTTAGACTAGACAAGCGCTTTTGTTTTCATAGAACTTAGGGCTGGTCAAGCAGTTCATGCTTATGTTGATAGTGCTTAAGTTGATTAGATCTAATCTTTTTGTCTTGCGTTAAACACGCTAATACCATTCTTGAATCATAAGCTAATACCATACTACCAGTGCCTAGTACCACTGCCGAACTTGGCTAATAAGTCATAGCTTCACAATCAATACTGACACCATTGCTGTTGATGACTAATAAGTCAATACCATACACAGATAAGGAAAGCTGCTATGCATTTACTATGAAATTAATGTCCATATATAGAGCACTCAACATGACTCATCAATAATTAATAGCATAATTATAACCATGCACATTCAAACATCCAGATATAAGGCATTCAACATGCTTAATCGATAATCACAAGCATAATCATAATCATGCACAATTACAGAGACTCAAGCTCTGATCCATCTCATATTCATCATTCATGCCATGCCCTAATCATATGTATCTTATGCATCACATGCATCACATATTGGGTGATGTTTTCTTACCTCTGGTCCAAGCATAGGTTACCAATAAACGAGCCACAAGCACGATTCTGTTTCCAAGCCCCTAGCGATAACCTAGTCACAACCATAATATAAAACCTCATAAAAATGAGTAAATAAATACTTCCAGACCTAAACCTAGCCTCCGGGACATCGAATCCTACTCAACTAGGTAGTAGGATCGATCCCAGGCCCATAGAGTTAAGTTCCCACGATTAAAAACCAAATCTGGGAAAAACTGCCCTTAAGTGCCGCGGTCCCCAAACCCTGAGCCGCGGCCCACCTCCAGACAGAAGCCAGACCACCTCTCTGCTTGCACCTTGCGCCACGGTGTACCAACCTTGCGTTGCGGCCCTACCTACCCATCAACCAACCTCATCCTCTTCATTAAGCCTGGGCCGCGGCACCCTAGAATAGGGTCGCGACCCAACCACGAACCAGCCAAAATCCTTCGTTTTCTTCACTTAAAAACCTTCCAAAAACCTATCCAAACATCTCCAAATCCCAAAATCAAAGTTCCAAAACATCCTAATTAACCAAAACCATTAAAATCCAAGCTTCAAATCATCCAAAAACTCATCAAAATATAACATCCAATTCAAGCTTAAAAACTCAAAAACTCAAAACTTTGATTACCTTCTATTGAGTCGTTTCCCAACTAATTCTTCCAACTAAAAAACTTCTAATCTTCCCTAAAATCGCTATGCCTCGATCCTTGCCTGAATCCTAGTCCTAAAACTCAAGTTTCCTTCAAAAATTTGATTGGTGTCAAAAAGGGAACAGGAGAGAGAGAGAACGGATTGAATATTCTTTTTATGTTTCTGACAGGTTACTTCAAGCTTAAGTAACCTCAAGAAAATCCTAATGCTCAGAGTCCCAAAAACGCCCCCATGGGTAAAATAGTCAAAATTCCCATAATTTCCCCCCTTATCTCACTAACTCCCAATTTATCATCAAATATTTATTCCCATTACCCAATATCCCGGTAATGTGCTAAATAACCAATATACTCCTTAACTCAGTCCAAGTCAAGTATGGATCCCATTGTGAGTTTCCCACTAGCTTGCTCCCTTGGATCGTCTCGTGATGAGTAACCCAAGCATAACCAAATAATAACGAAGTATCACACACATACCACATATATGACAAATATACCAAAAATGGCCAAAATATGAAAATTGCCCAATTGAATAGAAATGGGCCCACATGCATATTTAATAAACCTAAACATGCATATCTAGTCATATTATAATATAACTCACATAATCACATAATGGTACACATAAATATCACATAATCATATAACTCCAAGATTTGCCATCCTGGCCCCCTAATGAAGGCCCTAAGCCTTATTAGGAAATTTGGGTCGTTACACCTTGCCCTGCGGCATTACCACAAATGACACCCTCGTTAGCAACCTCAATGGTGGTGTTCTTCGAACCATCAACGTTGTCTTCCTCGACCTCGCTAATCTCTTTAGCGAGACAACCCTTGTAGTGGTTGGTTTGCCCAAGAAGCTAAGGTCCAGGTTGTGGTTGAACCTGAAGATGGAAAACAATATTTTATTGGTCCATGCGGAGCTTAGCGCACTCGTCCGAACTGAGCTTACATCACTCATCCATGTAGATCACATCAACGATGTTACTAAGATAAGTGTTAAAATACAAGCCAGGTATAAACACTTAGTAAATTTTACATAGTGAAGATGTGAAATTTGAGCTTCAATTGTAGGCACTTTAAAACAAAAGTGTTTTTGGGTCCAAAGTGATGCATGGATGTGTCTCAGGTTTCCCCAAAATTTTGTTAGAATTTGTAGCAATTTTTGGACCTTTGGAAGTGTCCAAAAACAGTGAGGGTGGCGATGCGTCGCCACCAAAGTGGCGTAGCATCTCTTGATGCTTAGGGTTTCAAGAAACCCTAACAGATAATGCATCACCTGCATGCAGGCAACGTATCGCCTACTATAGTACGTACACGTTACATGAAATGCTCTTATTGATGTGTTTTACTAGTCTAATCTTATTGGTTAGACCCAATGACAGTGCCTACTCTATATAAGGGTCAAAATAGTATTTTAGAAGACTTGATCACTCTCTCCAATCTCTCTCTCCCTCTCTAGCTCCAAGAATCTCTAGTTTTCTCCAAGAACTCTTAAAGAAAGTGCTTGAATTTGAGAGTTTAAGGCTTGTTAAATCTCAATCCTCATTTCCTCTTAGAAAAGGCCTCAAGCATCCATGGTGGCTAGGAAATAAAGTATTAGGACAAGGTTTTTCAATGTGTAAAAGCCTTGGTTCTATGTTTTTTTCTTTTTTCAAAGGGTTTGCTCAAGGTGGTGGTTTTTGCCTCGGGCTTTGAAGCTTCATCAAAGTTTAAGAAGACCATTGATCTATATGGGTTTGAAAGTTCTTTCTCAATCTTTATTTAGTCTCTATCAATCCAATTTTTGTGTAGATTCTAATTTTTGAGGTGGTGTTATCTCACTCTCCCCCAACATTCTAGTGCTCTATAATATGAGATAACATATCATGGAAGAATCTAACTCCTTTTCGGCATTGAATTCATGACTCAAGACTTTGTAAGATTGGATAGGTTTGATGGGACTAACTTTGTTAATTGGCAAGACAAGATTATATTCTTGCTCACCACTTTGAAAGTTTTCTGTCTTAAATAAATACCTAAAAGCCTTGGAAGAGCCCAAGGAAGATGATACTCAAGAATTTGTCAAAGAAAGGAAGAAGTGCGAAGAAGATGAATTAGATTGGCTCTTTTAGATTGGCTCTATGATCTCTACACCAACACCAAGAAATCCAAGGGGATTTAGAAGGCCTTGTAAAAGAAGTACAAAGCAGAAGAAGAAGGTTCTAAGAAATTCATTATTACTCAATATATGGAATTTAAATTTCATGATGATAAACCTCTTCTCCCTCAAATTCATGAGTTGCAAATTATTGTGAATAAATTGTTAATACTTAACATTGTATTGTCAGAACAATTCCTTGTTGGTGCCATTATAGCCAAGTTACCTCCTTCTTGGAGAGACTATAGGAAGAAAATTCTTCATAGAAATAAAGAGATTTCTTTGGAGGAAATTCTCAAACACCTGAGGATTGAGGAGGAATCTCATTCTAGAGATATGAATGAGGAGAAGTCCAATGGAGAGACTTACAAGGCCAATGTGGTGGCTAACTCTCCTAACAAGGGAAAAAGAATTGGTAAGAACAAGGGCAAGGGTAAAAAATCCTTAAGGCCCAAGAAGAATGAGGGACAATTAAAAAGTTCCAGGGGACCTTGCTTTGTGTGTGGCAAGAATGGCCACTTTGCTAGAGAAGAGGAACCAAAACAATGAGGCCAAAGTCAATTCAAACCAAGATGAGTTAGTGGCAACACTAAGCAAAGTTAATGTCGTTCATGGAAATGTGAGTGGATGGTGGTATGATACTTGTGCCAGCGTTCATGTTATCTATGATAGAACTCTTTTCAATACCTTTGAATCTTCAAAGGAAAGGCATGAGATAAAAATGGGCAATGAGAAAAGGTCTATGGTTGAAGGAAAGGGAACAATTGATTTGTTCTTCACATCTGGCAAGAAGGTTCTAAGAAACCTTGTGAGTGGAGATTTACTTGGCAAGCCGGGAATCAAGTTTGTGATAGATTCTGGCAAGCTCATTTTATCTGAAGACAATGTTTTTGTGGGAAAGAGATATTCTTGTGATGCAATGCTCAAACTTTGTACATCTATTGACCATGTGAACAATAAAGTTTCTTCTTGTTGTTGTTATATGCTTGACTCAAATTCTATTAATTTGTGGCATGCTAGACTTGCACATATAAGATTTAGAACAATTAAAGGGCTATCAAATGTGGATTAATTGATTGTGTTAATGTTGAGCATGATAACTAGGAATTATATGTTAAATCTAAAATGGTAAAGAAACAATTTTCCTAGTGTTGAAAGGAACTCTAAGTTGTTAGATTTAATACATAGTGATTTATGTGAACTTAATGGAATGTTGACTAGAGGAGGAAGTATATATTTTATTACTTTCATTGATGATTGCTCTAGGTTCACATATGTATATTTTCTTAAGAATAAATATGAAGCATTTGCTGTGTTTAAGGTTTATAAAGCGGAAGTTGAAAATCAACTTGAAAGGAAAATTAAAGTGCTTAGAAGTGATAGTAGCGGTGAATATTATTCAAATGAATTTAACTTGTTTTGTGAAGAACATGGAATGATTCATGAATGTACAACCCCTTATATTCCACAACAAAATGGTATAGTGGAAAGAAAAAATAGAACATTTATTGAGATGATTAATGCTATGCTATTACACTTTAAATTGAATTTTAGTTTGTGGGGTGAAGCCTTGCTATTCGCTTGTCATATTTTGAATCGTATTCCCAAGAAGAAAAATAATATCTCTCCATATGAGTTATGGAAAGGAAAGAAACCAAACATTGGTTATCTTAAAGTGTGGGGGTGTCTTGCTTATTGCAAGAGCATCGATCCTAAAAGGACCAAGTTGGGTCCAAGGGCTATAAGATGTGCATTTGTGGGTTATGACCAATATAGCAAAGCTTATAGATTGTTAGACTTGGAGTCTAATGTAATAATTGAATCTAGAGAGGTTGTGTTCTTCGAGAACATGTCATGCGATGACAACAAGTTAGAACCAACTCAAACTAGAGAGCCTCTAGAGGAGACTCCTAGAATAGTTGGTGAGCAACCTCAATTTCATAGAAGGAGCCAAGGGCTCAAATATTTGGGATCAAATGAGAAGTGTTCTTAAATAGAGACACTATACTTTGTTGAAGGTGATAATGAGGAAGTTACTTGGAAACATCCAATAGTACTTCAAATAGAAGAGGAACCCAAAACTTTCAAAGAAGTAATGTCCTCAAGAGGCTCTGCTTTTTTGGAAGGAGGCAATTAATGATGAAGTCGATTCAATTATGTGAAACCACACTTGGGAATTGTTTGAACATCCAAACGAGTCCAAACCAATTGGGTGGAAATGGGTATTTAGAAAGAAATTGTAACGTCCCAAATTACCTAATAAGGCTTAGGGCCTTGATTAGGGTCCCAGGATGGAGAATTATGGAAATTATTATGAAATATGTGTTTATCTGATATATATGTGCATCAATTACGTGAGTTATATTATAATATGACTAGATATTAATGTTTAGGTGTATTAAATATGCATGTGAGTGCGTTTCTTGTTAGAAGGGAGATTTTCGTAATTTGGCTCGCTGCGGGTATATTTGGAATATATGTGCATATATGTGATATATGTGTAAGATCACATTATTATGTGGATACATTTGGGTTACTCGGCACGAGGCGATCCTAGGGAGAAAGTTAGCGGGAAGGTAACAATGCGACCAAATACTCGACTCAGGGTGAGTCAGGGGTATTTCGAATATTTAGTACATTACCGGGATATCGGGTAACGGGAATAGATATTTAAGGATATATCCAGAGTTAGTGAGATTAGGAGGGAATTTCAGGGATTTTAACTATTTTACCCTCGGGGATGCTTTTGGTACCCCGAGCCTCGAGATCTACTTAGAGTTACTTGAAATCTAAGTAGCCTCACAAAACAAAAAATGCACAAACACTCAACAAACTCTCTTAACTCTCTCCCCCTCTTGTTTATCTCTCTCTCTCTCTCTCTCTTGATTTCCTTGGGAATTTTTTGCAATCTAAAGGGAATCGAAGCTAGCTTAGGCTCAAGATTTCTCGGGGAAAGGCTTAGCATTGTTTTGCGCATCAGAGGTATTGATTTCTAGCCTTAATTCTCTGTGTTTTCTCTGGTTTTAGTTAAGTTTTAGAGTTTTGAAAACTCAATATGAATTTGGAGATTTGATGAGGTTTTGGCCAAGTTTAAGCTTGGATTTTGTTAGTATTGAAGTGCTGAGTTGATTGGGAACTTTGTTTTTGGGATTTAGCTATGTTTGGATAGGTTTTTGGTGAGATTTGGCTTGAAGAAACGAATGGAAAACTGGGTTTTCATGTCGAGTGGTGACCCTATTCTTGGGGCATCGTGGCTCTAATGAATTCAGGGAGAAGGAGGTGTTGAATCTCCATTTGAGTCACAACGCATGTAGGGGCGCACTGCGGTGCGTGTGTCCAGAGGATAGCCCTTGGGCTCTCTAACTTGGGGCGGGCTGCGACTTTTTTGCCTTGGGTCACGATGCTTGAAGGGATTTTGAGCCTCGGGAAGGGGTTTTGAGTTCGGAAACTCAATCCTAAGGGCTCGGGGTCGATCCTACTATCTAGTTTAGTAGAATTCGACGTCCCAGAGGCTAGGACTCAGTCCAGAAGCCTTTCTTCGCTTGTTGTTGAAGAGATTCTATATTATGGTTGTGACTAGGTTATTGGTAGGGGGTTCAGAACAAGGGTTGTTCTTATTATACATTGCACTCAGACCTGAGGTAAGAAAAATGTACTAAGTACGTGTTAAGTGTGATTATCTGCGTGGTTAGGGCTCATCCCCATTAAAGAACATGGTCATTACTGTGTTTGTGTTTAATTAGTTGAGATGTAAGATTAATATGTATGCATACTTGTATAATCTGAAGTATGCTTATCAATAACTGGTTATCTGTTTATTTAATATGATTATGAATAGGGCTCGGGCTTAGGCCCACGAGAATGAACATGATTATGATTATGTCTGTGATTAATTCATTACGCATACGTGAATGCTTTGTTTTGGGATAACTATTAAAAGATGTATGCTTGTTTGCATTGTATGATTGAAAAGCCTTGGCTCATAAGTCAAGGGCGGCAATAGCGCGTTGATCGCTAATCAATATGGTTAGGCCTAATTAGGAGCACATTATATGCTTGTCTGACCCAATGGACGTGGAAAATTAAAGCGACAGGTACGCTGGGCCAGCTCTAAGGCTGGATATACAAAGGATAGGGCACAGGCCCCTGGGGTGACTCATTAGTCCCATATACTAGGGCGTTGGGCCCCATTATAACTTATTAACTCTTTTTTTAGTGCAGCCGGCCCTTGTTATGACATGGTAGTCATTTATTTGTAGTTGTATGCATGCATGAGTAGGTTATTACTGCTGGTCATGCTAGATATGCATAGGGAATCTGTATTTACTGTTCATGAATATGTTTAAGTTTTCTTACTGAGCCTTGGCTCATGGGTACTATATGGTGCAGGTAAGGGGAAAGGGAAGCTGGACCAACCATGATTTGAAGAGCTTTGGTGACGGCGTGTACATATGCGACTGCTCGACCACCACGGCCAGGGTTATCTTGGATGTACTAGGGTTGTATCCCTTATTTTGCCGCTTAGGTCGGCTGGTTGTAACTTTTGAACTATAGTAGACATTTTAAACATCTGTTTATGTTGTTTTGGGATCCCATGTATGAAAGAAAATATTTTTAATGAAAAGTCAACGTTTCCCTTTGACCAAAAATGTTAACCCTAACCCTTGTCACTAACCTTAGTTATGCGTTTATAACCAAGGGACTCTATTATCAAGTCTGTCACTATTTAAGGTATACAATGTAATGATCGTGGATTAGGAGGACATTACAAAAATACCATACCGAGGGCACCATACAAAACTTCAAGGCTAGGTTAGTAGCCAAAGGATTCAAACAAAGAGAGGGAATATATTACTTTGACACATATGCACCAGTAGCAAGAATTCCTTCTATAAGATTATTGTTTGCTTTATCATCTATATATAACCTTTATATTCACCAAATGGATGTCAAAACAACATTCCTAAATGGGGATCTTGAGGAGGAGGTCTATATGGAACAACCAGAGGGTTTTGTTCTTCAAGGAATTGAACATAAAGTGTGTAGACTTGTCAAATCATTATACGGTTTGAAACAAGCACCAAAACAATTGCATGAGAAGTTTGATAAAGTCATTGTTTATAATGGATAAAGACACAACAATGCTGACAAGTTCTTATACTATATGACTTGTGGTGACTATGTCATACTCGTGTGTCTATATGTAGATGATATGTTTATTTTGAGTAATGACATGAAAGGAATAATTGAAACGAAGAGGTTTTTATCTTCTAACTTTAAAATGAAAGACCTTGGAAAGGTGGATACCATTCTAGGTATCAAAGTTAGAAGGAATAATGGGGGTTTTGTGTTGAGTCAAACCCACTATATTGAGAAAGTGCTCGAAAAATTCAGTCATCTCAAAATCATAGAACACCATTTGATTCAAACATGAAGTTTGAAAAGAATGAAGGAGGAGCGGTAGCTCAATTAGAATATGCAAGTCCAATAGGAAGCCTAATGTATGCCCCTCATAACACAAGAGCAGATATTGCATATGAGGTTAGTAAACTTAGTAGGTTTACTAGCAATCCAAGTATCAAGCATTGGAAAGCTATTGAGAGAATTCTTGGCTATCTTAAGGGTACCAAAGAGTATAGTCTTCACTATAAAAACTTTCCAAAGATACTTGAAGGATATTTCAATGCTATTTGGATATCGGGAATTGAAGAGAATCTCTCCACCACCATTTGGGTATTTACTCTTGGAGGAGGTGCAATCTCATGGGGCTCCAAGAAACAAACTTGTATATCACACTCAACCATGGAAGCAGAGTTTATAGCTTTAGTGGAAACCGACAAAGAGGCTGAGTGATTAGGAATCTCATGATGGATATTCCTTTAACCGCAGATATGGTATCAACAATTTCAATACATTGTGATAGCTAACTACACTTGCTAGAGCATATAATAGTGTGTATAATGGAAAGTCTAGACACATTATTCTAAGACATGAATATATGAGACAATTGATTTAAGATGGAATCATATCGATCTCATATGTTAAGACAAGTGAGAACTTAGCGGATCCATTTACAAAACCTCTTGTGAGAAGGTTAGTAAGTTCTACTTCAAAAGGGATGAGATTGAAACTTCTAGAATAATAGATTCACCAATGATGGAAACCCAACTCTCAGCTTGTACAAATCAAGGGAAAGAGTTCAATGGGTAAGAACAAGTCATTGATAAGTGAATAATTTCAATACTAAAACTTATAGTGATGGTTAATGTTGGTTGCTACCGACTTAGGGCTAAGCCTAGGGCTTTAAAAGAAGTTCAGTTGAGTACAAAAAGAATCTATAAAGGTAGCAAAGATGCTTTAAGAACTTAACCTATTTGGACTTTGAGGTGGTGCCGCCTCTCACAGGAGTTGGAGTTTATCCTTGGAAAGTTCATGAAGAGATGTGCACATGGCCATTATAGTGCTAAGCAAGAAAGTGGGAAACAAAAGATGTGGAGGAGGTGTGTGAGGTATCAATGATTTTATCATATGGAATACTTGGTTCAAGCTTTAAGCAACTAATGATTTCGATAAGACTTTGTGGTATTTTCACTAAGGTAAAGTTCAAACCAAAAGGCACTTTATTTTATGCACCGAAACTGTTTTAAGAATAGAGAATGAGGCTTGTATTTAACAAAGTGGGGGATTGTTATGATTGGTTAAATACAAAGATAAGTGTTAAAATACAAGCAAGGTATAAACACTTAGTAAATTTCACACAGTGAAGATGTGAAATTTGAGCTTCAATTGTAGGAACTTTAAAAAATGCGCTTTTGGGTAAAAATTGATGCATGGAGGTATCTAAGAGTCCCCAAAACTTTTGTTAGCATTTGGAACAATTTTTAGACCTTTGGAAGTGTCCAAAAACAGCGAGAGTGGCGATGCGTTGCCACCCAAGTGGCGTAGCATCGCCTGTGCTTAGGGTTTCAAGAAACACGTACAAGTTACGTTAAATGATCTTAATGACGTATTTTACAAGTCTAATCCTATTGGTTAGACCTAATGATGGTGCCTACTCTATATAAGGGTCAAAATAGTGTTTTGGAAGACTTGATCACTCTTTCCAATCTCTCTCTACCCTTTCTCTCTCTCTTGCTCCAAGAATCTCTAGTTTTCTCCAAGAACTCTCAAAGAAAGTGCTTGACTTTGAGAATTTAAGGCTTGTTAAATCTCAATCCTCATTTCCTCTTAGAAAAGGCCTCAAACATCCATGGTGGCTAGGAAATAGAGTATTAGGACAGTGTTTTACAATGTGTATAAGCCTTGGTTTTCTGTTTTTTTCTTTGTTCAAAGGGTTTGCTCAAGGTGGTGGTTTTTGCCTAGGGTTTTGAAGCTTCATCAAAGTTGAAGAAGACCATTGATCTACTTAAGTTTGCAAGTTCTTTATCAATGTTTATTTAGTCTCTGTCAATTGAATTTTTGTGTAGATTCTAATTTTTGAGGTGTTGTTATCTTACTCTCCCCCAATAGGGCCTTACAGGAGATGGCCTCTAGATGGGCTTGCTCCACGGCTCTAACGACTTCCTCACGGGTAGAACGATCCTTTGCAAGTTCTTGCACCATTGTGGCAAGGGCTGAGCAAGAACTCTCAAGATTTGAGGGGTCTTCTGAAGGTTCTCAGTCTCTCACTCGCGTTGCCGACACAAATTGACCGTAGCCAGCACCGCTTGAAAGACAGAAACTATGAGAGCAACTATGAAAAGAGATATACAAGTGAAAATGATAAGCCCAACTAGTTACCATGATGATGTTCTCCATATGTTGGTGGGACAAGTCAAGGGAAGAGTCAGTGGTCATCAAAGGAAAAGTGTAGGGTAAGCGAGGGCCCAATGCCTCAGTTTCTAACATCCCCTTCACCATATCGATGTCTGGTTGAAGGGGAAAGGGAGGCGGCAGTTCCAAAGACATCGGCACGGCGGGAGATGCGATGCGCATCGGTGCAGTAAGAAGTGGAATACCCCTAGGGGAGAGGGCACTAGGTTGGTAGTCGTGGCAACCTGTGGGCGGATTCGAATCCTCCTAGCTTTTCCTTGTGATTGGTCTTAGGCTGAGAGGCCTTTTCCTTTTCTTCTCGGGCCTCTCCGAAATGGTCAGTGGTCGAGTAAAATACTCCGATAGATCCATAGCCCCTACAACCCAAGGATCAACAAGTCACTGTAATAAGGCAAAGTGAAATCATAACACAACACATATACATTCAAACAAATAGCCTCAGAGAGAAAAGGTCCTAAGAAACAAGTATTAAGTACCCAGTGAATCCCCAAGAGAAGGACAACTACGAGACACTCCTTGACTCGGTAGGGGATCTAAAAAAGTCAAATTGGCCAAATTCCCCAAGGGAGATCCCATAGATGCCTCGTCGTCAACACCGGGCATGCGGTTATGGGAGCCAGTAGAGAAAAAAGAGGCTAGTGCTGCAAGCTCGTAGCAGGTGGGATATTGGCTAACTTTGACTGCAAAAGACTATGAAAGGAGGACCTTGAAGACTCCCTTTTCCCCAAAACAGGCTTCGAAGGCCCAACTGCGGGTGAGGCCCCATTAGTGCCGATGGTCGGTAACGCCGATGTAACGCCCTGGATAGCCAAGACCGTTACACTGTGTTTATAAAGTGCCAGACTTGCTAATCAAGTCATTTAATTTAAAACGTGTTGCTGAAACTATAAAGGGACTAGGGTTAAAGAATTTTGGTCTCAAAAGCCACATTTTCATTAATAAACATTTCCTGTCTACACGGGATCCCAAAAATATTAAGTTTTAAGATCGTTTACAAAAGACATAAGGTGCTAATACAATCTCAAGCCGTATTAAGGCAAAACGGACAGTTAGGCTATCCCTGCCCTGATCCACTCCTCGACCATGGCGATCGAACAGCTGGCTATGTACGTTCAACCCCGCAGCTCTCCATCTCAGGGTTGGTCAAGCTTGCTTTTGCCTTTACCTGCACCACGTAGCACCCATGAGCCAAGGCCCAGCAAGAAAACACAACAACAGATCATAGGCAATAAACAGACAAGTCAATATCTCACATTGCATCACAAGTTCTCAACCATATAATCATTCAGTATAATCAAGTATTCAACATACTAAACATATCAACTCATATCATATATCACTGCACAAATGATAACTAGGGCTAGCGCTCTTAGGCTGCTCCCTCCGTTATCCCACTGACTCCGGCCCGCTTAAACCAAGCTCAGTGAATATTAAGCTGTCCTTGGCTACCAGTGGCCAAGCCGCGCCCTGTGCGCAAATATTGTGTACTACACTCTTAGGCCGCTTTTACATGTCCCATGGCATAATACCATCATTGACACGATACAAATATCGGGAGCACTTAGTCCCATCACAAACATATAACCGGGTGCAGTTTTCTTACCTTTCAATTCACTAGCTTTGATCCCTCGACTCCTTGAGCACGATCCCCCTCGAGCCCTTGCGCTCACCTAAACACAACCATAGGCCAAATTCATCATCAAACCTCAAGTCCAAAACCTAGCCTCGGGGCCAATCCCGAGCCCCCGGGAAGTCCTAGTTCCACCAAACAAGGTGGTGGAATCAAACCCCAAACCCTTGGTAAAAAACCCTTGCAAACAACCCTAAAATCCCCTTCAGAAGATAGGGTAGTGCTACAGCGCTCATGGGAGAGTGCTACAGCGCTACAAACAGAAGCAAAATCCCCTCAGCAAGCTTGGCCTAGCGCTACAGCGCCCAAAGGCTAGCGCTGTAGCGCTAGTCATAGACAGACCAACACCAGTTTTCCCTTCCTGGGATTTCCTCGAACCAAACTCAACCAAAACTTCTCCAAACCTTTACCAAACTCAAAAATGACCTTATGAACATACTCTACTCATCCCAAGCACCCCAAATACCTAGAACTCAAGCACATGCATTCCCAAACTCAAAATTCACCATAGCTGACCCTATATCCAGAACTCAACACAAACCAGTCAAAACACCAAAGTCTAGAGCTCAGAACTTCATACCTTTTAATGGAATTCGATTTCAAGATAACCTCTACACCTCCCTAGCTTGCTCCTCCTCAGCCTTTGGCCTGAATTCCCTAAAGTTTCCATCAGATTCAACTTAAACACCATAGTTCAAAAATCAGAAACAGAAACTGAAGAACTCTAAAGTCTTACCTCAAGTGCTAGTGTGTTCTTGCTAAACCTCTGCCAATTTCTTCAAGCTTAGCTCAGAAACCTTATGGCTTAGTTGACCTAACTCCCCTCTGAAAGCTACTCCAAGAAAATGCCCAGAAATGGTGAAGAGATCACCAACCGACTCCAAGGAAAACAACTCTGTTTTTCCCTTCCTTTTCTCTTTTCTTTCTTTTCCTTCTTTTCTCTCTTTCAGGCTTCTATAACTTTCTACAATTCTCACTAACATAAAGCCTCAGCATATCTATCCCTTACAAGCTAAATGACCTTAATGCCCTCCCCTTTATTTCTAATCCTTTAATCAACTTAAGGGCATTCTAGTCATTTTACCCAGTTCTCGCTAACTCCTCGAGTGTCTCTAATATTTCCCGCTTAACTCCCGATACCTAATTAATCACCAATAATATTCCTCAATGTCAAAACAAACCCCAATATACTCACTAAATTCCCATTTATACCCCTAAGCTCACCCCGAGCTGGGTATAAATCCCCACCGTGACTTTTTCGCTACTTTGCTCACTAGGATCGTCTCGAGTCACAGATCACAGATATATCCACATAATAATGTGGTCTCGACAATTATCACATATATCAAAGCAGTTATGCCCAAAGTGGCCAAGATTACGATTATGCCCTTCTAACCTAATCAGGGCCTACATGTAACGCCTTGGTTAGCCAAGACCGTTACACTGAGTGTTTATAAAGTGCCAGACTTGCTAATCAAGTCATTTAAATAAAATCGTGTCATTGAAACTATAAAGGAACTAAGGTTAAAAGCGTTTTGGTCTCAAAAGCCACATTTTCATTAAAAAGTATCATCTGTTACATGGGATCCCAAAAATATTAAGTTTAAAGACCGTTTACAAAAGACTCAAGGTTTATATACAACAACCGGCCATGCTAAGGCAAAACTAATAGTTAGGAGATCCCTGTCCTGGTCCACTCCTCAATTGTGGCGGTCGAACCGCTGGCTATGTACATTCCACCTTGGAGCTCTCCACCTCAGGCTTGGTCCAGCTTGCCCTTGCCTTTACCTGCACCACGTAGCACCCGTGAGCCAAGGCCCAGCAAGAAAACATAACAACAGCAGAGCATGAACAACTAACAAACAAATCAACATCTCACATAGCATCACATAAACTCAGATATATCATCAGTCAGTACGATCAAGTATTCCACATACTAGGCATTCCAGTTCACAATATACACAATTCACAAACGATAACCAGGGCTAGAACCCTCAGGCTGCTCCCTCTGTTATCCCTTTGTTCTTGGCTCCCAGTGGCCAATCTGCGCCCTATGCGCTAAATTCATGTACGACACTCTTAGACCGTTATGACATGTCCCATGGCATAATACCAACGTTGACACGATATAACCTTCGGGAGCACTTAGTCCCATCACAACCATACAACCGGGTGCAGTTTTCTTACCTTTCAATACACTAATTTCTGATGCCACGAAGCCGCGAGCACGGTCCACTATCCCGAGCCTCTTCAAAGACCTAATCACAACATAAATGAAACATCCTTTGTCATTAACCAATCCAAAACTACTTTTCGGAACCAATCCCACACTCTCGGAACCCCCAAAGCCCTAAAACAATGCACCGAAGGCATCCCTCGAACCCCCGGAGCAAAGGCTCAAAATTGCAAATTGGCTTAGCGTCGTGGCGCAGCCCTATAGGGCCGCGGCGCCCAGCAAGTCAGAGAACACACTCTGCCCAGAAACAGCCTTGCGCTGCGACGCGCAAGAACAGCGCCGCGACGCTCCTTCGCGAGCCTAGAATTCTGGGTTTTCTCTTACGTTTTTCCCGAACCCAAACCATTCCAAGCTCATACCTAAGCCCCAAAACCAACCCAAAACCCCTAATAGACCTCACAACAACCTAGAAACATCATAACCTAGCTCAATTACACAATCATTCCCAAAATTCACTCTTGAGTTCCATGCCTTAGTAACTCAAACCAGAAAGTTAAAAACTTAAACCCAAACCCAAACCACACTTCAAATTCCCTAATCCATAACAGAAATAAGCTTTACAATTACACAGAATCCTTACCTTAAATGGAGAGTCCAACTTCTAGCTTCAAACCACCTTCTCGTTTGATTATTCCTACTCTGAATTCATACAAAACCAGCCACCAACTTGTTTCAATTCATGCTTATCCTCTAAAAACCAGACTTGAAACTTAGACAAATCATAGATAAATCCTTACCTCTGAGTATTTTTGGCCTAGGCTTGATTGCTAACTTCAAACCCCCTTGATTCTCCTTCCAAGAGCCAAATTCAGCTGCCCTCTTCTATCTTTCTTTTGCTCTATTTCTAGGTCTCCAAAATTCAGCATAAACTAATTTCCCAAAGTATTATACGTAATTGTATTTCCCTTCAGCTGAAACTCACCTATTCACTGCCAAAAGACCACTTAATCCCTCCATAAATATCCCTTTCTAACTAAACCTCAAGGGCACACTTGTCCTTTTACTAACATTACAATTCTACCACTTTTCCAATAAAACCTGTTACTCTCTATGGTTACTAACAGTTACACAAGTTACCAAATCACCAGTTACCATTATCTAGCTTTCTAGGACCGTCTCGGCACGTGCATCACATTGATATCACCACACCCACGTGGTACAAATCACATAGCATAATACACATAGTCATATAACATGCTTTAAATCATAGTCATGCATCTTAATCATTGAAATCACACATAGTTCCCATTATGCCCTCCAGGCACACTAATCAAAGCCCTTAAGCCTAATTAGTGAATTTGGGTCGTTACACTACATGCATACTAGTACACATAGTCATGCATCTCAAATATTCAAATAGTCATATAACATGCTTTAAATCATAATCATGCATCTTAATCATTAAAGTCACACATAATTCCCACTATGCCCTCCAAGCACACTAATCAAGGCCCTTAAGCCTTATTAGCGAATTTGGGTCGTTACAGCCGAAGTGTTGCCAAGGTCACGAGTCAATGAAACAGGACGTGGAGTTGACGGACCTCCAACCTCAGGGGTCGCCCTCTCACGGTCGCCGACCAAGATGGCCTGTCGTCAGTGATCACTCCGCCACCCATGTCGCAGTTGGTTGGGGCTCCAAGCTCCTTGGTATTAGCACCCTCAATGTGAACAACGGGGAAACCTCTCGGGGTGACAAACTTGAGAGGGGGAGAAGGCCTGTTAAGATTTAGTGATTGATTCACACCCAGAAAGTTGCATACCTGCAAGTTGTCATCAATGAGCAGGTAGTGAGCAGTTTGTACCCCATAGGGACCCGATTCTGAAGATACTCCAGGCGCTCCCTATAGCCGGGCCATGCAGTCGGACGAGTAAGGGTACCTGATAAAAAAACAAACACATCAGAATAAAACGAGAGCAGACTGGCCAGACCACACTCATCGTATGTGCGAGGAGCTCGTTAGTCGTCATTAGCGAGGACTCCCACGCAAATTGGCGAGGGTGATGTGCTAAAACCTCGAAGCAGAGCTTCTTGAAGAATGGGAAGTAAACCAACTTACCAACTAGCTGGAAGGCCTTGTGGACATAATTAATACCCTTGGTGAAAAAGTATCTGTAAGCGTGCTCCCCATCCGATTTTCCAATAACCACCAGTGGGGGAAAACCATTCTAAGTACGAAGATTGTAGAAGTCGGTTCTTCACCCCTATGAAATTAAACTGAAGGTGATAGAGGTAGTGAATTGCGTGGGGCACAGGAGGTTCCTAATCGATGATCCTAAACAGTATATTGAGCCCAATAATAACCCGATAGGTAATCGGAATCAACTAGAATGGCACCACCTAAAAATATTTTGCCACACTGAGCAAGTAGTCATGTAGCGGGAGTGTAACCTCGTGATTGCAATGTATGGGACTCCATGCTTGCCACCCCTCAGGAGGGCGGTCAATGCGCTCAATAGGTTTAGGAAGCATGTATCAGGCATGTCCGATAAGCCATTACGGGAAATCATCTGATCCAACTGGACCTCTGTCATGTCCGATGGAAGGGTATTGAAATTTCCTTCAACTGATAAGGGAGCTATGTCATGAGCTCGTCGAACGACTTCACTAAAATCAGCACTAGAAGAAGACCTCGACTCTACTATGGCAGGGTGGACCGTTCCCCACTTGGGCCGAGCCAGCCTAGGCCCACAAAGGTTGTCGAGGGGCCTATAAATATAGCTAACGTCTCTCCCTAGAAACTGCTATCTTGAAGGGACACCTAAAACAAGCAACATGCCAAAAGTTAGCTCCCACAGATAAAAAATAATCTAACATGACGAGTCCACTCTTCGTTCATAAGAGCGCAATAGCCAACAAACACAAAATAGCATAGAAAATGTTATGTATCTTGCCTATCATCCCCAAAGTTGGCGAGGAGGCCCGAGACTTCGGTGGCCCAACCGAGAATTGGAACCACCTTCTTTCAACGAAGCACATACGTCGGGAACCGATGATGGTATACACATCACTGCATAGGGAGGCGACAAATTGAGTAACTAAATCTCAAGATTTTAGCGATGAAAATGGCTCAGGTAGCTAGGTCCTTGCCAAGGCCATCGCTAGGCGCCCTCACGCCTAGCACCTTCTCGGCTTCTCCGATCCCCTCGGCCCAGAGGGCCCATGCCATCGCCTCGCACCCTCACGTACCCTTGCCTCGAGCCCTCCCCGATTCCCACGATCGAGATAGTCCTTAGCCTCGCTATCGCCTCTGTTGACCTGAGCCTTGGGCGACCATCGCTGATTCGACACCGAGGCACATTCCCTGGTCTCTGACTGCATGAGGCGACGAGTTACCGCCTCCCCCTTTCACTGAGGAGGTCCATTACTCGATCAGCCCCCATGGCCAATTCGGGGCACCCCTGCACCCCAAACCGCTCTACAACAAACTTAGACAACCCGCTAGTGAAGTTTCGATAGAGAAATTCCCAAACTTGCCTAGCCCAACAAATTCCAACTCTAATTTCTTGCATCAAACAAAAAATGAAGAAATTATCCAAGAATAATCTTTGGCTCAAGCATTCAATGGGTTCAAGAAAAAATCATACAAAGTGTAAGAGTGATGGGCTACAGAGATGAGGTGGAGAACTTACCAGTTCAAATGAGATGCTTAGGAGGTCAACCCACAGGTCGCTTGGGCTCAACGACAGTACCACGATAGGAGAAGGAAGGTGAGGGCTCTACCACTCCCCGGGGATTCACGAGAAATCAATGGCCTAGTGGTCTCCTCAGATGCACATTTAAAGTGTCAAAGATTCTTTCCACATGTAGAGAAGAGGGAGGAGAAGGTGAGATGCCCTATTTTTTCAGTGCCAAGCTGTGATATGGGTGAGGCCAAAGGGGCAACCCTTTCGCAACTTATTAAGGAGGTGCACCTAGGTGGCGCCCTGCCACTGCTGATGTAAAGACCCAAAGGGAGGGACCCTCTAATGTTTGCTAGAAGAAGAGAAATACGACAACCAAGGCGATTCCCAAAAAAGAAAAGGTTCAAAGATGTCAGGAAAGGACAATTCTCGAACTCACATTGCCGATGCACGAACCTCATGTCACCAACTACTTCAGAGTAGGTACTAACGCTTCATCTAGCCAATTGCCTCGTGACTCGCTACAACGAAGGGCTACTGGGAAGGAGATTCCTTGAGAATGCATGACCAAGGACAATACTGCCTCATTGAAATGCAAACCAACATGAACCCATGATGCACAAAGTATCCAAAATGTCTATAAATTTGGTACAAATGGGTAGAATCGAGACAAGCCATTGCTCAAAGAAGAAAGATTACTTACTCCACTTCAAGCACTATGTCCCATTCTACGACTTCCCTAGCTTGAGTAGTCAGAGCCAGAAAGAACCTGTGGACAGAAAAGTAATGGACAAGAGCGAGTGGGTCGCACCTCGCCGATTCAAGTCAGCCTTATGCCAGCATAGAGCCTTTGGAGGGAAAATATTATACCCAAATTTTGGCATTGCCACATGGCAGCCCACGAAGCTAATTACGTGTCAAATTAAGTGGTGAAGTGGCAGGACACCACAGTCACCATCACACACCAAGGAGGATGACCCCTATCATTCCCTCAACACTTAGGTGGAAATGGACCTCGCCAACATAAGTTTACTCCTCCCATTAAGCAAAGTCAAGGTGGTCACCAGAGACCCTAGCCAATCACCAAACGCAAGAGGGAAAAGGTGATAGCCAATCAAGTGCTAGCTAATCGCCAAAAGTGCTAGCCAATCGCCAGAGGTGCTAGCCAATCACAAGGAGTGCTAGCCAATCACTAGTGGTCCTCGCCACCCGAGCCATCTTCTGCACCAGAGTGCGCCCTCAAACCCTTCATGAACAGGACACGTTAGATTACCATTTTTGGTGAGACGAAAGCCTGCTTTCATCCGAGTGTATCGAAAATTAGCCTGATCGGGAAACAAGTTGCCACCATCATCTCTTCCCATCTCTGTGGCTATAAATAGTACAATTCAAGAGGGGGATATGGCAAGTTGGCTCATTAAGTCAGTAACTATTCTTCTTCTTCAAGAGATATCTCATTCTCCATTGTTGTAATTCCCCCAAGAATAAAATCAAACTTAGTGTTCTTGTTCTTGAGGGTTCAAAGTTCATCATCAATAATGCTGACTAAAGTAGTTGAAGATCATCTTTTTGGGGTTGAACCACTATAGTTCTTTGTCTTTTTCATTTAATATTGCATTCATTTTCTTTGGTTCACTATTCATAGCCAAGATTCCACATCGAATTTTACACACAAAACAACTCTTCATTTATCACTCTGTGCAAGTTGACGAAAAAACGAGTCAACAGAATCATAATAAAAATACATATTTTTGTGGCTCGTTTACTGTTAATTTTTGCTTAACTAAATCAAAAAGTAACTTTTGAAACACATCACAAAACTGGTCCAATCTAATTATCTATTTTGGCGACAATAAGAAACCAATGCTTTCTATATACCAAATTGACACCCCCGTAGAGTAGGTTGTGATGGTACCACTCTTAATGCCAAATGACCAACAGGGTTGCTAGAAAAAGCTTATAAAGTTGTGGATATATCTACGAACTCGTCATAAAACATCGATGATATAAGAAATTGGTGGTGTTAACTACCTTTTTTGCTATCAATCGTAATAAGAGAGATTAAAGAAATAAACTGTAAGAACACAAAGATTTTTACGTGGTTCAGGTTATAAAAAAAACCCTAGTCCACGAGTCTCTAGTGTAAAGAGGATTGCAAGCTTCAATGATGTATTCTCAAGTAGCGTTTAGATTGCTTTGAGTACAAGTAGTTTTCTCTCTATCGAAGACAGAACCCTTTATAATGAGACTCCCAACCCTATTTATAGAGGTTGGGGTCATTAATGTTAACCATCAATAAATAATACACTTCATTTCATTGGGCTACATTGAATAGAGACCACGACCCAAGCGAGATTTGCGAGGCCCACTGCAAAAAGGTAACCACTTTACGGGGAACATGCCTGTAGGATTTTCAGGGCCTGCTGTATGTACTTCTGTGTCAGGCGACATAGTGGGAGTGCGAGATGTTGAGTCGTACCATCGACAACTCTGTAGGAAGATCACCCAAAAATGGTTGTCAGGTCTTCCTCTGAGGCAGCTAATCCACATTGGCTAACACCTGACCTATCCTTGAGATTATGAGGACCAGGTCCTCGGCCTGGAATATAATTGAGGGCCAGGAAAAAATATGGACTACCAAGCATCCCCGGGATGTAACCTTATGAAGACATTCATAACTCTCGGGACATGGCACAAGAGAGATGTTGATGCCCTCTCATTATCCGAGGAGGGTGACCTCCAACTGTTGGGCTGGCCTCCTGAGGACATATCCTTTGGGCATTGCCTCATAAAAAAGAGATACGTGTCTTACTCAGGTGATCACGTGTTCTTGGGTGAAAACACGGACAACATTTGCCCCCAAGTATATACTTGTCCTCAGACAATGGAGACTTAGAACTAATGAAGGCTTCAAAAGGTCCTCGTGCAGGAAATAGTTGGACTTCTACTGCTGTCACTACGAGATTTCCTGCCACGTGCCTTAACCCCATTGTTGAGCCCATCAATCGGTGCAATTAATGAAAGGTCAATTCCATAGCCTAAAACGTATTTTTTGTAACCTAGGCGTCCTTTCGGTTTACGTTCGAGATTTTCCTTTTCCAATGCCAATGATCACAATCTGCACCGCTCTAATTTTAGGCCCTTGGATCGTCCTCGAGTACCTAGGTCCTAGATAATCCAACGAGTGGGGTGAACTTATTTTTCCTCCAAGCATTAGGTCTATAAAAGGTCGAGAAAAAAAATTCCCTAACGTTACTTTAGCTCATTTCAAATTTTTTGTGCCTTCAAACTCTTCAAACTCTCTCGACTTCTCTTAAACCCTTTTTCGGCATTTCCTCCTTCCAGTTCCTTCTGTCACTCTAGACGACTGGCATAAGGCTTCGTACTTCTAGGTGAATGGCCAATTGTTCTTCAAAGTTCGCACTCAGTTCAACACAATCCGACGCTTCATTTCGAGTAAGTATCCCCAAACTGTGATTTCCTGTTTTCGTGCGTATCTGAGAATTTAGGATGCATGCTTAGGAGTTATTTTTTGAGCTTCAATGAGGTTGTTATTGCCTTATTTGCAATCATAAATGGTCTAAATGGCCCATTTAACCGCTCTGTAGTGTTCTGGGGCGTTTTTCCTTAGTCTGCGTCCTTGGCTGGAATCTGGAAAATTTTTGGTGGTGTCTCCTGTGTCAAGTACTTGGCTCTGAGGACACCCCAGAGCTACTAGTCTATTTTTTTTCTTCTTCCCCGAGCAGTTTTCTTAGGGGCTCTCATTTTGGCCCAACCTCCTTCGAGTCAAGGCGCTAACTGCTTGGTGTATGTTTTAAGATGTCCGAGGGCTTCATCAGCTCCACCAACAAGGATTTTACGGCTTGGATAATGAAATCCTCCAAATGGCCTGGGATGTAGAACAATGTTTCGAGAAGGGGAAACACGTGGCTGGCAGTAGCCAGGTTCTTACCATTCGGGAGAATTCAGAGCCAACGGTGGAGAGGCCCCGTGGAGCTAGCCTCTCGAAGGAAGAGGCCAACGCTAGCCCGATGCTGTCAGATACCCCGTATCCCAACATCAGATTAGAAGTGAAGGACATTCTGAGCAAAATTTGGCATCAGGGGGCCTTAAATAAAATACTCGCATACTACGAGGTAGATGACAGAGAGATTTTAGTGCGGTTGGCTTAGGAGGATGAGATGGCACATGAAAGCGTTCACAGGCTCGGGCCTTGGAGCGCCTCACACCTTCAGGAGGGTGCAGCCCTGCTGCTGCACCAATATTATGTCAACTTCCTCAAATACGTCGACATAGCCTCGTTCTAACTATCTTCGAATGGTTATTGAGTGTTGGCCGGACTTTACGTTCTATAAAAAACTAAGGACTGGCCTATCCCTTCTCCCGTCGAAATACTTTATATCGACAGTTTTTGGCAATGATCGAAGAAAGGGGAGAAAGGGGGATATTACACCCTGATGAAATACACAAGTCTGGGGAAAGGAGGTTATAAAGCTTTGTGCGGCAACGAGAACCACACTTGGGGTTATAAAGATCAGTTCTTTTGGGCGGACGACTTCTCGACGAGGACTAATCCCACCTTACTCCTGGACTTCACCACTGTCGGTAAGTATCAAACTCTCGTAATTTAGCCTAATGGCCCTTATCTCATAACTGACATCCGTACATATTTTCCCAATCAGGTTCATATCGTCGTACCCCATTCGTGGATTCCTTCGAAGAGAGGCTTTGGGCGATGGGCTCCTTCTCCGACAAGGAGCTAGAGCTTCCCCATCTCGTCACCGACACCCGTCTTCGACAATGTAGGCTGCTGCAAGCGGGGAAAAGTGTGAATCCCATGGTCCTTACCCCATTTCGAGAGTTGAAGAGGTCTTGGATACAAGCAAAGCTACACACAAAATTCATGGCGGCCAAGGCACTGCAGCAATGCCAGCAGCGCCTTCGCGAGGAGCGCGCAGAGAGTGTTCTTGCCATCAATGTTATCGAGGTGGTGAAAGAAGATGAGGAGCTTGAAGCAGAGCTAGAAGCCAGGATCAAATCATCCTCCACACACCAAGGTAAATTTATGATCCTTCTCCACTATGCTAAGTGCGTAGGGGAGGGAACTAGTCCCGACCATATCTTAGTCTCTCCTCCCTTCTTGAGTGTGGCCAAGTTTCAGAGCGTTGTTGGTCTGCGGAAGAGTATCAAGATTACCAGGATCTCAATAACGTGTTCCTTCACAACTCGAAGAGAAAAAGGCACCTTCCTGGCTTCATACCTCTTGACGAATCGACGACCATGTATGCGCCTTGGTTTTGTCAGTACGAGGCCAATTTGATACAAGAGATGGGTCGTCTCGTACATGACTTTGCTAGTACCCTCCTCCATTCCGAGGATCCTGATCGTGGTGGGGATCCTGAGGAGTTTTACCTTTCTTTTTATGCATGTATTATCTTGTTATGGTTTTCTTTTCATTTATCGTGACTAACCAGGGTGTTTCCTTTTCATAGATTGCATGGGCCTTTCAGATTTGGTGCGCTCGAAGCGTCAAAGGGTGTCGGGCCCTTCCGAGATCGACCTCCTAATGACCCCGACACACGTGCCACCGCCACCGCCGCCTCCGTCTATTCCGGCATCTTCAGCTGCTGCTCCAATGGCCCCTACCTCAAGCGCCGTAGTCACCAACGAGGTCATAGACCTTGAGGTCTCCTCCCTTCGAGAAGAGGGGTTCTCTGAGAAAGGCAAGAAAATTCCTCCCAATCCTCCTCAAGCCAAGGATCCCCATCTGGTTATCTTTTCAGAGTACTACGATGACGACGACTCGGGTCTACACAGGACGGTCACCGAGTGCTACAATGCTCGCATCGACGAAGGCAACGAGAGTGTCCGACTACTGACCAAATTTCGGCGTGAGGACTGGTCGAAAGAACCTGTTTTTGCTCCTCACCATGAAGAACTTGAACCTCTCCTTGTGGGGAGAATAGGAGAGAGGGCCATACCACTCGAACACTTTGCCCATTGTGCGAGGTGACAGCAGGTAGCTTTGCCCATTGCGGTGGGGACAACGAGGTGGTGTTGGTGGCAACTAGCCACCACATTGCAACTAGGGTAAGTCTTGATTTCTGTTTAAGTTCAATGAATGTCTTGTCTTTTTGGCTGATTCATCATCCTAAATTTATAGGTTGCTGCTTTAAACCAACGACTTGGGGACCTGGTGTTGACGCGGTCTCTTGAGCTGAAGAAGACTTGGGAGGAGCTGGCTCGCATCCAGGTGGAGCTTGCGCAAACCAAAGAAACTGCAGTTATTCTGGAGGAAAATTCATGGCTTCAAAAAGAGGTGGACACTAGGGGCCGCGTTCGAGAGGTGGAAGATACTCTGGTCGTGGAGAGGTAAAAAATGTCCGCCTTGGAGGAGACATCCGCCAAGTTATTGGAAGATGCCACGATCTGAACACGGACCGTGGAGGAGGAACTAGCCTGAGTCCACGAGGAGTTTCGGTTAAGCCGAATGGAACTTGAAACCCGTGTTGGTGAGCTGGAAAAAACCAATGAGGACTTGTCCAAAGACCACGACGTGGTGGCTAAGGACATGCTCTTTATCGTGTGGCAGAACAACAAGGACATGGACCTCTCCTTCACAGAGGGTCCTGATATGGGGACCAAACTCGAAGCACGTCTCGAGGCAGACATTGCCAGTGAGGCTCAAGAGATAGAGGCCTCAGCAGCGGGCCAAATTCCCGAAGACATCCCAATGGTCGAGTTGGTGACAGAGGTTCCATCAAGTGAAGGCCCCCAGTAACTCCTTGAGTAGAATCAGGCATGTGTGCCATAATGTTTTGGGTTATAAACATACATTTTAATGCTCGAGCCCTTGAGCACACTTGTACTTGTTTTCCTGTTTAACTACGCATCTTTTCTTTCACTTGATTTGGTTCCTTGAATTCAACGTAACCTAAGTTGCTACGCGGATAAGCACTCAAACCATTTTAAACACTTGGTTCTATAAATTCAACGTAACACGAATGCTACGAGAACAAGAACTCATACTTGTTTTACAACACTTGGTTCTATAAGTTCAACATAACACAAATGTCACGAGAACAAGAACTCAAATCATTTTAAAACTTGGTTCTATAAATTCAACGTAACACAAAAGTCATGAGAACAAGAACTCAAATCATTGTAAACACTTGTAACTATAAATTCAACGTAACATGAATGCTACGAGAACAAGAACTCATACTTGTTTTACAACACTTGGTTCTATAAATTTAACGTAACATGAATGTCACGAGAAGAAGAACTCAAATCATTTTAAACACTTGGTTCTATAAATTCAACGTAACATGAATGCCACGAGAACAAGAACTCAAATCATTTTAAACACTTGTAACTATAAATTCAACGTAACTCGAATCTCACAAGAACAAGAACTCAAATCATTTTCAACACTTGGTTCCCGCGTTTAGTCTCTTGTAGGCCCATAGTCCTAGAAGTAGCTTTGACACAAAATTTATTGCAGGTCTTCACTAGTCGTCTTAAGTCAACACACCTGCCCCCCGAGTATGCACTACTCGAGAGGTCGGGGTTTCGACGTTGCTCTATCTACCTTCTAGGCTATCTTCTCAAGAGGTGATGTGAATGAGACGCCCAGGCGTAGGCCACTTGGGTATCCATTCATATCGCACTGATAAGGATTTGGTTATTTCTCACCGGGTGCGCGCTTTCCTCGGGAGGTAACCTAAATTCTTAAGTCTGTGTTATACTAGTTTTTCTAGATATGGGATATAGTGATACTAAGGGTGCTTTGCTCGTCAACTAGCCAAGCTTCCCATATCATGGACTTCCCGAGGCCAAGTGTAGGGTACTCGGCTTTCCATTCGCATCTCAAGACCAAGAGACTTGGTTAGAGCTCCTGGGGCTCGGTGCCCACGGGAGGTAACATTAGTCTATTCTCACGCTACTTAAGTTATCTAGCTCCTAGGTGTTAAGTTTAGTTCTGCCTGGAACAAACTACCTTCTGTGCTAGACTTTATTAGTTTCCTAGGACTTTCTATTCTCGGGGTGGCAACGCTAGGCTTACTCATCTTGGCAATTGACAAGTTTAGTTTCCTAGGTCGTTTCTTGTGAGGCGTAGTGCTACTCTACCTCTATGCCCCCCAAGTGATCGGAGATTAGTCTACGGTCACTTGTCTAGGTGAGCGGGTGCTCCAACACAGCGTTAATGATAGAAACTAAACAACATAAGCAAAACAAACAAACTTCTTATCGTGTTTTATATACATGGTTTCCATTACAAGTGCCCAAAGGCTACAGGGGATATTACAGAAATAAAAAGTTTGTTGCTCATACTACTGGTAATATTGGCGAAGATGCTCGACATTCTAGGCGTGAGGAATCATATCCCTATTAAGTCAGGCTAATTTATATGTTCTCGGACATACAACGCTCTCGACTTGGTATGGGCCCTCCCAGTTGGGTCCCAGCACTCCTGCACCGGGATCTCGGGTGGCTAAGAAGACTCTTCGAAACACCAGGTCTTCGACCCCGAATTTTCTATCTTTCACTTTGGAGTTGAATTATCTGGCCACCTTCTGCTGGTAGGATGCTACTCGTAGTTGAGAAGCTTCGCGTAGCTCCTCCACGAGGTCCAGGGACTCCCTAAGTAAAGCATGGTTCATGGATGGATCATACGTATCCCGTCGGTGCGTGGAGATTGATGCTTCAACCGGGAGCATAGCCTCATATTTGTAGGCCATGGAGAAGGGAGAATGGACGGTGGAGGTCCAGGCAGTGGTGCGGTAGCTCCACAATGCCCTAGGTAGCTCCTCGGGCCAAGATCATTTTGCCTGCTCTAGTCTTTTCTTTAGAGTGGACTTAAGTCTCTTGTTCACTGCTTCCACCTGACCATTGGCCTGCGGATGGGCCATGGAAGAGAAGCTTTTGATGACACCATGCTGTTGACAAAAGTCCATGAACACTTCACTGTCGAACTGCAATCCGTTGTCGGAGACTATCTTCCTCGGAAGCCCATACCGGAAAATGATATTTTTTATGACAAAATCCAAAGCATTTTTGGAGGTAATTGTGGCGAGCGGCTCGACCTCAACCCACTTCGTGAATTAGTCGATGACCACTATGGCGCATTTCACCCGTCCTTTCCCTGTAGGCAGGGATTCGATAAGGTCGATCCCCCAGACAGTAAAAGGCCATGGGTTGGTCATGTGAGTAAGCTCATTTGGAGGCGCTCGGGGGATGTTGGCGAAGCGCTGACATTTTTCACATTTCTTGACGTAATCCATCGCGTCACCATTCATGGTGGGCCAAAAATACCCTTGTCTTAAGATCTTCTTGGAAAGGCTTTGCCCCCCAGCGTGATCTCCACATAAACCTTTATTTACCTCTCGCAGTATTAAAATGGCTTCTTTCTTGGATATGCACCGAAGCAAGGGCAAAGAATAGCCTCGTCTGTAAAGCCTATTATCCATAATTATGTACCTCAGCACTTGGTACAACAACTTCCGAGCTGCCTTCTTGTCTTGGGGCAACTCCCAGGAGACGAGGCATTTAACTATTGGCTCCATCCACCCATCTTGGGGTTGTACTGATTCCACCTCGTCAGGAGCAAAGATACTCGGAGACTCCAAGTAGTCAATGGGGACCACGTTGATTAATTTGGCGTCTTTGGTCATGGCCAGCTTTGCTAGGGCATTCGCATTAGAATTTTGCTCCTGCGACACTTGCCAAATAGTGAAACTTCGGAAGTTGTGCAACATTTCTTAAGCCTTTGCCAAGTATGATGCCATCTTTGTTCCTCGGGCCTGGTATTCTCTGAGAACTTGGTTCACCACTAGTTGGGAGTCGTTGAAGATCTCGAGTCTTTCGCCCTTGAGTTCCAGTGCCACTCGAAGCCCAGCAATTAAGGCTTCATATTCTGCTTCTTTGTTAGAGGCGTTAAACCCAAAGTGGAGAGCACTATGCACCCTATGCCCCTCGGGGGAAACCAAAATAAGTCCCTCCCTGACGCCATTCTCTTTTTAAGACCCATCCATGAACAACTTCCATGCTGGTCCGACCGCTGGGGTGCACTTGGTTCTCTCCTTATTCTCGGTGCACTCGGTGATGAAATCGGTGAGTGCTTGAACTTTTATGGCAGTCCTAGGGTGGTAGGTGATGTCAAACTGACTTAACTCCACCGACTACTTCAAGAGCCTTCCTGACAACTCAGGCTTCTTAAGGACTTGTCTGAGTAGTGGTTCGTGAGGAATTTAATTGGATGCGCCTAGAAGTAGGGTCTTAGCTTCCGAGTGGCCACCATTAAGAAAAAGGTTAACTTTTCCATCAGCAGGTACCTAGATTTTGACCCGAGGAGTCTTTTGCTGACATAATAGATGGGGTGCTGAATGCGGCTCTCTTCCCTTACCAACATGGCACTGATGGCATCTTCCAAAATAGCCATGTAGAGCAGGAGAGGCTTTCCGTCCACAGACTTGGATAGGATCGGAGGGTTTTCCATGTGCGGCTTGAGCTGTTGGAATGTATGTTCGCACTCTTCAGTCCATTCAAACCTCTGACTCCCTCGGAGAATGTTGAAGAAGGGGATGCACTTATCCGTTTCCTTGGAGACGAAAAGCTGCGATCCTTCTTGTTAGGCTTTGAACATCTTTATGCTTCCTAGAAGAGGGCATTTCGATTGGAGCCTTGTTTTTGCGGGGTTTGCCACAATCCCTGAGCGCTTATTATGAAGCCTAGGAACTTGTAGGAGGCTACCCAAATATTCACTTTTGGGGGTTGAGCTTCATCCCAATCCGGCGGAGCACTGCAAAGACCTCAGCCAGGTCGCCTACGTGATCTGGGGTGGTCTGGGACTTAACCAACATATCGTCCACATAGACCTACATGTTCCACCCCAACTGGTTTCTGAAATTTCTGTTAACCAGCCTTTGGTAAATGGCGCCAATATTCTTAAACTCGAAAGGCATCACGATGTTACAATAGAACCTTTGTTAGTTCGAAAGCTAGTGTGCTCCTGATCGGCGACGTGCATGGATATTTGGTTATATCCCGAGTATACGTCCATAAATGACAACAACACGTAACCGGAGGTGGCATCGACGATCTAGTCTATCTTGGGGAGTGGAAAACAGTCCTTCGGAGAAGCCTTATTAAGGTCCAAAAAATCGATGCATGTTCTCCAAGCGTCATTTGGCTATGGCATGAGGACAGGATTGGATAGCCACCTGGGATATTGGGCTTCTTGGATCAACCCATTGGATAGGAGCTTGTCCACCTCAGCCTTAAGGGCCTCTTTCCGAGTTTGGTCAAACATACGTTGCTTCTGCTGGACTGGAGCAAAGCTAGGGTCGACATTCAAGGCATGGCATATGATATTCAGATCAATGCCAGTCATGTCAGAATGTGACTACACGAACACGTCTTGGTTTTCTCAGAGGAAAACCACCAACGCCTCGTGGACTTCCGTTTTCAAGCTTCCCCCGACTTTTACTTTCCTGTCGGGGGTGGAGGTATCAAGAATTACCTCCTCCACATCCTCCATTGGTTCAATGGACCTCTCCTCTTGAAACCTGGGTCTAGAAAAACTCGTACCTCTGAGGTCTAGAACAACTCGTACCTGACTCTTGCACAACTCGTACCTCTGAGGTCTAGAACTTCTCGAGACCTTCCTCCCTTACCATCATCATGGGAGCCTTGAGGGAGACATTGTAGCACTGTCTTGCCTCTTTATTGTCACTGCGGACTGTGTCGATACCTGCATCCATGGGGAATTTCATGCACAAATGTCGAATGGAGGTGACGACCCCAAACTCCACCAGTGATGGTCATCCCAAAATGGTGTTGCATGCTAAGGGACAGTCCACCACTACGAAGGTGCAGTATTTGAAGGCTTGGCAAGGTACCTCTTCAAGCGTCACAAGGAGCTTTATCTACCCCATCGGGATGAGGGCTTCTCCCGAGAACCCGTAGAGTGTCGTGGTGCATGGGGACAAGTCTGTCATAGTCAACCTTATCTTCTCGAAGGCTGGCCTAAACAGGATATTCACCAAAATCCCGTTGTCCACAAGAATCCGCACCACCATTTTGTTGGAGATTTGGCTCTCAATCACCAATGGACCATGATGCAGGAAATGCACTCTCCGAGCATCATCTTTGGAGAATGTTATGACTTGGTTAGTCATTCGTGGCATTTGGGCAGGTAGCTGGGTCAAAGCCATTACCTCATCATCGTGGTTCAAAGCTCGCGCATACCTGTTCTGCGAGCTTCATGAGGTGTCCCGCAAGTGAGGTCCTCCTGAGATGGTTCCTACCCGCCCATTCACTGGAGGAGCTCCTTGGGCCACTGGATGCTGGGGAACTACAGGAGACACTGCTAGGGCCTGTGGTGCAGTAGGTGGGACCACTAGTCCTACCATGAGATGCTGTGCTTGTCGCTCTCCACCTTTAGCATATTGATGGAGGTATCCCAACTTGATGAGATTCTCAATCTCATCCTTGAGTCGACGACACTCATTGGTGTGATTCCCTATGTCGTTGTGGAAACGACAGAATTTGTCATTAAGAGGACGCCTAATTGAGTTAGTGGCAAACCATCCTTTCGGGTTGGATGATGAAGTTCAGTGGTTGGATGAGTTTCCTCCTCCAGTTTTCTTCGTTATTGTAATGCATATTAATCATTAATAAAAAGTCTTTTTCCTTCAAAAAATAAACAAAAAACAAACTTTGTATCCTAAAGAATTAGATATTTGAAGTTAAAATTGTTAACCCGTTCTTGATAGTATGGACACTCATAGAAACAACATTGAACATTAATTGTTAAAAAAAAATGAAGCACACTTTCCATAAAGTCCGTAAACCAAACAGCTACCTATCGAATATCTCTTCCACTGATCCGGCGACCTCACACCACCGGAATCGCAAAAATGTTTCCAGATGGTGCTTTCTCTTTTTTAGTCAGAATGAAATATTGCCTCTACTATAACAACTGAAAAGTTTTTTTCGTACATAATTTGTTATTAAAAGGGTCATTAATTTGAAAATAAATAGTTATGAAGTATATAAGATAATTATGATAAATAAGAAGAGCAATTAGTAGGATAATTTTTTTTTTTCAGATTTTAAGAAACAGTGTCTGTTGCTAAGGTGGTATAGATATGTAAAAATTGCTAAACTACAAAGATGTATAGAGCGTAATTATTCCGAAAATTTACATACTACAACGTTACATCACCTGTTCATTTGAGTTAGTTTGAGGGTCTAAACATCACTGAAATGATTTATTCTGAAAAGCAAAAAAAGAAAATAATTTTAAGATTGGCCATATTTCTTTTTAAGTCGTTCTCTTACAAAATCGCTTCGAGCTTTGGTTCGGGCTTGTTGAGGAGCAACGTTTACATATGACAGATGAAGGCCATAAGCAAAAAGGGCAGCACCAGTGAGAAAGCATCCCACCGTCGTCGCCATTTTCTTTGGGGTTGATGGAAAACACATCGACATTTTCTACATACCAAAAAACCAAAAATAAATCTTAGGAAATCTCTAAAACATCTTATATTATTATAGTTCTCAAAAAAAAAAATACCCATGGAAAACAAATGCTAGACCAGATACATGTCAATTAATCAGCATGCTGATCGATAAGTGCGTCAGAATCCATCAGTAATCACAAGAGGGAAGAAAACCCACACGTAATTTTAACCACTAAAACACAATATAATCATAAAAAGAACCAGTGTTTTCTGTATGGCATTTTATCAAACATATGATAGGCATTTCTATAACAGAGCTTTATAAGCGCATACCAAGAACCCTTATCATTAAAGAGGCAACATACTAAAATTTTCAAGCAATATCAAGCCAAAATTTTTTAAACAAACAAATTCATAACATTCTGAAACAGATAAACACTATCTCCACATATCGAAGCCTGTTCACTGTTCAGAAAGAATAAACAATAAATCAATTTCTATTTCTACACAGGAAAAATAAAAAATTAGAATTTCTTAACATCAAGTTCATTTTGAATAAAGATAAGCTCCCTACGAGGAAAGAAAAAATACGTATAATTTTTTTCTTTGACATCAAATTAATTCCATTTTTCACATTCAACATCTGAACTGCTTTTTTCATTACTTATCTTCCGATGACCCTTTTGAATTATAGTCCTACAATCATAATATATAGTTGATAGACACAAAATTAGAATAGTATTGTTAGCTATAAAAAAATATCAGAGCTTACGGTGAGCGGGAAAATGCACATGAAATATTGCAGGAAATTGATACTCAGCAACTTCAAAAATTTGACCATCACAACATATGAATAAATATACATATATTCAGAGCAGATTTTAGTGATACCTTATGTGACTGAAGGCGGAGGAGAGGTAGATTTGGAATTGGAGTCAACCAGGCGCGCAATTAGGAGGGGCCGCCAGTCACCGTTGACGGAAGAGAGAGAGATGGTCTGTTTTTTCTCGAATGGTGGAGGGGAGGGGAGTAGACGAGAAGAAATGGATTTTGTTTTTGAGGATTTTGGGAAGAACTTTCACAAAATGAAGAAAACCTGATTTTTTTTTTTTATCGCTTTCATTTTACAACATAAAATCCAGACATTGATTTGGATTTGGTTTTCAAAAAAGATTATTTACATTTGCACGAAACTTTATTTGCAAAAATGATATAAGTTTTCTTATTTACAATAATAACGTTTTAAGTTTTTTTTTTCATATATTTTCTTTCTGTTTCACTTCAAACTATCAATCGCAAACTACCAGCCATCCCCTTGGTACACACTCGACAGGGAGAAAGAGGAGTTGTCGTTGATCTTGCCATCATAAGTTGTTGGAGGAGATCGCACGAGCAATGGTCAAAGTCACAAGAGGTGGAACTTTGATTGCATTTTTCGCCAAGATTCAATCATCCCAAGGCCCGGGGTGGTACCATTAGAACAAGTTCTTCAAGAACATAACCAACTCACTTGTTGTCTGTGTTTTCACCCAAGAACATGTGATCACCAGAGTAAGACACGTGTCTCTTTTTTATGAGACAATGCCCAAAGGATATTGTCCTCAGGAGGTCAGTCCGACAGTTGGAGGTCATCCTCCTCGAATAATGAGAGGGCGTCGATATCTCTCGCGCCATGTCCCAAGAACTATGAATGTCTTCATAAGGTTATATCCCAAGGATGCTTGGTAGTCCACGTTTTTTCTTGGCCCTCAGTTATATTTCAGGGCAAGGACCTGGTCCTCGGAATCTCAAGGATAGGCCAGGTGTCAGCCAATGTGGATTAGCTGTCTCAGAGGAAGACCTGACAACATTTTTTGGGCGATCTGCCTACAGTGTTGTCAATGGTACGACTCGACAACTCACACTCCCACTACACCGCCTGACACAGAAGTACGTACATCATGTCCTGACAGTCTCATGGGTATGTTCCCCGTAAAATAGTTACCTTTCTACAGTGGGCCCCACAAATCTCACTTGGGTCGTGGTCTCTATTCAATGCAACCCAATGCATTGAAGTGTATTAATTATCGATGATTAACATTAATGACCTCAACCTCTATAAATATGGCTGAGAGTCTCATTGTAAATTACTCGGTCTTCGATAGAGAGAAAACTACTTGTACTCAGAGCAATCTAAACGCTGCTTGAGAATACACCATTGAAGCTTGCAATCACAAGCTTGCAATCCTCTTAATACGAGAGACTCTTGGACTAGGGTTTTTTTTTATAACCCGAACCACGTAAAAATATTTGCGTTCTTACAGTTTATTTCTTTAATCTCTCTTATTAAGGTTGATAGTGAAAAAGGCAGTCAACATTTTGGTGCATTTATTGAGAGCTTGAAGAAAGCATTTGAAACATTCACGGCCATGGTGACTACACGAAGAAATGTTACAAATGAGGTGTTCCCTCCTACCGGAGTTGAAGGAGGAGAACCCAGTAGGCAACCACCTCAGGACGTACTTGAGATGATGGAGGATTACGATGAATATGCTGAGCATGACGGCGAAGATAATGGTGTTGACCAAGGGTATTATGAGGACGAATATTCTCAGCCCATAGAGGCAGAAGAGACGTCGGAGGTGGTGGCGCTCTGTGAGCAGGTGGCTACCCAACAACAAAAAATTGATGTTCAAGAAGGCAACATTGCTGCTCTTCTAGAGATGGTACTTGCCATGAAGGCCACTCTTGCAGCCCAGGGGTTGCGAGTGGACCCCAATGGCAACGTGCAAACTAGGCACCCAACGGGCGTGCCACCTGCGCACCCTGTCGGAGTGCTACCTGTCAACGCAGCTCGTGTGCCTCCTGAGCATCCGACTGTAGAGGTGCGAGATCCGCTAGTTGGGGCGCCCAGCGGGAGTTAGAGCCTCAATGCCACCGTAGGCGCGTGGTAAGGGAAATGATGATGATAATCCTACTTCGAAGCAAAAGAGGGCCCGTAAAGAGCCTGAAGGCCACCAAGTTCCGCAGTAGGTTAATAAAGGCAATGAAACAAGGGCCCGAGGACATCGCCAGGCAGTCAGCGCCCGTGGAGCTCGGGGCGTTCTACCCCGACGCGCCCATACAGAATGCACGAGGCCTGGAGCTGGTGTCCCTTTGGGTCCTAACCAGTCCCACATGAATAACGACCCAGGAATCCGCCCGAGGAATGCCCCGAAAATTGAGAATGGGGCATCAATTTGTCGGTAAACAAAAACGAGAACGATGGAGAGACCGAAGTGGCTCGTCCGGAAGATAATGGTGCGTACCGAGGACAGGCTGACCTGCGAGACAACCACAATGCTCGGAGGTGCAATAAGACTGGAGTACGCGGGCCTGCTGAAAGAGGTCCGTCGGATCTCCGAGATAATCTCAACGCTCAGAGAAGAGATTACCCGACTCAGAGCATCAATCAAGATAGCAACCCGCTCCGTGCGGAGTTATAAAATCTGAAGCGGATAATGCTCATAATGGCCAGGCCACAAGGTCACGAGTTTGGCTCGGAAGATGAAGAGGTAGAGCCATGCGCTCCTCACCTTGTTGAGGCCCCACTACCTCTAGGATTCAAAATGCCATCCATACCATCCTATGATGGTGGTTGGGATCCCACGGACCACCTATCCAAGTTCAACAGGTTAATGTCGGTGCATCATATCTCCGACGACGCTAAGTGTCACGTGTTCCCACTCAACCTGACAGGACCAGCAAATGAATGGTTCAAGAAACTCTGACCAGGGTCCATTAACAATTATCGTCCGCCTTCTGAAGACAGTTCATAGGAGTTCGGAAGGTAAAATTTGAGGTCAACACCCTAGCCACATCAAGCAAGGACCTTTCGAGACCCTCAAGGCCTACATCAAACGCTTGAAAGAGGAAGCAGCAAGAACCAAGAGGGTGATGGAAAACAACTGATGGCATTGTAGGTTGGCATACGCACGAGATCCCCACTATGGGATGATCTGCAGCGATGGGGATGCCGGCATCTCGATGACTTCATTCATTGAGCACAAGAATACATCAGCTGGGAAGACACCCAGATCAGGGCATTCAGAGCATCCACCCTTTTCCCTGCAACAGTCGCACCTGGCCCCATGGCCTCTGGAATCCAATACTCCCCCTATGCTCACATCCAGCAGGGCTCGTTGGGAGCCCAACCTAGCCAGAGCGCCACCCCTTTCAGTTACAGCGCCATGTGTGCTCCAGGATTTGGTATGGCTCTGGCAGGATTCAGGGCAGCGCCCATTGGATATAGTGCTTTTTAGCCTACATTCAGTGCTGACGTTGTCGCCCCATCCCAGCCAGCTGAATCCAGTAGAGCTGCCAATGGAACAAGGTGCGGAGTGAAGGGTAAGGGCCACAATCCCAGAGGAAGCGGAACCACATAGTCCGAGAAGGGAGTCACGTCAGGCGGGAAATACGTCTCGCAATATTCAAAGTATAAATCCCGAGAAAACATCTTCGTAGCCACAGTATAACATGTGCACTACAGGAAGCCACAGCTCATCCGAAGAGACAGGGATAGGCAGGACCATGGCAAATGTTTCCACAACGACATAGGGAATCACACCAATGAGTGTCTTCAATTCAAGGATGAGATTGAGAATATCATCAAGCTGGGACACCTCCATCAATATGCTAAAGGTGGAGAGCGACAAGCGCAGCCTCTCGTGGTAGGACCGGTGGTCCCACCTACCGCACCACAGGCCCCAGCAGTGGCTCCTGTAGTTCCCCAGCATCCAGTGGCCCAAGGAGCTCCTCCAGTGAATGGGCAGGTAGGAACCATCTCAAGAGGACCTCACTTGCAGGACACCTCACGGAGCTCGCAGAACAGGTACACACAAGCTTTGAACCATGATGATGAGGTAATGGCTTTGACCCATCTACCTGCCCAAATGCCGCGAATGACTGACAAAGTCATAACATTCTCCGAAGACGATGCTCAGAGAGTGCATTTCCTGCATCACGGTTCATTGGTGATTGAGAGCCAAATCTCCAACAAAATGGTGGTGCAGATTCTTGTGGACAACGGGATTTTGGTGAATATCCTGTTTAGGCCAGCCTTCAAGAAGATAGGGTTGACTATGACAGACTTGTCCCCATGCACCACGACACTCTACGGGTTCTCGGGAGAAGCCCTCATCCCGATGGGGTAGATAAGGCTCCTTGTGACGCTTGAAGAGGTACCTTGCCAAGCCTTCAAATACTGCACCTTCGTAGTGGTGGACTGTCCCTTTGCATGAAACACCATTTTGGGATGACCATCACTGGTGGAGTTTGGGGTCGTCACCTCCATTCGACATTTGTGCATGAAATTCCCCATGGATGCAGGTATCGACACAATTCGAGGTGACTAGAAAGAGGCAAGACAGTGCTACAATGTCTCCCTCAAGGCTCCCATGATGATGGTACGGGAGGAAGGTCTCGAGAAGTTCTAGACCTCAGAGGTACAAGTTGTGCAAGAGTCGAGGCACGATGATTTAGACCCCAGGGTTCAAGAGGAGAGGTCCATTGAACCAATTGAGGATGTAACGACCCAAATTTACTAATGAGGCTTAAGGGGATTGATTAGTGTGCTGGGAGGGCATAATTGGAATATATGTGATTTAATGATTTAAAGCATGTTATATGACTATCTGAATATTTGAGATGCATGACTATGTGTATTAGTATGCATGTAGGCCCTGAATAGGTAGAAGGGCATAATCGTAATTTTGGCCCGTTGCGGGCACAACTGTATATATATGTGATAATTGTTGAGACCATATTATTATGTGGATATATCTATGATCTGTGACTCGAGACGATCCTAGTGAGCAGATTAGCGAAAAATTCACGGCGGGGATTTATACCCGGCTCGGGGCGAGCTTGGGGGTATAAATGGGAATTTAGAGAATATGTTGGGGTATATTCTGACATGAGGAGTATAATTGGTGATTAATTAGGTATCGGGAAGTAAGATGAAAATATTAGAGACACTTGAGGAATTAGTGGGAATTGGGTAAAATGACCAAAATGCCCCTAAGTGGATTAAATGATTTAGGATTAAAGGGGAGGGCATTATGGTCAATTGGCTTTTTAGAAATAGGTATTACTGAGGCTTTATGCTCAGTGGAGTTTGTAGAGTAAAATAGAAGTTTGAAAAGGAAGAAAAGAAGGAAAAAGAAGGAAAGAAAAGAAAAAAGAAAGAAAGGAAGGAAGGAAGGCAAGGTCGGTTTAGGCTTTTTTCTACCATTTTTCTGCTGAGTTTCTGAGTCTAGGATCAGCTATGATGAATTTTGAGATTAGTGATGCATGTGCTTGGGTTTTGAGTATTTGGGATGCTTGGGATGAGTGGAGTATGTTAATAAGCTTTTTTTTAAGTTTGGTTGAGGATTGGAAGAGTTTTGGTAAGGGTTGGCTCAGGGAAAACGCAGGAAGGGAAAATGCAGTGTTGCCTGTCTGTGACTAGCGCTACATCGTTTGCCTTTGGGCGCTGTAGCACTAGGCCATGCATGCTGAGGGTATTTTGGTTCTGCTTGTAGTGCTGTAGCGCTACCCTGTTTCCAGAAAGGGGTTTTTGAGTTATTTTCAAGGGTTTTTGCCCGGGGGTTCGGGGTTTGATTCCACCACCCCATTTGGTGGAATTAGAGCTTCCCGAGGGCTCGGGATTGGTCTCGAGGTTAGGTTTCGGACTTGAGGTTTGGTGATGATTTTTATCTATGGTTGTGATTAGGTGAGCGCTAGGGCTCAAGGGGGATCGTGCTAAAGGATCACAGCAACCAAAGCTAACGAAATTAAAGGTAAGAAAACTGCACCCGGTTATATGTTTGTGATGGGACTAAGAGCTCCCGATATCTGTATAATGTCAATGATGGTATTATGCCATGGGACATGTGATAGCGGCCTAAGGGTGCCGTACACAATATTTGCCCACAGGGTGCGGTTTGGCCACTGGTAGCCGAGGACAGCTTAACATTCACTGAGCTCGGTTTAAGCGGGCCGGAGTCAGTGGGATAATGGAGGGTGCGGCCTGAGGGCGCTAACCCTAGTTATCGTTGTAATTGATGTATGATATGAGTTGATATGTTTGGTATGCTGAATACTTGGTTATCCCGAATGTTTAAATGGTTGAGAACATGTTTATGAAATATGAGATATTGGATTGTCTATTGATTGCTTATGCTCTGTTATTGTGTTTTCTTGTTGGGCCTTGGCTCACGGGTGCTACGTGGTGCAGGTAAAGGAAAAGGCAAGTTGGACCAAACCTGAGATGGAGAGCTGTAGGGTTGAATGTACATAGTCAGCTGCTCGGTCACCATGGCCGAGGAGTGGATCAGGACAGAGATTGCCTAATTGTCTGTTTTGCCTTAATATGGCTAATACTGTACTTAATTCTCGAATCTTTTGTAAATGGTTTTAATTTTAATATTTTTGGGATCCCGTGTAAACAGGAAATGTTTCTTTATGAGAAATGTGACTTTTAAGACCAAAATATTTTAACCCTAGTTCCATTGTAGTTTTAGTAACACGTTCTTAATTAAATGACTTGATTAGCAAGTCTAGCACTTTTATAAACACACAGTGTAATGGTCTTGGCTATCCAGGGCGTTACAGAGGATGTGGAGGAGGTAATTCTTGATACCTCCACCCCCGACAGGAAAGTAAAAGTCGGGGGAAACTTGAAAATGGAAGTCCACGAGGCGTTGGTAGTTTTCCTCCGAGAAAACCAAGACGTGTTCGTGTGGTCACATTCTGACATGACTGGCATTGATCTGAATATCATATGCCATGCCTTGAATGTCGACCCTAGCTTTGCTCCAGTCCAGCAGAAGCAACGTATGTTTGACCAAACTCAGAAAGAGGCCTTCAAGGCTGAGGTGGACAAGCTCCTATCCAATGGGATGATCCGAGAAGCCCAATATCCCAGGTGGCTATCCAATCCTGTCCTTGTGCCATAGCCGAATGGCGCTTAGAGGACATGAATCGATTTTTTGGACCTTAACAAGGCTTGTCCGAAGGACTGTTTTCCACTCCCCAAGATAGACTAGATTGTCGATGCCACCTCCGGTTATGATTTGTTGTCGTTTATGGATGCATACTCGGGATATAACTAAATATCCATGCACGTCACCGATCAGGAGCACACTAGCTTTCGAACTAACAAAGGTGTCTATTGTTACATCGTGATGCCTTTCGAGTTGAAGAATGTTGGCGCCACTTACCAAAGGCTGGTTAACAGAATGTTCAGAAACCAGTTGGGTGGAACATGTAGGTCTATGTGGACGATATGTTGGTTAAGTCCCGGACCGCCCCAGATCACATAGGCGACCTGGTTGAGGTCTTTGCAGTGCTCCGCCGAATCGGGATGAAGCTCAACCCCCAAAAGTGAACATTTGGGTAGCCTCCGACAAGTTCCTAGGCTTCATAGTAAGCGCTCGGGGGATTGAGGAAAACCCTACAAAAATTAAGGCTCCAATCAAAATTCCCTCTCCTCGGAAGCATAAAGATGTTCAAAGCCTAACAGAAAGGATCGCGGATTTTCGTTTCTGAGGCAACAGATAAGTGCATCCCCTTCTTCAACATTCTCCGAGGGAGTCAGAGGTTTGAATGGACTAAAGAATGCGATCATACATTCCAACAGCTCAAGGCGCACATAGAAAACCCTCTGATCCTATCTAAGTCTATGGACGGAGGGCCTTTCCTGCTCTACATGGCTATTTTGGAAGACGCCATTAGTGCCATGTTGGTAAGGGAAGAGAGCCGCATTCAGTACCCCGTCTATTATGTCAGCAAAAGACTCATCAGAGTAGAATCTAGGTACCCGCTGATGGAAAAGTTAACCTTTTGCTTAATGGTTGCCTCTCGGAAGCTAAGACTCTACTTCCAAGCACATCCAATTAAAGTCCTCACAAACCACCCACTCAGACAAGTCCTTCAAAAGCTTGAGTCGTCGGGAAGTCTCTTGAAGTGGTCGGTGGAGTTAAGTTAGTTTGACATCACCTACCACCCGAGGTCTGCCATAAAAGGTCAAGCACTCGCCGATTTCATCACCAAGTGCACCGAGAATAAGGAGAGAACCAAGTTCACCCCAGCGGTCGGACCAGCATGGAAGCTGTTCATGGATGGGTCTTCAAATGAGAATGGCGTCAGGGCGGGACTTATTTTGGTTTCCCTCGAGGGGAATAGGGTGCATAGTGCTCTCCACTTTGGGTTTAACGCCTCTAACAAAGAAGCAGAATACGAAGCCTTAATTGCTGGGCTTCGAGTGGCACTGGAATGCAAGGGCGAAAGACTCGAGATCTTCAGCAACTCCCAACTAGTGGTGAACCAAGTTCTCAGAGAATACCAGGCTTGAGGAACAAAGATGGCAGCATACTTGGCAAAGGCTCAAGAAATGCTGCACAACTTCTGAAGTATCTTTGTTATTAAATCTAATCAATGTCACAACGTTGACCATAGGTTAAGTCGATCTTAATTCTGAGTGATAATATTCTCCTAATTATATTATTTAAATCTTTTGACTTGTTCATTACTAGCTTACCCTACGGTCTAGCCCATACTTACATCTTGGAGATTTAGTAGTTTAATTGAGTGTGAGTATTACTCATAGATATGAAATCTATAACTTCTGTATGAGAAGCGAAAATATGATTTCCTTAATTGTTTTGTTCAAAAGGTTAAATGATTGAGATCTCATTTTTGTGATTAAGTTCACGAAAATATCATTTATAAGTTACTTAGTGGGAGTTAAGGATAAAATACTGATGAAGGGTAAAATGGTAATTTGCACCCAGCTTGTTAGTAAGTCATCGATAAAGGATTGACTGATTGTAATGGTTATAACAATGGATAACATATTTATGGTTTGGAAAATACGTTTTATGAATTCAAGAGTTTAATTCAGAGTCTATAGTGGAGTCACAAGGAATTAATAAGGTAGTGAAATTATTCGTAAATAAATTCACGATAACTTATTGGAGCTTGATTTCATGGATTCATGGTCCTTACATCATCTTTGAGTAAATCATCTAGAATGTCTCAATTAATAATTTATGTCAATATAAATAAATAATATTAAATCAAGTTTGAAATTATAATTAGTTAATTTGAATAAGGATTTAATTAATTAATTAAAAAAAATAAAACGTTTTGAATTTAGGCTCAATTAGGATTTAAATTCAAAATAAAAAGTTTGGGCCCAAGTCCATTTGTAGGGACCCAAGACTTTTATTTTTTATTAATTTAAATTTAAATTTAAATAAAGCTCATTAAGTTTTCTATATAAAGAATATGATATCTAGGGTTTTCATAAGTCATTCCCAGTTGATTCATTGGGTAAGTGAAAACCTAGAAAATCTAATCATTTTTTAGCCACTATCTCTTCTTCTCCTCTAAATCTCTCTCTCATGTGTTGAGAACCAACCCACACTAGTTCTAGGTTAATCAAAGGCTTGGTGAGGAAGACTGTGTTGCTGACCTAGTTCAATCTCTTGATAATACTTTTCTATAGAAAGGAATCAAGGGTTAAAGAGATTGAAGGAATGAGTTGTTTTAGTTCCGATGCGTATATGTATCTATACTTAACTCTGTATTTGTATCAATTTCATAGCATGTTCTAGGAATTTCCATGTTTATTTGATAATATGTAAATTGCATGAAAATAAATAAAGATCCCGTTATATGTATTTCCTACAGATTGATGCTTCAACCGGGAGCATGACCTCATACCCATTGGCCATGGAGAATGGCGAGTGGACTGTGGAGGTTCTGGCAGTGGTGCGGTAACTCCACAATGCCTTGAGCAGCTCCTCAAGCCAAGCGCCTTTTTCTGGTTCAAGCCTTTTCTTCAAGGTGGCTTGAAGCGTCTTGTTGAATGCTTCCACCTGACCATTTACCTCTGGGTTGGCCACAAAGGAAAAGCTCTTCACAACCCTGTGCTGCTGACAGAAGTCTATGAACACCTCGCTGTCAAACTGCAAGCCTTTGTCGGAGACTATTTTCCTCGGGAGCCCGTAGCGGCAAACGATGTTCTTGATGATAAAGTCTAGTGCTTTCTTAGAAGTGATTGTAGCGAGTGTCTCGACCTCAATCCACTTCGTGAAGTAGTCGATCACCACTATCGCATACTTCACTCCTCATTTTCCCATGTTCAATGACCTGATATTGTCAATCCCCCAAACAGTATATGGCCAAGGACTGGTCATCAAAGTGAGCTCATTTGGAGGAGCTCGAGGTATATTGGCGAAGCATTGGCACTTGTCGCACTTCTTGAAATATTCCATCGCATCTTCGATCATGGTGGGCAAAAAGTATCCTTGTCTCCGAATGAAACCCTTTGCGAGTAGCTTGTCTACCTCCGCCTTTAAGGCTTCTCCCTTGGTCTGGTCAAACGATCTTCGCTTTTTCTTTCAGATTGACATTCAAGGCATGGACAATGATATTCGGGTCAATGCAGTCTTCTCAGAGTGAGACTAGGCAAAAACATCTTGATTTTCCTAGAGAAAGCTCACTAGTTCTTCTCGGACTTCTGCCTGTAGATTCTTCTCGACCTTGGTCTTCCTTTCTGGGATGGAGGCATCGAGGGCCACTTCCTCGACTTTCTCCATGGGCTCGATAGCCCTCTCTTCCTGAACCCGCGGGTCCAATTCGTTGGTTTCATCAACCCTAACAGTCTGCTCCTCCACCTCCTCAGGAGGAGGTTGCTAGGGAACCAACACCTCGACCACCATTACCGGTTGCTTGAGGGACACATTGTAGCATTGCCTTGCCTCTTTTTGGTCTCCTCACAGATGCCAATCCCCGAGTCTGTGGGGAACTTCATGCACAGATGCCGAATGGTGGTAACCGCCTTAAACACCACCAAGGTCGGACACCCCAAGATGGCGTTATACGCCGAGGAGCAATCCACCACCACGAAGGTGTAGTACTTAAAAGATTTGAATGGAAGCTCTCCAAGCGTCATAGGCAGCTTGATTTGGTCCATCGATGTGATACCTTCCCCCAAGAACCCATATAGAGCTGAGTTGCATGGGGACAAGTTGCTTGTGGTCAACCTGATCTTCTCGTAAGCTGACTTGAATAGGATGATCATTGAACTTCCATTGTTCACTAGGATCCGAGCCACCATCTTATTGGAAACCTGGCTCTCGATCACCAAAGGATCTTGGTGTGGAAAGTGCACTCTCCGTGCGTCATCGTCGGACAATGTGCTGACTTGGTTGGTCATCCTTGTCATCTGGGCTGACAATTGAGCTAATGCCAACACTTCATCGTCATGGTTTAAGGCTCACACATACCTATTCTGTGAGCCTCGGGAGGTGCCCCCCAAGTGAGGTCCTCTAGAGATGGCCCACACTCGCCCATTCACTAGGGGAGGTCCGTGGACTATTTGATGTTGTGGAGCTGCAGGCACCGTACCCGGAGCCTGGGGAGTTACAGGCTATGCGGAAGTTATTGCGGCTGGGGCCTGAGTTTGGTGTTCTCCAACCCTAACATAGTGGCAGAGGTGTCCTAGTTTGATGAGATTTACAATCTCATCCTTGATTTGGCGGCCCTCATTTGTGTGGTGCCCCACATCGTTATGAAAACGATAAAACTTGTTTGGATCTCACCTCTCCCTGTCTCTCCAAATGGGCTGTGACTTCCGGTAATAAACTTGCTATTCTGTGGCCACAAAGATGTTCTCCTGAGAGTCCACTAGGTCAGTATACTCAGAGTACTAAAAGACGTACTTCTCATCGGGGGCAGTTCCCTGTCCTATCTGTACTGTCTCATTGTGCTTGGGCTTTCTGCCCTTGCCTTTACCCCCGCGTCTACTGTTGCTGGGTGTTGGGCTGGGTACGGTGGACTGGGATGGAGTAGCTACTCCATCACTGAATGCAGGCTGATAAGCACTGTATCCAGTGGCCACTGCTCCATATCCGGTTGGAGTTGCACTAAAATCAGCGGGTGGCACAACACTAAAGCTAGCTGGAGGGACGATTGGACTGGACTGGGCTCTCGCCATACTTGGTTGGACAGGAGTGTAGGGTGGATATTGGGTCCCCGAAGCCACAGGGGTTGGTATCGTCAGAGCGGGTAAGGCGACGGGCCCCCCAAATGCTCTGATATGGGCGTCTTCCTAGCTGATATACTATTGTGCCCGACAAATGAAGTCGTCAAGCCTTTGGCATCCTCCCTGTTGGAGGTCATCCCACAACGGGGACCTCGCATGGATTTTGGCCTGTAAGGCCATTAGATACTGGCCATCGTCGACCCTCTTGGTCCTTGCAACATCCTCCTTGAAGCGGTTAATGTAAGCTTTGAGGGTCTCGAATGGTCCCTGCTTTATGTTGGCTAAAGCATTGGCCTCAAAGCTCACCTTCTGAACAACTATGAATTATCTTCGAAAGGAAGACGAAAGCTGGTGCCAAGAATGAATGGATCCTGACCTGTGCTTCTTGATCCATTCATCTAGTGGTCTTGTCAAGGTTATCGGGAACACATGACACTGGGCGTCTTTGGAGAAGCGATGCACCATCATCAACCTATTGAACTTCGAAAGGTGGTCGGTGGGATCCATACTGCCATCATAAGACGTGATAGCAAGCATCTTAAAGCATTGTGGTAACAGAGCTTCTACAATGTGAGGAGCACATGGCTCCCCATCCACGTCCTCCGAGTCAGAGTCATGGCCTTGACGTTAGGCCATTCTGAGTATTATCCTCTTCAAGCTCTCTAACTCCGCATGGAGGGGGGGGGGGGGGGTCGCGGTCTTGGTTGGTACTTTGTGCCAGTTATCCCTCTTTTGGGCATTGAGGCTGTCCCGGAGGTCTGACTGGTCCTTCCTCCTGGGTTCGCGCCTGAAAGACTTGTTATACCTACGAGCGTCCAGGCCTTCTCGTAGGTCCGTTTGGCGTCAGAATGCACCACTGCCCTCGGGGTATGCTACTTCTCTCGATCAGACTCAACTTTTCATTGTTAACCGAGATGTTGATGTTGCTCTCTCAATTAATAGAGATGTTTCACCTGTTGACTCTTTGGTCGTTGTTCCTGTGGTGATAGTGAGGTGCTGGGGGGACACCACCTCTGGGCCTCGTGCAATCTGTACTGGCATGCCTAGGTGGAATGCTCTGGGCTCCACGGGCGCTGACAGCCTGGTGGTGTCCTCGGGCACCTAGGCCTTTACCCTTACCAGTTGGCCTCGGAGCCTGGTTGTCTTCGGGGTTCCAACGAGCCTTCTTTTGCTTGGAAGCAGGGTTGTCGTCGACCTTACCCTTGCCACAATCCTGTGGCACAGGTGGGGCTTCAACTTCAGCTAGGTGCACGGGGGGCATGCTAGCTAGTGGATCTTGTGCCATATCAGCCGGGTGCCCTAGAGGCACACCGACAGAGTCGACAGGTGGCACTCCAGCTAGGTGTTCAGGTGGCACACAAGCTGGGTGCACAGGTGGCACACCAACTGGCTGCCTAGATGGTACTTCGCTAAGGGGGGTCCACTCGGAACCCTTGGTCTGCCAGAGTAGCCCTCATGGCGTTAACCATCTCCTGTAGGGCGACGATATTATCCTCCCCGGGGTCGAGTTTTTGCTGCTGAGTGGCCACCTGGTCGCGGAGTGCCACCACTTCTGGCGTCTCCTCTGCATCCATGGGATAAGGGTATTCCTCCTCATAATACTCCTCATCCATGACGTCGTATTCAAAGTTTTCATCGTAGTCTTCCACCATCTCAGGGAGGTCCTGCGGTGGTGGAAGGCTGGTTTCTCCTCCCTGAACTCCAGAGGGAGGAGCTGCATTTTCCGTTGCATTTCTTCGAGTGGTCACCATGACTATGTTCTTCAAGGTTACTTCAGGCTCTCAATGAAAGCACCAAAATGTTGAGTGTCTTTTTCCCTATCAACCTAATATGAGGGTACAAAGAAAATAATATAAAAGAACACAAGGGTTTTACATGGTTCAGGCTATAAAAGAGCCCTAGTCCACGAGTCTCTGGTATTTAGTTAACTTGAATCTTGTTAGAGCAAGCTTCAATGGTGGTTCTCAGGCAGCGTATATATTGCACTGAGTTACAGAGTTTCTCTCCCTAAAAATTTGAACCTCTTACAAGGAGATACCCCAACCCTATTTATAGAGGTTGGGTCATTAATGTTAATCATCTATCATTAATACAATTTCTCCCATTCTGTGGTATTAATCCTGAATTAATACAAAAAGGGCTGCACTAAATAGAGCCTACGACCCAGGCAGATTGCACGAGGCCCATTACAAAAAGTTACTTACCAACTTTATGGGGAACATATCTCTGACTGTTAGGGTGCGGTGCACGTTTTCCCATGTCAAGCAGCATTTTGGAAAATGTCGATTGTCAAGGGTACGAACTCAACACGAATAATCGAGGCTTACTAAAAGTTGTTAGATGATCTTGTGGTGGCCCACACCCGTAGTGACTGGCACCTCACATCTACTCCAGATCCGAGGACCAGAATCCTAGACCTGAGAGACGAGTGAGTGAAGAAAGCCTCTCGAGATATGACCTCAATTGGAGACATCCTTGCTTCGAGGACAAGCCTCGGGGTGTGGCCTCACTTGGATACATCCATGACTTGGAGATTGGCTCGCGACGTGCTCGCGACGTGGCCTCACTAGGAGACATCCTCGCCTTGAAGGCAGACCTCGGGGCGTGGCCTCACATGGAGACATCCACGACTTGGCTGGACTGGGTTTCCTGGAAGGGTTCACATTCCAAGAACTTCTTAACTTGTCGCTAATTACTCCTAATTGCCACATGTCGGGTGTTTAAAGCACAGATAACAATATCTATTTTACATCTAACTTTTATATTACACCTTTATTTTTTCTTTATATCACTTAAATATTATATTTTTTTATTCATTTAAATTATTTTCTCTACTATTAATGATACTATCTTATCTTTTAGAATTTGTAATATCAATTCATACATAATTATATTCTATTATCAATTTGTCCAAATATATTTGATAAACTAATATACATATATATTAATTTAAAAACTAAAAATAAGAGATTTACTCTCTTGATCAAAATAGAAAAAAAACTTAATTTGAATTTCCATATTATTTGTCTTAGTCAGTTATTATTATTGTTATCTGGGTGGATTTGGAAATACATTATAGTTAAAAAAAAAGTTGAAGTGCAGCATTATTTTTTATATAGTTTAACAATTAATGTGATATACAGTGAAAAATATAAGAGAGAATGCGAGAGAAAGAATGAAGGGAATGAGTAAAAATTATTTAAAAATGATTAAAGCATATACATACTACAATTTATGTAAAATAAATATGTATAATACAACATCTATTAGAGTGGTTTTTCTTTGTTTTTTTTAAAGTTTCTTAAAAATTTGAATAATAATGTATTTTAGAACATCCCTTGAGACTTTTCCAATTCCTAAGATTTCTTATCTAATATTATATATTTTTAACTAAACAATGATAATATAATTGGAGATACGCATATTATTTGTTTATTTTGTACAATTTTAATATTTTAAAATTGATAAACTAATTTTATAATTGTTTTACTAAATATATTAGGAGGGGTGACTTAAGAAATGATGTTTATTATTTGAAAATATATCAACATATTAATCACAATTTACAAAAGAATATATTTGTAAATAATTAATTAACTTAAAAAGGATGATGAGAGAAAAAAATGAATCATATTTACACTCTGTTATACCTAATTTCGGTACAGCCACGTGGCAGCCTAAGTAGCTGATGACGTGTCAAAATAAGTTGTGAAGTGGCAAGATACCTCAATCATCATCGCTTGCCAAGAGAGTGACCCTCATCAGTCCCACAACACTTAGACATAAGCAGACTTCATCAAAAAGAGTCAACTTCTCCAATTGCACGAGTCAATCAACCCTCCATCGTTTGGACCCTATCAACATTCACGATAGATCGTCGCTAACCTCAAGGACGAGGGGATCCTCGCCAGTCCCCCATCATCGATGGCTCTAGCCAGTCACTAGTGGCCCTCACCGGTCTCTAGTGACCGTCGTTGCTTGTTGGTGGCCCTTGCCACCTGAGCCTTCCTTAGCGCCAAAAAGTGCAACCAACCTCCTCACTCACATGACACACTAGATTGCCATGTAAAAGGGGTTGGTTGATAAGTTAGTAACTATTCACTTTTTAGAGAGTTTTCACTCTCTATTGTTGTAACTACCTCAAAAACAAAATCAAAACTCAGTGTAACTATTATTGTTGGTTCGAAATTCATCATAAAGACAACTGACGAAAGTAGATATAGGTCATCTTTTTGGGGCCGAACTACTATAAACCTGTGTCTCTTACATTCATTACCACATTTATTTTCCCTGTCTTTGGTAGGGATGACAATTTTACTTGAAAACTCATTTTCCCATGTGTACCCTACTTATATGGACAAGGTATTACCCGATAAATTAGGGCTTATGGTAGGGTGATGGTATGAAAATAAGTACCTGACGCAGGTATAGGGTAGGGTACGGGTATATGTGTACCCAACCCTATTACCCTACCCGATTATATATATATTCATACTTAATTTGTATGTATATTTATATAAACCTATTTGAGTATATATGAAATTTAATATATATATATATTTATAAAAAATATATGATAAATTAAAAAGATATATACAAATATCAGTATATCTTTTTTAAATATAAGTATATGTAAATATATGCTAAAAATAATTAATATACATTTTGAACTATAGTTTATATATTAAAAATAATATAATTCTAAAGTTGTAAAATTAATTAATATATGTTTCTTACATATTCTATGTTGACCCTCGTTTTGGTCAACTGACACGGAGTCAAATGCTTGATGTGATAGAAAGTATTGAATAAAATCTAATGGAAAGAAAAATAAACGACACAACAATTTATAGTGGTTCGGCCCCAAGAATTGGTAATGACCTACGTCCACTTAAGCTATTATTGATCTTGATTCTCAAAGGAGTGATCAAAGAACTAGGGTTCTTCGAGTTTCACAAGCCTTAGAGGGATGAGTAATACAACCAAAAGATAATAGCCAAAATTCTCTTCAAAAGCATAAACAAAAATCAACCAAAAGTCCCTCTCTTGAGCTATTTCTCTCTATTTATAGGCTAAAGGAGGGTTACATGAATTAGTTACAAATATTTTTTCCTAACTAATCGGATAATCAGGTATAAATAGAAATAATCTCGGATATGACTACAATTTTACAAGATTACTTATAAAGATACGGATTATACGAGCAGTCTGTTCGTATATAAAACTCAAATGACGTGTCAGGGGAACATCCCTGATCGATGGTCGAATAGAACCTCTGCCAGGTGTCAGCCACGTGTTGAAAATATTTGCCATGTCATCCACACCTGCTTTCTGGATAACATTTTACCCCAAGTTTATTTATTACGACTAGCAATAAATAAACTTTTAGGAAAATGACCCTTCGATTACCCCACCAAATCCGTCAGAGTAGTTCGTGCCTCGTTGGAAAAAGTGACCTACCCATGTCCAATCATGCCTTTTTGGTTCCCAAGCAAACCTTTGACGGCTATCACTCTTCCCCATGCTTTGAAAAAGGGGAACTTATGATTGCCTCTTTTTAACATATCTTAGACTACATATTGCTTCCAGAATTTCCTTTTCGCTTTTTACAAGCTATCTCTCTGTCAAGAACACTCCAAGAACTCCCTAGACAGAGCCCAGAACTTTATCCGAAGTTCATCCTTTGTCTTCCAGGAATCTGCTGTTCGCACACCTAGACTCGAAATTTCTCCAGGACTTCACAATCTTCGTGTAGGTAAACTTCAGAACTTTTGCACCCTTTACTTTGCTGTGCATGTCTGTTTATGCTAGCTTTTTAGGCTCTGAAACAATATTGTGTTCTTGGGTAAAAATATAGGAAAATTGGACGTTTGCTTGCTGATGTTAGATATGGTAGAGCATACTTGTTTTGTAAGGGTTATGAATCGGTTTGATAGTCGAGATCATAGATTTAGGACATAAAATCAAAGTAAAAATTCGATTTTTAGGCTAGCTGAAAAATTGGGGTTTTCCCGCCCTTACTGGAGTTGAAAAAGCTTTTTTAGAAAAAACTTTTTACTTTCACTTTTTGATATGTTTTTCAAACTGTTTGTATGAAAATTTCAATTTTTTCGTTAGAATGCAGCTGTATAAAAGTTATACTTTTGTACACGAACATCATTATTCTAACTCACTTCTTAGGCTTTTCTTCCTCACCTCCCCCTTTTTCTGTTCGCAGCTTTTAATGCTAGATTTGTGGGGAGGTGAAAGGCCGATAGACGACGACCTGCTCACACAGCTGCTCGAGGGCGAAGAGCATCCAGCTCAGCGAATCCAAGAGGTTCCCTTTTCGCGAATTTCTCCTCCAAGACCTCAACCAACTTCTGCCAGCATGGGTCATGCCAAGTCTACCGCCAAGAAGAAAAACCCTTCAAATCCACCAGCCTAGCCTGGCTCGCAGGCTGGAGTTCCCTCCACCAGTGGTCGAGACAATAATGCTCCCGACCCTTACATCCAAGTCAGGGTCCGTCCTCGGTATTCAGTTCTTCCCTACGTCGAGTGGTATCTTTCCCCACTTAGTCAGGTAACCCCTAGGATGCTAGCCAACTACTTCAGGAAATACGGCTTTTCTGGGGTAACCCTCAAAATTCCTACTGCGGAAGAGTGGGCGAATTTTCCTAGAGGCATTTACAACGCCTGGTCTAGATATCACATAGAGGCTGGGGCTACCCTTCCTCTCCATCCATTCTTCCATGGGGTGTCGAACTATTTTGGAGTCGCCCCCTTCCAAATCACACCAAATGGATATAGAATGCTTGCTGCACTCTATATCCTCTATAACCACAAGAAATGCCCAGAGCCTACCCCTCACGAGGTCAATTACCTTTTTGACCTTAAGTCCAACCCCCAACAATCTGGTACGGGGTTCTTTCACTTTTGTCATCAGGAGACCAACCGAACCTTTCTGAGTGACACAACCCACATTTCAAACGTGGGAAAATACAGTCAGGAGTATTTTCTCACGCCTGACATGGTCGCGAATAACCTGGCCTTCACTCGAGGAGGTAAAAGTCTTTTTCCACTGGTCGCTGTTTTTACTTAGCATTTTTCCTTGCATTTTTCTGAAACTTCTTGTGTTTTTCAGGCCCATGGTTGCGACCAGACCCAACACCAGACATGGTGTTGAGGTCTGCCATGTTGGCCAGCATGAAGGACGTTGAGAAGAGCATCAAATATCTAGTCACTGAGGCCAACTTGAGGCTAGTTGGCCTCCTGGCCCTTCACCAGGATGTGAGGGAACCTGCGGCAGGAAGTGCCACTGCCGAGGAAAATTTCGAGCAGCAACCACCAGCGTCTCCTCCCCGACGGAGACCGACTGGGGTTACAATTAGGGAACCCGTGGCACTCCCCCAGCTGAAAGGTCTTCTGCCCCCAAAGTAAAGGGAAAACAAAAGGCGACCACGAAAATGGTACAATTATTTTATTCCAAGATAACATGCCAATTCCCTGTCACTTATTTGACGGGGATGACAATTTTACATATACTCCAAAGCTAGGGCCATACTTCTTCATGCCAGAGAGTGAGTGTATGACTAGTAGAGTCAATAGTAAAGCGACCAGTAGTAATAGCTCGGGTATTGGAATTTACTTCTTTATTTCTTTTATGAAGCAACATAACTTGTTACCCATTTTTGGCTCATTGTTTGCATGTTAACTTCTTTTGCAGAAATGGCCTTTGCTAATGTCTTTGACATCTACAGCACTCAGGAGGAGGAAGAAGTCCCCCTGGTTCGCAAGAGGAAATCATCCAGGCGACATGACGGGGAGTCCAGCCAAATGCCCTCGGCCAAGAAGAACCAAGCCTCAGGCTCTTCGGCGGAGGGGCCTGCTGCCCAAGATACCGAACAGCATCCTCTCGAGCAGGAGGTTCCACCTTCAAAATGTTCCAGCTGCCAAAACTCCATCACCCCCAACCCCTACCGAACAAACACAACAGGCTGGGGGGGCTTCAATTGGGACGGAACTGTCACACCGTGCCCTGAGATCTACCAAGGACCGCTTGGCCAAAATTCTCAAACATGACCGCTACAAAGAGGCCATGGCTGGGACAGAGGAAATGGGGGTTGATCAGATCATCAACAGGGCCCTGAACAAGACTGCCAGTGTAAGCATCTTACTTCTCTTTACATACAATCTGACTTTCCTTAAATCTATCTAATACTTATTTTGTGCGTAGGCCATACTGACTTTAACAGCTGCCCGCCTGCGCTCGGGTGCCCGCATCAAGCAGTCTCGTGCTCGGGAGTTGGAGTTGATGGAGGAAATTCAAGCCGCGGAGGGAAGGTATGCAGGGGAGCTAGAAGTGGTGACCCAGCAGAAGGACTCTTTGGCTGCGGATCTGGTGGAGAAACAGGCCTCTCTAGAAAGTGCTAGAAAACAGAGAGAGGAATACCAGGAAGCCAACCGAATCCATTGGTACGAAGTCAAAAGGCTCCAGGAGGAAAGTATTGCGAAGGACAAGAGCATTGCCAGCCTCAAGAGCCAATTGGAGCAACTCAAGCTCACGAACGCCAAGGACCTGGAAAGGTACAAGAATGCGACACTTCGATGCTTCTACGATTTCTGGAAGCATAACCAAAGTGCCAATTTCGGCTACCTTCCAAAGGATGCTAGGAAAGCTGAGTTGGCTCGCTGTGCTGCTCGACTGGCTGCCAAAGAAAGGGCCAGAGTTCATGCTTCCCCCGAGATTTCGCTGGCCACGGGGATGGATGGAGGGGAAGCTGCAGAATACGCAGTTAACCAAGATGCTCCCCAAGATCCTCCTGCTGCTCCTTAGCTTGTTTTTTACTTATTTTATTTTCTTTTTCTTACATGACCCATAAGTCATGATGTTAAGACAATATTTATTTTCTTATTGCTGCATGGGCAGCTTTTCCTTTTAACTTAACATTTACATCCGAGCAGTACTGCTCGCGGTGTAAAAGAATTCTTTTGATATTATAATATTTTTTCTTTATTATAACATCTTTTCGTATGACCGAACTTAGCATAGTACTTTGGTTTGATTTAACAAAATATAAAATTTTGAAAAATACTCTAAGTACCGTAGCATGCTTTCACTTATATTGCTCATGTGTTTACTGTAATGCCCCAAATTTCCTAATAAGGTTTAGGACCTTGATTAGGAGGCCGGGAGGGCCATAATTGATTTATTATGATATTTAATGATTATATGCATGTTTATGTGGATTATATTATTATATGATGGTGAATGCATGCATATGGGTTCATATTTTAATTGCAAGGGAATTTTGGTAATTTGGCCCGTTGAGGGCGTGATTGTATATTTTCATGCATATGGGTGAATTATAAATAATACCACATTATATGTGGATTGGTTCGAGCCATTCGGCATGAGACGATCATGAAATGCAAGTTTTCGGTCTAGTCATAACAGAATTAAGTTCGGGGCTCGGAGTGAGTCTTGGGGTAATTTGATGATTAGAACGTTGCCGGGAATTAAAGGGTAACGGGATGTGAATTATTGGTATTTGAGAATATTGAGAACAATGGGAATTGGAGGGTGTTAATTATAATTAACGAGATAGGCGGGAAATGGCGATTTTACCCTTGGGAGTCTTTAGAAGCTTTTATTTGACCTAAGGGCAAAATAGTCTTTTCACCCCTAAGATATATATCAGCCCTTTGAGTTAAGAAGGCTATGGAAGTGTAAAAAATAGAGCATCAACAACCTTTTTTCTCTCCCTCACCCGTGCACCATTTTCCTTCTTTTTCTCTTTGGAATTTTGAAGCCAATTTGGAGGAATAAGCTAGGAAATCAAGGTTTGAGCTTAGGAACTTGATTTAGCCATTGAAGGGGATTCAAAATCAAGCTTGAGGTAAGGAAACTCAGCCATGGAAGTCTTGTTATACCCTGTTTTCTTTTAAGTTTCAGTTTGTGATTTCTTGGTGGTTAGTTAGAATTAATGGAAGTTTGGTTGGTGTTCAACTTGGGTGTTGATGAGGGTGAGTTGTACATGAAGTTTAGTGGTTGAATTGGGTGTTAGGTTGATGTTTGGGATTGGTTTGAAGGGCTGGTTCTGAGGAGAAACGCAGGGGAAGAAATCTAGTTTCTTGCTGTTTTGCGTAATGAGCCGCGACATAGCTATGGTGAGTCGCGACCCATGTCGCTTGGCAGAGAGGAGCTGCCTCTGTTTGAGGGGCGAGCCGTGGTGCGGCTAGGGAGGGCCGCGTCCCATAGAGCATTTTTGGCCCGAAATGAGTTTTTTGCTTGGGGATTCAAGCCTTAGGCCTCGGGGTCGATCCTATTACCTGGTTTAATAGTGTTTGATGTCTCAGAGGCTAGGTTTTGGTTTGGGAACCTTTGTTTTCATTTTCATTGATGAATCCTATATTTTGGTTATGACTAGGTGACCGCTAAAGGACTAAAAGTTGATCGTTCTCAAAGCTCGTTCTTTTAATCATTTTAGCTCGAATCTGAGGCAAGAAAACTGCACCCCATATGTGACATGCATGGTTATGTTTGATGCATGTTGGATGTTTAAATGTAAACATTGATAGCATAATGAATGCTTGGCAATTTTGCCCATTTGCATATGATTATTATTGAGGCATGCTGGATGGTTAAATGTGATGCATGTGATGCACGAGAAACATGTGATTAGGGCATGCCATGAATGATGAATATGAGATTGGTCAGAGCTTGAGTCTCTGTGTTTGTGCATGATCATTATTATGCTCGCAATTGTTAAGTAAGCATGCTGAATGCCCCATCTTTGGATGTTTGACATATGATATATGTTTGGTAGCAATGCTTACTTGTGCATGGTACTGACTCATTAGTCAGAATTGGCAAAGGTGTTAGTATCAACTGTGAAGCTGTGACTCATTAGTTAGGTTCGGCAGTGGTACTGGGCATTGGTCACATTACGTTGACTCATTAGTCAGGATGGTCTTAGCGTGTTCCATGCAAGCCAACAAAGATTAGATCTAATCGACATCTGCATTGAATGACTCAAATGAGCATTAATGCCGGACCGACCTCAAGTTCGGTGAATATTAAAAAGCGCTTGTCTAGCCAAAGGCTAGTCATTTAGAGCCAGGGCCAGCGAGCCCCGTGACTGTTATGTTACATGGCTATGGGCACCGGCCCCACAGTGACATGCTTGTCAGTCACTCAGTATGGTTTAACAGGACCTCAAAGTGATATTCACTCATCTGATCAGAGCTATGAGCTCTGTATGATCATTTTGATCATCATATGCATGGCTTTGGGTGCTGAGCCCTGTAGTGACTTGCTTGTTAGTCACTCAGCATGGTTAATCAGAACCTCAAATGTTGAGACACTCATCTGATTAGGATTAACTTGATAGTCCTCCAATCAGAAGGGCAGGATTTCTTATCCTGGATACCTCAGCTTGGTTTGAATTCGTTTGCATGCTTGATTAAAGCTATGTTTGCTAGGCATGCCAAATATGATTTGATATCATGATATGACTGTTTATGAGCATATGAGTTTTCTTGCTGGGCTTCGGCTCGCGGGTGCTATGTGGTGCAGGTAAAGGCAAAAGGAAGCTGGACCATCCTTGAGTTGGAGAGCTTAGGTGATGACGTGTACATATGTAGCTGCTCGACCAATACTTGGGCGAGGTTTGAAAGAGGAACTAGGGTTAAACCCTATTTTGCCGCTTAGAAAAAAACCAGTCAACCAGTTGGTGCTTTTTATTGAGGGTGTGAATCCTGTAGTGGAATCTGTTCATCTTCCATTCAAAGTTGCATGTACCATCGCTGGTCATGGCACCTAATCGTTGTACAACCAAATAAAATAGCCTTGCGGCCCTAACAAATCTACATTCTCCAAGAAATGTGGAGGAAGACCCTCGTGTGAACCTAGAATAGGGAGACAGCAACCACGTCCCCTAAGATCTTGAAGCCATTCAGGAGGATATCTCCACCCTAAGGGAAGAGATGGCACAATTGTTTGTTGAGAACTCCATTGCGGCAACTGAGATGGGCTCTCAATGACAGGACATGGAACAACGTCAGAGGGATGTGACCCTTGCCTTTGAAACAGCGCCCTGCATGGCAGCAAGGGGTCTCCAAGCCTCACCCAGACAAGCCCATCTCATGAACAGGAACAAGGTGGAACAATCGACTGCTCCCCAATCAGGCCTAAGGGCGAACTCAAGAGGCACCGCGAATCCCAAGAGGTCTCGAACCTTGGGCCTATTAACCGCAACCACCTCCGAACCAAGGAGATCAGCGGCCACCCAGGCTCGAGCGCGTGGTGGAATTTCACTTAGCCGATCACTCTGTGACCATTCACGTAGGCAAGACGAGGAGGCTGACAGCACCAACACTGAAAGCGTCTTCACCTGTCTGGGAGAAAGATTAAGACCAAGGAATGATCCTGACTTGCATGAACATTTGAACAGTCGGCAATGGGATGCCCGAGGCCAAAATATTGAGGATAGGGACGACCTATGTGATCATCTGAATGCTTAAAGGGAAGAGCGAGGGGACCACCATATACGACCTCAGGCCGCCAATGGCTAGGATTCCCCAATCACTAATGACCTAGTCCTTGCCCAAATTGAAAAACTAAGATGAAAGATTCAGGACACAGGCGAGGTCAAGAACGACGAGCTCATGTTGAACCCTACGAAGGAAATTCCCTTCTCCCCTATCATCGTTAGTGAACAACTGTCCAACTACTTCAGGATGCCAATGATGGCAACTTATGATGGCAGAGGGGATCCCCTGGAGCACATAAAATTTTTTGAGATTCAAATAGAAATTCATAAGGTGCCAGACAACACGCGATGCAAGGTTTTTCCCGCAACCCTAATCAGAGCCACTAAGAAATGGTTTTGGAAGTACCTTTTGAGATCAATAAACTCTTGGGAGCAACTCACTCAAGACTTTTACCAGCAGTTCTACGCTGCATGTGTCCACCCTTATGAAGCTAACCACCTCACCAATCTAAAGCAAGGCGAGAAGGAGACTCTGAAAGATTACATCATAAGGTTCTAGGAAGAAGCCGCTCATGCCAAAATAGTTGGCGACGAGGGGCAACTGATGGCGATCATGGCAGGAATCAGAGTTAAGAGCCCTATGTGGAACAACTTAACCAAGAAGTCAGCAAACTCATTGCATAATTTCTTGGATCACGCTAATAAGTTCATCAAGTGGGATGAGGCGATGAAAAATATAGACACAGCTAGAACCAACAACCATGGTCGAGAAAATGGCTAGGATCGTAAGGGTGGCGAGAGAAATGACAATGGGAAAAGGGCGATCAATCATCAAGTGTCTCACAAGCAAGGGCATGATTACAAGAAGCTCAAGAAGGAAGAAAGATAGCTCAAGTACGAGCTGAGATTCACCAACTACATCGCCATAGCCCGAATGCGTGAAGAAATTCTCATAGCAACTGAAAACCAAGTGTCATATAGAAAGCCAACCCCGATAAAGAAAGATCCAAGCAGGAGCGACCAAACCAAGTACTGTTACTACCGCAATGGTCACGAGACCAATGAATGCAATCAACTTAAGGACGATATATAATTTCTAATGGAATCAACACATGGCTCGCTACATTGATCATCGTCAAGGACAGAACTAGAATAATGAACAAAATGATGGGAGGCAAAGACAGCAGTCGCCACCCAATCGACCACGGTCGCCAACCTATGTTGGAAAAGTACCAGATGTGATAGCGATTGTGTTCACGATCTATGGAGGACCACACTTCGATGGGGAAAGTAGCAAGTGTTGGGAGAGTATGCATGCGAGCTACTTCATCAGTCGGATAGAGTGATGACCAATGAAGATAGACCGAACAAGATCCAATGCATGGAAAACTAAGACGTCACCTTCACTGTCAAAGATTTGAAACATGTCCATTACCCGCACAACGACCCCATGGTCATAGTGGCTCAAATCATAAATCTAAAGGTGTTGAGAGTGCTAGTTGACAATGGCAGCTCCATCAACATCCTATACAAATTGTGCTTGGAAAAAATGAACCTATTTGTTCGAGATCTTGCGCCGTGCTCCACGATGATCTATGGGTTCAATGGTGAGGGCCTAGCCCCCATCAGATCCATTAAACTTCCTGTGACGCTAGGCGATCCCCCTCGAAGGGCGACCTGCATGGCAACGTTTGTGGCCGTTGATTGCCTATCGATATACAATGTTGTGTTGGGACGACCTGCGAGCCATAACGTCTATTTGGCACCTTACCATCAAGTTCCCCATGAACGAAGGGATCAATAGTTTAAGAGGAAACTAAGGAGAGGCGTGAGAATGCAACAATGCATCCATTAACAAAGTTGGGAAAGGAAAGGTTGCTAACATGAATATGATCTTCGACAACAAAATTATCAAAGGCCTTTAGGATTTTATTGGTGGAGAAGTTGCCGTGGTGATAAAAAAAATAATCCTGAATGGCGAGGCCACGATCGGCGAGGTCAAGATCGGTGAGGCCACAGTTGGCGAGGCCAAGATAGGCAAGGCCCCTGTAACACCCTACTACCCTAGAGTCATTACCATGTGATTTTAAAATGTGCTATTAGCTCACTAATCGATGTATTAGAACAAAAAGTGTGGTTAGTTAAAATGAAGGCTCATTTAAATAAGATTTTGGAATAAAAGGGTTGGACATTCATTTAAATCATGAAAGTGTTACATTGGGATCCCAAAAAACTATTTAGAAACATATTTACAACTAAAGAGTTACTTTACAGTCGACCTAAGCGACAAAACCAAACATTTATAACACGCTCCTCAAAATACCCCAGTCGTGGCAGCTAGGCAGACCAAACATGTCCGCATGTACGCACTCCATACCCTCCAACTCATGGTTGATCGACCATTTCCTTGCCCTTACGTGCACAACAGAGCACCCGTGAGCCGAGGCCCAACAAGAGAACTTCATAGCACAACATACAATAATTTATTTAAACAAATACGTATTTAATCAAAGACGACAAACAATTTACAAGTTTCTATTGGAATGCACAACAACACAACAGTATAACAACACAATAGCACAATGACATAACAACACGACAGTACAGTGACACAACAACATATCAGCATGACAGTATAATTTCACAACAGCGGCCTCCGCCAATCGAGGAGCGTTAACATGAACCAAGTCTGCGGTCTTAACTGAGCGGGTGTGTACAACACCCATAGAGGGTCTCACCCTTGCAGTTTGCATTCAACATGCTTAACGTCGATCCCGACCCTTGCCGCTCTAGACCCTTGCTATTCCCAACCAATGCTGCTCCCGGTCATTGCCCTCCCAGCTCTTGTCGTTCCCGACCCTTGCCGATCGATCACAATCACATGTATGACATAATAGCTATAAGCAATACACACAACAATAAACACAACATAGCTCCACGAGCACAAACAATTCTTTTACCTTGTGTCCCGAATTAACAACCTAAAGCGATCCCGAGACCGATCCTTAATCCCAAGCCTGAGCGATAAAACCTAGTCACAACGTAATGATAAATAGACATCCATCAAGCCCTAACAAATTATGAACTTTGGATTAAAATAATAGCATTCGGGACCTCGAATTCTACTAAACCGGATAGTAGAATCCTTCCTGAGCCCTTAAATCTGAGTTCTTGAGCTTAAAACCCTAATTTGGGCAAAAACCTCTGTTTTCGCAGTGACGCCCTCAATTAGAGCCACGACACCCCTACATTTAGATTTGCGACCCTCTTCAAGTTAGAGAGCCCATCTTTCAATTTCTCTAGATACGCGCTGCGGTGTGCCCTGCCCAGGGTCGCGACGCTAAGGCGATTCAGCAAATCCCCTTAGGTCTGTGAGTTCATGCGGGCCGCAGCGCTCAAGAACAGCGCCACGACGCGACCTCGAGAACCCAGAATTTCCAGCGTTGTCAAATTTCTAAAGCCCTTGCAAATCGACCCAAACATATCCTAATGCCAAAATTGATTCCAAAAATACTTCCACTACACCTAGAGCAGTACATAAACCCTAAAATCTGAACCAAAACCTCATCACTACTCAACTTAATATCTTGAGTTCAAAACTCCCAAATGCTAAGAAAATAGCTCCAAAACTTAATTAAATCAAGGTTAGAGCTTGCCCCAACTGCAAATAGTAACCTTGAACTGCCTCAAACCTCCTCCTAGCTTGATTTCCCCAAGTCCCCAGCCTCAAATCTTCAATTTCTGAGCAAATTCCTTCAAAGTTCCAAAGACTCCTCCAAAGACCAAGAGAGAAAGAGGTTGAGAGTGTATTTATGAGTTTTGGTTATTCCACAGAATTCCTAAGTCTATCCCATAGTACAAAAGACATTTATGCCCCTAACTTATCTTTAACCTTTCTAAGGTCACCAAGGGCAAAATCGTCTTTTGTCACATTCCTGCTAATCCTCGAATAGTCCTATAAACCCCCATTTAATCCCGACAAGCCCAAATAATCGCTAGATTACTACCCGTTACCCGGTAATTCTGAACACGTGTTATATTCCCAAAATACCCCTAGGCTCACCCCTAGCCATGTATTCGACCCCGTTGTGACTATTTTGCTAATCTGCTCCCTAGGACCGTCTCGGATCACACATCACAAATATATCACCACAATCTTGTAGTATCAAGCACAACACATACATAATCACAGTAATACCTTCAACGAGCCAAAATTACAAATATCCCCCTATCAACCAAAATGAGCTCACATGCATATTTAATTCACCTAAACATGATTCTCAAATCACATAATCATTTAATTCACGTATTAACTTAATTAAATTAGTTATTGCTCTCTCGGCACGCTAATCAAGACACTAAGCCTTATGAGCAAATTTGGGACGTTACAACTATCCCCTCCTTATTAAAATTTCATCCTCGAAATTTATTGAAACATCTTGGGATACCAATTCCGCAAACCTAACTATAACCCCAAAGTCAGGTCCTTTACCTTGCCACTTCTTGCAACACCTTCACAAGAAGGCTAGTCTTAATCTGTATGGCTTATCTCTTGTGCTTAGAGTTCCACTAGCTTTTCCTTGCACAATAAATTCCCTTGAAATTTCAGGGCCTCTTTGCCTGATCAGGGGTAATACTTCTCTTAACATTGGCACCAGTAACACCTCATGAGCCTCTACCCATGCTGGGGTAAAGCTAAACTGTAGGCCATTGGCCTAGTCCTCATTAGGATCTTTCAGATCTATCCAAATCTAGGGTCAAAATTCCTTCTTCCTTTCCCAAACTCTTTTACCCTTCTTAGTCCACAATATTCCGAGAAGCACAAAGTCTCCAATCCTGGAACCCTATGTTCCCATACTCAAATTTGCGAAATTTTATATCCTTCAATAAAGTAGACACTCTGTCCTAACAATCCTTAGTAATTTCACTAGTCCTTCACACCCACTCTGAATCAGAATACTTCCTATTCCTGGTCTCATTTTTTTTTCGGAATAAGTATTTCTCATTCTCTATCTCATAATATCCTACTCAAAGCCACTCTAGCCGTCTATCGACATTCATCATCGCGACAATTCATTCCAGGGACTGTATTTACCTCAAGGTCCCAAAACTCACATATTCAAAGTAAAACATTAAAAGTCTGGGTTATTCCTTCAGGTTATCCATTGTCTAAAGGTAATCGTTAATTCCAAATTCTAACCTTATACTCATCACCCTCTATGACCCTTTTCCCGAACTTGGGAACCTAAGGGTCTCAATCTAACACTGTCGACTTTGGTGTCCAGTGGGGACGTACGGTCTCATTTCGTATACACTCCCTCTTTTGATATCTCACTCACGCCAAACATAGTGTGTTAACCCAATAGATCAAGTCACAACTTTTCGCATCCACTCACCTCATTTGCAATTTGAGGTGATCCACCTTTAGGGTTCATAACTATATTCCTTCATACTAACTTCAGGATACCCTTGAGTCAAAATAGCCCTTCTGGCTTCTGATTATCATTTCTTAGGTTCTATGTTAGGATTGTATAGATCTTGCTTATATTTTAACACTTATCATTTGTATTTAACCAATCATAACATATAATGCGTTCTTACGCACTAAAATTAATTATGAGATAGAGAAATTCATTGGTTGTCCTAGGGCTAGGGTTACTTATACTCATGATGAGCCCAAACACATGTATAGGTGTCAGCTCAACTGAATAGCGCGTGTGTTTCTGTATTTTGTGAGCACTTGGTTGATCCCTTCTTCATATTTTTCTGATATTGCCATGGACCGATTGCTTATGGTCTATGCAATCATGAAGGGCTGAAAATTGATGTGGGTTAAAATATTAGAAATAATATTGGGTTTATTTATTGGCTCACGATAACTGGTGGATTGGGGCATGGTTCCTTTATCACGGACTTGTGTGAAACTTATGGGGTGTCGGTGCATTATTCTGATGTTAAGGGATGGGTGCAAGGTGTTATTACTAGGGGTGTTGTTTATGGTTATTCTGCACCTATATCTGTTCCTGACCCCGAGGAGCAAAGACCCTGCCATCGTCGGTTTGCTGAGGTTGCTCAACCAAAGGTTGCTCCTACAAAAGAAATTGAGGCGGCTATGGATGAGGATCCACTTTTGGCGTTAGGTGGACCGATTGACCCATATACCAAATACATGCATGATCAGCTGAATTATATTAGTCAGCAAAACAATCACATGCAGCAGTATTGGGGTACAAGGAATGCATATGAGCATGTTCATATAGATCAATTGAATGCATTGGCCACCTGATGGAATCTCAATGATGGTCAGCAACCTTATTTTCAATATCCTCCAAAGTTCAATCTGTATCAGCAGTCGCCGCCTCCTCCATCATACTGATGTGGTGTTTATGTAAGTATTCTTTTCTCTTTATTTTCCTAACACATTGGGGCAAATGTGTAATTTAAGTTTGGGGAAGAGTTTACTTTGTTTTTAGTTGTTTTCATTTTAGTTGTGAATAATGTGTGAATCAAGTTGTTTGGAAGCTGATGATGCTAATGACCATGTGATATGAGTGAAGATTTTAAAACTGTGTGAATCCGTGTGCTCGGTGAGGTTAATTTTGTGATGAGCTTTGATCTAAATTTTTAATTTCCAAGATAGCCTTAATTAATAAATTTCTTACAATCATTTATTATATGCATGTTAAGTGAGTTTGTGGAATGAAATTTGAAAAATATTTTAGAACTTGTATAGTTTGTTGATTGAGCTGAAATTGGAATGATGCATGCTTAGGAAGATGATTTAGGCAATTCTATGGAACGATTGAGCCTTTCAAGCCAACCTTAATGTATTAAATCCCTAGTTACCCAATTATTAGCTTAACATGATTCTTTTGTTGTTCGACACTTGTCTTGAGCCTATTTGCAACTTTGTTATTTGTCTTTCCCTTTGATATACCATGAGCATATGAAAAGGGATTGGTGAGGGGAATGATTTGTAATGGGATTCATGTGAAAAAAAAACATTGTATAAAAAATAAAAGAAAAAAAGAATATATCGAGAGAGAAAGAGAGAAAAAATATTGACAAATGGAAATAAGTTTGGGGGAGTGTAGTATCACTAGATAATGGAAAAAGAAAAAGAAAAAACAAATTCAGAAATAGGAGTTCTCTCAAAGTAGGAAATTTTGGGAAATTTGGGGATTGGTTGTGGGTTTTCAAGTTGTCATAAGATTGGTTTGTTGATTTGTATGCTTATGGTATAGTTGAGCCTAAATAATTTTTTATTTACCTGCCTAAGCCTAAGCCTTTTGTTATAAGCTGAAAAAGTCATTTTGATTCTTGAGCATGTGTTATCTTATTAGGGGAGATTGATGAATTGTGCGAGCATATGAAATACCTGATTTTGATGGAATGATTTTGAAGATTTGACATGTATATGTAATTGTGATTGTGTGTTATTTATTGGTTAAGCTTGATTGGTGTGGCAAAGATTGAAGTTGATTACTGAATTAATTTTGCTGAAATTCTGGATAAAATGCAGTTGAAATATTCTGAGCTAATATTGCATGGTGTTTCTTAGAATGAGGCTTGTTGGGTTATAACTTGATTCATGTGTATTTGTTAGTTTTTTTCGAAAGTGTCAATAGGTTTTACTCGAGGACGAGAAGTTAAGTTTGGGGGAGTTTGATAGAGTACTTTTTATAGTGTTTTAGAGGGTTGTTTTAGGAAATTTTTGACCTTATTTAGTTATGTTTGTGCAGGATGGCGCTTTTGTTTCCTGTGTTTGATAATATTTTAGGATTTATGGAAAATTTGATAAATTGACTGTGTTTAGCCTCGAAAAGATGTGATTTGGTGAACACAAGAAATTTGAGCCGCGACGCTGAGTATTAGAGCTGCGGCGTTGTGATTAGACAAGACGCCAAATTCTGAGAAGTAGAGGACTGCAATGCTACCTTTCTGACCCACGACACCATTAGTTGGTGAATTAGGGTCGCCACGCACATGTATTAGAGCCACGACACTTGTTGAGGTAAAGATGAGACGATTTTCGATTCCAAGACACGTGCTGCGGCGCTTCATTATGGGGCCGCATCATTTGAGGCGGTCAGAGTGAGAATTAGGGAATTTTACGCATGGGCAAATGTGGAATTTCACATTAAAAACACAAACAACTATATAAGCAACATTATGATGATTTTTGAAGAATACCCTAGGGAAAACATTCTGTGGAGGCAAAAGCTTGGAGTTACTAGTTGATATCATTCTTTTTCTTCTTCTTTTACTTTCTTTTGTAGTGATGTCTATATTTAGTTTGATGGATTTGATTATGTTTAGCATGAACTAATTTCTTATTTAGGGTGTCAATGGAATCTTCTTAAAACCTTATGATTATCTAATTAAGTTTTTATGAATTTCATATCAATATTGTGAATTGTTTAACTTGTGTTTAATACTTGTGATTAATTGACCATTAATTATATGATTTATTTGTTTTTAACTTGAGATATGAGAAGTGAATGATAAATATGCTATAGTCAAATAATCATAGATTTATATTGGACGAGAGTACCTGTATGATTTGTGTAGCTTAGGGATTATGTGTTTAATGCCTGCGATATGTTAATTTACCACTGAGATGTAGGAGATTCACTTATTGTAGAGAGGTATATGTCCTAGTAAGAATATAATTTACAATTGTAATCAGCTATCACAATAGAGATAGGAATTCTCAAATTCACACTAGAGAGACATAAGTAGATAGTTAATGAAGTTAATAACCCTAATTCTTATTTTATTGAATTAATATTTTAGTATTGAATTCTCTATTATCCTAGTTTATTGTTTTATTTTGTTTAGTTTTAGTAAAGTATATATCCATTATTCGTCAAATCAATTAGAAATAAAGATTGAGTCTTGGTAATTAGTAACCTAATCATGAGAGCAATACTCTACTTACTATTATATTACTTGTTATGTTATGATTGCATATACTTTCGTACATAATTTCCACAATAATTACATTAGGCAGACTGCTACAAAAGCAAGCTGCTACATAGGAGCTCGGTACAAAGCAAGGAGGTTAGAAAAAACTACTAGGAGACATAAAGTAGCTATAGATAAAGTAGTCTTGAGCATCATTTAAGGGTGTGAAGGACCAGCGCCAGCAAGAGTATAATCCACTGCAAACATAGGGACTTCAAACATGTTACCAAACAAAGCACCCCGGTCACTAGGGTCGGGGGCTATCAATGAAGCAGGATGTTTGGCATCCAGATATTGGCGGAACCAAACTTGTACTTCATTTTCAAAAGTTCTACACCCCTGTTAAACTAAGAGCAAAGAAGCTCCATGTCTCTTTCATGCTCGGCAAGAACACATCTCATTTTGGAATCCTTCTTAGAGACTACAGCTGAAGCTTGGAGTAATTAGATCCTTAGAGAAAGAATTCTTGAAGAAAGTTCATCGACACGATCATTCAAATTATCAAGTTGACAAAGATGTTCACGACATTTGGAGGTTTTTTCGGCATGTATCATCAGAATTAGTGAGGGTATGCTCTAGAAAGCACACACGACTAAGTAAGTCATTGATAGAGGACAAAGCATCGGGAGGTAGCTCCCTTAGCTCACCAAAAAGATTCAAACGTGAAGGATGGAAAGAGAGACTATCTCCAAAAGACATTTCTAAGAGATGGATAATAACAGTGGATAAGTTAAAATGAGTGTGTAATAAGGTGTTTTTATACAAGAAACACCTCAGAGTTACATGTAGCAAAACAATTAGGAGTAAGGAACTATACACAGTAGCAAGATATTGCCTGTATTAAGAAGTCACCACTTTCTTTAGTAGAGGCAGGGGACTAATGTTGATATAGCATTAATAGAAGTCTGGGGTAAAATAGGAATTATATAACCTTTACTGAATACCCATAATAGGCATTATGTATTACAATTATGCCATTGGAAAACCTCGCTAAGTTATCTCTAGGATAGGTGTCATTTCTAGATAATTATTCTCCAAGTATCTAACATCTATAAAAGGCCACATCAAGCAGCGAAAAAGAATGAATCAGGCCAGCACTGTCAATCAAGTGGTAAAGCTCCCGTCCCATCAAAATCTCTTACATGCTATTTTCCTATTTTTCTCTCTCACATAGCTACATCATCTTGATTTAGTCACCCTGCTATACAACATATCTTTAAGCTTGCTACTTCTTCAAATTAAGCACCCTGCTATTTGTTCAAGCACCCTGCCATTTGTTCAAGCTCATTGTTCAAATTAAGAACCCCGTTATTCGTTCAAAATCCTTGTTCCTTAAACACTGTGCTACTTTCTTCTGGGCTGATCACCTTGCTTGCCATGATGTTGGTATGACTATCTATTTTGTCACTTTAACAAGATCAAATAAATAGCCTACTATCTTGTTGTACAGATTGAAGAGATTTTCTTTATTCTTTGTAACTCATATGTTAATAAAAAGGCAGTCCTTGCTACTGTGGACATAGGCAATTAATTTTGTTGAAGCACGTAAATTTATGTATTATTATATATATATTGTGAGAGTAGTTTCTCCAAATCCCAACTAATTCTGTTAATGGGATGTTTGGTTCTCAACTATCATAACAACCTCATTAACTTAAGGGTCATTTCTTTCCTTGGTCTATAAAAGGACAACTTGGATCCACTTGTTAGTATAGAGAAAATTCAGTTGAAACAGCAGGAAACACCATATTAGAAGAGAGAGAGAGCTCAAGTGTGGAAATCAAGATTGAGTATTGAGAAAGGTTGTGAGAGTTGGGTTTGGGGAACTGTATTGAGAAGCACAACTGTTGAAAAAGTTCTGGCTCAAGGATTGAGAGGAAAATACATGTGTGATTGAGTGTTTAGAGAGTTTGATCCAAGATTGTTCCAAGAAGCTCCATTGAAGTCTTGTACTCATTTCGTTAATTGAATAAAGAAGAGATAGTGGTTCCTAAAACTGGATTAGGTTCAAGATCACATTGATCTTGTTCTAAACTAGTATATATACTTGTGTTGATTTATGCTTTCATATTTTTCATTTTGTAATTGTTTGATAATTAGTCTTACTGATTTGTGTTCTTAGATTCATCTCTGGTTAACTGAGATTCATCTGAGGTTCTTGAACTGGGAAATTTATCCTCAGTTCCAACAAAATTAGAGCCTTGTTTTTTTTATCAAAACGGGAGAAGAAAGTTGAAGATCCTAGAGCATCCGCATTACAACTGATACAGAACACAAGCTAGAAGACTATGTCAACCATGGCCAAGTTCGAGCTTGAGAAATTTGATGGTACAAACGATTTCTCATTGTGGAGAGAAAGTCTTAAAGGAATTTTGGTACACCAAAAAGTAGCCAAGATTCTTGGAGATCAGAAATTGTTGGCTGATAGAGAACCTGAAGAAATAGCTGAGATGGAAGAAATGGCCTATTACACCATAATCATGTACCTATCAAATGGAGTACGAAGGAAATTGACTTCAGAGACTACGGCAAAGGGATTATGGGTTAAGATGTAAAAATTATATTTAAAGCCTTCTGTTTCTAACAAAATTAATTTACTTGAAAGGTTTTATGGTTTTAGAATGAATCCTGTTATGTCTTTAGATGAAAACATTGACAAATTCAATGAAATCATTGTAGGTTTGGCAAATATCGAGCACAAGGTGGATGAGGAAAGCCAAGCAATAATCTTGTTGCGCTCATTACCAATGGCATACCAAGAAGTGAAAGCTGCAATAAAGTATGGAAGATATATCATTTCACTAGATGGAGTTCTTGGAGCATTGAAGTCCAAAGACTTTGAACTTCAGTTGGAAAAGGAATCCAAGAAGGATGAAGCTTACTTTGTTCGTGGAAGATCAACAAAGAGAAGCTCTTCAAGAAGCCATACACCATTTCACTCACGTTCTAAATCAAGAGGAAAGAATTCAAGATACCACTGTGGAAAGGCAGGTCATATCAAAAGATTTTGTAATCTATTGAAAAATCAACAAGGATTCAAACAAAACCAAGACAAGAGAACACCCCATTATCATCGACCTCAACATGACGACTACTTTCAGAATAGTTTCAAGTCAATGCATGATCAAAGGAATCAAAGAAATGATTCAGCTGTTGTAGTAGAAGGAGAACTTTTCTCCATCTCAGAAACCTCCATGACAATGGAGTGGATTCTTAATTCGGGATGCACATTTCATGTGTCCCAATCAAGAATCATTTTTTGATTATAAAGAAATTAATGGTGGTAAAGTACTAATGAGTAGTGATGTTTCTTGCAGGATCTATGGCATTGGCAAGATAGTTGTTAAACAATTTAATGGTGAGGTCAAGGTATTGACAAATGTGAGGCATATACCAGAATTGAGGAGAAACTTGTTTTCTCTCGGATCTTTGGAAGACGAAGAATACAGCTACAAGTCTACAAATGGCATCTTGAAAATCACTAGTGGCTCTCTAGTAGTGATGAATGGGAAGAAAGTTAATGAATTGTGTGTACTAGAAGGAGAAACGGTAGCAATTGCTTAAGCATTTGTTATTAAGACTCGGGAAAGTAAGATGCATCTGCGGCACCAATGGATGAGACATATCAGTGAGCAGGGGATGAGAGAGCTTCACAAACAAGGAAGCCTAGACAAGTTAAAGACCTGTGCATTACCTTTCTGTGAAGCATGTGTATTTGGAAAGCAGCAGAAAATTAAATTCACTACAACAAAACACAATACCAAAGGAGTCTTGGAGTACATTCACTCGGATTTATGGGGGCCTAGAAAAATACCAACACACTCAGGTAAGCATTACTTTCTATCTATAGTAGATGATTATTCTAGATGTGTTTGGGTATATTTACTTAGGACTAAAGATGAATGTCTAGAAAAATTTAAAGTATGGAAAAATCAGGTGGAAAATCAAACAAACTCTAGAATTAAGACTCTTAGAATCGATAATGGCTTAGAATTTATAAACCATGAATTTGACATGTTGTGCAATGAGTATGGTATCACTAGACATAGGACAGTAGTTAGTACTCCAGAACAGAATGGAGTTGCTGAGAGGATGAATCGTACTCTACTGAATAAGGTTAGGTGTATGCTAGTAAGTTCAGGGTAGTCTAAATCTTATTGGGGAGAAGCACTTGCTACTGCATGCTATTTGATAAATAGGAGTCCTAACAGATCTATAAATTTGAAAACTCCATATGAAATGTGGTATGGAAAAGCCCCAAGCTTGAAACATTTGAGAGTTTTTGGTTGTGCATCATATGCACACCAGTCCAATGATAAACTAGGCACTAGATCTGTCAAGGGAATTTTTCTTGGTTACCCTATAGGAACTAAAGGTTATAGACTTTGTGTTAATCAAAATGGTAAGCCTAAAATTATAATTTCAAGAAATGTTATCTTTAATGAGCATGATTTTCCTCACTTGAAAGCCGAGATTGGTAGTGTTTCAAATGATGCAGGTGGAACAAGTAAAAGGAACATGGCTGAGCTTGAAGTTAAGCTGAGAAACTTTGGAGGAAATACTCAAGCTACTACTGATATGAATGACCAAAGTGAATCTAAAACTGAGCTAAATGCAACAGAACAACCACCTGATCTATCTAGGTATCAACTAGCAAGAGATCGAGAGAGAGGAGTTATACAAGCTCCAGCAAGATATGCTGAAGCTGACTTGGTGGCTTATGCACTTGCATCAGTGCAGCAAACTGACACACCAGAACCCAACAATGTTGAAGAGGCTCTTTCAGGGAAGAATAAGGCTGAATGGAGTCAAGCAATGAAGGAAGAAATTGATTCATTGAGCAAAAACAGAACATGGGATTTAGTTGCAAAACCAAAAAGTCAGAAAGTGATTTCATGTAAATGGATTTTCAAGGTGAAGGAAGGTCTGAGTAAAGATGAGCCTTTGAGGTTCAAAGCAAGGCTCATCACAAAGGGGTTTACACAAGTGGAAGGAATCGATTACAATGAAGTGTTCTAACCTGTAGTAAAATATAAGACTATAAGATTGATGCTATCTCTTGTAACACAACAAAATTTAGAAGTAGAACAACTTGATGTCAAGATTGCCTTCTTAAATGGTTTCATAGAGGAAGGCATTTATATGCATCAACCACCTGGTTTTCAAGTGGAATCAAGCAATAAAGAGATAATGTGCAAGCTTAGCAGGTCACTATATGAACTTAAACAATCACCACGACAATGGAATAAGAGATTTGACACCTATTTTCAAGACATTGGATTTGTTAGATCAAAGTTTGATCATTGCCTATACTACAAAAATCTTGAGCAATCTACATCAGTCTTTCTCTTACTATATGTAGATGATATGCTCATTATGGAAAAGGATAAGACAATGATAAAAGGCATCAAAGACAAGCTGAAAAATGAATTTGAAATGAAGGAGCTCGGTCAAGTCCAAAAGATACTTGGGATAGAAGTGACAAGGAACATAAAAGATGAGATTCTGAATCTTAAACAAGCAAGTTATATTCAGAGGGTACTTCAGAGATTCAACATGTAGGATTCAAAGAGTGTTTCAGTACCTCTAGGAGGACAATTTGTACTTTCAAAAGATCAAAGTCCAAAGACTATTGAGGAGACAAAGGAAATGGCAAAAGTCCCTTATGCTATGGCACTAGGGTGTTTAATGTACATCATGGTCAGCACTAGACCAGACATAGCACATGCTCTAAGCATTCTTAGCAGGTTTATGTCCAACCCCGGATTAGAGCATTGGAATGCTCTTAAGTGGCTACTTAGATATCTAAAGGGAACTACTGAGATGGGACTGAGTTACAAGCAGATGGATCAGAAAGTTACACTTGAAGGTTTTGTAGATGTAGACTATGCAGCAAGTAAGGATACAAGGAGGTCAACTACTTCATATGTATTCACAACAAATGGAGATTGCATATGTTGGAAGTCCCAACTACAGTCAGTGGTGTCACTATCAACAACTGAAGCTGAGTTCATGGCCACCACCAAAGCATTCAAAGAGGCAATATGGTTACAAGGAATGCTACAAGAGCTGAAGATGATGAAAGGTGAAGCTAAGATATACTCATATAGTCAATCTCTGTAAAAATCCAATATACCATGAAAAGAACAAACACATTGACATTCGTTTGTTTTGGATAAGAGAAAAGATAGAGGAAGATGTAATATCATTGGACAAGATTGGTACTGAGGATAATCCAGCTGATATAGGAACTAAGGTGCTACCTGCGAACAAGTTTAAGCATTGCTTAAACTTGCTCAACCTTGGTAAGTAATGCTGGAACTCTAGGATCACTATCTCTACAAGTGGAATTCTATTTAGATTGTGATTTGAAGAATCTAAGTGGAATTTGAGGGAGTAGTTTCTCCAAATCCCAACTAATTTTGTTAATGGGTTGTTTGATTCTCAACTGTCATAACAACCTCATTAACTTAAGGGTCATTTCTTTCCTTGGTCTATAAAAGGACAACTTGGACCCACTTGTTAGTACAGAGAAAATTCAGTTGAAACAGCAGAAACACCAGATTATAAGAGAGAGAGAGAGCTCAAGTGTGGAAATCAATATTGAGTATTGAGAAAGGTAGTGAGAGCTGAGTTTGGGGAACTGTATTGAGAAGCACAACTGTTAGGAAAGTGCTTGCTTAGAGATTGAGAGGAAAACACCTGTGTGATTGAGTGTGTAGAGAGTTTGATCTAAGATTGTTCCAAGAAGCTACATTGAAGTTTTGTACTCGTTTCGTTGATTGAATAAAGAAGAGATAGTGGTTTCTAAAATTGGATTAGGTTGATTTATATACTTGTGTTGATTTATGCTTTCATATTTTTCGTTTTCTAATTGTTTGATAATTAGTGTTACTGATTTGTGTTCTTAGATTTATCTCTGGTTTACCGAGATTCATCTGAGGTTCTTGAACTGGGAAATTTATCCTCATTTCCAATATATATATATAGCTAAAGGCTTAAATATATATTACCTATATTCACTAAATGTTCAACTCGAACCCTGAACACTTGAACACTGTGCATTATGTAAAGGAGCGTAGGAATCCATTGGCCATGCATTATTTTGTGTTCGAAAGCTAGATTGGTATGCAACTATCCTTTTTCCATATTCATTTTGCTATTGCTGCTGGACTATCGTGCTCAAAGTTTCTTCAACACCTCTTACATAGTCTCACCAAAACTGAACTTGAGCAAGTAATCACTATTATGTGGAGTATTTGGTCAGAACCAAATGTTGAGAATTTTTAAGGGAAAAGTGGGGGCTTGATTATGCATTACATTACCTGCACCAGTATCAATGTTACCAGGGACTATCCATTCCTTCTCATGTGTCACAACTGAATGTGACTTTTCCCACCTCCTTCTTGCTGCTATAACCTCAATGTTGATGCAACCTTTAATGAGGCAGCTCACAAAGTTGGTATTGGTACAATCATACGAGATTCAAAGAGGGTTCCAAAGGAAAGTCTATCCATGCCTGCAATTGGAGGTTATCCAAAGAAATGGAAGCTATTGGGAAAAAGATATTGCACTATGTAACGACCCAAATTCGCTAATAAGGCTTAAGGGCCTTGATTAGTGTGCCAGGAGGGCATTAATGGAATAATTGTGATTTAATGAGTAATTATATGTTTAATAATGTTTATGTGATAATTGATGATATTATGTGGTAATGTGATATGGAATAAATATGTGATATATGTGAGAACCACATTATTATGTGGACAAGTTCACAGAGCACGACTCAAGACGATTCTAGGGTCAGATAGCGGGAAAAGTCACAACGGGGCTTAAGATATGACTTTGGACAAGTCGGGGGTACTTTTAGATAGCGGGTAGCGATTTGATTATCGGGTCATGGAAATAAATATATGGAGATATATTTGAGGTTAGGATGTCTAGGCGGGAATATTGGGGGATTTTACCATTTTGGCCTCAGGGACGGTTCTGGCACCCCGAGCCTCGGAATTAACTTAACAGATAAGTTAGACATAGAGAAGCTTTTAGAAGAAAAACACAAACCGACCTAAACTTAGTCTCAGCTCTCTTTCACGCTTAAGGGAAAACCAAGGAAAGGAAACACAGAAAAACTAAGGGGAACAAGCTGAAATCTCTGGAATTTGTGGTGAGGATTTGGAGGTTTAGCCCAGGAGTACATCAAGAACTAAAACAGGGATTAAGGTAAGCATCTAACTCTACTTTCTGTGGTTGAATTCTGAGTTCTAGCTGGGTTTTGGTTAAGTGCTGAAGCAAGTATAGTTTTGGTGTTTTAAGGCAGAATTAAGAGGGAATCTTGGGAACTTAGCTTGGCTATGGATTGGTGAAGTGATTCAACAGCAAAGGTAAGTCTCAACTCCTGGTTTAGAGGTTTTAAATTGAGTTTGAGTGGCTGGTTTGAGTGTTTATAGCACTTGGGTTTCAGAAATTGAGAGGAGGAGATTAGAGTGTGCTAGGCTGTGTTTTCTTGGGAATTATGTTGTTTAGATCATGCTAAAGAAGTTGGGAATTAATTGGTTAGAAGTTGGGAAGCTTTGGGATGGTTTAAAGTGAGGTTTTAGACTTAGAAATGGTGTAAATTCTAGGTTCGAAGGGGAGGGCTGCGACTCTGTTCTAGAGTGCTACGGCCCTAGCATGCAAAGAAGCCAAGGGGGAGCGTCGCGGCGCGTGTGTGGTTCAGCATGGGTGTTGGTTCTGTTTTGGGGAAGGGCCGCGACTAGGCTTCGGGGGCCACAGCCCTTGGTTGCACACATGAGTTTTGAGGGTTTTAGGCTCGGGAAGGTGGTCTAGCGTGTTCGGGATTTGTTTCACCACCGTGCTTGGTGGAATTCGGATTCCCGAGAGTTAGTTTTATAATCAGAAACCTATATTTGAGTATTTATGGAACCCTATACTTTGATTGTGGCTAGGTAATAAAAGCTTAGGTCAGGACCGGATCGTGCTTGAGGGGCGTTGCTCGTAATTCGATAACCGTACAGACAAAAGGTAAGAAAACTGCACCTGATTGATTATATGAGATGGGACTAAGGGCTCCCTAATGTAAATGCTTGAAAAGATGGTATTATGCCATGCAAGCCATTTAGTGAACCAAAGGCCTATGGGTGCCAAGGGTTTCACTAGCGCACAGGGCGCGGTTCGGCCACTGGTAGCCGAGGACAACTTATTATGCACTGAGCTCGGTTTAAGCGGGCCGGAGTCAGTGGGTTAAACAAAGGGTGCGGCCTAAGTCGTCGGCCCTGAATATTATGTGATATGAGTGTTATATGTGATAGAATGTATCTTGTATTAGATTGCATATGCTAAGTATCTGTTGAGGATTGTCTGGAGGGAATACATGCTTATTGAACTGTTTGTCTGTTATCATTGTTTGAGATATTTATGATGTTTTCTTATTGGGCCTTGACTCACGGGTGCTACGTGGTGTAGGTAAAGGCAAGGGTAAATTAGATCAGCCCTAACTGGAGAGCTCAGCGAGCAGAATGTACATAGCCAAGTGCTCGGCCGCCACGGTTGAGATCTAAGCAAGGACATGGAACCTAAAAACTGTCTGTTTTGCCTTAGTATGGCTAGTGGATGTTCATGTATTTTTTTGAGAGTCTGTAAACTTGTTCTAACTCTGTTTTTATATGGGATCCCATGTTTACTGCAGTTTAAATACATGAAATTAGTCTTTTGAGACCAAAACCTTTTTACTCTTAGCTTTTACATGTTCAGTGACACGTTTTCAAACTAATGACTTGATTAGCAAGTCCTGCACCTTTATAAGTACACAGTGTGACGGTCTTGGCTATCCAGGGCGTTACACACTACCTATTCACATTATTGAAACAGATGCTTTACAAGTAGTCAATGGTCTTAATAGTACTAAAGCAAATGTATCTAGTTTTAATGACTTGTTATGGGTAACTCCATAAATTGACCCTTATAACCTTACTGTGTCTAAGACTATACCAACATTTTTGTTTCTCCACAATATAACCTTATGTGACTAAAACACCCTTATTACTCATTAATAACCTAACCCATCTTATTCTTCTTCACCAGCCGCCACACTCTCCCTTTCTTCTTCCTTCTTACTCATTACTCTTCACCTTCTTCTTCATTGAAATGAAGTTGTCACATATTTCTCCTCTTCTTCTTCATTAAAATGCAGCTGGTGCCCACCCATACTCATCTCATTCTTCTTCATTGAAATGGAGCTACCACTCCTTTACTATTCACATTCTTTTTCATTGAAATGGAGTTGCCACACCCTTATCTTTTCGGTGATCACACCAATCGCGACATGCCCTGTCGTCTTGCCATGCCAGAGTCACGTATCTCCATCCCGCCTACCCCCAAGTCGTGGCCTATTCTCTGCATCGCTTCGCCCCAATTGTGGTCACTTCTTCATTTTGCACCAACGTCAAAAAATGCCTCACCATCCTTGCTGAACCACAAAGTCCATTTCAGTTGCACCATTAGCGCTAACCATCTAGATACCAACTTCTCACCAAAGATCAAGTTAGATTATTTTTCTTCTATTTTTCTTGTACATAGTTAGGTTATATTAGAGAAAATAGATTCATAATATTTGGGGAAAATGTGATTGAGATTTGATGTTACATGGTGAACTTAATTGATTGTGAATATTGAAATTTAATGGTTACCTTCTAAATTTTTTCCAAGCTTTTTAGAAGGTCCAAACTTTTGGTAGAACATGTGTGAATCATCAGTGAATCATGTGTGAATCACGAGTGAACCATGTGTGAACCATGAGTGCACTATGTGTGAAATACATGTAAACCATGAGGGAACTATGTGTGAAACATGTGTGAAATACGTGTGAACATGTGTAAAAAAGTATGTGTGAATCATGTATGACCCATGAGTGAATCGTGCTTGAATCATGAGTGAACCATGTGGGAAAAATATGTATGAATCATGTGTGAGTGAACCATCTGTGAACTATGAGAAGTATGAAATGTTGAAAAAAGCTTATACAAGATCTTTATTTATTTTCATGTATATCTAATATTAAACAAATTAATACAAGATAACCTAAACACATGTTTCTAAAATTGAATTCAAAGAGAAACAAATAATATAATACTTACAGTATACGCAGCGGAATTAAGAGTCCTTCCTTCAGTTTCTCTAACTCTTGTATCCTCTCGGTCGCAGAGTATTATCAAGAAACTGAACCGATCTTCTATTTTCTTCACAATCTTCCAATGTATCCTTAGAACCACCTAGACTAGTGTGGGAAATTCTCAACACATGAGATAGATATAGAGAGAAGAAGAGAAAATAACAAAGTGGCTTAGAAAAGGACTTGTGTTTAGAGAGAATCTAAAACTATCAGAAAATCTGACTTGTGACTTATCTGTCATATCTGAAATCTTCTCTCTAAGCACTCCTTTTATAGACTCAATTAGGCCATTTAATTTAATTAAAAAATCAATAAAATAACAGCCATTTTGAAGCCCTAGGTCGAAATTATTATGGGCTATAGGCCCGTGAAATTTCCCATTTGATTATAAGCCCATTGGACTTAAAATCAAGGCCTGTATTATTTTCTATTGATTTAATTAATTAAATAATTATTTAAATCCTTTATCAAATTAATTATTTATAATTTGAACCTTGATTTAAATTTATTTATTAATTTAGATACCAATTTATCTTAATTAATAAATCTGCCATAATTTCTCTTTTCTTCTCAAAATTACACAACTCTGTGAAACTATCCAAAATTGACCTGGTCAACTTTGATAATTCTAATTGATAATTAAATCAATTAATTGAGACTATCTAGATGATTTTATCCAAGGTACAATGGGGACCATGGGCCTATGAAATCAAGCTCCAATAAGTTATCATAAATCTAACAAATAAATTTACTAACTTATTAATTCCTCGTGACTCCACTATAGACTTGGAATTGCACTCTTGAATTCATAGAATGCTCTATAACAAATATAGATACGCTATTAATTATCCATTGTTACAACCATAATTTTCACTCAATCCTCTATAGACGGTCTACAATGAGATAGGACTAAAATACCGTTTTACCCCTCATTGTATTTTATCCTTAAAACACTTAGTTCCTTGTAAATGATATTTCAGTAAACTAATTTAATTACTGAAATGAGATCTCTATCATTTATCACCTTGAACCAAACTAAAAGGAAACCATCGTTTCACTTCTTCATCAGAAGCTATAGATGTTCATATCTATGATTAACACTCCCACTCAATTATACTACCGAGTTCCCAAGATGTAAGTATGGGCTAGTCCGTAGGGTAAGCTGGTAACAAACAAGTCAAAGAACTCAAATAATACAATCAGTTAGAATACTAACCACTCAGAATTGAGATTGAATTGACCTATGGTCAACTATATGATATGACTAGAAGAGATAATAACGGTATGTTTACTTATCTTATCAACTGTCAATATCGGTCCTGTCCGATGTAACAAATACATCCGATCTTATCTACTTTGCTAATGTTCTGGAAAGAACATAACACTGTAATGTGTAAGTAGATCATATCGTAGATTGGCAAGTCAGTGTAAATCCGGTGCACTGACTAATCTTAGGACTAACTTAATTTTGAACATATAATCATATTTATATTCCACTGTGATTACGTCACTATAAATAAGATTAGCTATATGCTCGGGATTTAATAGAAGTTTATATTAAACAAATAATCATGAAAATAAAACATGTGAGCAAAGTGATTGACCAAGTCAAAAAATTATTTCTATTCTTTTATTGATAATAAAATGAGATTACAAAGAATTTGGGTTTTAATTAGGGCATAAAACCCCAACATGAAACACGTGTGAATTATGTGTGAATCATGAATGAGTCATGTGTGAAAGACGTGTGAATCATGTTAGAAAGTTGATGTTCACACATGTTCTGAATTTACCGAATCTTACTTGGAGAAAGTACTAATGTTTTTAAGGGTATTTCGGTCTTTTACTATGTGTATAAGGTTATTTATGTGAAAAACAATAATACAGGGTTAAGGTTAGCATTAGTAAAGTTAGCGAGGTTAATTAGTGGAGTTTCCCTTACTCTATATAAGGTTGAACCTCAACTGTATTCTCCAAGACATTTTGATGAGCAACCTCCCAATCTTCTTTTTCCATTAAAGTAGGTTTTCCATTGTTGATACCCTTATTTTCTACAACTTCCTCTCTCGCCATTATTGGAATTCCAATTGAGTCAACATCGACCATATACTCAGAACAGAATTCAACTGCTTCTTCAGCTATATAAGATTCAACTATACAACCCTCTGGACGATTTCAATTTCACACATAACCCTTGTAAACTTTCATCAACCTCTCCAAAGGGTACATCCATCAAAAACAAACCGGCCACACAAGGTGACTTCTCTAACTAGATGAACTATTAAATGAACCATTATATCAAAGAAAGATGGAGGAAAATATTGTTCGAACAAGCACAAAGTCTTCAAAATTTCTAACTGAATAACCTCAAACTTTGATACGTCAATAACTTTATAGCAAAGGGCATTAAAGAAGAAACACATTCTGGTTATAGCATTTCTTACAAGGTTTTCTAATAAGCCTCGAATAGCTATTGGAAGAATTTGTTGCATTAACACATGACAGTCATGAGACTTTAGACCCTGGAGTCTACAATCTTTCAAGAAAACCAAATTTTGAATATTCAATGAAAAACCATCTGGCACCTTAATCTTTGCCAATGTTTCAAAAAATTGGTGTTTCTCATCTTTTTTTAATATGTAACATGATGGAGGTAAATATGTTTGATTCTCTTCTACTTTAGGAGCCAGCTCTTTTTTCGATTCAGACATTAGAATGAGATCACGACGAGCAGATATACTATCTTTAGTTTTTCCAGGAATATTGAGTAAAGTTCCTATCAAACTATCACATATGTTTTTCTCAATATGCATGACATTGAGATTGTGTCTGACTAACAAATGTCTCCAATACTCCAATTAAAAAAAATTGATTTCTTTTTCCAACATGTAGTATTCAAAGAATCATCATTGCTCACTTGATGTTTCTTGCTACGTTTTTGTTTCTTGCTACGTTTTTGTTTCTTACTCATCTTACTTTTACCCTTTGATTTTACCCTGCTTTCAATGTCTTCACATTCTTCGGTATTTGTCACTAGTTTTCCGAATCTATTATATATCAAACGAATCTCTTCATAAATCTCTTCACCAGTCATTATTGGTGGAGGTCCTCGTAGTTCTTGCTTACCGTTAAAGGCTTTCCATTGATTACGAAGATAATGCTTTGTAGGTAGAAACCTTCTATGCCCTATGTAACAAGTCTTTTTACAAAACTTCAATCTTGTTGCACTTGTTTGTTCCCCACATATTGGGCATCCTTTATAACCCTTAACATAACACCCTGACAAGTTTCCATAAGTTGGAAAATCATTAATTGTCCATAAAAGTAACCCTCTCAGTATAAAACTTTCTTTACTAAAAGAATCATAGCAATCCACTCCATCCCACAACAACCTTAAATCATCTATCAACGGTGCCAAATAGACATCTATATCATTTCCAGGTTGTTTACTTCCTGAAATTAACAATGTCAGCATTGTGAATCTTCTTTTCATACAAAGATGACGAGGGAGGTTATAAATACATAATATCATTGGCCAGCGACTGTAAGACGAGCTCATATTGCTAAATGGATTGATGTCATCAGCTGAAAAACCAAGTCGAAGATTCCTAGGATCCTTTTTTATTACAGGCCATTTCTCATCGATAGTTTTCCAAGCTAATGAGTATGCTGGATGTCGTAGTTTATCATCTTTGATCCTTCCATCCTTGTGCCATCTTAAACTTTAAGCATGTTCTGGATTCTGAAACAAACATATAAATCTTGGTATCGGTGGCAAATACCATAATACTTTAGCCGGAATCCCTTTCTTACCTTATTTTCCTTCTTTACCTCTTTTCCATCTCGATGTCTTGCACATAGGGCACTCAGTTGCATTTTCTAAATTGTTCCGGTATAAAACACAACCATTAGGGCATGCATGTATCTTTTTATAATCCATTCCTAAAGTGCACAGAATTTTTTTTGCCTCATAAAGGGAAGAAGGCATCTCATTGTCTTTTGGTAAAATCTCCTTCATCAAATCAAGCAATTTTGTGAAACTTATGTCACTCCAACCACTACCAGCTTTAAAACTGTATAATTTTACCAAAACAACCAACTTTGACATAGGTGACCCTGGAAAAATTGGTTTCTCTGCATCTCCTAAGAACTTTACAAATTCTTCTGGCCTATCCACAAATGGATCATCTGCATCTCTCACCATCTCTATAGGGTCATCAAACACTTAAGCAAATTCTTTATTTTCATTGTGTACTTTGGAGGTAGACTGTAATGCCCCGAATTCTCCGATGTGTTTAACGGCATGAATAGTAGGCCGGGAGGGCCATACTTGCTTAGTTATGTTATTAATTGATAAATGCATGTATATGTTGCTTATATTATGATATGATGTGAAATGCATGCACGTGAGTCCATAATTCTCATTACAGGGCTGTGATGGTAATTTGGCCCGTTGAGGGTAATTTGTGTATTTGAGTGCATAACTTGATTTGTAAATGAGATTCCATTATTATGGAGATATATTCGAGCTAAGCAACATGAGACGGTTATTTTTAGTGGATTAGCAGTTTTACCATAATGGGGTCAATTTTGGGGTAATAGAAATGTTCATTTGATGATAAATTGGGAATATTTGAGATCAGGGTGAAATTTTGGAGGTTTTGACTATAATGTCCCCGGGGGTGTTTTCGGGACCCCGAGCATTAGGTTTTATTGGAGGTTACTTAAGTTTGAAGTAGCTTATCAGATAGAACATACGATAAGAAAACCTTCCGTTCTCCCTTTTCAAAGTCTGTTTTATCGTTTAAGCCTTTTTGACGAAATCTTGAGTTCTAGGAGTCGGAATCGAGTGAGGATCGAGGCATAGCGATCCTAGGGAAGATTAGAAGCTTCTTAACTGAAGGATTCGACGGAAAACAACCCAATTGAAGGTAATCGAAGTTTAAGTTTTGAGTTTTTCCGAGTTTCTAAGCTTTGAATTGATTTTGTGAATTGTTGAGTTTTCGGTTTGTTCGAGCCTTGGGTTTTGAGGGTTTTGATGCATGGGGAAGCTTGGGAAATTTGTTTTGATGATTGGGGTATGTTTAGGTGTGTTTTTGGAGGCTTTGGAGTGTTAGAAACGCGTTTGGGAATGGCCCAAGGTTGGGGGCCGCGGCCCTGTTCTTGAGCGTCGCGGCCCTAGTTCGATGAAGCAGGTGTCAGGAATTTGTGCTTGCTGGGCGCTGCGGCCCTTGATGGAGGGCGCCGCAGCCCTTGCCTCAGAGAACACTGGGGGCCGCGGCCCAAGGTGCTAGGGCCGCAGCCCTTGCCCTGTTTTCGCCCCGTTTGCTCGTTTTGACCCCGGGAACCTAGTTTTAGGCCTCGGGAGTGTCCTTGCTATTTGGATTAGTTTGGATTGATCTCTTGGAGGCTAGATATTGGTTTGGAACCCTTGATTATCATGATTATTGATGGTATCCCATATGTGTTGTGTTTAGGTGACCGCTAAAGGACTAAAAGCTAAACCGTTCTCAAGGGTCGTTCTTTTGTTCATTCTAGCTCGAATCAAAGGTAAGAGAACTGCACCCCAAGTGTGACATGCATGGATGTTCATGAGGCATGTTGATTGTGAGAATATGGACATGGATTGAATATAGAATGCTTAGCATATGTTGCTCACTTGTGCACGATACTGACTTATTAGTCAGGTTCGGCAGTGGTACTGAGTACTGATCACGTTGAGCTAACTCATTAGTCAGGACGGCCTTAGCGTGTATTACGCAAGCCAGTAAGATTTGATCTAATCGATTATCAGCATTGAGTGACTCGAAGAGCATCAATGCCAGACCGACCCCGAGGGTCGACGAGTGAAATAAGCGCTTGGAGGCTAGTGGCTTACTTAGCAGCCACTCTCCCATTTGAAAACAGTGACGTGCTTGTCAGTCACTCAGTATGGTTTACCAGAACCTGTTGAAGGCTAGTGGCTTACCTAACAGCCACTCTTCCATTTGAATTAGTGACTTGCTTGTCAGTCACTCAGTATGGTTTACCAGAACCTGTTGAAGGCTAGTGGCTTACCTAACCGCCACTTTTCCATCTGAATTAGTGACTTGCCTGTCAGTCACTCAGTGTGGTTTATCAGGACCTCATGTGATGTTCACTCATTTGTTTAAAGCTTATTGCTCAGTGTGGTTATAATGATAATCATTTGATGATGTTTATGAAAAGTGTTATGTTTTCTTGCTGGGCTTTGGCTCATGGGTGCTATGTGGTGCAGGTAAAGGGAAAGAAAAGCTCACCTAGCCTTGAGTGGAGAGCTGATGTGGTGTTGTGTACATATGCGGCCGCTTGACCACCACGGCCAAGGAGTTCTCAGAGGAACTAGGGGGTTTACCCTATTTTTGCCGCTTAGGTCGGCGGGATTGTGACTTTACAACTATAGTGACCTTTTTGTACTGAGAACCACTTGTAAATGTTTTGTTTAGCTCTGCAGAGCAGTTTGCAATAAAATCTCCATTTCCTTTCTAATGGTTTTATACCTTAACCCGTTAATTACACTTAGAGCACGTTTTTGACCAAAGGACTCAGGCAACGAGTCAAATTTCCGGTCCACCGTTCACCGTAACTATTCTGGGGTAGCCAGGGCGTTACATAGACTCAACTTGTTCTCCATGCCATATCCACTTAACATAAGTTTTGTCTATTCCATTGAAATACAAATGATTTTTATTTCCTTTATATCCAATTTTTTCAAATTAGAACACTTTTGACATGGACAATGAACTCTCTTAGGATCCACTGTATTTTTCAAGGCTATTTCAATAAAACTCTCAACTCCATCTTCATATTCTTTTGATAACCTATCTTTTTCCATCCAACTCCTACCCATTTTTTGAAAATTTGGGCGAAACCTCAACTATAAGTTTGACTAAAACCTTCTTGCACGCATAAAATTCTCAGGACACATGTTCAATCACAGCATATCAACATAATGATCATCTACTAGTTTAATAATTAGGCATCATCTCCTCTATATATTATATAAAACTTCTTGCACGCAAAAAATTCCCAAAACAATACATAATATCATCAAGTATTCAAAGTATAATTCCCAAAACAATACTTAATGTGCACCTTAAATAAAATCAATGTAAATTCATAGTTTAGTAAACTTACCAAAAGAATGCCAATTTTATTCTTCTATGCCCCGACCAATCTTCAATACAAGTTTTTGTCTCTCAACCTAACTATATTAAACATGAAGCATAAATAAGATGTTACAAATAATTCAACTATATAAGTCATTTTATGTATAGCTAACATGGATATTTTATAAACACTTCCACTCTCACAAATAAATCACAAGTAATAAAACACAACATTCAAGGACTTTCGTTGTGTGTAGGTGTAACGACCCAAAATCGCTAATAAGGCTTAAGGGCCTTGATTAGTGTGCCAGGAGGGCAGGTTGGGATTTATGTGTGATTTTATGAGTTAAATGCATGGTTATGATTTAAAGCATGTTATTTGGCTATTTGTTTATCTGAGATGCATGACCATGTATATTAGTATGCATGTAGGCCCGGATCGTGTTTGAAGGGCGTAATTGTAATTTTGGCCATGTTGGGCATAACTGTACTGATATGTGATAATTGTATTCCGTGATTTGTACCACGTGAGTGTGGTGTTATTATTGTGATGCACGTGCCGAGACCGTCCTAGAGAGCTAGTTTAACTTAAGAGTCACAACGGGAATTCTATAGCCGGCTCGGGAGGAGCCTAGGGGTACCTCAGGAATTTTATGGTTAAGTTGAGATTTAGCGGGTAATGGTTATTGGTGATTGAGTAACCTGGGTAACCATTAGTTACTGCTGTGAGTAACAAGTTTAGTTGGAAAATGGTAGAATTGAAATATTAGTGAAAGGACTAGAGTGCCCTTGAGGACTTAGTTGGGAAAGGATTATTTGGAGGGGTAGCATGGTCATTTGGCAAGGGTAATATACAATTTTCAGCTGGGTTTTAGGGGTACACGGTTTGGGCATTTGGGGTCACTTGATGCTTTGATAGAAAATTGAAGAGAAGAAAGAGGAGGAGAAAGAAGAGCTAGGGCAAGTAAAAAGAAGAAGAAGAAGGGTAGAAGGGCTGAATTGGGAGCTTAGGAGGAGATCAAGGAAGCTTGTTGGGAGGATTCTTCACTTGAGGTATGGATTTTATACTCACTTAAGTTTGTTTTCTGTGTTGATTTGAGGAATTTAATGCTTGAGTTAAGCTTTTCAAGGTTTTGGGTTTAGATTTCTTAAGTTTAGATCAAATGGGTGGATCTTGAGTATGATTGTGTTATTGAGTTGGGTTATGATGTTTATGGGTTGATGTATGGTCTATTTGAAGTTTGAAATTGATTTTGGGGCTTAGGTGTGAGTTTGGGAGTGTTTTGGATGATGAAATGCAGAGGAAAAACCCAGTTTTTCTGGGTTCGCGAAGGAGCGCCGCGGCCCTGTTCTTGGGCGTCGCGGCGCGAGGCTGTTTGCAGCCAAGGAGCTCTCTGACTTCGCTGGGCGTCGCGGCCCTTGCGGGTAGCGCCACGGCGCTACGCCTTTTTCAGGATGGGAAATTTTGCATTTTTGGGCATTTGTTCTGGGGGTTCGGGGGATGTTTCCGATGATTTGTTTTAGAAATTTGGGAGTCCCGAGAGTGCGGGATTGGTCCCGGGAAGTGGTTTTGGATTGATTAGTATTAAAGGATGTTTCTTGTGTATGTTGTGACTAGGATATTGGGGAGGCTCGTGCTAGAGGACCGTGCTCGCGACTTTAGTGCATCAGGAGGCTCGGAATACAGGTAAGAAAACCGTGACACCCGAGAATAGGGCATGGCCCCCACTGTGTGATTGCAGGGCATGGCCCGAGATTGTATTATGTGCATATGTTTAACCTTAAATGAATCATGATGTGTGTGAATGATTATTCGAATGTACTATATGTGTGATTATAATGAAATGAACGGCAAGGGCCGAGTGCGGCGTAGGCCGGGTACGGCCGTGGGGCCGAAAGTAACACACAGCACATGGGATGCTTATATTCAGGGTGGGACCCAATGGATACATGAGTTATCCTCACGGTGAGAACCGAAACCCCAGGCTTTGGTAAGGCCTCTGGGGCGGCATGGCCGTGCTTGTTTATTATGATGGTTTTCCTATTTATCAGTGAATTATGCCAGCTATATGAATTGCATATGTTATGTATTATTTGGGTTTTCTTGCTGGGCTTCGGCTCACGGGTGCTCCGTGTGGCAGGTAGAAGCAAGGACTGAGTCAACCAACCATGAGTACGGAGAGCGTGAAGCGACGCGTACATGTTTGGCCTGCCCGACTGCTTTGGTTGGGGGTTTATTCGAAAATGGCTGTAATAATCTATGATTTTATGATTTCTCAACTGTAACCTTATTTCAAGATGTAATTAGTTTTCAAACCTTATTTTGGGATCCCAAATGTTTAATAATAGAAGTTTTAATGAAACGACGCATTTTCAAAGATTACAGCCTTAACTTTTAATTAGTCACACTTTTGTTTCAAAACCTCGGTTAGTGAGTTCATTGCACACTGTTTTGTCTTAAAACTCACTTAGTAACGGCTCTAAGGAAGTAGGGCGTTACAATAGGGAGAAGGAAAAAAACAATCGCTGGAGAAGAAAGGCTAACTCCAGTCACACAGGCTGTCGTGGTTGAACTATGGCTAGGCTGTTGTCCTGAGGTTGAACGGCGGCTGGGCAACTGTCGTGGGTCCTGAGTTGTCGAACGGAGGTGGAGGGTGCTGCCACTGAGGAGGTGATGTGCGCGAGGTCGAACGGAGGAGGAGGAAGGGGTCACGATTGGGGAGAAGGAGGTGAAGTGCGTAGGGAGAAGGAGGAGGAAGGGGTCGAACAGAGAAGAAAGAAATCGTTAAAGAAAGTCTTTCTTAAAAAAAAAATAAAGAAGAAAAGAGTGTTAGCAGCTTTTTTTTATTGTTCAAGTTTTAATTTAGTTTGTTAACTTTTTTGTTTTAAAAAAAATTAGTTTTTATGAGTTTTAAAAGAAAAAATAAATTAATACTATAAATTTTTAATAAGTATCATTAATGAATTATTCATAATAGAAAACTTCTTTATTAAATATATAATAATTTAATTAACAATTGATATTACAAAGTATTAAAAAATTAAATTATTATTATTTGAATATATCATTTTCACAAACAAAAAAACTCAATGAATTAGTACTTTTTTTTATGATATATTTACATAATATATTAAATTCTATAAGGGGAAATAGCAGCAAAAGTACCCAATATTTAAAAAAACTAGTGAATTAATACCCAATTTTTTATTGTGGGCAAAAGTACCAAATGTCAACTTGCGTTGGTATCCGTCGGTGTCCAGCCCATTAAGTCTGTTAAAAGTTGACCTTGGACCCACATGTCGGCTCTTTATTGGCCCATTTAAAAATATTTTTTAAAATTAAATTTAAAATAGAAAAAATTATTAAAAAATAATTTAATCAGTAAAAAAACTTCTTTCGTAAAATCTGGTAATTTTTTCGTGGGTAGAGAAAAAGATGGATGTGGGGGAACTTGATCAAGAAAATAAAAATAAATTTTAATTTTTTTTACTGATTAAATTATTTTTTAATAATTTTTTTCTATTTTAAATTTAATTTTAAAAATATTTTTAAATGGGTCAATAAGGAGCTGACACGTGGGTCAAGGGTCAGCTTTTAACGAACTTAATGGGCTGGGTACCAACGGATACCAACGGAAGTGGATATTGGGTACTTTTCCCACAAAAAAAAATATTGGGTATTAATTCACTAGTTTTTCAAAACATTGGATATTTTTGCCACTATTTCCCCTTCTTTTAAAAAATACAAATCAAATTAGATTTTGATTAAAAAATTTGTATTGCATTAGACAATGGTTTGAGTAAAAATGTTGTCTCGTGTTAAAAGTAGACATGTTACATCAGTCTCACTAGAATTGTCATCTGATGTGAGTTTTAATATGCATGGCACGACAGTTCGAGGGTGACTGTTGTGTCATATATATTTTAAACATGACACGACATTTCTACTACAAACGTCGTCTAATGTGTGTCGTCTAGGTACATTTTTGTAGTAGTGGCCTGACATCTTCAGGTGGATCTACAAGTTCCCAGACAAAATTGGAATACATAGATTCCATTTCTTGGTTCATGTCTTCATGCCATTTCTCCTTTTCAAAATCATCCATTGCCTCTTTGAAGGTTAATGGATCATCCTTGTCTATATCAGAAACAAGGACATGTGCCTCATGTTCGTAGTGAACAGGTTGTCTCACAATCCTCTCACTAAGACATTGCACTGGAGTTTCTTTTCCAAGAATAGTGGTTTTCTAGGTTTGTTGTTTATCATTTACTGATGATGATGATGAAAGTGATAAAATCTTATGAGCTATGAGTTCCTCCAAAACTACTTTGTTCCAAGGTTTATAATTATTTATACGGTCATGTTCAAGGAAGGTCACATTTGTTGAAACAAATACCTTTTTGGTCCTTAGGACTATAGAAGTAACCGCCTCTTATTTCTAGAGCATAGCCCACAAAAATGCACACTTCAGACCTTAATCATATTTCCCTGATTTAAGTCGAAGAACATGATCAAGCCAGCCCTAAACGCAGAAATGGTGCAAATTAGGTTTGTTTCCATTCCACAATTCCAGTGGTGTTTTGCTTATGGTCTTAGATAGGACGACATTCAAAATGTAAGTCACCGTTTGAAGTGCACATCCCCAAAATGAGAGAGGAAGTGAGGAGTATCTTAACATAGACCTGATCATGTCTAACAATGTCTGGTTTTCTCTTTCAGAAACACCATTTTGTTGTGGCATTTATGGTGCTGTGAGTTGGGATAGAATACCATGTTCCAACAAGAAATCTTTGAATTCTAAATCCAAATATTCTCCACCTCGATCAGATCGAAATGTTATAAGAGTCTTGCCTAATTGCTTCTCAGCCTTAGCTTAGAATTCTTGAAACTTACCAAAGATTTTAGATTTCCTAAGCATTAAGTAAGTATGACCATATCTTGAGTAATCGTCAATAATAGTGATGAAGTACTCATACCCACCTCTTGCTTATACATTGATTGGACCACATACATCATTGTGTACAAGCTCCAAAGGTACTTTAGCTCAATTGCCTTTTGCTTAGAAAGGACGTTTGGTCATTTTTCCTTCTAGACAAGACTCACAAACCGGAAGAGTTCTAACTCTTAGTTCTCTCAAAGGTCCATCTTTTGTTAACCAAATTATCCTGTATAAACCTATATGACCAAGTCTAAGATGCCAAAGATATGTGTCATCCTCATTTGAAACTTTTTGTCCTTTGTTTCCTCGCGGTTTGCCACTTTAAATAATTCTGAGTTATTATGCATTTGTTCAATTTTAATAAAAGTGTTTTAAAGTACGAATATTCAATTTCATGTCTAAAGAAAAATTAAAAATAAAATATTTTAAAAGTCAATACATGCAATAAAATTCAAAATACTAAAAGAAACAAGCTAGGACATTGTTCAAACAACAATAAAGTTTTCTTTTAAGAATAAAGAATTTTAAAATAAAAGGACCTTCTTCAACGCTTTCTTCAACTAGAGGCTTTCTCTCTCTTTGACTTCATAACATCATCAGTAACCTTCTTTGAATCGTAAGATTCAATTATCTACGAAGAAGAATAAACATTGTTAGTGGACCGTGAGTGTAAAATTCAGGATGACATATCTTTTTCCACTTAGTTATAAGAATGAATAAATCATATTTACCTTTCTTATTCTTAATAATTTCAGCGATTATTTCACACTTGGTCGATAGGATTTCATTCTCATAGAACAACTTGTCATACATGTGTCCATATGTAGCATGGACGACCTCCCATATATCATATGCGGATTTAAGGTTTTGTAGTGTATTTTTTGTCTCTATATTTACTGATTGAAGCAAATAATATCTTGTTATATGATTTATCCTGAACCACTTGGCATACTCAAATTGATCATTAACTGAAGCTTTTATTGGTGCTTCTTGAATTGGTGGTATTTTAATAGTTTCCATCAAGTTCTCTACTAGCAATAATATATCGATATCATGTCTCCAAAATACTATATTTTCATCATTAAGTTCAATCACTGTATTGCAATCGTTTTTACACTTTAGCTGAAAGAAATAAAATACAACAATATTACAATTTGGAAAAAATATCAATTATTCGAAAAGTAATTATGATGCATGAATACAACAATTAAAACACATAAATAAAATTTATTTTTCCACGATAAAACTACCCAACAAATAAAGTATTGCATTGGGTCAATCAAGTTAAATTCAGATAGCTTATAAGACAATCTTATCTTCATAATTTAAAACTCAAAATAACTATCTATTTTCTCTTTTAAAAATAAAGTATCGCTAGTTTGGTCAATATGAAATTATCCATTGCCAAAGCTTAATTGCATCTTTGTAAGTGTAACCCACTTTTTCATAATTCATGACTTACCTTAGAGAGAGTCGCCTTAGGGTCAGTCAAGCCTACAATACATCACTCCTAACTATCTTCATAAGAAGCCAACCTTAGTATTAATATGTCTAGAAACCTTCTTTAGAGGGACGAAAACAAAGCCGCCTCTAAGCCCTATTCATATCTCACGGTGTTGTACTAATAATGAAGACCATAGGTCACATTGAGATGTTTACCTTCTCCCACTTACTATTTTAGAAATAATGTGTTTTATTAAACTAATCAATTAATTGCAAATTAATTACTAGTTTATTAATAACATATGGATGTAATTAATTACCAAATACATTTAATTATAAAAGAGCATGTTTCTACAATTAATATGATCTAAATAATTACCCATTGCATTCATCTAACTTTACTAAAACACGTTTTGAATAAAGTTGGTTATCTTAAAGGCCTATAAACACTATTGCATTTATTATGGTGTGAGTTACCAAGTTTTAACTAATTAAATACTTAGTAGTTTACATGCAATTGATTTCTCCAAACACAATTCACATAAACAGTTAGGACAATCCTAAATAATCATGTTTCTAAAAGATGCATGATTAATGAAAACTGTGTGGGGTTTCATGAATGACATGTAATTGACTAATGCATGACATGTTATCAATCAAACATTAATTAACATTTATTTAAATAAATAAAATAAATAAATAAAAAATGATGAACCGAATATTATTGGGTATTTCTAAATTTACAACTTTTGGAAAAATAGAAATAAAAATAAAAAATAGCTTTGACTTGTTTTCAAGAATCCAATAATGCTTCTCCTCTCTTTTAGGCTTTCTTACAAATCTTTAGGAATTTCTTAGGCCCAACTAATTAATTAGAAACTAACTTTTCAATTAATTTATTTAATTAAAACTAACTTTTAATTAAATAACTATTTTTGTTATCTTTTTAATTTAGTTGAATTTAAATAATTAAATAATCAAATTCATATAATTATTTAAACTTAAGATAAGATCTTAACCAACGGAAATGTAATTTATTTATTTTTAATAAAAATAAAATAATAAAATTAAAATTTTAAATTCAAATAATTTAAAATTAATTAAATAAAAGATAATTGCAGAAAAATAGAATCTAACTTGGGCACCAAGAATGTGTTGGTATTAAATGATCAAATCAAATGTGCGCACGGAATATATGGACTAATTTTAATAAATATTAATACTAGTCGGGATCATATACATATATAAACATTAAATCACATACAAAACAAATCAGGTATTACCTCTTGTAGCCTATCAATTGTTCTTGAATCTTTTTGTATAAAATCAACGATCTCCCTATCCAGTAATCTGAAAGCTCATACCTTGATCCTCCATACCAATCCTCCAACACACAAAGATGTGTGTGGGCACGTAGGATTCAAAATATTGATTTATGTGACTCTCTAGATGTACTCAACACATGAGATCTAGAGATGTTTGACTGAGAGAATAGGTTTAGAATAGTTTTTAGGTTTAAAGAAAACTAACGCTTTAGAGAGAGAGAGAGAGAGAGAGTCTGAATTTTTAATCTCATAAAAATAAATTAAAGCTCCTTTTGAAAGTCATGTACTATAAGACTTATATAAAATTATTTAATGTAATTAAATAATCTTTATTGTATGAAAATAAAATTCAAATTAAAATTGATCTGACATTTATATTTAATAATTCATTTAAATCATATTTAAATGAATAATTAAATAACCGATTAAACAAATTTATTTAAAATTCAAAATTTAAATTCCAATGATAAAAGTCTCTGAGTTAGGCACCACACATTGTACTATACAAAATGTGTCATCCAGCCCTATTACGGTTTCCCTAATTTTCTCATTTGTTTATTTAATCAACTTTTAAGACAATATATATATCCCGACGTAAATATCATTCAATTCAAAATTAACTTTATCTTAAAATATCAGTTTTAAAATAAATAAATAAATATCACATTCTACATAAGATATTTATTAATCTCTCTCTTTATATTATTCCAAACAAGATTAATATTAATTTGAACCTATAGTTTTTCACAATAAAAACTATATATTTAAATAAATAAATAATTCACAATTAATCAATTACCCATAATTATCACATAATTATTTCTTTGCCCTGGAAAATTAATTCCTTTGCAATTTAGTCATTCTCTCTACAAATCTTTCTTTTGACATCCTTACCATTGAGAGTGTAGGACAGACGTGATCTGGAGACCATGGACCTATAATACAAGGCATCAATAAACCAGGTTATTAATCAATCTCTTTAATCTAATAATATTATTTATTAATTCCATGATTACTCCATTATAAATATGGAATTTCACTCTAAGTATTTATAGAATTATATTTATAGAGTTTTCTCTTATAGTCCATTGATATAATTAATATATGTAGTTCTATCCTCCATTATTGGTTTGTTAATTAGTGTTTATCCAAAAAATAGATGTTGATGACGTGGCAATAATTTTCGACACGTGGCAGAGATGTTGCTCGCCAAGACCAGAGATATTTCCATATGCGAAGTTCAAGTTTTATATACGACTAGCCTGGTCGTATACTCCGTTTATTTATGAATAAATCTGTACAGTTGTAATTATATCAGAGAATATTTCTTCATTATAACCTGAAGATCCATTTATTAAGGAAAGATATTATTACTTGACTCATGTAACCCTCCTTGAGCCTATAAATATACAAGAAATAGCTCAAGGAGGGATCTTTTGATCTTTTTCCAAATTACATTACTATTATCCATCGTTTGTATTGTTTTCTCCTTCTAAGGTTTGTGAAACTCATGAACCCTAGTTCTTTGATCACACCTTTGAAGCTCAATATTAATAATAGTATCAAGTGGACGTAGGTCATTACCAATCACTGGGGCCAAACCACTATAATTCCTTGTGTTCTTTACTTTCCATTAGATTGTTTTCTCAAGCTTTGTACTATTTTCCTGTCATTTATTTGACTCCGTGTCGTTGACCAAAATGAGGGTCAACATTCTGGTGCTCTCGTTGAGAGCTTGACAAAAGATCTAATGGTGAAAACTACCAAGAAGACTGGACAGGCTGCCGCTGCACCATCCCAGCCTCCTCCACCAAATGTGGCTGAAGACGAACCTCATTTGGAGTTTGATGAGGAGGAGTTGGATTCTGAGACCCTGAAGACAACATTGGGGGTGTTGCAATATGAGTTGGCCAATCTGAGGGCCAATCAAGAGAATGCTGCCGAGATAATGGCATCGCAGCAAAGGGAGATAGAGCGCCAGCGCCAGGAGCTGAGCGAGCGGCAGGCGGAGATGGACCGTCGGCAAAGGGATGCCATGGCAGCCCTTGAAGCAGCCATCAGCTGGCTAGGAATCAGGCTGCGCCAGCCTCCCAGCCAGATCAGCCACCAAACGGGCCACCTCAAAGGGGCCCCAATCCTAGTCCTCCGCTCCAGCCAATAAGCCCTCAGAGGCCGGAGCAGCCACCTATGCCTCAAGATGATGTCCCACCTAGGGATCCTGAGACGCAGCCTCCGTCTCAGGTTGGTCGAGGCAATCCCCCGCGCAAAGGCAGAATAGGGTCGAGCAACAGCCCCCCAGTCCTAGATGCCCAGGGGGTGAAGAGCCGCATCCACCGAGCAGGGGGCAGTGTCCTTCTGCCAATAGGAGGAAATCAGAGACAGGCTCTGCGATCAGGGGCCCCCCATGGCATGACAATGCACGGGGACCCATCGACCAACGCATGCCTCCCCCTAACGCTCGGGAAATGCCAGCCCAAGGAGGCAACAGAGGGTACATTCGGTCGCACCATAGCCAGCCACGGTTCAGAGATGGCCACGGCTACAATGAAGTCGACTCAGGCAGAGGAAATGCTTGCCGGAGGAATGAAGAGAGAGATGGAGGCAGGAGCCCCCCACCTAGAGAAGACCGACCAGCAGGTCATAACGCTGGGGGGCAGCCCAGGCAAAATAACGTCTTTAGTCGGCTCGGAGCCAGCGAGCAGCGGAGAAGAGACGATGACTTGAGGGATGTACTCAACGACCACCAAGAAAGGCACGATGAGTACATTCCCCCGGCACCAGAGGCCCCAGCAATCCCAGAAGCTATTCAGACTCAAATCGATGCCCTGAACCAGGCTATACAACAGCCGGTTGGGGGGCGAACATCACACATTGAGTACGATCGGAGGAGAGGCACCCCTTTCGTACAGAGGATTGCTGTGGCAGAAACCCCCAGTAAGTTCAAGATGCCAACTCTACCAAATTTCGACGGGTATGGAGACCCAGTATCTCATGTCAACAAGTTTGAGATACAAATGGACATTCAAAAAGTCTGTGAAGATGCTCGCTGCAGGATCTTCCCAGCGACACTTTCTGATGCCGCCCAGGAGTGGTTCTTTAAGTACCCTCCTACAAGTATAGTATCCTATGAGATCTCCGTGAAGGAGTTTTACGGACAGTTCTATGCGGGTCGTGTGCACCCCACTGAGGTGAACCAACTGGTCGAGATACGCCAAAAAGAGGGGGAGTCCTTGAAGGAATACATTCAAAGCTTCATGCGAGCTGCAGCTGGAACCAAGACTGTGGGCGAAGAAGGCAAGATGATGGCCCTAATTGCTGGGGCTAGGCGCCATTCTCCCTTCTGGAGTAGCCTCAGAAATCATGGGGTTAAAAGTACCCAGGAGTTTTTAGATCGAGCTGATCGGTACATCAAGCTCGAGGACGTGGTTGCCAATGAAGGGAAATCGCCAGCAAAAGACAAGGGGCCCAAGGAAGAACCCGCCAAATCCGCCAACGGGTCGAAGCCCAATGGCAACGACAAAGGCAACGGGAATGGCAATGGTAAGAATGGTGGAAAGTGGGCGAGCAATGAACCCTCGACCTTTGAGAGTAAGCGCCCCAAAGGTAATCGGTATGAACCGAGATTCACCAATTACACTGCCCTTGTTGAAAGCCGAGCTGAGGTTTACCAGGTGACCAGCTCGAGCGTGCCCTACAAACGACCCACACCAATAAGTAAAGATATCTCCAAGAGAGATTCAACAAAGTTCTGTCGTTTTCATAACGACTACGGGCACGACACTAATGAGTGTAACCAACTGAAGGACGAAATTGAGTTCCTGATAAGACATGGACATTTAAGAAGATATGTACAAGCCGTGGGAGGTTCTCAGCGAGAGGCTCAAGGTGGCAACGAGTCGTCGCCTGCACTCCAACGCTCGACACCTTTACAACCATCTCCCGTGGCAGGTACCCTACTCACCATCTGCGGAGGCCCACATCTTGCAGGAGATAGTGGGAAAGAGAGGGAGCGATATGCTCGAACCCTCGCCACGACCAGGACATCAAGATGATGAGTGTTGAGGATCGAGCACCAAAAAAGGCTCGAATAGAGGAGGAATTGATCACCTTCTCTAAAAACGATGCCCAGCACGTGCGATTCCCACACTCTGATCTGCTGGTCATGGACGTACAGATCGCGAACATGATGGTGAAAAGGGTGTTGGTCGATACAGGAAGTTCGGTCAACATCCTATATAAGTCCTCACTGGAAAGGATGAAGTTGTCCGTGAAAGACCTGGAGCCATGCAACCAAACCAGCTATGGTTTTTCTGGAGAAGGGCTCGCCTCAGTAGGGTCGATTAGACTCCCAGTCACAGTAGGCACTGCACCTGCTAATAGGACATTACTCACTACTTTTATAGTAGTTGATTGTCCCTCAGCATACAACGCTGTGATAGGGAGACCAATTCTAGTCGACCTGCGAGCCGTCACTTCTATATGAAACCTCGCCATGAAATTCCCAACGGACGCAGGGGTAGGATGCGTGTTGGGAAACCAGAGGGAGTGTTACAATGCCTCGATCACCAAGGCAAAGAAGGGTGTATCAAGAGATGCCACCAGGAAGGAGTTGCAAATGGCAACTGATGTTCAAGCCCGCTCAAGTGATAATCTCACAAAATAAGGCGTTGCCCAAAGTGAGGATAGAGACTTAGATCCTTGCTTCGGGGATTTTGAAGAAGAAGTGGGACCCATCGAGGACCTTGAAGAGGTCCAACTCGATGAGGAAAATCCGACCAGAGTTGTGAAAGTCGGTAAGAACTTAGAGACAACAACATAACAAGAACTGGTAGAGTTCTTAAGAAGGAACTAGGACGTCTTTGCTTGGTCGCATAAAAACATGGTCGGAATAGATCCTGCAGTCATCAGCCATGTCTTGCACATCAACAAAAGCTTTCCACCAGTGCAACAAAAAAGAAGGCTGCTCGACAAAGATAGATCAAAGGCCTTGAAGGAGGAAGTTGAGAAGCTGAAGGAGAATGGGTTCATCAGGGTTGCGTTTTATCCATCGAGGGTCTCTAATCTTGTACTAGTGCCCAAGCCGAATGGCAAGTGCCGTACGTGCGTGGATTTTACAGAACTAAATAAAGCATGCCACAAAGATTGTTTCCCACTCCCGAGGATCGACCAACTGGTCTATGCTACTGCAGGGCATGAGATCCTCTCATTCATGGATGCATACTCCGAGTATAATCAAATCAGTATGCATCCCCCTAATGAGGATAACACTAGCTTTTAAACTGATACAGGGCTCTACTGTTACAAGGTGATGCCCTTTGGTTTGAAAAACGCTGGGGCGACTTACCAAAGACTCGTCAACCACATGTTTAAGGAGCTGATCGGCACAAACATGGAGGTTTACATCGATGACATGCTGGTTAAGTCGAAGAAATCATAAGGGCATGTAAGGGATTTTCAGGAATGCTTCAACATCCTGAATAAATATAGGATGAAGTTAAATCCCCTCAAATGCTCCTTCGGAGTAGGATCTGGAAAGTTCTTGGGATTTATAGTTAACTCGTGAGGAATCAAAGCTAATCCTGAGAAAATAAAAGCCCTGATCGAGATGAAGTCACTAGTGAAAATTAAGGATGTCCAAAGCCTGACCGGGAGGATTGCTGCTCTTAGTAGATTCATTTTGAAATTGACAGACAAGTGTGTCCCGTTTTTCAATCTACTCAGAGGCAATAAGAAATTTGAATGGATAAATGAGTGCAAACAAGCCTTTCAAGCACTAAAAACGCATATGGCGCAACCACCCATCCTGTCAAAGCCGGTCGATAAAGAGACTTTGTTCATCTACCTAGAAATCACGGACTATGGTGCTAGTGCTATTCTAGTAAGGGAAGAAGAAGGTGTGCAGAAGGCTATCTACTATGTAAGCAAAAGGCTGATCGGAGCAGAGTTGAGGTATCCCCCCATTGAAAGGTTAGCCTATTTTTTGGTTTTGGCCTCTAGGAAGCTGCGTCCTTAATTCCAAGCTCATCCAATTACAGTCTTAACCGACTAGCCTCTTCAACAAGTCCTGCAAAAGCCAGAGGCTCCAGAAAGATTACTAAAGTGGGCAGTCGAACTAGGGCAGTTTGACATATCTTGCTTGTCGCGAGCAGCGATAAAAGGACAAGCCTTGGCTGAATTCATCGCCGAATTCACAAAGCTCGCGGGTGGCGAGCAGACTGAAGAGCCCAGCGAGCCTGAGTGTCAAATCCAAGCACCCTCATGGAAATTGTTTATAGACGGTTCATCCAATGAATCCCACGCAGGAGCAGGAGTGATATTGATAACGCCGGAAGGGCATCGATTTCACTGTGCAATTAGATTTGACTTCACTACTTCAAACAATGAGGCCGAATATGAAGCACTACTCGCTGGATTGCGGTTAGCCAAGGATATGAACATAAAATCGCTTGACATATATAGTGATTCTCAGCTGGTGGTGAATCAAGTCTTGGGAGAGTACCAAGAACGAGGTTTGAAGATGGTCGCCTATCTGAACAAAGCAAAGGATCTGTTAGCCCAGTTCAATAGATACAGTCTCCAGCAAGTACCTCGCGATCAAAATTCCAACGCAGATGCTTTGGCAAAGTTGGCAAGTGCAAAAGATGCTGATACTCTGAACATAGTGCCAGTCGAGCGACTATCAGTACCAAGCATCCAAGCAGTAGAAACCACTCTGGTCATCCAGATGGCGAATACATGGATGGCACCGTATGTAGAGTATCTGTCAAGCGGCGTACTACCAACAGACAGAAACAAAGCATGGGCCCTTTAGCGGCAATCTGCTAGGTATATCTTAGTCGATGGGATCCTGTACCGAAGGGGATACTCCATGCCACTCCTCAGATGTATTACCAAGGAAAAAGCCAAAGAATTGATGAAAGAGGTGCACGAAGGTTTTTGCGGGGACCATGCTGGGGGCAAAGTCTGTCAAAAAAGATCCTAAGGCAGGGCTATTTCTATCCAACCATGAATGAAGACTCAATGGAGTTCGTGCGGATATGTGACAAGTGTCAGAGATTTTCTAAAATCCCACTAGCAGCTCCCAACGAGTTAAAGCAGATGCAGAGTCCATGGCCCTTCGCGGTTTGGGGACTAGATCTAATCGGATCTTTGCCTACAAGAAAAGCTGGAGTAAAGTATGCAGTGGTTACCGTCGACTACTTCACCAAATGGGCCGAGGCTGAGCCACTCGCAACCATAAAACCAAGAAAGTGCTTAACTTTGTAGTCAAGAACATCATTTGTCGCTATGGATTACCAAGGAAGATAGTCTCGGATAACGGCACCCAATTTGACAGTGATCTATTCACAGAATTCTGCAAACGGAATGATATTATCAAAAGCTTCTCTTCAGTCACTCATCCCCAAGCGAATGGGCAAGTCGAAGCAGTTAACAAAACGCTGAAGGATACCCTGAAGAAAAGACTTGAAGAAGCTAAGGGAGTATGGCCAGAGCAGTTGCCTGAAGTTCTTTGGTCGTACAGAACTTCCCACCGAACAGCAACAGGTCATACCCTGCTTTCCTTGGCGTACGGGTATGAAGCTATGCTGCATGTCGAGTTAGATCCACCCTCGCACCGCAGATTGACATACGACCAAGACTCTAACAGGCAGTTATTGATGGAATCCCTGGACTCAATTGATGAGAAGCGTGAACAAGCTCAGCTCCGAGTAGCTGCGTACCAGCAAAAGGTCACCTGGTATTTCAACTCTAAAGTGCGAGAAAGGAAATTCAGTGTTGGAGACCTCGTACTCCGAAGAGTTTTTCTAAACACCCGCGACCAACTTGTTGGAGTATTCGGGCCTAATTGGGAAGGGCCATACCAGATTGATGAAGTCCTTCCCCCAGGCACTTATAAACTTGCACGCTTGAACGGAGATCTCGTTCCTCACTATTGGAATGGAGAACACCTGCGCAAGTATTACAATTGAACAATTCTTCTTAAAGAATTGGCTTGTATAAATTTTACTTTTTACAAGTTTTGAAAAAGTGTAAGATCTTATTGATCACTCGTACAGACATGTTTAGTCCATTTATTACGAGAATTAAAAGGGATTGTGCTCAACCAGTCATTTCTTGCCAACTATTGTATTTATTACAAGTATTTGCTCATTACGTGTGTTGTTTTGCTGTATTATAATTCTAATCATATTGCTACGAGTAGTAATGTTCGAACAGGTTCTGGTCAAGGAAAGTGACCAAGGACCTAAAGCTCCTCGATCACTTGGGGGGCATATAGGGTACAAGTAAGCAAATCATATCGTTAAAAGGTATGTAAACACATGAGCAAAATAAGTGAAAGCATGCTGGGGCACTTAAAGTATTTTTCAAAATTTTGTTATTTTGTTTAATCAAACCAAAGTGCTATGCTAAGTTCGGTCATGCGAACAGATGTTATAATAATATGCAAATATATTATAATATCAAAACGATTCCTTTTACACCGCAAGCAGTCGCTGCTCGGATGTATTTGTTCAAATAAAAGTAAAAGTTGCCCGTGCAGCAACAAAAAATATATTGTCCTTACATCACAACCCGTAGGTTGTGTAGTTAAAAAGATAAAATATAAATAGAAAAAGCTTAAGCAGCCGGAGGATCTTGAGGAGGGCCTTGATCGACGACGCCTGCAGCCTCGTTGTCTGCCCCATTCATCCTAGCGGCTAGCGAGATTTCAAGGGAAGCAGGAACCCTTGACCTTTCTTCCTCGGCCAGCTGAGCAGCGCAACGAGCAAGCTCGGCGTCTCTCGCATTCTCGGGAAGGTAGTCGAAGTTGGCACCCTGGTTATGCTTCTAGAAATCATAGAAGCATCGAAGAGTGGCACTCTTGCACCTTTCCAAGTTGCTGGTGTTGGCTTTCTCCAACTCCTCAGTTCGGCCCTCTAGGGTAGTATTCTCTTGCCTGCTCGCAACCAAGTTTGCCTCGAGCTGTTGGGCCACGCAGAAATTGAAGCGGTTAGACTCCTTAAATTGGTCCCTCTGCTCACGAGCTTTGTCTAGAGACCTCTGCTTCTCCTCCAACTCCTTAGCTAGTTTAGCCTTTTCCTCAAGCACCACTGCCAGCTGTTCAGCGTATTTTGCCTCGGCAGCTTTAAGTTCATCCTCGTGCTGTTGCTCCAAAGTTTTGGCCTGCTCGGTGACAGCACCCGAGCGGATACAGCCGACAGTGAGGGTCAGCATGGCCTGCAGTCGGAGTAGAAGTTAGACTAACTATAAAATAAAGAAGACTTGTTTCTGCAGAAAAAGATGACTTACACTGGTGAACTCGTTCAGGGCACGGTTCAGGATTAGGTCAACATCCATCGCCTCTGTCGCAGCCATTGCCTCTCGCCAGCAGTCGTGCTTCACAATCTTAGCGACCCTCTCCTTGACCAATTTAAAGGCGCGACCAGTTATGTCGCCCCCAGTTGAAGTAGGATCAACCTGCTGAGTTTGGTCGATCGGGGCCGCAGGAGGTGGAGTTGATCTGACTAGAGCAGGAGGAATCTGCTGCTCGTGGGGAGAGGATGGAGTTGTGGTGGCAGAGGTCCTATCCTCCGGAGGGCCTGCATTGTGAGGATTTTTCGCCTGAGGCGCTTTGCTGCATTCCCCGTGGTGCCTCTTGCTTGTCTTCTTTTTGCTCGGGGGAGCCGCGGCAACCTCAGGAGTGCTGTAAATATCGAACACATTTACGAATTCCATGTCTGAAAAAGAGGCAAAATATCAAACAATGAGATAGCATAAATAACCAAGTATATTACATCAGAAAAAGAAGTAAAGAAAGATTGCAAAGTCAAATACCCGAGCTATTATTACTGGTCGCTATACTATAGACTCTACTAGTCTTATACTCACTCTCTGACATGAAGAAGTCTGGACCTAAATTTGGAGCATATTTAAAATTTCTGTCCCCGTCGAATAGGTGACAGGGAATTAGCAAGCTATCTAAAAGCAAAATAACTGTACCATTCTCGTCTGAGGACTCGTCCGAGTGTTCGACAGGCTAGGTGGCCTTCTTCTTTCCCTTCCCCAAGGGGACGGAGGGCCTCTCTACTGGAGGGGTGCCAACAGGTTCCCTGATCGTGACCCCGGTCGTGCTCCTTCGTGGAGGCGATGTTGGCGGTTGCTGCTCGGGTTCCTCCTTGGCTGTGGCACTCCCTGCAGTTGACTCCCTCATGTTCTGATGAGGGGCCAAGAAGCCAACCAACCTAAGGTTAGCCTTTGTAACCAGATGCTTGACGCTTTTTTCTACGTCAGTCATGCTGGCTAGGAGCGCCGATCTCAACTCCATGTCCAGAGTTGGGTCTGGTCGCAGCCATGGGCCTGGAAGACATTAACAGTTTAAGAAAATGCAGAGGAGAACACTAAGTGAAGAAGTAACAGCCAGTGATACGAAAGTTTTACCTCCTTGAGCGAAGGCCAGGTTGTCTGCGATCATGTCAGTTGTGAGGAAGTACTCCTGGTAGTACCTCCCCACATTTGATATATGGGTGGTGTCAGTTAGGAAGGTGCGCCCGGTTTCATGATGAAAGAATTAAAAAAACCCCATGCCTTCTTGGTTGGGGTTATACTTGAGGTCGAACAAGTAGTTGACCTCATGAGGAGTTGGCACAGACCATTTCTTGTGGTTGTACAGGATATAGACCGCAGCGAGCATCCTATATCCATTTGGGGTTATTTGAAAAGGGGCAACTCCGAAATAGTTGGCCACTCCCTGAAAAAATGAGTGAAGAGGCAAGGTAGCCCCTGCCTCGATGTGAAACCTCGACTAGGTGCTGAAGGCGCCTCCAGGCAGGTTCGCCCTTTGGTCTTGGTTAGGTCTGACTAAGGTCACCCCCGTGAGACCGTACTTCCTGATATAATTGGCGATCATCCTGATCGTCACTCTGCTCTCAGAAACTAAATGCCACTCCACATCTAGCTGAATGGCATGTCGGGGTCAAGCGTATCTTTGGATGTTGGGATTGGGAGCATTTTCAGCTCGACCACTGGTCGAGGGAGTTTCAGCCTGAGGAACAAGCTGATGTGAAGGAGTGGGGGTTTTCTTTTTCTGAGCTTAGGTTTTGGCACGAGCCATACTTTGAACAGGGACAGGTGAAGTGTTTGGGTTGACACGAGAGAATGGGATGTCAGGAATCAGTGATGATGGTTGCTCTTCATCCTCGAGCAGCTGAGCCAATAGGTCGTTGTCTATAGGTATTTCTCCTCCCCACGGATCTTGCATGTAAACTGGGAATAGAGAAAGGAGGAGATAAGACGCACATCCTGGGAGCTTATGTTGAAAGTTGGAATAACGTTGCTCGCATCTACGACCAGCAGCATTCTAACGGAAACACTAAGTTCTATGCGAGAAGTTTGAAAAACAGATCAAAAAGTAGAAATAAAAAGTTTTTGGAAAAAAGATTTTTCGACTCCGAAGGGGCGGGAAAAATCCAGTTTTTCAACTAGCCTAAAAATCGAAATTTTACTTCGATTTTACGCCCTAAACTTACGATCTTGACTATCAAACTGGCTCCTAACTCCTGCAGAGCAAAACTACACTACCCTATCAAGCATCAATCATTATATACACAATCCTCATGCATTTCTACCCAAAAACACAAAAAATTTCAGAACTCAAAACAATCATATAGCAGTATGCATGGCATGTCAAAGGGCTTAAAAGTTGAAGAAATTTACCTAGATGAAGGTTGGAGGTTCTGAAATGAAGTGACTTTGGACGTGCGAAAGGAGGATCCTTAGAACAACGACGGAAGGTCTTTGAAACTTTGAGCTCTGAGATGGAGTTCTTGAGGGTTCTTGGCAAGAAAATGGCGAGTAAAAATTTAAAAGGTAAATGTGAGGATTATTTATAAAGGCTGAGATATGTTGAAAAGGGGTAATCATGAGTTACCTTTTTCAAGGCATGGGGGAGTGTAATAGCCATTAGAGGGATTAATTGGAAACCGAAAAGGCATGATTGGATGTGATTAGATCACAATTTTTGAGAACGCACGAGGGACTCTGACAGATTTCGTGGGGCATACGAAAAGTTAGTTTCCTAAGTTTACTTATTGCTGGTTGCAATAAATAAACTTGGGGGGCAAATTTTTATCCAAAAAATAGCTGTTGATGACGTGGCAAGAATTTTTGACACGTGGCCGACACATGGCAGAGATGCTGCTCGCCTATCGACCAGAGATATTTCCATATGCGAAGTTCAAGTTTTATATACAACCAGCCTAGTCATATACTTCGTTTATTTATGAATAAATATGTACAGTTGTAATGATATCCGAGAATATCTCTTCATTATAACCTGAAGATCCATTTATTAAGGAAAGATATTATTACTTGACTCATGTAACCCTCCTTGAGCCTATAAATATACAAGAAATAGCTCAAGGAGGGATCTTTTGATCTTTTTCCGAATTACATTACTATTATCCATGGTTTGTATTGTTTTCTCCTTCTAAGGTCTGTGAAACTCAGGAACCCTAGTTCTTTGATCACACCTTTGAAGCTTAATATTAATAATAGTATCAAGTGGACGTAGGTCATTACCAATCACTGGGGCCGAACCACTATAATTCCTTGTGTTCTTTACTTTCCATTAGATTGTTTTCTTAAGCTTTGTACTATTTTCCTGTCGTTTATTTGACTTCGTATCATTGACCAAAACAAGAGTCAACAATTAGAGCTGGTCAAAATTACTGTTTACCCTTCTCATTACCTCTTGATCCTTAAGTACCATTAATTCACTAGCGAATAATTAATCTATAATCTAATTATAGATTTGAGCTCAATAATTATTCTGTTTCATAATTAACCCTTAAGGGAACCAATGTTCGATCCATTAGGAAAACATGGATTCCAATATTGTAATTCATGTTCCCAGTCATCCATGATATTGAATCTCTAAAACAAAAGTCATTAGCCTCATTATTCTAAAAGACCTTAACGAGTGAATCAAAAGATTCAATAAACACAAACAAGAGTTCATGAATACTTAGGATTTTAATCTATAATCTAATTATATATTTGAGTTCAATAACTATTCAGTTCCAGAATTAACCCTTAAGGGAACCAATATTCAATCTGTTAGGAAAGCATGGATTCCAATATTGTAATTCATGTTCCCAGCCATCCATGATATTTAATCTCCAAAACAAAAGTCATTAGCCTCATTGTTCTAAGAGACCATAATGAGTGAATTAAAAGATCCAATAAACACAAACAGGAGTTCATGAATACTCAGGATTTAGACTGATCTGCAAATGATCATCTATTATGATAAGAATTAAATCTTTATGTTAAATGACATGTTTATAAAGATAATTAATTCTCATAGGTCATGTCATATATAATATATATTATATACAACATCTTTACTAAGATGTCTATCAACATCAATAATTTTAATCTAGATCACTCGCATCTCGTATGCTTAGCAAACTGTTCAAGTAACCATTCATTAAAGATTCCATACTTTAATATGTTACAGACTATTTTATTCATTATATCTGATCTTAATTCTCTCATACTAATACAAAACCATATTCTCATGAATGAATATGGATTTTTCTTGATATTATCATATAATTAATTCAAACAATAATTATAATATTCAAATATAATAAAATTGTACTTTTATTTAAAACCAATAAAATGTCTTTACATGCTTTTAGGACATTAAACCTAACAATCTCCCAGTTGCCCTCAAAGTAAGTGAGGCTTCTCCCTTAATCCCATATTGCGCACGTGACCCATGAATGAATTTGCAGGAAGTGTCTTTGTAAACGGATCAGCCAGGTTTTGTTCCGACGCTATCTTCATAACAGTCACATCACCTCGGTGTACAATCTCTTTTACCATATGGTATTTCATTTTTATATGCTCTCCTCTCTTGTGGCTTCTCGGTTATTTGGAATTAGCTACTGCTCCATTGTTGTTCTAGAACATGATTAGTGGCTTATCCATATCTGGAACTACTTCCAGATCAATGTAGAACTTCCTCAACCAAACCGCCTCCTTAGCTGCTTCACAATTTGCTATGTATTTGGCTTCCATGGTTGAATCAGCTATGTTGGATTGCTTAATGCTTCTCCAGAAAACAGCTCCTTCACCAAGAGTGAATACTGACCCAGATATCAACTTTCGACTGTCTTTGTCTAATTGGAAATCAGAATCAGTGTATCGAGTGGGGTTCAGGTCATCCCCTGAATATACAAGAATATAATCTCCCATTCTCTTAAGATACTTGAGAATGTGCTTTACTACAATTCAGTGTTCCAAACAAGGATTTCATTGATAACGACTTACACTCCCAACTACATAACATATGTCGGGCCTAGTACACAACATAGCATACATCAAACTCCCAACTGTTGATGCATAGGGATACTTTCTCATTTCCTCTTCCTCCTAAGGTGTCTTAGGACATTGTTCCTTGGAGAGAGCAATTCCATGTCTAGTCGGTAACTGACCTTTCTTAGAATTCTCCATAGAGAATCTTTCGAGCTGCTTATCTATATAATTAGCCTGAGAAAGTGCCAAGAGCTTGTTCTTTCTATCCCTTAGGATTTGGATTCCCAGAGCATAGCTCGCCTCGCCCAAATCTCTCATTTGGAACTTTTTGTCTAACCACTTCTTCACGTTTGACAATGTCTCTACATTTTTCCCAATGAGCAAAATGTCATCAACATAAATAACTAAGAAAATCACCACTTTTTCTTTGATGTATTTATACACACATGCTTCATCAACATTCTGTTCGAAGCCATATGTTTTAATTGTTTCATCAAAAGTGATATTCCAAGATATAGATGCTTATTTTAATCCATAAATGAATTTTAGCAACTTGCACACCTTTTGATCTTCCCCATTCTTGATGAACCCTTCTGGGTGTACCATATAGATACTTTCATCAAGATAGCAATTCAGAAAAGCTGTCTTGACATCCATTTCCCATATTTCATAATCATTGGAAACCACTATGGATAAGAGGATGTGAATGGACTTGAGCATGACCACAGTTGAAAATGTTTCTTCATAATCAACACCTTCTCTCCACTTTCCCATCTACACCTCTTTTCTTCTTGTATATCCACTTACACCCTATGGGCCTGACATCTTCAGGTTGATCCACAAGTTCTCTGACAGAATTGGAATACATCGATTCCATTTCTTGGTTCATGGAATCTTGCCATTTCTCCTTTTCATGATCATCCATTGCTTCTTTAAAGGTTAATGGATCATCCTTGTCTGTGTCAGAAACAAGGACATGTGCCTCATGTTCATAGCGAACATGTTGTCTCACAATCCTCCCACTACGACGTTGCACCAGGGTTTCTCTTTCAAGAATCATGGTTTCCTTGGTTTGTCATTTATCATTTAATGATGAAGATAATTGTGATAGGATCTTATCAGCTGTGAGTTCCTCCAATACTACCTTGCTCCGAGGTTTATAGTTATTCATATAGTCATGTTCAAGGAAGGTCGCAATTGTGGAGACAAATACCTTTTGATCCTTGGGACTATAGAAATAACTACCTCTTGTTTCTGGAGTGTAGCCAACAAAAATGCACACTTCAGACCTTGAATCAAGTTTCCCTAATTTAGGTCTAAAAACATTAGCAGGACAGCCCCAAATGCGGAAATGGTGCAAACTAGGTTTGTTTTCATCCCATAGTTCCAATGGTGTTTTGCTTATGGTCTTCGATGGGACTACATTCAAAATGTAAGTCGTCATTTGAAGTGCATATCCCCATAATGAGAGAGGAAGTGATGAGTAGTTTAACACCTGACCATGTCAACCAAGGTTCTCTTTCTTCTTTCAGAAACACCATTTTGTTGTGGCATTCCTGGTCTTGTGAGTTGGGATAGAATACTATGCTCCAGCAAGAAATCTTTGAATTCAAAATCCAAATATTATCCGCTTCGATCAGATCGAAATGTTTTAAGAGTCTTACCTAACTACTTTTTAGCCTCAGCTTTGAATTCTTGAAACTTATCAAAGGCTTCAGATTTCCTAAGCATTAAGTAAGTATGACCATATCTTGAGTAATCCTCAATAAAAGTGACGAAGTACTCATACCCACCTCTTGCTTGTACATTGATTGGTCCACACACATCGTTGTATACAAGGTCCAAAGGTTCTTTGGCTCTATTTCCTTTCGCTGAGAAAGGATGTTTGGTCATTTTTCCTTCTAGACAAGATTCACAAACCAGAAGAGTTCCAACTCTTAGTTCTCTCATAGGTCCATCTTTTGTTAACGAGTTTATCCTATCTAGACCTATAAGTCCAAGTCTGAGACGCCAAAGATATGTGTCATTCTCGTTTGAAACTTTTTGTCTTTTGTTACCTTGCGATTTTGCTACTTTAAATAATTATGAATTATTAAGCGTTCATTCATTTCAATGAAAGCGTTAAAGTAGGAATATTCAATTGCATGTCTAAAGAAAAATTAAGAATAATTATATTATGAATAAAATATTCTAAAGTCATTACATTCAATAAAATTAAAAAACAACTAAAAACTAAAACATTGTTAAAACAATAATAAAGTTCTCTTTTAAATAAATGGACTTTCTTGAACTAGACGCTTTTCCTCTCTTTCACTTCATGAACTTCATCAGCAACCTTCCTTGAACTGTTAGATTCATCTATCTACACAAAAGAATAAACATCGTTAGTGGACTCTGAGTTAAAAACTCATAATGACTAATCTTTTTCCATTTAGTTATAAGAACAAATAAATCATATTTACCTCTCTTATTCTTCATAAATTCAACGATTATTTCATGCTTGGCCGATAGGATTTCATTCTCATAAAACCACCTATCATATATGTATTCATACGTAGCATGAATGGCCTCTCATATATCATATGCAGATTTAAGGTTTTGTACTGTTTTTTTTATCTCTATATTTACTTATTAGAGCAAATAATACCTGGCCATATGATTTATTCGTAACCACTTGGAATACTCAAATTGATCATTCACTGAAGTATCTATTGGTGGTGTTTTAACAGCCTCCATCAAATTCTCTCTTAACAATAATATATCAATATCATGTCTCCAAAATGCTATATTTTCATCATTAAGTTCAACAACTACATTGCAGTCGTTTTCAGACATTTTAGCTAAAAATAAATAAAAAAACAATAATATTATCATTTGAAAAATATCAATGTTTTGGAAAGTAAACATGATGCATGAATGAAACACTTAAAACACATAAATAAACATTTACTATTCCACGATAAAACTACCCAACAAATAATGTGTTGCCTTAGGATCGGTCAAGTTAAATTCAGATAACTTATAAGGCAATCTTATCTTTATAATTTAACACTTAAAATAACTCTTTATTTTCTCTTTTAAATATAAAGTATTGCCGGTTCGGTCAAGATGCAATTATCCACCGCAAAAGTTTAATTGCATCTTTGTAAGTGTAAGCCACTATTTTGGAATTCGTGACTTAACTTAGAGAGTGCCACCTTAGGGTCGGTCAAGCCTAAAGTACATCACTCCTTCCTATCTTCGTAAGAAGCCAACCATGGTATTAATATGTCTAGAAACCTTCCTTAGGGGGACGGAAACAAAGGCGCCTTGAGGCCTTATTCATATCTCACGGTGTTGTACTAATAATGGAGACCACAGGTCACATTGAGATGTCCACCATCTCTCACTTACTATTTTGGATTAAATGTGTTTTATTAAACTAATCAGTTAATTCCAAATTAATTACTAGTTTATTAATATCCCTATGAATGTAATTAATTAAAAAATACATGTATAATTATAAAAGAGCTTGTTTCTATAATTAATGTGATCTAGATGATTACCCATTACATTCATCTAACTTTACTAGAAATGCTTTTTACATAAAGTTGGTTATCTTAAAGGCCTGTAAAATCTATTGGTTTTATTGTGGTGCGAGTTACCAAGGTTTAACTAATTTAATACTTAGTAGTTTACATGCAATTGATTTCTCCAAAACAATTATGTTGACATGATTTTTCGCCAACGGTGGATGTAGAAATCTGATAAGGAGATTAGTGCTTATTTGCAAACCGTAATGAACTTATATGATCAATTTCTTATACACATGATTTTACGTGGTTCATTAGTTAAAATCCACCTAGTCCACGAGACAATATTATTGCTCTCTCACAATTTCTGTAGAGTTTCAGTATTACAAAAAAACAATCCCCTTTCCTGTCCATTATCTTTGATATTTATAGTGGAATTTCCTAGACAGATTCGGGTAACCATGTACATTAATAGGTAAACATTTAATAAAGATAATTCTCACTTACATAGGGATATGATTGCCTAACATAGTATACTCCTGCTATCTCTGATAATAAATGTGAAATACAACCTGGACATTAACAAGCGTATAGAGTGCCTCCGAGTCTCTCGGGATCCTTCAGTATGCATCATGACCAGGTTTCCACAAGCTGAACATATTCTGAGCGCCCTAAAGAGGATCCGACCACTACATGTCTCGAACTGGACCGTCATCCAAAGAGGCGACCTGCCAATTACCTGAATGTTGTACTACCAAGTCCTCATTCGAGCTGCTCACATCATCTCTAGGTAGATGTTCTACTCGTCTACTTTTTCCATATATTCATCTGCCAACTATGCCCCTAGCTGAGTGATTAAACCAGTGCTAATTTGTAGGGTACAAAATTTGTCCCCCAAGCTCCTACTCGTGCTTGACATCATCACTTTCTAACACGCACTGTAGGGGTTGTTAGGCTTCTGTCATGTAAAATCATGTCTGCCTACTACTCGAGTGTTGAACACGTGGCCATCTGTGATTCGCGTCTGTTCGAGTTTCCAGGACTATGACAACTATCTTGTCAACTTTTTGTCGCCACACAAGTCATTTAATATTGGCCTTTGGATCTCAAGCTAACCCAATCGTATGGCCTAAATTGATTCCCAAAGCTTACAATAGGGAGATCAGACCTGAAGCATACCACCTTTACATTCAAAAATTTTCCTTTCAGAAACAAAAATCCCCTTTTTCTCTCAAATTTTTTCCAAAGACCTCCATCACTCTTCAGTTTCTCAAGAGCTCTCAAGCTCTAGCCTGTGGATGCATCAGCATTCTCATCGAAGAAACGTATAAGCTGTAAGTATTTCCTCGTCTGGGTTGAATCTTTCACTTCTTTATTTTCCAATGAGTTTCTTACTTCAAAAAACATTTTTTGTTTAGTACCATTTCGTGTTCTAGCCATGCCTGATTTTAAATAGGGTTCGGTTTAGGCTAAAAGATCGATGCTAGACTTTTTTAGAAATAAGGTATTCAAAAATTGTGCAACTTTTCTGGGTTTTGCAAGGAAATGTCACTGATTAATCGATTAGGATACCTATTTGGATGTAGAAGTTGAGAGGTTTTCAGGTTTGGCTCTGGGTAGCTTCAGGGTCATGATTCCTTAAGAGGTTTTGCATTAAACCACTTTCAAAAGAAAAGTAGTGGGTCTGACGGATCTGACATGCGAATCCTGAAGTATCAGGGAATTTCCCGAATTCATAGTGTGTGGCCTAAGACTGCGCGTGGAAACACGCATTGGTGCTAGGGCATATCTTAGCTCATGTAAATTTTGAATCACCAAAGGTAAACCACTCAAACTCTTGGGTCACCGTACCTTTATCGTTGTAGCTAGTCATTGTCTTAGGCCGCCACTAATAGGCCGCTTTGTCGTCAAGCGAGCTAGATCATGACTCCACCAAAGAAAAACATCGTGAGCTCCTCTACTTAGAACAAGAATAAAGACAAACAAATTGTGTCTGAATCTTCAATTCCTCACTTCGGCCCAGTGGTGGAGAGGGAGATTGTTGTCGACCTTAACGCTTTTTTCAAGGTCAAACACATCGTGTCCCGAATAACGTCGCAAGGGAAAGTGAACAAAATACTGCTGAGTCATGGGATTGGGATGGGAATTGATGGCATCCTTGCCTGACCTCCGTTGGAAGGAGAGCAGAGATGCACCCCTCTTCAAGATGACTTTGGGGCTTGGAGTGATGAGCACCTGAAGGCAGGTGCTTTCCTCCCATTAGACCAGTACTTCAGATTTTTGGAACTACATCGAATTGGCTCCGTTCCAGCTCCCCCCAAACTCGTATCGACTTTTGGCGGGGTTGAAATATCTATTTTTGAGGCACGAGTGGGAGGTCCCCACCCCAGCATATATTATGTACTTCTTTGGCCTCAAGGTCAGTCCTGCTCAGAAGGGGCGAGGTGACGGCTTTTACTACCTCACTCGCTTCCCTAACTCGACTTCCATTATTAACCTCCCCAGCCACCCAAATGACTATAAAGACCAGTTCTTTATGTCAAATGGGTTCAAGAATTGCTATCACTGATACTTCAACTGCCCTCATAAGTCTTTAAAATTTCTAAATTATGTACGTGAACTCTCTTATAATTTTCATTTTTTTGTCTTGTTTTGAGTTTAACCCTTCTAACTGAGTTCGTTCTTTGCGCAACTATATTCAAGAGGACATGGCGGTCTGAGATCCTTGGGGTCAATACGAGACGCTGTCCCATCTTCCTTCGAAGGAGAAGGACTTTTGACAGGTTGTGAATGATGCTACCATGGTGGCCTGCAACCTAATTCGTAAAGACCAGACACGGGATATCAGGATCCAAGGTCCACCTCCCGAGCTTCCTTATCCTCAAGAAGTCCTGCCCGCCATTGAATACACCGAGGAGGAAGAGGATGTGGCATCACCGGTGCACAAAAGGAGAGTTCATGAAGATGATCGAGGTCCTGATCAAGAGTGAGTTGAGTCCGAGACAGTAGCCAACACTTCTGACCAAGGTAACCCATATAGAGAACTATATCAGGCCATTGCCAATTTTAGGCTAATTCGTTTCAACTCCCATCAGCTCGTTAGTCGACATCCTTCTGACCCAAACTTGAACACAACACTCTTCTAGTGTGTGGATCATCTGGTGATACGCTATGACCATAGCTACCCCAGATGCACCATTGTGGTTGACAACACCCTCCACTTTAGGTCCTCCAATTTTTAGGAATATGGAACGAATCGTAGGACATGGCCTTCCTTACATCAGGGTGTATTCTCCCCCTACTTTAGGCAATCTGTAGATGAGTCTAGCTCGGAAGAAGAGACTGAACCCCTTAGGACCCAGGACGTAATAATTTTAGACTCTCCCCACCTTCGATAGTCTAGGAATTAGAGGTTATACCTAGTCCAGCTCATAACCCCGACCTAATCGTAGTAGAATACTCCCCTAGCTCGGAGGGTAGGGTTCTTGCTCTGTTCTTGTCTTTGCATTACTTTGACTAACTATCCCTTGTATTTGAATCTTTTGTTCGTTCCTTTTCAGGTGAAGAGATGGACTTTCCAGACGCCTCGGGTTTAAGGGGTGCCTTCAAGGCTGGCGGGGCCGGAGCTGGTCCCACGGTGAAAAGGTCCAGGGTGCCAAAAAAACATGTTTCTGAGATCGGAACTTCCACCGGGTCTCCTATCAAAGACAAAGGTACCAGCTCCACCCAGGAGCAGCAACAGTAGACTCAACCCCCAGCCCTGGTAACAACAGTCACAATTCTCGAGGCTCTTCCTCCTCTCCCTCGACATGTACCTCCTTCGGTTCCTCAAGTGATCCAAGGCAAAGCTCCCTCCGCTCCGGTCCAAACTGTTAAGATCCTAGTAATGCCACTTGAGCTGGCAAGGATCCCCGAAGCATTTTGGGGGACTGCATACGAGATGGCGATCCATATGGTGGTCCATGTGTATAAAGCCAATGTCAAGGATCTGAGGGCCATGGAGGAGCATACTCCCGAAGATGTTCTCGAGTCTGCTATGGGCATGAACCTCACTGTGAGCCCATTTCATTCTTCTAGCATTTCTTTTTCTTTTCTCTTTTTTTTTTACTAACCTTGGCTTGCCTTTTCCTTTTGCAGTCTGTCTTGGCTCAACTCCGTAGAATTTCTTGGATTCTAGCTAGGAGTGATGAGCTCTAAGCCACCTTGATCGCCACTCAAGAGAGAGAGCGGTCTGCCAAAGCCGCCTTGGTTTCCTCGTAGGAGAGGGAGCAGTCTACAAAGGCTGCCCTGGCTACTTCCCAGGAAGGCAAGTGGATTGCTAAGAATCAGATCGTGGAAGTGAGATGTCGACTAGACCAGCTGCAGGCCGAGAATGATGGCCTCAAAAAGAAGCTTGACGAGTCGAGGTCGAGGCCAAAGCCAAGGAGAAGGCCGAAAGGGCGAAGTTGGAGATTGCAGAGTCGTTAAACTCAATGGAGGAGATGCTTTACCAGTGCTGGGCTTTCAACTAGGATGGGAATTTTACTTTCATGCAGCCAGGGTTTCGGGAACCTTGTCTTGCCAAATTCAAGATTCAAATTTCACAGGAACCCTTTAAGACCGTCGAGGCTTCTGATGATGCTGAAGGGGATGGCGAGGAAGTGACATCCTCCGAGCAAGTCGATGGAGGTCAATGATTCCTTTTCTTTATTTTGTATTTTGTAACTAAGTCCATTAGGATTAAAAAAATCACCTTGGGGCTTAGATCGAGGTTTTTTTTTCTCCTCGAGATAACTATATGCTTTTGAATACATATTGAATTTGTGATCTATTCGTATTCCCCTTAGTCTATTGTCTTCTCATGTTCGTGAATTCTTGGGTTCCTGTACACTTGAAATCTTACGGGTTGTCTTTAGATCGAGATAGATTTTTTATGGCTCGACTAATTAATTTTAGTCTATATCTTAGTTGTACCCAATATTTTTCCCGCATAAGTGTGTTATACCTGTTAGGAATCAGGCCTCTAACTTGGTCGTATCCAGGGGTTTTATTCTTCTTATTAGCATTGTACCTGTTAGGAATCAAGCCTCGGACCTGGTCGTATCTAGGGGTTTTGTTTTAGAAATTTCTCAATCTTAGTTCGTATGCAAAATTTGAAAATCCGAGCTTTAAAAAGCTGTTGAATAATCAAATTTTCTAAATTCTAAGTTTCAGATTTCATCTGAATATGCTTAGCTCTTTTAAAAGCTCTCTTCGGTTATGTCCCCCCCAAGCAACCAGAACTTATAGATGTTCTAGGTTGCTTTTAAAAAATGAGCCCCTGATAATAAAACGAAAAAATTGATTACGTAATAATCCAATTGTTATTAAAATGAAATGAATTTTATAGATAAGCCTTACATAAACAATAATTCTAAAAACATTAAAGACAAGAAAATTATTGATAATACTTTTTGAGGTGTGGGGCATTCTAGGTGCGTGGAACTATTTCTCTACTTAATCGGGCTACCTTAAAGGTCCCTTCGCACATGATCTCCACGATCTGGTATGGTCCTTCCAATTTTGGCCCTAACACACCATCCTTGGGATCTTTACTTGCCAAAAACACCCTCCGAAGAACCAAATCACCTAGTCCAAGTTTGCATCCTTTTACCTTCGAGTTGAAGTAACGAGTGAGTTTTTACTGATAATGGGTGAGTTGCAATTGTGACGCTTCTCTTTTTTCCTCAATTAGATCAAAGGATGCACTGAGTAGCTCATGGTTCTGATCTTGATTGAAGGTTTTCTGTTTATGGGTCATCACCAGTGCCTCAATCGGAAGCATAGACTCGCTTCCAAAGGTCAGAGAAAAAGGGGTATATCTCGTGGAGGTTCGATGTGAGGTTCCATAGGCCCAGAGTACTTGCGGGAGATGCTCAAGTCATAGTCCCATGGCTTCATCTAATCACTTCTTTAAGCTCGCCTTTAGGGTCTTGTTTACGGCCTCGACCTGCCCATTATCCTACTGGTATGCTACCGACAAAAAACTCTTAATTATGTCGCGTTTTTCACAAAAGTTTGTGAAGAGATCACTATCAAAATGAGTTTCGTTGTCAGACACGATCTTTTTTGGGAGCCCAAGTCGACATATGATATTTTTTATGAAAAAATCCAGGACTCTCTTCAAGGTGATGGTTGCCAGAGGTTCGACCTCCACCCACTTTGTGAAGTAATCGATGGCGACAACAACATAACAGAATCTTCCTTTTCCTATTGGCAAAGAGCCAATCAAGTCATTTCCCCATACTGCAAACGGCCAAGGGGATGAGATCATGGTTAGCTCAACAGGAGCTGCTCAGGCAACTATGGTGAAGCATTGGCATTTGTCACATTTCTGCACGTACGAGAACGAGTCCTTTGTCAGCGTGGACCAAAAATAGTCATATCTCAGTACCTTCAGAGCCAGTTTTTTCCCCCCAACATGGTCTCCACATAAGCCTTCATGTATTTCTTGCAAGATAGTCTGTGCTTCCTCGGGTAGAACACACCATAGGAGGGGTAGCAAAGGCCCTCGTTGATATAGAATCCCTTCAACCATAACATATCGCAGAGCTTGATATAGTAGCTTTCTTGCGCCCTTTCAATCGTTAGGTAACTTTTCAGTTGTGAGATACTCCACTATGGGGGTCATCCATGTCGATTTTATGTCAATAATTCTGACCTCAACTGTTTCTGCTATTATGCTCGGTCTTTCCAAGAACTCTACCGGAACTACGTTCAGTGTATCCACCTCTTTGGTGGTAGCGAGTCGAGCTAAAGCATCATCATTGGAATTCTTCTCGCGAGGTACTTGTTCAACGGAGCTAAACTCGAATTCAAGCAACTCGTCTTTAACCTTGGCTAAGTAGGCCGCCATCTTCATACTGCGAGCCTGGTATTCCCCCAATATCTGATTGAATACGATCTGGGAATCACTATAACATTGGATCATCTTCGCTTTTAGCTCTTTCGCCACCCTTAGCCCTGCCAATAAGGCCTTATATTCAACTTCGTTGTTGGATGCTTCAAATCCGAACCTGAGAGTTGTATGGAGTCGATGCCCTTCAGGTTAGATTAAAATTATCCCAGCTCCTGATCCTTTTTCATTAAAGGATCCATCAATGAAGATTTTCCACAATTCCTGCACTGGTTCTCTTATCGGCTCGTCCTGAAAACCAGTGCACTCGGCCACAAAGTCAGCGAGGGCTTGACTCTTGATTGTTGTGTGTGGCATATATAATATCTCGAACTGGCTGAGTTCGATGGACCACTTTAGTAGACGTCCCATCGTTTAGGATTTTGTAAAACCTACCTTAAAGGTTGGTCAATTAAGACGTGGATAGTGTGGGACTGAAAATATGGTTTGAGCTTCCTTGAAGCCAAAATAAGACAGAACGAAAGCTTTTCTATTAATGGATATTGGGACACAACTCTAAGAAGTCTTTTACTTACATAATACACTAGTAATCGCACCCAATTTTCCTCTCAAACTAACACAGCGCTAACCACATTTTTCGTCACGGCCAGATATAGAAACAAACATTCCTTAGATGCCAGTTTTGATAGTATGGGGGGTTCAGCCAGGTGAGATTTCAGGTCATGAAATGTCTGTTCTCATTCTTTGGTCCACTCAAACTTCTTGTTTCCTCTGAGCAAGTTGTAGAATGGGAGACACTTGTCAGTGGATTTTGAAACGAAGAGGTTTAAGGCCGACACCTTTCCAGTTAAACTTTGTACTTCCTTGCGCAACCTAGGCGAAGGCAATTCCAAAAATGATCTAATTTTCTCTGGATTTGCCTCTATCCCCCTTGTGTTGACTATGAACCCCAGAAACTTCCCCAATGAAACTTTGAAAGTGCACTTCTGGGGATTTAACTTCATGTCATACCTCTGTAGTATGCCAAAACACTCTTCCAGGTCAGATACATGGTTACTGGCAGTCTTTGATTTAATGATCCTATCATTGACATACACCTCCATATTTTTCCCAATCTTGTTAGCAAACATTTTTTTGACTAATCGTTGGTATGTAGCACTGACATTCTTCGGCCCAAATGGCATAACTTTGTAGCAATATATGTTATGCTCAGTCATGAAGCTGGTATGCTCTTAGTCTGTAGGGTTCATTGCGATCTGGTTATATCCAGAATACGCATCCATGAAAGACATGAGCTCGTGACCGATGGTAGCGTCTACCAACTGATCAATTCTAGGTAATGGGAAACAGTCCCTAGGACAGGCCTTGTTGAGATCAAAGAAATCAATGCAAGTTCTCCATTTCTTGTTTGGCTTCGGGACCAGAACGGGGTTAGCAACCAAGATCAGGTATTTTGCTTCCTTGATAAATCTGCATTTAAGTGGCGAGTTACTTCTTCTTCTAATGCTTCCGACCGTACTCTCCTCAAAAGCCTTCATTTTTTGGACTTTGCAGGCACATTCTTTTCCAAGTTCAAAGTATGCATTATTATACTCGGATTGATTCCCACCATATCTTCATGCGACCAAGCAAAGACATCCAGGTTCTTCCTCAAGAATTTGACCAGCTCATTTTTCCTTTCAACTCCAAGATTTTTCCCAACTTTTACAACTCTTGAAGGTGTTTCTAGGTCGATACTTATTTCCTTGAGCTACTCCACAGCTTTGAGCTCAGATCTATCTTCGCCTATTTGTGGGTCAATGTCATCTTGTTGGGCAACCTCATTATCTCCTTCTTGAGGTTCTTCCATCCCATGGGTAACTTCCATTACCCGAGACTCCTCACCTTCTTCGACTATGACCATTGCCTGCTGCCCGGGTTGTGATTTTACCTTCGTGGCTATGTTGTAGCATTCTCAGACGGTGATCTAGTCTCCTCTTACTATGCCTATCCCCGAAGCTGAGGGGAACTTCATTGTCAGGTGTCAGATCGAGGTAATGACTTCAAAAACCATCAGTGCGGGCCATCCCAAAATCGCATTATACGCAGCCGGACAATCGATTACAACGAACTCAAGTATTTTAGTAACAGTTCGGGCATCATCCCCTAGCGTAACCACCAGTACGATTTCCCCTATGGTCACCGTCCCTTCACTTGAAAATTTGTACAGTGCCATAAGGTCGTCTTTAGATCAGTTACGGATAATCCCATCTTTTCTAGGGTGGACCTAAAAAGCACATTTACTGAGCTTCCATTATCTACCAATATCCTTCGCACCCTTCAATTAGTGAGTTGCACGGTTACCACCAATGGGTCATTATGTGGAAACTAAACATGGCTAGCATCCTCCTCCATGAAAATGATTGGTTATTTTTCCAACCGCTGTTGTTTTGATAATTGTTTCTCTTGGATAAATTCCATACTGTTATGAGTTTTCAGCCCTTGTATATACCTCTCTTAGGCTCCATTGCTCATACCCGCCAAATGTAACGTCTTGCATTTTCGGGTACCTTTAAACGACTCGGGTCGGGATTTTTCCCCCGAGTTAAGAATATTATTTTAAATAATATTATATTTTTTTTGGAAATTATTCCATGAGTTATTGCTAGCCAAATTATGAATTTTGTGATTTAAAAGTCAAGATGAGATTTTCGGCCCTGGACCGACACAAAAACCTTGATCAAGTAAAAATCACAGAAAATAAAATGAAAATCTATGGAAAATATATTTTCGGCATAAAGTACATTCATAAAAATTAAAGTTTGGTCAAAAATAATAAACCTAAGAGAAAATGGAAATTTTAGGGCATTTTGTGTCAAATGCTTAATTTTACCGAAATAGGGAATTTTATTCCATAAATGGACCTTAGGTAAAGTTTTATTGTGTAATTAATTAAATTAAATGTGAGATATTTAATTTAATTATTATGTGTTAAGTTTTGTTTTTAAAACTTAAATAGAGTAAAATGTATAGAAAGTCAATTTGGACTTTTCTTCTTAGGAAATATTGATTCACCTTTATAAATATATATATATATATATATGTAAATGCATATATAGGAAAGGTTGGCCGGCCATGTGAGGCTTTAAAGTGGTTTGACGAAAAATTAATTAACTTTTAAATCTCATTTATTTAAATGTTAGGGATAAAGGCAAGTGGGTAAAACACTTGAGTGTTTAAAGTTATAATTAGAGTTGTGTAAACTCTTCCAACCCCTTCTCCAAACCGACCACTCACTCTCTCACTCTCTCACTTTCACTATCATCTTTTTTTGAAAACTCTCTCAAGTTTTCTCTCCATCTTCAACCTCAAGAACACTAAGGAGACTTGGAAGCTAAGCCTTGGTCTAGGAAGGGTTTTCTCTAAGGTAAAGTTTCAATAAACTAGGCTTTTGTAAAGTTTTCAACCATAGATTTTCAAATAGCTAATTATCTATGTTGCTGGGGGGATTTGGTTAGGGTTTTTAAAAGGGTTGGAAGGAGCCAAAGCTAGTAGGAAGATCCACACCTCAAGCAAGAACACCAAAGAGGTAAAAAAGTTTACTTTTATGGTTGTTATTGTATGATTTTTAGTTTTAAGCATTATTTTGTATAGTAAATGCTTAAAGTTTCTTCTTGGTGATGTAATAAGATTATGGTATTTGTTTTATAATTTTTATGATGCTTGTGTGTTGATTTTTTTGAAATAGGGATCAAAACCCCCAAGGGTTTTGTAGAAAACCTTAAAACAAAATACATGTTTTGAGCTGTGACTTCCAAGGGATCAAACATCCACTATATATTGATTTTGTAAAATTTAAGTATACTGTGATGTTGTTGAGATTGATTACACAAAATTGAGCTTTTGAAACACTCAGAAATGTTTAAAAATGAGTGAGTTATGCTATTTCAAAGTTTAGGTAAAAAACTGTATTTTTTCCTATTCTTATTTTCAGAACCAAGTTTGGATAGCCACTGTATAGGGCAAATGAACCCAGTTTTTTCTAAAATTTAGTGGACATATTATTAGCATAACTTAGTATTCCACTATAAAATTTGGTAAGAAAATACTGAACGGTTTGAAAGTTATTAAGTATCAAAGTTTGGAAAAATTAAGGACTTGAAAATAATGTCATTTTTACCTCATTGTTGGAAAATAATTTCATCAATAAAAAATGCTCATTTTAACCTAAGATTTTACAAAGACCTAAATGGCATACTGAAAATGGAATTGGGAAATTTTGGTAACAATTGGATAAGTAAATTTCAAGTTATGAACTAACAAAGTATGTAGTTAAAAATGTGAAAAAATAGGGTTTTCACACTTAGTGCAAAAATGAGATTTTGGAACTTAAGGTAAAAAGTAAAATTTAGCTTATTGCAAGATATAAACTTGGTAGTCTTGAAAACATATTTTCACTAAAATTACCACTTTGAGTTGAGTGTGAATTATATTTATTAAAGAATTTTTATTCTTTTTAAAAATAAAAGATTTAATTTATTAATAGTTAATAAATTAAAAGATGGTTTAAAACCCTATATTTTTAAAAAATGATTAAGTGAATTATTTTCTAGTAAGTAAACTTGATTAATTGATTTTGGAAAATTAACTAGCCAAGATGGGAAATTTTTAACGGTTTTCCTAATTAAGATATATTAGGCTATTTTTCTTAAAACGTTTTTTAGAGATTAAAACCTTAAGAAAAATAAAAGGAAAATTAAGAGTTTATGTTCTTTAAAAATAATTAAGAAATTAATTAGTATTTTCTAGACATAATACTGGCTAAAATCTTCCATATATTTAACCGACTTGTTTAAAGTACGGGTCAATAACGATACTGAGTGCAAAGGACTGAACGGCTAGCGTAATTGGACTGAACGTTGGAGGGTGAAAACCTGCTGAGTGCTAAGGACTCCAAGTAAGTCAACTTATATTGTGTGGCTGCAACATGAAATGTTTATTGTATTGTATGTTAGTATAGGGACACATGCACATATACACATTGTCGTAGAAAGTTGCTTAGAGACGTTAGTGTTATATTATTTTATAATATAATGTTTTAGATTAAATAAATGTGACATAGAGTGTCACATATTGTAACATATAATAGAGAGTTGCATTATTTAGATATATGTGAAATATCCAAATATGTAACATATTTGGTGTAACAAATTTGTAACTTCCAAATATTACCCATTATTGTGTAAATGTGTTGCTACACAATATTGAGATTAATTTCTTAAAGTCATAAGAGATATGACGGTTAGAGATGTGATTTTAACTCCCATAATGTGTATGGAAGTTACAAAATCAAGTGGGAATGAATTTGGAACGTTTTGGCAAAGTTGGAAAATTGGTTGCTTGTAACGCCCTACTTCCTTAGAGCCGTTACTAAGTGAGTTTTTAAGACAAAACAGTGTGCAATGAACTCGCTAACCGAGGTTTTGAAACAAAAGTGTGACTAATTAAAAGTTAAGGCTGTAATCTTTAAAAATGCGTTGTTTCAATAAAAACTTCAAGTAATAAACATTTGGGATCCCAAAATAATGTTTGAAAGCTATTTACATCTTGAAATAAGTTTACAGTTGATCAGTTCTAAAATCATAGATTATTACAGCCATTTTCAAATAAACCCCCAACCAAAGCAGTCGGGCAGGCCAAACATGTACGCGTCGCTTCACGCTCTCCGTACTCATGGTTGGTTGACTCAGTCATTGCCCTTACCTGCAACACAGAGCACCCGTGAGCCGAAGCCCAGCAAGAAAACTCATGCAGAACATAACATATGCAGTTTATACAGTTTATCATAACAGATAATCCACAGATAAACAAGTCAACCATTAAACTAAGCAAACACGGCCAAGCCGCCCCAGAGCCTTACCGAAGCCTGGGGTATCGGTTCTCACCGCGAGGATAACTCATGTATCCCTTGGGTCCCACCCTGAATATAGCATAACACATGTATCCACCGGGCCCCGCCCTGACTATAGCATCCCATGTGCTGTGTGTTACTTTCGGCCCCACGGCCGCCCCGGCCTATGCCGTACTCGGCCCTTGCCGTTCATTTCATCACAATCACACATATAGTACATTCGAAATAATCATTCACACACATCATGATTCATTTAAGGTTAAACATTTACACATAATACAATCTGGGGCCATGCCCTATTCTCGGGTGTTACGATTTTCTTACCTGCATTCCGAGCTTCCTGATGCACTGAAGCCGCGAGCACGGTCCTCTAGCACGAGCCTCTCCAATAGCCTAGTCACAACACACAAGAAACATCCCTCAATACTAATCAACCCAAAACCACTTCCCGGGACCAATCCCGCACTCTCGGGACCTCTAAATCCATAAAACAAAACATCGGAACCATCCCCCGTGTCCCCGGGCAAAAGCCCTAAAAACCCAACTTTTTGGCTGCCAAAATTGGCCTAGTGCCGCGGCACGTGCATCACAATAATAAAACCACACTCATGTGGTACCATTCACAGAATACAATTATCACATATCAACGCAGTTATGCCCAACAAGGCCAAAATTACAGTTATGCCCTTCTAACACGATCCGGGCCTACATGCATACTAATACACATAGCCATGCATCTCAGTTAAACAAATAGCCAAATAACATGCTCTAAATCATAACCATACATTTAACTCATAAAATCACACATAAATCCCAACATGCCCTCCTGGCACACTAATCAAGGCCGTTAAGCCTTATTAGCGATTTTGGGTCGTTACAACTATCCCCTCCTCATAAAAATTTCGTCCTCGAAATTTATCCAACATATCCGTCTGTAAACCCGCAACCCTGACCATACTTTCCAAGGCCCACCGCCTTAACCTTACTTTTTAACAACACCCTTCCAAGAGTAACAATCTTGCCCCACAAGATCTTGTCTAATAGCCATGCTCTCGATAGCCCCTTGTTAACCCTGCAACCCTGCCGAAGCCCAGGGTCTGCCTAGCGTACAATGACCAATTCATTGTCTTATTCTTGATTCCAGAGATACTCAAAAGTCATCACCTCTACCAGGTGGGATCAACTTGTAGGCCCCACTGGCCTAACCCTTAGTACAACTTCGGAATTTTATGTTGAATCGAGAGTCAGAACTCTCCCCTCTTTCTCTGAACACCTTACAGATCCTCGTCTGTTATTACGCAGAGATGCAACTCTTTCCTTCCGGAACTTTATTTCCTCATAACTTATCAATTTACCAGCTCTTTATTCTGTCAAATTGGCAGACACTCCTGCCTTAAGAAGTTTCAACGACCTCCTTGGCTTTCTCTCTGAACTAAAGCCAAACCGTAGTATTCACTATCCTTCACCTCTTATCATGTCCTATGTCGTGTTACATTAACAAGACACCAGCAACTGCCACCACGGCTAATTCCTCTGGGATTACACTTCCCTTAATACCTCAAGTATTCGCCTACTCAGCGCTTAATTCTTTAAGATATCTGATAAACTTTCAGACTGCCATTCCACTTGCAATCAGCTGAATTCCAGATTCCCACTCTGTTCTTTTTCGTCCTCTAAGTCCATTCCAAAATTTAAACTACTAAAGGGTCTCAATTCGATATCATCGACGCTCCGTCCTGAAACCAGTTCACTCGACCCAATCAACATTAACTCACACAACCGAGTTAAACTTTTCATGTCCAAATACCTTACTTAAGGTCTAATGTTGCCTATTCCCATGATACACTACCACATCACCTAAACTCTGTCACCTGCTCAACCCTCCCGGTACAACGTACCCTAGGAGGTGGAATGACGTCCATTCGGAATCCTCATTCGAAACCATATCCTATCTGGATCCTTCACTCGATCCTGGTATCCTACTGTACCACCATGACAGGGTCCTTCCCTGTTTCAACTCAAGTCAACACTTCGGATTCCATAGCTCAGTGACGCTCACCAGCTAACCCTTACCTATTAACATTATGCCGATCTCAGTCGTTGCTTTGTCCACTCCATTACAGCCTATAGCGTTATTCCTTGACTGATACACGCCTCCCAGCTAGGAATTCCGCCTCCAATTATATCTCCCCTCGCTCGAACGAGGAATTCAGACACCGATCACCCGTCTGTTACCTTTCCCCACATCTGGGTCTCAACGTTAACCTTCTTACTAATACCCAACACTCAAGTACCTTATGCCATACACAACAGTCGACTTAATGTTCCAAGTGTAACAACCAGGTTCATTCTTTCACCTCCCGCAAGGTTCGATCCATCCTTGCGCCAGATGCGCCTGGGCGTGCGCAACCCGTGATGCACTCCCACAATTCCATACCCTCATCATAGATCAGATCCTTTATGTAATCACCCTTTACTTAACCGTAACACACACATTCCAGCATCGCCAAGTACCAATTAATTCTTACCTTGTCTTCTGAATTTCTTTCTGATTTGACGCCATTCAGTCCGTCTAATCTCAAGTTTTACTGTTCTCCTCATCTCTGATGTAGTTGTCTCTGGAGGTGCTTATGCAATAGATGGCGCGCTTACCAGTCCTGAGATGCTTTCTGTTCTTCAAATGTTCTTCATTAGCTTATTGCGGCCCCAGATCGATTCTTCTCATACCTGTCCTTTCTTCTTGTAGATCTATTCTGAGTACTCCTGACGACACCCAAACTAACACTCCGTAGAACCTTACCTGAGACACCGCCTTCTGGGTGCAAATGTCTTTCGCATAGTCACTTGCTCACCATTTCCGTCTGGGAGTAATCCATATGTACTGCTCGTGAACTTGAAGGGGACTTGCCCAGACCGTTTCCGCATTCTCCGCCTAAAGAACTTACCTGTGCTGCTGCAGCTTGAACCGTTCCAGAATCTTTGTGACCAACCCCTCACACCCTACCCGGTGCAAACTAGACAATCCACGAAATGTCTCTATCCTTGGTTTCCAACTGGCAATAACCGGGTCGTAGATCAACTCTTGGAGACATCGTCCCAACTTGTATCCAACATTGTACCTTTCGTTCTAACCCGACGATGCTAACCATCCTCGCAGTATCTCACACTGGCTACACCAGGCTTAGATTCCTTCGTTGCTTTAATAGACTTTCTGTCAGCCAAAACCGTCTTTTACAACATTCCTTATACCAATCCTATCTGTAGTCTGACCTTGAAGTATTCCCTAAATCTTTCTTTGCATACCCACATCACTTTCCCACTGGTCAGCTCAGTTTCCATTCCGTCTCCTTTACATACTCCAGATGATATTCTCAACAATCCATCTGCCAGAGTTTCTAATTCCTTCTCAATAAGTATTACTGTCCTCAGCCTCTCAAATGGCCCCATTGAGGCAACCTCTCTATGTCCATCACCCTCTCGGAGCATTCACAACACCGAGTCCTTCCAGTTCGCTACTTGCCCAATGCATAAGCTCGTCAGTCAGACTCAGCCTCGAACTTGTAATGTATCGACGCATTCCAGTTCTCCGTTTCCCTTACCATGGGAAATCCATCCTAACATCTCAAGTCATTCTACGCAGAAGTCACGCCCTCACCTGACCTCTTCTCAGGTGGCATCCTTTCCCTTATGCATACAAAATAACCTCCCTAGTTCCTGTCACCAACTTGATAACTACCTCTTCCATCAGGCTTCTTTCCAATCTCAAATCAGGTGCCCAAGCACTGTCTGGGGTCCTTCTACCTCAAAATTGAGAATCCGACCTCGCTGCGTTCTAACAACACAAGTACCATCTTATCAATCCGACTTTTCCCTCTTTCTGGCAAACCAGAAGCCACAACCCTATCCGGGGTTCCTTTACCTTAATTATCACGAGTCTATCTTTACCACTTCCATCCAAGGAAGCACTGCCCTTGCGGCTCTAGCACTCATGCTCTAAACATCAACCATCAGTTCCTCGAACCACATGGCCCTCTCCGCCATCCACATGCGGACGATAATTCCTTATATCAGGGCGGCCCAAATTCCCTAGACTATTCCAGATCTCATATCCTTAAATGGGTCGCCATCCAATTCCGGTACATCCGTCAGTATAAATTCCCAAATGAATTATCCAATTCACCAAACCCATTGATCTACGCTGTTGTTACCCCTAACAGTTCAAACCAGACTTATACATTTGCCTGTCTCCACGGTTCTAATCATGTTTTTAAAATCTCTTCTAACCATTCATCATCTAGGTTCTTTCCAACTCAATAAGCCAGTACCTCAGCCCGAATATCACTTCCAAGCAACTCTCTGCCTCAACATTTAACACAACCCTCTAATCAGGATCTCTCATCCTCTTAACCAAGGGTGGAATTAACTCTGCTCACCTATTGATAAATTCCTTGTCAACTCGAACTCTCCTCAAAACCCGAGGTTAGTACCCTTTAAGCCTTTCATGTAATACCCTTATCTGTCCATACCTCACAGTAGGCCAACACTGGTAACCTTACTGTTAAAACATCGAAATCAGCTATTTCCCCAGAGAAATCTGCTGTTCTTCTATCCCATCTCAACTAACAAACTCCACAGCCTACTCACACACTAGTGACTCACTGCTGCTGCTTCCAGGGATCACTGGAGATCTCAACTCCAACTTATGTCTAGAAACCCCCTTCCAACACAATATCAGGTCCCCAAACCCTCCTAGGAACCAATAACTTGAGTTCATCCGTCAAAACCGACCAAACTCCTGAACTCAGAGGTTCATACCCTGAACCAACTCACAACTAAATCCAAATATCCACAAGTATAATGCACACACAAGCATATACTAGGTCAAATCCACAATGATATACATTTAGCTACTAGATTCAATCATCACTAAGTATATCCATACTCATCATGCTTCATACAAGCCAATAAACAGATATAACATATGAATTTAATCCAGAAAATTGACCACATACACTCAATATGCGAACCATTATGCCAATATTCATCCATATGCATAATAGTATTATTCAGCATGCATCAATCTCAACATGCAATAGTCAAGGGCCAGGCCCTATCAGTATCTCATACATATGTTATCTCATTCCTCATGCTCCATATCAACAAGCAGGCAAACAGGGCATTTAAACACATATTCAGGCATGTTAAACAATCATACCAACCAACCCTGAGTCGAGCTTGTCACTGACAGCGAGCGTACATGTTCGGTCGATCTCCAGAACCAATAAACCTTGGCTCGCTCTGATACCAAGTTGTAACGCCCTACTTCCTTAGAGCCGTTACTAAGTGAGTTTTTAAGACAAAACAGTGTGCAATGAACTCGCTAACCGAGGTTTTGAAACAAAAGTGTGACTAATTAAAAGTTAAGGCTGTAATCTTTAAAAATGCGTTGTTTCAATAAAAACTTCAAGTAATAAACATTTGGGATCCCAAAATAATGTTTGAAAGCTATTTACATCTTGAAATAAGTTTACAGTTGATCAGTTCTAAAATCATAGATTATTACAGCCATTTTCAAATAAACCCCCAACCAAAGCAGTCGGGCAGGCCAAACATGTACGCGTCGCTTCACGCTCTCCGTACTCATGGTTGGTTGACTCAGTCATTGCCCTTACCTGCAACACAGAGCACCCGTGAGCCGAAGCCCAGCAAGAAAACTCATGCAGAACATAACATATGCAGTTTATACAGTTTATCATAACAGATAATCCACAGATAAACAAGTCAACCATTAAACTAAGCAAACACGGCCAAGCCGCCCCAGAGCCTTACCGAAGCTTGGGGTATCGGTTCTCACCGCGAGGATAACTCATGTATCCCTTGGGTCCCACCCTGAATATAGCATAACACATGTATCCACCAGGCCTCGCCCTGACTATAGCATCCCATGTGCTGTGTGTTACTTTCGGCCCCACGGCCGCCCCGGCCTATGCCGTACTCGGCCCTTGCCGTTCATTTCATCACAATCACACATATAGTACATTCGAAATAATCATTCACACACATCATGATTCATTTAAGGTTAAACATTTACACATAATACAATCTGGGGCCATGCCCTATTCTCGGGTGTTACGATTTTCTTACCTGCATTCCGAGCTTCCTGATGCACTGAAGCCGCGAGCACGGTCCTCTAGCACGAGCCTCTCCAATAGCCTAGTCACAACACACAAGAAACATCCCTCAATACTAATCAACCCAAAACCACTTCCCGGGACCAATCCCGCACTCTCGGGACCTCTAAATCCATAAAACAAAACATCGGAACCATCCCCCGTGTCCCCGGGCAAAAGCCCTAAAAACCCAACTTTTTGGCTGCCAAAATTGGCCTAGGGCCACGGCACGTGCATCACAATAATAAAACCACACTCACGTGGTACCATTCACAGAATACAATTATCACATATCAACGCAGTTATGCCCAACAAGGCCAAAATTACAGTTATGCCCTTCTAACACGATCCGGGCCTACATGCATACTAATACACATAGCCATGCATCTCAGTTAAAAAAATAGCCAAATAACATGCTCTAAATCATAACCATACATTTAACTCATAAAATCACACATAAATCCCAACATGCCCTCCTGGCACACTAATCAAGGCCCTTAAGCCTTATTAGCGATCTTGGGTCGTTACATTGCTGAAAAAACGTCTTGGGTCGCGACCTGAGTTTTTTAGGCTGCAGCCCAAGAGCCAAAAACACATCGTGGGCCGCGGCCTGTGTTTTTCAGGCTGCGGCGTAAGCGGTTGACAGCATTTTCCAAACTTCATTTTTATCCAATTTTGAACGTTTCCAACAGCCAAGTAACTCCCAAATCTCTATTTTAATTCCATAAACATCCAATTAATCATTGGTAACAGCCATGGGGGTTGGTAGAATTTGAAATTCAAAGGGTGTCTCAAAACTCTATAAATAGGAGCCTATTGCTCACTTGAAAGACAAAACATTTCTATCCATTAGAGCACTTGGTTAGAAACTCCTTGAGGCTTGATTATTCCAGAAAGCATTTCCAAAAATCTGTGAGAGATCCCTTAGTGCTTGAGTTAGGGGGAAATAAGCTTTTGGACAAATGTTTCAAACCTTGTTCAAGTTGGTGATCCCCAACTCTCTTCAATTTGGTAGTGTGCATGAGAGTTGTTTCTATTTTGTTTTCTTGTTCTTTCTATCTATTCTATTTCTATTCATCTTCATATTCTTCTCTTTTGTTTATTTGTATTTCTTGTTTTGAGTTGTAATCTTCTTTTCTTTTTGTTCCAAACACTTCACTTTATTTGTATTATTTTGCATAGATTTGTATTTCTCTATTTCTCTTCTTCTACTTCTTCTTTTATTTATTTGTATTTTCAGTCATAGAGTTGTAACTTTATTTAATCAATCAATATTTATATGTAATATTGTGTTTAGAGTTGTAATTATCTTACCATTTCCATTGAGGCAAAACTATTTTTCCTAATAGTTAGTCTAGTGAGTGCTGATTTTGAAATATATGAACGGTAGATATCCGTCCTATCCTAGATGGCTGATCCCCATCACATTGCTTGATTTTATTATGTCTGGTTCATTACCGCGACGAGTGGCCAAGAGGTGAGGATTGCTGGTTAAACCTAGGGGCGCTAAAATGAATGGGACCTAGGGACCCTCATGCTTACTTAATCAATGAACGGTTGAACCCGAGCAAGTGCTCTGATAAGTTATTCCTGGATAGCAGCCGTGAATATTGGCCATTCAATGAGAGTGCCTAGAGATACTAGGGGTTGCCAAGATTGAGTGAGGCTGAACACCCTAGGGGCAACTGCTCACCAGAACCATTGATTAACATAGAAGTCTCTGTAAAACTGTGTAAATTCGATTTACTCTTGGATAAGTAGTGATGCCCTAGGTAACACAATAGTTACCCTTGATGGGGATATTTATTGGCTAGATCTTAGTGTTGAGACTCGGTTCTCTCTTACAGATTAGCATTTATGTTGGAGGGCGTGTTATGCCCGAATTGTTGGAAGTTGTCGAGCGTTGGTCTCGAATTATATTGTGATATGATATATCTGCTTCCTCTGGGATTTTCTGAGTGCAGGGATATATTTGTTGATAAGATATAGTTGTGAAATAATATATCTGCTTACTCTGGGATTTTCTGAGTGCAGGGATATATTTGTTAATAAGAAATAGTTGCAATATAATATATCTGCTTGTTCTGGGATTTTCTACGTGCAGGGTGTTATATGTTTATAGGAAATAATTTATCATTGGTTATCAGGCATGACCATAAGTTTGCCAGGACGCTTTTGTGTTCTTGAAATTGATTGTGTAGGGTCCGGATGGATTCAGAACTCTAATTCTTTGCATGCTTTGTTTTAAGGTTGAACTTACTAAGCGTTTTCGCTTACCTAGTTGTTTCATGTTGTAGGTAAGAGCAAGGGCAAGGCAGAGCAGTGAGCGCTGGAGTCTACCTTGCAAATGTACATGTGGACCGACCTTTTGGGAAGCCGTTTTATTTTTGGAAATGTTGTGTAATTTTCCTAAACTAGGCTCAATCTACTCTTTATAAAATATTTTGTAATTAAATGTTAAGTATGGCCATACGACTTTTTTTTTAAAAATTATACGGGTTTTTGAGACATTTTTGTTAAATGAAAACATTTATATTTCCGCATTATTGAGTCTTGAAAATTTGGGTCGTTACACCAAATGAGGTCCTCCGGCAATAGTAGTTATATCTCCTTCTACTATTGGGGGAGGGTCAGCTCAGTTCTGATTCATCTGATCCATCTGAGTCCTAGGCTGACCTGTCAGAGTTTTCGGAGCTGGACGAGAATTTTTCCTGGTAGATTGATTGGGAGCAACTCGGTTTCAAGCTTACTGGGCTAACAATCTAGCCCGAATGAGAGTTTCAATCTCATCCTTCAGTTGTCGGCAATCACCGGTATTATGACCGATGTCATTGTTGTATCGGTAAAACTTTGAGGGATCTCTCTTCGCCCTCTGATACCTTAATGGCCCTGGTTTCTTCCACGAAAGGCGATTAGAGTTTGCCAAGAAAACATGTTCCTGTGTATCCGTCAGGTCAACTATAGGTGGCATAAATGGGCTTGAATTTTTCCCCAGACTTGTTTTTCTTTGTGCCATTCTAGTTGCTGTAATGCCCCACGTCACTATGGCTGCTTCCTAGAATGACGACTAGCCCTACAAACCAACACGAGTCTTTCCAGCGTGCTTTGTCCTCACTCGCATGCTTCTTGGGAAAACTTCCCAAGAGGTCACCCATCATAAGACTACTCCAGGTCAAGCACGCTTAACTTGGGAGTTCTCAAGTGATGGGCTACCGAAAAGAAGATGCATTTGGTTGGCATAGGTAATACCCATAAATCCATTTAATCCATCTTCAACTATGTAGTCCCATACCTACACAGTCTTAGAATCGTCACACTTGACCTTCCCCAGGTAATGTGGGATTACACAGCTTTTACTCGGTCGTTCCCCCTATGAATAATGGGATTCTGACTATCATATCTTCCCTCACCATTCCCTTTCCTCTTATTGTTTCCTGCTTGGTTATTCTGGGTAACAGGTTGAGCCACAGCTACAACACCTGTCACCACTCTAGCGGGCTAAATAGGGGCCTGGCTGGTTCCTGCGACAGCATATTGCTCCTCCTCCAAGTTTATTCATTCCTGAGCTTGGGCCAAGAACTCATCTACACTTTTAACTCCTTTTCACTAGAGATCCTACCATAGATCACCTCCTACCAGGATTCATGTTCTCATTTCCATGAGCTTGGAGTTATCATCAACATCTCTAGCTCGCGCTGCAACGTTGGCAAATCTGCTCAGATATGCTTTCAAGGACTCGCCAGGTTGCTATTTTACGTTGGCCAATGAGTTGGCCTCTCCGAAAGTTTCCTTTGAAGCTCGGAACATTTTCTTGAACTCGAAAGACAACTTCTTCCATGAGCTTATCAAATGTATTTTGTACTTTTTGAACCACTATCTGGCAAGTCCGACCAGAGTCGTGGGGAATAGAATACATCTTAGGTCGAACTCAACATTGTGGACCATCATCAATGTATTGAACATCCGTAAGTGGTAGATTGATCTATGTTTCCATCAAATGTTGGCATGTTCGGCATTCTGAAGCCAATAGGATACGTAGCTACTGCAATGTTCGGGGACAAAGGTTCGTGCTCCTCATCGAAATCACAATCATCAATCCTTTTTCCAGATAAGAGCTTCTTCATTTTCTCCTCCATCAAGGCCAGTCTCTCAAGGGTTGGGTCTTTGGTCTCTAGCTTAGTTGGGAGCTGTTCACTAGCTCCCATCCTATTATAGGCGTTTGATGGGTTGTTTTCCCTCCAAGTTTGAGCTTGGTTATGCGGGACATTCCCATTGTTGCATACGATAGACGGACCTCCCCCATGCTGAGTATAACTCATGCCATCATTGCTATGAATTCAGATGATCACACAGGTCAGGATGTGGATCGAAACAAGGACTTTATGCTAAACTAAGAGGATGCCTCAGGTCACTTTCAGACATTCCTCCACGTCGGCTCCCCCTCCAGTAACTTCCATTTGTGAAACTTACAACCCGAGGCTGAGATCGAGGACCAAGATTATCAGCAAGTGATTGTGGGGCGTAAGTGTTTACTGACAGGTGAGGATTTCACCTACTATTTCCACGAGCTGGAGCATCTCTTTGTGGGTGCGGTGGTGTAGGATATCTAACCATTGATGGCGGATGTCTTATCTGTGAGGCTATCATCGTTCCATCAGGACGGACAAAATTAGCCCGACTCAGTTCTACCTCGATATCTAGAGTTCTCTGTGCCTGGGGTTCTGATCACAGCGCAGGCTGATTTGCTGGGGTGTTTTATCTCCGTGAATTTGTCCCAGTTCGCATTGGTGGGTTGTTATGGGTATTCCTGGGAATTTTTATGGAAGGTACGGAGTTGGGGGTCGTAGTTCTGACCGACCGACTGTCATGCAGATGATGGTTCCTGTGATGATTAGTGGACTGAGTACTCCGGTGATTTCGCTCTGAAGGTACAAAGCTTGGAGTGGCGGTCCTGACAGAACGACTGGTTTTGGACTGGTTATTCCTGTGGGACTTATGGGACCCACTTTTCCTCTTTCCGACGTTAGCATCAGTTGCAAAAGGGGGTAACTGAGCCAGTACCTCCTCCATATGTCTATTTACCCTAGCGAGATGGCCCCTTAATTGGGAATTCTCCATATCGATGGCTGTTATATATCATGGATTAAGATTTGGTGGGCGTGACGCTGAACTCCCAGTGTTGTCTTGGCCCACCGGTTGCTTCCCAGGACGTTGCTGAACATTTGGGCCATTTTCAGTGGGACGGTTGTATGATGCGCCTCTTGCCCACCAGGCTGATCCATTTCATTTTCATACATCAATCGAGTAACCACCATGATGAACGTTGAATGAAACTTGTAAAGGATTAAGCACTAATTCCCTCTCAATGAAAGCACCAAACTGTTGATGCGGTTTTTCTCCAACAGTAGATTTAGAAATCTAATAAGGAGATTAGTTCTTATTTGCAAACCGTAATGAACTTATATGATCAATTTCTTACACACATGATTTTACGTGGTTCAATGGTTAAAATTCACCTAGTCCACGAAAAAATATTATTGCTCTCTCGCAATTTCTACAAAGTTTTAGTATTATAGGAAAGCAGCCCCCTTTCCTGTCCATTATCCCTGATATTTATAGTGGAATTTCCTGGACAAGTTTGGGTAATCGTGTGCATAAATATGGTAAGCATTTAATAAATATAATTCTCATTTACATAGGGATATGATTGCCTAACAAAGTATACTCCTGTTATCTCAGACAATAAATGTGCAATACAGCCTGGACATTAACGAGCGTATAGAGTGCCTCCAGTTTCTCGGGATCCTTCATTATACGTCATGACCATGCTTCCACGAGCTGAACATATTCAGAGCACCCTAAAGAGGATCCGACCACTACATGTCTTGAACTAGACTGTCATCCTAAGATTCGACCTGCCAATTACCTGAATGTCATACTGCCAAGTCCTCACCCGAGCTGCTCACATCACCACTAGCTAGATGTTCTACTCGTCTGCTTTTTCGATATATTCATCTGCCAACTGTACCCCTAGCTGAGTGATTAAACTAGTGCTAATTTTTAGGGTACAAAAAATTCATATAAACAAATAGGACAATCTTGAATAATCATGTTTCCAAAAAGATGCATGATTAATGAGAAATTGTGTGGGATTTCATGAATGGCATGTAACTGACTAATGCATGAACATGTTATCAATCAAACATCAATGAACATTTATTTAATAAATACAATAAATAAATAAACAATAGATAATGAACCGAGTACTATTGGGTATTTCTAAAATTTACAACCCTTGGAAAAATTAGAAATAAAATTTCAATCTAAGCCTATGTAGCTTCCAAGACTCTCCAAGAATGTTTCTTATCTCCTTTAGGCTTTTTGCAAATCTTTAGGAACTTTGTTCTGCCTATCCTATTAATTAGAAACAAATTTTCTAATTAATTTATTTAATTAAATCTAACTTTTAATTAAATAAATATTTTTGTCATCTTTTTAATTTAGTTGAATTTAAATAATTAAAGAATCAAATTCAAATAATTATTTAAACTTAATATAAAATCTTAACCAACTAAAATATATTTTATTTTTCTAATAAAAATAAAATAAGATAATTAAACTTTTAAATTCAAATTATTTAAAATTAATTAAATAAAAGATATCGCACAAAATTAGGATCTAGGGTTTTTGGACACCAAGATTGGTGCCCTAGACCACTAGGGTCAGGGGCACATGGAGCCTCAAGGGCTTGGGAAGGTGGCTACCGCATGCAGCAAGGGTGTGCACAGCAGGGGCTCGGGCAGAGGTTGTGGGGCTGGTGCGTGGTGCGGGTGCACAAGCCAAGGGCTCAGGCAGGTAGGGGCATGGGCCAGGTGCGCGGGCCAGGCGATGCACGTGGCTTGCTGGGGAGGGCTCAGGCCGTTGGCTTGGCTGGTGGCTCGGGTCCTCCTCTTCTTTTGTGTGCAGAGTTTTTTTAAAATTACATATTTCAAAAATAAAATTTACAAAAAATCCTATGCGCTTTATGGCTTACACAAGATCTAGAAACTCAAATTCCTAACCCAATAGCATCATATAATTAATGATCCATCATGTAACCATACATTCAAAAAAAAAACATATCCATCCATTCAATATACATATCAACATACATATAACAAATGCAAGAAACCCACACAGTATTTAATATATATATATATATGTGTATAGACTGCTCTAGTACCAATTGTTGGTATTAAATGATCAAATCAAAGGTGCGCAGTAGAATATATGGACCTATTTTACTAAATATTAATACCAGTCACGATCATATACATATATAAATATTAAATCACATACAAGACAGACAAGGGATTACCTATTGTAGACTATTAAGTGTCCTTGAATCTTTTTGTACAAAATCAACGATCTTCCTATCTAGTAATCTGAAAGCTCACACCTTGATCTTCCAGACCAATCCTCAAACACACAAGGAGGTGTGTGGGCATGTAAGATTCAAAAGGTTGAATTATGTGACTCTCTAGATGTACTCAACACAAGAGATCTAGAGAGGTTTTACAAAGAGAAGAGGTTTAGAATATTTTTCAGGTTTAGAGAAAACTATCGCTTTAGGGAGAGAGTTTATATTTTTAATTTCATAAAAATAAATTTAAGCTCCTTCTAAAAGTCACGTTCTATCAGACTTATATAAAATTATTTAATCTAATTAAATAATCTTTATTTTATTAAAATAAAATTCAAATTAAAACAAATATGATATTTATATTTAATAATTTATTTAAATCATATTTAAAATGAATAATTAAATAACTTATTAAACAAATTTATTTGAAATTCAAAATTCAAATCTCATGGATAAAAATCCCTGAGTTAGGCGCCACACATTGTATTGTACAGTGTGTGTCGCCCAGCTCTATTAGGGTTTCCCTAATTTTCTCATTTGTTTATTTAATCAACTTTTAAGACAATATATTTATCCCAACAAAAATATCAGTTAATTCAAAATTAACTTTATCTTAAAATATCATTTTTAAATTAAATAAATAAATATCATATTCTAAATAAGATATTTATGATTCTCTCTTTTTATATTAATCCAAACAAGAATAAAATTAATTTTAACCTATAGTTTTTCAAAATAAAAACTATATAGTTAAATAAATAATTAATTCACAATTAATCAATTACCCATAATTATCACATAATTATTTCATTGCCATGGAAAATTAATTCCTTTGCAATTTAGTCCTTCTCTCTACAAATCTTTCTTTTGACATCCTTACCCTTGATAGTGTAGGACGGAGGTGATCTCGGGACCATGGACTTATAATACGAAGCCACAATAAACCAGATTATTAATCAAACTCTTTAATCTAATAATTTTATTTATTAACTCCATGATTACTTCACTATAAATATGGAATTGCACTCTAAGTATTTATAGAATTATATTTACAGAGTTTTCTCTTGTAGTCCATTGATATAATCAATATATGTAGTTATGTCCTCCATTATTGGTTCGTTAATTAGAGCTGGTCAAAATTATTATTTTACCCTTCTAATTACATATCGATCCTTAAGTACCATTAATTCACTAGTGAATAATTAATCTATAATCTAATTATAGAGTTGAGCTCAATAACTATTCAGTTCTAGAATTAACCCTTAAGGAAACCAATATTCGATCCGTTAGGAAATGATGGATTCCAATATTGTAATTCATTTCCCAGCCATCCATGATATTGAATCTCCAAAACAAAAGTCATTAGCATCATTATTCTAAGAGACCTTAACGAGTGAATCAAAAGATCCAATAAACACAAACAAGAGTTCATGAATACTTAGGATTTAGACTGATCTACAAATGATCATCTATTATGATAAGAATTAAATCTTTATGTCAAACGACAAGTTTATAAAGATAATTAATTCTCAATGGTCCTGTCATATATAATCTCTATTATATACAGAACCTTTACTAAGATTGTTAAACCCAAATTTTGAAAACGTCATAAATGAGCCTTGAAATGTAGGCTTCTAAGAGCTCAACACTTGTATAAATTTACATATTTCCTAACTTGTTCCTATTGGCAATCGAGCACTAGTTATGAAGGTTCAAGCTTGAGCATCAAGCTCAAAAGGATGGATCTTCTCTGATGCATATGAGTGCAGTTTGAGCCTTCATTGCAAGCTCAAAGAGGTTCATCTCCAAAGGTTAAGCTCGATAAAATCACTGGCTAAGGATGAGGCTAACTAAAATAACGAGCTCGTGATGTTGGCCGATCTCGAAGATGTGTAAACTGTGTGTTCGAGGTCAGTAACCCAGTTTGAACACGATTGTTGTTAGGAAATCCCTATTCCTTAGGGATTTTTTTTTATCTAATATTAAATCCCAATTATCATGGGATATTATATAATTAATGTATTTAATTATATTTATTTCAAATTTGAATTGTAACTTCCTAACATAAAGGGGATATATTTTGTTAATCAGGTCTATAAATGTTAGGAATACTTATACATGTTCTTTTTTTATTTTCATGTATATCTAATATGAAACAAATTAATATGAGAAAACCTAGACCATGTTTATAAAATTGAATTCAAAGAAAAACAAAGATAATGTTCATCAAAAAAGCAGTTGTTGATGACGTGGCAATAATTTTTGACACGTGGTCGACACATGGCAGAGATGCTGCTCGCCTATCGACCAGAGATATTTCCATATGCGGAGTTCAAGTTTTATATACGACCAGCCTGGTCGTATACTCCATTTATTTATGCAAAAATTTGTACAGTTGTAATGATATCCAAGAATATCTCTTCACTATAACCTGAAGATCCATTTATTAAGGAAAGATATGATTAATTGACTCTGGTAACCCTCTTTGAGCCTATAAATATACAAGAAATAGCTCAAGAAGGGATCTTTTGATCTTTTTCCGAATTGCATTACTATTATCCATCATTTGTATTGTTTTCTCCTTCTAAGGTCTATGAAACTCAGGAACCCTAGTTCTTTGATCACACCTTTGAAGCTCAATATTAATAATAGTATCAAGTGGACGTAGGTCATTACCAATCACTGGGGCCGAACCAATATAATTCTTTGTATTCTTTACTTTCCATTAGATTGTTTTCTCAAGCATCGTACTAATTTCTTGTCGTTTATTTGACTCCGTGTCATTGGCCAAAACGAGGGTCAACATTCTACCGCTTTCATTGAGAGCTTGACAAAGAATCTAATGGCAAAAACTACCAAGAAGACTAGACAGGCTGCCGCAGCACCATCCCAGCCTCCTCTCCCAAATGTGGCTGAAGATGAACCTTATTTGGAGTTTGATGAGGAGGAGTTGGATTCTGAGTCGCTGAAGGCAACACTGGGGCTGTTGCAGGATGAGTTGGCCAATCAAGAGAATGCTGCTGAGATAATGGTGTCGCAGCAAAGGGAGATAGAGCGCCAGCGCCAGGAGCTGACCGAGTGGCAGGCGAGGATGGACCGTCGACAGAGGGATGCCATGGCAGCCCTTGAAGCAGCCATCCAGCTGGCTAGGAATCAGGCTGCGCCAGCCTCCCAGCCAGATCAGCCACCAAACGGGCCACCTCAAAGGGGTCCCAATCCTAGTCCTCCGCTCCAGCCAATAAGCCCTCAGAGGCCGGAGCAGCCACCTATGCCTCAAGATGATGTCCCACCTAGGGATCCTGAGATGCAGCCTCCGTCTCAGGTTGGTCGAGGCAATCCCCCGCGCAAAGGCAGAATAGGGTCGGGCAACAGCCCCGCAGCCCTAGATGCCCAGGGGGTGAAGAGCCGCATCCACCGAGCAGGGGGCAGTGTCCTTCTGCCAATAGGAGGAACTCAGAGACAGGCTCTACGGTCAGGGGCCCCCCACAGCATGACAATGCACGAGGACCCATCGATCAGTGCAGGCCTCCCCCTAACACTCGGGAAATGCCAGCCCAAGGAGGCAACAGAGGGAATAGCCGGTCGCACCATAGCCAGCCACGATTCAGAGATGGCCACGACTACAATGAAGCCGACTCAGGCAGAGGAAATGCTGGTCGGAGGAACGAAGAGAGAGGTGGAGGCAGGAGCCCCCCACCTAGAGAAGACCGACCAGCAGGTCATAACGCTTGGGGGCAGCCCAGGCAGAATAACGACTTTAGTCAGCTCGGAGCCAGTGAGCAACGGCGAAGAGACGATGAATTGAGGGATGTACTCAACGACCACCAAGAAATGCACGATGAGTACGTTCCCTCAGCACCAGAGGCCCCAGCAATCCCAGAAGTTGTTCAGGCTCAAATCGATGCCCTGAACTAGGCTGTGTAGCAGTTAGTCGGGGGGCGAACATCACACATTGAGTACGATTGGAGGAGAGGTACCCCTTTCATACAGAGGATTGCTATGGCAGAAACCCCCAGTAAGTTCAAGATGCCAACACTGCCAAATTTCGACGGGTATGGAGACCCAGTATCTCATGTCAACAAGTTTGAGATACAAATGGACATTCTTAAAGTCTCTGAAGATGCTCGCTGTAGGATCTTCCCAGCGACACTTTCTGATGCCGCCCAGGAGTGGTTCTTTAAGTTCCCTCCTGCGAGTATAGTATCCTAGGAGATGTTCGTGAAGGATTTATAAAGACAGTTCTATGCGGGTCATGTGCACCCCACCGAGGCGAACCAACTGGTCGAGATACGCCAGAAAGAGGGGGAGCCCTTGAAGGAATACGTTCAGTGCTTCATGCGAGCTACAGCTGGAGCCAAGACTGTGGGCGATGAAGGCAAGATGATGGCCCTAACTGCTGGGCTTAGGCACCATTCTCCCCTCTAGAGTAGCCTCATAAATCATGGGGTTAAAAGTACCAAGGAGTTTTTAGACCGACCTGATCAGTACATCAAGCTCGAGGACGTGATTGCCAATGAAGGGAAATCGCCAGCAAAAGATAAGGGGCCCAAGGAAGAACCCGCCAAAGCCGCCAACGGGTCGAAACCCAATGGCAACGGCAAAGGCAACGGGAATGGAAATTGTAAGAATGGTGGAAAGTGGGCGAGCAATGAACCCTCGACCTCCGAGAGTAAGCGCCCCAAAGGTAATCGGTATGAACCGAGATTCACCAATTACACTGCCCTTGTTGAAAGCTGAGCCGAGGTCTACCAGGCGACTAGCTCAAGCATGCCCTACAAACGACCTGCACCAATAAGGAAAGATATCTCCAAGAGAGATTCAACAAAATTTTGCCATTTCCATAACGACTACAGGCACGACACCAATGAGTGTAACCAGCTGAAGGGCGAAATTGAGTTCCTGATAAGATAGGGACATTTAAGAAGATATGTGCGAACCGTAGAGGGTTCTCAGCGAGATGCTCAAGGTGGCAAAGAGTCAGCGCCTACACGCCAATGCTCGCCACCTTTACAGCCAGCTCCCATGGCAGGTACCCTACTCACCATCTGCGGAGGCCCACATCTTGCAGGAGAAAGTGGGAAAGCTAGGGAACGATATGCTCAAACAGAGGAGGAACTATTCACCTTCTCGGACGACGATGCCCAGCACGTGCAATTCCCTAACACCAATCTGCTGGTCGTGGACGTACAAATCACGAACATGATGGTGAAAAGGGTGTTGGTTGATACAGGAAGTTTGGTCAACATCCTGTACAAGTCTTCGCTGGAAAGGATGAAGTTGTCCGTGAAAGACCTGGAGTCATGCAACGAAACCAGTTATGGTTTTTCCGGAGAAGGGCTCGCCCCAGTAGGGTCGATTAGACTCGCAGTCACAGCAGGCACTGCACCTGCTAACAGGACATTGCTCACTACTTTTATAGTAGTTGATTGTCCTTCAGCGTAAAATGTTGTGATAGGGAGACCAATTCTGGTCGACCTGCGAGCCGTCACTTCTATATGGCACCTCGCTATGAAATTCCCAACAACGCCTCAATCACCAAGGCAAAGAAGGGTGTATCAAGAGATGCCACCGGGAAGGAGTTGCAAATGGCAACTGATGTTCAAGCCCGCTCAGGTGATAATCTCACCAAATAGGGCATTGCCCAAAGTGAGGATAAGGACTTAGATCCTCACTTTGGGGATTTTGAAGAAGAAGTGGGGCCCATCGAGGACCTTGAAGAGGTCCAACTCGATGAGGAAAATCCGACCAGAGTTGTGAAAGTCGGTAAAAACTTAGAAAGAATAACAAAACAAGCACTGGTGGAGTTCTTAAGGAGGAACCAGGATGTCTTTGCCTGATCGCACAAAGACATGGTCGGGATAGATCCTGCAGTCATCAGCCATGTCCTGAACGTTGACAAAATCTTTCCACCAGTGCAAAAAAAAAAAGAAAGTTGCTCGACAAAGATAGATCAAAGGCCTTGAAAGAGGAAGTTGAGAAGCTGAAGGAGAATGGGTTCATCAGGGTGGCATTTTATCCATCGTGGGTCTCTAATCTCGTACTAGTGCCCAAGCCGAATGGAAAGTGGCATACGTGCATGGATTTTATAGACCTAAATAAAGCCTGCCCCAAAGACTGTTTCCCACTCCCGTGGATCGACCAGCTGGTCGATGCCACTGCAGGGCATGAGATCCTCTCATTCATGGATGCATACTCCGGGTATAATCAAATTAGTATGCATCCCCCTGATGAGGATCACACTAGCTTTCGAACTGATACAGGGCTCTACTGTTACAAGGTGATGCCCTTCGGTTTGAAAAATGCTGGTGCGACTTAGCAGAGACTCGTCAACCACATGTTCAAGGAGCTGATCGGCACAAACATGGAAGTTTACATAGACGACATGCTGGTTAAGTCGAAGAAAGCAAAAGGGCATGTAAGGGATTTGTAGGAATGCTTCAACGTCCTGAATAAATATAGGATGACGTTAAATCCCCTTAAATGCTCCTTCGGAGTAGGATTGGGAAAGTTCTTGAGATTTATAGTTAACTCGAGAGGAATTAAAGCTAATCCCGAGAAAATAAAAGCCCTGATCGAGATGAAGTCGCCAGTGAAGATTAAGGATGTCCAAAGCTTGACCGGGAGGATTGCTGCTCTCAGTAGATACATTTTGAAATCGACAGACAAGTGCATCCCATTTTTTAATCTACTAAGAGGCTATAAGAAATTTGAATGGACAGATGAGTGCGAACAGGCCTTTCAAGCACTAAAAGCGCATATGGCGCAACCACCCATCCTGTCAAAGTCGGTCGATAAAGAGATTTTGTTCATCTACCTGGCAATCACGGATTACGCTGCTAGTGCTGTTCTAGTAAGAGAAGAAGAGGGTGTGCAGAAGGTTGTCTATTATGTAAGCAAAAGGTTGATCGGAGCAGATTTAAGGTATCCCCCCATCGAAAGGTTAGCCTGTTGTTTAGTTTTGGCCTCTAGGAAGCTACGGCCTTACTTCCAAGCTCATCCAATTACGGTATTGACCGACCAGCCTCTTCGACAAGTCCTACAAAAGCCAGAGGCTGCAGGAAGATTACTAAAGTGAGCAGTCGAACTTGGGCAGTTTGACATATCTTACTTGTCGCGAGCAGTGATAAAAGGACAAGCCTTGGCTAACTTCATCGCCGAATTCACAGAGCTCGCTGGTGGCGAGCAGACTGAAGAACCCAGTGAGCCTGAATGTCAAATCCAAGCACCCTCGTGGAAATTGTTCACAGACGGTTCATCTAACGAATCCCACGCAGGAGTAGGAGTGATATTGATAACGCCGGAAGGGCATCGATTTCACTATGCAATCAGATTTGACTTCACTCCTTCTAACAATGAGGCTGAATATGAAGCACTACTCACTGGATTGCGATTAGCCAAGGATATGAACATAAAAGTGCTTGACATCTACAGCGATTCACAGCTGGTGGTGAATCAAGTCTTGGGAGAGTACCAGGCGCGAGGTTTGAAGATGGTTGCCTTTCTGAACAAAGCAAAGGATCTGTTAGCCTAGTTCGATAGATACAGTCTCCAGCAAGTACCTCGCGATCAAAATTCCAATGCGGACGCTTTGGCAAAGTTGTCAAGTGCGAAGGATGCTGATACTCTGAACATAGTGCCAGTCGAACGACTATCAGTACCAAGCATCGAAGCAGCAGAAAGCACTCTGGTAATCCAGATGGTGGATACGTGGATGGCACCGTATGTAGAGTATCTATCAAGTGGCGTGCTACCAGCGGACAGAAACAAAGCTAGGACCCTTCAGCAGAAAGCTGCTAGGTTAATCCTAGTCGATGGGATCCTGTACCGAAGGGGATATTCCATGCCACTCATCAGATGTATTACCAAGGAAAAAGCCAAAGAGTTGATGAAAGAGGTGCATGAAGGCTTTTGTGGGGACCACATTGGGGGGCAAAGTCTGTCATAAAGATCCTAAGGCAAGGCTATTTCTGGCCAACCATGAATGAAGACTCAATGGAGTTCGTGCGGAGATGTGACAAGTGTCAGAGATTTTCTAAAATCCCACGAGTAGCTCCCAACGAGTTAAAGCAGATGCAGAGTCCATGGCCCTTCGCAGTTTGGGGAATATATCTAATCGGATCTTTGCCTACAAGAATAGGTGGTGTAAAGTATGCAGTGGTTGCCGTCGACTACTTCACCAAATGGATCGAGGCTGAGCCGCTCGCAACCATAACGACCAAGAAAGTGCTTGACTTTGTAGTCAAGAACATCATTTGTCGCTATGGATTACCAAGGAAGATAGTCTCGGATAACGGCACCCAATTTGACAGTGATCTATTCACAGACTTCTGCAAACGGAATGATATTATCAAAAGCTTCTCTTCAGTCGCTCATCCCCAAGCGAATGGGCAAGTCGAAGTAGTTAACAAAATGCTGAAGGATACCCTGAAGAAAAGACTTGAAGAAGCTAAGGGAGCATGGCCAGAGTAGTTGCCTGAAGTTCTTTGGTCGTACAGAACTTCCCACCAAATAGCAACAGATCATACCCCATTTTCCTTGGCATACGGGTATGAAGCTATGTTGCCTGTCGAGTTAGATCCACCCTGGCACCGCAGATTGACATACGACCAAGACTCTAACAGCCAGCTATTGATGGAATCCTTGGACTCAATTGATGAGAAGCATGAACAAGCTCAGCTCCGAGTAGCTGCGTACCAGCAAAAGGTCGCCCGGTATTTCAACTCTAAAGTGCAAGAAAGAAAATTCAGTGTTGGAGACCTTGTACTCCGAAGAGTTTTTCTAAACACCCGCGACCAAGCTGCTGGAGTACTAGGGCCTAATTGGGAAGGGCCATACCAGATTGATGAGGTCCTTCACCCAGGCACTTATAAACTGGCACCCTTAAACGGAGATCTCATTCCTCGCTATTGGAATGGAGAACACCTGCGCAAGTATTACCAATAAACAATTCTTCTTAAAGAATTGGCTTGTATTAATTTTACTTTTTACAAGTTTTGAAAAAATGTAAGATCTTATTGATCACTCGTACAGACATGCTTAGTCCATTTATTATGAGAAATAAAAAGGATTGTGCGCAGCCAGTCATTTCTTGCCAACTATTGTATTTATTACAAGTATTTGCTCATTACGTGTGTTGTTTTGTTGTATTATAATGCTAATCGTATTGCTCTGAGCAGTAATGTTCGAACAGGTTCTGGTCAAGGCAAGTGACCAAGGACCTAAAGCTCCTCGATCAATTGGGGGGGCATATAAGGTACAAGTAAGCAAAGCATATCGTTAAAAGGTATGTAAACACATGAGCAAAATAAGTGAAAGCATGCTAGGGCACTTAGAGTATTTTTCAAAATTTTGTTATTTTGTTAAATCAAACCAAAGTGTTATGCTAAGTTTGGTCATGCTAAGAGATGTTATAATAATATGCAAATATATTATAATGTCAAAATGTATCCTTTTACACCACGAGCAGTCGCTGCTCGGATGTAATTGTTCAAAAAAAAGTAAAAGCTGCCCATGCAGCAATAAAAAATATATTGTCTTTACATCACGACCCGTAGGTCATGTAGTTAAAAAGATAAAATATAAATAGAAAAAGCTCAAGGAGCCGAAGGATTTTGAGGAGGGCCTTGATCGACGATGTCTGCAACCTCATTATCTACCCCATCCATCCCAGCGGCCAGCGAGATCTCAGGGGAAGTAGGAATCTTTGCCCTTTCTTCCTCTGCCAGTCGAGCGGCACAGCGAGCAAGCTTGGCAGTTCTGGCATTCTCAAGAAGGTAATTGAAGTCGGCACCCTGATTGTGCTTCCAGAAATCATAGAAGCATCGGAGAGTGGCATTCTTATACCTTTCCAAGTTGCTGGCATTGGCTTTCTCGAGCTCCTCAATCTGGCCCTCCAGGGTAGTATTCTCCTGTCTACTCGCAACCAGTTCCCCCTCGAGCTATTGGGCTGCGCAGAAATTGAAGCAGTTAGACTCCTTGAACTGGTCCCTTTGAGCAATGGCCTTGTCCAGAGACTTTTGCTTCTCCTTCAACTCCTCCACCAGCTTATTCTTCTCCTCGAGCACCACTGCAAGTTGGTCGGCATATTTTTCTTCGGCAACTTTAAGTTCATCAGTGTGCCTTTGCTCCAAAGATTTGGCCTCCTCGGAAGCAACACCCGAGCGAAGGTGGCCAACGGTAAAGGACAGCATTGCCTGTGGTAAGAGCAAAAGTTAGGCTAACTGTAAAGCATAGAAGAGTTGTCTCCACAGGAAAAGATGACTTACACTGGTAAACTCATTCAGGGCACGGTTTAAGATCAAGTTGATCTCCATCGCTTTGGTCGCGGTCATCGCCTCTCGGCAGCAGTCGTGCTTTACAATCTTCGCGACCCTGTCCTTGACCGCTTTGAAGACGCGACCAGTTATATCGCCCCCAGTCGAAGCAGGACCGGCCTGCTGGGTCTGGTCAGTTGAGGCCGCTGGAGGTGGAATCGATCCGGCTGGAGCAGAGGGGGCCTACTTCTCGCGAGGAAAGGGCGGGGTTGCATTGGCTGAAGGCCCGTCCTCCAAGGGGCCAGTGTTGCGAGCCTTCTTGGCTTAAGGCGCTTGGCTGCTTTCCCCGTGGTGCCTCTTGCTTTCCTTTTTTTTGCTCGAGGTAGCCTCAGGAGTGCTGTAAATGTCGAACACATTCACGGAGTCCATGTCTGGAAAAGAAGCAAAATGTCGAACAGTGAGATAGTGTAAATGACCAAGTATATAACATCAGAAAAAGAAATAAATAAAGATTGCAAAGTCAAATACCCGAGATATTATTACTGGTCGCTATACTATAGACTCTACTAGTCTTATACTCACTCTCTGACATGAAGAAGTCTGGACCTAAATTTGGAGCATATTTAAAATTTTCGTCCCCGTCGAATAGATGACAGGGAATTGGCAAGCTATCTAAAAGCGAAATAACTGTACCATTCTCGTCTGAAGATTCATCTGAGTGTTCGACAGGCTCGATGGCCTTCTTCTTTCCCTTCCCCAAGAGGACAGAGGGCCTCTCTGCAGGAGGTGTGCCAGTAGGTTCCCTGATCGTGACCCCGGTCGGCCTCCTTCGTGGAGGCGACATTGGTGGTTGCTACTTGGGTTCCTCCTCTGCTGTGGAACTCCCTGCAGTTGACTCCCTCATGTCCTGATGAACGGCCAAGAGGCCAACCAGCCTAAGATTTGCCTCTGTGACCAGATGTTTGACGCTTTTTTCTACGTCAGTCATGTTGGCCAAGAGGGCTGACCTCAACTCCATATCTAGAGTTGGGTCTGGTCGCAACCATGGGCCTGGAGGACATTAAAAGTTTAAGAGATGGTGAAGAAGAACACTAAATAAATATCAACAACCAGTTTTCCTCCTTGAGCGAAGGCTAGGTTGTCCACGATCATGTCAGTTGTGAGGAAGTACTCCTGGTAGTACCTCCGCACATTTGATATATGGGTGGTGTCAGTCAAGAATGTGCGCTCGGTTTCCTGATGACAGAAATGAAAAAAACCCGTGCCCTCTTGGTTGGGGTTAGACTTAAGGTCGAACAAGTAGTTGACCTCATGAGGAGTTGGCACAGGCCATTTCTTGTGGCTGTATAGGATATAGAGTGCGGTGAGCATCCTATATTCGTTTGGGGTTATTTGAAAAGGGGCAACTCTGAAATAGTTGGCCACCCCTTGGAAAAATGAGTGAAGAGGCAAGGTAGCCCCTACCTTGATGTGAAACCTCGACCAGGCGCTGAAGGCGCCTTCGAGCAGGTTCACCCTTTGGTCTTGGTTAGGTCAGATTAAGGTCACCCCCGTGAGACCGTACTTCCTGATATAATTGGCAATCATCCTGATCGTCACTCTGCTTTCAGGAACTAAATGCCACTCCACATCTAGCTAAATGGCATGTCGGGGTCGAGCATGTCTTTGGATGTTGGGGTTAGGAGCATTTTCATCTCGACCACTAGTCGAGCGAGTTTCAGCCCGAGGAGCAGGCTGATGTGAAGGAGTGGGAGTTTTCTTTTTCTGGGCTTTGGTTTTGGCACAAGCCATACTTTGAGTAAGGACGGGTGAAGTGTTTGGAGTGACACGAGAAAATGGGATGTCAGGAATCAGTGATGATGGTTGTTCTTCGTCCTCGAGCAGTTGAGCCAATAGGTCGTCATCTATAGGTCTTTCTCCTCCCCACGGATCTTGCATGTAAACTGCGAACAGAGAAAGGAAGAGATAAGACGCACAGCCTGGGAGCTTATGTTGAAAGTTGGGATAACGTTGCTCGTGTCTACGACAAGCAGCATTCTAACGGAAACACTAAGTTCTATGCGAGCAGTTTGAAAAACAGATCAAAAAGCGAAAATAAAAAGTTTTTGGAAAAAAAGCTTTTTCGACTCTGAAGGGGCGGGAAAAACCCAGTTTTTCAGCTAGCCTAAAAATCGAATTTTTACTTCGATTTTACGCCCTAAACTTACGATCTTGACTATCAAACTAGCTCCTAACTCCTACAGAGCAAAACTACACTACCCTATCAAGCATCAATCAGTATTCCCACAATCCTCATGCATTTCTACCCAAGAACACGAAAAATTTCAGAACTCAAAACAGGCATATGGCAGTATGCATGGCATGTCAAAGAGCTTGAGAGTTGAAGAAATTTACCTAGATGAAGGTTGGAGGTTCTGAAACGAAGCGAATTTGGACGTGCGAACGGAGGATCGTTAAAATAGCGACGGAAGATCTTTGAAATTTTTGAGCTCTGAGATGGAGTTCTTGAAGGTTCTTGGCAAGAAAATGGCTAGTAAAAAGTTAAAAAGTAAATTTGGGGATTATTTATAATGGCTGAGATATGTTGAGAATGGGTAATCATGAGTTACCTTTTTCAAGGCATGGGGGAGTGTAATAGCCGTCAGAGGGATTACTTGGAAACCGAAAAGGCGTGATTGGACGTGATTAAGTCACAGTTTTCGAGAATGCACGAGGGGCTTTGAAAGATTTCGTGGGTGTTATCCCAAAAATTTGAAAAGATGATTTGGCAATAAAATTGACAAATGGCATGAATTAGTTGGGTGATCTGGCTTAACGGTAGCCCAATGCATCAGTTAAAATTTGGACTGCTTGAGAGGTGCCATAATAAGTTAAATACACCCCACCGAAGAGAATATTTGGTCTAAGGGTTGCTTGGATCAGACCCCAGTTTGAAGACCCTAGTGATTGATTTGAAACCAAGTCCAAGAAGATTGAAGGAGGGGTTTGGATTTTGGTTCAAGGGATAAAAAGCAACAGGTCCGATCGGACCTAAGCTTGAGGAGCCTCTTGATATTTTGGCTAGAGTGTGTCCGAGGTAAACCTCTCAAGGTTTCCTAGGTATTGGCTCGAACGTGTCCAAAGAGAGTGACTGAGGGAAAGAGGTCCCGTGCAGGCCAAAGTTTGGGACTTAAGTTTCAGTCAAGGGGAAGGCCACATAATGGCCGATCGGATATGCCATGGAAGAGGTATGCTTGGGCTTGTCTGAGGTGAGAAGAAGGAGGAAGGTTGGCTCGGACCACCTTGGTCCGAGGAGAAGATTACAAGGTCCGATCGGACCCTGGTTGAAAGAGATAGGCTCGGACCACTTTGGTCCGAGGAGAAGGGTGTCATGTCCGATCGGACATGCCATGGGAGAGGTGCCTTGGACCATTTTGGTCCTAGGAGATGGCACGAAGAAGATGGCTCAGACCACCTTGGTCCGAGTAGAAGGCCGTTGTGTCCGATCGGACAAGTCATGGAAGAGCTTACCTCGGACTTGCCCGAGGTAAGGAGCAAAGGAGGTGGGCTCGGACCACCTTGGTCCGAGTAAAGCCAAACTTACATGACCTTTGGTCCGAGGAGAGCCATGCATATACCACCTTAGGCCCACGGAAAGCTCGGAGGAGTAATCAACATGCATGTGAGACTATGTCGAACTCCCCGAAACGACTTCAGTGAGAATTGTTCTAAGCACCCGGGAATCTCTCACTCCTCACTCGAATTTAGGGATCAGTTGTATTTTAAACATTTATTGTAATATAAATATAAGGTGAATAATAAAATATCCCTATCGAAGGGGGATATCAGTTGAGAATCTCAGGCCTATAAATAGAGGGTTGGGAGGATTGTAAAAGGACTTTTGGAAAATTGAGAGTTAATCTGTGTTCTAGAGAGAGAAAGTGTTTTTTTCCTGAGAGAACTCCTTTTTGTATTCTGGAATATTTGCACTGAAGAAACTCAGTTGACACTGGTTCATCTGATCTTGAGTGTGAATACAGTAATAAAATCTCTAAGTGGATTAGGCTATTACCGATTATCGGGGCTGAACCACTATAAAATCCCGTGTTATTTACTTTCATTAATAAAAAACTGTCTGTTGTCATTTACAATTCTCTTGAAGGCTTGTCGTATTTGACGTTCTTACGTCGTTGGCTAAAATCACAGTCAACATTTTGGTGCTTTCATTGAGAGCCTGAAGAGAAGACAGACAGTCCCTGAAGCAATATGGCGCCTAAGAACACCACCGCAGCCTCCAAGAGGGCAAGCACCTCTAGGGAACATGCCAGATCAGAAGGTCCCAGCGTTCAAGATCGTGAGAATGAGCCTAGGGTCGTGCTCGAGGATGTAACTCCTGAAGTTGAGGAGCTCCAGGAGACCATGAGCGCGTCCTAGGAGGAGCTAGCCCAGTTCAATGCTAGGCAGGAGGCCTTTGCTGAGGAAATGGCCAAGCAGAGACGGGATATGGACGCTAGGAGCGAGGAGATCCGTCGACAACAAGAGGAGGCCGACAGGCGACATCGCGAAGCTGCACTTGCTCTGGAGGCATCTACGCAATTGACCCGAGCCAATGCTCAAGCTGCGCCTGGGGTGACACCCACCCCAGAGGCAAGGACCACAGAGGCTGGTCATAAGAAAACTGATAGGCCAGGCAGGAATGGTGGTAACCCACCTGGTCATGAGGAAGAGGGATTCCGATCGCGCACTGCCTCAACCTAGAGGGGGAACTCCAAGACCCCCTCAAGGAGCCCCAGATCAGAGACCTCCAGGTCAGGGAGTCATAAGTCAGGCAGCAAGAAAACACCTTCTGAGCAGGGGCACAACAAAGCTCCTCGTGGCAAGGAGACTTCCCACTTCAAAGATGGACATGGGCGTGATGAAGCTAACAGTCACCACACCAACCAGTCGAAGGAGAAGAATAATAACCGACGAGGAGGAGAGGATCAACTGGCTTAAACAGGGAAGCCACCACGGCATCCCAACCAGCGTAATGGAAAAGAGCACGCTCCACCTAGTAGACCTTCCGAGAAGACTCGGAGTACGGTGTTCGACCGGTTGGGAAAGAACACTGCTCAGAAGGATCTAAGGGACGTCATTGATGACAGAAGGAGGACCGTTCCGGTCGAAGGGCAGGAGCCAATCCGTCCTACCAGTCGAGTAGAAATACTCGATGTTGGTACGCCGGATAGGAGTGCCCGACCAAACGGTCCCAAGAGTACGTCCCTAGTAGTGGCCCCAGGCATCCAAGCCCAGCTTGATGCTTTGACGGTGGCAGTCCAAAGCTTGTCAAAACAACCAGTTATTGATCTGGTAGACCACAGAAGTGGTAGCCCTTTTTGTGCTAGAATAAGAGCAGCCCAACCACCAAGGAAATACAAAGCGCCGGTGTTGCCAGTTTATACAGAAAAGGCAGACCCGGTGAGACACGTTGGAAAGTTTGAGGATCAGATGGAGCTGCTTGGGGTGAGTGATGACTACCGCTGTAGAGTCTTCCCCACCACCTTGTCAGACACTGCCTAGGAGTGGTACTGGAAGTTTAAACCAGACTCCATCACCTCTTGGGAGAGCTTTAGGAAGGAGTTTTGCAGGCAGTTCAGTACTGCCCGAACCCCTCCTATTTATGCCAACCACTTGGTGGATATTAGGCAGGGTAAAGATGAGTCTCTCAAGAACTATATTCAAAGGTTTATGAGAGAAGCCAATCGAGCTACCACAGTTGGAGATGAAGGGAAAATGGTGGCAATCTCTTCCGGTATTATTTATCGAAGTCCTTTGTGGGACAGCATCCACCACCATCCAATTTCAACTTTACAGCAGTTTTTGGACCGGGCAGATAAGTACATGAAGTTGGATGATGCCATTGAGAAAGGAGAGAATGGGTTGAATAACCCAAGTGGATCAGATGATACTCCAAAGGATAGCGGAAATGATCAAGGCGGTAGTAAGAAACGTGGGAATAACGGGTCTGACCGCCGCAATGAGAAAAAGGCTAAGTCAGGATCGAATGATAAGCCAACGAAGTATGAACCTCGATTCACCAACTACACCACTCTTTCGGCAACCCGAGCGGAGATCTATCTAGCCAGTCATCAGGAGATCCCTTACCGGAGACCCCCACCAATCAAGAAGGAAATGAGTAAGAGGGATAAGAACAAGTTCTGTCGTTTCCATGGAGACTATGGTCACGACACGAATGAGTGTAATCACCTTAAGGATGAGATAGAGTTTCTCCTCCGGTCGGGGAAACTAAAAAAGTATAAGGCAGAGAAGACCCAGGGAGAGGGGAGCAGCAATAATCCTGGGTTCAAGCGGCAACGGTCCCCACCTTTGCAACCTGAACCTGTGGACTTCACACTAGATACAATATGTGGAGGACCAAATCTTGCTGGGGATAGCAACAAGGCAAGAGAGAGGTATGCTCGCACCCTTCGTCATGAGTTGGGTGCGGTATCCACCTCTGAGGTTATGACAGTGGAGGAGCGACCATCCAAAAGCCCAAGGTATGAAAGTGAGTCCCTCACTTTCACTGAAGAAGATGCTAAACACATGAGGTATCCTCACAATGACCCTCTTGTTGTGACAATCCAAATAGCTAATATGAAGGTGAAAAGATGTCTGGTTGATACGGGAAGCTCCGTAAACATTATTTATAAGTCCTCTTTTGAAAAGATGAAGCTATCCATTAATGACTTGAAGCCATGCTCTCACATCATTTATGGGTTTACTGGAGAGGGACTGTCACCAGCTGGGACAATCAAGTTACCAGTCACCACGGGGGAAGCCCCCAAGCATGAAACCGTGATGACTGAGTTTTTGATTGTTGACTGCCCGTCCGCCTACAATGTGGTTATTGGTCGACCACTACTCACCAACTTGCATGCAGTAGTTTCAATTTGGCACCTATCTATGAAGTTCCCAACCAGCCCTGGCATAGGCTGCGTCCGAGGAGACCAAAGGGAAGCTAGAGAGTGCTATAATGCCTCGATAGCTAAGGCGAAGAAAGGTGCCAAGGAGAACAACATGATTGTGTGTGTTGAAAGAGAGGAGGTGGATGAGATGAATGTAGACCAGAGTCTTGTAGTGGTGAACGATGAAGAGATGTTGGAGGAGTGTGGCCAGGAGAGCACTCCTAGTATAAAAGAGCAGAAGACCCCATCAGGTGATGAAGTCACCAAATAGGGCGTTGCCCAAAGCGAGGGAAGAGATATTGATCCTCACTTTGGGGATTATGAGAGTGATGTGGGACCGTCCGAGGAGTTAGAGGAGGTCCCTATAGATGAGAATGACCCAACAAGAGGGGTCAAGATTGGGAAGAAGTTAAAAGCTGAAGTGAGAGTACAGCTGATAGAATTCTTGCGAAGGAATCAAGATGTCTTCGCCTGGTCTCACAAGGATATGGTGGGTATCTCACCAACTGTGATCAGCCACGTGCTCAACGTGGATGAAAGATATCCAGCGGTACAGCAGAAGAGGAGGTTGCTTGACAAGGATCGAGCAAAGGCTCTTAAGGAGGAGGTAGAGCGATTGAAGGAGAAGGGGTTTATTAGAGAGGCATACTACCCAGCTTGGGTTTCAAACCCAGTCTTGGTGCCCAAACCCAATGGAAAGTGGAGGACTTGTGTAGATTTTACTGATCTAAACAAAGCGTGCCCGAAGGATTGCTTTCCTTTACTGAGAATAGACCAGTTGGTAGATGCAACCTCTGGTCACGAGACTTTGTCCTTCATGGATGCGTATTCGGGGTACAATCAGATCAGCATGCATCCTCCTGATGAAGAGCATACCAGCTTCCGAACGGATATAGGGCTGTATTGCTATAGAGTGATGCCCTTCGGATTGAAGAATGCAGGAGCTACCTACCAACGCTTGGTGAATGGTATGTTTCGTGACTTAATCGGCAAGAGCATGGAGGTATACGTAGACGATATGCTGGTGAAGTCAAAGGAAGCTAAGGGGCACGTGGGAGACTTAGAGGAGTGCTTTGCAATATTGAGGAAGTATAACATGAGGTTAAACCCCCTCAAGTGCTCATTTGGAGTGGGTTCTGGAAAATTCCTTGGGTTTATTGTTAACTCCCGAGGAATAGAGGCAAACCCAGAGAAGATCAAGGCTCTCATAGAGATGAAGTCTCCAACAAAAATAAAGGATGTACAAAGCTTGACTGGGCGGATTGCAGCTCTAAGCAGGTTCGTTTCGAAATCAACGGACAAGTGCGTCCCGTTATTTAACCTGCTTAAAGGAGGCAAGAAGTTTGAGTGGACCGCAGAGTGTGAACAAGCCTTCCAGGCGATAAAGGAGCATTTGGCCAAACCTCCTGTTCTTTCTAAGCCAGTGGATGGAGAAGACCTATTCATGTATCTAGCAGTCACGGAACACGCTGTTAGTGCTGCCTTAGTACGTGAGGAGGATAAGGTGCAGCACCCGGTATATTACATTAGCAAGCGATTGATAGGAGCGGAGTCCCGATACCCCATGATCGAGAAGTTGGCTTACTGCTTGGTACTTGCGTCACAAAAATTGCGGCCATACTTCTAAGCACACCCCATCAAGGTCCTTACTGACCAGCCTCTTCGCCAAGTTTTACAGAAGCCGGAGTCGTCTGGTCAGCTACTTAAATGGGCGGTTGAGCTAGGCCAATTTGAAATCAAGTACCAACCGAGGACTGCTATTAAAGGTCAAGCTTTGGCAGATTTCATCGCCAAATGTACCGGAATCGTTGAGGTCCCCGACCAGCAGGAGAGTGTTACTGGGCTAAAAGAAGAAATTCCTACTTGGAAACTTTTTGTTGATGGATCGTCGAATGAGCACCATTCAGGGGCTGGGATTATACTAGTCACACCAGAGAAGCACCGAATTCATTGTGCACTAAGATTCGGATTTAATGCTTCTAACAACGAAGCGGAGTATGAGGCCCTCTTAGCAGGCTTGCGACTGGCTAGAGATGTACATGCCCGGTCAGTGGAGATAAATAGTGATTCCCAATTGGTGGTTTATCAAGTATTGGGGGAGTACCAGGCAAGGGTCCTACGCATGGTGGCATACTTAAACAAAACCAAGGATTTGCTAGCCCAGTTCGAGGAGTGTACCATCAAGTTAGTACCAAGGGAGCAGAATTCCAATGTCGATGCTCTAGCAAAGCTTGCTAGTGCAAAGGATGCCGAAACTCTAAATATAGTACCAGTAGAATACTTGGCGGAGCCGAGCATTGATAGACAAGAGGCCATGCCAATTACGATAGCCGACACCTGGATGACTCCCATCATTGCTTACCTTGAGCAAGGGACCCTCCCAGATGGTCGTAATGAAGCAAGGAAGGTTATGAGGCAAGCTGCTAGATACACCATGGTGGATGGAGTGTTGTATAGGAGAGGATACTCCTTACCTCTACTCAGGTGCATAGCGCCCGACCAGTCAAAGAACTTATTAGCTGAGGTGCATGAGAGGTTTTGTGGAGATCATGCTGGGGGGCAGAGTCTATCTAAAAAGATCTTGAGGCAAGGATTTTTTTGGCCTACTATGAACGAGGACTCTATGGAATATGTGAAAAAGTGTGACAAATGCCAAAGATTTTCTAAAGTGCCCAGAGCGCCCCCAAATGTTTTGAAGCAAATGCAAAGTCCATGGCCTTTTGCAGTGTGGGGCATTGATCTAATTGGGAAGTTGCCCAAGGGAAAAGGAGGAGTGCAGTTTACGGTGGTCGCGGTAGATTATTTTACTAAGTGGACTGAGGCCGAGCCATTAGCCACGATCACATTGAAGAAAGTATTAGATTTTGTGGTTAAAAACATAATATGTCGCTATGGTCTACCTAAGAAGATCGTGTCTGACAATGGCACCCAATTTGACAGCGACATATTTACCGATTTTTGCACTCGGCATGGCATCACCAAAAGTTTCTCCTCGGTAGCCCATCCTCAAGCCAATGGGCAGGTTGAAGCGGTGAACAAAACATTGAAGGACACTCTAAAGAAGCGCCTGGAGCAAGCTAAGGGTGCTTGGGCAGAAGAGTTACCAGAGGTCCTTTGGTCATATAGGACTACTGCTCGGACGGCAACTGGTCATACCCCATTCTCTTTAGCATATGGGTATGAAGCCATGTTACCTGTGGAGATAGACCCACCTTCTCATAGAAGGACCATGTACAACCAAGAGGAGAACCATCAGTTATTAGCATAATCATTGGACTTCCTCGAGGAAAGAAGAGAGGAGGCAAACCTCAGAGTAGCCGCTCATCAGCAAAAAGTGGCACGCTACTTCAACTCTAGAGTGTGAGATCGAAAGTTCCAGGTCGGAGATTTAGTCCTAAGAAAGGTGTTTGTTAGAGACCCAGCAGCTGGTGTGCTAGGACCAAACTGGGAAGGACCGTATCAAATTGAGCAAGTCTTACCACCCGGCACCTACAAGCTCGCTCGGTTGAATGGGGAGCTAATCAGGAACAACTGGAACGGCGAGCACTTGAGAAAATATTATCAATAAATATTGCTTGCAGAGTAGTAGCTTTGTATCAAGTGCTTAACTTGTTATTTAAGTTTTTTGTTTGTGAACTGGTTATTTGCTACCCAGTCACATTATTTTGAACAATGTTATTTTGTTTGGAACTCGTTGTTAGACACGTTTTGTCACTTATTATTATGAGTAATAAAAGAGACCACGCGCAGTGTGGTCGAATCTTGCTACAAATTTTGCATATGTGTTGATTATTTTTGCTTGGCAGTGTTCAACTGTCATAATAATTTAAACAAAACAGGTCTTCTAAAAGCTAAGTGTAAATGTATACCAGACAGTGTTCAACTGGTCGGTATCATGACATGAAGGATGTATACCAGTCAGTGTTCAACTGGTCGGTATCATGACATGAAGGACCAACGTTTAAATAATGTTTTTGTAGTGCTCAACTACTGAAATATGTTCATATATTTTATGTGTTTCACGAGTAGTAACTACTCGGACAAATTCGGTCAAGTAGCAAGTGATCAAGGATTTATCAAGCCTCAATCACTTAGGGGGCACATAGGGTATACTGATATGTATTTCAACACAGGCAATAAGAGCACGAGCAAATATATTTGTTTTTGGGCTGACTTGTAAGTTTGGAAGTCTAAAAAAAAGCCATTAAGCTAACTTGTTTTACAAAGCTTAAGTAACTTAGAATTTTTCAAATTTTAAGTTAGAAACGGATATTCGTGTAATATAAAATTTATGCTCATAAAAAGTTAGAGCAATAAGAGCATGAGGAAGTATATTTAGTTTGGATTTATGGAATGGTAAAAATTTCTAAGTTAGAAAACTAAATACTCATGTGAAATTAAAGGCATCTAAGAACTTTGCTATGTACAATAAAAACTTAAGAGTTTAAAGTTGTCGAAAAAGAAAGAGTAAAGTGCTAAGTGTCAAAATAGCTCACTAGTTCGAGCAACAAAATACAAAGTAAAGTAAACTATGATGAACTACGAGAGGGAGTCACTGGCGTGCTCCTCTAGTGGGTTGATCGACCCCCTCCTCGGCATCAGCTACCCCTCTCGCCCGGAATGATAAAGCAGAGGAGGCGGGAGTGAGTGCAGGAGGATTGGCAGCTTCTTCAGCGACCCTTGCTTCACATCTGGCAAGCTCCTTCGCCTGAGCCTCCTTGGAGAAACAATCAAGATTGAGAGGTTTGTTCAACTTCCAGACCTTATAAAAGCAGTCGAAACTGGCCTCCTCAAAGCGAATCAAGTCAAGCTCCTTTTCTTGTTTCAACTCTTCGTTTTCGCTGATTAACCTCTCATTGTCCCGAGCTAACTCTTTGTTCTCGAGGGACTGCTTCTCCAATTGAGTTGTCAAGGAAGCGTTTTTTTGACCCTGCTTCTGGTTCTCATCAGAAAGCTTCTTGAGAGACTCATCCCGTTCAGCTACGGTTCTCTCTGCTTGCCCCAGCTTGGATTTGGCCTCCACCAGTTGATCGTTCAACACCTTGATCAACTCCTTGTAGTCTACGGCTCGGAGCTGAGCGTGACCAATGGTGACAAGTGACTGCATGGAAGACAAAAGGTTATTACATGCAAAAATACTAATAATAAATTGTCTTAAGAGAAAATACTTACCTTCATCAGTTGAGCAAGCCCTCTTTTCAAGACGACTTCAACGCTAAGCCGAGGGTAGGATTCTAAGCTTTGGAGCGTTGAAGCATCATGGCCGATCTCCTCAAGAAGTCCCTTGCCTAGGTCACTAACAGCACGAAAGACCTCACTCGAGCTACCCTGGTGAGTAGGAGTTAGGCTCGCAGAAGGAGGAAGCGAAGAGGGAGTCAGTGGCGGAAGTGTAGTCGGCCCCTCAGTTTGCCTCCCTTGACTGGGCGGTACTACCTTCTGAACCTTCTGCGGAGGCATAGAGCCACTTCCATCACCAGTTTTCCTCTTTGAAGCAACGCACTCTCTGAACATGTCTGAATCTGCAAAGGAGGAAAACACGAGGTTGTTAGAGATATAAACATAACGAAATGTGTACAAGTGTATACTATAATTTTGTTACTCTCAAATCACCAAGCTATAAAAAATTTTCCTATGTTCACTAGACATATGTTACCTGCATTGAGGATCTGATCAAGGAACTCATCCTCGTCGTCCGAGGATGAGCTAAGTTCCCCCTCAACCTGGATAGCCTTTCCTTTCCCAGGCTGAGCGGGAATAGTAGATCTGCGCTGAGGTTCGGGTTCTCTAATGACTAAGTCGCCAGGTCTACGAGAAAGCGGAGAAGGTCCAGGAGAAAGCTGATCAGTCACTAGCTCTGTTCCCACGTTGGACTGATCGGTAGTGTCGTTCTCCCCGGTGGTACTTTCCACCACCAAATCTTGGTCACACGACACCAGGCCCACCATCTGAAGGAGGTCCAAAGTGACCAATTTTTTCACATCCTTCTCTTTAAGGCTCATGTTAGCTAACTTTTGGGCCCGCTTAAACATCCCTTTAGTAGGCAATGGTCGCTCGAATGGACCCAAGCATGTAAAGGCCAAGTTGTTGGCCTCAATGTCTAATGTAAGGAAGTATTCTTTATGATACTTCCCGGGGTTTGATTTGTGAGAAATACCATTGAGATATGTAACCCCCCTTTGCCTATGATAGAAGTGGAAGAAGCCTGAGTTGTTGTGGGAAGGATTGGTCCTAAGATCAAACAGGTAATGCACCTCATGAGGGGTGGGCTCGTCCCAACCATGCAGGAAGTAAAGGATGTACAACGCCGAGAGTGCCTGGATCCCATTCTGTGCGATCTGGAATGGGGAGACGTTGAAGTAATCTGCTACAGACCGGAAATAGATGTGTAGCGGGAGTGTTGCTCCAGCGTGCACATGATGCCTAGACCAGGCGCAGTGTCTTCCACCGGGCCTATTGGCTCTTTGATGCGAGCCCGGACATATCACGTTTGCCCCGCTCAAGCCTAAGGCTTCAATGTGTTTTTGGAACAGCGCGGGATTAAGTTTTGAAGCCTCAGCAATGAACCAGGAAGGTTCTTCTTCTCCCTCATTACGTGGCTTCTGGACAGCCAAGTCCTGGATTGCCGTAGCAAATTTCTGAGAAGGTTTTTCTAGAGTTGTGGCAGTGCGAGCGTGACTGCGCTTTACCACCTTCTGCACCGCTCTGTGAGCAACCTGTGGATCATGTTCCTGAGGAAGTCTGTTTGACTGCTTCACCCTCATCGTCGACTGAGAAACTTGTTCAAGGAACTGTTCCTCGTGGAGAAGATACAAAGCTGAGCGAGGGAGGATCTGCTTGAAGCAGCGAAGACGGTCCTCTGGAGTGCAACCGGTAGACGACTCTGGTGAGGAATCGCTATTTAGAGGAGTCTCGATTGTTTGCGGGACGGATGTGTCGGAGTCCGTATGATTGTCACCTCCTCTATAGTCAGAGCGATTCATCTACAAAAATGAATAAAACATGGGGAGGTGAGTAACCATACAGGAAAAATTCATCGAAAATAAAAGTTATTTTTATACTTAGAAAATTTTGTCAAAGTTATAAAAATATAACACATAGGGAAAAAATAATTTTAATGCCCAAGAGTGCCTAAAAGGTACTTGAGGTGTTGAAAGCTATTAAAGTATGTGTAAATTGAAATTTTTGAGGTTTTCCTATGAAGCTAAATTTCCTAGGCGTATGAGTATGCATACCAAAGGATTGGGTATGCATTTGAAAAATAGAAAAGAAGGCTGAAGCCTAGGAAGTTGGGGATGGTCCGATCGGACCATATTATAGACCCTAGGAGGTGGCCTTGCCTAGTGCATCCGATCGGATGCCAAGACATGCCAAGTACGCGTGACCAAAGGGACGTTCAGCAGCCAAGGGGGATCAAGGAGCCTTACATCCATGCGAGCCCAGCACCAAGCTAGTATCACAGGAGGTCCGATCGGACACAGCCTGACCGAGGAGACGTCCAGCCTTGCCTCCGTGTGAGCCCAGCGTGAATTCCCCAGGATGTTCGATCGGACGTAATACGCCCGTGGAAGAGCATGCTATGCGGACCAGGAGGTGGCGTGCGAGCGTCCTATAAGTGCGTGGCGACTTACCCAGATTTTTCTGTGTCCGATCGGATGCGCTGCTTTGGCTCGTCCATGAAGATGTGCGCTTTGAGGTTCGAAGGGGTGATTTCCGAAGCCTTGGTGCATCTACGCCTCTAAGGGCGTTGGATAGGCAACAACTCACCATGTCCGATCGGACATGGGGTCCCAAGGAAAACAATATGTGGTCCGATCGGACCACATTAATGCCCAGAAATTTTTTTTCCAAAACTGTGTAAACAAAGCCCTTTCTTACCTCAAACCAAAATCAAATGGGCAAAGCCCTAGAATCCTTATTTTAACACACAATCCTTCATTCACACATACAAAAAACAAAATCAAAGCATGGAAATAAAAAGTTTTTCTTCATGTTCTTGAAAACCCATTATACTATCAAAAACCCCAAAACCCATATTCATATTCATGTCAAAATAGCCCATTTGTCTTGAAATTCCTATGAAATTAGAAGTAATTTCGGGTTGCCCATGCCACAAACATCATCAAGACAAAAATCTAACTCATTATACAAAGCATTCACAAGAATTTCAAGAACAAGCAAGGCTATGGGGGTTTCGGCCATGGCTTAGAAAATTTTAAAAAATATATATAACAATATAAAAGGCATGGAAAAGAAGACTTACTCAAGGTTGGAGGACTTTTGGTTTGCTTGAAGATTGCTTGAAGATGAAGAGCTCCCCTTGAAGCTTTTGGAATCGGCAAGGAGAAGGAAATCCTTGGGGATTTCGGCCAAAAGAGAAGGAAGAAGATGAGAGGTTTTTGAGAGTGTGATTTTTGCATGTGTGAAGAAGAGTGTGTAGATTGGGGTTATTTAAAGGGAAAAAAGTAGGTTTTTTATTTACTTTTGGACCTTTGGCATTCTGGGACTATTTTTCTCTCCACGATCATGGGTGGATTTTGCAGTGATCGTGGGTCTGCTGCATGGAGATGAACAGTTATTATTTTTTATAATGACGTCAGCTGGAGAAAAAGTTTATTATGTGAATGTATCATATAATAAACTTGGGGGGCAAATGTTATCCCAAAAATTTGAAAAGATGATTTGGCAATAAAATTGACAAATGGCATGAATTAGTTGGGTGATCTGGCTTAACGGTAGCCCAATGCATCAGTTAAAAATTGGACTGCTTGAGAGGTGCCATAATAAGTTAAATACACCCGACCGAAGAGAATATTTGGTCTAAGGGTTGCTTGGCTCAAACCCCAGTTTGAAGACCCTAGTGATTGATTTGAAACCAAGTCCAAGAAGATTGAAGGAGGGGTTTGGATTTTGGTTCAAGGGATAAAAAGTAACAGGTCCGATTGGACCTAAGCTTGAGGAGCCTCTTGATATTTTGGCTCGAGTGTGTCCGAGGTAAACCTCTCAAGGTTTCCTAGGTATTGGCTCGAACGTGTCCAAAGAGAGTGACTGAGGGAAAGAGGTCCCGTGCAGGCCAAAGTTTGGGACTTAAGTTTCAGTCAAGGGGAAGGCCACATAATGGCCGATCGGATATGCCATGGAAGAGGTATGCTTGGGCTAGTCCGAGGTGAGAAGAAGGAGGAAGGTTGGCTCGGACCACCTTGGTCCGAGGAGAAGATTACAAGGTCCGATCGGACCCTGGTTGAAAGAGATAGGCTCGGACCACTTTGGTCCGAGGAGAAGGGTGTCATGTCCGATCGGACATGCCATGGGAGAGGTGCCTTGGACCATTTTGGTCCTAGGAGATGGCATGAAGAAGATGGCTCAGACCACCTTGGTCCGAGTAGAAGGCCGTTGTGTCCGATCGGACAAGTCATGGAGGAGCTTACCTCGGACTTGCCCGAGGTAAGGAGCAAAGGAGGTGGGCTCGGACCACCTTGGTCCGAGTAAAGCCAAACTTACATGACCTTTGGTCCGAGGAGAGCCATGCATATACCACCTTAGGCCCACGGAAAGCTCAGAGAAGTAATCAACATGCATGTGAGACTACGTCGAACTCCCCGAAACGACTTCAGTGAGAATCGGTCTAAGCACCCGGGAATCTCTCACTCCTCACTCGAATTTAGGGATCAGTTGTATTTTAAACATTTATTGTAATATAAATATAAGGTGAATAATAAAATATCCCTATCGAAGGGGGATATCAGTTGAGAATCTCAGGCCTATAAATAGAGGGTTGGGAGGATTGTAAAAGGACTTTTGGAAAATTGAGAGTTAATCTGTGTTCTAGAGAGAGAAAGTGTGTTTTTCTTGAGAGAACCCCTTTTTGTATTCTGGAATATTTGCACTGAAGAAACTCAGTTGACACTGGTTCATCTGATCTTGAGTGTGAATACAGTAATAAAATCTCTAAGTGGATTAGGCTATTACCGATTATCAGGGCTGAACCACTATAAAATCTCATGTTATTTACTTTCATTAATAAAAAACTGTCTGTTGTCATTTACAATTCTCTTGAAGGCTTGTCGTATTTGACGTTCTTACGTTGTTGGCTAAAATCACAGTCAACAGTGGGGTATACAAAAAGTTAGTTTCCTAAGTTTACTTATTGCTGGTCGCAATAAATAAACTTGGGGGGAAAATGTTTATCTAAAAAGCAGTTGTTGATGACGTGGCAATAATTTTCGACACGTGGAAGAGATGTTGCTTGCCTATCGACCAGAGATATTTCCATATGCAGAGATCAAGTTTTATATACGACCAGCCTAGTCGTATACTCCGTTTATTTATGTAAAAATCTGTACAGTTGTAATGATATCCGAGAATATCTCTTCATTATAACCTGAAGATCAGTTTATTAAGGAAAGATATGATTAATTGACTCCGGTAACCCTCTTTGAGCCTATAAATATACAAGAAATAGCTCAAGAAGGGATCTTTTGATCTTTTTCCGAATTGCATTACTGTTATCCATCATTTGTATTGTTTTCTCCTTCTAAGGTCTATGAAACTCAGGAACCCTAGTTCTTTGATCACACCTTTGAAGCTCAATATTAATAATAGTATCAAGTGGACGTAGGTCATTACCAATCACTGGGGTCGAACCACTATAATTCTTTGTGTTCTTTACTTTCCATTAGATTGTTTTCTCAAACATCAACTATATGCTCGGGATTTAATAGAAGTTTATTTTAAACAAATAATCATGAGAATAAAACATGTGAGCAAAGTGATTGACCAAGTCAAAAAAATGATTTCTATTCTTTTTTAATAATAAAATGAGATTACAAAGAATTCAGGTTTTAATTAGGGCATAAAACCCCAACAAACTTCCACTTGCACTAATTGAAACTAATGCCTTAATTCTACTAATCCCATTTCCTTGATATGCTTATCAAACGTAGCTTCTGGTAGTGTCTTTGTAAACGGATCTACAAGATTGTCTGCAGTTGCAATCTTCATAACCTTCACATATCCCCTGGCCACATATTCTCGAATAATGTGATACTTCCTTTCTATATGCTTACTCCTCTTGTGACTTCGAGGTTCTTTTGAGTTGGCTATCGCTCCTGTATTGTCACAAAACAACACAAGCGGTTTATCCATTTCTGGAATAACACCAAAATATGAATAAAACTTCTTTAGCCAGACTATTTCCCTAGCTTCTTCTGACGCGGCTATGTACTCAGCCTCCATGGAGGAATCTGAGATTGCAGATTGCTTTACGCTTCTCCAAATCACAGCTCCACCCCCAAGAGTAAACACCATTCTAGAAGTAGACTTCATGTCATCGACATCAGTCTAAAAATCTGAATCCGTGTAGCCTACAGGGTTCAGAACACCACCCTTGTAAACTAACATATAATCCTTAGTCTATCTCAAATACTTCAAGATATGCTTAACTGCTATCCAATGTTTCGGTCCTGGGTTTGACTGATACCTGCTCACTACTCCCACTGCAGCAGATATCTGTTCTAGTACACAACATGGCATACATAAGACTTCCAACTACAGATGCGTAAGGAACTTTTCTCATTGCATCTTCCTCTTCAAGAGTTTGGGGAGACTACTTCTTTGAAAGATGAATTCTATGGTGGGACGGTAGATGCCCTTTCTTGGAATTTGTCATTGAGAAACGTTCAAGCACTTTATCTATGTAAGCTGCTTGAGATAGAGCTAAGAGTCTGTTCTTTCTATCCCTGACGATCTGGATACCTAGAACATAATTTGCTTCATCCAAATCCTTCATCTGGAAATGAGTGCTCAGCCAATTCTTCACATCTGATAATTTCTTAACATTGTTTCCAATGAGTAAGATATCATCTACATAAAGAACTAGGAATACCACTATTTGATTTGCCTTCAGTTGGTAAACACAGGGCTCGTCAATAATTTGTTCAAAGCCATAGGTTTTGATTATGTCATCAAACCTAAGGTTCCAGGAACGAGAAGCTTGCTTAAGTCCATAAATGGACCTATTCAACTTGCAAACTTTTCCTTCTTGTCCAGCTACTTTAAATCCTTTTGGTTGATCCATATAAATGACTTCGTCAAGTTTTCCATTAAGAAAGGCTGTCTTGATGTCCATTTTCCAGATCGCATAGTCGAGAGCGGCTGCTATGGATAGGAGGATGCGAATGGATTTGAGCATGGTTACCGGACTAAAAGTTTCCTCATAGTCCACGCCTTCTCTTTGGGTATAACCCTTTGCCACTAATCGAGCTTTATAAGTCTCGATATTTCCATCAACACCTCATTTCTTCTTGTAGATCCACTTGCACCCAATGGCCCTAAAGTCACTAGGTGCTTCTACAAGATCCCAGACATAATTTGAGTACATGGACTCCATTTCCTGTTTCATGGGTTCGAGCCACAGTTTCTTTTCAGGGCTAGCCATTTCCTGTTTGAAAGACAACGGATCATCATCACTAGTGTCACCAACAACCATATTGGTTTCACCATCCAAACCATAGCGAACTGGGTTCCTAGAAACCCTCCCACTACGAAGATGCTCCGTGATTGTTTGCTCAGGAAAAATGGTACTTTCTTCATTTAAATCGACTTGTGTTGATTGGACATGAAGAGTGGGAATTTCATCATCAACTTGCGTTGATGACAATGGAACATTTGTTGGAGTCAATTCTTTAACCATCTCCTCTAAAACTACTTTGCTGTGAGGTTTAAAGTTCTAGACATAGTCATTTTCCAGAAAAGTAGCATTTGTAGAAGTAAACACTTTCTTTTCTAAATGACTATAGAAAATTCCACCCCGAGTACCTTTAGGATAGCCAACAAACATGCAAACTTTAGTTCACGATTCTAGCTTTCCCTCCTTTTTCCTCAAGACGTGAGCGGGACAGCCCCAGATTCTATAATGGCGTAAACTAGGTTCACGACCATTCTAGCATTCTAATGGTGTTTTGGGGATTGATTTAGATGGCACGACGTTGACAAACATATGAGCCACTATATGCATCTAAGCCCAATTGCAAAAATGCCACATATAGTGCAAACAGACATGTTATAATTGGATGGGCCTAATCATGTTACTATATGAGCAATTCTATGAATTTATGCAAAAATACCACAATTTATTTCATTTGCAAAAATACCACAATTAATTATCTAGAATTTATCAAAAATTCAAATTAATTTAATTTTTACAAAAACAAGTTAATTTAAATGAAATTTATCAACAATTAACAATAGTTAATTTAAATTTCATTTATCAACAATCAACTTTATTTAGGTAAATTTGAAAAAAAATATATTAATTTAATTTAAATAGGATTTATCAACAATTAACCAAAGTTAATTTAAATCCCATTTATAAAAAAATATTTTATTAATTGTCTGAAAAAAAAAATGATATTTTTTAAAAATTTAACTAATTTTAAATTTTAAAATCAATATCTAACTATTTTCCAAAAATATATTGTGTTGTTACAACTATTAACTAATATTTTAACCATTAAAAAAATTAAATAGTTATAACAATCCTAAAATATCTCAAAACAGTTAAACAAATTCAAATATCCATAAAAATATCTAACTAACAATATTCAAATTTCAAATAATTTAAATATTAAAAACTATAGAATAAAAAGATATTTATATTTTCAAATAAAGATTTAATAAAAATATCAAGAATTTAAAAGAAAATATCTTAAATATCTGATATCTTAATTCTAATATTTTAATATATTAAAAGATTTAAAATTAAGTTGTTAGTCTATTTTTAAATTTGAATTTGAATCTTTGTAGAAAATATCTAATTATTTAAATCTCAAATAACAAAAATATCTTATTTTAAAAAAAAAATTAAATACAAAAAAAAATTGATATTTTTTGCTTTGATTGTAAATAATAAATTTCCACAATTTAATTTTCATTAATTTTCAAAAAACAAAAAAAAATTAAATTTTTTTTTTAAATATGATGAACCAGGTGCTGTTCACTGGATGGGTTGCAGGCGCAGGAGGGAACGACCGAGGGTCGCGCGCGGGGCACGGCGGTGGCAGGGCTGGACGCGCGCAGTGTGAGCGCGCACATGGCAGCCAGTGCAAAAAAAATTCAAAATTTTTTTTTAGCAATTTTTCAAACCAAAACAATTTTCTACTTATTTTTTAACATGTTTTACACAAAATAAACCATATTTAAGATTAATATCATAGAAAACACAAAAAAATAACCTAAAAAATTGCTAAAATTTACATAAAATCAATATGCTTCATGAAAACATGAAAACCATCATATTATTCAAATATATCAACTAATCTAATTTTAAACATGTTCATGCATGAAAATAAAGACTACCGAAGGCTCTGAGGCCAGTTGTTAGGAAAATTTATACAGGATCTTTATTTATTTTTATGTATGTCTAATATTAAACAAATTGATATGAGATAACCTACAACATGTTTCTAAAATTGAATTCAAAGAGAAACAAAGATAAGAATACTTACAGTATACGCATGAGAATGAAAAAGTCATTCCTTCAGTTTCTCTAACTCTTGTATCCTTTCTGTCACAGAGTATTATCAAGAAATGAATCGTTCTTCTAATTTCTTCACAGTCTTCCAATGTATCATTAGAATCACCTAGACTAGTGTGAGCAATTCTCAACACATGAGATAGATACAGAGAGAAGAAGAGAAAATAACAAAGAGGCTTAGAAAATGACTTGTGTTTAGAGAGAATCTAAAACTATCAAAAAACCAGTGATTAAACTTGTCTGTTGTCTCAGAAATCTGAACTTATGACTTCTCTCTAAGCACTCATTTTATAGACTCAATTAGGTCATTTAATTTAATTAAAAATTAATAAAATAATAGACAATTAAAAGCCCTAGGTTGAAATTATCATGGGCTTTAAGCCCATGAAATTTCTCATTTGATTATAAGCCAATTAGACTTAAAATCAAAGCCTATATTATTTTCTATTGATTTAATTAATTAAATAATTATTTAAATCTTTTATCAAATTAATTATTCATAATTTGAAACTTGATTTAAACCTATTTATTAATTTAGATACCAATTTATCTTAATTAATAAATCTGCCATAATTTCTCTTTTCTTCTCAAAATTACATAACTCTATGAAACTATCCAAAATTGACATGGTCAACTTTGATAATTCTAATTGATAATTAAATCAATTAATTGAGACTATCTAGATGATTTTATCCAAGGTACAATGGGGATCATGGGCCTATGAAATCAAGCTCCAATAAGTTATCATAAATCTAACAAATAAATTTACTAACTTATTAATTCCTCGTGACTCCATTATAGACTCGGAATTGCACTCTTGAATTCATAGAACACTCTATAACAAATATAGATACGCTATTAATTATCCATTGTTACAACCATAATTGTCACTCAATCCTCTATAAACGGTCTACAATGAGATAGGACTAAAATATCATTTTACCCCTCATTGTATTTTATCCTTAAAACACTTAGTTCCTTGTAAATGATATTTTAGTAAACTAATTTAATTACTGAAATGAGATCTCTATCATTTAACACCTTGAACCAAACTAAAAGGAAACCATCGTTTCACTTCTTCATCAGAAGCTATATATGTTCATATCTATGATTAACACTCCCACTCAATTATACTACCGAGTTCCCAAGATGTAAGTATGGGTTAGTCCGTAGGGTAAGCTGGTAACGAACAAGTCAAAGAATTCAAATAACACAATCAGTTTGAATACTAACCACTCAGAATTGAGATTATTGACCTATGGTCAACTATATGATATGACTATAATAGATAATAATAGTATGTTTACTTATCTTATCAACTGTCAATATCGGTCCAGTCCGATGTAACAAATGCATCAGATCTTATCTACTTTAATAATATTCTGGAAAGAACATAACACTGTAATGTGTAAGTAGATCATATCATAGATTGGCAAGTCAGTGTAAATCATGTGCACTGATTAATCTTAGGACTAACATATTTTGAATATATAATCATATTTATATTCCACTGTGATTATGTCACTATAAATACAATCAACTATATGCTCGGGATTTAATAGAAGTTTATATTAAACAAATAATCATGAAAATAAAACATGTGAGCAAAGTGATTGACCAAGTCAAAAAAAATGATTTCTATTCTTTTATTAATAATAAAATGAGATTACAAAGAATTCGTGTTTTAATTATGGCATAAAACCCCAACAATAAATAGCCTGGAGAATTTCATTTGTAAGGGGCACAATTTGGTACTGAGAACACTCTGCTAAATTGCTTTGTAAAAGCTTTAAGAGAATACCACCAATCAATTATATCGACTCATGGACTAGGTAGATTTTAACTGCTGAACCACGTAAAATTATGATTGTTCTTATTTATTTTCTTAATTTTTATTTAGTGCTCTTCAAATTTAAGTTGACGAAAAATAGCGTCAACAGTTTGGTGCTTTCATTGAGAGCATTAAGCAAATCATTGGATTGTTTAATCAGAAACCTCCTGAATTACCAATGGCCGCCGCAAACAACCCCAGTACTGGTGGGCGACCATTGCCCCAAATACCGGAGGAGCAAACTCCTCGCACTGAAGATTGCCCATGCTGACCTGGGAAGTAGCCTATGACTAACCATAGCCCAGAGGAAGGGAGTGCATCCTCTGATTCCCAAGGACCGCTTGTGCCCAAGCCTGACAAGGAACTCTACTATAATCCAAAGAGGTATATTCCTATTGTTAATTTGGAGAATCACCAACTGTGCCAACAATTAGCAGAGGCTACAAGGCGCAATGAAGAACTTTCCAGACAGGCCGCTGAGGTCTAGGCACCACCTCGGAGGCCAAGAGGACGTCCCCGAGGGAGCACGACCGCCAGGAGAACTGAGCAAGAGGTCCAGCAGGCTCTGCCAAGGCCCAGGGAAAACACTGGCAATGAACGCCCTAGGAGGAATACTCGAAATGATGCTAATGATAATCCGACTGTGGAAGTTTCTACAGGAACAGGGAATAACCGAGCTCCTCCAGTAGCTCAAAGTTCTAACCTTGAAGCAGTCAGGAACAACCTGGAACTTGTCCGGCCAATTCAGGACCTTCCAGGCCCAACGTTGGAAGGCCACCACCATCTCCTATAAGACATCCACCATCTTCAATAAGACACCCCTCGCCATCCCAAGAGGCACCACGACTAGCTCCTCATAGGAACCAGGCAAGGGAGCATGCACCACAAAGGACCTCTCACAATGACAGTCGAGATGGGAAACGACGAACCAGATCTGGACGTGGGGACGAGAGGGAGGTGACTCGAGAACACAGTGCTCCCCAACTATCAGGAATCCATGTGTTGAGATCACAAACGACTGGGGTGAGGAGGCCAGTGGAAGATCCACCTCGTAACCACCGAGCCCCTCGGCCAGAGAGAAATGTTAGCTTCATAAGTGGGAGCTCATACCACACTAGGTCTGTAAGCATATATAATATTGAGCCCAAGAATATTGGGAATCAGGGCAATCATCCTAACCTTCGGAGATCACCTGAACCATAACCGGGGGCAAGCCAATCCTACAAACTCCGATTTGCGCGACCACTTGAACAGTCGAAAATAGTCGGCATATGGGAATCAGTATAATCCTATATCAAGACAAGGAGCTGGGTTTTTTATAAACAATAACCAGCTCCCCCAAGCACAAGCTCAGCCTCCAGTGGACTTGGTCCAGGAGAGAATTAACCAACTCGAAAGGGCATTCAAGCTTCTTCAGGATGAAAGGAACATGGATAAGGCTGAAGACTCTGATGAAGAGCTCGAGCCTTTTGCCCCACATATCTCCAACACGCCATTTCCTCAAGGGTTTAGGATACCCCACGTAGCACCATTTGATAGGAACTCGGACCCATACAACCATCTAACCACATTCAATACCATCATGCGAGCCAGCAATGTTGGTTATGAGCTCCGGTGTATGTTGTTCCTAGCTACTCTGACAGGACCAGCAAAAATCTGGTTCAAAAGTTTAGAAGCATTCGATCTCATATTGGGATCAGTTACTAAAGGAATTTAAGAAGCAGTTCAAATCCATGGTAGGCGTCAGGCCCAAAGCCTCGACTTTGACCAATGTCAGACAACAACATTGAGAGTCATTGAAGAGTTACCTTGCAAGGTTTAATATAGAAGTAGCTCGAGCCCGCAACGTCGACGACAATGGCCACCTTATGGCTACAAGAGCTGGTATATTACCAGGGAGTCCCCTTTGGGAGGATATGCAAAGGAAACCTATAAGGTCATTAACTGAGTTCAATTGGAGGGCTCAGAGATTTGTCAACATAGAGGAGGTGAGGTCAGCATTAAATCTGACCTCTCAGCCCGTAACTACAATGACAAATGTTAACTCAGCCTCGACCTCGGTTGCCCCATTAATGTCAAGACCCTTCGAAGATAACCCTTCAAAAGTAAAGAAAAATGAAGGGAATAACTCTGAGGCAGACGATGGAAAAAAGAAGAAGGGAGATAATTATTTCTCCATTTAAAGGTATATACCGAGCTCAATGAGACTCAGGAAAATATATTCCTTGCCAATGAGAGTTAGGTCCCATTTAGATGACCTAACCCAATGCGAAATCAAAAGGCAAAGAGGGACTCCAATAAATATTGCAGATTCCACAGGAACGTTGGGCATACCACTGATGAATGCCGACAACTGAAGGACGAAATCGAAGGCTTGATCTCGAGGGGATATTTCGGAAAATATGTGAGAAACCAAAATCCTAATCAAGCCTCGACAGACAGAGGGCAGCATCTACGCAAGCTGCCCAACAAAACAACAACTCCCAAGCACGGGAAGATGATCGACCTCTCTTGATAGATGGGGAGGATGTGGTAACCATTTCCGGGGACCACATCTCGCAGGATCAGGCAGAAATGTCCAAAAAAGATATGTAAACTAGCTCAAGACTAGAGACAGTTCTCCTTACGAGCCTGAGCCGTGAGCTCCGAAGCAACAGAGGGTTCAAACTCAACCCATCACTTTTACAGAAGAGGATGCATCACATGTCCAGTTTCCTCACAACGAGCCCCTGGTCATCACACTTCAGCTCGCGAATAGGAGGGTATGCAGAGTCCCGATTGATACTGGGAGCTCTGTTAATATCCTATATAAAGCCACTCTAGAAAAGATGGGACTCACAGTTAGAGATTTGAAAGCCTATGCAACCACGTTGTATAGATTTTCTGGGGAAGGGATTGCTTGTACGGGATCCATTGAACTCCCCGTAACCTTGGGAGACTATCCAGTCTCGGTAACCAAGATGATGGAGTTTGTGGTGGTGGATGCCACGTTAGCCTACAATGTATTGCTCTAGAGACCAGTCCTGATTGGGATGAGGACAGTATCGTCTGTTAGGCATTTGGCCGTCAAGTTCCCGACGTCTAATGGCATCGGGACGCTAAAGGGAGACCAGCTCGCAACAAGGGAATGCTATAGCATTTCCATAAGAGGGAAAAGTCAAATAAGTGCACAGACGCTTGTGGTCATTCAGGAGATGAACGAATCTGCCTTCGAGATAGAAGAAGAAATCGACCCTAGAGTTGAAGAAAGGGCCGATCTCGAACTGCTAGAGGAGCTTGAAGAAGTAGAGCTCGACGACAAAGACACCACAAGGGTGGTAAAAATAGGAAAAAATATTCCTGAAAATGCAAGAAAGCAATTAACTTGCTTTTTGAAAGAAAACCAAGACGTATTTGCATGATCGCACTTGGATATGGTAGGGATTAGTCTGAATGTTATAATCCATGCACTCAATATTGATAAGAGCTTCCCCCCAAAGCAACAAAAATGGAGGTTCCTGGATGACGACAGAAAAAAAGCTCTAAAGGAGGATGTCGAGAGGTTAAAAGCAAATCGGTTTATTCGAGATGCTTTTTATCCTGATTAGATAGCCAATCCTATGCTGGTCCCGAAACCCAATGGCAAATGACGAACCTGCATCGACTATTTGGACCTTAACAAGGCATGCCCCAAGGACTGCTTTCCCTTGCCTTGAATCGACCAGCTTGTAGATGCCACTGCAATCCACAACATCATGTCATTTATGGATGCTTATTCTATATATAGCCAGATTGCCATGCATGCACCTGACCAAGAACATACGAGCTTTGTAACCGACGAAGGGATTGTACTACTACAACGTCATGCCTTTCAGGCTCAAAAATGCTGGAGTCACATACCAATGACTGGTAAATAGGATGTTTGCTGAGCAGATAAGGAATAACATGGAAGTTTATTTGGATGATATGTTAGTCAAATGCAAACATAACAATAACCATCTAGACGATCTCGCTGAATGTTTTGTCGTACTTCATAAATACAACATGAAACTTAACCCACAAAAATGCTCATTCGATGTATCTTCGGGTAAGTTCCTTGGGTTCATAGTGAATGCACGGGGTATAGAGGCTAATCTCGACAAGATTAGAGCTTTTATAGACATGCCCTCACCTCGAAAACATAAAGATGTCTAGAGCTTAACTGGATGAATGGCGGACTTAAGTAGGTTTATCTCAAAATCTACAGACTGATGCCTTCCCTTCTTTAATCTTTAAGAGGGGGAAAAAATTTTGAGTGTTCGGATGAGTGTGAATTCGCGTTTCAAAATCTTAAGAAACACCTCGCCAAACCACCGATCTTGTCTAAACTGATCACAGAAGAAGTTTTGTACTTATACCTCGCCTCGAAATGTTACACCCGAATTTTGAGAATAAATAAACAGCCTCGAAATGTAGGCTTGTAAGGTGTAAGCTCAGATTTAATAAGTATTAACACTATAATTGAACAAATATACATGAAGTTCCAAGGAGCCATATCATTTGCACTCGAGCATGGGTTGCAGGCTCGAAGGCAACAAGAGTCTCCTCCGAAAGATGAGTTCGAAAGACCAATCAAGCAAGGTGATAGAGACAATTGGAGCGATGAGCTCGAAGCTACATATGATCTCGAAAGCGCGTTGAAGCAGCATTCAAGCTCAAAGACGCATTGAATTAATACATGAAGATGTTGTTAGGAAATCCCTATAATCAGGGGATTTAATTCAAACCATGTAATCAACCCTATTGTTTAGGGATATTTATCTACAATAAATGTGATTGATTGCATTTAATCTATCAGATTTGTAGTTCCAATTCAAAATCTGATATGGGTAATGTAATGCCCCAAATTTCCTAATAAGGTTTAGGACCTTGATTAGGAGGCCGGGAGGGCCATAATTGATTTAATATCTATTAAATGATAATATGCATGTTTAGGTGTATTAAATATGTATGTGAACTCATTTATGATTAATTGGGTGATTTTCATATTTTGGCCATTTTGGGCATATTTGGCATATATGTGATATGTGTGTGGTGCTTTATTATTATTTGGTTATGCTAGGGTTACTCAGCACAAGAGGATCCTAGGAGGTAAGCTAGTGGGAAAGTCACAATGGGATTTATGCTTGACTCGGAGTGAGTCAAGGGGTATTTAGAGCATTACCGGGTTATTGGGTAATGGGAATAAATATTTGGTGATAAATTGGGAGTTAGTAAGATCATGGGGAAATTCTGGAGGTTTTGACTATTTTGTCCCCGGGGGTGTTTTCGGGACCCCAAGCGTTGGGATTTGTTTGAGGCTACTTAAGCTTGAAGTAATCTTTTTAGAAATAAAAAGAACGTTCTCTCTCCCTTAAAGTTTCATTTTCGTCTCCCCGATCGCATTTTCAAAGGAAACTTGAGTTCTAGGACTCGGATTCAAGCGAGGATCGAGACATAGTGATCCTAGGAAAGATTAGAAGCTTATTAGCCGGAGGATTTAGTTGGAAACAACTCAATCGGAGGTAATTCAAGTTTTAAGTTTTTAAGCTTGAATTGGACTTTGTGTTTTGATGAGTTTTTGTTAGATTTGAGACTTGAGTTTTGTTAGTTTTGGATGATGGGGATGTTTGGGAACTTTGATTTTTGAGTTTGGAGATGTTTGGATAGGTTTTTGGAAGGTTTTAAAAGGTTAAAAACGGGGAAAAATGGCTAGTCCGAGGTTGGGTCGCGGCCCAGGCTTGAAGAAGCAAGTGGAGGTTCTGTTTGGCCTGAGGGTCGCGACGCTTGGTGCTGTTTATGGCCAAATTGATGTTTTGGTTAGGGGAACTCAAACCTTAGGCCTCGGGATCGTTCCTACTACCCGGTTTAGTGGGATTTGATGTCTCGGAGGCTAGGTCTTGGTTCCGGGAGTGGTTTTAGAACTTGAACTCATTGGATCACCATTTTTGGTTGTGACTAGGTTATCACTAGAGGCTTGGAATAAGGATCGTGCTTGTGGCTCGTTTATTGGTAACCTGTGCTTGGACCAAAGGTAAGAAAACCGCACCCCATATGTGACATGCATGGTTATTCTTGATGCATGTTGGATGTTTAAATGTGAACATTGATAGCATATTGAATGCTTAGCAATCTTACTCACTTGTATATATTTATTATTGAGGCATGTTGGATGTTTAAGTGTGATGCACGTGAGGCATGAGAAACATGTGATTAGGGCATGCCATGGATATTGAATATGAGATTGTTCAGAGCTTGAGTCTCTTTGTTTATGCATGATCTTAATTGTGCTAGCAATTGTTAAGTAAGCATGCTGAATGCCCTGTATTTGGATATTTGACATATGATATATGCTTGGTAGCATTGCTTACTTGTGTATGGCCCTGACTGTTTAGTTTTGGCATTGATCGTGTGTTACCAACCTAAGAGCCAAAAACGACATAAGCGTCATGAACGCAGAGCCGATAAAAGATTAGATCTAATTGACATCTGCATTAGATGACTCAACAAGAGCATTAATTCCGGGCCAACCTCAAGTTCGATGAATACTATAAGCGCTTGTCTAGCCAAGGGCTAGATACTAAGAGCCACAGTGACTATTTAGTCACATGGATGTGGGTGCCGAGCCCCATGTGACTTACCCAACATTCACTCATCTGATCAGAGCCATTGCAGGAAAGCCCAGGTGACGATTCCGTCACACGGCTATGGGCGTTGAGCCCCATAGTGACTTGCTTGTCAGTCACTCATTATGGTTTAATAGAACCTCAAAGTGATATTCACTCATCTGCTCAGGGCTATAAGCTCTGTATGATCATGATGATCATCATTTGCATGGCTTTGGGTGCTGAGCCCCATATTGACTTGCTTGTAGTCACTCAGTATGGTTTACCAGAACCTCAAGTGTTAAATCACTCATCTAATTAGGATTGATTTGATAGTCATCTAATCAGGAGGGCAGTATTTCTTTCCCTAGATTCCCCAGCATTATCTGAATTTATTTGCATGCTTGAATAGAGCTATGTTTGCTAGGCATGCCAGATATGATTTGATGTCATGATATGATTGTTCATGAGCATATTGAGTTTTCTTGTTGGGCTTCGGCTCACGGGTGCTATGTGGTGCAGGTATAGGCGAAAGAAAGCTGGACCATCCTTGAGTTGAAGAGCTTAGGTGACGATGTGTACATATGCGGCTGCTCGACCGCAACGGCCGAGGTTTGAAGGAGATGAATTAGGGTTAAACCCTGTTTTTCCGCTTAGATCGGCTGGCTGTAAATATTTTCTTGTAATAAACCTTTAAATTATATTTTTGGGATCCCAATGTTTATAGTAAATGTTCTAATGAAACGTTATATCTTAACCAAAAATTTTAATCCCTAAACCACTAATCATACTTAGTTACACGATTATGGCCAAATGACTCGGTTAGCGAGTTTATCACTGTTTGAAATACGCACCGTAATGGTCCCTGGAGTTTAGGGCGTTACAGGTAACATAATATCCCTAAGATTAAGGGAGGATTCTTGGAACTGGGTCTATAAATAGCATGAGTTTAGTCATTTGTAAACAAACACTACTTTGTACTGGGAAAGGCTCTGGGAAATTGCTCTAAAAAAGCTCTAACACAAATCTTAATAAAAGTGACTCGTGGACATAAGCAAATTTTAACTGCTAAACCACGTAAAAATCTATGTTATTATTTTCACGCTAAACTATACATTTGCTTAATTGCTCTTGTTTTTAGTTGACGAAAAACATTGTCAACACACTATTTAAAAAAATGTATGAAATAAACAAGCATAAACATAATAAAAATGGGTAAATACTCATTTGATACCTTGTGTTTTATCGAAATACAAACTTGGCACCCTCGATTTCTGATAATTATCAATCGATACCCTCTGTTTGCAAAAACTACATAATTTGGTACCCTATGTGTTTTTAAATTTTTTAATATTCCCAAATTACCCCTCATTTTAGTGATTTATTTAATTTTTAATTATTTTTAAAAGATTTAAATATAATTTTAGAATTCATAAAATAAAATAAATGTTTAATTAAAACTTTAAAATAAAAAAATGAAATTAAAAAATTAGAAACTAATTAAAATCTTATTAATTAACTTTAAATAAATTAATGAAAAAAAATTCATATTTCACTCAATTTCACTCTCACCATCTCAGCTCCCCATCCCTCCCAATCTCACCATCATTTTAGTGTTTTATTTGATTTTTCAATTGTTTTATTGTTTTTAAATTATTTAAATATATTTTCAGAATTCATAAAATAAAATAAATGTTTAATTAAAACTTTAAAGTAATTTTAATAAACAAAATTTTTTTAAAAATAAATTTAATTAATTAAAAACAAAAAAATTGACTTAAAAATTAAAAAACTAATTAAAATCTTATTAATTAACTTTAAATAAACCTAAACTTTAATTTGATTAATGAAAAAAAACAATATTTCACCCAATTCCACCCTCACCATCTCAATTTCCCACCCTCTCAATCTCACCCACATTTTATATTTCAAAGTTGGATTGATTTATTAATAGGTTTATTTAAAGTTAATTAATAAGATTCCAATTATTTTTTTAATTTTTTAATTATTTAAATTTATTTTAAAAATATTTTTTTATTGAAATTATTTTAAAGTTTTAATTAAACATTTATTTTATTTTATGAATTCTGAAAAATATATTTAAATCATTTAAAAATAATAAAATAATTTAAAATCAAATAAATCATAAAAAATAGGGGTAATATGAGAATATTAAAAATTTAAACACACGGAGGGTACCAAACTATGTAGTTTTTGCAAACTGATGGTACCTATTGATTATTATGAAAAACAAATGGTGACAAGTTTGTATTTCGATAAAATACAGGGTACTAAATGAATATTTACCCAACAATTGATAATATCAAGATAATCGAGATAATATAGTTATTAATATTAATTATAAAACAACAATGTAGGCAAGAATATTTTTTAATTAAACATTAATTTAATTTATAAAAATATTAAATATTTTTAAAAATATCATGATTTTTTTTTCTCATGTCATATTTTAATAATGATTTACCATTTATTTTATATTTTTTTATGTATTTTAAAAGACAAAAAATAAAAATATCATTTAGGAACTTAAATGATATAAAAATAATTTTTGGGACTCAAGTGTTACAAAATGTAAAAAATAAGACTACAACTTAAAAAAAAAAACCCCTATTATTAATGAATTGGTAGTTTATTTTATTGAATATGACAAATGTCATAATTGTGAAAGAACACATATAAAATTTTAGCTTACTCAAACTGAGAGTGGTGGTAGAGCAGATAAGAAAATGCTCAAAAGCCAGCATGTATTCTTAACAATTTTTTTCTTTCAACTTTGGTGTATCTAAGAACAACTTTTTCTATTTAACAACTAAAACTTTTTACAGTATGTTCTTTTGCTTCTCTTCACATCTTGTTCTCAAAGCATTTTTCTTCAACCAGGTTTTTGCTTTACTTAAACCAAGGAAGTGATGAGATCAAAACCTATATAAGACAACCCTTCTCTCTTCTTTCTCATCAAGCAACTCATCTCATGGAGGCAGTGGATAATCTCAAAGCCTAATTCACTCTGGCATCGAGGGCACCTCGTTGTCAATCTGGGATGAGACAGTAGTATCAGAGGCAGCATCATCAATGCTTAAGTTCGAAACATCACCACCGATGGAGGAGCTCTCATCCTCACCACTGATGGATGGTGCCGGGGATGCATCAGCAGAGGACAATAACCCATTTGCCTCGTCAACTGGCTGCTGAAGACTCCAGAACATAATGCTAGCAGTTAGGGTGAGTATCATCTTTTGGTTAACCTGCAAGATACCGATCATTCAGTTCTGGATATTCTATAAAGGTCAAAACCTTGCAGAGAAATATGTGCATCAATCTATTCTTTGTCATCTGTTTTGCTGATTTAATCTTGATTTCTTCAATTAAGAGGGGTGAAATTAAATTTCTTGCAAGTTATGCATGTAGATTGACAATCAAATTGCGATATCGACAAAATGCTACCTCTGTGCAATGAATTAGAGATAAATGAATATTATACAAATATAACATTCCAGTTGCAGCCTCACCTCCATGATGTCCTCTGGTAACAAGAAGATGGAACAGCCCAGCTTTCGTGCGACACTGATTATGTAGGTAGCATTCAACTTCTTTTCGTCATCTATTATTTCAAGTAGAATAAAAAGCAAGCCAATTTATTTCATCTAAAGGGTTTTAATAAATTATAAATTACTTTCCAAAGTAATGAAAGAGGCGAGAAATCATACCACTTTCACCCTTAGTAACGAGATTCCAGTTGACAACTCTAGGCTCCACAGCACTAAGAAGCTCAAGAATGAAAATACCACTTGAAAGGCTCTTATCCTGAAGACAAGTATAACGTTAAGTATTCTACTGTTAAGAAATTGATGGGAGTAATAATTGTGTGTTACCTTAAAGCTCTCCATGTGAGAAGTTCTGCCTGTGCTTTTGACTTTCTTATTAGCCCACTTAAGAATATCGGCATCTGTCATCTCCTTTCCTTGGGAATGAGATCTCAAGTTCTTCAAAAGTTGAAGGATATTGAATCTCATCAACTGCCACAAGAAAGCTGCAGGTGTAACCAAAATTCAGCATTTAGAAAACAAATCTTTAGAAACATACATCTACAATCACCACACCGATATCACACAAACTTAATCCAGGAAATGGAATAATAACAGCTCGATTTCTGTCCTGTCAGTACCTAGCAACAACCAAACATTCAAAACTTACAAAGACCGAGAAAAAAAAAACAAAAAGAAACAAAAAAAAAACAAAAGCTTCATAGTAGATCAAACTTTTAGAGTTATTTATTCTCATGTACTCGAACATTTATTTATTTACTTTGTTCAGCTTCAATAGCCTTGAAAAACTGAAACTCACTCGGACGTGAAACACAGAAAATAATAGGGATTGAAGCCAGTAGAGAAGGGTAAAACAAATTATTCTTGGTGAGCAGTAAGTTACTTTCACAGCTCTTCTTATCAAACACACACACACACAATAACAAAGTAAAATTTACCAAGTATGAGCTTCTTATTTCCTTGTACAAAGTCATTTCCAGCCACATTTACTAGTGAAAATTTTAGTTGCTTTCCAATTCTAATAACTTGGTTGCAATTCTCTACTTTTCTAAATGGCATTTTAATTGGTGGCTTTGATGCATGCTTCCAGTGCACTGATCCAGGAGAAACTTTATCAAGAACTTCTAGAAGAATCCATCTGCATTAAAAAAAAAGATTAGGTTAGATGTCGTTGACTAGTTATAAAAATTTATTATGAATGAGCACATTGATTCAAAAGATACTGGAAAACTTTTTGAGAATAATGTTCTTGCAAAAATTAGAAACGTACCCATTTCTGACATCCTCAAACACATTATTGACATAAGTAGCAATGCCTAGACTATTGATCCACAATCGATAACACCTCTCTTCTCTGGATGTTTGCACATCTTCTGTCATCATCTCGGCATAAGAAATTTTTTTGTTGTCTGTAGAAAGGCCATTTCTGCAGAAGGCAAATTGTTAAGTCAACTTATGTACCAGAATATTCAATTTTTTTCACCATGCAAGAACTACTGTTTTCTGATTACAAAAAGGAAATAAAATAGAACAAGAACAATCTATAAATATAAACAAGGACAACAGATTTCAATTTGAAACCTTTCATGGAATATTTGTGCCACAAATGCTAGATTTAGATTTGATGAACCCTCAACAATGTCTTTTGGGGATAAGTATCTTTTGCAGTTCATTCTCTCTGCATGATCAAGAACCAATTTTGCCCTTTCAGTTGGATCCTTAGTATCCAATGTGGTTGGACTGCAGTGTTCTGGGGCAAGAACATTAAGCAGGTAAGCATATGCCTCTCCATCCTGTGTATGTGTTGGCAAAAACATAAGCATACCAAGTTGAAAAAACTATGTATAGTTCAAGTGTCCAACCAAATAAGCTGTCCTTAACAATATGTTTTATAGATAATTGTATCATACTTTTCTTGACCTAGACCATGAGTTTTTAAGTTGACACACTATGTTCAGTAACTGCACACCTGACTCTAAAACACTTTCAATCCCCATTAAGCTTTCCACAAATACACGATGGTCTATTTCTTGAAAAATTATATCAGCATTCTTAAACTGTACCTTTAGGTCGGAAGAAAAATTATTAACAGGTTTCTTGTACCCAGCTTTTTGGAGATGGAAGTTCATCCATTTCAATAAAACCTTATCAGGAGGTAAACTCATCAGCTCTTCTACATCCTGCCAATAAATGAAACATGGTGAGACAACGCTATCCTTAACAAACAAAATAGAAAAGTTCAAAATTTGACATGCTAATGTTTCCAGAACATAACTTGGGAAAAAAAAAAACCTGAACTTACATTGCTATCTTCAACCAATTCCACAAGCTGAGGAGTTTTCTTAAGATTGAGATCAGCCAATAGTTGGATCTGTCACAAAATGTGAAAGAATGAATAGATGAATCCCCACAATGGAAAACATGATTATGTAAAGTGTCAAACTAAAGTTTAGCTGCCTACCTTTATAATTTGGGAAATCAATCCTAATACTAGGTGAGGCTGCAAAAACAAACAGATAAAATTCAGATTACATACAGGCACAATCATGTGTTTACTTGTAAGAAAGTTAAACAAGATAAACTCACCCTTCCTTCAACCAAGTCCTGGGTGCCAATGTTAACCACTGTGCAGCCAATTGCCTTGGCAGAGTTGAGGCACAGAGTATGATTCTCATTTCTTTCCCATAAATTAATGATTTGTTTGGTGTTAATAGCCCGCTCGTCAATCGTCCCAGGTACCGCAACATTGATAAGCTTACTGCATTAGTCCATGAAATGCATTAGTACACCACAATATCAGCTTTAAGGCATGACTATTGTATAATAATGTATACCATGGTCAATACCATAAAAGAACTCCATCTTTTGCTAGATCAAAGAGATCATTTGTAGCTGGGTCTAATGGAAGATATTTCTTTAAAAAGGGATCATCTCCAAGATAACTGTTTATGTGAGCAACATATGATGCTTTCTCCGATTCACTTATTGTGTGAAGAAGGGTAGTTGTTGTGGCTTTCAAGAATGATGAAGAGTTCTTCGGACCACCCAACTTTTCTGTAGCTCGACCTTGCAAAGTCAGATACACCTGAAATTAGATGCAATAAATTGTCAGATGACCCCATCTCAAGTCTCTTGTTCATATAAGCTTAACCAGTTTTAATGCCCACATCAATTTTGTTATTACAGTTTAGTTGCCCACCTCAATGTGGCTATAATACACAAAGCAATAGCAATAATGTATGAGTGTTCGTGTGTGTGTGTGTGAGAGAGAGAGAGAGAGGAGCTAAGAGTACATAGGATCCATAGATGAACTCACTCTGAGGAAGCCCTCAAATTCAATCTCATTGCTGAAGTCAGAACCTTGGTCACCTAAGATTCCCCTGATCTCATCCTCAGAATACATTTCTTTAAACGCCTTTAATTTCAACATTAAAGACGGCAAATCTCCAACTGTAAATTTACCATTCTGATTCTTCATTGAAGTGAACTAAATACCACATTAAGAGCAGAGGGAGAGAAAATACACATTAGACCACAACAACACCTCCCTTCTTTAATTCGAAATTGAATACCAAATTCACATAAACCACTAGAATCCATTCAATAGATTTGTTAACATACTTACTTTAGATTTGAGACTTCGAAGCTCAACCTGTGTGAACTGGCTTTGAAGCCACTGGTCAGAAACAACTACACCCGAATAACTTGACATCTCGGCAACTAGCTAAGTAGAATAAAACAAACCAAGAAAAAGTAAGGACATTTAAAGAAGAGTAAGGTAAGGAACATCAAGTATCAGAATGAAATAAAATAGATCTTTATATACATTTATATATATAATATTCAGATCCAAAAAACCTCACAAATTACTCACCAAGAAAGGACAGGGGTAGTTGAGCTCCTTCCCTTACCAACCTGTCCTACTAGATATCATAAAGGGCAATGTGTCATAAATAAGAAAAATCTCGATAAAGCAAAGAAATTTGGGACAGAAATAAAATATATCTGTGGTCAAGAATGAGATAAAAAAATGAATTGCAATCCAATTGTGGACAAGAAAAATCAAAAGGTTTATCAAGTGCCAATCTATGCAAATCAAAGATTCAAGTCCAGATTGATGAGTTTTTCTATCTTGAATGTCTGATTCTTTGACAGATATCCAAATGCAGCACTGGGATTGGCATCGAATTATATAAGAACCACAAAACATGAATAAACATATATAAATATGAAAGAAAGCCACACATGCAGATTCTACTGCATTGGTCATAAGCAACAGAAGCTATAACAATCAAAACCCAAAAAACAGAGCACAGAATTGAAGAATGCCGAGATGAATAAACCAGCCCAAAAAATTCAGAGAAATCCATATACACAACAGACAAGTTTTATATTCATTGTCAGGATCTTAATCATGGACCAACGTGAAAAAAAATGATACCCAACAAAGAAAACGTAGAACAAAAGAAAACCCAGAAGTCCAAACCTGTAAAAAATGTCAATACTCATGCAGTGGAGATTGGATTTGTCATTGTAGTCCCACCTTGAAGATTCTGTCTTGATTGGTATTAAGACCCCAGATGAGGAGAGGAGTGGAGACAAGAGAGGATTGTTTGGTTTAGATTTTAGAGAGAGGTATATGGCATGGCCCCGGTGGGGGATCCATTTTCCTTCGTGGGAGAGCAAAGTAAGAAAACAAAGGACAATGGAAAAAAAAAACGGTTTATGGTTCGGGTTCGGACCCGCTAAAGGCTAAACACCGTAGAACCTTACTGTAGGATTGAGAGAAGAGAACAGAAAGCTAATTTGTTTTCACAGCGGTTATTCTACGCGCTTGTGTATTGTAACAACGTTGGAAACTCGCTCTTGCTGCTCTACAACTCATTTCTCAAGTGTACACCTTTTTGTTCTTTTCCCTACAGATTTTGTTACTTTGTGGACACACATGACATATTTTTATTTATTTTTTATTCACATAGCTAGATGTTTTTGTTTTTTTTTTTTTTTTTTAGGAATAGATGTTCTTATCATATGACTTTCGAAAACAATTGAAAATAATGGTAGATCCAAGTAACGCGCATATTGATTTTTATTTATAGAATTTATTAATTATTTTTATTAAATTTATATTAATATAATATAAATTTTAAAATAAATATTTTATTTTAATTAAATAATTTATTTATTTTTGTTTAAGTTTATATTTTTTTAGTTTTTGAATTTGAAAGTAAAAATAAGATATTATATATTATATGTTTAATATAATATTAAATATTATACGTGAATTTCAAATTTAAGTTTCTTATTAGTTTTTTTTAAAAAAAAAATAATTTGTTGTTAATTCATAGTAGATTATATTATATGTTTAATATGATATTATTCTAATAAGTGAGTTTAAGTTTAATTAAATTTTATTTAAGTTATAAAACGTATGATTTTATTATTTTTAAATAATTATTATTGTAAAATATCTCAAAAATATCATATTTTAATTTGTTTAATTATTTATTATTTAAAAATAATTATAATTGTAAAATATCTTAAAAATGTCATATTTTATTTTATTTAATTATTTATTATTTTTCAATAATTATGGTAAAATATCTCAAAAATATCATATTTGATTTTTTTAATTATTTATTTTATTTTATTTAAGTTTAAGTTTAAGTGTTTACAAACTACTGTTAAATATAAGAATATTTTGTTAAGGTTAACATTAAAAAAATAAAATACCGTTAAAAAAAAAAAATTCCGTTATCTACACATTTATTATATAGAAGAGAAATAAGGATAATTTATACTCACCACAAAACCGAATTAACTTTTCACACATGCCATTAATTTTGGTATGGGGCCGTTTGGTAAAAAAAAATTGAAATTTTTAAACACAAAAATAGAAATATTATTTTACTTTTGTTTTAAAAAATAAAAATATGTTTGGTCACTATTTTTGTTTTTTGTTTTTTTTAAAAAAATAATAAACATGTTTGATAACTTTTTTTTTTATTTTTTGCTTAACAATATAAGGTGTTGATTTGAAGAAGAGAAGAAAAAAATAAAGGAAAAACTGAAAATTGTTTAAAAATCTATTTTCAAAATTTAATAAATTTTAATTAAAATTTTAAAAAATAATAAATAAAAATAGAGTTACCGAACACATTTTGGTTGTGTTTGGTAAAATTTTTGTTTTTGAATTTTTTAAACACAAAAATGAAAATATTATTTTATTTTTGTTTCTTTATTTTTAAAAAATAAAAATATGTTTGGTAACTATTTTTGTTTTTTGTTTTTAAAAACAAAAAATAATAAATGCGTTTGATAACTTTTATTTTTATTTTTTATTTAACAATATGAGGTGTTGATTTGAAGAAGAGAAGAAAAGAAAAAAAAAAGTCGAAAATGGTTTAAAAAGAAATTGAAAGTGAAAAAATTCTATTTTCAAAATTTAATAAATTTTAATTAAAATTTTAAAAAATAATAAATAAAAATAGAGTTACCAAACACATTTTATGTTTAATTGTCAAATTTTTAATTAATTAAATAAAAAACTATTTTTTAAGTGTTACCAAATAGCACCTTTATGTTTAATTGTCAAATTTTTAATTAATTAAATAAAAAACTATTTTTTTAAGTGTTATCAAACAACACCATAGGTTGTGTTTGGTACAATGTCTCATCCACTATCACATACCTCAGAGCTTGATATAGTATTTTCCTTGCATCATTTCTTTCCTCGGGTAGCCTTCTTATTGTGAAGTATTCCATTATGGGGTTCATCCAGGTTGGTCTTGTGTCGATCATCTCGACCTCTACCATTTTTTCTGCCATGCTCGGTCTCTCCAAGAACTCTAGTGGCACTACATTCAAGGTCTTAGCTTCCTTGGTGGTGGCAAGTGTTATCCACATTTCCGGATAGCGTTTAGATTGATGTCCTCGGGGAAGAAGAATTATCGATGTCTTTCACGGTAGGTGACCAGAGCTCGCGGATGGACAGAAAGGCTTCGCCTCTCCTGTTTAGTGTCCGGATTACTCTTCCAAGCAAACACAACACGGAAACTCGTCAACTCTCCCGGACTCCCGAAGGGGTATCCTTCGGGGAAGCCCCTTCCAGGAGAAGCTCTTCGAGTGGTCTCCGCGGAAACAGTTCCGTGCCTCGCACGGAACAAAACCAAACGGTCGAGTCCTGGAGGAGGCATATTTGGAATGATATCCGCCTGACACAGGATCCCGCCTGACACGCCCGTCAGGTCAAAGCCGCATACATCCCAGCACGCCTAAGGGTACCTTTTCGCCTACTGTTCCGCTGACAACTTGGAAAAGACGGCTGACTTTGTGTGTTCCCCATACTTTCACGTAAATATACCCACATAGAGTTTTGTAGCCATGCTACTACAGTAATTGTATCCCCTATTTATGGCTGGTGTAATTAAGACTCATATACGTAGAGAAAAACCCTAATCTGAAACTCTAGCTATAAAGACCCCTTCATTTTACAAGAAGAGGGAGAGCCAACAGATCACATAGCAAAAACTCTACTAAAATCTCTCTAGCTTCATCTTCTTCAAGAGAACCCGAGAGAAACACTGTGAGTGTGTGAAGTTCTTATACACCAGCCATCTTACTGTAACCTTTTCCAAGTATAATAACATCGACTCGTGGACTAGGGCTTGTTAACGCCTGAACCACGTAAAAACATTGTTTGTTTAGTTACATTTCAGCACTTCTACAGTTCTTATCTTTTTATTATTCTGTTTGTATTCGTTTCCGAAAAACTCGGTAAACATTTTGGTGCTTTCATTGAGAGCTGTAGGAAGTTGTTAGTCAGCTCTTTTTCTGTGTACGTTTTTTGTATTCACTTCATGCTAAAGAGATGGTGACTACGAGAAAATCCGCTGTTGACAAAAATGTTACGGTCAACCCCGATACTGCGATGGAAGATGTGGTGCAAAGCGAACCCTTGGACTACCAAGGTGAAGACCCGACATCCCGCCAGGATCGGGTCAGTACCGAAGATACAACATACTTAGAAGACGAAGAAGAGTATGTCCAAGACGGTTATTACAAGGACGGCTGCTACTATGAGAAGGACCCAGAACTGGTCCAAGTAGCCGAAGAACTGGAGGTCACCAAAGCCAAGCTTGCTGAGCAGGAGCGCCTCTCCGAAAAAATGCAGCGCATGATGGAGCGCCTCCAAAGCAAGTTCGGAGACCTAGGCGACTCGGACTCGGACGCCTCTGTTTTAGGTGGTGCTGATGCCGCTATGCCGGATCCAGCCGCTGCTGGACCATCCAAAGCCACCCCTAACAAGGGCAAAGAAAAAGTTGGAGAGCCTGTGCGCGCTGACGCCCCTGCACCTCCTAAAGGCGTGAATCACAAGGCTGACTGCCCCCCCCCCCCCCCCCCCGCGCGCAGAAGGTCTCTGGCGCTCCTAAGCCCAGACGTCCTTCAGCCCCAAGGGGGCACTCCGTGCCTAAAGGGCCCGGTGCTAAGGCACCCAGGCCTAGGGGAAGGAACAACCGCCCCAGTGATTCCGTCAACCAGGACGGTCGGGCTGCGAACTCGCACTCCGAAGATAGCTGGTCCACGGTGGACCTAAGAAGAAGGTTGGAGGCCAAGTATGAAAAGGACAAAGGAGAAAAGGCCCGGCCTCGCGGAGATGACCTCCGAAATCATATTAATGACAAGCTCCGGGGACGTGACCTCCCGGAGAGTGATACGAAGAGGCTCGAGGAACAGATTGCTGCCTTGACCAAGCTGGTCCGGAAGCAAAGTGGGGCCCTGTCAGACTCTGAGGAGGAAGACCTGGAACCATGTATTCGGAGGATCGCGGAAACGTCCCTCCCGGATAACTTCAAAATGCCCCACATAGAATTATATGATGGGAGGACAGACCCGCGTACCCACCTAGCTAAATACAACAAAATGATGCAAGTGGTGCGTGTCAGTGAGGACGCCAAATGCATGTGCTTCTCACTCACCCTTACCAAGTCCGCGGAGGACTGGTGGAAAAGATTAGCTCCCGGATCAATCCACAGTTGGAAGGAGCTACAATCCGCATTCAGGAGGCAGTTTATTGCTGCCCGCGACCACGACATGGAGGTTGGTTCCTTAACCAACATCAAGCAGCAACCCACTGAGAACCTCAAAGCTTTCATTCAGAGAATGATGGAAGCTGCTGCAAAGACCAAGGTCAGCGATGACATGAAGCTGATCGCCCTCCAATCGGGCCTTACTGTCGGCTCCCTGCTATGGGGGGAAATGCAGAGGAGACGGGCAGAAACGCTGTCCGTATTCATGTCAAAGGCTCAGGGAATCATCAACCTTGAGGATGCCTACCAGCAGGCCTTTGGAGTTCCCCCAGCTCCAACGCCTTCCGTGACTGCGCCGAGCTTTGCTTCGCAAGCTCCCGCACCAGCCCTCACGCTTCCAGGAGCCCAATTCACTCCAAGTGTGTATGGGCCTTCCGCGTCTGCTCAGACGCCGAGTCAAACCCATTTCTCTGGGTACGGAGCTGTACAAACCGGATGTAGTATCGCTCCTGGCATGCCGCAGCCGCAAGCGGAAGCCCCAGAACGAAATTTGAGCCAATCGCGGAGCAAACGAAGCGGAAGAAACTCCAACCGGGGAGACCATTCAAAGAAGCCCCGGAAGGACTATGAGCCCAAGTTCACGGAATATACCAGTTTGATAGACTCGCGAGAGAATGTCTATCGGGCGACCTGTAATATGGTCAACTACAGGAAGCCCCCGAAAGTGTCTCACGGAGGAAGGCGTCCGCGAGACTCCAATAAAAGGTGTGAGTTCCACGGAGACGTGGGGCACACCACGAACGAGTGCCTTCAGCTGAAGGATGAGATCGAGTCCCTGGCAAGAGCGGGACACCTCGATCAGTGGGTGAGGATACCCATTATCTATCCCGGACAGGGGGTAGTTCACGGAGCTGCATATTCCCTGGGACAGAGGGGGACCGCTAGCGCTCCTGGAGCCGGTCACCCCCAAGCTCCCGGGTCTCAGTTCCCAGCGCTTCCTGCTCCAGCCGCTCCGGCACCCATTGCCTTGTTGGCTCCAGGGCCTGGCAACCCATACCCGCCCGGCCTTGCTCCGCCACCCGTTGACGGACACGTAGCCACCATTTCCGGAGGACCGCACCTTGCCAGAAGCACCCGCAACTCCCAGAAGAGGTACTTGAGGGAGTTAGAACACACCGGGGAGATGTGCGCCTTGGTTCAATCACCTGCTCAACGTCCCCGAATGATGGATCTTCCCATCACCTTCACGGAGGACGATGGTCGACATGTGCACTTCCCCCACAACGATCCCCTCGTGGTGGAAGCCCAGATTGCCAATAAGAAGGTCTCACGGATCTTGGTCGATAACGGAAGCTCCGTAAACATCCTCTTCAAAGCGGCCTTCTACGCGATCGGATTGACCGAGACAGACCTGGCCCCATGCCCTATCCAGCTTCAAGGATTCAATGGGGACGCACTCATGCCATTAGGCAAAATTCAACTTCCAGTCACCCTCAGAGGAGAAAGCGACGCTTGTGCCTTCAAGCATAGCACATTCGTGGTGGTCGACTGCCCCACGGCGTATAATGCCATCTTAGGCCGACCGGTCCTAATCGATTGTGGGGCCATAACCTCGATACGCCACTTATGTTTGAAGTTTCCATGCGACGATGGGCGTATTGGCACCCTCCGAGGAGACCAAAGAAGTGCACGGAGCTGTTATAACGTCTCCGTCCGATCCGTCTACACGGTCCAAGAGACGTTTGCTTCCATTCCTTTGGCGGAAGAATTACCAGAAACTGGGGGTGCTCAGGAGGCATACTTTGACGAACTCGACCCAAGAGTGGGAATCGAGAAAGAAATAGAGTCGATGGAGGAAGTCGAAGAGGTGATCCTCAACCCGGGAGAACCCACCAAAGTCATTCAGGTGGGGAAAAACCTGCCGTCGGCCATTCGAGATAAGATCGTGGCCACTGTGAAGGATAATCAGGATATCCTGGCATGGTGCCACGCTGATATGACGGGGATTAATCCCAATGTTGCGTGCCACACACTCAACATAGACCCATCTGCAACTCCAATTCGCCAAAAGAGGAGGCCGTTGGACCCAGTGAGAGCCGAAGCCGTCAAAGCTGAAGTGGACAAATTGATGTCCATAGGCTTTCTCCAGGAGTCGCACTATCCCGTGTGGTTGGCCAACCCAGTTCTGGTCCCGAAACCCGATGGGTCCTGGAGAATGTGCATTGACTTCACGGACCTAAACAAGGCCTGCCCGAAAGATTGTTTCCCTCTTCCGCGAATCGATCAGATGGTAGACGCTACTTCCGGGTACGAACTCTTATCCTTCATGGATGCGTACTCCGGATACAACCAGATCAAGATGCATGTCGCGGACCAGGAACACACCAGCTTCCTCACGGACAAGGGTGTCTACTGTTACGTGGTCATGCCTTTCGGTTTGAAGAATGCTGGGGCGACGTACCAGCGTCTAGTAAACAGAATGTTCAAGGACCAACTGGGGAGGAACATGGAGGTGTACGTGGACGACATGTTGGTAAAGTCCAAGACCTCCGGGGACCACAGTGACGACCTTGAGGAAGCTTTCGCCGTGATCCGAAAGTACGGGATGAAACTAAATCCAAAGAAATGTACTTTCGGGGTCTCGTCTGGAAAGTTCCTCGGTTTCATTGTCAGCTCCCGCGGAGTGGAAGCCAACCCTGAGAAAATAAAGGCGTTCATAGATATGCCTTCCCCCCGGAAACATAAGGATGTCCAGAGCGTTACCGGAAGGATAGCTGCTCTCAGCCGCTTCGTATCCAAGGCCACTGACAAGTGTATCCCCTTCTTCAATGTGTTGCGAGGAAACAAGAAGTTCGAGTGGACCCCCGAATGCGAAGCAGCCTTCCAACACCTCAAAGAACATTTAACCCGAGCTCCCATTCTGTCCAAACCTGTCGAAGGAGAGGCATTGTTCTTATACTTAGCTGTGACTGAGCACGCAGTAAGTGCCGCTCTCGTCCGGGAAGATGGCCGTATCCAGCTCCCTGTGTATTACGTAAGCAAGAGGTTATTGGACGCCGAGTCCAGATATTCAATGATCGAGAAACTCTCCCTCTGCTTGCTAATTGCTTCACGGAAGCTGAGGCCATATTTCCAGGCGCACACCATCAAAGTACTCACCAACCACCCTCTCCGACAAGTCCTGCAGAAGCCCGAGTCTTCTGGCAGATTGCTTAAGTGGGCCATGGAACTGAGCCAGTTCGACGTCCACTACCAACCACGTGTTTCCATAAAAGGTCAAGCTCTCGCGGACTTTATTGTGGAATGCTCGGGAATGAATGACCTCCCGGAAGATCCTGTCCCGGAACTTCCCACATGGAAGGTCTATGTAGACGGAGCCTCAAATGAAAAAGGAGCTGGAGCGGGGGTCATCCTAATATCTCCCCAAGGGCATCAGCTCCAGAGCGCCATCCGTTTCGCGTTCCCAGCATCCAACAACGAGGCAGAACACAAAGCCATGTTAGCTGGGTTACGACTGGCCAGAGAAGTCGGAGCCCAAAAAATTGAAGTATACAGCGACTCCCTACTTGTGGTAAACCAAATATCCGGGGAATACCAGACGAAAGGCGAAAGGATGGCTGCCTACGTGTCTCTCTCCCATGACCTACTGCAGCATTTCAAAGGCTACCAAATCCGCTAGGTCCCCCGGGACCAGAACTCACTCGCGGACACGCTGGCCAAGCTTGCAACGGACCCGGAGATTGAACAGTATGGCTTAGTCCCCATCGGGCACTTAGAAGCCCCCAGTACTGAGACACGAAGGATAAACGCCATCATCGACCATTCCCACTCCTGGATAGGACCCATCCTCAGATTTCTCACCACCGGAGAGCTCCCCACTGATAAAGCTGACGCAAGGAAGCTCCAATATCAAGCTCCCCGATACGTGGTTATGGATGGAAAGCTTTACCGCAGGGGGTTGTCCATACCCTTCCTAAGGTGTGTTGCCGGAACCGAAGTCAGCACCATCATCCATGAGGTTCACGGAGGCTTCTGTGGCGATCATACCTCCGGGCTGAGCCTCTCCAAAAAGATCCTTCGACAAGGATACTTTTGGCCCACCATGAAGAAGGATTGTGTGGATTATGTCAGGAAATGTGAGCAGTGCCAGAGGTACGCCAAGGTTCCGCGAGCGCCGCCTACAGAAATTACCCTAATGACCAGCCCCTGGCCGTTCGCCGTTTGGGGCATTGACCTAGTAGGTTCCCTCCCAACTGGAAAGGGTGGAGTGAAGTATGCCATAGTCACGGTAGACTACTTCACCAAATGGGCTGAAGCTGAACCTATGAACACGATCACATCTAAAAAAGCACTGGACTTTGTCATCAGGAATATAGTGTGTCGTTTTGGGCTTCCACGAAAAATTGTGTCCGACAACGGAAAGCAATTTGACAGTGAACACTTCATGAACTTCTGTGCTTCGCATGGAATTATCAAAAGCTTTTCCGCAGTTGCCAGACCCCAGGCTAATGGGCAAGTGGAAGCTGTAAACAAAATATTAAAGACCACGTTGAAGAAAAAACTCCAAGCCTGCAAGGCTCACTGGCCGGAAGAACTTCCGCGAGTACTTTGGGCTTATCGCACAACAGAGAGAACTTCGACGGGGCACACGCCTTATTCCATGACCTTCGGTTGCGAGGCCATCATCCCAGTAGAAACTATGATCCCCTCTCACAGGCAAGATACCTACGACCCTACCCGGAACCATGCCCTTCTCCAGGAGTCCTTGGACATGATCGAAGAGCTCCGGGAGCAGTCGCAGGTCCAACTAAAAATGTACCAAGGCAAGATAGCCCGACACTTTAACACGAGAGTCAAGAGCCGTACATTCGAAGTTGGGGATCTTGTCCTACAGAGAGTATTTCCTGCAACGCAGGATCCGGGAGTAGGAGTCCTCGGACCCAACTGGGAAGGCCCCTACGAAGTCCAAGAAAAAGTGGGCCATGGGACATATCACTTAAAGAGACTCGACGGATCTAAAGTCCCGCGCGCCTGGAACGCGGAGCACCTCCGCCGTTACTACCAGTAGGCCCCGGACCATCCAGTCGGAAGTCCTTGGTGAAATTAGCAAAAGTGAAAAATGTGGAAATAGTCCTCCCTGTTGTAAAACTCACGCCTAGCAGGCTAATTTAATGAAACACGGAGAGATTCACTCCGCTTTTACTGCACTTTTTATCCCTGTGTTCAAAGCCGCGTTTAAACAAGTGACCACGCGGTCCGGAGACGTCCGGACCCCACGCTCACTTGGGGGGGTATACATGGCTAAGGCATAGCCATACGCCCCTTGAACAAAACGTACCCAGAACACCACTTATGTGCTAGCATTGTGTTTAAAATTTTTAAATTGTTTGAAATGTTTAAATTGTTAAGCTTAGGTTTATTTGTTGCCATGAACATGTTTGCATTACGTGTCATATGTGCATTATGTGCTTATGTGAAAATTGCCATGGAAATGCCTGCCAGTATGTATCATGAAAATTATCTCCTGTGTAGCCCAGCGATGGACAGGACTGGGGGTTGAGGCACGTTCATAGAGCTACGCCAAAACACCCCCAACTCCCTGACAAGTCCTTTGCAGAATACCCCGCGATCGCTGTAGAGCTTTGCTTCGCAAGCTCCAGCTCCGGGTCCCGCAAGGCGAAAGATGGCAAGATCCGTGATCACTGTAGAGCTCTGCTTCGCAAGCTCTAGCTCCGGGTCCCGCAAGGCGAAAGATGGCAAGATCCGTGATCACTGTAGAGCTCTGCTTAGCAAGCTCCAGCTCCGGGTCCTGCAAGGCGAAAGATGACAAGATCCGCGACCGTTGTAAGCCTTGCTTCGCAGGCTCCAGCTCCGGATCTCACAAAATAATGCATGGCGAGCTCCTCGACCATTGCAAGTTTCAGCTCCAGGAGCAGACATGGTCGATCCCCCACTCACAGCAGGCCTTGCTTCGCAAAGCCCCTGCTCCGGGATCACACCTGGTGGGCGTGGAAATTTCCCCGACAGCAACGAGCCTTGCCTCGCAGGGCTCCATGCCAGGTCCCTGAAGTCAGCCACCATGAGGTTCGCAACAACAGTTAGTTTTGCTTCGCAAAGATCTTACCTTAAGTCTAGCGACGCTCACCAAAAGAACTCCCGTTCCAAACCATGGAACGGCTCACCTTAGCAATCCCAGCGAACAGTATAACTACAAGTCCCGGGATTGGCTATTTGCCTCAGGAAAGCTAAAATACGGTGAAAGGAGCCTGGCCGTTGGAACCAGGAAACCTTCGTAACCTAGAAACTACGTGGGAAAAGACATCATCCGTTAGAGCTTCAAGTGGGAAGTGCATAGGTTTTGGCCGTTGGAACCAAAACCTCATGCGCCCCTACAACAGTTTCTACCGTATAAAAGTCTACCCTAAGCGCAAAGATAAATAAAGAACTCGGCAGAAAAGAAAGGAGAATGCTATAATTATGGCAAATATGTCCGCAATGAAAAACTCAAAATGAAAAATAATTAAAGATAAAACCCCTTCAAGCATTGGGGGTAGCTGCAGCTTCCACGACCGCGGCTTCGGGGGCATCGGCTTCAACTGAGGCTGGCGGAGTCGGCTCATTGGAAGGCGGAACTTTGTCACGGGAAGGTTCAGAGGTCCCCGCCTCTCCGGGATCTCCCACCTCAGGGGCTACAGCTCGTTCGTCAATGTTGAAAGTTTGGACGTACGCCTCTGGGCCTTGATCCCACACGAGTAGCTTCTCCCTCATGGCCTCGGCATCATCTCCCAGATAGCCTAATACCTCCGGGTTCACTTTCTAGAGTTGATGCATGAGGACCACATGCGATATATTAATCGTCCTGTTCAGTATCACCTCAGCATCCTCCTTCTCCTTCAAGCGCTCCGCCTCGAAGGTTGCCAGCTGTGCCTCCGCGACAGTTAGTTGAGCCCTCAATTTTTCCATTTCGGCCTGGGAGGCATCCCGCTCCCCCTTAAGAGAATCAATCTCCTTGCGCTGCTCCCTATTTTGGTTCAGCACGGATTGCTTCTCGGTCACATGCCCCCTGGCAGTGAATTGCAAGGCCCCGATCTCTTTATCCTTCTCGGCGAGCCCCAACTGCAGCATAGACACGAGATCCCTGCTCCTCTTATGGAGTTGCTCCTCCTCGTGCAGCTTACTCGAAAGAGTGGAATATTCCTCTTGTTGCTTAAGGAGGAGATCATTTTTTGACTGCAAGCGAGCTTCCAAGGTGTCCTTCTCCACCCTGGCTTGGGACAGCTCTTCCCGGAGCTTGGAGTTTTCGGCCTTCATCCCATCCGACCGCTGTCTAAACTCATTCTCTGCCTTGGCCCGGTACTCTTGATATTTGGCAAGATATTTCTTGTCCGCCTCTTCTTCAGCCGTGCGCCGGGCCTGATCAATCTTCTCCGAGGCCCCCAAGGCCTGTTGGGCCAGTTTCTGCTTCTCCGCCTCCAAGGCCTGGCGAGCCAGCTGGCTCTCCTCCAGCTGAACCAGAACTGCACCAACCTCCCGGAACGAGCGTTCCGCGATCATAGAGGCCTGCAAGGAAAGACAACATAATGAGTTAAGCCGGACCAAAAGACAGATGATCCCAAAACACAACAACTGACGGCTTACCCCGGACAGTTGCTGCTTCACAGCGTGTGTCAGCAACAGCGGATCCTTACTGCTACTGATGGCCCATTTCTCAGAATTGAGCTCGCACAAGCTCAGGGCCATGTCCTCCATCATCTCAGCTCCGAACGGCGCCAATGCACGTCCGAGCCTAGGCACCAGCCTCTTCTCCAAGGCTGGGCCATCCAAAACTGCTCCGGCCGGGTGAAGGGATCTCACCCCCTCGGCCAGCTCAGCCCTCTTCACGGCAGACAAGTTATCTGCCCTTCCCTGAGTAACAGCCTTCTCCGCCTCTAACCGCCTCTTCAAAAAACTATCGGCCCGTCTTACACCCTCCAGGAGGGCAGCGGGGAAACTGGTTGGCTTCCGAGGGAAGTGGAATTTCAGGCCAGGCAGAGGAAGGTTTGTTGGCTGAGAAGAAGGAGACCCCGAAAGGGTGGACTCCCTTTGGGACGGAGGAGGAGGCAGACGGGGTATTAAAGCCCCGGTCTGTTGCTTTTGCTGCTGCGGCAGCAGAAGTAATTGCCCTTGTTGCTGCTGCTGGTTTGGATGTTGTGGTTGCTGCAGCTGTGACGTTGGTGATTGTCTCTGTTGTTCTTGTTGCTGCTGTTGTTGTAGTTGTGCTTGCTGTCGTTGCTGTTGTTGTTGCCTTCGACCAGGAGAAGAGTGTCTAAGGCGTTTCTTCTTAGCGCCCTCAGCATCTTCTCCGGGACGCTTGCTCACCCCAGTTGTCTTCACGGGGAACACAAGCCCTTCCCCGTCGCTGCTACTACTCGAGACCATCATAGTCTCGGAAGGCCCGTCGGCAGGAGACTTCTCTGCCCTCGGAGACACTTGCGCCTCGCCACTTGTCTTCTTGGGGGAGGCAGTTTTACCTCCCCTACCAGCCTTGGTCTTCCGTCCTTTCCCCGTGGACGGGTCTTGGCTAGTGGCAGCCTTCTTAATGAGCAAAGTAACCCTCCCCAACATCTTGGCTTCTGGATACTCTGCAAGAAACGTACAAAGCAAGGTTAACGAACCAACAAGCAATGAGAAAGAAGATAAGCGGAAGACAAGACAATCAACAACATAAAAGCACAAGCAAGCCCGCCAGCAGGGAACAAGAAACAAGAAAAAGAAAAGTTTGAAAGGGACGACCATGCACGAGAAACGTGGATGGCCTTCCCCGAGCAAAACAAAACACCGCTTCCTGCTCCAGGAAGCTCCCGTACTCCTTGAAGTCCGGGAATGACATGCTGAGGGAAGAAGGGTCAATCATGATGACACCTTCTGGCAGACTACCGTCACTCAGACACCCGAGAAGCTCATCTACCCTATCGCAATATCTGTCAAAAGGTATCCTACGCGGATCTAGCCTAAGGAAGCGGGGATCAAACCCCATCTAAGAGGTCCGGGAAACCTCAGACAGGCTGGGGGTGTGGATCAATCGAAAACTAGTCTTACCTCTCCCGGAGGTACTAGCCCCCGGAGCCCCTTCGTTAGGGTAAGCCGCGGCGTGGCGAGCCTCGATCTCCTCTTCCTCCGGCTGGGGGTCAGGGAACCTCTCCGCCCAACTAGGAGATAAAGTATTTTCGTCCCGGGCTGCTTGGGTGATCACCTTGGACAGCTCCAGGGCAATCTGCTCCCGGATGTCAGCTGACACCTGACTTTGCCCCCTGCCACTCACTGGCTCGATGTTTTGGAAAGAGGCGAGTAGCCCATACTCCCTCAGCGATTCGGAGGTCACAAGTCCCTCCACTTTCAACTCTTCCTCAGAAAGCCCTTCGTAGAACTTGGACCTCCTTATCATCTCCGCGCAGCGAGGTGTCCGCGGAACGACTTCTGCAAAATTCAAATACAAGCATTAGAGATCCTCCCAAAAGGCAAATCAAACGCAAAGAAACAAAGTTGAAAAGGAGAGGAAGGAGCATTTACCAGGGATTTTGAAGTCCAAAGATAGGGCTGGCACCCTCTTCAGCGGGAAGCCAGTCGTCAGGAACCAGTATTCCCGGAGGTCTGGAACCCTCGCGGTATGACAAGTGGGGCACATCACGTCCGGGTGCCTTTCCAGCCTGTAAAACCCCACCTTGTCTGAATGACCCCTCATAGGCTGAGACTTCAACCCGTAGAAGTACAGCACCTCCTCCGGGGTAGGAGCTTCCAGTTTCCGGGACTTGCAAAAGATGAACCACCCTGCTAGGAGCTTGTAGCTGGGAGGAATCAACTGGAAGGGGGCAATCCCCGCCTTCACACAGAAATTAGCAAAGTAACTCCTTAGGGGCAAGTGCGCCCCACACACTATGTGTGCCCAGCTCCAGGCACCAAAGCCCTCGTGACTCTGGCTAGCCGACTCGCCCAGCACCGACAGACGGTGCCACATCAGACCTGGGATGTTCTTCAGGCCTGCCTCGGAGGAATACAGCTCCAGCATGCCATAATTCCTGAAAAGGTTCGGCTTTTGGTCCATCTCCCAGATTGAACTATTGGAAGTCGGTGGGCTAGCCGCGACCACTTTCGCCTTTCCTTTCCCCTTTGCACCAGCGACAGGGGAACCCTTCTCCTGGGCAGAATCAGCCTCCCCCACAGCAAGGAGTTGTTCCTTTGAGATGTTCGTCACTGGACAAAAGAAAGAAAGAAGAAAACACTCTAAGCAATCAGCACCCTTGTCATACCCTAGTGGTATCAAAGGCGTCGGGGAGACCCTCCCCAAAAACTGCTTGGAGAGGCTCCCACCGAGCTTACCGAGGGATTGGCACCATGCCACCCGAAGGGCAGCAAGGAACCAGACTCAGACTCCGAGCCTAAGCCCACCAAAAGAAGTGTTTTTCCAGAGAAAGACACCCTAAAGGTGTTCATGCTTATGCCCTAAAACAGCAAAACAAGGAACGACTTTCCAAACGCAAATCGCCAAAGCATGCAAAAAAAGGCTACTTATCGACTCACATCAATCACATGCCTACCAAAGCCCTATTCTCGCATGCACATAAGCGATAATGGCAGAAACCTCTACTCTAACAACTACCAACAACCTAAGGTTTGGGAGGAAAGAGCAAAGTAGAAATACTTACTGATATTCGGGTAGTTGGAGGTTGAAGGAGTAACTGGATCACTGCACAGCACGATCGCGAGAAGTAAAAGTTGCAAAGACGAACGGCGATTCAAACCAGGAACTTCGGCGAATAAACCCACTGCCAAATCAAAAGAAAAAGTTTCCAGATCCTTACCAAAAGAAGTGGCAAGTTCGGAGGAACGGAAGCTGGGAAGCCTGAGAGTTCGAAGGTTTGGAAATCTGAAAATCCGAAAGATAGAGAATTTGAAAGCGTAAAGAGGAAGAAAGGTCCTTTCCCTCATTTTTATAGCAGGGAAGAAGTCGTTTCGAATTCCTCAAATGGACGGTCCCGATCTTCCCATTCCGTGTGCATCAGATCCAACGGCTGGAGATGAAGCGACGATCCTATTTATGACTCCTCGGATGGGAATAAAGTATTTATTTCCCATCATTACACCACCTCGGGCCTGGAGTACCATTAAAAACCGTCAAATCATTACTCAGATGACTGACGCACGCATACTCAACCAGTCGCCTCACGCACACGTCTTGGTCGCAGAACCATTCCCAGAATGACACGTGGTCCTTGCCGCACTTGAGTACTTGAGTTTAAACAGAAGAAATTCCCTTTCTTTTTCATACTAACACTCAGGCGGGAAAAAGGAACCCTTCCGGGAACACAGAAGGTGGCCCTTCGCCTAATCTAAGAGACCGAAATACCCGGAGGACTGTACAAGCTCCCAGATCTCTCAAAGCTCCGTGACCTTGGGGGGTAAATGTTATCCAGATTTCCGGATAGCGTTTAGATTGATGTCCTCGGGGAAGAAGAATTATCGATGTCTTTCACGGTAGGTGACCAGAGCTCGCGGATGGACAGAAAGGCTTCGCCTCTCCTGTTTAGTGTCCGGATTACTCTTCCAAGCAAACACAACACGGAAACTCGTCAACTCTCCCGGACTCCCGAAGGGGTATCCTTCGGGGAAGCCCCTTCCAGGAGAAGCTCTTCGAGTGGTCTCCGCGGAAACAGTTCCGTGCCTCGCACGGAACAAAACCAAACGGTCGAGTCCTGGAGGAGGCATATTTGGAATGATATCCGCCTGACACAGGATCCCGCCTGACACGCCCGTCAGGTCAAAGCCGCACACATCCCAGCATGCCTAAGGGTACCTTTTCACCTACTGTTCCGCTGACAACTTGGAAAAGACGGCTGACTTTGTGTGTTCCCCATACTTTCACGTAAATATACCCACATAGAGTTTTGTAGCCATGCCACTACAGTAATTTTATCCCCTATTTATGGCTGGTGTAATTAAGACTCATATACGTAGAGAAAAACCCTAATCCGAAACTCTAGCTATAAAGACCCCTTCATTTTACAAGAAGAGGGAGTGCCAACAGATCACATAGCAAAAACTCTACTAAAATCTCTCTAGCTTCATCTTCTTCAAGAGAACCCGAGAGAAACACTGTGAGTGTGTGAAGTTCTTGTACACCAGCCATCTTACTGTAACCTTTTCCAAGTATAATAACATTGACTCGTGGACTAGGGCTTGTTAACGCCTGAACCACATAAAAACACTGTTTGTTTAGTTACATTTCAGCACTTCTACAATTCTTATCTTTTTATTATTCTGTTTGTATTCGTTTCCGAAAAACTCGGTAAACAGCAAGCCTTGCCAAAGCATCAGCATTAGAATTCTGCTCGCGAGGTATCTGTTCAACAGTACTGTACTCAAATTCGGATAGCTCCCCCTTCACCTTAGCTAGGTAAGCCGCTATCTTGGTGCCTCGAGCTTGATACTCTCCCAACACCTGATTAACCACGAGCTGAGAATCGCTATAGCACTGGACAGCCTCCGCTTTGAGCTCATTCGCCACTCTTAGTGTAGGTAGTAAGGCCTCATATTCGACTTCGTTGTTAGATGCTTTGAATCCGAATCTTAGAGTTGTATGGAATCGATGCCCTTCTGGGGAGATTAATATGATCCCAGCTCCTGATCTGTTCTCGTTCGATGATCCATCTACGAATATTTTCCATACCTCCTGCACCGGTTCCTTCAAAAGCTCCTCTTGAAATCCAATGCATCCAACCACAAAATCAGCAAGGGCCTGACTTTGATTGCGGTCCGTGGCACGTACAATATCTCGAATTGGCTGAGTTCGATTGCCCATTTTAAAAGACGTCCTAACGTTTCAGGATTTCGCAACACCTGCCTTAAAGGTTGGTCGATCATGACGTTAATTGAATGAGACTGGAAATATGGCCGGAGCTTCCTGGAAGCCAATACCAGACAGAATGCCAGCTTTTCTATCAGTGGATACTGTGATTCAGCTCCGAGAAGTCTCTTGATTATATAATACACCGGTTTTTGAACACGGTCTGCTTCTTGAACTAACATGACATTGACTGCATTTTCTGTCACGGCCAAATAAAGGAATAGAGGTTCTCCAGACATGCTTAGACAATACTGGGGGCTCGGCCAAGTGCGTTTTTAGATTGAGGAATGCCTGCTCGCACTCCTCAGTCCATTTGAATTTCTTGTTTCCTCTGAGTATGTTGTAGAACGGCAGGCACTTGTCAGTGGATTTTGAAATAAAATGATTCAAAGCTGTCACCTTTCCAGTCAGGCTTTGAACTTCTTTACGCGACCTGAGCGAGGGCATTTCTAACAATGACCTAATTTTATTAGGATTCACTTCTATCCCCCTCATATTGACTATGAATCCTAGAAATTTTCCTGATGCTACTCTGAAAGTACACTTCTGGGGGTTCAACCTCATGTCATACTTCCTTAATATTTCAAAACATTCTTTAAGATTGGATACATGGTAATCAGCAGTCTTGGATTTGAGAAGCATATCATCGACATACACTTCCATATTTCTCCCGATCTGATTAGCGAACATTTTTTTGACTAACCGCTGATATGTAGCTCTGGCATTCTTCAGCCCGAAGGGCATGACATTATAACAATATACGTTCATTGGGGGTCATGAAGCTAGTATGTTCCTGGTCCGCAAGATGCATCGCGATCTGGTTATACCCAAAATACGCATCCATGAAGGACATGAGCTCGTGACCTGCCATGGCGTCTACCAACTAATCAATCCTTGGTAATGGAAAGCAATCCTTGGGGCAAGCTTTGTTCAGGTCGGAGAAATCGATGCAGGTCCTCCATTTCCCATTTGGCTTTGGGACCAGCACAGGATTGGCAACCAAGATCAGATATTTTGCTTCATGAATAAACCCGCATTTAGTAGTCGAGCTACTTCTTCCTCTAGTGCTTCAGCTCGGACCGTTACCAAACACCTCTGTTTTTGGGATTTTGCAAGCACGTTATTGTCCAAGTTTAGAATGTGCATGATTACACTCAGGCTTATTCCCACCATGCCTTCATGTGATCAGGCAAAGACGTCCATATTCTTTTGTAAGAAATTGATCAGCTCCTTCTTCCTTTCATCATCAAGATTTTTTCCAATTTTAACAACTCTTGAAGCTTCTTTGGGGTCTATACTTACTTCCTCGAGCTCCTCAATGGCCTGGAGCTCTAACCTGTCTTCGCCCATTCGTTGGTCAATGTCTTCATGTGAGACGACGTCACTATCCTCTGCTTGCTGAGGTTCTTCTGTCCCATAAGTACCTTCTACTCCCTGAGACTCCTAACCTCTGCCACTTATGATCAAAGTGTGCTGCCCGGGTTGTGATTTTCCCTTCATAGAAATGTTATAGCATTCTCTGGTAGCGAGCTGATCACCTCTGACGGTGCATATTCCCACAACTGAGGGGAATTGTATTGCTAGGTAGTAGATAGAAGTTATGGCTTCAAATGCCATCAGCGCAGATCGGCCCAAAATTGCATTGTATGTAATTGGACAGTCAATCACAACTAACTCAAGTAACTTGGTGACAGCTCGCGAGCCTTCTCCCAATGTTACCACTAATTCAATCGTCCTGATGGCTGCTGATCCTTCACCAGAAAATCCGTACAGAGTCATTGAGGTCGCCTTCAGTTTTGTGACAGACAACCCCACTTTTTCCAAGGTGGATCTAAAAAGTAGATTCACAGAACTCCTGTTATCTACCAGTGTCCTCCGTACACTCCGATTAGCGAGATGAACGATTATGACCAAATGATCATTATGTGGGAATTGGACGTGGCTAGCATCCTCTTCTGTAAAAATGATTGGTTGTTTTTCCAATCATTGTTGGTTCGATAACCGCTATTCTGGGACGAATTCCACTCTGTTGTGGGATTTCAGTTCATTAATGTACCTCTTCTGGGCTCCTCTACTCGTGCCAGCCAGATGAGGTCCTCTCGAAATGGTGGTTATATCTCCTCCTATTATCGAAGGAGGATCGTCCTGATTCGGTTGAGCTTCGGTTTGAAACTCGGTGGTTATATCTCTTGGTTTTTTTCTGGGTTTTTTGTCTGCCTCGATGAAACTCGATGGTCCTCGATGGACCTCGATAAAACCCTCATATGTTTATATTATTTGTCACCTCGATATGCCTCGATGAGACTTGATGGCCCTCGATAAAACCCTCACATATTTAGGGAAAATGACTACCTCGATAAGACTCGATGGTTCTCAATAGACCTCGATAAAACCCTCACACATTTAGGGAAAATGGCTACCTCGATGAGACTCGATGGACCTCGATAAATACCTCACACTTTTAGGAAAAATGGGTACCTCGATCGTCCTCGATGGACCTCGATAGAGGCATAAAATTTAATGTATGTAGTATATGCCTCGATGGGACTCAATGGGCCTCGATGGGTTCATAAGAAATTTGTTGGGCAGTCTGCCTCGATGTACCTCGATTGTACTCGATAGTTTGACCTCGATAGGTTGATCTCGATATAAATTGATTTTTTGTTGTTTTGTGTTATAGTTTTAATTTTTGACTTATTTTTTTGTTATTTTTATACAGATTCCTCTGTTTCCATATTTTTTTCCATTCAATGGTGTTTGAGAACTGGAAAATAAGGATTTGATTTTTAGGGATGCTGAAAATCAAGTTCTGCCTTTGGAGAAGGGTGTGATGTATGAGCAACTGCTTGACATTCTGTACGATGAGCTTGAAGTGGATAAATGTGTGCATGACTTAAAACTTGAGGTCTCTTACACATGCCTATCACAATCCGTCAAACCTACCGTTATAAAAAATGATAGGCATGTGCGTGCATTCATTTGGTTAGCATCAAAATCTGTAGAGAAGTTGATTCCTCTATGTTAGACATTGGTTAAGAAGGGAGGTATAAGAAATGCATCGGCCTCTCCCAGCATTAATAAAGAAGTTCAATTTGAAGAGAATATTTCTTCCCCATGTCATGGTTTCAAAGGAACTCAAAGTGAGGTTGGGACATTTTTTCCTGAGACAAATCCAAATGTTATAGTCCATGATGATATCCCTGTTAGAGATTTGCCATATTTGCATGACACAGTGGAGTATGATCCCTATGGCTACGATCCTTATGTCAACGACGATCTTGTTGCTGATGCAATAGATCTTGGTGGGCCAGATATTAGGGCAGATTTTCCAACACAGAGTTCAGATGTTATGGTAGTTGAGGAGCGCAGAATAGAAGATCGGCAAACACCTGAGGCTAGCAGTAGTTGTCCAGGTCCAAGTAGAACTGATGATAGTTTTAGATGGAGTTCTCCATTGGACTTAGGTGAAGATCGTAGAACATGGAGTGCTCCCATGTTCACCAAAGAGGATATAGAGACTTCACATCAACATCATTCCTCAACCAGCAAAGCTTCAGGAGAATTGCACCTTGGCAAGTTCTTTCAGAACAAGCTTGAATTGAAAATCAAAGCATCCATATTTGCGATGAAGAATAATTTTGAGTTTATGGTGAAGAAATCTGGGACTGATGTGTGGTACATTACCTGCAAGAATCTTGATTGTGGTTGGAGATTGAGGGGTAAGAAAAAAATGCGATCTGAAATGTTTGAGATTACTGTATACAACAAATTACATACTTGCTCACAAGAAATTTGAGATAAGGACCACCCTTAAGCATCATCGTGGGTTGTTGGGCATCTAATCAAGATGAAATTTGCTACCGATGGTACTCGGTACATGGAAAACAACATAAGAAAGGATATGAAGTGCCATTTTGGGGTTGAAATGAGCTATGAGAAGGCGTGGAGATGCAGAGAAAATGATCTTATGTATGTCAGAGGGATACCTAAGGAATCATACTCCAAGTTACATGGATACCTGTGTCAGTTGGAGCATAAGAACCCAGGTACAATTACTGATTTTGTAGCAGAAGATGGTCGTTTCTTGTATTGCTTCTTTTCCCTCGGTGTTTCTAGGCGTGGTTTCCAGTACTGTCGTCCTGTAATTTGTGTGGATGGCACATTCTTGAAGAATAAGTATGGTGGCCACATGCTCTGTGCTGTTGCGTTGGATGCAAACAACCAGTTGTTTCCAATTATGTCTGCATTGGTGGATAGTGAGAACCATAACTCTTGGACTTATTTCATGAGAAAATTGAAGGAAGTCATAGGGGGCGTTGAGAACCTAGCTTTTGTATCGGACAGGCATAAAAGCATTAATCATGCTTTGGAGCTTGTGTTCCCAAATGCCTATCATGGTGCATGTTACCACCACATCTGTATGAATGTGGTGGCAAAATTCAAAACTAACCATTGTCAAGACATCATGGGGTGTGCAATGTACGCGTTTCGAAGAACGGAATTTCACAAGTTCTTTGACAAGATTAAGGTAATTGATCTGCCCATTGCTCAATATCTTGAGGGAATTGGTTTTGAAAGGTGGAGTAACACTTATTTTCCTGGTAATCGATACAATATCATGACGAGTAACTACGCAGAAAAATTTAACAATAAAACCAAGGAGGCAAGGAGATTTCCAGTTGACACTTTTCTTGAATTCATAAGATTCACAATTCAATCTTGGTTTGCAGATAGACGTGAAAGAGCTGCAACAACAACAACTGTGTTATCACCTGAGATGGAAAAGGATTTGAAGCAAATAGGTGAGAAAGCAATTTTCCTGGATGTCCAAGTCCTTGGTCATCATGAATTTCTTGTGGTCGATGGTAATGGTGATGGTAAGGTGAACTTGGCCACAAAATCATGCTCTTGTTGCATGTTGCAAACCATTGGGATACCCTGTGTACATGCTTTTGTTGTAGCTAGAAAAAGAAGCATAAACATTTACTCATTGTGTTCCACTTACTATAGAATCGAGGCATTGAGGGACACTTATAAAGAAACTATTTACCTTGTTCGGAACAAGGATGAGTGGGTAATCCCTGATCACATCAGAGAAATGGTTGTCAACGTCCCCGTTGAGAGAACCTCTGTAGGAAGGCCGAGGAAGCAGAAAGTGGGTAGGTGAAAGACAAAATGCTATGCTTCACACTAGGAAAAGATAGTCAAGCCATGTAAGTGTAGCAGATGAGGTGGTAGTGGGCACAATAGGAAGTCATGTAAGGCTAGGCTTTAAAAATTTGTATTCTGTAATTATTCAATTGATTTGCTGCATTTATTATATTCAGTACCTCTTCTAATACTTTGTTGGCTTTGATCTAAATAAATAGCTTTTCACAAAAAATTCCTGTCTGCCTCGATAGGCCTTCATCTGGACCCATCGAGGTCTATCGAGGCAGATATTGTTATGTATTATTATGACATTATCGAGGCATATCAAGGCATATTTGTTTAAGCGTTATTTTACCTATCGACCTAGGTAATCGAGTCCTATTGATGTCTATCGAGGCAGGTTTGGTTAGTATTGTTTTTTACCTATCAAGGCTTATTGAGGCAGTTCGTTTGACCCATCGAGTTTTGTTGAGGCAGACACATTATGTGAATTTAGTAGTTTTTTATTTACTAACTTTAAAAAAAATAATGTTTGATAAAAAACAATTTACAAAACTAACTATATACTATATTATACAAGAGGTGTATCAAGAAAATGTAAAGATCATCACGGTGAAAAATTATGATAGAATAGGTCCACACACCACTTGGTCCTGAAATGGTGGATGTTCTCATTGATAACAGTATCGAGTGGTAGCATGGAAACCAAATGCTCGATATGTTTGATGGAAAACAGACCACAATCCCCACTGCATATAATCGATTTTGTGTCAATACAAGATAAAAATAACTTTAATATTCAGATTTCAAAATACACTAATTAAATAAGGGAATACATTGTCTTAGTTTGAGGACTCTCCTCAAGAGAAATACGACAATACGAAAAAGGCTTTGCGTTCTGCTCAGGATATGTCTGGAGGTCGTCGTGGTTGTCAAACATGCCAGAACACCACAACAATAAAGGCAACAATAAGCACCAAGGCTTGATCACTTCCTCCAACAGAGTCGGACTAAGCACGCTATGGTTGGAATCATAAATGTTGACGCACCATGTTGGAATGGAAACTTCAATGGCCATCTAATGTGTGACTTTCTCGACGTGCAAGGCAAAATATACTTCACTCACATCTTTCCAGGATACGAGGAATTGATTATCATCGCCCTTTAGCATTTTCAGCACATCATCGTCCCATGTATACTTAGTGCCTGTCTCTCTGAAATTATTCCAATGACCTAGGCACACTTGGGAGAAGGTGGTGTTCATGATCGCAGCATCCTGTCGAAATGCGGCATGATAAAAGTGGCGTCAGCGGCGTAGCATGTGCAAAGCGGAATCAATATGCTGAAAAACATGAAAAATCATTAGTACCATCGATATATTTTAAGGTTGAATTGAAAACATAAATGTAATTTACATACCAAATCCCAAAGCCAAGTCTGGACTGTGTGCAACTGCAAGAACCATGCCACATCGTGCGTCCTAGTGTGGACGTTCCGATCTCTCTTGTTGTCGATGATCCACTTATAGAAGCTCTTCTCCTGATGTGGATCACACTTCCTTAAAGGTTCAGTAACGAGCCCCTGTTTATCTACTCTCATCCTCTTCGTGGGTCGGTGAAGCCATCAAAACGCTTGGGCTTGCGTTTCTTCTTGACAACTTCAAGGCTAGCTGCCTCCTCAGGCTGTAGTCCTCGTACACTGGGATTGTCGGCGTCACTAGCAACTACAAATGTTTGGGCCTATGGAGTGGAGGGTGGATCACCGGGCTCGTAGTCCTCAGGCAAGATATCATACTCTAAATATCTGATTTTTAGTGGGTGGATCGACCTGAGACCACTGAAAGCAGCTGCACTAACTGAGCCATGATCGTAGTCTGATTCTTAAGTAAGTTTGCCTGGCCCTCCTTAACCCTCTTGAGCCTCTGCATCAACTGCTCATAATCAGGATGAGCAACCTGACTAGAGGAAGGTGCATAGGCCTGTGAAGTGCCCTCCTCAACCCTTGGGACATCCTCGTAAAAAATGGAAGCTTCTTTTGCAACCTCTTCCAGCTTCTCTACCTCCTTCTTAGGCACTACTTCCTCCACTGCAGTCCCAGCCTCCACTATAGTTGATTCCAACTCAGAGAATAACCTGGAATCAATGTCTGGGAGGCTATTGTAGTAGACTACCTCACCGGGACGTGGATTCAGCATGGAAAATACCACTAACTACATGGTCGAATAACATGTGTCAGAAAAACTTTAATAAAATAAATTGTTAATCAATTAATTTGTGACATTTAACAAGATAAAGTGGAACTTACTCAACGCTTGGTGAGCATAGGAACCAACTCAGCTATCGAAATAGTGATATCGGTCTTCGTAGCCCAACTAAGCATCCTGGGAATCAAGTTCCCACTGTTCTCGCTGAGCTTACTCCCGATAGCTGGCATGGCCTCAAAAGCCCAGTACAGAAGTGCGAGGGCATAGCCATAGAAACTATACTTTGACTCCTTATGTTTTTTGGTCGAACTCTCTTTCTTCTTCTCCTTGTAATGCTTCAATTTCTTCTACATGTCCTTGTGAACTCCTCTAATAACCTTCTTGAAGGACAGCTTCCCCCACGGATACTTGAAAAAGTAGTCAAGATCCTCAACCATCTTCAGGGAATCACCCCATATAGTCGTTGTCTTCTCTGGGGCATTCAGTACCCCCTCTATCAAATAGCACAAACCCAACTTAAATGCATCTTCTGGGTTTGTCAAGGCCTTCAAAGCATCTTCCAACTGGCCAAAACTAACCTCGAATCGCCATTAAAGTATCCCTGGATGATCTAATCACTTGAAAGATGCTCTCCCTACTCGTCTGGGGATGGGGTGTTCCCAAAATTCAGCCCAGTGACTAGGGAAAACTCTGCAATCCCAAATTTGCAAAGACTGTTGCCCAAGTAGAATTTTCTTTCTTCAGCCTTCTTGCTTTCCACCTTCCACAACATAATTTGATGCAGCAGAACCCCAAAAAAACTAAACGACTTAGCCTTGAAGAATTGTCCCAATGGACATGCTTGCGCCCGTTCAATTAGCCCGTGCCTCTTAAACTTCTCTATAAGGGTTTCCAAGTAAGCACTACCCCTATAGGTGACACGACCAGGAAAGTGCTTCTCCAATGGCACAATCAATTCAGGCATCTGGAAAAAAAACAAAAAAAATGTTAAAAATACAATTTTGAACAATCTGGTAACTATCGAGGCCTATCGAGGCATATTGAGGACTATCGAGGCCCATGTAAAATTAGAAAATGCATAGTTTTATCGAGGGCTATCGAGTCCTATAAAATCATAATATATCTACCTCTATCGAGGCAGGTGCTAAATCAGCCATATGTCTTATTCTATCGATGCCTATCGAGGCATATCAAGGCCTATAGAGGCACACTAAAATTGAATATATCTAATATCATCGAAGCGTATCTAGGTATATTGAGGCCTATCGAGGCATGTGCTAAATCGACCATTTGTCTTATTCTATCGAGGCACACTAAAACTAAATATATCTAATAGCATTGAGGCCTATCGAGGTCAATCGAGGCACATTCAAAAACAGAACCTAACATATACTATCGAGTTCTATCGAGGCCTATCAAGGTGGGTCAAAATTTTTGAAAAAAATCCAGATTTCTCAATTACCCAGCTCCGATCTATCCTATGAACTAAACATCAACAAAAAACCAGACACTGCATATCAAAAAGAAAACCCTCACCTTCATGTACTTGGGAGTTGTTTTGCCTACTTCGGAGTTGTTTCGTTGCCTCTGGGTGCTTCCGGTCCGATGGTCAAGTGTTTGTTCCGACTGAATGACTAAAGACCTTCTCCGACAATGCTTCTCTTATCCGATTTAGTTGGGCTGCGATGGATTAAAATGTGGGTTTGAGAGTTTTTTTGGTTCGGGACTGAGAGCGAGAGGAAATATAGAGAGACCAAGAGAGAAGAGAGAAATAGAGTGGGAACAAATGGCAGGGGTATTTTGGAAACTAAGGTAAATAATAGGACCAAAATGAGACTCGTATAGTGATAGGGTATTTTTTTTTAAATACGATCTTCTTCTATGCATTTAAAGTCAAATTTCCCTATTTCAACTTTATTGTACCTATTTTGCTTCTTCAACTATAGCTATATAGATAACCATAAAAGAAAAAATATATATATAGCTATTTGGTCTTATGTGAGATCGCTCTCATGCGTTGCCTACTCCCCATTTTTTTTCTTCAGCTTTATCTCTTTATTTATTTCTCTATCTTCTTCTTTAATTCAAAAATCTTTTCTGGTCACACTGCTAGTCAGTTGAGTTCAAAAGTAGTATCATCGCGTCCTAATGTCCAATGTAGTCATTTCAATATGTGGAAGCATATGTTTTTTCGCTGTCGCCAAAGAAGATGACCAGAATAAAAAATAATCTTTTAGTTTCTTTTTTATATTTCGATAACCAAAAAGTAATTAAATTTTAAACTTCAAAAAAATTTAATATACCAAAATTTGTATTTTTATTTTACATTTAAAAGATGTCATATGATATTTTAAACAACTTTAAAGCTATTTTAGAAACATTTCAAATTACTTTTTAAAATATATATTTTAGGATATTTTGTAACTTTTAAATAGAACATAATAATATTATTTTGGTAACTCACTAAGTTTGTTGGTTGCTTTAAATTTATGGCACACCAAAAAATTTAGTTATTTATCAAAATGTAACCAATTGGTATCTTAAATGATTTTAAAAGCAATGAAAATGTAGCTTTCAAAAGTAACTATGCAGTACACTAAAGACTATCAATTTTTAATAAGCTATTCATAGTAACTTGGAATTATATGATCTAAATATTGAGTTTTTTTTTTTTTTTTTTATGAAAATGTAACCAATTGGTCTCTTATTAGTATTGTAAGTAACTAAAAAGTTTTTTTTAAAAACCCAGAAAAAACGAAAAAATCTAGGAAGCGAGATTTTTTTTTTTTTTTTCAATTTTAGGTATGTATATCTTTTGATTATGGTATATTATACTGATGTGTGGTATGTTATTGTTGACCCTTGAGTTGACCAATGACACGAAATCAAAATAACAACAGAAAATAAGAAGAAAATCAAATGAAAAGTAAATAACACAAAAGATTTATAGTGGTTCAACCCCAATGAGATGGTAATAACCTACGTCCACTTAGTGTTCTTATTGATACTGAATCCCACTAATGTGATCAAAGAACTAGGGTTCTTGAGTTTCACAAGCCTTAGGAAGATTACAATTTCGGTGGATAATCACACTATGCTTTTCTCTCTGAATACAAAGATTAAAAGTTCAAAAGTCTAGAAATCCCTTCCTTGAGCCCTCCTCTTCTTATTTATAGGCTCAAGAGGGTTACATGGGCCGATGGGCCTTAATTACAATTAATATCAGCATATCAAGGTAATAAAAGGAAACGTTATCAATGTAATTATTACAAGATTGCGCATCCCAAAGAAAGTAAATGAGAGTATGCGACCAGACTGGTCGCACCTCATCAAGAGACTTGACAAATCAATAATTATCTGGTCGATGGTCGAACAAGATCTCTTCACTTGAAACTGCCACGTGCCAGCCACGTGTAAGAAAATCTTGCCACGTCATCAGGAGCCATTTTTTGGGTAAACATTTGCCCCCCAGGTTTATTTTACTGCAACCAGCATAAGGTAAACTTAGGTGACCGACCTTTCTCCTGCCCCATCAAATCTGTCAAAGCCATCCATGCTTTCTCGAAAAAGGCAACTAATCATGTCTTTTCGGTTTCCCAAAAGTGGTCTGACAGCTATTGCACTTACCCATGCCTCAGAAAATTACCCTTTATGATTGCCTAGGTAACTGCTCCTTACTCAATATAAGTACCCCCTCAAAATTACTTTTTACCTTTTACTCTTTCCTCAAGAACTCTGAAGAACAAGACACAACAGTTCAGGAATTTGGACAATCCTTCACGATATGTGGAGCTTTTAGCCTGAGACTTTGCCTTAACGTTTTAGACATTTACTTCGACATTCATTCGAGTAAGTTCCCCAAACCTTTCATTCTTTGAGATGCCGTGCAATATTTGTCTTCCCTTCATTTTAGATTCTGAGTTCTTGAAAAACTTGTTTCAGGGTAAAAGGGTATGCTAATCTGCGTTTAATTTGGTAGGAAAATAACACTTTGCTGGGGTTAGGAATTAGTTTGGTAGTCAGGATAATTAATTTAGGGCGTAAAATCGAATTTTTAAGCCTGTACAAAAGCTAGGTTTTTCCCGCTCCTTCAGAGTCGAAAAAGTTTCTCCTGAAAAACTTTTTACTTCTGCTTTTTGATCCGTTTTCCAAACTGTTCGCATAGGATTTAGTGTTTTTGTCAGAATGCTGCTAGTCGTATAAAAGCTTAACTTTTATACACGAGCAACGTTATTCCAACTTTCATACTTCTTGGTTTGTTGCCCGTAAATTCTCATCTCCCCTTCTCTGTTCGTAGATTTTCATGCAAGATCCGTGGGGAGGTGAGAGGCTAATCGATGATGACCTGCTGGCGCAACTACTTGAAGATGAAGAACTGCTGTCGTTGCTAATCTGAGAAATTCCTTTCTCTCGCAACCCTTCAGAAAATCCCTCGACCAGAATGCAAAACATGGGCTCAATAAAATCGACTGCCCAGAAAAATAAATCAACCAATCCTTCAAAAAATCAGCCTGCCCCTCGGGCTAAATTCCTTCGACGAGCGGTCGAGCCGAAAACACTCATCCCAAAATCCAAACACAGGCCCAACCCCAGGACGTCCTTCAACCAGACGTCGAATGGTATGTTGCTCCTCCTAGACAAATTACTGCTAGGATGCTAACCAATTACCTCAGGAAGTACAGACTTCCTAGGGTAACTTTATTCAAACCCACCAACGACTACCAGGCAAACCTGCCTCGCGGCGCCTTCAGCGCCTGGTCGAGATACCATATTGAGGCAGGAGCAATCTTGCCTCTTCATCCTTTTTTCCAGGGAGTGCCCAATTATTTCGGGGTCGCTCCTTTCCAAATAACTCCAAACTGGTATAGAATGCTTTCTGCTCTCTATATCTTATATAGCCATAAAAAGTGGCCTGTCCCTACGCCACATGAGATCAACTACCTGTTCGATCTTAAATCCAACCCCAACCAAGACAACACAAGGTTTTTTCATTTCTGTCACCAGGAATTGACTCGAATCTTCCTGAGTGAGACTACCTACAAGTCCAATGTAAGAAAGTACTTCCAAGAGTACTTTTTGACTACTGATTTGGTTGCCAACAACCTAGCCTTCACCCAAGGAGGTAATTTATTTATTCTCTGGTCATTTATTTATTTTTATTATATCTGCATCCTCCTTAGAAAATTAGTACTCTTCAGGTCCATGGCAACGACCAGCTCCTACTCCAGAAATGGAGATTAGAGCAACATCCCTGGCCAACATGACCGACGTAGAGAAAAACGTCAAAGAGCTGGTCACTGAAGCCAACCTAAGGCTGGTCAATCTTCTAACACCTCACCAGAATGTGAGGGAATCAACTGTGGGGAGTGCCACTAGTGAAGAAGTTCCTGAACAGCACCAAGATGTGTCATAACATCCAAGGAGGAGGACAACTGGGGTGATAATCAGGGAACCTTCCAGCACCCCACGAGCAGATGCTCCCCCGGCCCCTTTGGGAAAGGGAAAAAAGAAAGTTTCTGAACACCTTGCACCCATCGAAGAGTTTTTAGATGAGAACGGTACTGTCTTCTCACTCTTAGAAAGTTTGCCCATTCCCTATAATTTATTTGACGGGGACGGCAACTTTAAGTACACACCCAATTTAAATTCAGATTTCTTCCAGGCAGTGAGTGAGTGTAGGATTAGTTCAGTAAGTAATGTAGTAACCAATAGTTATAGCTCAGGTATTTTACTTATAATTTCCTTGTTCTCATTTTCAAATCCATCTATACATATCGTCTAACTGCTCGCAATGTTTCCTTACTTGCAGATATGTCATCTGGAGATATGTTTGACCGCTGCAGTACACCTGCTGCTCCTTTGAGCAAGAAGAAGGAGAGCAAGCGACATCGTGGAGAGAGTAGCAAGGCTCCTTCAACCAAAAAGGCCTGGACTAGGGATCCTCCAGCAGCCGCTCCCTCAAGAGAAATAACGCCCCTCCATCTCCACTCGACCAGACGCCCCCTGCACCAGCCGACAAGAATCCTACCCCTCTAGCACCTGCCGACCAGACCTCACAATCAACCTGGAGATGTCCTGACAAGCACCGTGGTCAGCTCGGCCAAAGAGAGAATATACAAACTCACAAAGCACAAACGCAGCCGAGAAGCCATCTTCGGCATAGACTCCATGGAGGCTGATCATATAATAAACCGAGCACTGAACGAGATAGCCAATGTAAGTTTCTTTCTATTGCTGAGCTTTATTTATTTTACTTTGTCATTTTCTGCCATCATCTTATCTCTTTATCTGATCGTAGGGAATGCTGACTATGACTGCCGGCTGGCGCCACACGGGCGCTTTGGTCACCCAGACCAAAGAATCTGACGCCAAGCATACTGAGGAGGTCAAGGTGCTCGAGGGGAAAAACGTTAAGCTGCTCGCGAAAAACACTGAACTGCTTGAGCGAAACTCTAAGTTGGCCGTAGAACTTCAACAGTATCAGACTACCCTGACCAAAGCCATTGAAGATAAAGAGAAGTTTAGGGAGTGTGCTAAACTTAACTTTCAAGAGGCCAAACAACTTGAGGCTGAGTTGATCGCAAGAAGAAAGGAGATTGAGGAGTTGGAGGGGCGTGTCAAGGAGCTTGAGGAGACTAATGCTAGCAACTTGGAGAGGTATAGGGGAGCCACCTTCCATTTATTTTATGAGTTTTGGAAGCAAAATCGTGGGGCCAACTTCAATTATCTTTCTGAGCGTCTGAGGCGAACTGAAATAGCCCAGTGCACTGCTCGCCTGGAGGAAGAAGAGAGAGCCAACATTCCTGCCTCCCTAGAAATCTCCCTAGCCATAGGAATTGAAGCCGCAGAAAATGAAGTTGAAACCACCGTCGACCAGGAAAATCCTCAAGACCCTCCTGCAACGTAGTATTTCTGTTTTTCTTTAATTTTATCCTGTAGTCAAGACAATTTATATTTTTACTGCTGCACGGGCAGCTTTTCTTTTAATAGGAAATTACATCCGAGCAGTAACTGCGCGCGGTGTAAAGGGATTCATTTTTTATATTATAATACTTGCATTTTATTATAATATCTGTTCGCATGACTGAACTTAGCATAGTACTTTGGTTTGATTTCACAAAATAACAAAATTTTGAAAATACTCTAAGTACCCTGGCATGCTTTCACTTATTTTGCTCGTATGTTTACATACATTTTGATATGCTTTGCTTACTAGATACCTTATATGCCCCCCAAGTGATTGAGGAGCTTTAGGTCCTCGGTCACTTGCCTTGACTAGGACCTGTTCGAACATTCCTGCTCGGAATAAATACTTGTAAAAATGAAAATATAGCACAACAACACACGTAATGAACAAATACTTGTAATAAATACAATAGTTGGCAAGATTGACTGGTTGCGCACAGTCCCTTTTATTTCTCATAATAGATGGACAAATCGTGTCTGTACGAGTGATCAATAAAATGATCTTACACTTATAAGCGATTAGTCACAAAAAATGACTAACCCTTGTTCATAAACTTGTAAAAAGTAAAATTAATACAAGCCAATTCTTTAAGAAGAATTGTTTATTGATAGTACTTGCATAGGTGTTCTCCATTCCAATAGCGAGGAATGAGAGAGAGAGTGGGAGTGTGAGAGAATGAGAGATGTTAGAGAGAGAGAGAGAGTTCAGGCTGTGAGAGAGAGAGAGAGTGGATTGTATGATTGCTAGGAGTATTTTTGTCCAAAAAATTGAATCTGTCATATATTTGCAATAGTAACTTATGTTGGCATTTTAAAAAATTTCACTATATTATAGGGCATATACCTTGAAATTTCCCATCTATTATTAATTGTTGAAGCTCAACACTCCTAAAAAGAGTGTAGACATGAAGCAATGGTCGCCAACCATTTTTTTTTCAACAAGGTAGCTAAAGGAGTGACATGCTTGAAATCCACTTGCCCTATAATTGGTGAGTGCGCTACACTCTGCTGGGAGAGTGAGAGAAGGGAACACGCGGGAACAAATTACAACAGGTTCTCTCTATGGTTGACACATGGTAGCTTAAGAGGATAAGGCTCGGCTCGGCTTTGACTTGGTGGCTTGGCTTGACTCAAAAGCTAATGATGGCTTCAAATGACATGGGTTGGGCTTTCCTATTTATTTGGGCTTCTTTTTCATTATTTTCCTAATGGTGATTTTTGAAAGGATTTTTTTTCATATTTATGGGGTTTTTAAGGTTGTGTTACAAAAATATGAATATTTAATTTTTCTACTTTTTTATGTCTTTTTGATTTGGAAGTTCATATTTATGGGATTTTCTTTCCCATAAATTTGAAAAAAAAAATATAATTATGTAACATTTTTTATCATAGTTATGTTGGTTGACCCTCGAATTGGTCAACGACACAGAGTCAAATAAACGATATAGAATGAGATGAAAACAAGAAGAAATCAAGATGAAAAGGTAAACGACACAAAAAAATTATAGTGGTTCGACCCCAATCAGATGGTAATGACCTACGTTCACTTAGTGTTCGTATTGATGTAGAATCCCAACACTGTGATCAATGAACTAGGGTTCATGAGTTTCACCAGCTTTAGGATGATTACAATTTCGGTGAATAATAACACTATAATTTTCTCTCAGAATTTTTCTAAGTCCAAGGTCTCCTCCCTTGAGCCCTTTGATTCGTATTTATAGGCTCAAGAAGGTTACATGGGCCAATGTGCCTTAATTACAATTACAACTTGCGTATCTAGATAATAAGAAAAATTACAATTAATGCATAATTACAAGATTGCACATCTGAAAGAAATAAATGAATATATGCGACCAGTCTGGTCGCACATAAGTATGATGCTTGATAAACCAATAATCTTTTGGTCGATAGCTGAGCAGGATACACTTACTTAAAACAGCCACGTGCCTCCCACGTGTAGACCAATCCTGCCACATCATCAGGTAGTCCATTTTTGGGTAAACATTTGCCCCCATGTTTATTTTACTACGACCAGCATAAAGTAAACTTAAGCAACTGACCTTCTGTGTGACCTGTCAAATCTGTCAGAGCCATCAATGCCTTCTCAGAAAAAGGCAACCAATCATGTCATTGTAGTTTCCCAAAAAATGGTTTGACGGCTATCACACTTTTTCATGCCTCGAAAAATCACCCCCCATCATTACCTCAGTAACCGTGCTTCGACCAATATAAATAACTCCTCAAATTCACTTTTTACTTTTTACTTTCCTTAAGAACACTAAAGAACGGAGCATAAAGAACCCAGAAAACACAAACGATTTCAACGATCCATGGAGTTTCTGTCCGACCACTCGACTTAACGTCTCAGAAATTTGCATCCATTTTTACTCAAGTGAGTTTCTTGAATTTCTTATTCTCTGAGATGCTATGCATTAACCATCGTTTTATCTCTCTGGTTTGCTTTGGATTCAAAGTTCCTGAATGTTCTTGAAAAAATGATTTGGGGCAGTCGGGCATGTAGACATTAACATGATAGGATAATGGAAAAAAACACTAAATTAGGCTTAAGAATTGGCTTGGGAGTTAAGATTATTGATTTAGGGCGTAAAATCGAAGTAATAATTTGATTTTTAGGCATTTAGAAAAAACTGGGTTTTTCCCGCCCTTTCTCAGAGTCGAAAAGTTTTTTCTGAAAAACTTTTCACTTCTGCATTTTAATCCATTTTCCAAGTTGTTCGCATAGTATTTAGTGTTTACCAGGATGCTGCTAGTCATATAAAAGCTTAAGTTTTATACACGAGAAACATTATCCCAACGCTTCCACTTCTTTAGTCTATTGGCCGTGGATTCTCATATCCTCTTCTTTGTTCACAGATTTTCATACATGACCCGTGGGGAGGTGAGAGGCCGATCAATGATGACTTGCTTGCACAGTTATTCAAAGATCAAGAACAGCCGGCGCTGCTAATCAAAGAAATTCCCTTTTCTCAACGTAACCCCACAAGTAGACCTATGACCAGTCCAACCAACATGGGGCACGTAAAATCCATCGCTCAAAAGAAAAAGAAAACAACCAATCCACTTGCCAATCAACCTACTCCTCTAGCTGAAACTCCTTCGACCAGCCCTCAACCTGAAAACACTTCCCAGCCAGAAATTCAAACAAAAGCCCGACTTCGAGACGTCCTTCGACCAGAGGTCAAATGGTACGTAGTACCTCCTAGTGCTATTACAGCTAGGATGGTAGGTAATTATCTCACAAAGTATGAACTTCCTAGGATAACCCTAATCGAGCCTTCAATCGACCAGCGGGCAAATTTGCCTGGGGGCGCCTTCAGCGCCTGGTCGAGGTATCACATTGAGGCAGTGGCAACCTTGCCTCTTCATCCATTCTTCCAGGGGGTGGCCAATTATTTCGAGGTCACTCCCTTTCAAATCACCCCATTCGGATATAGAGTGCTTTATGCTCTCTATATTCTTTACAACCACAAGAAGTGGCCCGTTCCTATGCCACACAAGATCAATTATTTATTCGGTCTCAAGTCCAACCCCAATCACAACAACATGGGGTTCTTCCACTTCTACCACCAGGAATCTGCTCGCACCTTCCTGAGTGACATTACTCACAAGTCCAACGTGGGAAAGTACTTCCAGGAGTACTTTTTAACACTAGACCTGGTCAGCAACAATCTGGCCTTCACTGAAGAAGGTAAATTATTTACTCATTGGTCATTCAATTTCCTTTAGCTTTTTTGCACATTCTTTAGAACTTTGGTGTCATTCAGGTCCATGGCATTGACCAGTCCCCACTCCAGAAATGGAGATACGAGCAGCATCCTTGGCCAAAATGACAAATATTGAAAAAAGTGTCAAAGAGCTGGTCACGGAGACCAATCTAAGGCTGGTTGGCCTTCTAGCACCTCACTAAGACGTGAGGGAATCAACTGCGGGAAGTGCTACTGGGGGAGAAATTCCCGAGCAGCAACCCCCGAGGAGGGCAACGAGAGTGACCATTAGGGAACCGTCCAGCACCCCACGAGCAGCGGCTGTCCCTGCCTAGCAAGGAAAGGGCAAACAGAAGGTTTCTGAGCATCCCGAGCCTATTCTTGAGTCTTCAGATGAGAACGGTACCGACTTCTCACTCTTAGATAGTTTGCCCATTCCCTGTCATTTATTTGATGGGGATGACAGTTTTAAATACACACCTAATTTAAATTCAAACTTCTTCAAGGCAGAGAGTGAGTGTAGTAGTAGTACAATAAGTAATGTAGCGACCAGTAGTTGTAGCTCGGGTATTTTACTTGTAATTTCTTTGATCTTATTTCCTTGATTTAGTAGGTATCTCCATCTATATTTCCTGACAGTTCGCTTCTATTTTGCAATCATGTCTGCTGAAGATCCATTCAACTTGTATAGCGAACCTGACCCCGTTGCTCATGCGAGCAAGAAAAAGAGGAGCAGGCAACATCGTGAGGAAAGCAGCAGCAACCCTTCGACGAAAAAGGCTCGAACCGGGGATCCTTCAGTACCAGATCCTTCCAAGGAAATAACACCTCCTCCAGCTCCCATCAACCAGTCATCTATACCAGCCCCCGAGGACCAAACACTTCCTCCAGCGCCTGCCAACCAAACTCCTCCAACTCCCGCTGACCAGACCCCTCCTGATCAGACAGTAGAGGCTTTGATGAACATGGCTCTCAGCTCGGCCAAAGATAGCCTGACAAAGCTATCGAGGCACCGACGTAGCCGAGAGGCCATCGACAATACTGACTCCATGGAAGTCGAGCATATCTTCAACCATGTGTTGAACGAAGTGCTCAGCGTGAGTTGCCATTTTTTTCTGAGCTTTATTTGTTTATCTTGTCACTTTATTTCCACTAACAGTTTTATCTTTTTTCTGGTCGCAGGGAGTTCTAACCATGAGCGCTGGCTGGCACCGCTCGGGGGCATTGACTGCTCAATATGCGAAGAGGCTTGGTGAACAGCTCAGAGCTTCTGAGAATAAACACACTGGGGAGCTTAAGATAGCTGAGGCCAAATACACCGAGCAGCTCGAGGCACCCAAGAAGAAAAATGCTGAACTGCTCGGACAAAAGGCCAAGCTGGCCGAAAAGCTGAAACAACACCAGGCTGCCTTGACCAAAGCCATTGAAACTAAAGAGAAGTACAAGGAGGCTTTTTTGATTAATTTCAAGGAATCCTCTAAGCTTCAAGATGGTCTGGTCATCAGCAGAAAGGAGACTGAGGGGTTCGAGGAACGCGTAAAAGAGCTCGAGGAGACCAATGCCAGTAACCTGGAGAAGTACAAGGGAGCTACTTGCTTCTATAAGTTCTGGAAGAATAACCGCAGGGCAGAGTTTAGCTATCTACCATACCGTATGAGGCAGTTTGAGCTAAACAGGTGTCTGGCTCGCCTTGAAGAGGGGGAGAGAGCAAAAGTTCCAGCATCCCTTGAAATCTCTTTGGCTACGGGCATTGATGGCGTAGGCAAGGAAATTAGGGCCTCTGTCGACCGAAAAATTCCTCAAGATCCTCCTGCTTCATAATTTCTTCTATTTTTTATTTAAATTTATAACTTGGGACACACGGACCTCAGTTCGTAGTGTCAAGACAATATATTTTTTGCTGCACGGGCAGCTTTTTCTTGTAAACAGAGAACTACATCCGAGCAGTAACTGCTCGTGGTGTAAATCAATTTACTTTTAATATTTAGATATTATAATACTTGCAATATATTACAACATCTTGTTCGCATGACCAAACTTAGCATAGCACTTTGGTTCGATTTAACAAAATTTAAACAAAATTTTGAAAAATACTCTAAGTACCGTAGCATGCTTTCACTTATTTTGCTCGTGTATTTACATGTACTTGTCGATATGCTTTCCTTACTAGATACCTTGTATGCCCCCCAAGTGATTGAGGAGCTTAAGGTTCTCAGTCACTTGCCTTAACCAAAACCTGTTCGAACATTACTGCTCATAATAAAGATATATAAAAAATGATAATATAGCAAAACAACACACATAATGAGCAAATACTTGTAATAAATACAATAGTTGGCAAGATTGGCTGTCTGCGCATAGTCCCTTTTATTTCTCGTAATAAATGGACTATCGTGTCTATACGAGTGATCTTACACTTATAAGCGATCAGTCACATGATTGACTAACCCTTGTTCATAAACTTGTCAAAAGTAATATTAATACAAGCCAATTCTTTAAGAAGAATTGTTTATTGATAGTACTTGCACAGGTGTTCTCCATTCCAATAACGAGGAACGAGATCTCCATTTAAGCGGGCAAGTTTGTAAGTGCCTGGATGGAGGACTTCTTCGATTTGGTACGGTCCTTCCCAGTTAGGTCCGAGTACCCCGGCGGCTTGGTCGCGGGTGCTAAGGAAGACTCTTCTAAGGACTAGATCTCCCACATTAAATTTCCTTTCACGTACTTTAGAATTGAAATACCGGGCGACCTTTTGCTGGTAAGTTGCTACTCGGAGTTGGGCTTGTTCACGTTTCTCGTCGATCGAGTCCAGGGATTCCATCAATAACTGATTGTTGAAATTTTGATCGTATGCTATCCGTCGATGTGATGGCGGATCTAATTCAACAGGCAGCATAGCCTCATATCCATAAGCTAGGGAAAATGGAGTATGGCCGGCTCCTGTTCGATGGGATGTTCTGTATGACCAGAGGACTTCAGGCAACTGCTCTGGCCATGTTCCCTTTGCTTCCTCAAGCCTTTTCTTTAGAGTAACCTTAAGTGTTTTATTGACAGCCTCGACTTGCCCGTTTGCCTGCGGGTGAGCAACTGAAGAAAAGCTTTTGATAATTCCATGTCGCTCGCAAAAATCCGTGAACAGATCACTATCAAACTACGTGCCGTTGTCTGAGACATTTTTTCTTGCAATCCATAGCGACACACAATGTTCTTGAGCACAACATCCAGCACTTTCTTAGTCGTTATGGTTGCAAGTGGCTCAGCTTCGACCTACTTCGTGAAGTAATCAACAGTCACCACGACGTATTTGATGCCGCCTTTCCCTGTGGACAAAGATCCAATTAGGTCTATACCCCATACTGCGAATGGCCACGGACTTTGCATCTGCTTTAGCTCATTAGGGGCTACTCGTAGAATCTTGGAGAATCTCTGGCACTTGTCGCATTTTCTTACAAATTCCATCGAGTCTTTGTTCATTGTTGGCCAGAAGTATCCTTGTCTTAGGATCTTTTTTGATAAACTCTGCCCCCTAACGTGGTCCCCACAAAAGCCTTCATGGACCTCTCTCATCAATTCTTACAAATACACCCGAGGAGTGGCATAGAGTATCCTCTTCGGTACAGAATTTCGTCGACCAGGATGAACCTAGCAGCCTGCTGCTAAAGAGTCCTGGCTTTGTTTCTGTCCATTGGTAACACACCATGCGTTAAGTACTCAATGAAAGGTGTCATCCATGTATCCGCCACCTGAATCACCAGAGAGTTTTCTTCTACTTGGATGCTTGGTGCAGATAGCCGTTTAACAGGTACTATATTCAGTGTGTCAGCGTCCTTGGCACTTGCTAACTTAGCCAAAGAATCAGCGTTCGAGTTTTGATCACGAGGTACTTGCTGGAGAGTATAATTTTCAAATTGTGCCAACAAATCTTTTGCTTTATTCAAGTAGGCAACCATCTTTAGACCTCGGGCCTGATATTCTCCAATGATCTGATTAACCACCAACTGAGTCACTGTAGATTTTGAGTGACTTTATGTTCATGTCTCTGGCTAATTGTAACCCTGCGAGCAGTGCTTCATACTCTGCTTTGTTGTTGGACGCCGTGAAGTCGAATCTAATTGCGCAGTCGAATCGATGTCCTTCAGGCGTCACCAAAATTACTCTGGCTTCAATGTGGTGTTCATTAGAAGAACCGTCTATGAACAACTTCCAAGAGGGAGTTTGGCTTTGAGGTTTAGGTTCTTTTGTCTGCTCGCTGTCTGGAAGCCCAGTGAGCTCTGTGACGAATTCAGCTAGAGCTTGTCCCTTTACTGCTGGTCGTGGTAAGTAAGAGATTTCAAACTGCCTAAGTTCCACCGGCCACTTTAATAATCGGCTTGCAGCTTCTGGCTTCTGCAGAACTTGCCGTAGAGGCTGGTCGATTAAAACTGTGATTGGGTGAGCTTGGAAGTATGGCCACAACTTTCTGGAGGCTAAAATCAAGTAGTAGGCTAATTTTTCAATAGGAGGATACCGCAGCTTCGCTCCTATTAGCCTTTTTCTTACATAATAGATGACTTTTTGCACATTCTCCTCCTCTCTTACTAAGACAGCAATAGCAGCGTATTCGGTGACTGCCAAATATATGAACAAAGTTTCCTTTTCGATTGGCTTAGATAGGACCGGCGGTTGCGACATATGCATCTTTAAAGCTTGAAAAGCCTGTTCGCACTCCCTCATCCATTCAAATTTCTTGTTGCCTCTAAGTAGATTAAAGAACGAGATGCACTTGTCTGTCGATTTGGAGATAAATCTGCTTAGAGCAGCAATCCTTCTGGTCAAACTTTGAACATCTTTGATCTTCGTTGATAATTTCATACCGATCAGGGCCTCGATCTTCTTGGGATTAGCTTATAAATCCCAAGAATTTCCCTGATCCAACTCCAAAGGAACACTTGAGGGGATTTCGCTTCATCTAATATTTATTCAAGACGTTGAAGCATTCTTGCAAGTATCCTATGTGTCCTTCTACCTTCTTTGACTTAACCAGCATGTCATCAACATATACTTCCATGTTTGTACCGATCAACTCCTTGAACATGTGATTGACTAGTCGCTGGTAAGTTGCACCAACATTTTTCAAACCGAAGGGCATTACTTTGTAACAGTAAAGCCCTGTATCGGTCTGAAAGCTAGTATGATCCTCATCAGGTGGGTGCATACTGATCTGATTGTACCCAGAGTATGCATCCATGAATGATAGGATCTCGTGTCCTGCAGTGGCATCGACCAGCTCGTCGATTCTCGAGAGTGGGAAACAATCTTTTGGGCAGGCTTTATTAAGGTCTGTGAAATCTATGCACGTTCTCCATTTTCCATTCGGCTTGGGTACTAGTACGGGATTAGAGACCCACGATGGATAAAACACTACCATGATGAATCCGTTCTCTTTTAGCTAACGACTTCTTCCTTCAAGGCTTTTGATCTATCTTTGTCGAGCAGCCTTATTTTTTGTTGTACTGGTGGAAAACTTTTGTCTATATTCAGGACATGGCTGATAACTGTTGGGTCTATTCCAACCATGTCTTTATGCGACCAGGCAAAGAATTCCTGGTTCTTCTTCAAAAATTCCACCCATTTTTGTTTGGTTGTTATCTCTAAGTTCTTACAGACTTTAACAACCCTAGTCGGATTTGCTTCATCGAGTTGGACCTCTTCAAGGTCCTCGACCAACATTCCTCCTGTTAGAATCAGCCTCATTATAGTCATGGCCGTCCCCAAACTGCGACCGACTATAGCGCAACCGGCTGGTCATGCTGTTTCCTCCTCTAGCTGGCATCTCCCGAGCGTCAGGGGGAGGCCTACGTTGGTCAGTGGGTCCCCGTGCATTATTATGCCGTGGGGGTCCCCTGACCGCAGAGCCTGACTTTTCATGCCTTCTGTTAGCAGAAGGACGTTGCCCCCTGCCAGGTGGATTTGGCTCATTGGCCCATGGGCATCTAGGGCTTCGGGGAGGCTGCCCGACCCTATTCTGCCTCTGGCGCTGGGGATTGCCTTGACCAGCTTGCGAAGGTGGCTACTACTCAGGATCCTGAATTGGGATGTCCTGTTGAGTAGGAGGCGGTTGCTCTGGCCTTTGAGGGCTTGCTGGCTGAAGTGGAGGACTCGGATTTGGGGCCCGTTGCAGTGGTACATTTGGTGGCTGATCTGGTTAAGAAGCCAGCGCAGCTTGTCCTCTGGCCAACTGAATGACTGCTTCTAAAGCGGTTATGGCATCTCTCTGCTGGCGGTCCAGGTCCACCTGACGCTCATTCAGCTCCTGACCCTGACGCTCGATTTCCCTCTGTTGTTGCGCCAAGGTATCCGCTGCATTCTCTTGATTGGCCCTCAGATTGGCCAACTCATCCTGAAACACACTTAGTGTTGTCCTCAACGTTTCAGAGTCCATTTCTTCCTCCTCAAAATCCAAGTGTGACTCATTTTCAGCCATATTTGGAGGAGGAGGTTGAGTGGATGCAGCGCCAGAAGTATGTCCAGCTCTCTTGGATGTTTTTGCCATTTGATCTTCTTAAAGTTCTTGATTAAGCTCTCAATGAAAGCACCAGAATGTTAACCCTTGATTTGGCCAACGACACTAAGTCAAAATAACGACAGAAAATGCGATGAAAACAAGAAGAAAATCAAATGAAAAGTAAATAACACAAAATATTTATAGTGGTTCGGCCCCAATGAGATGGTAATGACCTACGTCCACTTAGTGTTCTTATTGATATTGAATCCCACTAATGTGATCAAAGAACTAGGGTTCTTGAGTTTCACAAGCCTTAGGAAGATTACAATTTCGGTGGATAATCACACTATGCTTTTCTCTCTGAATACAAAGATTAAAAGTTGAAAAGTCCAGAAGTCCCTTCCTTGAGCCATCCTCTTCATATTTATAGGCTCAATAGGGTTACATGGGCCTTAATTACAATTAATATCAACATATCAAGGTAATAAAAGGAAACGTTATCAATGTAATTATTATCAGCATATCAAGGTAATAAAAGGAAATGAGAGTATGCGACCAGACTGGTCGCACCTCATCAAGAGACTTGACGAATCCATAATTATCTGGTCGATGGTCAAACAGGATGTCTTCACTCGAAACTGCTACGTGTAAGAAAGTCTTGCCACATCATCGGGAGCCATTTTTTGGATAAACAATTATATATGTATATAAAATTTCTTAAGGTATTTTTGCAATTAATTTATATTCTATGTATGTATTTATATATATATATATATATATGTTGTTGACGCCGTTTTTCGTCAGCAGTGAAAGAAGAGCACGTAAACAATAACTGATAATGGCCAATTTAAATATGACAACACAAACACACGATTTTTACGTGGTTCAGCAGTTAAATCTGCCTAGTCCACGAGTCTCTGTTATTAAACTCAAGATTATCTCTTAAAATTCTTCAGCATGAATTCTTCAGAGTTTTCTCTCAAGGTTCAGAATTTCGGTCCATTACAATGGTGCTTAACCTCTCTATTTATAGAGAAGGCTGCAGAATACTATCCCACATATTTTGGGTAGTTACTCTTTTTGTGAATAAAATTAATGGCTTTAAATGCCTATAATCAGATATAAAAGGAAACGTCCCTTGAAGACCAGGGGACGTATAACTGACCAAATAATATCCCACAATTCTAGGGGATTTACAGTAATAAATGAGGATTACATCTCGTATGGACAACACTTATAGATATTCAAGGTGGTTATCATATATCTCCAAGGCTTCAGCTTCCCAGGTTTCCCGTCATCTTTCGAGCTAGAGACATCTCCCGAGGTCACATGGCTTTCGAGATCGTATGTGCGTCGAGCTCGGGACTCCTGATCCGAGGTCATCCCTGAAGATGGATGTGTCTCCGGAGCTACCTTTCGAGATCATGTACACTTCGAGGTCACCATACTCGAGGTCGTCTATGTCTTGCAGGCTCGATATTCAATCCTGGAGCATACTTTAAACCTTATGAGTCCAATTGCTGCGAATCCACCTTTCGAGGTCATATATTTAACATAGCTCGAAATCTGGGTATAACATATGTATATATATGGAAGATTTTTCAATGGTTACTACTCATAAATGGGTACTAACAATTATGATGATGTGACAACATAGTGATTTGGTATAGCAAGTCACCAACATGTAAAATTTTTTTTTTACATTAATTTTGAATTTTCATATATAATGCTTAAATAAGATTTTTTTTAATTATTTAATTTAATAAATATGTGACAGCCATGTAATCAGATAGCCTTTCTAAAAATTTAAAAAAATCAAAATTTATTTTTAGAAATATTAATTAACAACTACAAATATGGACCATTGATTTTAATCTAATGGTTAATATTAAAGTAATCATCCATAAGTGGTAATCGTTAAGAGTGCCCTCTCATTTATATATATATATATATGAAAAAAAATCATTTTTTAATGATCACTGTAAAATAATAATAATATCAAGCAGTCGTAAAATATTATTATTTTACAATATTTTATTAATTATGTTTTTTTTTAATTTGGGGAGTTATTATAAACTTGGTCAAGAAGAAGGGTTGAATAAATAAGTGGGGCATGGGCATATCATTTTATATTTTATTTTTATTTATCATTCTGAAAAAGCGGTTCTGCATTTTTTTAGGGTCTCTTGGCAAAATGACCTATTTTTTAAAGTCATTTTGCATTCTAGCGTAGTTTTAATAATTATTTGCAAAATGACTTCTCATAATTTAGACAGCTAGTAACAAATTTAGACAGGTAGTCGAAAAATTCAAACAACCGATTGAAAATTTTAGATAGCTGGTCGAAAAATTTAGACAGCTGGTCGAATTTTAGACAGATGCCATTTTGCAAAAAATTATCAAAAGTAGACCAGAGTGCAAAATCACTTAAAAAAAGATATCATTTTCACCAATTTATCTTTTTATTATAAAGTTAGAATAAACATTACTATAATTTTGTTAGAGATTCTAAAACATCTAGATTTTGACCAATGGTCAAGGGTTAAGACTTTGTCACTAATATAACTAAATCATATATAAAAAAATGTAAAAGTAAAATACAATTTTTATTGTCACACATTAAAATTAATAGGTAGATGTGGTATGGTCATTAAAAGTAACAAACAATAAAAAATTATATCCCAATTATGGGGGCCAGTAAGTGGTCCTCTAGTACATACCACCACAAAGTCATAAACTATTCCACCAAATGGAGGGGATGATTTTTGGTATATATTCATTTTTTTTTTTTGATAAAAAAATATGGTTTTGTTATATGGGTATTTATAACAAAATAATTCAAAATATTGTCATTTTGAAACATAATTATATAGCATAGAACATACATTTTTCTTTTACTTTATATCAATTATGCATGTCCTAGCTGTGAATACATAAGTATATGTTTTAGAAAAGGGAAATGAGATTTGATTACAAACAGCCACCGACCCACCAACCAATTTCATTTGGTTCCAAATTCTATCCATGTGCTCTCCACGACACCCAAAAATTTGGAGAGGATCTCATGAAGTATACATTTTTTATTTATTTATTCATTTGTTCGGCACAAGCCAATTCTAAAATTTAATATATATATATATATATAAAAAATTATATTTTATATGAGATTCTTAATAGAGTGTGCCAAAATATGATTAAAAAAAAAAAAAAAAGTTAATCTATGACTTTTTTTTTAAGAATTTTGAATTTTCATTTTTAAAGGTTTATTTTCTTATATTTTGTATAAAAGTTAGTTTATGCTATAGTTTTACTCTTAATCAAGTTTTATTATTTTGGAAAAGTATGTTTGTAATTTAATTATTATTTTTTAGCTTATTTTTTTATATTACTAATTTTATATTAAATTTTTTTTTTTTTAATATGAATTGTGTTTAATTTTTTTTTTTTTATCTATTATAAACATTTCCCCCTTTTTCTTAGATGTTACGTTTCTTTTTTTCAAATATTGGGTAAGGTAATTAGTTACTTGATTGATCTTTGACAGTTATAATAAAAAAAATCCTAGAGCTAGGTTAAATAACATGTACCAGGAGGGGTAACTAGTTATCCTGAGAGGAGTGACTTTCTGCCATAAGAGGAGTAACCAGTTACCATAAGATGAGTGACGGGTTATTCATATTAAATATGAAATGAAACATCAAATTTGGAGGAAAAAGAGAAAGAACACTTCATTAAAAAAGGAAGAAGAAGTAATTATGATTTTAGTAATAGAGGTAACCAGTAACCAGTAACCATAAAGAACCCAGAAATATACACACACCAGAATGTGAAGGTAACCAGTTACCCCCAGAAATATACACACAAAGAACGAGAAGATAATCAGTTTCCACAGATCTAAAGATAAAAAAATATATCAGATCCACCCCCTTTCCCTTCTCTCTCATCTTCTTCATATAATATTTTTTTTTCTAGATTTGAATGTTCTCATCAGCATAATTGGTTACCCATTCACGTTTTCATATTTTTATTAGTTTTCTTTCCAAATTTTGGTGTTCCTTTAAGGGTTACAATAAGAAGAAAATGCTGAAAAAATTAATTTGATTTTTTTACATTTAGTGGAAAAAACTAAAAAAAAATACAATAATAAAAGATAATAAATAAAAAATAGTAAAATAATTATGTAATGTTAAAATATGTGTGAAAAAAAGGAAAAAAATGGAATGAGAAAAGAATAATTGCAAAAAATGAAGGAAAAAAAACTAAAAAAATATGAAAAAAAAACAAAAGAAAAGAAATGATGAAGGTAAAAAAAAGATGAATGAATAAAAATGAAAAGAAGAAGAAGAAAAATAATAGAAAAATGGAAAGAAAAAAATATGAATGAAAAAATTGGTAGAAAAAAAAGAAGAAGAAAAAAACTCATATTTGTGAAAAAAGAAAAAAAATAAATACAAAAATCAAGAAAAAGTAGAAGGAAAAAAAACGAAAGAAAGTTGAAAAAATATGAACAAAAAACAAAACAATACAAATGAAAGAAAAAAAATAGATAAATGAATAAAAATGAGAAAAGAAGAAGAAGAAGAATGTAAAAATGGAAAGAAAAAAAAAGATGGAGGAAAAAATTGGTAGAAAAAAAAAAGAAAAAGGAAAAAATGGAAGAAAAAGTAAGTAAGGAAAAAAGAAAGAAAAAATAACTGAAAAAATAATTAAAAAATGAAGTAAAAAATAAAAAAATAAAATTACCTTCAAAATCAAAGAAAACATAACTATGATAAAAAAAATGTGGCATTTCCATATTTTAGTTAGCTACTAATTGTCTTTCTTATACTTTAATTTTTTCTTTAATAAATTTTCCTATACAAATTAAAGAAAGTACAATTATCATATTTTTGTATATTGATGGTATAAAAGCCATATTTTTTTTAAAAATTATCATATCTCTTCTATGTAATAAGTGTGTAGATAACGGAAATTCTTGGTTTTGACAGTTTTTTATTTTTTTTCGTTAACTTTAATAGAATATTCTTATATTTAACGGTAAATTGTAAACATGATTTAAACTCAAATCAAATTAAATAAATAAATAATTAAACAATTTAAAATATGATATTTTTGAGATATTTTACAATGAAAATTATTTGAAAATAATAAAACCATTCGTTTTATAACTTAAATAAAATTTAATTAAACTTAAACTTCACGTATTAGAATAATATCATATTAAATATATAACATAATATTGTAACGCCCTACTTCCTTAGAGTCGTTACTAAGTGAGTTAAAAATGTGTCACTAGCTTGCTAATCGAGGTTTTAGGTTAAACGTGTAGCTAAACTATAATAAAAGTCGTTTAAATGCATTTGATATAAAAATGTTGTCATTCATTGTAAACTTAAAGAGTTATACATATAGGATCCCAAAATACTGTTTAGAAAATACTTTACGTCTAAAAATACATTTAAGGTCGACTTAGGCGACAAATCTACCAATACATTACATTTTCCCAAAATAACCCTGGCCGTGGTAGCCAGGTAGGCTGAACATGTACCCGTCGCTACACGCTCTCTGTACTCATGGTTGGTCGAACTTTCCATTGCCCTTACTTGCACCATAGAGCACCCGTGAGCCGAAGCACAGCAAGAAAACTCAACACAAAACAAATAACATATGCATAACAATCCATAACATATAACAAAATAGCCAACATGTTAAACACATAGTGGCCATCGTTGTCCCAGGCGCTTTACCAGGCCCTGGGTTCCCAGTCTTCACCAAGGATGAATCTAGCATCCTGGGGGGGGGGGGGGGGGGGGGGGTCTCGTCCTAACAGCCTGCACTCCGCGTGCTCAACGCCGATCTCGACCCATTGCCGTACTTGGCTTTCTGTCGTTCTCGGTCTTCGTTGTTCACTCACAATTATGCATCACATAGCATAATATAACATATATTTAAACATATACTAAACATAAACAATAGGTCTACGCCCTACAATACAAACATTAGGGCCACGCCCTGCTCTACGGGTACAAAAAATTTCTTACTTGTGTCCCGAGCTATCTGAGCACCGCAATCCCGAGCACAGTCCTCTAACCCGAGCTTCGTTGAAAACCTAGTTACAATGTATTCATAATAACCATCTATCAAGTTCTAATCCAATAAATAACTTCACAATATAAATCTAGCCTCCGGGACCTCGGATTCTACCAATCCGGGTAGTAAAATCATTCCTGAGCCTTAACATTTGAGTTCCGAGCTAAAAACCTTAAAACAGGAAATATTTGCATTTAAGCCGCGACACACTCAAGTCAGAGGAAAAATGCCTCTCTGCTGAGGGACACGGGCCACGACACATTATACCTTGCGTCACGGCACGCCTAGGCAAACAGCGGCTTCCAGACTCTTCGACACACATGGGTCGCGACGCTTGAAGAACAGGGCCGCGGCTCGAGCCTCCAAACCCAGAATTACCATGCATGTTTACGAGCTAACCTCCCTTAAAATCATTCTAAACACACCCCAATGTCAGAGTTGAATCCCATAATCATTCTACTACACCTTAAGCAGTGCTAGTACCCCAATAAACTAACTAACTCGCCCCAATTCAAACTAAATTCAATCTTAAGTTCAAAGCTCAACTAAGTTCATTCTCAACAGAATTGATCTTTTGTTTTATTTTCCTTCTAACTTCCTCTAGAGTCCTAACAGCCAAAAGAGTCTAAGCCTATCCCTTGCCAAAAGTCTAAAATGCCCTTAAGCTTATCTAAATCTTCAAATGCCACCAAGGCAATTCCGTCATTTGACATATCCCGCTAACTCCTCGAGTGTTCCTATAAATTCTCATTTAATCCCGACATGTCCAAATCATTACTAAATTACTACTCGTTACTCGATAATTCCCGAATACGTATAACATTCCCAAAATACACCTAGGCTCCTCCCGAGCCGGTATTTGACCCCGTTGTGACTTTCTATCTAAACTACTCCCTAGGACCGTCTCAGATCGTGCATCACAAATGTATCATCACTCACTCGTGGTATCAATCACAATATACACAAATATTACATTTATGCCCTCGATAGGCTAAAATTACAAATATGCCCCCCTAATAGCCAAATGAGACCCACATGCATATTTAATTCACCTAAACATGCATTTCTACTCACATAATCATCAAATTCATATATTAACGTAATTAAATCAATTATTGCCCTCCTGACACGCTAATCAAGGCCCTAAGCCTCATTAACAAATTTGGGACGCTACAAATATAATCTACTATCAACTAGAAACAAACTTCTTTTAAAAAAAACTAGCAACAAATTTAAATTTAAAATCCATATATAATATTAATATTATATTAAACATATAATATATAATCTCTTGTTGTCATTGCCAAATTCAAAAACTAGAACAAACATAAACTTAAATAAAAATTAATTAATTAAAATAGAATATCTTTAAGATATTTTATGATAATTTAAATAATTAAATAATATTTATTTAAAATTAATAAAGTCATACATATCATTTTTTTTTTATCTTATAAATTTGTATGATAGTTTATTTTCTATAAAGTGATTATAGCTGTTTTTCTTCATCAAATTTACCAAAGGGCGTTTTGAGATACATTAGAAACTAAAAATAGTTGATGCATGTATATTGTTAGGAACGAGTTTCCTAATACACAGTGGAATAGTGATGGGTTGGCCCAGTGTACAACAAAATTTTTGTAACATATTTAAACTACTTTTAAATATGCGGATCCATTAATATACATACATTAATCATAAACAAGAAAAGAATAAAGAACATACCTCTTGATGCCTACCAAGTGTCCTCTCTATCTTTTCGTAAAATAAACGATCTTCCTATCCAAGCTCCTCCCAAGTACTCACACGAAGATCTTCCACAACATTCTCTATACCTCAAGAAGTGTGTGGGCATTTAGAGAATAAGGAATGATATATTTCTGATTCAACTTGATGTACTCAACACATGAGATCAAGAGAATAGACCTGAGATTAGTTATGTATCTTTTTCAAGGAGAGATAAAAAAATATCGTTCTTTTTCTTAGAGCGAATAAATTCAGTATATATTTTTTATATTTTCTGATAAGTCTAACTTATACGGAAAATATTTAAATTTTTTAAAAAATATATCTAACCAATTTTTGTACCCTAATTTTAGCTCGAGTCATTCGCTCAGTTCGAGTACAACTGACAAATAAATATACGGAGAAATAACCAAGGGAATGATATCTGCTTATTATCCACGTAAGCAACTCCAGTTTCACATGAGCATGTGTAGTGTTAGGCGTCCTGGGTTTAACCCGAGCTACAAATACGAAGGTTGTAAAGTGTGAGCTCATAATATTCAAAGCACATTCAAAATACGAGCTTGGAGGAGATGTTCAGTTCGTGCTAACTCGAATGTGTTGCATACTCAAGGATCCTTAGAGATTCAGAATACCATTATACGATTATTTATGACCACGCTGTCATATTTAATGTCCCATATATTAGGAGAACATTTACTGTATGATCAAATCATATCCCATTATAAATGGGAAATAGATGTATTAAATGTAATAAATATGTATATGCGTGACTGACTCACGCGGTTACCCAAACCTATCCATGGAATTTCTCTATAAATACTGAGAATATTGGATAGGAAAAGGGACCGATTATTCTGTAATATTGAAACTCTGCCAAAATAGAGATAGAAAAAACAATAATATAGACTTTGGACTAGGTGGATTTTAACCACTGAACCACGTAACGATTTGTGTTCTTGTGAATTCATTTCAATTTTTTTATTACGGTTTATTACTAAGCACTAATCTACCTTATTATTTCTTAATACACTGTTGGCAAAAAACCGTGTCAACAGTTTGGTACTTTTGTTGAGAGGGAAATTAGTGCTTCATCAAAATCCCAGTTGAATCTCATCATGGTGCTCACTCGCTCAATGCACAAAAATGAGATAGAACAACCTAGTGGGCAAGAGACCCATCAAACCGCTGTTTCAAACGAGCATGGCCTTGAAGTCCAGCAATGTCCGGGTTAACAACCTGATGGTCATGGCGAAACTGGGAGTTCAACGTCATTACCACCAAATCCAAACCCAGATTACTTAACTTCCATTGAGTTGGAAAATATGCAGTTAAGAAGCCATCCCGCTAAGGAAAACATGAAAATTGAGGAGGTTTTGGCTTGGTTACCCCCTCTCGCAACCGACATTAATGTAAGAAAGAGGTAAAGTGGGTCTCACAAGTCCCACAGGTATAATCGATCCAAACCAAGTTGATCAATCAGAACTGCCACCTCAAGTTCTGTGCCTACAGGGCGAGACCGCCAGAATGCCTATCCCAGTGGCCCTCGTAGGGGTCATCAGCATATCTGTCGATCGATTAGAATCGCAACCCCAAGTTCAGTGCCTCCTTCACAAGCACCTATGAATTCCCATGGTACCTCACGAGGAGGGGCTGAGACAGGCTCATAGAGACAAAATGTTCCAGCAAACCCTCCTACGTCACGATCGGATCATCAGGCACAAAGAACAAGGAATAATGGGACAAAACAAAGGTGGGCTAATTTAGTTCGCCCTAATGGGACAAGGATTGCCTCGCCAGTTAGGCATCCCCCATCACCCATAAGAAATCCGACGCCACCTCGTCCTACACGAGACATTCTTGGTTATGGAGATAGCAGGAGAAATCCTCCTCCGTTTGCCCATACCTATGTCCCATGGACACGTGTCGAAAATCCAGATCCTCGGCCTCAACCGCGAGCTGTAAGCTTCATAAATGGAAGTTATTGGAGTGAAATTCATCAAAGTGGTAGGTTCGAAGGTGATCTGAGAAATCATCTGAGTTTGGCACAAAGCCCTCGATACGATTCACAGCCTGATCTGCGTGATCATCTGAATTTGCAAAGAAGAAATTCATCTCGGGATGAGGATGTTAGTTATACTCGTTGAGAGGGAGGTCCTTCCATAGTACGTGATAATGGGAATGCCCCACTAAACCAAGCTCGAGCTTGGAGGGATAATAACCCATCAAATGCGTACGATTGGATGGGAGTCGTTGAACAGTCCGCTAATAACCTAGGGGCCAGGGACCAAACTCTTGAGAGTTTAGCTCAGATGGAAGAGAAAATGAAGAAGCTTTTATCTGGAAAAGATAAAGATGATTGCAACTCAGAGGATGAGCTTGAGCCTTTCACTCCAAATATCGCAGTAGCTACATATCCGATGGGCTTTAGAATGCCACACTTGTCAAAGTTTGACGGAGATGGAGATCCATCAGATCACCTCGGGATGTTTAACACCATGATGATGGCCCACAATGTCATACTCGATCTAAGGTGCATTTTATTCCCTTCAACTCTGATTGGGCCAGCTAGGCAGTGGTTTAAACAATACAAGAGGCATTCTATAAGCTCATGGAAGAAGTTTCTTCTGATTTCAAGAAATCATTTCGGGCTTCCCAGACAGTTCGAGTTAAGGCTGATTCATTAGCCAATGTAAAGTAGCAACCTGGCAAAAACATTGAAGGCATATCTAAGTAGGTTTTCCAATGTCTCTGCACGAGCTAGGGATGCCGATGACAGCTCCAAGCTCTTGGCAATGAGGACAGGAATCCTTGTTGGAGGCGACCTGTGGAAAGAATTACAAAGAAAAGGAGTTAATAGTGTGGACAAGTTCTTGGCATGAGCTCAAAGATGGATTAACTTGGAAGAGGCGTGAGCTTCCATCGCAAGAACCAGCCAGATCCCTGTCCAGCCCGTTGGAGTGGTAACGGATGTTGCAGCTATGGCACAAACCGTTACCTAGAATAACTAAGGGGGAGTAACAAAAGGAAGGGAAATGGTGAGGGTGACCAGAGCAGAACAAAGAAAAATAAATCTAGGGAGAAATTCAAACTTGTTTATGCCACTTATACCAACCTCACGGATACAAGGGAGCGCATTTTCCTAGAAAATTCTACTTGCCTTCCATGGAGAAAGCCAAAACCATTGAAAAATCAAAGGGCGAAGAGAGATCCTTCAAAGTTCTGCTGATTTCATAATGATATTGGTCATAACACTAATGACTGCCGACAACTGAAGGATGAGATCGAAACTCTGATTAGAGCAGGTCCTTTGGCCCAATACGCCCAAAATCGGGTGGTCCCTAATCAGCCCGCTGGACAAAACCATCCGTTAGCTCCTGAAGCTCCAGTCAATCAAACCGGAGCTCATCCGAATTAGGACGATCCTCCTCCGATAATAGGAGGAGATATAACCACCATTTCGGGAGGACCTCATCTGGCAGGCACGAGCAGAGGAACCCAGAATAGGTATATTAACGAACTGAAATCCCACAACGGAGTGGAATTCTTCCCATAACAACGGTTATCGAAACAACAACGATTGGAAAAACAACTAATCATTTTTACAGAAGAGGATGCTAGCCACGTCCAATTCCCACATGACGATCCTTTGGTCATAACTGTTTAGCTCGATAACCAGAGGGTACGGAGTACACTAGTAGATAACAAGAGTTGTGTGAATCTACTTTTTAGACCCACCTTGGAAAAATGGGGTTGTTTGTCATAGAATTGAAGGTGACCTCAATGACTCTGTACGAATTTTCTGGCGAAGGATCAACAACCATTGGGACAATCGAGTTAGTGGTAACATTGGGAGAAGGCTCACGAATTGTCTCCAAGTTACTTGAGTTTGTTGTGATCAACTGTCTTGCTGCATAAAATGCAATTTTGGGCCGATTTGAAGCCATAACTTCTATCCGCCACCTAGCAATAAAATCCCCTCAGCTGTGGGAATATGCACCATCAGAGGTGATCAGCTCGCTACCAGAGAATGCTATAGCATTTCTATGAAGGGAAAATCACAACCTAGGCAACAGACTATGGTCATAAATGATGGAGGTGAGGAGTCCCAGGGAGTAGAAGGTACTTATGGGACGAAAGAACCTCAGCAAGCAGAGGATAGTGACGTCGCCCCACGTGAAGACATTGACCCATGAAAGGGCGAAGATAGGTTAGAACTCCAGGCCATTGAGGAGCTTGAGGAAGTAAGTATAGACCCCAAAAAATCTTCAAGAGTTGTTAAGATTGGACAAAATCTTGATGATGAAAGGAAGAAGGAGTTGATCAATTTCTTACAAAATAATCTGGACGTCTTTGCCTGGTCACATGAAGACATGGTGGGAATAAGCTAGAGTGTAATCATGCACACTCTATACTTGGACAAGAACGTGCCTGCAAAATCCCAAAAATAGAGGCATTTGGGAATAGTCCGAGTTGAAGCACAGGAGGAAGAAGTAGCTCAACTGCTAAAGTGCGGGTTTATTCATGAAGCAAAATACTCGATCTGGGTTGCCAATCCCGTGCTGGTCCCAAAGCCAAATGGGAAATGGAGGACCTGCATCGATTTCTCTGACCTGAACAAAGCTTTCCCCAAGGATTGCTTTCCACTTCCAAGGATTGATCAGTTGGTAGATGCCACAGCAAGTCACGAGCTCGAGTCCTTCATGGATGCATATTATGGATATAACCAGATCGCGATGAATCTTGCGGACCAAGAGCATGCTAGCTTCATGACACCAACTAAAGTATATTGTTATAAAGTCATGCCCTTCGAGTTGAAGAATGCCGAAGCTACATATCAGCGATTAGTTAACAAAATGTTTGTTGGTCAGATTGGGAGAAATATGGAAGTGTATGTCGATGATATGCTTGTCAAATCCAAGATTCCCGATAACCATGTATCCAATATAAAAGAATGTTTTGAGATCTTAAGGAGGTATGATATGAGGCTGAATCCCCAGAAGTGTACTTTCGGAGTGGCATCGGGAAAATTTCTGGGATTTATAGTCAATACAAGGGGGATAAAGGCTAATCCTGATAAAATCATATCACTGTTAGAAATTCCCTCACCCAGGTCGCGTAAAGAAGTTCAAAGCCTGACTGGAAAGGTGGCAGATTTGAATCGTTTTATTTCAAAATTTACTGACAAGTGCTTGCCATTCTACAACTTGCTTAGAGGAAACAAGAAATTTGAATGGACTAAAGAGTGTGAGCAGGCATTCCTCAACCTAAAAATGCACTTGGTAGAGCCCCCAGTATTGTCTAAGCCTATGTCTGGGGAACCTCTATTCCTTTGTTTGGCCGTAACAGAAAATGCAGTCAGTGCCGTTTTAGTTCAAGAAGAAGACCGTGTTAAAAAACTGGTGTATTATATAAGCAAGAGACTTCTCAGAGCTTAATCACGGTATCCACTGATAGAAAATATGGCATTCTATCTGATATTGGCTTCCAGGAAGCTCCGGCCATATTTCCAGTCCCATTCAATCAGCGTCATGACCGACTAACCTTTAAGGCAGGTGTTGCAAAATCCTGAAACGTCGGGACATCTTTTAGAATGGGCAGTTGAACTCAGCTAGTTCGAGATATAGTACGTGCCATGGACCGCAATTAAAAGTCAGGCCCTTGCTGATTTTGTGGCTGAATGCATCAGATTTCAAGAGGAGCTTTTGAAGGAACCGGTACAAGAGGTGTGGAAAATATTCATAGATGGATCATCGAACGAGAGTGGATCAGGATTTGGGATCATATTAATCTCCCCAGAAGGGCATCGATTCCATACAGCTCTAAGATTCAGATTCGAAGCATCTAACAATGAAGCCAAATATGAGGCCTTACTAGCTGGACTGAGAGTGGCGAAGGAGCTCAAAGCGAAGGTCATCCAGTGCTATAGTGATTCTCAGCTTGTGGTTAATCAAGTGTTGGGAGAGTATCAAGCTCGAGGCACCAAGATAGTGGCTTTCCTAGCTAAGGTGAAAGGGGAGCTATCCGAATTTGAGTACAATACTGTTGAACAGATACCTCGCGAGCAGAATTCTAATGCGACGGTTTGGCAAGGCTTGCCACCACCAAGGAAACTGAGACCTTAAATGTAGTGCCAGTAGAGTTCTTGGAAATTCTGAGCGTGATAGAAAAAATGGTAGAGGTCGAGATGATCGACACAAGACCAACCTAGATGACCCCTATAATGGAATACCTCACAACAGGAAGGCTACCCGAGGAAAGAAAGGATCTAGGGAAAATACTATATCAATCTCCGAGGTATGTGATAGTGTATGGGACATTGTACCGATGTGGTCATTCATTGCCTCTCCTACAATGTGTTTTGCCCGTGGAAGCTAAAACTTTTATCCAAGAAGTGCATGAAGGTTTTTGTGGAGATCATGCTGGGGGGAAAAACCTAGCACTGAAAATATTGAGGCAGGGCTATTTTTGGCCCACTTTAACAAAAGAATCCATCTCGTATGTTCGGAAATGTGACAAAGGCCAGTGCTTCACCATTGTTGCCCGAGCTGCTCTAGTCGAGCTAATGATGATCTCATCCCCGTGGCCATTTGCAGTGTGGGGAATCGACCTAATAAGGTCCCTACCTATGGGCAAGGGAGGACCTCGTTACGCGGTGGTGGCAATCGACTATTTCATGAAGTGGGTAGAATCCGAGCCATTGGCAACCATCACTTCAAAGAGAGTCCTGGACTTTATGGTGAAGAGTATTGTATGTCAGTTTGGGCTTCCTAAAAAGACCGTGTCAGACAATGGGACACAGTTTAACAGTGATCTTTTCACTGACTTCAGTGAAAAATACGACGTTATTAAGAGTTTCTCCTCGGTGGCGTATCCATAGGCCAATGGATAGGTCAAGGCGATGAATAAAATCCTAAAGGAAAGCCTTAAGAAGAGGTTAGACGAGGCCAAAGAATTATGGCCTGAACTCCTTTCTCATTAACTTTTGGAAGCGAGGTCGTCCTTCCAGTTGAAGCCATGGTAACCACTCACAGGCAAAGGACATTCAACCAAGAACGGAATGATGAATTACTTAACTCATATCTCGACCTGGTTGATGAGAAACGAGAGGAATCGTAGTTACAGCTCACCCATTATCAACAAAAAAATCACTCGTTACTTTAATTCTAATGTCAAGAGGCGTAGTTTTGGATTGGGAGACCTGGTTCTCCGAAGGGTCTTTCTGGCAAAGAAGGATCCCAAGGACAATGTCTTAGGCTCAAACTGGGAGGGACCATATCAGATCGTGGAGGTTCTGCGTGAAGGAACCTTCAAGATAGCTCGCTGAATGGGGTGATAATCCCGCAGACCTGGAATGGCTTTCATTTGAAAAAGTATTATCATTAGTACCATCATCCATGTAAGGCTTATCAATAAAATAAATTTGATTAAATAATAGATGGATTATTAAATAATTTTTCTTGTTAAGGTGGTTTTAAATAATTTTTCTTGTTAAGGTTGTATTAGCTTGTGTATTAATATTGATAAAAGCAACCTAGAAAGTTTCTACATTCTAGTTACATAGGGGGCATATAACTCGAGGTTGGTTAGATTAAGATCGCTGGAAAAGTCTAAATTATTTAAAACCCTGGATACAACCAAGTCCAAAACTTAGAAGCTTGGAAAATTGATTATTTGACGGCTTTTTAAGAGCTCGAGATGTCAATAAACCTAGCACGAACTAAGTCTAAATTATTTAAAAACCCAGATACAACCAGGTCTGAAACTTGGAAAGTTGGGAAATTGTTTAATATCAAGGGCTTTTTAAAAGCTCGAGATGTCAATAAACCTAGCACGAACTCATTTTTAATCATTTAAAAATCCTGGATACAACCAGGTCCGAAACATGGAAAGTTGGGAAGTTGTTTAATATCAAGGGCTTTTTAAAGCTTGAGTTATCAATAAACCTAACACAAACTAAGTTATAATTATTTGAAACCCCGGATATAACCGGGTTCAAGGCCTGATTCTTAACAAGTTTGATACAAATCAACACACCAAACTTGGATATAACAGAGCACAAAAAATATATTCTGATCTAAAAATCGATAATCTCGAATGTAAAAGTATAAGGAGTCATAAACATAAGAGTGAAGGAATTATAAATAGATAAGAAGTTAGATATATATCGAATAAAATTATCCCAAGGAGAAAAACCTCGAACTGAACCCAAAGGCAATTGTTTAATAAAAAAAATGTTACAGTTAGACAAAAAAAAGGAAGCTATCATTGAGCTCCACCAGTTCGCCCAGCCGAGTCGACCTCCTCGCCATTTCCCTCAGCTGCCCCGGAAACCTCACCAGTATCTGACGGTTCTTGCAAAAGTCAAGCCTTGAAATTTTCAAGGAGCGAATCCCACAATCTGGTTTCCATGAAAGAAAAGTTCCCATCTGGGTTGAATGCCCCACACTGGTATAACATCTCTTCCATGGAAGATAATGAGGCCGCCTTTTCTTCTTTAACTGCGGCCTTAGCCTCGAGCAGTTTGGTTTTGGCTTCATCAACCTCGAACTGAAGTTGTGCAGTTTGAGCCTAGAGGGTAGACAGTGCAGTCTTCGTAGCATGCTCGCTTTCCTAGGACGAGGTGAGAGCGGCCTTAGCGTCATGGTCACTCTTTTGAGCGGCCACCAAGGCAGCTTTGGCAGTCTGTTATCCTTCCTGAGAAGCTGCCAGGGCAGTGTTGGCGGCGTTTAATTCAACATGGAGCTCGTCATTTCTAGCCCTAGCCTGGGCTATGCTGCGATATTGGGCCAGGACAGACTGCAAAATAACAAAACAAGTTAGAGATATATCCTTGATCACAATAATAATGAATTTTTTTGCCAAGAAAAGATAACTTACAGTGAGGTTCATCCCCATAGCTGATTCCAAGACATTCTCCGGGCTGCGCTCCTTGATGGTCCTTAGATCCCTCGAGTTGGCCTTATAGGCGTGCCCCACCATATGGCTCATCGTCTATTGGAATTCGAACGGTGGGGGCTGGAGGGTCAGCTTGTATTAATTGGTCTCGAGAGGCGCGAATTGAGGTGGAGGAGGAAGCCTAGCGGTAACAGTACTCATCGAAACTGATTCCCGAGTTGAGCTCACGTCTTTCCCTTTGGCAGGGGACCTGGAGGTGTTGCCCGCAGCAGGGGGTTTTCTTTGAGACCCTGAGCCTCTTTACGAAGGGGCCCAAGCCAATTTTCTTTGTCTGAAGGCGGTTCGAAGATCAGGAGCTCCGGGTTGTTCCATCTCTTCGATTGAAAAGAATAAAAAGGAATTAGTTCACAAATAACGTTGTCAGAAACACACAAAGAAAGAAAATAAACAAAGATCCTACCCTCCGGGCTGGGGGAGGAGTCTATTATCACGACCTCCGGCCTTGGAACTAATGGAGGAGAGGGAGAATCTATAGTTAATATTTCTGGGATCCTATGGGGCTTAGACTTAGGTCCTTCTTTAGGGATGGATTCATCTACATATTGTCTAAATCCAGGGGCAAAGGCACCCTGGAGCAGAGAGGACCAGGTCCTACGGTTGGTTCCGTACTCCTAAAAAATGGTAGATCTAAAGTTAAAGTGTTGTCAACAACTACTATGCCCTTAAGGTAACTACTGTCATGGCATACCACTAGGTGGTCTACGCATTGGAGCAGGGTTACATTACCATCTGGGTCTACGAGCTTATTTGGGTTAAATCAAACTAACCTAAAATTGGCAACGACCCTATCTAATTCCCTATATGGGTTACCTTAGTCGGAGGGGCCGGCTGCTGCCCCATACACAACTCGTTCTAAGTAAGGTCTTCGGAAAACCTCGGGAGCCCTCCTTTTCCTCACAATAGGCACCTCGTCCTCTTCTTCCTCCTCGCCTTTGGTAGCTGGCAAGGCCTCCTCTTGAGAGGATGGGAGCTCTTGGATCACCAGAAGGGTAGCTCGGGTCCTTAAGGCCAACATTTGACCTTTGCCAATCAACGTACACGCCAACATCGTGACATCATTCACGACCTGGCGGTGGTCCTTCGCGTTGGGTGGAAGCCCATACAATTTCTCGTATTGACCCTCGAGGGTCACAGACTTCTCTATCCTCGCAAATATGGCTGCACGAGAAACAAATTCAGTTAAGACATGTACAAAAGAAACACCTTGAAAGGAATAAAAAATGTCACATGCTGAGGTTCCAAAAGTAAGGAACTTACGAGGACGGGTGAAGTATCTGTGTTCACAATTCCGGAACCCATTCGGCATAAAGAATAGGTCTATGTAGTAGTTAGGGTGACTGGGAAGCTCGATGATGGGAGAAGAGTTGGGAATTCTTGTCAGATAGTAGAACTCGTCACCTCGCTCTCTTTGTTTCGGGCTGGCTTTAAGGCAGAAGAAGTATAATATATTTGCCAGAGTGGGGACCTCCCACTCATGTTTCAAAAACAAGTATTTCAGCCCTGCTAAATGCCTATAAGAATTTGGGGGGAGCTGAAATGGTGCCAACTTCCCATAGTTCAGGAAGTTAAAAAAATATTGGTCCAGGGGAAGGAAGGCCCCCGCCTTCAAATGTTCATCGCTCCAAGCCGTGAAGTCGTCTTGGAGAGGGGAGCAGCTTCGTTCCCCTTCGAATGCAGGTTGGGCTAGGAGAGTTCCGATCCCGACCTCAATGTTGTGGCTTAGCATGATTTTGTTTACCCTCCCCTGGGTCGTAATCTTGGATACAATTTTTTCAGCCTCAAAGTAGGCGTTGGAGTCAACCACTACCTCTTTCTCCACCACCAGACCGAAGTGGGGAATGGGGGATTCTGGGGCGATCTGTTTCCCCTTGTTCTTTTGCTGAGCGAACTATAATGCCCCAAATTTCCTAATTAGGTTTAGGACCTTGATTAGGAGGCCGGGAGGGCCATAATCGGTTTTGTTATCCCTTTTTCCTGCATGGGCTCGGGGCCTTCGTCGAGGCCCATTGCCAGGGGCCATGTACGCGTGCGGGCCCAGCCCGAGGCCTCTTGGTGTGGAGTGTCCAAGGGGAAGGGTATGGACTAGAGAGGCATGTCGGGGCCCTTTGGAGGGGTCCGGAATGTCCCTCCGGGTCTGTCCTCTGTGACAACAGTCTGGGCGATGAATAGAGCGTTCGGACCCTCGCGGCCTACACGTCCATGTCTCGGACCCTGATTTGGTCCGGGCCAGTGGTAAACGAAGCGGGACAAAGGTAAACGGACCCGGATCACCTCACCCCCGGTTGAGGGGGCCAAGCGTCCGGGACCCTGAAGCCGCCTCACTCCACGTGGGCGTTGTCCCCACTTTTAACCTGCAGAAAAGGTCACCTCGGGATTGCACGCCGATGTGTCAGGACTGTGTAGCCAAGTACTCTGACTGGTCTTGTCTCCTGAATCTGCCTCATGACTCGAAGTGGCCAGACCAAAAGCGTCGTTCTGTCGGGCGAGATGTAGCTCTAAGGTCAATCTGTTGGGCCTTAGCTGGTTTGGGGTTTATGTATTTTGTACCTTTTTGTATTGGGCCTCCACTAGAAAGGCCACTTATATCCATTTCTCCGATGGGCCTGGGTCGGATCCGGCCCAGACCCGGTGTTCCCATAAGCCTATAAATATGAGCTACAGAACACTGTAAAAGAGGCTTTTGGACAAAAAGAGACAGGAACCCTGTCAAAATATAGAGAAAAAACTCCATTGTAAAAGCTTCTTCAAGCTCTAATAATATAGACTTGTGGACTAAGGCTAGTTAACGCCCCAACCACGTAAAAACCCCGTGTTGATCTTCTGTTTTTGTTATTATTATCAGTAAATATTACTTATTAATAGAGTTGCCAAAAATCTCGGTTAATAGTTTGGTGCTTTCATTGAGAGCTGAAGGAAGCTAGTGCTAACGTCATGCCTTTACTACGATGGTGAACACACGACACACCACCTTCGACCCTACCAATCCAGAGCAGGGCAACGGAGACCCGCTGCCTTCGTAGCATGTTCCTCAGGACCTACCCGAGGATGTGCCTCCTCAAATATCTCACCAAGACGAGTCGCAGGACTACGAGGGTGGGACAGAATACGAAGTGGAAAACAAGGAGGAGTATTATGAGGAAAATGAGGGGGAATGCCACGACGAAGTTGCAGATCCCAGGACCCCCCGCGACGATCAGCAGGACTTGGAGGTGACCAGAATAAGGCAGCAAGTCCTGGATCAGGAGGCCAGGATCGCTGAGCAGGCAGAGGCGCACCGCCAGATGCAAGAGTCTCTCCAAGCCCTGCAGGCGCTCATGGCCACGCAGGGTCTGGCAGCCAACTGCACAGCTGGCCCACTTCCAGAAACGCAGCAACCCGCTCCCCGAGAGCAAGCCGGGGTCCCCAGAGGTGCCAGCCCGGTCCATCCGCCGGAGCCTTTTTTCGAACCGGCTCCAGGAGGCCCGGACAAGGAGCGACGGAAGACCCGGGAGAAGACCACCCCCGTCAAGAAATCCGGGGCACGTTCACGGCCGCTACTGAGGAAAGAGAAGGTGCGCCCCATCTCAGGACGAGGCCACCCGATCGATCAACAGGGGCGCGGCCACTGAATGTACAGCCCCGGCACGCCCCAGGGCCAAACGGGCGGGAAAGGTCTTTACACCCAAGTGCCTCGGTCAACAAGAACCGTCGAGAACAGCCTCGCCACGAGGTGCGTCACGCCCTCAGTTCAGGGGATGACACTTCCTGGATAGATTTACGCGATGGACTGAACGCTCGGAAAGAGCAAGCCTGCAAGGAAAAAATCCTCCCTCGAGACGGCGACCTCAGAAACAACATCAACGACAGGAGGAATGAGAGAATCCCCCTAGAGGATGGCACAACCAAGCAGCTCATGGAGCAGATGGCCGCATTAAAAAAGGTCACTGATCGCCTGGTCCGCAAGGAAGAAGGCGCAGACACCGACTCCGACGAAGAGGATAAAGAGCCATGCGCGAGGCACATCCTGGACGCCGTACTACCCAAGGGGTTCAAGATGCCGAGCCTCACTGCCTATACTGGAAATACCGATCCCAGGGACCATCGGTCCCGGTACAACCGACTCATGACAGTGGCCCATGTTAGCAACGACGGCAAATGCCTCTGCTTCTCGATCACTTTGGGCGGTCCCGCCGAAGAGTGGTGGAAAAGGCTTAAACTGGGGTCCATCCAATCCTGGTCTGGGCTGCAATCAGCATTTCGAAAACAGTTCGTGGCCGCCATGAGGATGGATATGCAAATCAGCGCTCTCGCCAATATTAAGCAACTCCCCGCGGAGACGTTGAGAGCCTACATCCAGCGCTTTACTGAAGAAGCCTCCAAGACAAAAGTCGACGACGGACAGCGCTTGGTGGCATTGCAATCCGGGATCCGGGCCGGGTCCCCCCTTTGGGATGACATGCAGCGCAGCAAGGCCGCCACCTTGGAAGAATTCATCAGAAGGGCCCAAGGATTCATCAATTGGGAGGAAGCTTAGATCCAGGCCTTTGGGTGGCCCCCGGCTCCTCATCCCATCTCCCAGACAATTCCGGGATATACGGGACAGTTCCCGGCACAGTCCTACGCCACGCCCCCCATTGCCCCGGGATCGGTTGTCACACCCGGAGTCAGTTACACCCCTACGGTGTACGGCCCTGCCACTTCGGGGTACGCCCCGGCCCAGTCAATCCACTTCTCCGGTTATGGCGTCGCGCCGACAGGACACAGCATGGCCCCCGTCGTGGCCCAGCAGTCACAAACGGGAGTGACTGAGGCAAGCGTGAATCCCTCCCGGGGGAAGCGATCAGGCAAAGGCCAGAACTGGCCCGAGCCGTCCAAAAAGGGGAAGAGGGGCTACGAGCCCCAATATTCGGAATACACCAACTTGATGGACACTCGGGAAAACATCTATCTGGCGACAGAGAGGGCGGTCCACTACCGGAAGCCTAGCCCCATGTTTAAGGGGGAAGGAATCCGAGAGACACCAACAAAAGGTGCGCCTATCACAAGGACGTGGGCCACACTACCAATGAGTGTCGGTAGCTCAAAGACGAGATTGAAAATCTCATCAAGCTGGGGCACCTCCACCAGTGGGTAAGGATGCCCGTGGGAGTCCCGGGCATGTCAGCAAGCCCCGGGAAATCCACGGCCCCGGGAACGACTCGGGCATACCCCCCCCGGGAGGATATGCACATGGACCTCCAGCACAGGCCCCTCAGGGGGCCTTCGCCGCGCAAGTTCCCGGCACCGGAATGCTCTATCCCTCCGGGGCAGCACCCCCTCGGGTTGACGGGCATGTGGCAACCATCTCGGGCAGACCTCACCTAGGAGGGCCTTCAAGGAATGACCAAAAACGCTATCTGAGCGAGCTGGACCACGACCAGGAAGTTTGCGCCCTTGTCCAGGCTCCGGTTCAACGCCCTAAATTGATGAACCTCCCCATCACCTTCACGGAGGACGATGCCCGCAACGTCCATTTTCCACACCATGATCCGCTGGTCATAGATGCCCAAATCGCCAACAAATTGGTGTCCCGCGTGTTGGTGGATGACGGAAGCTCCGTCAACTTGTTGTTCAAACCAGCCTTCACCGCCATTGGCCTAATGGAAGCGGATCTGGCGTCCTGCCCGACCTAAATCTATGGCTTCAACGGAGATGCGCTTCTCCCCATGGGAAAGATACAACTGCCGGTCACGCTGGGGGGTGAATTGCAGCACTCGTTCAAGTTCAGCACCTTTGTTGTGGTGGATTGCCCCACCGCTTACAACGTCATCTTTGGCCGGGCCGCGTTGGTCGAGTTCGGGGCCATCACCTCCATCCGCCATCTTTGCATGAAGTTCCCATGCGACAACGGAGGGGTAGGGACTATCCGGGGAGACCAAAAGAGCGCCCGGAAGTGTTACCATGTCTCCTCCCAACCCATATACATGGTCCGGGAGGAGCCCGTCGAACCAGCCCCCCTCCCTCCTGCTGAGCGAGTGGTCCAGGAAGAGGATGATCTAGACCCGCGAATAGGGGACGATCGCGTCCTGGAACCAATGGACGAAATAGAAGAGGTGTGCATCAGCGAAACTGATCCGACCAGGATCATCCAAGTAGGAAAGAGCCTGCCGGCAGACATTCGGGCCGCCATCATCGCCCAAGTCCAGGGAAACCAGGACCTCCTGGCCTGGTCCCACTCCGACATGACCGGGATCGACCGCAATATCATTTGTCACGCATTAAGTATTGACCCAAATGCAATCCCAGTCTGCCAGAAGCGCAGGCCTTTGGGGGCGGAGAGGGCCGGGGCCTTTAAGCTGGAGGTGGAGAAGCTGTCTTCCATCAACTTCATACGCGAGGCTGTATATCCCGTTTGGCTGGCCAATCCTGTCTTGGTGCCAAACCGAACGGGACCTGGAGAACATGCATTAACTTCACGGACCTCAACAAAGCATGTCCGAAGGAATGTTTCCCGCTCCCCCGAATCGACTAAATGGTGGATGCCACGTCTGGATACGAGATCTTGAGCTTCATGGATGCTTACTCCGGCTACAATCAGATCTCTATGCACGTGGCGGATCAGGAGCATACCAGTTTCCAAACCGACAAGGGCATCTATTGCTACATAGTCATGCCTTTCGGACTCAAGAATGCCAGAGCAACGTACCAAAGGCTCGTCAATCGGATGTTTCGGGCCCAGCTAGGGCGAAACATGGAGGTATACATCGATGATATGCTGGTCAAGTCTAAGACATCCCGGAACCATTCAGACGACTTGGCGGAGGCTTTCGCAGTTATCCGGAAGTACGGGATGAAGCTGAACCCTAAGAAGTGCACTTTCGGCGTGGCTTCCGGGAAGTTCCTGGGCTTCATAGTGAGATTCCGGGGAATAGAAGCCAACCCAGAAAAAATCAAGGCACTGATCGACATGGCCTCTCCCCGGAAGCACAAAGACGTGCAAAGCCTGACGGGGCGAGTGGCCGCCCTGAGCCGTTTCGTTTCTAAAGCCACGGATAAGTGCGTCCCTTTCTTCAACGTCCTTCGAGGAAGCCAGCGTTTCAAGTGGTCGCCCGAGTGCGAAGAGGCCTTCCGGAAGCTGAAAGAACACCTGGCCAAAGCCCCTATCCTGGCAAAACCAGTAGAAGGAGAGCCACTGTATCTATACTTGGCCGTGACCGAGCACACGATCAGCGTTGCATTGGTACGAGAGGAAGAAAGGACACAACTCCTGGTATACTATGTGAGCAAGCGGTTACTAGACACCGAGTCTCGATACCCATTGATCGAAAAGCTGACTTTCTTCCTGTTGATGGTGTCCCGGAAGCTTTGACCTTACTTCCAGGCTCATGCCATAAAGGTCCTGACCAACCATCCCCTGCGACAAGTGTTGCAGAAACCCGAGTCATCGGGAAGACTCCTGAAGTGGGAAATGGAGCTGAGCTAGTTCGATATATCTTACATGCCCCGAGTGTCCATCAAGGGACAGGCCCTGGCCGATTTCATCGTCGAGTGTTCCGGGATTTCCCCGGATGAAAGAATTCCCGAAGCCCCCGCGGCGCCCGTGTGGAAAGTCTTCGTGGATGGAGCATCGAACGAGAATGGGGCCGGAGCTGGGATAATCTTGGTATCACCGCAGGGGCACTAGCTACAAAATGCCCTCCGTTTCCAGTTCAAAGCATCGAACAACGAGGCGGAGCATGAAGCTATCCTAGCCAGTCTGCGCCTGGCCCGGGAAGTAGGGGCAGCAAACTTGGAAATTTACAGCGATTCCCAGCTAGTCGTTAGAAAAATCTCGGGGGAGTATCAGATCAAGGGAGAGAGAATGGTGGCATACGTGACTCAAACGAGGGAAATGCTCCAAACGTTCACAACACATTCCATCCGTCAGATCCCCCAGGAGCAAAATGTCTTCGCGGATACACTAGCGAAGCTGGCGACCGACGCAGAGGCCGAGCTGGTTCTCGTCAACCATCTCCCCGTCCTGAGCATCAGGGCCCCCACCGTCCACACTGTCGACCACTCCGCTTCCTGGATGGGACCGCTGATCCGATACCTGTCCACCGGGGAAGTTCCAAATGACCGGGCCACAGCCAGGAAACTCCTGTACCAGGCCCACCGGTACGTCATGATGGACGGAAAACTCTATCGCCGGGGTCTATCCATGCCTTACCTCAAGTGCGTGTCCGGAACTGAGCTGAGTGCCATCATGCATGAGGTGCATGAGGATTTTTGCGAAGATCACACGGCCGGGCCCAGTCTGTCCAAGAAGATCCTGCGCCAAGGATACTTCTGGCCCACCATGAAGAAAGACTGTATAGACTGCATCCGCAAGTACGAATAGTGCCAGAGGTACACCAAGATCCCACGGACCCCCCTGACAGAGACAACCTTGATGAATAGTCCCTGGCACTTCGCAGTGTGGGGGATCGATCTTGTTGGATCCCTCCGGACCGGGAAGGGAGGGGTTAAGTATGCCATTGTGGCTGTGGACTATTACACAAAATGGGTTGAGGTAGAGCCCATGAACACAATCACTTCCAAAAAGGCCTTGGATTTCGTCATCAACAACATAGTGTGTCGATATGGCCTCCCCTACAAAATCGTGTCCGACAACGGGAAGCAGTTCGACAGCGCCCACTTCACGAAGTTTTGCGAAAGGCACGGTATAGTGAAGAGCTTCTCCGCGGTTGCCAGACCTCAGGCAAACGGGCAGGCAGAAGCCGTGAATAAAATCTTAAAGGGGACACTGAAGAAAAAGCTCCAGGCCTGTAAGAGCAAATGGCTCGAGGAACTCCCCCGCGTACTATGGGCCTATTGGACAACCGAGAGGACGTCAATCGGACACACCCCCTACTCTATGGTCTATGGATGTGAATCCGTCATCCCAATCGAAATGACCGTCCAGTCCCACCGACGCGACACATACGATCCCGCCCAGAACTACGCCTTACTCTAGGAGTCGCTATATCTCATCGAAGAGAACCGGGAAGAGTCGCAAGTGCAGCTGAAGATGTACCGGGGCAAAATCGCGCAACACTTCAACTCCAGAGTCAAGAGCCGTAAGTTTGGAACCAGCGACCTAGTCCTGCGAAGAGTCTTCCTTGCTACTAAAGATCCGGGAGTGGGGGTTCTGGGCCCTAATTGGGAGGGGCCATACGAGATTCAACATGAGGTATGCCCCAGAATGTATCGATTGAAGCGGCTCGATGGCTCGGAAGTCCCGCGAGCCTGGAATGCGGAGCATCTCCGAAAATACTATCAGTAGTCCGGGAGCTTTTCCCAGTATAATATTTTCGTTGTAAACAATGTGCGCCTCAGGGCGAATGTCTTTTAAACAATGGAAATGACGCGTGCAAAACTTCATAAAGGGCTATTGCCAAAACTATGCTAAATCTTTCTCAAGTGACCCCAGACCTGTCTCCGCTCACTTGCGGGGGGTACCATCCCAGGTATAAGCAAACACCTAGCGGGGTGCAAGCTAAGGCTGGTCCCGCCCCGGATGAACGATGTCCGGGGGTATAAAATAAAGAGGACCGAGCCCAAGGCCGGTCCCACCCCGAACGAGCGACGTCCGGGGGAATAAAAGGGGGACACGCCTAAGGCTAGTCCTGCCCCGGACGAACGATGTCCGGGGGTATAAAATAAAGAGGACCGAGCCCAAGGCCGGTCCCACCCCGGACGAGCGACGTCCGGGGGAATAAAAGGGGGCCACGCCTAAGGCTGGTCCCGCCCCGGACGAACGATGTCCAGGGGTATAAAATAAAGAGGACTGAGCCCAAGGACGGTCCCATGCCGAACGAGCGATGTCTGGGGGTATAAAAGGGGGCCACGCCTAAGGCTGGTCCCGCCCCGGACGAACGATGTCCGGGGGTATAAAATAAAGAGGACCGAGCCCAAGGCCGGTCCCACCCCGGACGAGCGACGTCCGGGGATATAAAAGGGGGCCACGCCTAAGGCTGGTCCCGCCCCGGAGGAACGATGTCCGGGGGTATAAAATAAAGAGGACCGAGCCAAAGGCCGGTCCCACCCCGGACAAGCGATGTCCGGGGGTATAAAAGGGGGCCACGCCTAAGGCTGGTCCCGTCCCGGACGAACGATGTCTAGGGGTATAAAATAAAGAGGACCGAGCCCAAGGACGGTCCCACCCCGGACGAGCGACGTCCATGGGAATAAAAGGGGGTCACGCCTAAGGCTGGTCCCGCCCCGGACGAACGATGTCCGGGGGTATAAAATAAAGAAGACTGAGCCCAAGGCCGGTCCCACCCCGGACGAGCGACGTCCGGGGGAATAAAATGGGGCCACGCCTAAGGCTGGTCCCGCTCCGGACGAACGATGTCTGGGGGTATAAAATAAAGAGGACTGAGCCCAAGGACGGTCCCACCCCGGACGAGCGATGTCCGGGGGAATAAAAGGGGGCCACGCCGAAGGCTGGTCTCGCCCCGGACGAACGATGTCCGGGGGTATAAAATGAAGAGGACCGAGCATAAGGCCGGTCCCACCCCGGACGAGCGACGTCCGGGGGAATAAAAGGGGGCCACGCCTAAGGCTGGTCCCGCCCCAGACGAACGATGTCCGGGGGTATAAAATAAAGAGGACCGAGCCCAAGGACAGTCCCACCCCGGACGAGCGACGTCCGGGGGTATAAAAGGGGGCCACGCCTAAGGCTGGTCCTGCCCTGGACGAACAATGTCTGGGGGTATAAAATAAAGAGGACCGAGCCCAAGGCCAGTCCCACCCCGGACGAGCGACGTCCGGGGGTATAAAAGGGGGCCACACCTAAGGCTGGTCCCGCCCCAGACGAACGAAGTCCGGGGGTATAAAATAAGGAGGACCGAGCCTAAGGCCGGTCCCACCCCGGACGAGCGACGTCCGGGGGTATAAAAGGGGGCCACGCCTAAGGCTGGTCCCGCCCCGGACGAACGATGCCCGGGGGTGTAAAATAAAGAGGACTGAGCCCAAGGACGGTCCCACCCCGGGTTTGACATGTCGGAGTCCTCTGCGAAAGTACAGAAAAAGGAGTTAGGACGGTAAACCAAATAGATGAAAACACACAAAGCAGTTAGGAACGACCCGGGACGAACCCTCATCTAGGCCCTGGGCGAGACTCAATTCCCTTAAAGCAAATGAATGGACCCGATCCCCTATGTTGTCCGGGTTCAAGAAGCCCCCGTACTGAAGGAACCCGGGTAAGAACATGAGGACCTTTGAGCCTACGGGGACGGGAACTGAAGGCCTCATCTCCCCATCGGCCCCAAATGCGAGGCCCGGGGGTACTAGCCTGTCCCTAGCTAAGTCCCCGATTCGGGGAGCATAAGTTAAGATTAAAGGGGAGTTACCTCGCCCCGATATGCTAGCCCCGGGAGTCCCGACGTTTGGTAGGGCATCTTCGAAGAGCTCCTCCAGCTCTTCTGAGGTGGCCACTTCCGCTGGGGGCTGGTTCTTCTTATGCTGGGCCGCGTCGGCCCGCGCCGCCCCGCGCCGCCCTTACCACAGTGGCAATGTGGTCGAGGGTCAACTGCTCCCGGACGTCGACGTTCTTCTTGCAGGGGATGCCCCGAAGATTCGGGATAACAATGGTCTGGGTGGCCGCGAGCATCCCAACCAGCCAGAGGTTATCGTCCGTGACGTAGCCCCCTACGTCCAGATCCTCCGCAGTCAACTTAGCATAAAACCTCCTCCTTTCCAAGATGAACTCGATAAGGGGGGTTTGAGCGAAGGGCCCTGCCACCCAGAAGACATGATAAGATACGAGTAGAAAAGATGAATAAAAGAGAGAGGTCCAGGGGAATACTTACCCACTCGCTGGAAGTCCAGCAACAGTGTGGGGTTCTTGTCCACGAGGAACCCGGACGTCATGAACCAATAATGCCTGACGTCCGGGGGGTGCCTCCAGGAGCTGGTAGGAGCGGGGTAGCTGCTCCGCGGCTTTAGCCTGCAAAAACCGTCCAGGGTCTTGTCCTTGATGTTAACCTGCGGCTCTAGCTTGTAGAAGTACAAGACTTCCGTAGGGGTGGGCTCCGCGATCTCCTTCGCGACGCAAAACACCTTCCACCCAGCGAGTAGACGGTACACTTGTGGCAAAAGCTGGAACGGTGCGATTCCCACATACGTCAAGAATCGCATGAAATAGTCATGAAGCGGGAGCGTCGCTCCCACGCTGATATGGCCAGCACTCCAGGCCCCGAATCCTTCCACGAAAGTATGCGCCCGCTCCTCGAGCTTGGCCAGGCGGTTGTGAAAAAGGCCTGGAGTTGATTCGATGCCCAGCTGCCGCTCCAGGAGCAACATCATCCGGTAGTTCCGGAACGAGTTGGCCGTCACGTCCATTTCCCACTTGTTGCCCTTAGGCGTCTGGGATCTGGGAACAGTGACAGGGGCCCTATTGACCTCTTCTTCGGAATGGAGCGTAACGCCCGTTGCCATAACTGACGATCTGGGAACAAAGAAAGAAAGACCAAGCAGTCAGTACCTAAACCCAAGAAAGTCGGTCAAGGTACGGGGAATCTCCTAAGGACTGCTTGGAGTCCCGTCGGATCAGGTCCGGGACTCCGGAGAGCCCTGGGACCCTGATCGGGAGAGGAGACTACTAAGGCCCGCACCTCATCCGAGAGGCATCCGGATACAGAGCAACCCGAACCAGGCAGCCTTCCTAGCAATTTCTAAAGCACAGAGTCTAAACGCACGCTTCAAAAGAACATAAGTTCACAAAGTGGTCAAGAGAGTTAAAAAGACTTACTGTGTGGTGTCGATCGTAGAAGATGATGGTTGTCTGACTGTAAGGACGGCAGGACCTCGTTCTTGAAATGGTGCAGCCGATGTAATAGTTCGTCGGCAGGGCAAACCCGAGATACGTCTTCAGGTGGAAGAGAAGAAATTGGGGTTCTGGGGAACAGGCGGCGGCGCAGAGTGAGCAGGTGGCGATGTATGTCATCGGCGATGTCGGACATGCAAGGCTCGAGTAGTGTTTATCGGTTCTTAAGCTGGTTAGAAGAGGCAAAAGTGCCAAATGTTGTTTTCGTGGGGTATTTATACTGGCCCCAAGTTTTGGCCAACGATCCAACGGACAGGTGCCTCTCCATCAGACGGTCAGGAATCGCGCAGGGACATTTATGAGTCCTTTCAGGTTGGATCCTCGCCGTTTTAGATCTGACGGCCCAAGAGTAACGGATGCCAAAGGTCGCCCCATCCTACGGTCCACCTCGTCCCAGGGGCATTAATGATGGCCCCCCTTGCGGATGGGACGCTTTGAGATGTGCGCTGACACCCTAGCCTAGGCCTAGCGACCCTTGGGAGGGCTAGGCGACCTTTCAAGACCCGTGCAGCAATCACTTGGCGACACGTGTGTCCTTGCCGTAAAGCGGGACAAAGGTAAACGCCCCCGGACCGTGGAAAACGATCCGGGACAAGCATCCAACCAATGCCGTGGCCCTCTGTCCCGGACCCCCGAATTCAGGCAGGAACTAGGGAGGCAACCAAGCAAGCGTCCTGGGGACGATGAAACCCTCCTCCTGGCAGACCTAGGCGAAGGATTGGGGGGTAAATGTTATCCCCATTTCCTGCATGGGCTCGGGGCCTTCGTCGAGGCCCATTGCCAGGGGCCATGTACGTGTGCGGGCCCAGCCCGAGGCCTCTTGGTGTGGAGTGTCCAAGGGGAAGGGTATGGACTGGAGAGGCATGTCGGGGCCCTTTGAAGGGGTCCGGAATGTCCTTCTAGGTCCGTCCTCCGTGACAACAGTCCGGGCGATGTACAGAGCGTTCGGATCCTCGCGGCCTACAAGTCCATGTCCCGGACCCTGATTTGGTCCGGGCCAGTGGTAAACGAAGCGGGACAAAGGTAAATGGACCCGGATCACCTCACCCCCAGTTGAGGGGGCCAAGCGTCTGGGACCCTGAAGCTGCCTCACTCTACGTGGGCGTTGTCCACACTTTTCACCTGCAGAAAAGGTCACCTCGGGATTGCACGCCGATGTGTCAGGCTTGCGCAGCCAAGTACTCTGACTGGTCTTGTCTCCTGAATCTGCCTCGTGACTCGAAGTGGCCAGACCAAAAGCTTCGTTCTGTCGGGCAAGATGTAGCTCTAAGGTCAACTTGTTGGGCCTTAGCTGGTTTGGGGTTTATGTATTTTGTACCTTTTTGTATTAGGCCTCCACTAGAAAGGCCACTTATATCCATTTCTCCGATGGGCCTGGGTCGGATCCGGCCCAGACCCGGTGTTCCCATAAGCCTATAAATATGAGCTACAGAACACTGTAAAAGAGGCTTTTGGACAAAAAGAGATAGGAACCCTGTCAAAATATAGAGAAAAAACTCCATTGTAAAAGCTTCTTCAAGCTCTAATAATATAGACTCGTGGACTAAGGCTAGTTAATGCCCCAACCACGTAAAAACCCCGTGTTGATCTTCTGTTTTCGTTATTATTATTAGTAAATATTACTTATTAATAGACTTTCCGAAAATCTCGGTTAACAAGTTTATTATGCCATTTAATGATTATATGCATGTTTATGTGAATTATATTATTATATGATGATAAACGATGCATATGGGCCACATTTTATTATAAGGGAATTTTGGTAATTTGGCCTATTGAGGGCATAATTGTGTATTTTGGTGCATGTTTGTGATTAATTATTAAGGCCACATTACAATGTGGATTTGTTCGAGCCATTCGACATGAGACGATCTTGAGTGCAAAGTAGTGGTTTAGTGATAACGGGACTAAGTTCGGGGCTCGAGGTGAGTCTCGGGGTGATTTTAATGATTAGAGCGTTGCTGAGAATTAAAGGGTAACGGGATATGGATTATTGGTGTTTGAGAATTTTGGAGAATAACGGGAATTGGAGGGCGTTAATTATAATTAACGAGATAGGCAGGAAATGATGATTTTTCCCTTGGTGGTTGTTAAGGATTTTATTTAGACTTGAGGGCATTTAGGTCTTTTCACCCTAAAGGATTTATATCACCATTAAGGTTGTAGAAAGCTGTAGAAAATAGAGTATTGCTCTTCTTCTCCTCCCGATAGTTTTTCTCTTCCATTTCTCTTTGAATTTTCAAGCTCTTTTTGAGGAATCAAGCCAGGAAACCAAGTCTTGATGATCTAGGGTTATGCTCGACCATTGAAGAGGGTGTGATTGTGAGATTAAGGTGAGTTCCTAGCCATAAAAACATTAGTTCTTGCTCTGTATTTCCATTTGAGTTTCAGCTGGTTTTTGGGTTGAATAATGAGAATTCAATGAGGTTTTTGGCTAGGGTTTCTTAGGTTATGATGCCTAGGACATGTGGGGATGGTTTTTGGGTTCATTTGGGATTTAAAATGATGTTGGGAAGGATTTGAATCTAGTTGGAAATGAAGGAGTCAACGGAGAAAGGTTCAGGGGTGATTATGTCTGTGTGTAGCGCCATAGCGCCCAGAAGGGAGCGCTACAGTGCTACCTGATGTGGCTCTGGGGCAGTTTTGCTCTGATTAGAGTGCCTAGGCGCTAGTAGAGTAGCGCTGGGGCGCTACCCTATTTTTCAGAATCCCCATTTTGTGTATTTTTAAGGGTTTTTGGCTCGGGGTTTTAATCCTTTAAGCCCAGGATCGAATCTACTCACCGCGTGGGTACTCTTCGGGGTCCCGAGAGTGGGGTTTGGGTCAAGGTCCTATTATTGTTGATTTTCATTAATGGAGGTTATATTTGGTTATGACTAGGTGACCACTAAAGGATTAAAATGTCGATCGTTCTCAAGGGTCATTCTTCTAATTCTCACTCGAACTAGAGGTAAGAAAACTGCACCCTATGTATATGACATGCATGGTTATTTTTTTTGCATGTTGGATGTTTAAATGTGATGCATGTGATGCACGAAAAATATGTGATTAGGGCATGCCATGAATATTGAATATGAGATTGTTCAGTGCTTGAGTCTCTGTGATTGTGCATGATCCTAGTTATGCTAGTAATTGTTAAGTAAGCATGCTGGATGCCCAGTGTTGGATATTTGACATATGATATATGTTTGGTAGCATTGCTTACTTGTGCATGGCCCTGATCATTCAAGTTTGGCATTGGTCGCGTGCTATTGACCTAAGAGCCAACGGCATAAGCGTCATGAACGCAAGGCCGATAAAAGATTAGATCTAATCGACATCTGCATTGGATGACTCAACATGAGCATTAATGCCGGACAGACCTCAAGTTTGATGAAAACTAAAAAGCACTTGTCTAGCCAAAGGCTAGTCATTTAGAGCCAGGGCCAGCGAACCCAGTGACTGTTTAGTCACATGGCTATGGGTGCCGAGCCTCGTGTGACTTACCCATTAGTCACTCATTTGTTTAAGCTAGTGACTTACCCATCAGTCACTCATCTGTTTAAGCTAATGACTTAACCATCAGTCACTCATCTGATTAAAGCCATTGCAGGAAAGCCCAGATGATGGTTCCGTCACATGGCTATGGGCACCGAGCCCCGTAGTGTCTTGCTTGTCGGTCACTCATTATGGTTTAACAGAACCTCAAAGTGATATTCACTCATATGTTCAGGGCTATAAGCTCTGTATGATCATTTTGATCATCATTTGCATGGCTTTGGGTGTTGAGCCCATAGTGACTTGCTTGTCAGTCACTCAGTATGGTTTACCAGAACCTCCAGTGTTAAAACACACATCTGATTAGGATTGACTTGATACTCATCCAATTAGGAGGGTAGGATTTCTTATCCTCGATTCCCCAGCATTATCTGAATATATTTGCCTGCATGAATATGGCTATATTTGCTAGGCATGCGCCTTATGATTTGATGACATGTTATTATTGTTCATGAGCATATTGAGTTTTCTTGCTGGGCTTTGGCTCACGGGTGCTATGTGGTGCAAGTAAAGGCAAAAGAAAGCTAGATCATCCTTGAGTTGGAGATCTTAGGTGACGATGTGTACATATGCGGTTGCTCGACCACCACAGCAGAGGGTTGAAAGAGGAACTAGGGTTAAACCCTGTTTTGCCGCTTAGATCGGCTAGTTGTAAATATTTTTTTTTTGTAATAGACCTTTAAATTATATTTTTGGGATCCCAATGTATACAGTAAACGTTCCAATGAAACGTTTTATCTTAATTGAACTTTTTAATCCCTAAATCGCTAATCATACTTAGTTACACGATTTTTTCCAAATGACTCGATTAACGAGTTTAGCATTGTTTATAAGGCACACCGTAACAGTCCCTGGAGTTTAGGGCATTATAGTTGCGTTCTTCTTGGGTGTGTTTTTCTTGGGAACCATCTGATCGCCTAACAGACAGAATGACCTACTTAGTAGGCGACCTAAGAGTATTTATAGACTGACGCAGAAATATGAAGGGGGGAAGGTTTACTTTCATTATATGAGTTGAGGTTAGCCTTAGCCCCATCACGTGATGCCACACGATACCCTAAGTTACACGCCTCAGTTTCCTAATAGACCCCTAATATTTAGGGATCCGTGTGTCAAATTGCCAGACCACTACTGTCCTTAGGAAGCGGTTTAGTGCAAAACCACCCAAGAAGTGTGACCCCTAAGAAATCTGGTTTGAATCCTAAAAACCCTTCATCTCCTTTATCCTGAATGGGTATTCTTTAAATTTGTTCATCATCAAAATTACCCAGATTTACCCAAAAAATTTCCCAGTTATATGAATGTGTTATTTCTAGAGCTATTTTAGGGCTTACCCATTGAACCTAAGTCGAAGCCTATTCGCTAACAACATTTAGAAATAACCTAACAAGTGACTACAGTGAATATTACGAATGAGCATGGTGAAGAACAAAAGACCAGTAAAAAAAAAAATTCCAAACCAAGATATCAGAGGTACTTACAGCATGTTCTTCGATGGTAAGATGTAAGATTTTGCAGAGGAAAGTTCTTGGAAAACTCCTGAGTAACGGTATATAGTGAATGAGTTTTGGGGATTTCTTGAAAAGGAGGAAGTTTTGGAAGTACAGAAGAGGAGAAATTTTGAATTAAAGATGGTGAAGTCTGAAATTTGCCCATCCTATTTATATGTAAATCGCGTAAATTAATCCAGGCCATCCAACTGGGTTAGTACAAGATCCAAGGGCCATGGTTAAATAGACAAAACGACGACAAAATGGTGACAAGACAATTATTGCAGTCTTCGAAACTCGAACAGATGCCAATTGCAGTACACCACGTGTCCAGTACTCGAGTAGTGGGCAGGCATGGTTTTGTGTAACAAAAGACTAAAAGCCCCTACTGTTTAGGTAAGAAAATGATGATGTCATATACGAGTAGGAGCTTGGGGGAAAATGTTGTACCCTAATTTTAGCTCGAGTCATTCACTCAGTTCGGGTATAGCTGGAAATTAAATATACGGAGAAATAACCAAGGGAATGATATCTGCTTATTATCCATGTAAGCAACTCTAGTTTCACATGGGCACGTGTAGTGTTAGGCGTCCTGGGTTTAACCCAAGCTACAGATACGAAGGTTGTGAAGTGTGAGCTCAAAATATTCAAATGACATTCGAAATACAAGCTTGGAGGAGATGTTCAGCTTGTGCTAACTCGAATGTATTGCATACTCAAGGATCGCTGGAGATTCGGAACCCCATTATACGATTATTTATGACCAGGCTGTCACATTTAATGTCCCAGATTTTAGGAGAACATTTACTGTATGATCAAATCATATCCCATTATAAATGGGAAATATATGTATTAAATGTAATAAATATGTATATGCGTGATTGACTCACGCGGTCGCCCAAACCTGTCCATGGAATTTGTAACGACCCAAAATTACTAATATGGCTTAAGGGCATTGATTAGTGTGCCAGGAGGGCATAATTGGTTTATCTGTGAATTTATTAACTTAACGCATGATTATATGATACGCATGCTAGTGTGTTTATGTGAATGTAAATGTGATTATATGCTATAATTGTGAGAACCACATTATTATGTGGGTAAATCTGCAGCATGCGGATTGAGGCGGTCCTAGGGAGCTAGTTAGAGGGAAGGTCACAACGGGGCTTAATGCTTGACTTTGGGCAAGTCAAGGGGTATTCCAGGTATTGGATGGTTATTTAGGTTATCGGGTTATGAAAATAAATAATTTGAGACATATTTGAGGTTAGGAAGCCTAGGTAGGAATACTAGGGAATTTTACCATTTTGCCCTCGGGGACGTTTTCGGCACCTCGAGCCTCGGGATTAACTTAATTACCTAAGGATAGACTAGGTAAAAACTCAGAACTCGGTGGAAACAATGGAACCGACCTTCCCTCTTTCTTCCTTTCTCTCTCAAAGAACACTACAGAAAACTTAAGGAAAACTCAGTTGGAATTCAGTGGATTGAGCTGGAGTTTTGAAGGATTAGTCTAGTGTTCAGCTAAGGGGTTCAACCAGGATTAAGGTAAGTCACAAGCTTTGTGCATGGTGATTAATTTTGTGATTATGGCTGGGTTTTGAGGTGTTTATGGATTTTGATATTGAAGGATTGAATTGAAGCTGAAACTTGGAAGTTAGCTCAGAAATCTTTAAGAAAGTTGGTTCATCAAAGAAGGTAAGCTCCAATTCATGATTTAGTGTTTGAATTCTGAGTTTTTATGGTTGGTTTTTTTTTTTTTAAGCTTTTGGGTTTCAGATATTAAAGTGGGATTTTGATGAGTTTCTAGGCTGGGTTTTCGCTGGATTATGTTGCTGGAATCATGTTCTAAGTTTTGTGATAATTGAATTGTGGAATTGTGATAGTTTTGGATGGTTTTGAGTGAGGTTTGAGAGTAAAAAATAGAGGTTTTTCTGGGTTCGAAGGGGTTGGGTTGCGGCATAGTTCTTGGTGAGCCGTGACCCTCTGAAGCTGAAGTGTGCTGAGGAAGGAGGGCGGGTCGCGGCATGGGGCCTGTAGGGCCGCAGCCCGTGTCTGGTTCTAAGCCTAGATGGGCTCTGTTTGGGGGCTATGCCGTGGCATGGGAGGCTTGAGCCGCGACCCTTAAGGGAATTTGGGATTTTGGCATTTTTAACATGGGAATTTAACCTAGGGCGCTCGGGATCGAATCTACTACCGTGCTTGGTGGATTTTGATGTTCCGGAGACTAGGACCTTACTTAGAAGCCCTTTTACAATTATTAATGGTATCCCTTATCTTGTTTGTGACTAGGTTTAAGCTAGGGGCTCGGGAAACAGATCGTGCTCAAGAGGCATCTCGCGTAACTAGTATATTTGGAAATTAAAGGTAAGAAAACTGCACCTGGTTGTGGATTTATAATGGGACTAAGGGTTCCCTGTTTTGTATGCTTTGTTAAGAGTGGTATTATGCCACGTAAATAGTAGAAAAACGGCCTAAGAGTGCCGAATTTTACACTAGCGCACAGGGCGCGGCTCGGCCACGGGTAGCCGAGGACAACTTATTGATTGGTGGATTTGTCATGCTGAATAGCTGAGTGTTGATTGGTTGAATCTTTGGTTATATCTACATGCTATGTGATTAGTGTGGTATGTTAAGTGTATGATCATGCTTAAAGGGTTATTTAATTGTTATCATCATTTGTTATATAATGTTATGTTTTCTTGCTGGGCCTTGGCTCACGGGTGCTACGTGGTGCAGGTAAAGGCAAGGGCAAGCTTGATAAGCCCTGATTCGGAGAGCTCTGAGAGGGGAATGTATATGATCAGCTGCTCAGTCGCCACAGTTGAGGGGGAAACAGGAACAGGACAACCATAAACGTCTGTTTTGCCCTTAGAGTGGCTAGTGGTTGTTGAACTTTGGAAATTTTGTAAACTAACTTTTAAACGTTGTTCTTTTTTGGGATCCCATGTGTAAGATGTTTAGTTATATGAAATGTATCTTTTGAGACCAAAATCCTTTAACCCCAGCACATTAATGGTTTCAGTGACACGTTTTTAATTAAATGACATGATTAGCAAGTCCTGCACTTTTATAAGTACACAGTGTAGCGGTCTTGGCTATTCAGGGCGTTACAGAATTTCTCTATAAATACTGAGAATATTGGACAGGAAAATGGACCGATTATTCTGTAATACTAAAACTCTGCCAAAATATTGAGAGAAACAGCAATAATATAGACTCGTGGACTAGGTGGATTTTAACCACTGAACCATGTAAAAGATTTGTGTTCTTGTGAATTCATTTCATTTTTTTATTTAATCTACCTTATTATTTCTTAATACACTGTTGGTGAAAAACTGCATCAACACCAATTTACAATTTATATTTTAATTAATTAATTATCTTATTAATGAAAATATCAAAAACTAACTTTTGAATTTTCCATTAATTAATTAATTAAATAAATAAAAGTGAAAAATATATCCCTGATTTTTATATAGTTGCACGCCACACACAGTTCAGGGACTGTGTGTGTTGTGCAGCACCCTATAAATTAGGGATATTTTATTTTTCCACAATTATTTAATTATTTATTCAAACTACTTTATCAGATAAAATCTAACAACCTAATAATTAATTCAAATTTGAATCTATTATCTTTTTAGCTAAGTATCACATATAATTAATTATTTGAATAAATACCATTCTTTTAAATTCAAATCCAATTTGAACTTATTAAATTATCATCTCCCACTCAAATAAAGATATTTAATTAATTATACTAATTAATTAAAACTAATTTTAATTAAATATTAATTTTATTATAATTTCAAAAATTATAATAAATTAATTAAGTATATAATTTCAAAAATTATACAATAATTAATTTTGATAATTAAAAATATTTTGTAATTAATTAATTAATCACTATTATCACATAATTGCATATTTGGCTTGAAGAACAAATTTCTTGTTAAATATGGCTTTTTACCATTTTACCCTTGTACGCCCTGGTTTTCCCACGGGCTTATTAGCAGGTCGAGTCTCGGACTAATCATGGTTTAGTCGGAGGACTCCCCCAGGCCGGAGATCCTGTTTCCAGATCGTACCTTCTTAGCTCGAGGGATCCTCAAAGGCTCGCCAAGGGCCCCCAAGACCGGAGGAAGGCATCAGAAGACCTGAAGGCTGAAGGTCGGTTCAAGGAAGCAGCTCGTTGTACGAGCTGGCCAGGGATCTCTGACCCTTTGTAAAGTCAATACACGCAAGATAAACGTGCATATATCTAACATCACGTGTCTGATATCCCCCTGACTTCTCGGACACGCAGCAGGAACGTGCGCATTCAGACACCCACGGCTGTGTTGGGCCGTGCGACCCATTATCTCCTTACACACTGATTAGATCACACTTATGTGTCAGGTTTAGGAATTAATCATAATTGTCACAGAGTTGATATGACAAATGGTAAGGTCACGGGATGACCTCCCTACCAACTTCCAGGTGCCTTCTCCTATAAATATGGGGACCCTGGGAGTTGATAGAGGTTGGAAAAATAGTCTCTGAAGAGCCATATACTTTGTAAACCAAATACCCATAATATATGAATAATATTGACTAGTGGAGTAGAAGAATTTTAACCTTTGAACCACTTAAAAAACGTGTCTGGAGTCACCTAGTTCATTCTCTAAGATTTCATATCTGTGACGGTTCTACTTTCAGTACTAATCCCTTTCTCTTCTTCTCTTAATTACCTGTTGGCGAAGAACCGCGTCAACAACCCTTTATATGAACTCTTGCCTTGAATAGTGTTGATAGAGTCGCTGTGGGGACCTATGGACCTATAATTCCAAACTCCAATAAATTTGTGATTATTAATTAAACTCTTTAATTAAATAATCTTAATTTATTAATCTCATGATTAGTCTACTATAAATATGAGACTGCACTCTTGTAATTATAGACATTTCATTTACTGAGTACTTTATAACAATAAAGCGTCCATTGATATAATCATTACATACAAATTAACCCTCTAATAATAGATCATAATTAACCAAGAATAAAATTACTGTTTTACCCTTTTAATTATATCTTGTTTCCTTAAGTACCATTGACTTTACTAGTGAAGGTTAATTCATACCTAAATTATGAATTTGAGCTCAATAACCTTCCAGTCCCAAAAGTCAACACTTAAGGAAACCATTATTCAATCTCTTACGAGAATGTATAGATTCCATATCTGCATACTATGAGTTCCCAAAACAAAAGTTTCTAGCCTGATCATTTTGACAGACCCTAATGAGTGAATCAAAGAACTCATATAACATAAACATGAGTTCATAGTAACTTTAGGATTAAGATCTATTTGTATATAATCATCTGTTGATATATTTAATTAAAACTTTGAAATGGTATTTAACTAAGTATTAATAAACTTGCTAATCAAGCCATTTAGTTGAAAATGTGACCCTAAAGTCATGATCGAGCTAGGGTTAAAAGATTTTGGTCATAAACAGATAATTTTTCATTTAAATAAACGTTTTGTACATGGGATCCCAAAAACAGGGCATAAAAGAAAAATTTACAACTTTCAAAAGCTAAATGCAAGCAAAGGCCATTCTAATGGAAAAATACACATTTTAGGTTTTCCTATCCCTGTGCTATCCCTTGGTTGTGGCAGACGAGCAGCTGACTATGTACTTCCCGCCCCCAGAGCTCTCCAACTCAGGATTAGTCCACCTTACACTTGCCTTTACGTGCACCACGTAGCACCCGTGAGCCAAGGCCCAACAAAAAAACCATATAGCATAGCATAAACAAAATAGATAATCAGATGATCCATAAAACAGTTAATCAGGTATTCAACATGTTATCACAGACACATAATCAGTGATGGAAATCAACGAATCACAAGCCATTCATCCCAGTGTTCAACAAACCATAAACGTCATATTAACAATAGTAAACACATCATAATCATCATTCAATACTCAAGGTTGACATCCTTAGGCCGCACCCTCTATTTAACCCACTGACTTCGGCTTGCTTAGGCTGAGCTCAATGATTATTTAGTTAACCTTAGCTCTCAGTGGTCGAGCCGTGTCCTATGTGCAAATATCAATCTCAACAGTCTTAGGCCGTTTATTTCATGCTCACAAGGCATATCACAACCATACAACATTTGTATTCAAATATACGGAACCCTAGTCCCAACACAATCACACAAAAAGGTGCAGTTTTCTTACCTTTAATTATGAGCAGAGAAGGTGAAATGGTTCCGAGCACGATCCTTAGCCCCGAGCCTTGGTGATAAACCTAGTCACAAGGGCCAATGGTATCCATCAACTTCCAATCAAAATAAAATACCTAAGTTATAAAACTAGCCTCTGGGACCTCAATTCTTACTAAACCAGGTAGTAGAAATTGTCCCGAGCGTTTAAATTCGAACCCCCGAGCCTTACCAATTTTAGAAACCTTTCTAAGGCTAAAAATACCCAGGTGGGTCGTGACTTGGCTTAGTGGGTCGCGAGTTGCCTCAAGTCAGAGAGCAAACAACCCAAGGCAAAGAGGGGAGGCGGGCCGCGACTTGGCCTAGTGAGTCGCAGCGCGCCCCTAAGTCAGAGGCACCCCCAGGCCCAAAATGACCACATGCACCGCGGCATGCCCCCTTCGAACGTAGAAAATCTGGGTTTTCCTCCTCCACCTTCCCAGCCAAGAACATCAAATTGAACCCAGAATTTTCTCTATCAACTCCCCTCAATTCAACAATAAACCAACCACAATTCAAGACTAAATTACACATTTTAATCACCCAAAACCTTAGCAACAATACCAAAATCACTGTCCCAATCCTTCAACTATTATCACCCCACAAACTCAGTTTAATTCAACACTCAATTCATACTCAAGGACCTAGAATTTACCTAAACCAACACATCAAAAACTCAGAGATTAAGACCAAAGTTCTTACCTCAAATTGGAGCTAAATTTTCCAGCTGAATCCCCTAGCATTCCTTCTATTTTCAATTTCCTTCAGCTCCCAACCTAAGCTTTCTGCCCCCTTATTCTTCCTTAGCTCCCAAGCCCAAGTTCATCTAAGTTCCTTCATAGGTGAGAGTGAGGAAGAGAGAAATCGTGAGAGAGTTTGAGAGCCTTCCCTTCAGATTCTAGTTTCCTCTATTTTCCTAAGTCCTGAGTATATCACTTCAAAAAAAGACTTTTATGCCCTTCCAAGGTTTAATAATCCTCAATTAGCCCCTAGGGATAGAATGGTCATTTTGCTCAAAATTTCCAACTAATTCCTCAAGTATTCCTAATATCTACCAATTAATCCCATCATCCAATTAATTACCAATTATTTATCCAATGTTTAATAATCCCTGATATATTTTCTAAATTTCCAAAAATACCCCCAGGCTCCCCTTAGCCGGGTATAGATCCATCCCGTGACTATTTCGTCAATCTGCTCACTAGGATCGTCTCAAGCCATATATTGCAAATATATCCACATAATAATGTGGTCTCAACCATTTATCACATATAATCGCATTTATGCCCTCAACAAGCCAAAATTACAAATATGCCCCTTATAAATTAAACAGGGCCCACATGCATATTCAATACTCATAAACATGCATCTCACATTTCCACATAATCATATAATCATGCATTTAATCATTTGATCACACATAAACCAATTATGCCCTCTCGACACACTAATTTTGGGTCATTATTAGTAATTTTGGGTCATTACAACTATCCCCTCCTACTGAGAATTTCGTCCTTGAAATTTACCTGAATAACTCGGGATACTGATCTCGCATCGCTGACTCAAGCTCCCAGGTCGCTTCCTCGACCTTGCTATTCCTCCATAACACTTTAACTAGAGGAATCGTCTTTGTAACGCCCTGGATAGCCAAGACCGTTACACTGTGTATTTATAAAGGTGCAAGACTTGCTAATCAAGTCATTATTTTCAAAACGTGTCACTAAACATGTAAGAGCTAAGGTTAAAAAAGTTTTGGTCTCAAAAGACTCATTGCATATATTTAAACTGTAGTAAGCATGGGATCCCATATGAAAACAAAGTTAGAATAAGTTTACAGACTCCCAAAAGTACATGAATAACCACTAGCCATATTAAGGAAAAACAGGAAGTCTTTAGGTTCCATGTCCTTGCTTAGATCTCAACCGTGGCGGCCGAGCACCTGGCTATATACATTCTGCTCGCTGAGCTCTCCAATCAGGGCTGATCTAATTTGCCCTTGCCTTTACCTGCACCACGTAGAACCCGTGAGCCAAGGCCCAGCAAGAAAACATCATAAGCAAACCAAACAATAATAACAGACAAATAGTTCAATATGCATGTATTCCCATCAGATAATCCTCAACAGGTATTCAGTATATACAATTCAATTCAAGATACATTCTATCACATATAATACTCATATCACATAATATTAAGGGCCGACGACTTAGGCCGCATCCTCTGTTTAACCCACTGACTCCGGCCTGCTTAAACCGAGCTCAGTGCATAATAAGCTGTCCTTGGCTTCCAGTGGCCGAGCCGCGCCCTATGCGCTAGTGTAACCCTTGGCACCCTTAGGCCGTTGGTTCACCAAATGGCTTGCATGGCATAATACCATCTTTTCAAGCATTTACAATAGGGAGCCCTTAGTCCCGTCACATATATTCAACCAGGTGCAGTTTTCTTACCTTTAGTCTGCGCAGTTATTGAATTACGAGCAACGCTTCTCAAGCACGATCCGTACCCGAGCCTAAGTCTTTATCACCTAGTCACAACCAAAAATATAGGGTTCCATTAATACTCCAATATAGGTTTCCAATTACAAAACAAACTCCCGGGATTCCAAATTCCACCAAGCACGGTGGTGAAACCAAACCCGAGCACACTAGACCACCTTCCCGTGCCTAAAACCCTAAAAAACTCATGTGTGCAACCAAGGGCTGCGGCCCCTGAAACCTAGCCGCGACCCTTCCCTAAAACAGAACCAACACCCATGCTGAGCCACACACGCGCCCTGGCCCTTGCCTTGGGCGCCGCGGCGCTCTCCCTTGGCCGTGCCTCCTTGACTCCTTTGCATGCTAGGGCCGCAACGCTCTAGAACAGAGCCGCGGCCCTCCCTTTCGAACCCAGAATTTACACCATTTTTAAGTCTGAAACCTCACTTTAAACCATCCCAAAGCTTCCCAACTCCTAACTAATTAATCCCCAACTCCTTTAGCATGATCTAAACAACATAATTCCACTGAAAACACAACCTAGCACACTCTAATCTTCTCTTTCCAATTTCTGAAACCCAAGAGCTATAAACACTTAAACCAGTCATTCAAACTCAATTTAAAACCTCTAAACCAGGAGTTGAAACTTACCTTTGCTGTTGAATCACTTCACCAAGCCATAGTCAAGCTAAGTTCCCAAATTTCCTTCTTAATTCTGCCTTAGAACATCAAAACCATATTTGTTTCAACACTTAACCAAAACCCAGCTAGAACTCAGAATTCAACCACAGAAAAGAAGACCAGATGCTTACCTTAATCCCTGTTTTAGTTCTTGATTTACTCCTGAGCTAAACCTCCAAATCCTCACCACCAAACTCAGAAATTCCAGCTTGTTCCCCTGTTTTCTGTGTTTTCTTTCCTTTGTTTCCCCTTGAGCATGAAAGAGAGCTGAGATAAAAGCTCTTAGTCGGTTTGTGTTTTTCTTCTAAAAGCTTCCTTATGTTTAACTTACCCGTTAAGTTAATCCCGAGGCTCGTGGTGCCGGAACCGTCCCCGAGGCCAAAATGGTAAACTCCCCCAATATTCCCGCCTAGACATCCTAACCTCAAATATATCTCCATATATTTATTTTCATAACCCGATAGTCCAAATCACTACCCGCTATCTAAAAATATCCCCAACTTATCAAAGTCATGTCCCAAGCCCCGTTGTGACTTATCCCGCTATCTGACCCTAGAATTGTCTTGAGTCGTGCTCTGCGAACCTGCCCACATAATAATGTGGTTCTCACATATATCACATATTTATTTCATATCACATCACCACTTAATACCATCAATTATCACATAAACTTTAATAGACATATAATTACTCATTTAATCACAATTATTCCACTAATGCCCTCCTGGTACACTAATCAAGGCCCTTAAGCCTTATTAGCGATTTTGGGTTGTTACAACTATCCCCTCCTAATGAGAATTTCGTCCTCGAAATTTACCTAAATAACTCAGGATGCTGATCCCGCATCGCCGTCTCTAGCTCCTAGGTCACTTCTTCGACCTTGCTATTCTTCCATAGTACTTTCACTAACGAAATCGTCTTATTTCGCAGAACTTTATCCTTCCGATCCAAAATCTGAACTGGTCTCTCCTGATAGGATAAGTATGTCTGCAGCTCTAAATCTTCATATCTCAACACATGTGTTGTATCAGAAACATACTTCCGCAACATAGAGACATGGAACACGTTATGAACTCCTGATAGTGACAGTGGCAAGGCCAGTCTATACGCCACCTGCCCAACCCTCTCTAGAATCTCAAAGGGTCCAACAAACCGAGGGCTCAGCTTGCCCTTCACTCCAAATCTCCTCACACCCCTCAACGGTGAAACTCGCAGGAACACGTGGTCCCCAACCTGGAACTCCACGTTTCTACGCTTAGGATCAGCGTAGCTCTTCTGTCTACTCTGTGAGGCAAGCATCCTAGCTCGTATCTTTTCAATGGCCTCATTAGTCTTCTGAACCATATCTGGTCCCAAATATCTTCTCTCACCCATCTCATCCTAGTGAATAGGTGATCTGCACTTCCTTCCATATAACATCTCATAAGGAGCCACCCCAATCGTGGTCTGATAACTGTTGTTATATGAGAACTCGATCAATGAGAGATACTTACTCCACGAACCCTCAAAGTCAATCACACATGCCCTAAACATGTCCTCCAATACCTGAATTGTCATCTCAGACTGTCCATCAGTGTGAGGATGAAAAGCTGTGCTAAACTTCAACTGAGTCCCCATGGCTCTCTGTAGAGCTTCCCAGAATTTAGAGGTAAAGATAGGGTCTCGATCAAATACAATAGACTTTGGAACCCCATGGAGGCGAACTATCTCCCTCACATACAGCTCTGCGTACTGTTCCACGGTATAAGTTGACCTCACTGGTAGAAAATGAGCTAACTTGGTGTACCTGTCCACTATCACCCACACTAAGTCATGAAGTCCAACTGTCCTGGGTAATCCTCCCACGAAATCCATCGTAATATCCTCCCACTTCCACTCTGGGATACCCAAAGGCTGCAGCAATTCCACTGGTCGCTGATGCTCAGCCTTAACCTGCTGACAGGTTAAACATCTAGATACATACTCAACTACATCCTTCTTCATCCCGGGCCACCAGTATAATGTCCGTAGATCTTGATACATCTTCGTGGTACCCAGATGAAGTGAGTATGGCGTAGTGTGGGACTCATCCAATATCTCACGCCTAATCCCCTCATCTGCTGGAACACATATCCGTCCCTGATATCGGAGCAAACCTATCTCTGAAACTGAATAATCCTTAGCTGTCCCCGCTAAGGCATGCTGCCTACTGTCCTGCAACTGCACATCTGTCAACTGACCCTCCTTGACCCGCTCTAGCAAGGTTGACTGCAAAGTGATATTAGCTAACTGGCCCACCACCAGTTCTATCTTTACCCTGACCATCTCATCAGCCAATTCTCTTGAGATCTGAGTAGAACTATACAACTGTCCTGGCCCCTCCGGCTCAACGCATCTGCCACCACGTTGGGTTTCCCAGGGTGGTTAAGGATATCACAATCATAATCCTTAACCAACTCCAACCAACATCTCTGTCTCATATTCAGGTCCTTCTATGTGAAGAAATACTTCAGACTCTTATGGTCGGTGTAGATCTCGCACTTCTCTCCATACAGATAATGATGCCATACCTTTAGTGCAAAAACCACTGCTGCTAACTCCAAATCATGAGTCGGATACCTCTGCTCATAATCCTTCAGCTGTCGAGATGCATAGGCTATAACTTTCTCCTTCTGCATCAGCACACAGCCTAAGCCCAACCTTGATGCATCACAGTAAACCACAAACTTCCCTTCCTCGGAAGGAAGACTCAACACAGGCGTAGAGATAAGCCGTCGCTTTAATTCCTGGAAGCTATTCTCACACTTCTCTGACCAGATAAACTTCTGATTCTTTCTTGTCAATTCTGTCATTGGTGAAGAGATCTTCGAAAACCCTTCTACAAACCGCCTGTAGTAACTAGCCAACCCTAGAAAACTTCGCACCTCCGAGGCATTCCTCGGTCTCGGCCAATCTCTAACTGCTTCTACCTTGGACGGGTCCACCTTAATCCCTTATGCTCCAACTATATGTCCAAGAAAGGTCACCTCTGGTAGCCAGAACTCATACTTCTTAAACTTGGCGTACAACTGATGCTCCCTTAACCTTTGCGAAACCTGTCGGAGATGATGCTCATGTTCCGCCTCTGAACTGGAGTATACCAAGATGTCGTCGATGAAGACAATGACGAACTGGTCCAAAAAGTCCTTGAACACCCTGTTCATCAGATCCATGAAAGCTACTGGGGCATTGGTCAGACCAAAAGACATGACCAAGAACTCATAATGCCCATACCGCGTCCGGAAGGCTGTCTTTGGTATATCCTCATCTTTGATCCTCAGCTGGTGATAACCAGATCGAAGATCAATCTTTGAGAACACCGTCTTACCTTGCAACTGATCGAACAAGTCATCAATCCTAGGTAGAGGGTACTTATTCTTAATAGTTAACTTGTTCAATTCTCTGTAATCGATGCACATCCTCAAGGTCCCGTCCTTCTTCTTATCAAACAACACTGGAGCACCCCATGGAGAGTAGCTAGGCCTGATAAACCCCAAATCCAGAAGTTCTTGCAACTGTATCCTCAACTCTTTCAATTCTGCTGGTGCCATCCTGTATGATGTTCTAGATACTGGTTCTGTCCCCAGTGCCAACTCAATCTCAAACTGTATCTCCCTACGCGGCGGCAACCCTGGTAAATCCTCAGGGAAGACATCCAAGAACTCACATACCAATCTGGTCTCACCCGGCTCTGCCGGCATAACTCTGGCGGTATCCACCACACTAGCCAGAAAACCTATGCATCCCCCCTGCAGCAAGTCCCTGGCTCTCAATGCTGAAATCATAGGTACAAGGGGTCCAGACACTGCACCCACAAAGACAAAAGGGTCCTCGCCCTTAGGCTCAAAGGTAACCATCTTCTTCCTACAATCAATCGTAGCCCCATACCTAGCCAACCAATCCATTCCTAGAATCATATCAAAGTCTCCCAAATCTAATTCAATCAAATCCACTGAGAGTTCCCTACCATCAACCATCACTGGCAGTGCCCTAATCTACCTCCTAGAGACTACCAGCTCCCCTGTAGGCAACAAAGTCCCAAACCCCGCAGTCCGATACTCACTAGGTCTACACAGTCTATCAATCACTCTACTAGAAACAAAAGAATCTGTAGCACTAGAATCAATCAATACTGTACAAGGAAAGCCAGCACTAGAAAGCTGACCTGTCACTACCGAGGGACTAGCCTCAGCCTCCGCCTGAGTCAAGGTGAATACTCGAGCTAGAGTCAAGCTATCCACCTTTCCCGCTTCACCTTTCTTCACCGTTGGGCAGTCTTTCTTGAGATGCCCCACTACCCCACACACAAAACATGCCTTGGCCCGACACTCGCCCAGATGGCGTCTTCTACACCTCGAACACCCTAGATAGGTCCGCCATGCCTCACCGCCACCCTGACGGCCACCCTGACCACCCCGACCCCTCCTATCAGGACCAAGAGCAGCCGAAGCGTCAGGAGTCTTCCTCTTGAAGTCGTTGGGGGCCTCTGCCCCTACCTATCCCTATAAAAGGAGGCACCACCCTACGGCCCTCACGCCTCACTGCGCTCTCCTTCCATATCTTATTCTCTGCTTCTTCAGCGGTAAGAGCCCTCTCAACAGCCTGAGCATAAGTGGTTCCTCCAGGTACCATTGTGATCCTAACATCTCGGGCTATCATAGCATTAAGCCCCCTGATAAAATGATCTTGCCTAGCAGCATCAGTAGGCACAAGATCCGGTGCAAATTTCGCAAGCCTATCAAATTTCAGGGCATATTCAGTAACAGTCATACTGCCCTGTACCAAACTCATAAACTCATTGACCTTTGCTGCCCTAACAGCAACATTATAGTACTTCTGGCTAAACAAATCCTTGAAACCTTCCCAAGTCAAAGTGGCAACATCTCTGGTCTGTGATGCCACTTCCCACCAAATGCGGGCATCCTCCCTCAACATATAAGTGGCACAGGCCACTCTATCCTGCCCCTCGACTCTCATAAAATCCAGAATTACTGTGATCATAGTTAGCCACTGCTCGGCTTTAAACGAATCCGGTCCTCCTTCAAAGACTGGGGGTTGCTGCTTCCTGAACCGCTCATATAATAGTTCCCACTTGTTAACAACCTCCCCAGGCTGCACAGCTGGTACCACTGCAGGTGGTAAAGAAGGGGCAGCACTCCTTAATGGAGCCTGCTGTTGCAGAATACGAATCAGCTCGTCTTGACCCTGTAATCGAGCCTGCATCTCTGCTATTAACTGCTGCCAGTTCTCAGGGACTGGCGGGGAAGTCTGGCCTTGATCATCACCCCTGGTCCCGGACCTAGTGCCGGCTAGCCATGAAGATTTTCTCGGACGCATAGCTATCCAAGTGAATATGCAAATATCGACTCGGCGGTCAGACCATGATGACAGGGTAAAAGCTTCTCCAATACTTATCAATAGAACATAATCAATCACAGGTAACCAACAAATATAAGCATCCATGCACCATAAACAATTAATCATCCATATACTCATTTACATGCATGGCAATGTTGATAAACATGCCTCCATATTTTCATACAGCAGTCAAGGGCCAGGCCCTATCAGTATCTCATGCTTCCTAGTAATCCAGTAAATAACAACATGCATAGCTCATCTCAGGCACATATGCACATAAACACACATATACACATTACCAAACCCTGACTTGAGCTTGTCTCCAGCAGCGAATGTACATGTCTAGGCTATCTTCAGGAAGCCATAAACCTAGGACGCTCTGATACCAAGTTGTAACTGTTGGAAAAAGCTTATACATGATCTTTATTTATTTTCATGTATATCTAATATTAAAAAAATTAATACGAGATAGCCTAAAACATGTTTCTAAAATTGAATTTAAAGAGAAACAAAGAATAGAATACTTACAGTATACGCAGCGGAATTAAGAGTCCTTCCTTTAGTTTCTCTAACTCTTGTATCCTTTCTGTCGCAGAGTATTATCACGAAACTGAACCGATCTTCTATTTTCTTCACGATCTTCCAATGTATCCTTAGAACCACCTAAACTAATGTGGGCAATTCTCAACACATGAGATAGATATAGAGAGAAGAAGAGAAAATAACAAAGAGGCTTAGAAAAGGACTTGTGTTTAGAGAAAATATAAAACTATCAGAAAATCTGACTTGTGCCTTATCTGCCGTCTCTGAAATCTTCTCTCTAAGCACTCCTTTTATAGACTCAATTAGGCCATTTAATTTAATTAAAAAATAAATAAAATAACAGCCATTTTGAAGCCCTAGGTCGAAATTATCATGGGCTATAGGCCCGTGAAATTTCCCATTTGATTATAAGCCCATTGGACTTAAAATCAAGGCCTGTATTATTTTCTATTGATTTAATTAATTAAATAATTATTTTAATCCTTTATCAAATTAATTATTTATATTTTGAACCTTGATTTAAATTTATTTATTAATTTAGATACCAATTTATCTTAATTAATAAATCTGCCATAATTTCTCTTTTCTTCTCAAAATTACACAACTCTGTGAAACTATCCAAATTGACCTGGTCAACTTTGATAATTCTAATTGATAATTAAATCAATTAATTGAGACTATCTAGATGATTTTATCCAAGGTACAATGGGGACCATGGGCCTATGAAATCAAGCTCCAATAAGTTTTCATAAATCTAACAAATAAATTTACTAACTTATTAATTCCTCGTGACTCCACTATAGACTTGGAATTGCACTCTTGAATTCATAGAACGCTCTATAACAAATATAGATACGCTATTAATTATCCATTGTTACAACCATAATTGTCACTCAATCCTCTATAGACGGTGTACAATGAGATCGGACTAAAATACCGTTTTACCCCTCATTGTATTTTATCCTTAAAACACTTAGTTCGTTGTAAATGATATTTCAGTAAACTAATTTAATTACTGAAATGAGATCTCTATCATTTATCACCTTAAACCAAACTAAAAGGAAACCATCGTTTCACTTCTTCATCAGAAGCTATAGATGTTCATATCTATGACTAACACTCCCACTCAATTATACTACCGAGTTCCCAAGATGTAAGTGTGGGCTAGTCCGTAGGGTAAGCTGGTAACGAACAAGTCAAATAACTCAAATAATACAACCAGTTAGAATACTAACCACTCAGAATTGAGATTGAATTGACCTATGGTCAACTATATGATATGACTAGAATAGATAATAATGGTATGTTTACTTATCTTATCAACTGTCAATATCGGTCCTGTCCGATGTAATAAATACATCTGATCTTATCTACTTTGCTAATGTTCTGGAAAGAACATAACACTGTAATGTGTAAGTAGATCATATCGTAGATTGGCAAGTCAGTGTAAATCCGGTGCACTGACTAATCTTAGGACTAACTTATTTTTGAACATATAATCATATTTATATTCCACTGTGATTACGTCACTATAAATAAGATTAGCTATATGCTCGGGATTTAATAGAAGTTTATATTAAACAAATAATCATGAAAATAAAACATGTGAGCAAAGTGATTGACTAAGTCAAAAAATGATTTCTATTCTTTTATTGATAATAAAATGAGATTACAAAGAATTTGGGTTTTAATTAGGGCATAAAACCCCAACAGTAACGCCCTGGATAGCCAAGACCGTTACACTGTGTATTTATAAAGGTGCAAGACTTGCTAATCAAGTCATTATTTTCAAAATGTGTCACTAAACATCTAAGAGCTAAGGTTAAAAAGGTTTTGGTCTCAAAAGACTCATTTCATATATTTAAACTGTAGTAAGCATGGGATTCCATATGAAAACAAAGTTAGAATAAGTTTACAGACTCCCAAAAGTACATGAATAAGCACTAGCCATATTAAGGCAAAACAAGCAATCTTTAGGTTCCATGTCCTTGCTTAGATCTCAACCGTGGCAGCCGAGCACCTGGCTATGTACATTTTGCTCGCTGAGCTCTCCAATCAGGGCTGATCTAATTTGCCCTTGCCTTTACCTGCACCACGTAGCACCCGTGAGCCAAGGCCCAGCAAGAAAACATCATAAGCAAACCAAACAATAATAACAGACAAATAGTTCAATATGCATGTATTCCCATCAGATAATCCTCAACAGGTATTCAGCATATACAATTCAATTCAAGATACATTCTATCACATATAATACTCATATCACATAATATTCAGGGCCGACGACTTAGGCCCCATCCTCTGTTTAACCCACTGACTCCGGCCCGCTTAAACCGAGCTAAGTGCATAATAAGCTATCCTCGGCTTCCAGTGGCCGAGCCGCGCCCTATGCGCTAGTGTAACCCTTGGCACCCTTAGGTCGTTGGTTCACCAAATGGCTTGCATGGCATAATACCATCTTTTCAAGCATTTACAATAGGGAGCCCTTAGTCCCGTCACATATATTCAACCAGGTGCAGTTTTCTTACCTTTAGTCTGCGCAGTTATTGAATTACGAGCAACGCTTCTCAAGCACGATCCGTACCCGAGCCTAAGTCTTTATCACCTAGTCACAACCAAAAATATAGGGTTCCATTAATACTCCAATATAGGTTTCCAATTACAAAACAAACTCCCGGGATTCCAAATTCCACCAAGCACGGTGGTGAAACCAAACCCGAGCACACTAGACCACCTTCCCGTGCCTAAAACCCTAAAAAACTCATGTGTGCAACCAAGGGCTGCGGCCCCTGAAGCCTAGCCGCGGCCCTTCCCTAAAACAGAACCAACACCCATGCTGAACCACACGCGTGCCGTGGCCCTTGCCTTGGGCGTCGCGGCGCTCTCCCTTGGCCGAGCCTCCTTGGCTCCTTTGCATGCTAGGGCTGCAGCGCTCTAGAACAGAGCCGCGGCCCTCCCTTTCGAACCCAGAATTTACACCATTTTTAAGTCTGAAACCTCACTTTAAACCATCCCAAAGCTTCCCAACTCCTAACTAATTAATCCCCAACTCCTTTAGCATGATCTAAACAGCATAATTCCACTGAAAACACAACCTAGCACACTCTAATCTTCTCTTTCCAATTTTTGAAACCCAAGAGCTATAAACACTTAAACCAGTCATTCAAACTCAATTTAAAACCTCTAAACCAGGAGTTGAAACTTACCTTTGCTGTTGAATCACTTCACCAAGCCATAGCCAAGCTAAGTTCCCAAATTTCCTTCTTAATTCTGCCTTAGAACATCAAAACCATATTTGTTTCAACACTTAACCAAAACCCAGCTAGAACTCAGAATTCAACCACAGAAAAGAAGACTAGATGCTTACCTTAATCCCTGTTTTAGTTCTTGATTTACTCCTGAGCTAAACCTCCAAATCCTCACCACCAAACTCAGAAATTCCAGCTTGTTCCCCTGTTTTCTGTGTTTTCTTTCCTTTGTTTCCCCTTGAGCATGAAAGAGAGCTGAGATAAAAGCTCTTAGTCGGTTTGTGTTTTTCTTCTAAAAGCTTCCTTATGTTTAACTTACCCGTTAAGTTAATCCCGAGGCTCGGGGTGCCGGAACTGTCCCCGAGGCCAAAATGGTAAAATCCCCCAATATTCCTGCCTAGACATCCTAACCTCAAATATATCTCCATATATTTATTTTCATAACCCGATAGTCCAAATCACTACCCGCTATCTAAAAATATCCCCAACTTATCAAAGTCATGTCCCAAGCCCTGTTGTGACTTATCCCGCTATCTGACCCTAGAATCGTCTTGAGTCGTGCTCTGCGAACCTGTCCACATAATAATGTGGTTCTCGCATATATCACATATTTATTTCATATCACATTACCACTTAATACCATCAATTATCACATAAACTTTAATAGACATATAATTACTCATTTAATCACAATTATTCCACTAATGCCCTCCTGGCACACTAATAAAGGCCCTTAAGCCTTATTAGCGATTTTGGGTCATTACAGTCTTATTCTGTAGAACCTTGTCTTTCCTGTCTAAGATCTGAACCGGCCGCTCCTCATAAGACAAATCTATCTATAATTCAAAGTCTTCATACTTTAATACATGTGTCGTATCTGAGACGTACTTCCGTAGCATAGAAATATGGAATACGTCATGAACTCTCGACAACGATGGTGGTAAAGCTAATCTATAAGCCACCTGTCTCATCCTTTCCAAGATCTCCAAAGGTCCAATGAATCTAGGGCTTAGCTTTCCCTTCTTGACAAACCTTCTCACCCCTCGCAGTCGTGAAACCCGCATAAACACGTGGTCCTCTACCTTGAACTCCACGTCCCTACGCTTGGGATCAGCGTAGCTTTTCTGTTTGCTCTGCGAAGCGGTCATTCGAGCTCGAATCTTCTCGATGGCCTCGTTAGTTTTCTGAACCATGTTTGGTCCCAAATACCTCCTCTCACCCATCTCATCCCAATGAATGGGCAGTCTACATCTCCTCCCATATAACATCTCATATGGAGCTACTCCAATCATTGATTGATAACTGTTGTTATACGAAAATTCAATCAACGAGACATACTTACTCAAAGATCCCTCAAAGTCTATCACGCACGCTCTGAGCATGTCCTCCAATACCTGAATCGTTCTCTTAGACTGTCCATCAGTCTGAGGATGAAAGGTCGTGCTAAACTTTAACTGAGTCCCCATAGCCTTCTGCAATCCACCCCAAAACTTGGAAGTAAAGATAGGATCCCGGTCTGACACTATAGACTTGGGAACCCCATGGAGATGTACAATCTCCCTCACATACAGCTCTGCATACTGATCCATAGTATAAGTCGTCCTTACTGGCAGAAAGTGAGCTGACTTGGTGTATCTGTCTACTATCACCCACATCGAGTCATGTAGCTCCACTGTCCTGGGTAAACCTCCCACAAAATCCATCATAATATCCTCCCATTTCCACTTGGGAATACCCAAAGGCTGTAGCAACCTTGCTGGCTGCTGATGCTTAGCCTTCACCTATTGACACCTGGCCACTTACTCAACCACATCCTTCTTCATCCTAGGCCACCAATACAACGTCCAGAGATCCTGACACATCTTCGTGGTGCCTGGATGGAGTGAGTATGGTGTAGTATGGGATTCATCCAATTTCTCACGTCTAGTCCCCATATCAGTCGGAACACAATTTCGACCCTGATATCGTAGCAAACCAACCTCAGAGATGGAATAGTCCTTAGCCACTCCTTCTAAGACATTCCCCCTAACTTCCTGCAACTGTGCATCTACTAACTGACCCTCCTTAATCTGCTCTAGTAGGATCAACTGCAAAGTAATATTGGCCAACTGGCCCACCACCAACTCTATCCTCGCTCTGGACATCTCCTCTGCCAATTCTCTCGATATCTGAGTAGAACTAAACAATTGTCCCGACGCTCTCTGGCTTAGTGCATCCGCCACCACATTGGCTTTTCCTGGGTGGTAAAGAATGTCACAGTCATAGTCCTTCACCAACTCCAACCAACGCCTCTGCCTCATATTTAGGTCCTTTTGGGTGAAGAAGTATTTCAAACCTTGTGATCGGTGTATTTCTCGCACTTCTCTCCATACAGATAATGTCGCCACAACTTCAGTGCAAATACCACCGCTGCCAATTCCAAATCATGGGTAGGGTACCGCTGCTTATACTCCTGCAGCTGCCGTGATGCATAAGTTATAACCTTTTCATTCTGCATCAACACACAACCCAAACCCAACCTTGATGCGTCACAATATACCACAAACTTTCCTCCCTCCAAAGGAAGACTCAACACAGGTGCTGTAATAAGTCGTCGCTTCAATTCCTGAAAACTATTCTCACACTTGTCTGACCAGACGAACTTCAGATTCTTTCGTATCAATTTAGTCATTGGTGCAGCAATCTTCGAGAACCCTTCCACAAACCGCCTGTAATAACATGCTAATCCGAGGAAACTCCTAACCTTTGAGGCGTTCCTTGGCCTCAACCAATCTCTAACTACCTCCACCTTAGATGGATCTACCTTAATCCCTTCCTCACCAACAATATGTCCAAGGAATGTCACTTCTGGTAGCCAAAACTCACACTTCTTAAACTTGGCGTACAGCCGGTGCTCTCTCAACCTCCGCAAGACCTGTCAAAGATGTCACTCGTGCTCTACATCTGAACTGGAGTTCACTAAGATATCATCGATGAAGACAATCACAAACTGATCCAAGAAGTTCTTGAACACCCTGTTTATCAAATCCATAAATGCAGCTGGGGCATTGGTCAAACCAAATGACATGACTAGAAACTCATAATGCCCATACCTTGTTCGGAAGACTGTCTTCGGTATATCCTCATCCTTGATCCTTAGCTAACGATAACCAGATCAAAGATCAATCTTCGAGAACACCGTCTTTCCTTGCAGCTGATCAAACAAGTCGTCGATCCTTGGTAGAGGGTACTTATTCTTGATGGTCAACTTGTTCAACTCCCTGTAGTCTATACACATCATCAGAGTCCCATCCTTATTCTTCACAAACAAAATCGGAGCACCCCATGGTGAGTAACTAGGCCTGATGAACCTTAAATTAAGAAGCTCTTGCATCTGAATCTTCAATTCTTTTAGTTTTGCCGGTGCCATTCTAAACGGTGCCCTCGACACTAGCTCTATCCCCGATGCCAACTCATTGACAAACTGAATCTCCCTGTGTGGTGGCAGCCCTGGTAAATCATCAGGGAACACATCCAAGAACTCACGAACTAATCTGGTCTCTCTCGGCCCTGTTGGAAAAACTCTGGTAGTATCCACCACACTAGCTAGAAAACCAATACATCCTCCCCATAACAGGTCCCTGGCTATCAGTGCTGATATCATGGGTATGCAGGGTCCACATACCGCACCCATGAAAACAAATGCATCCTCTCCCTTAGGCTCAAAAGTCACCATCTTCTTCCTGCAATCAATGGTAGCCCCATATCTGACCAGCCAATCCATCCCTTGAATCATGTCAAAGTCCTCCATACCTAACTCAATCAAGTTTACTGACAACTCCCTACCATCAACCACCACTGGCAGTGCTCTAACCCATTTCCTAGAAACTACCAGTTCCCCCGTAGGCAATATAGTCCCGAACCCGCGGTATAGTACTCACTAGGTCTACACAATCTATCAATCACCTTGCTAGAAACAAATGAATGTGTAGCACTAGAATCAATCAATACAGTAAAAGTAGAGCTAGCGCTAGAAAGTTGACCTGTCACCACCGAGGGACTAGCCTCGACCTCTGCCTGCGTCAAGGTGAACACTCGAGCTGGAGTCAAGCAGTCCACCTTCCCTGCTTTCCCTTTCTTCACTGTTGGGCAGTCCTTCTTGAGGTATCCCACCACCCTACAAGTTGATATGTATATTGAATGGATGGATATGTTTTTTGAATGATGGATCATTAATTATATGGTGATATTGGGTTATGAATTTTAATTTTCTAGATCTTGTGTAAGTCATAAAGGGCATAGGATTTTTGTAATTTTTATTTCTTAAAATTCAAAATTTAAAAATCTGTACACAAAGAGAGGACACAAGCCACCAGCCTAATCGATTGCTCTAGCCCCTTGGCCACCAGCCCCGTGGCTACCTAACACATGCGTTCCCAAGGCCCAATGGCTTGCGCCCAGTGCCGCGCCCTGCGCCTGCTGCACTTGAGCCATGCGAGCCTAGCCCCTATCTCACGCACCCATGTGCCTAGGCAAGCCTCCTGCGTGCACCTATGAGCCTGGCTGAGCCTCCTGTACGCACCCATGTGCCTGGGTGAGTCACTTGTGTGCACCTAGGTTCCATGCCCAATGGCTGTCTTTGACAACCACCCAACTCGAGCCTATGGCTAACCCAGCCACCGACCCTAGTGTTCCTAGGGCACCATTCTTGGTTCCCAAACAATAGATCCTATTTTTGTGCATGATTATCTTTTATTTAATTAATTTTTAAATTGTTTGAATTTAAAAGTTTAATTATCTTATTTTATTTTATTAAAAAATAAAATATCTTCTAGCTGGTTAAGCTTTTATCTTAAGTTTAAATAATTATTTGAATTTGATTTTTTAATTATTTTAATTCAACTAAATTAAAAATATGACGAAAATAGTTATTTAATTAAAAGTTAGTTTTAATTAAATTAATTAGTTAGAAAGTTAGTTTCTAATTAATTGGTTGGACATAACTAAATTCTTAAAGATTAGCAAGAAAGCCTAAAAGAGAGGAGATGCATTCTTGGACTCTTGCAAACTACACTAAAGAGTTGTAAATTTAGAAATACCCAATAGTACTCGGTTCATCATTAATTGTTTATTTATTTTATTTATTTAAATAAATTTTAATTGATGTTTGATTGATAACATGATCATGCATTAGTCGATTACATTCCATTCATGAAACTCCACACAGTTTTCATTAATCATGCATCTTTAAGAAACATGATAATTTAGGATCGTCCTAATTTTTTAAATGAATTGTTTTGGAGAAATCAATTGCATGTAAACTACTAAGTATTAAATTAGTTAAAACTTGGTAACTCACACCATAATAATTACAATAGTTTTTATAGGCCTTTAAGATAATCAACTTTATATAAAACGTGTTTTAGTAAAGTTAAGATGAATGTAATGGGTAATTATTTAGATCACATTAATTATAGAAACTGATTCTTTTATAATTATAATGTATTTTGTAATTAATTACATTCATAGGGTTATTAATGAACTAGTAATTAATTTAGAATTAATTGATTAGTTTAATAAAACACAATTTTTTAGTAGTGAGAGAAGGTGAACATTTCAATGTGACCTATGCTCTCCATTATTAGTACAACACCGTAATATATGAATAGGGCCTCAAGGCGGCTTTGTTTCTGTCTCCCTAAGGAAGGTTTTTAGACATATTAATACCAAGGTTGGCTTCTAACAAAGATAGGAAGGAGTGATGTATTTTAGGCTTGACCGATCCTAAGGCAATACTCTCTAAGTTAAGTCACGAATTCTGAAATAATGGGTTACACTTACAAAGATGCAATTAAGATTTTGCAATGGATAATTGCATCTTGACCAAACAAGCGATATTTTATTTTTAAAAGAGAAAGTAAAGAGTTATTTTAAGTTTTAAATAATAAAGATAAGATTGTCTTATAAGCTATCTGAATTCAACTTGACCGACCCTAAGGCGACACTTTATTTGTTGGGTAGTTTTATCGTGGAATAGTAAATGTTCATTTATGTGTTTTAATTGTTGCATTCATGCATCATATTTACTTTCCAAATTATTGATATTTTTCAAATAGTAATATTATTGTATTCTATTTCTTTCACTAAAAATGTTTGAAAACGATAGCAATGTAGTGATTGAACTTAATGATGAAAATATAGTATTTTCGAAACAATATATCGATATATTATTGATAAGAGAGAACATAATGGAAGCTGTTAAAATAATACCAATTCAAGAACCACCAATAGAAGCTTCAATGAATGATCAGTTTGAGTATGCCAAGTGGTTGAGAACAAATCATATGGCAAGATATTATTTGCCTCAATCGTTGAATATAGAGACAAAAAATACTCTACAAAATCTTAAATATGCATATAATATATGGGAGGCCATCCATACTACATATGGATACACATATGATAAAGTGGTTTTATGAGAATAAAATCCTATCAGCCACTCGTGAAGTAATCGCTGAAATTATGAAGAATAAGAAAGGTAAATATGATTTATTTATTCTTAAAACTAAGTGGAAAAAGATTTTCCATCCTGAATTTGACACTCAGGGTCCACTAACAATATTTAGTCTTCTATGTAGATAATTGAATCTTACGATTCAGAGAAGGTTGCTGATGATGTTCATGAAGTCAAAGAGAGAGAAAACGTCTAGTTCAAGAAAGCGTTGAAGAAAGTCCTTTTATTTTAAAATTCTCTAGTTTTTATTAAAAGAAAACTTTATTGTTGTTTGAACAATGTTTAGTTTGTTTCTTTTAGTATTTTTAATTTTATTGCATGTAATGACATTAGATAATTTTATTTATAATTTGATTATTCTTAATTTTTCTTTAGACGTGCAATTGAATATTCAGACTTTAACGCTTTCATTAATTGAACAAACGCTTAATAACTCGGAATTATTTAAAGTAGCAGAACCATAAGGAAACAAAACACAAAAAGCTTAAATGAGGATGACACATATCTTTGACATCTTAGACTTGGTCATATAGGTCTAGATAGGATAAACCGGTTTACAAAAGATGGACCTTTGAGAGAACTAAGAGTTGGAACTCTTCTGGCTTGTGAATCTTGTCTAGAAGGAAAAATGACCAAACGTCATTTCTCAGCGAAAGGCAATAGAGCTAAAGAACCTTTGGAGCTTGTACATAGCAATGTTTGTGGTCCAATCAATGTACAAGCAAGAGGTTGGTATGATTACTTCCTCACTTATATTGACGATTACTCTAGATATGGTCATACTTACTTAATGCTTAGGAAATTTGAATCCTTTGATAAGTTTCAAGAATTCAAAGCTGAGGCTGAGAAGCAATTAGGTAAGACTCTTAAGACACTTTGATCTGATTGAGGTGGAGAATATTTGGATTTAGAATTCAAAGATTTCTTGTTGGAGCATGGTATTCCATCCCAACTCATAGCACTAGGAACGTCACAGCAACATGGTGTTTCTGAAAGAAGAAACAAGACTTTGTTAGACATGGTTAGATCCATGTTAAGCTACTCTTCACTTCATCTATCATTCAGGGGATATGCACTTCAAATGACGACTTACATTTAGAATGTAGTCCCATCTAAGACCATAAAAAAAATGCCACTCGAACTGTGGAATGGAAACAAACTTAGTTTGCACTATTTCTGCATTTGGGGCAATCCTGCTCATGTTCTTAGACCAAAATAAGAGAAACTTGATTTAAGGTATGAAGTGTGCATTTTTATAGGCTACGCTTCAGAGACAAGATGCAGTTACTTATATAGCTTCAAGGATAAAAAAGTATTTGTTTTCACAAATGAAACCTTCATTGAACACGATAATATGAATAACTATAAACCTCAGAGCAAGGTAGTTTTGGAGGAAGTCAAAGTTGATAAGATTTCATAACCACCATCTTCATCATTAAATGATAAATGAAAAACCAAGGAAACCACTATTCCTGAAAAGTAAACCCTTTTGCAACGTCGTAGTGGGAGGATTGTGAGACAACCTTTTCGCTACGAACATGAGGCACATGTCCTTGTTTCTGATATAGACAAGGACGATCCATTAACCTTCAAAGAGGCAATGGATGTTCTTGAAAAGGATAAATGGCAATAATCCATGAACCAAGAAATGGAATCTATGTATTCCAATTCTGTCTGGGAACTTGTAGATCCACCTGAAGATGTTAGGCCCATTGGGTGCAAATGGATGTACAAGAAAAAAAAAGGTGTAGATGGGAAAGTGGAGACTTTCAAAGCAAGGCTAGTAGCCAAAGGCTACACTCGAATAGGATGTTTTGATTATGAAGATACATTTTCTCTTGTGGCCATGCTTAAATCCATTCGTATCCTCTTATCCATAGCTCCCACCTATGACTACGAGATATGGAAAATGAACGTCAAGACAACCTTTCTAAATGACTATCTTGATGAAAGTATCTATATGGTACCACCATAAGGGTTCATCAAGAATGTAGAAGATGAAAAGGTGTGTAAGTTGCTGAAATCCATTTATGGATTAAAGCAAGCATTTAGATCTTGGAATATCACCTTTGATGAAACAATTAAAACATATGGCTTCAGATAGAATGTCGACGAAGCATGTGAGTACAAATACATCAAAGGAAAAGTTGTGATTTTCCTAGTTCTTTATGTGGATGACATTCTCCTCATTGGCAACAATGTAGAGACATTGTGAAACATGAAGAAGTGGTTAGCCGTAAAGTTCCAAATGAAAGATTTGGGCGAGGCGAGCTATGTTCTTAGAATCCCAATCCTAAGGGATAGGAAGAACAAGCTCTTGGCACTTTCTATGGCTAATTATATCAATAAGGTGCTTGAAAGATTCTCTATAGAGAATTCCAAGAAAGGTCAGTTACCAACCAGACATGGAATTACTCTCTCCAAGGAACAGTTTCCCAAGACACCTCAGGAAGAAGAAGATACGAGAAAGTATCCCTATGCTTCACTAGTTGAGAGTCTAATGTATGCCATGTTGTGTACTAGACATGACATATGCTATGTAGTAGGTATTGTGAGCCGTTATCAATAAAATCCTGGTTTGGAACACTAGATTGCAGTAAAGCACATTCTCAAGTAACTTAGGATAACAAGAGATTATATGCTTGTATATTCAGGGGGTGAGTTGAACCCTACTGGATAGACTGATTCTCATTTCCAATCAAACAAAGACAGTCGTAAGTCGATGTCCGGGTCAGTGTTCACTCTTGGTGGAGAAGCTGTGGTCGGGAGGAGTATTAAACAATCCAGCATAGCAAATTGAATCGTGGAAGTCGAATACATAGCGACTTGTGAAGCAGTTTTGGAGGCGGTTTGGTTGAGAAAGTTCTACACTGATCTGGATATAGTTCCTGATATGGATAAGCCACTAATCCTATTCTGTGACAACTGTGGAAAAGTAGCTAACTCCAAGGAACCAAGAAGCCACAAGAGAGGAAAACATATAGAAAGGAAATACCATCTGGTTAGAGAGATTGTGCACCGAGGTGATGTGACTGTTATCAAGATAGCGTCAGAACATTACCTGGCTAACCCGTATACCAAGACACTTCCTACAAAGTTGTTCATGGGTCACATGTGCAACATGGGATTAAGGGAGGTGCCTCACTTGCTTTGAGGGCAAGTGTGAGATTGTTAGGATTAATTCCTTAAAAGCATGTAAAGATATTTTATTGAATTAAATAAAAGAACAAAATTATTATATTTAAATACTATAATTATTGGTTGAATTAATCATATGAAAATATCAAGAAAATTCCTTATTCATTCATGAGAATATTATCTTGTATTAGTACGAGAGAATTAAGATCATATATAATGAATAAAATAGTCAGAGTAACATATTAAAGTATGTAATCTTTCATGAATGGTTACTAGTACGGTTTGCTAAGCATACGAGATGTAAGTAATCTAGATTCAGATTATTGATGTGGATAGACATCTTAGTAAATGTGTTGTATATAATAGAGATTATATATGACAGGATTAATAAGAATTAATTATCTTTATAAACTTGTCGTTTGGCATAAAGATTTGATTCTTATCATAATAGATGATCATTTGTAGATTAGTCTAAATCCTGAGTATTCATGAACTCCTGTTTATGTTTATTGGATCTTTTGATTCACTCGTTAAGGTTCCTTAGTATAATGAGGCTAATGCATTTTTTTTTGGAGATTCAATATCATGAATGGCTGGGAACATGAATTACAATAATGGAATCCATACTTTCCTAACGGATCGAATATTTGTTCCCTTAAGGGTTAATTCTGGAACTGAATAGTTATTGAACTCCAATCTATAATTTGATTATAGATTAATTATTCGCTAGTGAATTAATGGTACTTAAGGATCAATAGGTCATGAGAAGGGTGAAATGATAATTTTGACCAGCTCTAATTAACGAACTAATAAATGGAGGACAAAACTACATTTATTAATTATATCAATGGACTACAAGAGAAAACTTTGTAAATATAATTCTATAAATACTTAGAGTGCAATTCCATATTTAGATTGGAGTAATCATGGAATTAATAAATAAGATTATTTGATTAAAGAGTTTAATTAATAATCTGGTTTATTGGAGCTTTGTATTATAGGTCCATGGTCCCCATATCATCATTGTCCTACACTGTCAAGGGTAAGGATGTAAAAAGAAAGATTTTTAGAGAGAATGACTTTATTGTAAAGGAAATAATTTTCTAGGGCAAGGAAATAATTATGTGATAGTTATGGGCAATTGATTAATTATGAATTAATCAATTATTTAACTACATAGTTTTTATTTTTTAAATACTATAGGTTAAAATTAATATTAATCTTGTTCGGATTAATATATATAGAGAGAATAATAAATATCTTATTTAGAATATGATATTATTTATAACTATATTTTAAGATAAAATTAATTTTGAATTAATTGATATTTATGTTAGGATAAATATATTGTCTTAAACATTGATTAAACAAACAAATGAGAAAATTAGGGATAACCCTAATATGTGGGGCGACACACTCACTGTGCAGTGAGTGTGGTGCTAAAGACAGGGATTACCTAATCCTTGGGATTTGAATTTTGAATTTCAAATTATTTGTTTAATCAGTTATTTAATTATTCCTTTTTAAACATGATTTAAATTAAATAATAAAATAATTATAACAAATCCATTTTAATTTGAATTCTATTTTTAATAAAATAAATATTAATTAATTAGATTAATTATCTTTATAAGGCTAATAGAGCGATACTTCAAAGGTATGATTTTTTATGTGATTAAAAAATTAGACTCTCTCTCTGAGACAGAAGCGATAGTTTCCTAAACTTGAAAATTGTTCAATTTCTATTCTCTCAGTCAAACCTCTCTAGATCTCAAGTGTTGAGTACATCTAGAGAGTCATAAATCAACCTTTTGAATCCTACGTGCCCACACACGTCCTTGTGTGTTTGAGCATTGGGCAGGAAGATCAATGTGTGAACTTTCAGAACTTGGATAGGAAGATTGTCGATTTTATACAAAAAGATTTAAGGACACTTGATAGGCTACAAGAGTTAATCTCTAATTTGATTGTATGTGATTTAATATATGTGTGTGTGTGTGTGTGTGTGTGTGATCTTGGCTAGTATTAATAAATATTAGAAAGGGCCCATTCCCCGCTGCGTATCTTTGATTTGTTCTTTTAATACCAACACAAATATCATCAACATAGACGTACATGTTATTTCCTATCTAATGTTTGAACATCATGTTGACCAACCGTTGATACATTGCGCTAGGGTTTTTGAGTCCAATAGGCATTACCTTGTAACAATATAAGCCTATGTCGGCCCTGAAGCTGGAATGCTCCTCGTCAAGAGGATACATGCTAATCTGATTGTATCCTGAGTAGGCATCCATGAATGTAAGGGCCTTATGCCTTGTCGTAGCATCAACTAGCTGGTCGATCCTTGGTAAATGGAAGTAGTTTTGGGGGCATGCTTTGTTTAAGTCTATGAAATTGACACAGGTCCTCCATTTTCCATTGGGCTTTGGCACTAGAACATGGTTTGAAACCCATTCAGGGTAAAAAGCTTCTTGTTGACCTATGAAATTGGCCAACGGTCGTATGTACAGTATACGATACCTTTTGAACGAAATGAATATAATATATGACATAGTACAAATATCTAAACAAAACACACAAGAATTTATAGTAGTTCAGCCCTGTTATTCTAAACAGTAATAACCTAATCCACTTAGTCTTTTGTATTGAATTGCTCGATAGACAATTACAAAGATAAACTCAGATTTCACTCGTCACAAGTTCGTCCAAAAGATCGATCCAAAAAGTCCAGAAAAAGAGATCCCTGAAATGAAGCTCTGGGACCTTTATTTATAGTACCCAGGGGCTGTTACATAATCAGTAAGAGTGAGATCGTAGTTTGGTACACGATCATTGGGAGTGGAGATATGCGTACACCTTCCCATGATTATGAGATCGTGGGTCTTCCCGTTGTCTTCTCTGGATCGTGGTCGATGATGCACGATTGAGACCTTCGAGAAAACACTAAGTCTTGATTGGTCCATGAGACTTAGGTGCTAGGCCCAATGACCTTTTAGAGCTTGGGTGCTAGACCCGTTAGTCCTCTGGGTGCTAGGCCTGTTGATCTGCTGGGTGCTAGGCCTGTTGATCTTAGTTTGAACGAGTGTGAGTTTTACTCAGTGAAGTGTCTTTGGGAGTGTAGGCTGACCACCCTATGAAGGATAGGGTGGGTCGATCACCCTAAGGGGTTGTTGGGCATGCTTAGGCCGACCACCCCTAGGGGGCCAATGCCAGGCCGACCACCCCTAGGGGGTTTAGGCCTGGTTGACTTTCTATAGGTCTTGGATCTATCTTTTTTTCTCATCGATCTTTTTTTCAATACTACGTTGTTTTTCCCTGATTTTTGATGCCACGTGCCATTTTCTCATTCGCCACGTCATCTTTGGATTTTTGAGGGATAACATTTTCCCCTCAAGTTTATCGTAATGTGTTCAAAATTACAGTGAAATTGATCTGGCCCGAGAAACATATTGTATCAGTACTTTAACAACAAAGTCCCTCGGGACATTACGTAGTACTTTGATCAAATATTGATAATTTTCTTAGCACAATTTTTTCAAGGATAATTGTTATTTCTAAGAATAATTAGATTTTTCAAGGAAAATTAATTTCCTAAAAATCTAGTGTATTTTTCAAGGAAATTTGTGGTCCTAAAAATATAATATATTTTTCAAGGAGTTTTGAAGTTCTAAAAATATAATATATTTTTCAAGGATAATAATTTCTAAAAATACCAGATATTTTTCAAATAATTTGAAATTTTAACCATACCAGATATTTTTCAAGGATTTTGAATTCCTAAAAATATATGGTTAGCTTGAGAGGCTATAAGTAGGGTATTCACTTATCAGTTATTTGCTCTGTGCGCCTAAGCTGTAGGGTTCTCCAAGCGTGATTTCTTCAATTCTTCATCAAACTCAGATCTTTACTTGGGTAAGTATTTTCTCCTAATATTTACATCATTTAATTTAAATGTGCTTAGATTCAGAAGAAATACCTTGAATCTTTGAGGAATCTGTTTGAATCTCCTTGTTTTGTTTTATTTTGATCCAAAATAATTGACTTGTTTGAATCAAGTCTATGATTTCCCTATGATTTCCTTATCCTAGACAATTTCTACGGTTCCAAACCCTAACATAGGAAATTTCAGGTTTGTAAAGCTCTGACCTAGGCCGAGCACTCTTAGGTTCCCTTGGTCTGGCGATTTTCAGGCTTGTAAAACCCTAGATCGACCACCCTTAAGTTCCCTTGGCTTGGCGATTTTCAGGCTTATAAACATTAGGGTTGGGCGATTTTCAGGGTTTCAAATCTAGACATAGGCGATTTCCAGGGATGTAAATCCTCAGTTTTGGTTGACCCTATATCCTCCTTGTGTTGCACCATTTTTTTTTATGAGACTTGAGCCCTAACCTTTTTATGATTTCGAGGCCTAAATACCCCATCATGGGCCAAGCACCTTAGGGTTTCCATCATGGGCCGACCACCACACTCCCTGGGCGATTTCCAGGGATCCAGGGTCTAGGGTGGTCGGCCTAAGCATAGGGCGACCACCTGGGACCCTAAAAAAAACTTCTCCTTCTTTATTGATCTCTTTGGGGTCTTCCTTGTATTGCATAATTTATTGGAGACTTGAACCTTAGTCCTCTAGCATTTTTCTGAGGTTTGCATTCCTAGGGTGGTCGACCTAAGGTGGTAGGCCGACCACCTATGCCCTTTCTTTCACGTTTTGTAAACTTAGGGCCTAGGTTAAACCTTCTTTGTGACTTCGATCGATTTTTCCAAGTCTAGGGGACTCCTATGGTGGTTGACCTAAGCTTAGTCTCACTGGGCCGACCCCCTATATAAATTTTTTCCTTGATTTCTTCATTTTTGCTCCTTAGTTAATAGATATGCCCCCAGCTATTGGCCTCATTATGTTCACTTACTAACTTTACTCTTTATTTTTCCTTTGTTGCAGAAGTCCAACTCCTCTTTGTCAGATAAGTTTGTAAGCGAGCGTACTCCCCAAGAGTTCTTGGAAAGGGTGAAAAGGATTTTCCCTCGACCACTTTATATTTTTTCAGTGAGGAAGACTTCTTGAAAAGGTATAGCCTAATGGCAAGAGTAAAATAGAAAACTCGGCAATCTTCCAAAGATGATCCTCGTATTGCCAAGCACATCACTCAGGGCTCTTCGCCCGACTCTTCTCAGATTTCTTCTCAGCATAGTACTCCCCGTGGCTCTCAAGGCACATCTCAACGGAATATGTCCGGTCAGAGAGACTCATTGCAATGCCCTTTGCTTCGGGATACCAGTCGAGTTCCCCATCACTATTCTTCTCAACGAAAACATACTGAGGGTGCTCATCGCTAGGATACTCATCCTTAGGAGCGCTCTATTCATAGGTTCTGGCCTATGGTGGTTCTCCCTCCTTCCAAGAGCAAGATAGTATCGCCAGCTGCGCAACAGAAGAATAGATGACAAAAAGAGTTCCATTCATCAGATTCTGGGGCCAACTTTGCCAGTGAGAACATATGGAAACTGGTTAAGAAGCCTCGCCTTACTGATTACGAGGTGGTTTGGTTCAAATGGGCTGCCTTTAACATGACTGAAGAGAAGGTAAAGAACTTAAGGAAGACCTTTGACCTTTCTGGTGTATCTATTACTATCCCCGGTCCAAATGATAGAGCTAAGGACCCCACTTTGGGTATGTGCACTTGGACACATTCTGTCATCAAGTCTGGCGCCCTACTTCCTCTTCATCCATACTTCTGGAGTGTGGCATATTATTTTGGTATTTTTCCTTCTGAACTAGCTCCCATTGTGATCTTGGTGTTATCTGCATTGTACATTATCTATCATCGCAGAAAATGGGCTGCTCTAGTGCATCACGAGATCCAATACTTATTTGACATGAAGATGAACCCTTCTTAGTGCAACTCGGGGTATTTCCACTCCCACCATTATATGAGCGAGGGTACCAACACCTTCTTGGAAGAGATCTCTAGAAATAGCAAGGCGTTTAGATATGCCGACAACTATTTCTTCACTAAGGATGTAGAGGCCAACTACTCCAAGTATAAGCACGTCAGGCCATTTTATAGACCGCTCCCAACCCAGGCTATGACAGTTAGGGCCAAGGCATTGATTGCCATGACCCCTGAGGAGAAGAATGTCAAGACCCTCGTTACTTCAGAGAACCTTAGGAAGGTTGGGCTATTTCTTCCTACTATAGTCAAAGTTCCGGATGAAGATGGTCCCGAGCCCGTGAACACCATAGAATCCCGGGACCCATTTATGTCAAAGAGGTACCCTTTTTTCCTATGCTAGCTGGACCAGAGGGTGATGAGGTGGGTGCATCTGTCGCGTACTTCGCTTGCTTCAGATAACTTTGATGAGACTATGTTCAAGCCTGAATCTCATTAAGAAGGTTCAACACTTTATCACCTTCATTTTATGATTCATCTGTGCTTGATATCCTTCTAACATTTTATCTTCTTTTGTACGTTCAGACATGTTTGACTTTGTCCATACCCAGTAGAGGTCGACTCCCACCGAGGCTTGTCCTTTTGTCCGAGTGGCTAAGAGGGCTAGGGTTGAGGCTGAGTCGATAATGGAGGTTCCTTCTGAGATGCATCCTCTGACTCCTTTGGCGTCTAGTCTTGTCGCAGAGGTAGAGCCATTCTTGCCTACACCGGTTCCTCCTAGTTTCACTGATGCGGGTGCCTCCTGTTCTGTGCCTGCTCCCTTATCTGAGCCACCCCAGTCTGCCATATAGAATTTAGGTGCCATCATGGACTGAGTGTCCCATCTGGAGTAGATGACAAGGACTTTTAATGGGATTAAAAATGAGGACTTGAGCACCATCCTCACGAAGTCATTCCTTGACATTCAGAGTGTAAGTCCTATACAGTTTTCTTCTTGTCTAGTTAGCTTGTGTGCTGACGTTTATCTAATACTTGTACATTTTTGTAGGCACTGATATTGGTCTCCCATGTCCATGATAGGTCTGTAGAGTATACCTCTACGCTTTCCAACCTTCGTTTGAGCTTGAAGCTGTCCGCCAAGAGGTGTTGGACCTTAGGTGCGTTCTTGGCTCTAGGGATGTTGACATTAATTTGAAGGATGAAGAGATCAACACTCTCCGCAGTACCGTGGAACTCAAAAAATAGGAAGTGATTGAGTAGACTCTCAGTATAACCCAGATGGAGGGGAAACTTTTCAATCAACTCCAATAGTCTAAAGCTGAGAAAGAGAAGCTGATTGCTGACATGGACCAACTACGGAAGGATGCTCTCTTCAAGAAGGAGCAAGAGGTCAAGGCTGCCCGGGACAAGGCTCGAGAGGAGTATTCAGAGACAAATTTCTCTTGCTTCCACTTGATTTGGAAGTCCAACAAATATCTGAACTTGGATTTCCTTCCCGAGAAGATGCGAGTGAAGGAGCTTAGGAAGTGTCTGGCTCATGAAGTTGTCGAGGCTTAAGGTGGTCTTTCAGATGATACTCCTCACCCTAGTTAGTCTTCTTTTGGTCTTTTACTCAGTCTTTCCTTTCATGCCATTGGTGGGGACACCTTGTACTTGAAATTTTTTACATATGACATTATATGCCTTTATGCTTTTTTGTTATGAGTACTCAGTGTATTGATTGAAATTTTTTATTTCCAATGCTTACTAATTATATCAACCTAAAACCCTCATTGGTTCAGGTATTATTATACTCTGAACACATGTATTTCACGTGCCATACTAACCTTACTCTTTTATGTATTTCATGCTAATAACCATTGTAATGTGAGTAGTATGATACTTCACCAAGTACCATGAACAAAACAAGTCAGGTCGACCACCCCATGGGTAATAGCCCGACCACCCTATAGGGTTGATGGATTGGCCGATCACACTATAAGGGACATGACTAGGAGTCTCCTCACCAATGCCTTTTTTGTTTTTGTTTTTGCATTTTCGAAACATATGTTGAACAAATGTCCTAGAAAAACTTGAGCTTGCTTAGTACTTAAGGTCACACCCTCATTGCTTGTGTATACCTTGATCAGTATGTACTATATGCCTCCCAAGTGATCATAAGTTTAAAAGCCGTGGTCACTTACTACTTGACCATGCCTTGCTTCGATCGTTTAGACACATAGAAATATCATTTTCCCTCAATGATTCAAGCAGAAAATGCTTGTCCCTCATTGGTAGTCAGGTGATGGTTTCATACTCAGTAGTAATGATACCTATACAGTGATGCAGATTGTGCAGCAAGTGTCGATCATGATCTACATAATCTCTCGTGTACTCATTATAATGATTGTAGACAGAAGTGTCTAAGTTGGACCAACCGGGTCTAGATGGGCTAATCAAGATTGTAATGAGTCTTAGATCAAATTATCGATTGGTCCCTCAAAGACCAGATTCGATTATGATCCGATGATGGCGGCTGGTCTTCAGACTAGTCTCATTTTTTATCGTATGGGTCGATAGATTCCTCAAGAAACAGGATCGAACGTGATCAAATAATGGTGATTGGTCCTCAGACCGGTCTCTTTTGTTGATCATATAGGTCGATAGGTTCCTCAAGAACCAAGATTGAACATGGTCAAATAAGTTGGCGACAAGGTCCTCGGACCAGTCTCTTGTTTGGATCATATGGGTCGATAGGCTCCTCAAGAACCAAGATCGAACATGATCCATAAATTTGGCGACAAGGTCCTCAGACTTGTCTCTTTTTTGAATCGTATGGGTCGATAGGCTCCTTAAGAACCAAGATCGAACATGATCCATAAATTTGGCGACAAGGTCCTATGACCTGTCTCTCGTTTGGATCGTATAGGTCAATAGACTCCTCAAGAACCAAGATCGAACATGATCCATAATTTGGCGACAAGGTCCTAAGTCCTATCTCTCGTTTGGATCATATGAGTCGATAGGATCCCCAAGAACCAAGATCTAACATGATCCATAATTTGGCAACAAGGTCCTAGGACTTGTCTGTCTTTTGGATCGTATGGGTCGATAGGCTTCTCAAGAACCAAGAGCGAACATGATCCATAATTTGGCGACAAGGTCCTAGGACCTGTCTCTCTTTTGGATTGTATGGATCGATAGCCTCATCAAGAACCAAGATCAAACATGATCCATTAATTTGACGACAAGGTCCTAGGACCTGTCTCTCTTTTGGATCGTATGGGTTGATAGGACCCTCAAGGACCAGAATCGAACATGATCCGATGGGGTTGATAGGTTTAAAGTGACCAGTCCATTGTTGAAAGAAATTTAAAGAATTAAGTTAAATTAATGTTAGAGAATATATTTTATTTCAATGGAAATGGTAAGAAATATTACAACTCTATGCAAAAAATACAATGGACAAGATGATTGATTAAAAAGAGTGTTACAACTTTATAACTAAAAATACAAACAAACAAAGAAAAGGAAGAAGAAGAAGGAGAAGAAGAGAATGGTGAAAGATACAACTCTAAACAAAAGATTACAAGTAAAGGACAGGTGTTTGAAACAAAAGAAAAGAAGATTACAACTCTAAACAAAAGTTACAAGTAAATAGAAAATGAAAATAAGAAGAAAAGAAATAGAGAAAAAATGTTAGAACAAAACAATAGTAAACTCTCACTTACACAACCTAAGTGAAGAGGGTTGGAGATCACCAACTTGAACAATGTTTAAAACCTTTGTCCAAAAGCTTATTTCCCCGTAACTCAAGCACTAAGGGATATCTCATAGATTTTTTGGAAATGCTTTCTAGAATAATTAATCAAGCCTTAAGGTGTGTTTTCCAGCCAAGTGCTTTGTGGATGGAAAATGGTGTGTCTTACAAGTGAGCATTATACTCCTATTTATAGAGTTTGAGATACCCCTTTGAATTTCAAATTCCACCAACCCCCATGGCTGTTAACAATGTTTAATTGGATGTTTATGGAATTAAAATGGAGATTTGGGAGTTATTTGGGATGTTAGAACCGTTCAATTTGGAAAAAAATGAAAAACCAAATAGGCTGTCAGCCTCACTGGCCGCAGCCAGGACTTTTCAGTGGCCGCGACCACTGGCTTCTGTCCCCCAGGCCGCGGCCACAGGACATTTTCAGCACAAAAAAGTCATTTTTCCAAAACGTTCCAAAATGTTCCAAATCCTTTCCCACATGATTTTGTAACCTCCAAACACCTATTGAGAGTTAAAAACATGTCTCTAACAGCCATATTTCATCATGGCTTTGTGAAATCAAATCTAAAATGTGTAACATATAATATACACATTATTGAGTAATATTTGGGAGTTACAAATTTGTAACTGATTTTGTAACTCCAAAATATGTCACATTTGGGCACACACATGTGTCTAATTTTTGTGACTCTCAACAATATGTTACAAGGTGTGACAAATCACATTTGTGTGACAAATCACATTTTGTCACATTATTTAATCTAACATTATATTATATGAAATAATATAACATTCCCCCACTAGATTAAATAATCACTTTTTGTAACACCTACTTAATTAATCAAACATTATATTAAATTATAATATTCCCCCACTTGATTAAATAATCACTCTCTATAGAAACATTTGCATTGGTGCATAAAGTAAAATGTCTTTCGACTTGAATTTTACCTTAGTGTAATTATCACAAAATTTGTTGAAATTTTGGTTGCCGAAGCATTGAACCACTATCCCTTGATAACAAACCGGTGATAACACACACACCTTTGCTATGTTCACTTAAGACCTCAATGTCTCACTTTTGCACTGTTAATTGCCATGTGCACATTCCATTCATAGACTTTTCTTGAGAATGACTCCCAATACACATGAGGGGTGGCACCACCCCTAGGTCTATATAGGTAGAACTCTTACAGTATTTTGTTACCCTAAAATACTTGTCTTTTCAAGACTAAGTTCTATTAAAAAACCTTTCGGTTTTAACCCTCATTTTGGTAACACACTAGTACTCATATCTCAGATGGGACAAAATTTGAGTACTACTACTATTCACTTGATTGACTTGTTATTACCTATTGAACATAATACTAGTTTAGTGACTGGTATTAAGATAGGCTACCATCAACTGTGAATCTCTTTAAGGAGTCTAAGTCCCACCCCTTGAGATGTAACATTGATTCCATTTGAATCATTTCTTTTCTTATGTATGCATACTTAGACACTCTCATTATTTTATTCAAACTTTGTTGCTAGCCATAGTTTGATTAAAATAGTTACCCCTTTAAAATAATGATTTTGACCATAGTCAACACCCCCACTATTTTATAGTTTTATATCCATGATAAACATTTTCCTTGAATATTAATTCTAGAAACCTCTTTGTTTCTAAAATTCTCCTTTATGTTTTAAATTGATGTCTTCTTGAATCAAAAGATTACAAACAATGACTTTAGACACCAAACATGTCTAGATTTGTTCATTCTATACATATATAGCCAATGTGATTTAGAATGTGGAATTCCAAATCACCTATTTGATAGAATGACCAAATTAATCAATTAATTAACAACAAAATAAATTGATTAACTTTGGAGCATCACCCCCACATTTCTCACATAGTGACAATAAAATATCACTTTAAAATAGAAATCTCTTCATTTCTAATAAGTCATTTATCCTCCAAGATAAATCTAGACCTATGATTCTCAAAGTTCATCATGAGTCCTTAAGCTACATGATAAACACTCAATAGATCAAGATAAAAAACCTCAATGTTTATCTTGATTCATTTACTTGCTAAAGCAAGACACACTTCTTTCAAAGCAACTTTTACTTAGTCTCTTTCTTTTATGTATTTCACAAAATAAAAAGGTGAACACAAATATAATGTGAGAATTTCTCAAACAAATAATCACATTATGAAATAATAGGTCTACACTCTTACCTATTATTTTAATATGTTCATTTTGAAACTTTGTTAATGTCTCTCACAAATGTCTAATAGAAAAATAAAGAATTATCATAGAATAATACTTTAATTTTATTGATAGCTTTCAAGAGTACAAGCTTTATTACAAAATAAAATTTTTTTCCAACAAGTCACATAAACATGGTAATCATGCTAGGATCTCTTCTTCCTTTTCTATAGCATTTACCTCATTCTCATGTGGGTCCTTTCGGTATCTACATACTCTAGCATAGTTCCTGGGTTTTCCACAAACAAAACAATGACCTCTCACGTCTTTGAATTGTCCATGATCTTTCTTTGGACTTAAAGGGTTCCCACTACCCTTTTTGTTGTTGTTGTTGCCCTTTGGATGCTTGTGTGAAACCGCATTGGCCTTGGAAGTCTCATCTTTAGACTCATTCACACCCTTGTCTCTTATTCTCAATTCCTCTTCAATTCAAATGTGTTTTTGGATCTCTTCCAAAGTGTAATCCTCATTCTTATGGAGGATTCTTTTCCTATAGCTCCTCCAAGTTGGTGGTAATTTTGCCACTATTGCACCAACTTGGAAGGCCTCGGGAAGCTCAATCTTGAGAACTTTCAACTTGTTTACAATCACTTGTAACTCATGAATTTGAGGTAAAAGAGTTTTCCCATCAATGAAAGAAAATTCAAAATATTGAGAAATTAAGAACTTTCTTGTACCTTCTTCCCCGGCCTTGTACTTACTCTCCAAGGCATCCCAAATCTCTGTTGCGGATTTGGTATTGGTATAGAGGTCATATAGCCTATCAGATAGGGCATTAAGGATATGACCCCTACAAAGAAGGTTTTCCTCTTCTCTCTTCCTTATTTTCTCTACTTCCTCGGGAGTATCTTTGTCGGATGGCTTGGCTAGAGGTGCCAAGGATGACTCAAGGATGTAGGCTATCTTGAGTGTTGTCAAAAGGAATTTCACCTTGTCTTGCCACCTAGTAAAATTAGATCCATCAAACCTATCCAACCTCACTAGGTCTTAGTTCCTGATCTTGATGATCTCACCTTCCATTGAAAAAAGGAAATTAAGCTTTTGATTGTTAGAGAATATATTTTATTTCAATGGAAATGGTAAGAAATATTACAACTCTATGCAAAAAATACAATGGACAAGATGATTGATTAAAAAGAGTGTTACAACTCTACAACTGAAAATACAAACAAACAAAGAAAAGGAAGAAGAAGAAGGAGAAGAAGAGAATGGTGAAAGATACAATTCTAAACAAAAGCTTACAAGTAAAGGAAAGGTGTTTGAAACAAAAGAAAAGAAGATTACAACTCTAAACAAAAGTTACAAGTAAATAGTAAATGAAAATAAGAAGAAAAGAAATAGAGAAAAAATGTTAGAACAAAACAATAGTAAACTCTCACTTACACAACCTAAGTGAAGAGGGTTGGGGACCACCAACTTGAACAAAGGTTTAAAACCTTTGTCCAAAAGCTTATTTCCCCCTAACTCAAGCACTAAGGGATCTCTCACAGATTTTTTGGAAATGCTTTCTAGAATAATTAATCAAGTCTCAAGGTGTGTTTTCCAGCCAAGTGCTTTGTGGATGGAAAATGGTGTGTCTTACAAGTGAGCATTAGGCTCCTATTTATAGAGTTTGAGATACCCCTTTGAATTTCAAATTCCACCAACCCCCATGGCTGTTACCAATGTTTAATTAGATGTTTATGGAATTAAAATGGAGATTTGGGAGTTATTTGGGATGTTAGAACCGTTCAATTTGGAAAAAACTGAAAAACCAAATAGGCTGTCAGCCTCACTGGCCGCGACCAGGACTTTTCAGTGGCCGCGGCCACAGGCCATTTTTAGCACAAAAAAGTCATTTTTCCAAAACGTTCCAAAATGTCCCAAATCCTTTCCCACATGATTTTCTAACCTCAAAACACCTATTGAGAGTTAAAAACATGTCTCCAACAGCCATATTTCATCATGGCTTTGTGAAATCAAATCTCAAATGTGTAACATATAATATACACATTATTGAGTAATATTTGGGAGTTACAAATTTGTAACTGATTTTGTAACTCCAAAATATGTCACATTTGGGCACACATATGTGTCTAATTTTTGTGACTCTCAACAATATGTTACAAGGTGTGACAAATCACATTTTGTCACATTATTTAACCTAACATTATATTATATGAAATAATATAACAATTAAGAAATTAAATTCATTCATTCATTGAAGCAGAATGGCTGTTGTGGATGCCAAAAATCCACCAAGAAAAAAATCCCTAGTACATGGTGAAAATACAAGGCTAGAGGTCACTTAGTCACATTATCGGGCTCACACCTATAAGTCTTGTGAAACTGAGAGATTGTCCCAAGGGAAGCATCACTTAGTGGGCCATGAAGTGTGGCCTTTGCGAATGCTCAATATTCCATGCCCATAAAAGACTCAAAGTGTATGCTTAGGCCCCTATTGATGCTCATAATCTCATCAAGAGAAAATATAAGGCCGAAGCAGAGCCCCAAGGCCACCCTTCCGCGAGGCCATCAAATGGGCGAGGCCGTCCCTTCTCGCGAGGCCACCCTTCCGCGAGGCCATCAAATGGGCGAGTCCGTCCCTTCTCGCGAGGCCATGAAACAGGCGAGGCCATCATATGGGCGAGGGCAGTCCCATTCTGCGAGGCCCTCCCATCCCGCGAGGCCAATGATCCGCGAGGCCATCCCGTCTCGCGAGGCCACCGATCCGCGAGGCCATCCCGTCTCGCGAGGCCACCGTTCCGCGAAGCCTTCCCGTCTCGCGAGGCCACCGATCTGCGAGGCCCTCCCGCCTCGCGAGGCCACCGATCCGCGAGGCCATCCCATCTCGCGAGGCCACCGTTCTGCGAAGCCTTCCCCTCTCGCAAGGCCACCGATCTGCGAGGCCCTCCCACCTCGCGAGGCCACCGATCCGCGAGGCCCTCCCGCCTCGCGAGGCCACCGATCCGCGAGGCCCTCCTGCCTCGCGAGGCCACCGATCCGCGAGGCACTTGGGCCACTCCCACCATGCCCATGCGCGGAGCCAAGGAAGGCTACGAGGCCGTCTATGGCGCCCCATGCGCGAGGCCATGGGAGGCTGCGAGGCCGTCAATGGCGCCCCATGCGCGAGGCCGCGCGAGGTCCCACGCGCGCACGCCCTGGGAGGTCCATCAGCCCACCATCTTCTCAGGAGGCCGACACACCGTGACTTGACGCGTATGGGCCCAAAACCACTACTCAACGCCACGGCCAGTACGGGCACCAAGGATCCCCTTTTTCACACCTCGAAGTCCCTATGCTTAGGAGATTCGGTACGAGTCGAATGAGACATATTTGTACGACCAAGTACTAAGTACGGATACCAGTGCCAGTGAGATTGTTGGGGTAAGGATCATGGTCCGTACGTCTACGACCATAGGTTAGAACCGACACCACTACCTCCTGCGCCAATACACCTGCCACCATGCCTCAGGCAGGGGTACAGACAAGTAGTGGAGACATCCCCCTGACACCTGCTCCTGTACGGGATGTACAACCACTACCTCTGAAACCATTCCTCTAATACAGTACGTATGTACCGCTTGGTCCCCTGGATCATCATGTACCTAAGGCCATTAGAGCCCATTATAAAAGGAACTCTAAGACCACCTGAAAGGGGGTTGGAAAATTCATTGTATGCAAAGGCTATTAAGAAATATACAAAAGCTTGCTCCATTTTTGATCTGTGTTTACTTTTCCTTAAAGTTTATTCTAAGTTCTTATATAAATATCATCTAACTTACCTTTGAGTTTTCCGATCTAATTTCGTTGACGAAATTTCACCGTCAACAGTTTGGCGCCGTCTGTGGGAAGAACAAGCATCAAGCCAGCGTTCTTCCATTATTTCCAGCAAAGAAGGATGCTAAGACGTTCAAAACACCTATGGCAACTACAAGATGATGAGGTTCTCCGGGATGAAGTGGGGCGGAGGGCTGCCCAGAAAGACCCCCCTCCGCCCAAACATGGAGGCAGACCGGAGGAGTCTCTTCCCCCAAGGGAGGAGAAGGAAGCATCATCCCCGACCATCCGGCCCGACGGAGGTCATTTGGAGCCGCCAGTGCATTCACCTCACCAGCCCCCGGTAGCACCACGCTCAGGCCACCAAGACCCAGGTCCATCAGCGCACGGGCCAAACAAGAGTCCCGGGGTACGCTCGGTAAGTTCAAGCTCAAGGACTCGCCTCTACAGGGATGAGATTCAAGAGTTACATAAAAAGACTCGAAGGCTGGAAACCCAGATAGAGAACATTCAAGAGGTTTTAAACGACCTACTGCGAGGAAAGTCAAGCACACCCCCTCCTGTGCGTAAAGGGAAGGAGCAGGAAAAAGGGGAAAGCACTGTCCCCGTAGATGATGGGGGAACCCAACTTTCCGCCAGTAAAACCCCCCAGACAAAGTTTCAGGGGGGACCTAGGCCAACAAAAGGTCCCCAGGAGCAAAGGCGGGGGGAAGGTGATGGTCGTAAGAACGAGGTCGAAGTCCCCTCAAAAGAGGCACCTCCTGGCCTAAGAAAAGAGCTCCATGGGGAAAGGTCAGAAGTAAGAGACGTACCCCCCGCGGTTCCACCGAGGGACACAACCAAGGCAAGGGATCAGCCCGAGACCCCGCAAGACTCCTTATGCAAAAAGTGGAGGGGGCTAGGCACCAAAACGCGAAGCCCTCGGGGCAAGATCACCACAGCACTTGGGGGGCGCATGGATGACGGAGAATTCGACCGTGATTCACCCTTCACAAGGGAGATTCAGGCTGAACAAATGCCCATTGGCTTCAGAGAGCCTCGCATGACTCCGTACGAGGGTACTACAGACCCAAAGTATCACTTAGACTCCTTCAATAACTTGATGAGGTTAAGAGGGGTCAACAGCAGAGCAAAGTGTCATTGCTTCGTTGTTACTCTTAAAGGAGTGGCGTACAAGTGGTTCAGGAGGTTAAGACCAGGAACAATCAAGTCATGGCAACAACTCTCTAATGAATTTCTTCAGCAACACCATACAGCATGTGACTACATCATGCCGATTACCAGCCTCGCTAACATCAAACAAGGCGAGAATGAAAGTTTGAAGGACTACATCCATAGGTTCAGTATAGAAGCAACAAAGGTGGGAGATTTAACCAAAGTGGAGCTCAAGATGGCTATTACAGCCGAAGTTCGTCCAGGAAGCAAGTTATGGAGTAACATGCTCAAAAGAGAAGTTTCGAATCTGGACGACTTTTTCGAGAGAGCTCAGAAGTACATACGTGTGGAAGAGGGCCATAGAAACTTCCATGTCGAAGAAAGCGAACCTTCCTCCAGTGGCCATACTACCACTATGTCTGAGGATTCCATATAGAAGGGGGGCATCGCGCTAGAGGGGTCGCTAACCATGTTCGAGATCGAACGAAGACCCTCTAGCCATGAAAGTCCCCATCCGAGGGGAAATCATATCCAAAATAGACGTCTCCGAAAAGGGTCTCCAAAGTAGACGCCACCAAAAGGGGTCTCCAAAGTAGACACCTCCAAAAAGGGTCTCCAAAGTAGACACCTCCAAAAAGGGTCTCCAAAGTAGACACCTCCAAAAAGGGTCTCCAAAGTAGACACCTCCAAAAGGGGTCTCAAAAGTAGACGCTATCCAAAAGGGTCTCAAAGTAGACGCTTCCGAAAAGGGTCTCAAAGAAGACGCTTGCAAAAATAGTACTATGCCTAATGACGAGAAGGACGCTTCTCGCAAGATATAATAAGCGCGCGCGAAGATATATAAAAGGATAACTAGAACCCAAGGGGTCAATATATCCTTATAGGTGCAACCAAGGCGCACCATAGAAGGACCTATCGAACCCCCTTTCGCATGGGCTCCAAAGGACCTCGAACATGATAAATAAAAAAAAAAGGAGAAGAAGAATAAGAGAATAATAAAAAGGAACGGAAGAGTCTACAAGAACGCCTAAAGGCCTCCCTCTAGACTGGGGGGCAAGTGTGGATGCCAAAAATCCACCAAGAAAAAAATCCCTAGTACATGGTGAAAATACAAGGCTAGAGGTCACTTAGTCACATTATCGGGCTCACACCTATAAGTCTTGTGAAACTGAGAGATTGTCCCAAGGGAAGCATCACTTAGTGGGCCATGAAGTGTGGCCTTTGCGAATGCTCAATATTCCATGCCCATAAAAGACTCAAAGTGTATGCTTAGGCCCCTATTGATGCTCATAATCTCATCAAGAGAAAATATAAGGCCGAAGCAGAGCCCCAAGGCCACCCTTCCGCGAGGCCATCAAATGGGCGAGGCCGTCCCTTCTCGCGAGGCCACCCTTCCGCGAGGCCATCAAATGGGCGAGTCCGTCCCTTCTCGCGAGGCCATGAAACAGGCGAGGCCATCATATGGGTGAGGGCAGTCCCATTCTGCGAGGCCCTCCCGTCCCGCGAGGCCAATGATCCGCGAGGCCATCCCGTCTCGCGAGGCCACCGATCCGCGAGGCCATCCCGTCTCGCGAGGCCACCGTTCCGCGAAGCCTTCCCGTCTCGCGAGGCCACCGATCTGCGAGGCCCTCCCGCCTCGCGAGGCCACCGATCCGCGAGGCCATCCCATCTCGCGAGGCCACCGTTCCGCGAAGCCTTCCCCTCTCGCAAGGCCACCGATCTGCGAGGCCCTCCCGCCTCGCGAGGCCACCGATCCGCGAGGCCCTCCCGCCTCGCGAGGCCACCGATCTGCGAGGCACTTGGGCCACTCCCACCATGCCCATGCGCGGAGCCAAGGAAGGCTACGAGGCCGTCTATGGCACCCCATGCGCGAGGCCATGGGAGGCTGCGAGGCCGTCAATGGCGCCCCATACGCGAGGCCGCGCGAGGTCCCACGCGCGCACGCCCTGGGAGGTCCATCAGCCCACCATCTTCTCAGGAGGCCGACACCCCGTGACTTGACGCGTATGGGCCCAAAACCACTACTCAACGCCACGGCCAGTACGGGCACCAAGGATCCCCTTTTTCACACCTCGAAGTCCCTATGCTTAGGAGATTCGGTACGAGTCGAATGAGACATATTTGTACGACCAAGTACTAAGTACGGATACCAGTGCCAGTGAGATTGCTGGGGTAAGGATCATGGTCCGTACGTCTACGGCCATAGGTTAGAACCGACACCACTACCTCCTGCGCCAATACACCTGCCACCACGCCTCAGGCAGGGGTACAGACAAGTAGTGGAGACATCCCCCTGACACCTGCTCCTGTACGGGATGTACAACCACTACCTCTGAAACCATTCCTCTAATACAGTACGTATGTACCGCTTGGTCCCCTAGATCATCATGTACCTAAGGCCATTAGAGCCCATTATAAAAGGAACTCTAAGACCACCTGAAAGGGGGTTGGAAAATTCATTGTATGCAAAGGCTATTGAGAAATATACAAAAGCTTGCTCCATTTTTGATCTGTGTTTACTTTTCCTTAAAGTTTATTCTAAGTTCTTATATAAATATCATCTAACTTACCTTTGAGTTTTCCGATCTAATTTCGTTGACGAAATTTCACCGTCAACAGCTGTTACATAGATAATTCGAAAATAATACATTTGCCTCCTACTCGGGTATGCTTCTTTCCGCCAAGTATTCAATTGAAACAACATTCAGGGTGTACGCATCTTTGGCACTGGGAAGCTTGGCTAGGGCATCAGCATTGGCATTCTGCTTCCTCCAGACTTTCGTAATCAAATATCTCTTGAACCGTGTCAATAAGTCTTTCACCTTGTTCAGGTACTGCACCATCCTAAGTTCCTTGGCTTGATACTCCCTTAGTACCTGGTACACCACTAGCTGGGAATCGTTGAATATCTCCAGGGACTGTGCATGCACATCCCGAGACAAGCGTAATCTTGCTAATAATTCCTCATAATAAACCTCGTTGTTTGAAGCATTGAATCCAAATTTGAGATTGCAATGGATTTGGTGATTCTCCTGAGTGATTAATATGATTCCTGCGCCTGAGTTGTGTTCATTGGATGCTCCATCAACATATAGCTTCCATACGGGAGTATCTCCTTCCATCTCGGTATCTTCATTCTTCGATTGGTAGGAATGGTCTTCAAGGTTGGTGCCTTCAACTATGAAGTCTGCCAATGCTTGTCCTTTTATCACCGTCCTTGAATGATAAGTGATATCAAACTGTCCTAGTTCCACTACTTACTTGAGCAATCGTCCTGAGGCCTCTGGTTTCTGAAGAACTTGTCTCATTGGTTGATCGGTCAGGACTTGGATTGAGTGAGCATGGAAGTATGGATGCAGCTTTCGAGAGGCGATTACTAAACAATAGGCTATCTTTTCAAGAGGGGGATACCTATACTCTGCACCTACTATCCTTTTACTGATATAGTACACAAGGTGTTGTACCCTATTCTCTTCTTTTACCAAAGCAGCGCTGATTGCATGCTTGGTGATTGCCCAATAGATGAATAGTACTTCACCATATATTGAATTTGCTAGGATGGGAGGTTGAGCGAGATGCTCCTTCAAGGCTTGGAAAGCTTCCTCGCACTCCTTGGTCCATTGGATCTTTTTGCTGCCCCTCATTAAGTTAAAGAAAGGGACACACTTGTCCGTTGATTTCGATATGAACCTACTTAGTGCAGGTGACCTCATGTGGATCAATGCTTTGATCTTCTCAGGGTTAGCCTCGATTCCACGTGAATTGACTGTGTATCCAAGAAACTTACAAGAACCAATTCCAAACGAGCACTTGTGTAGCGTCTTAGAATTTTACTTAGCTAGATAGTAGTAGCTTCTGCTATAGTATTTTAGTTTTTGTGGTTATTAGTTCAAGTCAGAATTTGGTTGGAAACTCATAGAGATAGTTATGGATTTTATAAGTTTAGCCTATAGTTTAGAAATATTAATTTTAACATAAGGTTTGATTAATATAGCTGATCCTAGAAATGATATTTATTATAACCTAAGGTTTAGATAGAATAATTTAGAATGTGACACGTGTCACATGCATGTTTATTAAATATTTAAGGATTTTAGATGAATAAATTAACAAAGGATAAACCTAGGAAGTCTAGAACCTTCCCCCAGCTGTTAGGATCACATTTTACTCAGTCAAAGTTGTTTAACAAAACTTCAAGTGAGCTGAAACTGTGCAAAAACGTGTTTGATATATCAGCGTATGCCGATATATAGTGGCTATAAGAGCCGATATATCGCCTATGTTTGATACGAAAAACACGTCGACTTCGCACGAACGAAACCACGGAGGCTCGTGAATATGGGGGAGGCGATATATCGCCTATTAGGGGGAGATATATCGGCTCCACACACATATTTTCAATGTCAGTTGAATCCGAGCTAGAAATAGCCCTCAACAATTTAGACTTGCTCTTGAATGTTTTTGACAGAGTTCTGAGCATCTGTTGAGCAGAAATTCAAATTTTTATTCAATTATTTATTCATTTTAAAAGAAGTTAGTTTCACTCCTGGAACTCTATAAATATGGCCTTTCACTCAGCCATTTGCTTCATCATTCAAGCATTCTTCAGAGCCTCCAAGCTGCTAAGTTCATTCTAGAGAGAAACACTAGGGTTTTGGGGTTAAAAACTTTCCAATATAAGCATTTCTAAACACTTGGGAAGTAAGATAGAGTGATGTTTCAGTATTTGAGGTGAAGATAGAAGTTCTAATATTTCCAAGGTATTCTTTATCCTCAGGTTTAATTCATTATAGTTCCTCTTATTCTGTTTATTTTCTTCAAAATCCTAACTTGTTATATGGCTTTTGGTTAGGTATTTGATTCCTTTGAAACTAAAGGTTTTCGGTAAGTTCTTATCATGACGGTTTAGATCTTCTTTTCATCCTCATTTCTTTAGAAAACTTATGGATCTTACTACTTGGTTTTAAGAGTTTCCAATCCCACTCTTGTCTCCAATATCTCGGTATTTGGTAAGAAAAATAGGTTAGATTTTATGTGGTATGATTATGTATGTATGTATGTATGTATGTATGTATGTATGTATGTATAAATGTATGTATGTATGTATGTATGTATATATGTATGTATGTATGTATGTATGCATGTATGTATATGTTTTATGTTGTAGTCGCTTGGGAAATATGGTTTCTTAGATAGCAAATAAGCAAATCCCAAGATTTTTATCATTATCGTAGACTATAGTTATGTCTAAACCTACCTCTAAATAGTAGGAAGAGGACCTAGATGCTTTTTATCATATACTATATTTGTGTTTAAACCTACCTGTAAATAGTAGGAAGAGGACCTAGATGGTTTCTATCACATACTATGGTAACGAGTTAATGGCCATTAATATTGTAGTCCTATGTTTTATGATTTACGTTTTTACGTCATACGTTTTATGATTTATGTTTCTTAGTCTTATGATTTATGATATGTTTTATTATATTTTCCTTGCTGGGCATTAGACTCATTCCATTTTATTTTAGATGGTGCAGGAAAATAAGCTTTGAAGACGGGATGGATTCTTGGTAGCTTTGGCATGTGTATTAGGCGAGAACTGAATGAATTGACTGATGGGAAAGATCGATGATGACGTTTTCTTTCAAGTCTTTTTAATTATGTATTTATGTTTTTGATTAGAGGTGAAAACTGCAATTTTATTGATCTTAAATGTCAAAATAAATTAAGTTTTGATTATTATTTTCATTTAATTAATATGATATATTTTATGAATGAAAATATTTGATTATGATTTCGTTTATTGTTATTTTGTAGGAATTAAAGTTGTATTTTGACACTTTGAAATAAAGATAGAAGAAAACAATTAAATCTGAAAAAGAGAAGAGAAAAATGGCATTTTTCTTGAGACAAAGCAGGCCCAATCCGAAGGCCCAAGCCTAGCAAAAATCTGCCTTTTTCTTGCCCAGCCGCCATGTGTCGTCATCCAGGCCCGCCACGCGTCCAAGCCCAGCTGGCTGATGCCTCCCTGCGCGCCAGCTGTCCGCTCCCCAGCACTACATGCAACCGTGACCCAATGTGAAGCACCTCTCACGCACAGCTCCAGCTCTTTCCTCTCCTCCCTTCAGTCTCACGCCCAAGGATCCCACGGCCCAGCCTCCTCCTTCGGCCCAAAGAACCCAGAAGGCCCAGCAGCCCCTTCCCAGCTGCCCAACAAAATGCAGCAAGCCCAATCCGAATCAATCCCAGCCAGCGCCTACGTGGCACCTCCCCATTGGTTGGGAATGGGTCAAAACACACTTCTGCCACAGCCACCTTCATATTTTGTGGGTATTGGGCTTTGCAAAATTGCCATTTTGAGCTTTAAAGCTCATCTTTTTTGGTGCTTTAGAAAAAGAGTATTTTGACCATACACCAAAATAACAAGGTTAATATTTATAATAAGATTTGATTTTTCAAAATCATATTTTATTATTAATATTTCAGATTTATTTTGTAAACCCCATTTTGTTGTTTAATTTATTTTTAGTCCTTATCTCCCTCTATAAATAGGGACTCTTTCTTCACATTTACTATGTAATTTTTAGGTAGCAAAACTCTACCAAATTTTAGTCTCAATTCTCATATTTTCTCTCTAGAATTTCATGAGAATGTCTAGCATAATAGGCTAACCTTCTTAGGAAGGTTAGGATGATCCTATATGCACTATGAATTTGTTTGGTATTTTTGATTCACCATGTGCTTAATGTTTATATATTTTAGTGATTTATTTTCTTTCATCTCTACTTCTTCATCTTATTATCTATATTTATGTTTACTAATAGTATATAGATTTTGTCATGCACTTTCTATGTATTATCAAATTAGTGAAAATAATATAGATAATATCTTTATCATTTTCTCCATCTCACTCATATATATGTACTTTTGCTAAAATCTATATAGAATTAGTCATGCTCTTTCTATGTATTTTATAAATAGTAAAAGTAATATTTGTGTTAGGTTTTATGTCCAATCTTTTATTGCATTATTGCCAATGGTATAATGTCATTTTTAGATTTCTCATAAGATTTATCTCATCTTTCCATGGTAAAGAATAATAATCACTTTAATACATTTTTGTAAAATATATTTGTGCATCAATGTTAAATCTTCCAAATGAATAGTTGGGATGTGAACTTCTCATTTGTGTAACTTTTGTGAATCAAAGATCCAAATAAATAAGTATGCATATTGGTGACTCTTGATCCTTCCTACTTGTTACCTATTGTTACATCACACTTTATTCTATCTTTATTTCTAATCTTTAAATCTCCAAAAAAAAAAAAAAAATCATTTGTTCTATTTTCTTCATATTATTTATCTCTAACATTTATTTATTGATTAACTTGTTTCTTTACCTCCTTATGGAATGGACCAGCCATCTATACTATGACTACCACTAAGTGGAAGACACGTTTGGGCGTTAAACAAATTTTGGCGCCGTTGCCGGGGAGGTAATAGTGAAAAAAAAAAGTTTTCAATAAATTTTGTAAAAGAGATAAGTAATTCTATCCTTTTATTTTTTGTGTATATTTCTCTAGGATTTTTTTTTATTTATCTTATTTACTCTTAAAAAAAACTAAAAAAAATCACTATAATTATTTTTTTTTATTGTTCATTTTTAGTTAGTTTTTTATTTTTTGTTATTGTTGAGCAAAAAGAAAAAAATATATTGTTATCCTTTCTTTTCTAGGATTTGTTAGTTTTATTCTTAGTTTATTTTATTGTTATTTTTCTTTTGTTAGTTTTCTTTTTCTCTCTTTTTATTTATTATTGTTGTAAGAAAAAAATTCTTAAAAATAAAAATAAAAATAAAAAGCTTATTGTTGGTGAGTATTTAGTTTTTTTTTTTTTTAATTTATTTTTGATAGCTTACTTTATTTTATTTATTTATTTTTAATTATTAAAAAAAACTAAAAAAAAAATTGGTTGTTTATCTTTTACTAGTTTAGTTTTCATTTATTTTTATTTTAATTATTTGTGTTTATGATTTGTTACATTTTTTTTTCTCTTACTTTTGTGCTTTTTTTATGTGGTTGAATGATTAATTTAGTTTTGTTATTTGCTTAGTTAGATTTTCTTCTATCTTTGAAAAAAAAAATATTACTATCTTATTTCTTGTGTTTATATAATTTTTTTTTATTATTTCTAGGTTTGTCTCTTTATTTATTTATTTATTTTTGTTATTAGTTTTTATTTTTATTTTTAGGTTTTAAATCTTTAAAAAAAAAATCATAAAATACAAAAAAACAAAAATAATAAAAACAAAGCTTGTTTTGTCAACATAAGCAATTTTTGCTTAAAGGCCAATTTGAGTAAAATTCCATCCATGCTTACTTAGTAACCTCAGGGAGTTCTAGTAAGTGTTGGTTGTAAGAGGACCGTTTTTATGAATTGTGACCCCTCCACAATTATCTAGCAACCTCGGGGAGTTTTAGATAAAGTGTGGGTTTTAAGTGGGACCGTTCTAAAAACCTCAAATCGACCTGGAAACAAGTAAAACAAAAAAAAAAAACTCAAAAAAAAAATCACAAAAGCAAATTGAAAAAAAAAATGAATGACAAAGAAAAGAGACGTTTCGAGATGTATTTTACAATGTATTATTCTTCATTCGGAAACAACCATAATTCTAGTGCTACTGAGGGTACTAGCCGTTTTAGGAGTGCATGCAGACTTAGTGTAAGAGATTACCGAGAACTTGAGGCCTTAGAAACTAAGTTTGAAAGAAAAAAGTTACGAGGTTCTCGAGATAGATTATGATGAACGTTATTGTGACTTTGAAAGAGTCGACCATAGGAATCATAATTATAGTTGGACCAACCCCGTAGATTTTAGTTGGAAGCCTGAGTACAGCTACCGTGCACCACCTCCCATGAATTTTGAGCAAAATTTTCCTAACATCCCACATGCTCCTCCATATAATGTCTGCACTAATACGACTTCTTTAGAGGACACTTTACACACATTTATAGAGGATCAAAGAGAATTCAATAAACAATTTATGGAAGATTTTAGGGAAACTAGTACCCAACTTTCAGAATTGACCAACGCTATTATTTCACATAATTTAATTCAATTCCCGTCCCAACCTGAGGCCATAACACCATCCCTTACTCTCAGTTCTAAACCCAATGAGGATGATGCTATTACCATTTGCAGTGAACCTTTTTCCCGTACCGAAATTCTTCCAACCACTCCAAAGAAAAATGAGAGCTATCACACTGATGTGATAGACTTAATCGTTGAGGAAATCATACACATATTTGCAAGGAAAGAATCACCCAATTTCCTCCACGATTTTGAACCCAAACATTTTCTTTATCTTGAAAATGTTACTAATGCTTCTATTTTTGAGACACAGGATAAAAAAAAATTCATTTTCGATACAGGATAGCACGCAAATATGCAGTTGGTAGACTCACTTGAGAGCGATGCTTTTGTCTACCAAAGACTGATCAGGTTTTATCTTTCTTTTTAGTGTGCTTTCTTTTAATTTGTGTCTTTATTTTGTGCTGCGAATTTTACTTTTTGGGGTTTTGTTGGTTATAATATTCCATTTTTCTCGCACAATGAGCTTAACATTAGACATTGAGAACAATGTCTCAATTAAAGTTGGGGGTAGTGGGCATATTCATGCGTTGACATATATTTTGATTGCCATTTTGAAATTTTGAGTTAAATTTTTGCAAGATTCATGACAACAAAATTTTTGTGAGATAGTTTTTGCTATTTTTACTATTAGGAAGTAAATTTTTAGAGTAATTTCATGCACAACCAAACATTGAAAAAAAAAATACACACATTCAATTGAGAAAAATCATAAAGTTTAAAGCTTTTAATTTTTGTGAGATGTGAGAATGAGAAAACAACTTTGAAAACTTCTATTGATCATTTGATTTGGCAAAATTAATTTTTGGGATTTAAAACATGACATTTACTAGAGGAATAATTTTTTTATTATTTTTAAGAGCCTTTGTTGTATTTTATTTTTCCTTATAATTTCTTGTAATTTTTTATTTTATGTTGTCTCTTGTCAAAAAAAAATTATAAAAAAAAAAAAGAAAAAGAAGAAATATATATATATATATAAAATGAATGAAAAAAAGGAAGAAAAAGAAAAGAACAAGAGCAACATTTTTTTCATCTTCATCTTTTGTAGTTTTGTTGAAAAAAAATTGTCAACATTACTACATTTGTTTTAAATTTATTAAAAAAAAATAGAAAAAAAAGTTTTGTTTATTTTTATTATCTAATTTTGTTTTGTTCTTTATTTTGGCTCTTAATATCATTTTGAAAAATTCCGAAGGTTTTTATGTCATTTAGATTCAAATTAATTGATTAGCTTATCTTTTGATCAATATTAGTTAACATTGTTTGTCCTAAAACGATAACATCCATTTTTGAGTGTTAATTGATAAATTTCCAACTCCAAGAGTGTCAACCATCTCCCATAAAAATACTTTCAATACCTTTGTGAGGATTTGAAGTTGAGACTTTATTCTTTGGTGATTTTTCAATATTGCTTGTGTTAATTTTGGAAATAACGATATGGTTGGGTGCACACACACACAACTCTTAAATTACAACTTTGATAGTTTTTAATAGCATTTTCTAAACTCTCACTAAACATTTTGTTAAATGATTTTGCATAATTTAGTTCACTAATTCATCTTGGTAATAATTTTTATCCGCTTGAATTGCTAGGGACTAGCAATAAGCTAGTTGGGGGTTGTGATTAGAGGTGAAAAATGTAATTTTATTGATCTTAAATGTCAAAATAAATTAAGTCTTGATTATTATTTTCATTTAATTAATATGATATATTTTATGAATGAAAATATTTGATTATGATTTCGTTTATTGTTATTTTGTAGGAATTAAAGTTGTATTTTGGCACTTTGAAATGAAGATAAAAGAAAACAATTAAATATGAAAAAGAGAAGAGAAAAATGGCATTTTTCTTGAGACAAAGCAGGCCCAATCCGAAGGCCCAAGCCTGGCAAAAATCTACCTTTTTCTTGCCCAGCCGCCATGTGTCGTCATCCAGGCCCGCCACGCGTCCAAGCCCAGCTGCCTGATGCCTCCCTGTGCGCCAGCTGTTCGCTCCCCAGCACTGCATGCAACCATGACCCAATGTGAAGCACCACTCACGCACAACTCCAGCTCTTTCCTCTCCTCCCTTCAGTCTCACGCCCAAGGATCCCACGACCCAGCCTCCTTCACAAGCTCCTCCTTCGGCCCAAAGAACCCAGAAGGCCCAGCAGCCCCTTCCCAGCTGCCCAACAAAATGCAGCAAGCCCAATTCGAATCAATCCTAGCCAGCGCCTACGTGGCACCTCCCCATTGGGTGGGAATGGGTCAAAACCCACTTCTGCCACAACCACCTTCAACCCATATTTTGTGGGTATTGGGCTTTGTAAAATTGCCATTTTGAGCTTTAAAGCTCATCATTTTTGGTGCTTTAGAAAAAGGGTATTTTGACCATACACCAAAATAACAAGGTTAATATTTATAATAAGATTTGATTTTTCAAAATCATATTTTATTATTAATATTTCAGATTTATTTTGTAAACCCCATTTTGTTGTTTAATTTCTTTTTAGTCATTTTCTCCCTCTATAAATAGAGACTCTTTCTTCACATTTACTATGTAATTTTTAGGTAGCAAAACTCTACCAAATTTTAGTCTCAATTCTCATATTTTCTCTCTAAAATTTCATGAGAATGTCTAGCACAATAGGCTAACATTCTTAGGAAGGTTAGGATGATCCTATATGCACTATGAATTTGTTTGGTATTTTTGATTCACCATGTGCTTAAAGTTTATATATTTTAGTGATTTATTTTCTTTCATCTCTACTTCTTCATCTTATTATCTATATTTATGTTTACTAATAGTATATAGATTTTGTCATGCACTTTCTATGTATTATCAAATTAGTGAAAATAATATATATAATATCTTTATCATTTTCTCCATCTCACTCATATATATGTACTTTTGCTAAAATCTATATAGAATTAGTCATGCTCTTTCTATGTATTTTATAAATAGTAAAAGTAATATTTGTGTTAGGTTTTATGTCCAATCTTTTATGGCATTATTGCCAATGGTATAATGTCATTTTTAGATTTCTCATAAGATTTATCTCATCTTTCCATGGTAAAGAATAATAATCACTTTAATACATTTTTGTAAAATATATTTGTGCATCAATGTTAAATCTTCCAAATGAATATTTGGGATGTGAACTTCTCATTTGTGTAACTTTTGTGAATCAAAGATCCAAATAAATAAGTATGCATATTGGTGACTCTTAATCCTTCTTACTTGTTACCTACTGTTACATCACACTTTATTCTATCTTTATTTCTAATCTTTAAATCTCCAAAACAAAAAAAATAAATATCACTTGTTCTATTTTCTTTATATTATTTATCTCTAACATTTATTTATTGATTAACTTGTTTTTTTACCTCCTTGTGGAATCGACCGCCCATCTATACTACGACTACCGCTAAGTGAAAGTCACGTTTGGGCGTTGAACAGTTTTCCACATTAATATTTGAACAATTAATTAAATGTTTTGTTTTCCTTATGATTTATGTAAGAACTATGGGATCCCGTATTTTAGATTTTCTAATAAAGTTCTATCATTTTATGTATGTATTCCAAAATAGTAGTTATGTCTTAGTGGTTTTAATGGTCCGAGGACGTTAACTTAGTCGGGTCATTACAGTTGGTATCAGATCCAGGTTCATATGCATGAAGTTCTCCTTGATACACACACAAAAGCTTCGGATCTAACCGCCAATGTAAGTATTTATGTTATGAATACTATGTTTATGTTAATAGCTAACATTTTAGTCATTATGTTTTCAGTCAAAATTAATGGAGCTTTCACCTATCAAGATATTTTAGCTATTAAGGCATTGAAAAGGGTTAGAGAGCCAAGGGATACAATGAGAGTGCTAGAAAGAATGACTAAGAGATTGATCATATTTCACAAGGAGATAGTTCACCTTCAAATTTCTAGGCAAATCATGATGAGAGCTATGGAACAATATGTCCTAGTAACTAGGATTTTTAAGGATTTTTCTACTGTAGTTTCAAAATAAGAAGAATTATGGGAGACTATGGATGATGAAAATGATTTACCAGTAGCCATGTGATAGTATTTTCTCATACTTAGGCTTACTTGTAGGTTTGAGTTTCAATTCACTAATGAACAAAAGCATAATGTCCTAATGAATATTCCCCGAGGTAGTTTCGAGGCTCATGATAATGATGATTATGAAGAAATAAATGATGATATGTTAGATGAAGGGTCAGATGTAGAAGATCCTGATATTTAGAGATTTACCCTAGTTGTTATTAGTATAGTTTCTTTATTTATTTTTGAATATATGATTGTAATAAGTGAAAAATGTTTTTCCAAATGAATAAAGATGTTATTTTTGAATGGCATGTATGAGTTTTTTTTTCTTTTACAATCATAATAAATTTAGAATAAACTCAATAAATAATGACTGAGTTCAATGAGGGTGGATACAAATCAATGGACCGGGTTCTGTATTGAGAGTTTAAGGGGCCATAGTAGTGGGAACGATTTTACTGATCCCAACCCTCCCTCAATATGGTTAACTTTGGAACAGTGACAATGCCTCCAGCACTGCTAATGAGACTCATGAAGCCCCTCCAGTCTGAAGAAGGGGAACACGTGCTACCAATGTTGCTGATAATACAAATGCACCACCTCCGGTTGATCACACTGTTGAGATTATTAGGTTATGGCAACAAGTGGAAGAACTGCTGCAGCAACAATGACAACATCCTCAGCCGCAGCCTCAGCCTTATCCTCAGCCAGCGGCTCAAGCACCCCAGCAAGAGTAGAATGTAGGATATCCATATGGGGATGGCTGGTGGCAAACTATGCGCATTATCTAGATCGGTGCATAGAGCCAAACCACGAGTGTTTCTGTAAGAAGCACGGTCCAAACTTTGAAGGGACAACCAACCCCTTTGAGTCTAAATAATGGCTCAGGAATGTAGAGCCGATTCTAGCACACATGAACCTTGATAACGGGGATTACATATCCTACATTTCCTCTCTACTGAAAAAGGATGCCAGAATCTGGTGGGATTTGGTACAGCAGACTCATGATGTCACCACCATGACTTGGGCTAGATTTTTGGAGCTAATTCACAAAAAGTATTACAACTCGGTTGTCATCACTACAAGGGTGGAATAATATGCCAGTCTAAAGCAGGGAAATTTAATGGTAGTCGAGTACGCTCGACAATTTGATTGTCTAGACAAGTTCGCACCAGAGTTGGTCCCAACTGATTTCTTGAAGGTTACCAAGTTCACTAGGGGACTCAGACCCAAGATTGAGTTAGGTGTCAAGCTGGCAAATCTTGGAACCAATTCTTACGTCGATATTCTGGAAATGGCTATAGAGGTGGAAAGGCTCCAAGCAAATGTTAGTGAGGAGGAGGCAAGCAAGTCTGAACCCAGGCAGTAGAATCAGACTCAAAATGGTAGAAATCTTAACAACAACCAGCATAGCAATAATGGGCAGAAAAAAAAGCATCCTGATAATAAGCAAGCCGACGCTGACAAAAGAGCACAGACTAATAACGGTAATAATAGGTTGGGTTATGTGGAATACCCTCAGTGCTCCAAGTGCCAGAAAAGACATCCTGGAGAGTGTCGTGCAAACACCAATGATTGTTTCAGTTGTGGCCAAGAAGGTCATCGGAAAAAGGATTGTCCACAGCTCAAACAAGAAGACAAGAAGGAAAACAAGATGGTTCCAGCCAGAGTCTTTGCCTTGATCCAGGGAGAAGCCAAAGCTATTAACAAAGTGGTCACTAGTCAGCTTCCTATCCTCGATAATATATGTTCAATATTGTTTGATTCGGAAGCAACACAATCGTATATCTCATTAGGAATGATAGAAAAATTAGACAAACCTTGTGAAAGATTTAGAACTAGGTTTTTTTTACAGAATTGCCTTAAGGCAAAGTAGTTCTATCATCACGAATAGTACGAGGAGTACCAATAAAAATGAGGGCACGGAACTAGAAGGAGACCTGATTGAGCTAGAGATCAAGGACTTCGACGTAATACTGGACATGGACTGGCTAGTAAGGCATGGCACAACCATCGACTGTAGACACAAGCAAGTGGCGTTCGAAACTCCTGACGGTCAGAAACTATGTTTTATGGGAAAGATTTCAGGACTACGGACACTGCTTATCTCATCTCTCAAAGCTCAAAGGATGATATAGAAAGGATATCACGCATTCTTAGCAAGCATCACAGGTGTGGCATAAGAAACACCATGAAAGGTTGGAGACATCCGCATTATAAAGGAATTTCCAGACATATTTCCCAACGCTTTACCAGGGTTACCCCCTAATCGAGAATTTACTTCACAATTGAACTAGTACTGGGAACCAAGCCGATCTCAAAGGAACCATACCGGATGGCACCTACTAAACTCAAGGATTTGAAAATGCATTTACAAGAACTCTTAGACTTGGGTTTCATCAGACCAAGACATTTTCCATGGGGAGCACCAGTTCTATTTGTGAAAAAGAAGGATGGAAGCATGCAGATGTGTATCGATTATCGCGAGCTGAACAAGGTGACAATTAAGAAAAAGTACCCGCTACCCCAGATTGATGACTTATTTGATCAACTTCGAGGAGCTACTGTATTTTCAAAGATTGATCTACGGTCCGGTTATCACCAGCTCAAGATAGGAGAAGAGGATATACCAGAGACAACTTTTAGGACTCGATACAGACATTACAAGTTCCTAGTGATGTATTTTGGTCTTACCAATGCTCCAGCTGCATTTATGGACGTAATGAATTGGGTCTTCAAGGATTTCTTGGACAAATTTGTCGTAGTGTTCATTGACGATATTTTGGTGTACTCCAAGGATGAAGTCAAGCACGAGGAACATTTAAGACTGACCATGCTGCGACTAAAGGAGCATAAACTTTATGCCAAGTTCAAGAAATACGAATTTTGGCTATCACAAGTAGCGTTCCTCAGCCACATATTATCCAAAGATGGAGTCGTAGTAGACCCAACTAAAGTAGAGGTTGTGAAGGATTGGCCAAGACCTAAGAATGCGTCAGAAGTTAGAAGTTTTCACAGGCTAGCAGACTATTATCAGAGATTTGTAGAAGGCTTTTCTAAGATATCCACTCCGCTTACCAACTTGACCTAAAAACAACAAAAGTTCAACTGGACGGATAAATGTCAAGAGAGCTTCCAGTTGCTAAAAGATAAAATTATGCTCAACATCAGTACTATGCGTACCGACACCCAACGATAAGTTTGTAGTATTTTGTGATGTGTCCAAGCAAGGTTTGGGTTGTATGCTGATGCAAAATGACACAGATAGCCTACGCGTCAAGGCAACTGAAGGAATATGAGCAATGCTATCCAACACACGATATGGACTTGGCAGTGGTGGTCTTCGCATTGAAAATCTGGCGCCACTATCTTTATGGAGAACAGTGAGATATTTATACGGACCATAAGAGCTTAAAATATTTCTTCACGCAGTAGGAACTCAACATGAGGTAGCGTAGGTTGTTAGAAATAGTAAAGGATTATGATTGTGAAATCCTATACCACTCAGGAAAAGTGAATGTAGTTGCAGATGCGTTAAGTCAGAAGAGTTATGGAAATCTGGCAGCATTATCCGGAATAGAAAAGTTGCTACAGCAATAGCTGATTAATGCCGGAATAGAACTAGTCATGGGTCAACTAGCTAACTTGTCCATCCAGTCGAGTTTATTAGATGATATACAGATCGAGCAAGGGCATGATGACACGTTAGGATCGCATATGGCTGCAGTCAAAGGAGGCAAGACTACGAATTTCTCTATATCAGGACAGGGGTTCTTGAGATATAAAGGCCGAGTGCGCCTGCCAAATGACTTTGGGATTAAGATGAAGATTTTAGAAGAGGCACACACTACTCCATACTCAGTTCACCCGGGGTCTACCAAAATGACTCACGGCCTTAAGGCACTATATTGGTGGCTGGGAATGAAGAAAGACGTAGCAGACTATGTGTCCAAATGCCTAATATGCCAGCCAGTGAAGGCAGAACATCAGCGACCCGTAGGTTTATTGCAACCGCTTAGTATTGCAGAATGGAAGTGGGAAGACATAGCCATGGACTTCGTGACATGATTACCATGAATGAATAAGCAACATGACTCGGCTTGGTTTGTGGTAGATAGACTCACCAAGTCAACTCACTTCCTGCATGTCAAGACTACGTACACTGCAGAACAATACGCATAATTTTATGTTTGAGAAATTGTATGACTCCATGGAATCCCTAAGACCATAGTATCTAATAGAGGATCGGTGTTTACATCGAGATTTTGGGGAAACTTGTAGCAAGCCATGAGTATCAAGCTAAGTCTTAGTACGACATTTCATCCTCAGACCGACGGACAGTCCGAGCGTACCATACAAATTTTAGAAGATATGTTTCGCGCTTGTGTACTAGACTTCGGAGGATCATGGAGTAAGTATTTTCCACTTATAGAGTTTTCCTACAATAATAGCTACCAGGGAACTATCGGTATGGCACCCTATGAGCTACGTTATGGAAGGAAGTATCGGTCCCCATTACATTAGGATGAGGTAGGAGAAAGACAACTTCTTGGACCTGAAGCTGTTAGGGAGGCTAAAAACGCAGTGGAGTTGATTAGAAAGCGTATGCTCGTTGTTCAGAGTCAACAAAAGAGTTATGCAGATGCCAAGTGACGAGATGTGGAATTCAAAGTCAGAGATTATGCCTTCTTAAGAATATCTCCTATGAAAGGAGTGAAGCGGTATAGGAAGAAAGGAAAACTTAGTCCCCGATTTATAGGTCCTTTTGAGATATTGGACAAGGTGGGACCGGTAGCATATAGATTAACCCTACTGCTAGCTCTAGCAGATAGCCAGAATGTGTTTCACATCTCGATGCTGCGTAGATATGTGTCAGACCCATCCCACGTTCTCAAGTACGATACGTTAGCACTTCAGAAAGACCTGAGTTATGAAGAACGACCGGTTAGCATCCTAAAGAAGGGGATGCAGTAATTATGGTCTAAGAGTATTCCAGTAGTCAAGGTCTTATGGAGTAATAGTACTGAACAAGAGGTAACGTGGGAGTGGAGGAAGACATCTCTGCACGGTATCCGAAATTTTTTGGTAAGTATATTTTGGGGACGAAATTCTTTTAAGTAGGGGAGAATTGTAGCGTCTCAGAATTTTACTTAGCTTGATAGTAGTAACTTGTGCTGTAGAATTTTAGTTTTCGTGGTTATTGGTTCAAGCTGGGATTTAGTTGAAAACTCATAGACATAGTTATGGATTTTATAAGTTTAACCTATATTTTAGAAATATTAATTTTAACATAAGGTTTGATTAATATAGCTGGTCCTAGAAATGATATTTATTATAACATAAGGTTTAGATAGAATAATTAATAACGTGACACTTGTCACATGCATGTTTATTAAGGATTTTAGATGAATCAATTAACAAAGGATAAACCTAGGAAGTCTAGAACCTTCCCTCAGCTATTAGGATCACATTTTACTCAGTCAAAGTTGTTTAAACAAACTTTAAGTGTACTAAAAGTGTGCAAAAACATGCTTGATATATCAGTGTATGCCGATGTATCTCAAATATAGGAGCCGATATATTGCCTATGTTTGATACGGAAAACACGTCGACTTCCCACGAACGAAACCACGGTGGCTCAAAAATATGGGGGAGGCGATATATCGCCTATAGGGGGCGATATATCGGCTCCACACACATATTTTGAAAGTCCCTAGAATCCGAGCTAGAAACAGCCCTCAACAACTTGGACTTGCTGTTGAACGTTTTTGACCGAGTTCTGGGCATCTATTGAGCAATGATTTAAATTTTTATTCAATTATTTATTCATTTTAAAAGAAGTTAGTTTCACTCCTTGAACTCTATAAATAGGACCTTTCACTCAACATTTGCTTCATAATTCAAGCATTCTTCAGAGCCTCCAAGTTGCTAAGTTCATTCTAGAGAGAAACAGTAGGGTTTTGGGGTTAAAAGCTTTCCAATCTAAGCTTTTCTAAACACTTGGGAAGTAAGATAAAGTGATTTTTCAGTATTTGAGGTGTAGATCGAAGTTCTAATGTATCCAAGGTATTCTTTATCCTCAGGTTTAGTTCATTATAGTTTTTCTTATTCTTTTTATTTTCTTCAATATCCTAACTTGTTGTATGGCTTTTGGTTAGGTATTTGATTCCTTTTAAACTAAAGGTTTTCGGTAAAATCTTATGAAGATGGTTTAGATCTTCTTTTCATCCTCATTTCTTTAGAAAACTTATGGATATTATTGTTTGGTTTTAGGAGTTTCCAATCCCGCTCTTATATCCAATTTCTCGATATTTGGTAAGGAAAATAGGTTAGATTTTATGTGGTATGATCATGTTTATATGCTATATGTATGTATGTATGTATGTATGTATGTATGTATGTATGTATATGTTTTATGTTGTATTCGCTTGGGAAATATGGTTGCTTAGATAGCAAATAAGCAAATCCCAAGATTTTTATCATTATCATAGACTATAGTTATGTCTAAACCTACCTCTAAATAGTAGCAAGAGGACCTAGATGGTTTTTATCATATACTACATTTGTGTTTAAACGTACCTCTAAATAGTAGCAAGAGGACCTAGATGATTTCTATCACATACTACGATAATGAGTTAATGACCATTAATCTTGTAGTCCTACGTTTTATGATTTACGTTTTTACGTCATACGTCATACGCTTTATGATTTATGTTTTTCAGTCTTTTGATTTATGACATGTTTTAGTAGATTTTCCTTGCTGGGCATTAGACTCATTCCTTTTTATTTTAGATGGTGCAGGAAAATAAGCTTGGAAGACAGGATGGATTCTTGGCAGCTTTGGCATGTGTATAGGGCGAGAACTGAATGAATGGTCTGATGGGAAAGATCGAGGATGACGTTTTGTTTCAAGTCTTTTTCATTATGTATTTTTGTTTGTCGTATTAGTATTTGAACAATTAATTAAAAGTTTTGTTTTCCTTATGATTTTATGTAATAATAATGGGATCCCGTATTTTGGATTTTCTAATAAAGTTTTATTATTTTATGTATGTATTCCAAAATAGTAGTTATATCTTAGTAGTTTTAATGGTCCTAGGACTGTAGGTTAGTCGGGTCATTACAACTTGGGAGGGTTTAACTTCATGCTATACTTTCTAAGCATTGCAAAGCATTCCTCAAAGTCTCGAACATGCCCTCTAGCTTCTTTGGACTTCACCAACATGTCATCGACGTATACCTCCATATTTTTTTTTCTGATCAAGTCTTAGAACATTCCATTCACTAAACACAAGTAGGTGGCTCCTGTGTTCTTGAAGCCAAATGCATCACCTTATAACTGTACAATCCCTTGTCTGTTCGGAAGCTGGTATGTTCCTCGTCGGGAGGGTGCATACTTATTTGATTATACCCAGAACACGCATCCATGAATGAGAGTATTTCATGTCCTGCAGTTGCATCGACTAGTTGGTCTATTATGGGTAGTGGGAAGCAGTCTTTGGGGCAGGCCTGGTTCAGATCTATGAAGTCCATGCATGTTCTCCACTTCCCATTTGGCTTTGGGACCAGCATGGAGTTTGATAACCAATTTGGGTATTAGGCCTCCCTTATAAAACCGTTTTCCTTGAGTCACTCGACCTCTTCCTTTAGGACTTAAGATAGGTCTTTGTCATGAAATCTCCTTTTTTGTTGCACTGGTGGGTAGTTCTTGTCCACATTGAGGACATGGCTTATCACGGATGGAGAATTCCAACCATGCCCTTATGTGACCAGGCAAAGATGTCTTGGTTCTTCTTGAAAAATTCTACCAACTGTGCCTTAATTTCCACCTTTAGCTCATTCCTGACTTTAAATACTCTAGTCGGGTCCTCCTCATCTAGTAGGATTTCATCAAGATCTTCGACTGGTCCTACCCCCATGATGTCATCCCCAAAGCGAGGATCGATGTCATTTCCCTTGCTTTGGGAAACTTTCTATACTAACAAAGCTTCGTTAAAAGGATCCCCTGACTCTAGTAGAGTGTTTCTTTCAATGTCAACTTCCATGTTGACAACCTCATCGGTTCCTTCATTCTCTTCACAACATGTTACCACCATGTTGTTTATGCATGGTCCTTTCTTTGCCATGACGAATGATGCATTATAGCATTCTTGTGCCTTCCTTTGGTTACCCTGTATGCATCCTTGCCCTGCGCTTGTGGGGAACTTCAAAGATAAATGTTAGATAGACACTACTGCGTGTAATGCCACCAGGAGGGATCTCCTGAGCACTACATTTAAGCTGATGAGAAATCTACCACCATGAACTTTGTCATTATAGTCTCATGCTTGGGGGCATCCCCCACCATGATCGCTAGTATAATAGTTCTTGATGGTGCTAGGCATTCTCCCATGAACCAATATATCACTTGGGAACATGGTGTTAGGTCCTTCATAGTGAGCTTCATCTTCTCGAGGGATGGATTTTGGATGATATCTACTGAGCTTCCTGTATCCACCAAGCATCCCTTCACTCAGGCATTTGCGTTTTGAATGGTAAGGACCAGAGGGTCATTGTGGGGGTACCTCACGTGCTTGCCGTCATCCTCCGTAAAAGTAAGAGTATCACTTTCATACTTTGGATATTTTGGAGAACGCTCCTCGACTGTCATGCACTGAGAATACTCCCCTACCTCTTGTCTTAGGGTCTTTTCATATCGCTCATGAGCATTTTTACCATTGCCTGCTATGTGGGGCCCCCACACATGGTATCCAATGTGAAGTCCACGGGTGCTGGCTCCAGTGGTGGACTCCTCTGGCTTCGGAACTCTAGATTCCTACTCGGGGTTTCGGTATTGACTCGGTACCTCGAGAGTTTTCCTGATCGGAGGAGAAACTCTATCTCATCTTCAACTATTTGCATTCGTTTGTGTCATGCTCATAATCATTGTGGAAATGAAAAAACTTATTTTTGTCCCTCTTTCCTTCTGAACGCAAGGGTGGTGGATTTCCGTATGGTACCTCCTAGTATATTGCCAAGTAAATCTCAGCCCTTGATGTAGTCAGGATGGTATAATTGGTGAACCTAGGCTAGTAGGGCTGATCCTTAGGCTGTTTGTCTGCTGATGCTAACTTAGCTTTCTTTTCTCCACCCTACTCAGTCCCTGAGGTACTCCTCTTTTTACCGTTGCCCCCATTTTTTCCCTGAGGGTTTGTGCTATTTTTGTTTGCCTTGATAGTGGTCGGATGGTTTATGCCTTTTTCTTCCTTCATGATAGCGTCATCTAGCTTCATGTATTTGTTCTCTCGGTCCAGGCACTCCTGCAAGGTGTTGATGGGGTTCCTGTGTATGCTATCCCACAAGGGACTACGATAAATTATTCCTACCAAGATGGCAATGAACTTCCCTTCATCTCCTACTGTGGATGCTTGGTTTTCTTCTCTCAAGAATCTTTGGATGTAGTCCTTCAGGGATTCATCCTTCCCTTGCTTAATGTTAGCTAGCTGGTTGGCATAAACTAGTTGAATCCATCTGACACTGAAGACCTTACAAAATTCCTTCCTGAACTGCTCCCAGGAAGTGATGGATCCAAGTTTAAATTTCCAATACCATTCCTGAGCCGAGTCAGAGAGAGTGGAAAGGAATACTTTGCACCTATAATCATGCTCCACAACGAGTAACTCCATTTGATCCTCGAACTTCCCAGTGTATGTTGGAATTTTCGAGGTCTTGTATTTCAGTGGTGGTTGAGTGGCTTGGATATTGGCACTAAAGAGACTCCCACTTCTATGATCCAGCTCGATATCGGAAGGTTTCTTTGTCAGACCCTGAACAGCCATGACGAGTGCATCTATTTGAGCCTGCACTACTGGTGGGATCGCTCCCTGGTACACCTCCTGAGCGCTGGTCCTCCTGTTGATGACCTCCCTCAGATCTTGAGGTTGTGCATCTTTCTCGAGCCTATCGAACACGGTATTGGTGCTGTTCATCGGTTCCTTTCCCTTGTAAGACTGAGGGTGTAAGGGGTGGTAGGTCCGCCTTGCCCTTGTCGGTGCGACCCTACCCCCAAGGCTCTCCTCCTACATGACTTTGAGACTTTGAGTAGCCATTTCCATTCCTGTCACGCCTCTCAGATGTTTGACCCTCATCTCCTGCGTTTTTTCGTCTGTCCCCCTGGGAGGGGGCCTTCGGGTTGGTAACACTCTTACTTTGAGATGATGTGTTATTCTTCTTAGTCATGGAGGAGGAAGTCTTGGACTGTGCCTCTTCATCCTGTCTCTGGGAAAGTGGCTCTGAGAGCATCCTTGGGGTTCTACTCCTCCCTTGGGACTCCCTGTTACTGCTATCTCGCAATCCTACTGCTTTGGCCTGAGCCTCCCTCACTGCCTGAGCAACGACTTCTGCGTTAGCTCGGCCTAACTGGGTAGCCGCCTCAAGGGACACAACAGCCTCCTGGTGCCTCCGGTCAACTTCTTTCTCTCTCTGGATCATCCTTTAGACCTGCTCATCTATCTCCCATCATTGTTGTTCCATAGTCGCCCTCTGGAGGGAAATTTCTATAGCAAAGGCCTCCTACCATGCTAGAAATTGCGCCATATCCTCTTGGTGAGCATCCTGTGGATCTTCTGCATTAGGTTGGTCTCCAACCTCCATCTGAGGTTCGTTAATGGGATCGATGGGATTCTGAGTGGTGGAATCCCTAGGAGCCGTCTTCTTTGTCTGACGGGATTTTGGAGGCATCATAAAACTGATGAAAGTGTGCTTGTTGATTTCATACTCTCAATGAAAGCACCAAAATGTTGACCTATGAAATTGGCCAAACGGTCGTATGTACAGTATACGACACATTTTGAACGAAATGAATATAATATACGACAGAGTACAAATATCTAAACCAAACACACAGGAATTTATAGTGGTTAAGCCCTGTTCTTCTAAAAAGTAATAACGTAATCCACTTATTCTTTTGTAATGAATCACTCGATAGAAAATTACAAAGATAAACTTGGATTTCACTCGTCACAGGTTCATCCAAAATATCAATCCAAAAAGTTCAGAAAAGGAGATCCTTGAAATGAAGCCTTGAGTCCTTTATTTATAGTACCCAGGGGTTGTTACATGATCAGTAAGAGTAGGATTATGGTTTGGTACACGATCATTAGGAGTGGAGATACGTGTCCACCTTCCCATGATTATGAGATCGTGGGTCTTCTCGTTGTCTTCTCTGGATCATTGTCGATAATGAACGATTGAGACCTTTGAGAAAATGCTAAGTCTTGATTGGTCTATGAGACTTAGGTGCTAAGCTCGATGAACCTTTAGAGCTTGGGTGCTAGACCCGTTGCTCCTCTGGGTGCTAGGCCTGTGATCTTCTGGGTGCTAGGTCTGTTGATCTGCTAGGTGCTAGGCCTGTTGATCTTAGTTTGAATGAGTGTGAGTTTTACTCAGTGAAGTGTCTTTGGGAGTGTAGGCCAACCACCCTACGAAGGATAGGGTGGGTCGACCACCCCAAGGGGTTCTTGGGCATGATTAGGCTGACCACCCCTAGGGGGCCAATGCCAGGCCAACCACCCCTAGGGTGGTTGACTTTCTATAGGTCCTGGACCTATATTTTTTGCTCATTGGTCTTTTTTCAACACTTCATCATTTTCCGTGATTTGTGATGCCACGTGTCGCTTTCTCATTCGCCATGTCATCTCTAGATTTTTTAGGAATAACACTTATCGTATAAACTCGTTTTCCTTTAGCCTTTCAACTTCTTATTTTATGGTTTTAGACCTTTCTTTTTCGAGAAACCTCCTCTTCTACTGTATGGGCTTGAAATTATCCTTGTCAATATTCAAAGCATGGATAATCACCATAGGGGTGATACTCACCATGTCTTTGTGTGACCAGGCGTACACATCTTGGTTGTTTCTTAAAAACTCGTAAGTTCAGTCTTGACTTCCTTAGCTAAGTTTTTTTTTCCCAATTTTTACAGTTTTAGTCGGCTCTTTGTTGCGAACTTTTATGCTATGCAAGTACACACAATCGCAATTTGTAATAAATTTCTTGTTAAGACCAAGTATCGTCCCACTAGGACTAAGTTATCATGTACCAAATAATTAATTCTTGGTTTTCTATTTGGCTGATGAAAATTGTTTTTATACTTTGATAATTAAAATAACATTATTTAAAATAATGCAAACAAATAATGGAATAAACAAGAATTAATTTCAAGAGATAAAACAATTAGGGACTTTAATTTCATCAACTTTCCCTCCTACCAATCCTTAGCGCAATATTAACAATTCTTCTTCTTATTAAATTAGCAAGTTGGAAAAATGCATTTTATAGTCAGATTAGGAATTATATAACTCAACCTAAGTGTGAATTTTATATATTTCTATGGTAAATTCAACAATTAGGAGGCAATGAATACACAACCAAGATGCTACACAAATAATCTTGATACTTTCGTTCTAGATTAAATTTGTGTTGATTCAATCAAAGCTTGTTTAAATCTCACCTTTAAGAATTTTGATTCAAACTCAAACAATTAATGAAAATAGATGACCAATCATATTTCATGCAATAAACATAGATTGAAACAAACTCAATAGATAAAGAAGAAGATTAACATTGCATTATCTCATAATAGGACTTCAAGTGAATCCATTAAAATCCCTAATAAAGCATTTAGTTCAACATCATTCTAAAATCATCAAAAGCACTTAAGCTAAACATAAGAATGAAAGGAAATAGAAAAAGAACTGTTTAGAATGAAATGAGATGCTCTCCGAGGTGTTCACCACTTCTAATTTTTGTCCCACTTTTTGTCTACCTCTCTCCTTTCGAAATTAGGATTAAAACCTAATATTTTTTCCTTTAGAAGCAATGCGGGCCACAACCCAGCACTTCAAGTGTCGTAGCCCATGTAAATTTGGGCTTCGCATGGACGTTAGGCGAACCACGACTCTGGGTCAATTTCTGGGCAGACAAAGCCTTCAGCATCGCGGCTCTTCATCCCTGCGTCGCGGCTTGTGTAGATTTCTGCCTTTGACCTGGCCGCAACATAGCATTGTAGTGTCGCGACCTTTAAGAACTTTCCCAATTTTTACATTTATGAGTCCAAAAATTCACCGAAGTCGTTAAATGACTCAAAGATCCATCCTAATACGGATACAACACCAAAAAGCCAGATTTTTGTCATATTTTTCACCAATTTGCTCCAATTTTTCTTTTCCTTTATTTGAAAGCTAAAACCTGTAAACAAGCAAAAACAAGGCATAATACTGCACTAAACAACTAAATAGATTAATCAAAACTACTTAAAACATGACTTAAAAACAACACAAAACTAGACTCAACACTCTTCTTGGTCGAGTGGAACCTCTTCGAGATCCTCAATGGGTCCCAATCTAGTATCATAATCACCAAAGTGAGGATCAAAGTCCACTTCCTTGCTTTGGACAACACCCTATTTGGTGTTCTGCTCGTTTATGGAAGCTTGCTTTTGTGCTTCTAATGTGCTCATTTCCATTACTGTTGTTGGCTTATTTTCTGCTGGTCTAGCGAAATTATGTTGGTCATTACTAAGCTATTTTTTAGCAGTTTTAATGGAAGAGTTGTAGCATTCTCTAGCTTCCCATTGGTTCCCCTTGACACATCCAATTCCAGCATTGGTTGGGAATTTCATCGTTAATGGAATATGGACGTGATAGCTCTCAGATCAATAAGTATTGGCCTTCCAAGAAAGGCATTGAAAGCTGTGAGAAGATCGATCACAACAAAAGTGGCCATAGCTGTGTTGTTTGTTGGTGCAGCTCCAACAATTCCTACTAGTCTGATTGTCCCTATTGGAGTCATTCCCTCTCCAGTAAAACCATATAAGGTTTGTGTGCAGGGTTCAAGGTCTCGAACAAAATTTTTCATCCTTTCAAGAGTGGTCTTAAAAAGGTTGTTAACTAAAGAGCCATGATCCACCATGGTTCGTGCACCGATCATATTGGCAATTTTGGCGTCTATTACCAAAGGATCGTTGTGCGGGAACCTAATGTGTGTAGCTTCATCCTCGGTGAATGTAATAGGCTTACACTCATACCGAGATGTTTTGGGAGTACGCTCCTCGATGGCCAACACTTCTTCTCTTAGTTCATGGCGTAGTGTTCAGGCATATCATTCTAGGGCCTTTCTACTTTTTCCAGGCAAGTGCGGTCCTTCGTAAATCATATCCAATCGACCGCTATAGGGGTTAGTTGTAGTGGTTGGACTGGTGCATCAGGAGTTCTTGCAGAAGCATGATTCTATTCGAAAGGACGATGAGTGTATCTTCTCATGGCTTAATGGTTTTGATGGATGGGGAACTCGATTTTGTCCTTAAGTTCATTACACTCATCAGTGTCATGTCCATAGTCGTTATGGAAATGGAAAAATTTGTTTGTATCTCTCTTACTTATATCTTTCCTTATAGGATTTGGCTTCCTATAGGGCATCTCAGCCTGTGTAGCTCGTGACCTTAAGAGTGTAGAGTAGGTGGTGAAATGAGGCACACATTCTCGTGGCTTATCATTGGTCTTTTCTCGCTTATTATTGTTATTATTGCCACTGCTAGAATTGTTACATATACCACAATTCTGGTTTTTTTTGTTACCATTACCATTGGTTGTCTGGTTATGGTTATTTGCACCAGAGTTCTTAGCTGGTGTAGTACTGGTTCTAGCTTGGTTAGCTTGGTAAACCTTTTGTATAGCTTCTTCCAGCTTTATAAACCCATCTGCTTGATTAAGGAACTCTCTGGTCGAGTAAACACTTTTTCTTCTAAGGTCAGTCCAAAGTGGTCCTTTGACCTGGATCCCAGCCATGATGGCCATCAGTTTTCCATCATCGCTGAATGTCGTGGAGCAAGCAGATTCTTGCATGAAATGCTACACATAATATTTGAGAGGCTCGTTGGATCCTTGTTTAATATCAACGAGGTCTTTGAGCTCGACTGGTAGAGTCCGAGAAATGAAGAATTGTGAGTAAAAGAGTCTCACAAATGTGTCCCAAGAGTTAATTATTCTGGGCTCCAGTTTGAAGAACCACTATTGGGCGAAGTTAGGAAGGGTAGCAGGAAAGATCCTGCAATGGGTATCATCGCGCACTCCTTGAAGATCCATTTTCATTTTAAAGTTATTCACATGAGACATTGGATCTTCCCTGCCAGTGTACATCTTCCAAGTTGGGATCTTGAACATGGGAGGAATGGTGAGTGAATTGATTCGATTAGAGAAAGGAGAGCCTTTCTGAAACGTACTACTAAACCAAGACCATTACACTGTGTGTTTAAAATAGTGCTTAACTCGTTAAGCGAGTCATTTGTACTTAAACGTGTGATTAAAGTTGTTTAATGGTTAGGTATCAAAATTTTTGGTCAAAGAAGTAACACTTTTCATTAAAAATAATAAGTTTATACATGGGATCCCCAAAAAGAGTTTATAAACCAAATAAAAAAGTGAACAAAGTACAAAAGTGGCTGGCCTAAGTGACATAACAAAATAAAACCCTAGTTCCTCAAGAGAAATCTTCATCATGGCAGTCGAGCAGGCTGCATATGTAAACACCACCCCTAGAGCTCTCAAACTCATGGCTGATCCAGCTTCTCCTTCTCTTTGCCCTTACCTACACCACATAGCACCAATGAGCCAAGGCCCAACAAGAAAACCCAATTTAAACAAAAATAATTTATCAACAGAATAAGAATCGTAAACAGCATGCTTTGCAACTATAATCAAAATTAAGTAGGAATATAATTCATTTATGTTGCCTCTATGTCGAATGAGCGCATACCGCACTCCTAGACTGACCCAGCCATAACGGCCTGCATTCCACATGCTAATGCCGACCACGACTTATAAGTTGAGTTTTTTGACAAATACAACAAGATATGCATTTAAGGTATAACACAATTAAACACAGTCTAAAGACGTTCATATTTAAACATGCATTCAAAGCGTGGTTATAACCACATTCAATAACCAAGGCCACTGCCTTAAACTCAGTGCAGGTGCAGTTTTCTTAACTCGAGTTCTATGCGACAGATGAAATGACCCTGAGTGCGATCCCTGTTCCGAGCCTCACAGAAACCGTAGTCACAATATAAGTATACATTTATCAGGAACCAAAATTAGATTCCGAGTTCCAATTCAAACCCCTATTCTTTCAACCACTATTCCTGGTTAACGGGGCACTAGAAACGTCCCCTGAGCCCCCAAGTGGGCCCCCAAAACAGATTCTCGAGACCCCAAGCCTAGATATCAAAATTAAAAAAACTATCATTTCCGATCACCTGGCCTGGTCATGCATGCCCTTGGCGTGGTTGCGCCTACATAAACTTTGGGGTTTTTGGGGCACTGGTGCAGCCGCGTCCTACCCTAACATGGTCGCGCTTCAAGCTCTGAAACCCCAAATCGAATTCGATTTACCTGGTTTTTGGGACACTAGCGCGGTCGCGCTCCAATCTAGTGCGGTCGCACTAGGTTGCCAGAAACCCAAAAATGCTCAGAAACCAAAGTGTTCTTCCCCAATTTAAGCCCTTTTGATTTCTACGATTTTTCAGTTCTAAAACCCACCTCAAAATCGACCAAAACACACTTTCAACAATATTTTTTTTTACCACCTACCACCTCAAACTACATAGGAAAATAACAATCAACCACAAAATACCTCAAAAACATAATAAAACCCATTAAAACACAATTTTCATAGTTGAGTTTCAAACTCAACTTCTATCATAACCAAATTCGAAAATTCATTTGAATCCCTCAAATCCAGTACCAATTGAGCTTCCATAGAGATTATCAATAATTTCTTATCCTTAAACATCTAAACAAATTTCCTAAAGGCTCCCAAATTCAAATTTGAGATTAACATCTCTAAAACCCATGAACACCAACAAGAACAAGAAAATTAAGAAAGGGAGGAGATCAACTTACTAAATCTAAAATCCTATGCTTGCTGGTAACTTTGGCAGCTACTAATCTCACTTTGCTAGCTTCAATTATCTCCAAAGTCTTCAAAATTCCCAAGACTTGATTTTGCCTTAAGCCTTCCTTGTGTTTATTGACTTAGAGAAAATAAGACACCATAGAAGTGGTTAGAACGTGAAAGAGAGGTGGTTGTTAACACTTAGCCAATTCCTCTACGAAACGAGTCAAATGACTATTTTACCCTCCCTTCCTAACACCCCATCAAAGCATACCAAGGGAAAAATGGTCATTTAGCCTAAGTACCATTAAACCTCAATTTACACTCTAAATTCCAATTAAATTCTTTAATCTTCCAAATACCAATATTTTCCCCAATAATATTTCATTCTCCATAAATTCCCAAAATTCACAAAATTACCAAAATACCCCTTGGCTCAACCCGAGCTGAGTATAAATTTTCGTTGTGGATTTTTCTCTAAATTGCTCAATAGGATTGACTCATGCTGAATATCACAAATATATCCACATAATAATGTGGTCTCTATTACCTAGCACATAAAATTACCAATATACTCTTAATGGGTCAAAATTATGTAAATGTCATTTTTAACGAAAACGAGTCTACAAGCATATTTAATACACATAAACATGCATAAGCAGTCATATCATGATATAACTCATATAATTAAATTAATCATACACATATATATATAATCAATAAAAGATCACAAATACACAAATAAATCTAATTATGCCCTCTCAACACACTAATCAAAACATTAAGCCTTGTTAGAAATTTTAGGACGTTACAACTATCCCCTCCTTATATAAATCTCGTCCTCGAAATTTACCTGAACAGCTCAGGATACTGATCCCGCGTATTTGACTCTAACTCCCAGGTCGCTTCCTTGACCTTGCTATTCCTCCAAAACACTTTAACCAAAGGCATAGTCTTGTTCCTCAGGGCATTGTCCTTCCTATCTAATATTTGAATTGGCTGCTCTTCGTAGGATAAGTTTTTCTGTAGCTCCAGATCCTCATAATTCAACACATGAGTCATATTTAATACATCTTTCTAAAGCATCAAAACGTGAAATACATTGTCAACTCCTGAAAATGACGGGGGCAAGGCCAACCTGTAGGCCACCTGTCCAATCCTCTCCAGGATCTCAAAAGTTCATACAAACCCAGGGCTCAACTTGCCCTTCTTCCAAAACATTTTCACCCCTTTTCGCGGGGAAACCCTAAGGAAGACATAGTCTCCCACTTGGAACTCTATGTTCTTGTGCCTCAGATTTGAATAACTCTTCTACCTACTCCGTGATGCAAGCGTCTGAGCTATAATCTTCTCAATGGCCTTATTGCTCCTTTGAACTGCTTCAGGACCCAAATATTTCCTCTCACCCATTTCATCCCAATGAATGGGTGATCTACACTTCCTACCATACATCATCTCATATGGAGCAACTCCAATCGTTAACTGATAGCTATTGTTGTAGGAGAACTTAATCAAAGGTAGATATTTACTCCAGGACCCTTCAAAGTCCAATACACATACCCAAAGCATATCCTCCAATATCTGAATAGTCCTCTCAGATTGTCTGTCTGTCTGAGGATGATATCGGTACTCTAGCCCTCAATGCTAATATCATGAGTACACGGGGTCCATGTGTAGAGCCAACAATTACAAATAGATCCTCACCCTTAGGCTCAAAGGTTAACATTTTATTTTTACAATCAATGGTTGCCCTATATTTAAATAACCAGTCCATTCCCAGAATCATGTCAAAGTCGTTCAAGGCTAGCTCAATCAAATCAACTGACAACTCTCTGCCATCCACTATCACCAGTAATGATATGACCCATATCCTAGAGACCACTAACTCCCCCGTAGGCAATAAGGTTCCAAACCCAACATTATAATAATTACATGGTCTACACAGTCTATCAATTACCCTACTAAAAACAAATGAGTGTGTAGCACCAGAATCAATCAGTATAGTATCAGAAGTTCCAGCACTAGAAAGCTGACCTGTCACTACTGAGGGACTAGCCTCAGCCTTTGCTTCTGTCAGTGCGAACACTCGAGCTAGAGTCAAGCTGTTAGCCTTTTTCGACTCTTCTTTCTTCATCCTTGGGTAATCTTTCTTAAGATGCCCCACTATTCCACATAAGAAGTAGGACTTCACCCACCACTTTCCCAAAATGACATCTCCTACATCTAGCGCACTCTAGATACGTCCTCCAGACCTCGTTGCCACCCTGGCAGCCAATCTGTACACCCCGTGGCCTCCCATCGGGGCTTGAAGCTAAAACAGTATCCGAGTTTTCCTTTTCTAGTCACTAGGGCCTCCGCCCATACCAGATCCTATAAAGGTAGGTCCCAACCTCATGGTATCTCTTCTGGCTGCATTCTCGCGCCAAACTTGTTTTCAACACCCTCCACAGTAAGGGCTCTCTCCACTAGCTTAGCTTATTTCGTCACTCCAGGCACTGCAGTAATTCTGACATCCCGGGCTATCATAGATTTCAGCCCTGTAACACCCTACCTCCTTAGAGCCATTACTATGTGAGTTATAAATGTGCCATTAGTTCGCTATTCGAGGTTTTAGGTTAAAAGTGTGACTAAATTGAAATAAAACTTGTTTACGACATAATTTATAAAGATTTGGACATTCATTGAAATCATAAAAAGTTATACATTTGGGATCTCAAAAATACATTTTAGAAAATGTATTACAACTCAAAAATATAAATACAGTCAACCTAAGTGACAAAAACAATCATTACAATATTTTTCCCAAAATAACCATGGTCGTGGTAGCCAGGTAGGCCGAACATGTACCCGTCGCTCCACGCTCTCCGTACTCATGGTTGGTCGACCTTTCCTTTGCCCTTACCTGCACCATAGAGCACCCGTGAGCCGAAGCCCGACTAGAAAAATCAACGTAAACAAAGCATAATCCAATCCAATAGTAATAACACAAACATTCAATAGACTAAACACATAACGCCCTACACCGACCTAGGTGCTTTACCAGGCACTGGGTTCACGGTCTTCACCGAGCGGGTGGATACAACACCCTTGGAGGGTTTCACCCTAGCTGCCTACACTCACCGTGGACAATGCTGATCTCGACCCCTTGTCGTACCCAGCTTCTTGCCATTCTCGGCCTTCACCGGTCTCGGCCTTTGCCGTTCTCAGCCTTCGCCATTCATTCATAAACATGCATAAAACAACATAACATTCACAAATATTCACACATATATTAAACATAAACAATAGGGCCACACCCTGAAACCCAAACAATAGGGCCATGCCCTGCTCTACGGGCACAACCGTTTTCTTACCAGTGTCCCGAGCTGATTGATTACCGCGATCCCGAGCATGATCCCCTAGTCTGAGCTTTGACGAAAACCTAGTCACAACGCATTCATAATAATTGTCCATCAAGCTCTAAACCAAATAAGAACTTTAGAATATTAATCTAGCCTTTGGGACCTTGAATTCTACTAAACCGAGTAGTAGAATCCTTCCTGAGCCTTAACATTTGAGCTCCCGAGCTTAAAACCTTCATCTCCCTTTTTTCCCATTTGGAGTTGCGGCTCGCCCCCTAGCACTGCGACCCGCTGTAAGTCAGAGGGCAAGCCCTCTCTACTAAAAGACATGGGCCACAGCGCGCTATACCCTGCGCCATGGCGCCTGGGCAAACTTCCGAGGCCCCCAGGCCTCAATGTTCAAATGGGTCGCGGCGCCTGATGAAATGGCCCACGACTCGAGCCTTAAAACCTAGAATTCTCACCACTTTTCTGCATTTTTCCCCGAGCCTAAATCCATAATTCACACTCCAAATACCAGCCCAACTTAGAATTAAGCCTAGAATCCTTATTCACACAGCCTAAACTTCTCAACAATTCAGAAACATTTGCATAACCTCACCAAATAGTCAAAATCAAACTAAAGTTCAACTCACATGCAAACCTCCAATTCACAACAAAATTAAATAGAAACAATGACTGGAATTCCTTACCTCTGTGATATTTCATCCCTTGAGCTAATCCCCAAGCACAACAAGCCTCTAGTCTTCAATTCCTTAGTCTAGGATCCTCGAAAATTCTTCAACTTCTAAGTGTCCAAGAGAGGGAGAAAGAGCCGAGTACGAGAAAGAGAGGGTGCTGAGAGTTCCTTCCTTATTTCTTTCCTTAATTCTAGTGTTTTTTCAAAGCCACTCAGCTGCCTAATGACCAAAATGACCCCCAAGTCTATCATCCATCCTTTAATGCCGCAATGGGCAATTATGTCAATTTCCACATCCCACTAAACCCTTGAGTGTTCCTATAAATCTCCATTTAATTCTCGATACCCTTAACAAACGTTAAATCACAACCTATTACTCGGTAATTCCCAAACACCAACCATGTTCCCAAAATACCCCTAGGCTCCCCTCGAGTCGGGTATTCGACCGCATTGTGACTATTTAGCTAATCGGCTCCTTGGGATGGTCTTGGATCGTACACCACAAATATATCACCACACTCTTGTGGTATCAATCACAATACACACATATCACATTTATACTCTCAATGGGCCAAAATTACAAGTATGCCCCTAATAACCAAATGGGGCCCACATGCATATTTAATTCACCTAAACATGCATTTCTAATCACATAATCACTTAATTCACATATTGACATAATTAAATCAATTATTGCCCTCCTGGCACGCTAATCAAGGCCCTAAGCCTTATTTGCAAATTTGGGACGCTACAAGCCCCCTAAGAAATCTCTCCTTCCTAGTCACATTGGTAGGCATTAAATCCAAAGCAAACTTGGCTTGTCTATCAAACTTCAGGGCGTATTCTGTTACTGACATATTTCCCTGAACCAAACTGTTGAATTCATCTGCCTTCGCAGCTCTCACTGCATCATTATAATATTTTTCATGCTCATCCACTGCTAGCCTTGAGTGGATCTACACTACCCTCAAAAGTCAGAGGGCGTTGCTTCCTGAACCTTTTATATAGCAGTTCCCAAAGATTCTCTATCTTTAATTGTTGTTGTATGGCTGGCACTATAGCAGCAAATGGTGCTACTAACGCAGCGTTTCCTGCAGGAACCTGCTGCTGTCTTAACTAGCGAATTTCTTCTTCCTCCCTCTGCAGCCTAGTTTGCTTATCCGCAAGCATTTGTTGCCAGTTCTCAGGGACTGGCAAAGGGTTCTGGCCCTAGTCATTATTTCTAACCTGACTTTTAGCACTGACTGTCTCATTTGATTGCCTTGGAAGCATACTTCCAAGTCTATCTACAATTAATAACTTAACTCATCAGGAAATAATAACAGTATTTCATGCAAACCCACGGTCCAAAACTAATCAAATAAGCATTCACATGCATCAACAATGTTAATAAGCATTCCAATAGCTTCACACATACACATTCATGCTAATATGAATGGCGATTCATATTCTTGCTCGATTAGGGTGCTAATAAGCATGCTCTTAACATTAACAAGCATGAGCAGTGCTAACAAGCATGTTCCTGGCATTCATATGCATAACATAATGCTATTAATCATTTTTAGCATTCAAAAGCAATAATGATGCTAATAAGCATTTTTGTAGAATCTACAAGCAACAATTGTGCTAATAAGCACTCTTTAACATGCATATAGCAGTCAAGGGCCAGGCCCTATCAGAATAGCTCATGCTTCCTAATTAGACGGGCAGGTGAGGCATATATATTTTATTTAAGCAATTGGACGCATAAATATATTAATAGTTACCAAACCCTTAGTCGATCTTGTCTTTAGCGGCGAGTGTACATGCCCATTCCATCATCATGAACCCTTAAACCTTGCAGCTCTGATACTAAGTTGTAACACCCTAATAATCAGGGACCCTTATGACGTGTATTTAAAATAGTGCTAGACTTGCTAAACGAGTCATTTGGACTAAAACATGTGATTAAGTAACTAATAGCTCAAGTATTAAAAAATTTGGTCAAAGGAAAAAACATTTCCACTAAAAGCTTTAGTCTTTACATGAGGTCCCAAAATGGAAGTTTAAAAGTTGTTTACAACTAAAGGATTACAAAATAAGCTGACCTAAGTGGTAAAATGGGGTTCAACCCTATTTCCTCTATGATATCTCAGCCGTGGCGGTCGAGCAGACTGCATATGTACACATCATCCCTAATGCTCTCCAACACATGGCTGGCCAAGCTTCTCCTTACCCTTACCTGCACCACATAGCACTAGTGAGCCAAGGCTCAGCAATAAAACTGAATTAAACAGAGTCAGATAACCAACAAAATATAAACAACATGCTTAGCAATAATAACTATAACCAAGCAAACACTTTATACAAGTATGCGACCAGAGAGTCACACAAGTGCGTATTGCACTTCTATTTATTCAAGTGGTATCCGAGCCAGAGAAGTGTATAATGAACTCCCAAGGTGGCCTAGCCATAGCGGCCTACGTTCTGCATGCATAGTGTCGACCACAGCTTATAAGCTGAGCTTTCCAATCAAGAATAATCATATATAAAATATTAATCATATAAACAAATACAATGCATTCTAATATGCTTAATCAGATATTCACAGACATAATTATAATCATGTTCACTAACAGGGACCCGAGCCCTAATCATATCTACATTTAACGACTGAGCCAAGCCCTAATCACATATCTCACGTATCGGGTGTAGTTTTCTTACCTCGAGCACTGTGTGAATAAAGAAACAACCCTGAGTGCTATCCCTGACCTGAGCCTTGTGGAAACCCTAGTCACAATACAAGTATACATTCATTAGGAATCAATCCCAGATCCCAAGTTCCAATCTGAACTATAACTCTCAAAACCATTGTTCCCAGTTAATGGGGTGCAAAAAATGTCCCCCCGAGCCCCCAAGCAGGCTCTCAAACAAAATTCCCATGCCCCCGAGGCATCTAGCGCGGTTGTGCTGACATAAAATTTGGAGCTTCTAGGGCATTGGTGCAGTCGCGCTAACCCTTGGCGTGGTCGCCCCCCTCAACCCGAGCACCCAAATCGAAGTTCGATTTCACCCTTTCTGGGACACTATTGCGGTCGAGCTAGGTCGCCAGAAATCCAAAAACAGCCCAGAACATTGGTGTTCTTCCCCAATTGAAAACTTTTTTATTTCCTACAAAAATCAGACTCCGATTTCAACCAAAACAAGTGTTTCCAACAGGATTTCGACCACAAAACACCCCCACAAAGCGAAGATATACCAAACCCTACATTCATCTAACCACAACACAAATATAATACTTAAAACTAAACAATCAAAGCTAGAAAACCAAACAACACCATTAGAATGCCCAAAAACAGGGGTCTTACCCTGTTTTGAATTCCTAGGGTTGATGATGATCCTAGTAACCTCTGTTTGGGTTTTATACCCTAATTAAAACCCAATTTCTTTGTAATCTAATTTATTATCAATTACAGAATAGAAATCATTTTTTGAATTGGTCAATCACTTTACTCACATGTTTTATTTTCATGATTATTCGTTTAATATAAACTTTTATGAAATCCCGAGCATATAGATAATCGTATTTATAGTGACGTAATCACAGTGGAATATAAATATGATTATATGTTCAAAAATAGGTTAGTCATTGGTCAATGCAAAGGATTTACATTGACTTGCCAACCTACGATATGATCTACTTACACATCACAGTGTTATGTTCTTTCCAGAACATTATCAAAGTAGATAAGATCGGATGTATTTGTTACATCAGACTGGATCGATATTGATAGTAGATCAGATAAGTAAACATATCGTTATTATCTATTCTAGTGACCATAGGTCAATTCAATCTCAATTCTGAGTGGTTAGTATTCTAACTGATTGTATTATTTGAGTTCTTTGGTTTGTTCGTGACCAGCTTACCCTACAGACTAGCCCATACTTACATCTTGGGAATTCCGTAGTATAATTGAGTGGGAGTGTTGATCATAGATATGAACATCTATAGCTTCTGACGAAGAAGTGAAACGATGGTTTCCTTCTAGTTTGATTCAATGTGCTAAATGATAGAGATCTCATTTCAGTAAGTTTACTGAAATATCATTTACAATGAACTAAGTGTTTTAAGGATAAAATACAATGAGGGGTAAAACAGTATTTTAGTCCCATGTCATTGACGACCGTCTATAGAGGATTGAGTGACAATTATGGTTTTAACAATGGATAATTAATAACGTATCTATATTTGTTATAGAGCGTTATATGAATTCAAGAGTGCAATCTGAGTCTTTAGTGGAGTTACGAGGAATTAATACGTTAGTAAATTTATGATAACTTATTGGAGCTTGATTTCATAGGCCCATGTTCCCCACTATACCTTGGATAAAATAATCTAGATAGTCTCAATTAATTGATTTAATTATCAATTTGAATTATCAAAGTTGACCAGGTTAATTTTTGATAGTTTCACAGAGTTATGTAATTTAGAGAAGAAAAGAGAAATTATGGCTTATTTATTAATTTAGATAAATTGGTATCTAAATGAATAAATAAGTTTAAATCAAGGTTCAAATTATAAATAATTAATTTGATAAAGGATTTAAAATAATTATTTAATTAATTAATCAATAGATAATAATACGGGCTTTGATTTTAAGTCCAACGGGCTTATAATTAAAAGGGAAATTTAACGAGCCTAAAGCCCATGATAATTTCGCCCCAGGGCTAATTATTGGCTATTATTTTATTGGTTTCTTAATTAAATAAATTACCTAATTGAACCTATAAAATGAATGCTACGTGAGAGATGAAAATACAAGTTTTTGAGAAGAACAGAAGATCTATTCTTGATGCTCTAGGTTTTAGAATCTCTCTACAACATAAGTCATTTTCTAAGCCTCAATATTATTTTCTCTTCTTCTCTATGTATCTATCTCATGTGTTGAGAATTTCCCACTCTAGTCTAGGTGATTCTAAGGATACATTAGAAGGCTGTGAAGAAAATTGAAGATCGGTTCAGTTTCTTGGTGATACCCTATGACAGAAAGGATATAAGGGTTAGAGAAACTGAAGGAATGACTCAATCATTTCGCTGCGTATAATATAAGTGTTCTTATCATTATTTCTGTTTGAATTCAATTTTAGAAACATGTTATAGGTTTTCTTATATTAATATGTTTAATATAAGATCTACATGAAAATAAATAAGATCTTGTATAATTTTTCCTAACAACTGGCCTCAAAGCCTATGGTAATCTTTATTTTCATGCATGAACATAGTAAAATTGAATTATTTAATGTGTTGAATAATTGGGTGGATTTCATGTTTTTTTATGATGCATATTGAATTTTATGTGATTATTAGCATATTTGTGTTATTTTGTTGTGTTTTCTTTGCAAATAATTTTTTATATAAATGCTTTATTTGATGTAAAATATGGTAAAAAGTATTTAGAAAATGTTTTTGGCTTGAAAACTTACACGAATTTTTTTTTTCTCGGGCAGTGGTTGCGGCCACCAGTTTTCACTGGTCACGGCCTGGGAGACATACGCTAGTGGCCGCGGCCACCATAAACCCCTAGCCACAGCCAGCACGCGAATTTTTGCCCACATACTCCTGTGGCTGCGACCGCCAACTTTCACTGGCCGCGTCCTGCATTAATCTTTTTCTTAAAATTTGATTTTTGAATGTATTTTTAATAGGTTAATACAAAAATATCATATATTTTATATTATTTAAAAATATCTTTTTTGAAATACAATATTTTTGTTGTTTGATCTTTTAAAAATAAAATTTTTCTACAAAGATTCAAATTCTAATTTAAAAATAGGTTAACTAATTAATTTTAAATATTTTAATATATTAAAACATTAGAATTAAGGTATCACATATTTAAGATATTTTTTAATACTTGATAATTTTTTTTTGAAATATGATATTTGAATTTGTTTAAGATATTTTTTTTCAAAAACAATAGATGATATTTGTTTTAAAAATTTATAACTGGTTAGGTTTTTAAAAATATCATGTTTTTCAAACCAATTAATAATTTTTTTTAATAAATGTGATTTAAATTAACTTTGGTTAATTGTTGATAAATCTTATTTAAATTAAATTAATATTTTTCAAATTAACCTAAACCAAGTTGATTGTTGATAAATGAAATTTAAATTAACTTTTGTTAATTTTTGATAAATTTTATTTAAATTGACTTATTTTTGTAAAAATTTAATTAATTCGAATTTTTGATAAATTCTAGAAAATTAATTGTGGTATTTTTGCAAATGAAATAAATTGTGATATTTTTCATAAAATTCATAGACTTGCTCATATAGTAACATGATTATGCCCATCCAATTTTAACATGTCTGTTTGTGCTATATGTGATATTTTTACAATTGGGCTTAAATGCATATAGTGACCCATATGTTTGTTAATATATGGATTTTTCAAAATAAAATATTCATAAAATGATAGGTTTTATTTCGGCCCATTAGAAAATTTAAAGTTTAAATTCATCTCTTGTGAGTGGTTCCACTTGTGAAGACTCATTTACTTTGCATGATTATAGTGGGCCTAATCAATTAATAACAATTAATAAAACGAAAGTTTATATTTCTGTCTTTTGGACCTTGTGTGGAAATTAGGGGGCCTTAGTAGTGGGAACGACATACTGGACCTAACCCTCCTCCATGGAAGCCCAATTGTTAAGGCCCATTTGCTTGAGTTGAACTTAATTGTATAGGTTCATTATATTAGTTAAACCTAAATATTGATTAGCAACAAATTAATTGTAATTTAATTGAATTTGTTTCAATGTGACACTTTAGAATTAATAGGAAACTATAGGAATTTGTTTTTAAAAATTCTAATCTTATAATTTTTTAGAGAACCATAGCCATTTATTTTCGAAAATTAATAATAAAAATAATATTTTTATAATGAGCTTATTTTAAGAATTATATTCGATCTCCACCGTTGGTTTAACAAGGTCAATAGCTTAATGGGGCCTTGAGACGCTTTTATTCGTCCCCTTACGAAAGGTGTTCATTAGTTATTTTGACAATGTTAAATTTCGAAAGATAGATAATTATAGGTAAAATTCTACTAGACTCACCCCTACAGTGAATACTAGCACTAAATCTATTGATTATCGAAACCATGGGTCTAGCTTATAAAATAAGAGAATTTTTTTTCTTAATTTGATCGAATAGTAGGTTGTTAATAATGGTGTCCATTATTAAATGAGGTTACAACATTATTTAATTAATGATATTTTTTTACAACTATATCATAGAATAGTTAAAAACCTACAGAAATAGAGATATGATTATTTTGGTATTTTTTTTCATATCTTACATATTTATGGTATATGTTGTGCTATTTATTGAAATTAGAGTGAATAGAAGTTTTATTGAGAAAAAGTGATTGATTTCTATTTTATTGATAATTTGTAGTATCAGTATGGCTATGTCTACTCCCATCCTCTCTCAATTTTCGATGGCGAAACTCACTGGAGAAAACTTCCTTAAATTGAAGTAAAACGTCAACATTGTGTTGATTGGTGACAACTCCAAGTTCGTCATGACTGAGGAATCCCCGGAAGTTCCAACTAAAGGAGCTACCAAGTCTGTGAGGGATAAGTATGAGCATTGGAAGGCAGCTAACAACAAGGCGCGGTACTACATGTTGACTAGTATGGTCGACACTCTCAAGAAAAAGATGGAGAATGTCGAGATGGCCTACGAAATCATGGATTAGCTCCAAGACATGTTTGGTGCCAAGTCAGCGCAGACTCATTTTGAGGCCACCAAGAAATATGCCAATGCTCGGATGGCACCGTCTCAACATGTTTGCGATCATCTGATCAAAATGACAAATTATTTTCAAGAAGCTGAACTACATGGAGCAACAATAGATGAGGAAACTCAAGTCGGCTTAATCCTCAACAGTCTCTCTCCAACTTTCCTGTCATTCACCATCAACTATGTGTTTAATAAACTCAACTATGGTCTGATGCAGCTCATGAACGAGCTTCAGACTTTTGAGTCTATCATGGGTGGACCAAGTAAGGGAGGAGAAAAGAAAACAACTACTACTATTGCTGCTAATCGAGCTAAGGCTGAAGCTAACCAAGCTTCATCTTCGAAAGTTGGAAACAAGAGGAAAGATGGACAAAACAACAACCCCAAGCCTGCAAAGGCTGCAAAGATGAGTGCACAGACGTCTAAGGGGAAGAACAATAAAAACAATAAAGGTAAAGGTAAGTGTTTTCACTGCAAATAGAAAGGGCATTGGAGACAAGATTGCCCTAAGTTTCTAGCAGCGAAAAACAAAGGTAATGATTATAGTTCATTTATCTTAAAAACATGTGTTTTAGAGAATGATAAATCCATTTGGATTATTGATTTTGGATCTACTAACCATGTTTGCAACTCTTTACAGCTTCTTGAATCATGGGAGGAAGTGGACAAAGAAGGATTAAAGCTTAAAGTTGGGAACAGAGCGTTCGTTGTAGTCCAAGCTAGAGGAAGAGCTCGTCTGAAGTTCTGAAATAAATTTTTAATTTTGAATGATGTATTTTTTATTCCGAATTTTAGTAGAAATTTAATTTCAGTCTCCATGTTGCAATTAGAACAATTTGTTATGACTTTCACAAGTTCTAATATATCTATTTCTTTCAATGGATCACAATTGTGTATTGCATGTTTGGAAAACGGGCTTTATATTCTGCGACCTAACGAACCCCTCGCTCTTAACAATGATTTATTCAAAGTAGCTAAACCTAGGACCAATAAACGTCAAAAGACCGATAACGATATCATGACATATTTATGGAATTTGAGACTAGGTCACATTGACTATGATATAATTAAAAGACTTACAAAGGATGGGCCTTTGAGGGAACTCACCTTAGGTGAATTACCTGTCTGTGAATCTTGTCTAGAAGGAAAACTGACCAAGCATCCATTCTCTCCAAAGGGTGATAGGGCCAAGGAACCATTTCAACTTGTTCATTCAGATGTTTGTGGACCTTTGAATGTACAAGCCAGGGGGAGTTTTAAGTATTTCATCACTTTCATTGACGATTACTCTAGATACTCATGTCTTTACCTAATGCATAGGAAATCAGAAACATTTTCAAAGTTTCAGGAATTCCTAGCGATCGCTCAGAACCAATTAGGTAAAATGTTAAAGATCTTGTGATCTGATAGGGTGGAGAATATTTGGATATGTAGTTCCAAGATCATTTAACTGAACTTGGGATTTTATCACAACTTACTACCCTGGGTACTTCGCAACAAAATGGTGTAGCAGAACGCTGGAACATAACTTTATTGGAAATGGTTAGATGCATGCTTAGTTACTCAACTCCACCAAATTCGTTCTAGGGGCATGCAATAGAAACTGGGAATGACATTCTCAATCTCTTGTCATCCAAATCAATCCCTAAAACATCTTTAGAACGCTGGAATGGTCATGAACCTAGTTTTATGCAATTATAGAATCTGGGGGTGTCCCGCCCACGTCTTGAGGAAAAAGGAGGGAAACCTAGAACTGCGAACTGAAGTTTGCATGTTTGTTGGCTATCCTAAAGGAACTCAGGGTGGAAATTTTTATAGTCATTCAGAAAAGAAAGTGTTTACTTCTACTAATGCTACTTTTCTGGAAAATGACTATGTCCAAAACTTCAAACCACGCAGCAAAGTAGTTTTAGAGGATATGGTTGAAGAATTGACTCCAACCAATGTTCCATCGTCATCAATGCGAGTTGATGATGAAATTCTCACTCTTTATATCCAACTGACACAAGTCAATTTAAATGAAGAAAGTACCATTGTTCCTGAGCAAATAGTCACAGAGCCTCGTCGCAATGGGAAGGTTTCTATGAACCCAGTTCGCTATGATTTGGATGGTAAAACCAATATGGTTGTTGGTGACACTAGTGACAATGATCGATCTTTCAAACAAGCAATGGCTATCCCTAAAAAGGAACTATGTCTCGAAGCCATGAAACAGGAAATGGAGTCCATGTACTCAAATTCCGTCTAGGATCTTGTGGAAGCACCTAGTGAATTTAGGGTCATTGGGTGCAAGTGGATCTACAAGAAGAAACGAGGTGTTGATGGAAATATCAAAACTTATAAAGCTCAATTAGTGGCAATGGGTTATACCCAAAGAGAAGGCGTGGACTATGATGAAACTTTTAGTCCGGCAGCCATGATCAAGTCCATTCACATCCTTCTATCCATAGCATCCGCTCTCGACTATGAGATCTAGCAAATGTACATCAAGAAAACTTTTCTTAATGGGAAGCTTGACAAAGTCATTTATATGGATCAACCAGAAGGATTTAAAGTAGCTACACAAGAAGGAAAAGTTTGCAAATTGAATAGGTCCATTTATGGACTTAAGCAAGCTTCTCGTTCCTGGAACCATTTGATGAAATAATCAATACCTGTGGCTTTGAACAAAATATTGATGAGCCTTGTGTTTACCAACTGAAGACAAATCAAATAGTGGTATTCCTGGTTTCTTATGTAGATGATATCTTACTCATTGGAAACAATGTGAAGAATTGGTTGAACACTCAATTCCAGATGAAGGATTTGTGTGAAGCTAGTTATGTTCTAGGTATCTAGATCATTAAGGATAGAATGAACAAACTCTTAGGTCCATTTCAAGCAGCTTACATAGACAAAGTGCTTGAACTTTTCTCAATGACAAATTCTGAGAGAGGACATCTACTGTCTCACCATGGAATTCATCTTTCAAAGAAGTAGTCTCCCCAGACTCCTGAAGATGAAGATGCAATGAGAAAAGTTCCTTATGCATCTCTAGTTGGAAGTCTGATGTATACTATGTTGTGTACTAGAGCAGAATTCTGCTATGCAGTGGGAGTAGTGAGGAGGTATCAGTCAAACCCAGGACCAGAACATTGGATAGCAGTTAAGCATATCCTGAAGTATTTAAGGCGAACTAGGGCTTATATGTTAGTCTACAAGGGTGGTGTTTTGAACCCTGTAGGCTACACTGATTCAGATTTTCAGACTGATGTCGATGATAGGAAGTCTACTTCTGGAATGCTGTTTACTCTTGGGTGGAGCTATGATATGGAGAAGCATAAAGCAGTCTGCAATCTCAGATTCTACCATGGAGGCTGAATACATAGCTGCGCCAGAAGCAGCTAAGGAAATAGTCTGGCTAAATAAGTTTTATTCAAATCTTGGTGTTATTCCAAAAATGGATAAACCGCTTGTGTTGTTTTGTGACAGCACATGAGCGATATCCAACTCGAAAGAACCTCAAAGTCATAAGAGGAGTAAACATATGGAAAGGAAGAATCACAGTATTTGAGAATATGTGGCTAGGGGAGATGTGAAGGTTATGAAGATTGTATCTGAAGACAATCTTGAGGATCCGTTTACAAAGACACTACCAGAAGCTACATTTGATAAGAATATCAAAGAAATGAGATTGGTAGAATTAATACATTAGTTTCAATTAGTGAAAGTGGGAGTTTGTTGGGGTTTTATGTTCTAATTGAAACCCAATTTCTTTGTAACCACATTTATTATCAATAAAAGAATATAAATCATTTTTTGACTTGGTCAATCACTTTGCTCACATGTTTTATTTTCATGGTTATTTGTTTAATATAAACTTCTATAAAATCCCTAGCATATAGCTAATTGTATTTATAGTGACGTAATCACAGTGGAATATAAATATGATTATATGTTCAAAAATAGGTTAGTCCTAAGATTGGTCAGTGCACAGGATTTACACTGACTTGCCAATCAACGATATGATCTACTTGCACATCACAGTGTTGTGTTCTTTCCAAAACATTAGCAAAGTAGATAAGATCGAATGTATTTGTTACATCAAACTGTACCGATATTGACAGTAGATTGGATAAGTAAACATACCATTATTATCTATTCTAGTCATATCATATAGTTGACCATAGGTCAATCCAAACTCAATTCTGAGTGGTTAGCATTCTAAATGATTGTATTATTTGAGTTCTTTGATTGGTTCGTTACTAGCTTACCCTGCGGACTAGCCCATACTTACATCTTTGGAACTTGGTAGTATAATTGAGTGGGAGTGTTAATCATAGATATGAATATCTATATCTTTTGATGAAGAAGTGAAACGATGGTTTCATTTTAGTATGGTTTAAGGTACTAAATGATAGAGATCTCATTTTAGTAATTAATATTAGTTTACCGAAATATCATTTACAAGGAACTAAGTATTTTAAGGATAAAATACAATGAGATGTAAAACAGTATTTTAGTCCCATATCATTGTAGACCATCTATAGAGGATTGAGTGACAAGTCTTTAGTGGAGTCACGAGGAATTAATAAGTTAATAAATTTATTTGTTAAATTTATGATAACTTATTGGAACTTGATTTCATAGGCCCATGGTCCCCACTGTACCATGGATAAAATCATCTAGATTGTCTCAATTAATTTATTTAATTATCAATTAGAATTATCAAAGTTGACCAGGTCAATTTTTGATAGTATCACAGAGTTATGTAATTTAGAGAAGAAAGGATAAATTAGGGCATATTTATTAATTAAGATAAATATGTATCTAAATTAATAAATAAGTTTAAATCAAGGTTCCAATTATAAATAATTAATTTGATATAGGATTTGAAATAATTATTTAATTAATTAATCAATAGAAAATAATATTGGTCTTGATTTTAAGTCTAACGAGCTTATAATTAAAAGGGAAATTTCACGGGCCTAAAACCCATGATAATTTCAACCTTGGGCGAATTATTGGCTATTATTTTATTGATTTTTTAATTAAATAAATGACCTAATTGATGTAGGATCTAGGCATTTAAATCTAGATGCATGCTTCCTATTATTTTTTCAAACACATAATAGAAACATAGAATAACATGACCTACATATGAAGACCAGATTGGTAAATTAACATAAACACAAAGATGTAGAAACATGAGAATACGGAGCGGAACTAGAACAACTCCTTCCTTCAATCTCTCTAACCCTTGATTCTTTTTTATAGCAGAGTATTATCAAGAGATTGAACTAGATCAGCAACACATTCTTCCTCACCAAACCTTTGAACAACCTAGAACTAGTGTAGGCTGGTTTTCAACACATGAGATAGAAATCTAGAAGAGAAGAAGAGATAGTGGCTAAGAAAGGATTAGAGTGTTTAGGTTTTCACTTACCCAATGAATCAACTGAGACTAACTTCCTTCTTTTTTTTGTGAAAACCCTAGATATCATATTCCTTATATATGCAACTTAATGGGCTTTATTTAAGTTTAAATTAATTAAAATAATAAACAAATGGACTTGGGCCCAATACCTTTATTTTGAATTTAAATCACAATTGAGCCTAAATTGAAAACATTATATTTATTTTTTTTAATTAATTAATTAAATCATTATTCAAATTAACTAATTATAATTTGAAACTTGATTTAATTTTATTTATTTATATTGACACCGATTTATCAATATTAATAATTTTACTCAAATATTCTCTTTTATTCTCTAAATCTCATATCTTTGTAAATTTTCCAAAATTGACTTAGTCAACTTAAAAAAATCCTAATTGATAATTAAATCAATTAATTGACACATTCTAGATGATTTACTCAAAAGTGATGCGGGGACCATGAATCCATGAAATCAAGCTCCAATAAGTTACCGTGAATTTATTTACGAATAATTTCACTACATCATTAATTCCTCGTGACTCCACTATAGACTCGGAATTGAACTCTTGAATTCATAGAGCGTATATTCCAAACCATAAATATGTTATCCATTGTTATAACCATTATAGTTAGTCAATCCTCTATCGATGACTTACTAACGAGCTGGGTCCAAATTTCCATTTCACCCCTCATCAGTATATTATCCTTAATTCCCACTAAGTTCCTTGTAAATAATATTTCCATGAACTTAATCACAGAAATGAGATCTCAATCATTTAACCTTTTGAACAGAGCAATTAAGGAAATCATATTTTCACTTCTCATACAGAAGTTATAGATTTAATATCTATGAATAATAGTCCCACTCAATTACACTACTAAATCTCCAAGATGTAAGTATGGGCTAGATCGTAGGGTAAGTTGGTAACGAACACGTCAAAAGATTTCAATAATATAATTAGCAGAATATTATCACTCAGAATTAAGATTGACTTAACCTATGGTCAACGTTGTGACATTGATTAGATTTGATAACAACGATACTTATTTATCAATTAATAATCAATATCGGTCCTAGTCTGATGTAACCAAATACATCTGATCTTATCTACTTGGTCAATGCCTTGGACTAGACATCACACCCCGAATGTGTAAGTATATCATATCGTAGATTGCCTAATTAGTTAAAACCCAATGCACTGTTCTAATCTTAGGACTCGTTCTTTTGAACATATAATTACCACTATAATCCAATGTGACCTAGTCACTATAATTGTAACTATCCATATGTTCGGGATTTTATAAATGTTTGTATTACTTCAATAATCATGTAATAAAACAAGCAAGCAACACGGTTGTCAAACTAAATGATTTCTACTACTTTTATTGACAATATGAAATTGTGTTACATGTCCGACATGGTTTTATAAGGGCATAAAACCCAACAAACTCCCATTTTCCCTTTTAAAACAAATGGGACATGTTTCTCAAAACCAAGCATTCTACCTGCTTCACAATTATTCTCTCTACTTATATCTTTTTAAAGGGATATGAAAGATTGCCTTCCAATGCTATCTTCATCGCCTTCACATCACGCCTTTGCCACACATCCTCGATAATGTGGTATTTTCTCTGTATATGCTTTGCTCTTTTGTAGCTTTGGGGTTTTTTCGAATTTTCTATTGCCTCATTACTGTCATTTGACAAAATGAGTGGTTTATCCATTTCTTGAATAACACCGAGATCCGTACTATTTCTGGAATAACTTCTTTAGCCAGACTATTTCCTTAGTCGTCATGGATGAAGCTATGTACTCAGCTTCTAAGGTGGATTCTGAAATGACAGATAGCCTAACGCTTCTCCAAATCACAGCTACTGAGATGGTAGACAACTTATCGTTTCTCTTAATAATAGCTCCACCCCAAGAGTAAACACCTTTTTCAGAAGTAGACTTCCTGTCATCAGTCTAAATCTGAATCTGTGTAGCCTAACATGTTCAAAGATCCACCTGAAAAGACTAACATATAGTCTCTAGTCCATCAAAGATACTGATCTCCATCTATTGTTCATTTACAAGGTTTTACTGACACTTACTCACCACTCCCACTGCATAGCAGATCTCCAGTCACAACACATAACATAATATACATTAGACTTCTAATTGCAAATGCATAAGGGATTCGTTACATCTTTTCTTTCTCTTCAGGAGTCTGTGGAGACTGCTGCTTAGAAAAATATACTCCATGTCAAGATGCTAAACATCCTTTCTCAGAATTTGTTACAAAGTAACGACCAAGCACCTCACCAAAGTAGGTTGCTTGAGTTAGAGCCAAAATTCAGTTATTTCTATCCGTGATGTTCTGGATACCAAGAAAATGACTTGCTACAACAAAATCTGGAATTTCGTTTCCAGCCATTTCTTTATGTTTGATAATTTCTTGACATTGTTTCCAATGAATAAGATATCATCTACATAAAGGATTAAGAACACCATAATGTCTTTTTCCCTAAGTTGTCAAACACAAGGGTTAACTAAATTTTGTTCAAAACCTCAGGTCTTAATGTTTCCATTTAACCTTAAGTTCCAGGAGCGCAAAGCTTGTTTGAGTCCATAGATTGATCTACTCAGGTTGTCGACTTTCTTGTCCAACTACTTTAAATCGTTCTGATTAATCCATGTTAATGGTCTCTTCAAGCTAGCCATTAAAAATGCTTCTATGATGCCCATTTGCCTTATCTCTTAATCAAGAGTTGTGGCTATGGATAAGAGTATACTAAATGAATTTTATCTTGTCTACCAGACAAAAAGTTTTCTCTAAGTCAACTTTCTCTCTCTGCCACGAGTCAAGCCTTAAATGTCTCAACCTTTCCATCGGCTCCTCTCATCTTCTTATAGATCCACTTGCACCCCATGGGCCTAAATTCCAATGGCACATCTACAAGATCTCAGAGAAATTAAGAGTACTTAGTGTAACGACCCAAATTCGCTAAAAAGGCTTAAGGGCCTTGATTAGTGTGCCAGGAGGACAGGTTGGGGTTTATGTGTGATTTTATGAATTAAATGCGTGATTATGATTTAAAGCATGTTATTTGGCTATTTTTTTTAACTGAGATGCATGGCTATGTTTACTAGTATGCATGTAGGCCCGGATCGTGTTAGAAGGGCATAATTGTAATTGTGGCCATGATTGGCATAACGGTATTGATATGTGATAATTGTATTCTGTGAATTGTACCACGTGAGTGTGGTTTTATTATTGTGATGCACGTGCCGAGACGGTCCTAGAGAGCTAGTTAACTTCAGAGTCACAACGGGATTTCTATACCCGGCTCGGGATGAGCCTAGGGGTACCTCGAGAATTTTAAGGTTAAATTGAGATTTAGCGGGTAATGGTTATTAGAGATTTAGTAACCTGGGTAACCATTAGTTACTGCTGAGAGTAACAAGTTCTAGGTAGAAAATGGTAGAAATGAAATAGAAGTAAAAGGACTTAAGTGCCCTTGAGGTTTAGTTGGGAAAGGATAGGCAAGGAGGGGTAAAATGGTCATTTGGCTGGGAAATTAGATAAATGGCAGCTGGTTTTATGGGGTACACGGTTTGGGGCTTAACCATTTTGGTCTTGATAGAGTTTGAAGAGAAGAGAAAAGAGAGGGAAAAGCTAGGGCATGAGGAAGAAGAAGAAGAAGAAGAGAAGGAGAAGTTGGAGACCTAGGAGATGAAGGAAGCTTAGGGATGGATTCCCCATATGAGGTAAGGAATTTTATACTCATTTAAGGCTTGATTATGTTATGGGTTAAGAATTTGAGCATGGGTTGAGTTTGATGTTTGAGTTTTTATTTTTCTGAAATTGAAATCAAGGATGTGGATTTTGGGGATTTGATTGGGTGTTTAGATGTCTTTGGTAATGTTATGGGTTGTTGGATGGTTTATTTGGAGTCTTGAGTTGGTTTTGGGGCTTGGGTGTGAGTTTGGGTTGATTTGGGAGTGTTTTGGCTTGAGGAAATGCAGGGTAAAAACCCAGTTTTTCTGGGTTCGCGAAGGAGCGCCGCGGCCCTGTTCTTGGGCGCCGCGGCGCGAGGCTGTTTGCAGCCAAGGAGCTCCCTGACTTCGCTGGGCGCCGCGGCCCTTACGGGTAGCGCCGCGGCACTACGCCTTTTTCAGGATGGGAAAATTTGCATTTTTCAGCTTTTGCTCCGGGGGTTCGGGGGATGTTTCCGATGAACTGTTTTGGGAATTTGGGAGTCCCGAGAGTGTGGGATTGGTCCCGGGAAGTGGTTTTGGGTTGGTTAGTAATGAGGGATGTTTCTTGTGTGTTGTGACTAGGTTCTTTGAGAGGCTCGTGCTAGAGGACCATGCTCGCGGCTTTGGTGCATCAGGAGGCTCGGAATGCAGGTAAGAAAACTATAACACCCGAGGTTAGGGCATGGCCCCAGATTGTATTATGTGCAAATGTTTAACCTTAAATGAATCATGATGTGTGTGAATGATTATTTCAAATGTACTATATGTGTGATTATGATGAAATGAGTGGCAAGGGCCGAGTACGGCGTAGGCCGGGGCGGCCGTGGGCCGAGTACGGCGTAGGCCGGGGCGGCCGTGGGCCGAGTACGGCGTAGGCCGGGGCGGCCGTGGGCCGAGTACGGCGTAAGCCGGGGCGGCCGTGGGCCGAAAGTAACACCTAGCACATGGGATGCTATATTCAGGGTGGGACCCAAGGGATACATGAGTTATCCTCGCGGTGAGAACCGATACCCCAGGGCTTTGGTAAGGGTCCTGGGGCGGCATGGCCGTGTTTGCTTAGTCTAATGGTTGACTTGTTTATTTGTGGATTATCTGTTATGATAAACTGTATACATTGCATATGTTATGTTCTGCATGAGTTTTCTTGCTGGGCTTCGGCTCACGGGTGCTCTGTGTTGCAGGTAAGGGCAATGACTGAGTCAACCAACCATGAGTACGGAGAGCGTGAAGCGACGCGTACATGTTTGGCCTGCTCGACTGCTTTGGTTGGGGGTTTATTCGTAAATGGCTGTAATAATCTATGATTTTATGATTTCTCAAACTGTAACCTTATTTCAAGATGTGATTAGTTTTCAAACCTTATTTTGGGATCCCAAATGTTTAATAATAGAAGTTTTAATGAAACGACACATTTTCTAAGATTACAGCCTTAACTTTTAATTACTCACACTTTTGTTTCAAAACCTCGGTTAGCGAGTTCTTTGCACACTGTTTTGTCTTAAAAACTCACTCAGTAACGGCTCTAAGGAAGTAGGGCGTTACACTTAGACTATATTTCCTGGTACTTGGCTTCGAGTCAAAGATCCCATTTAGACTTACCCATTTCCTGTTTAAAGGCCAACGAATCATTGTTACTTTTGTCCCCAACCAACTTGTGGGTTTCACTATCCATATCATAGGTACTGGGTTCCGAGAAACCCTCCCACTATGACGAGGCATCATAACTTTCTGACTTGGATTAGTGGTTTCTAAATCTACCATGTTTTCAATGACTTGCGTCGATGAGTATGGAACAATAGTTTATCGTTTTTCCATCTAATACTATTTTGCTATGAGACTTGAAATTCATCATGTAGTCGTTATCCAGAAAAGTAGCATTTGTAGAGCCAAACACTTTCTTGTCTACTAGACTATAAAATAGACCACCCTGAGTACCTTTAGAATAGCAAACAAACAAGCAAACCTCAGTTCGTTGTTCTAGCTTTCCTACCTTTTTCCTCAGGACATAAACAGGACACCCTCAAATTCCATAATGACATAAACCAGGTTCACGACCATTTCATAATTCTAGTGGTGTCTTGGAGACATCTTTTGAGATGGCACAAAATTTAAAAAATGTCACATGCGGTCTAGGTAGTATGTATCTAGAAAAGATTTGGGTAAGAAGTTGGTAGAGTTTAATAGCTTATCATAGAACACACATTTTCATAAATGTGCGATTCACACTGCTCAGCAACACTGTTCTGTTGCGAAGTCCTTGGGGTAGTTGCTTTAGAAAATTCTCCAAGTTAAATTAAATGATCTTGGTTCTGATTATCCAAATATCCTCCACCCTATCAGATCACAAGATCTTTAACGTTTTACCTAATTTAGTTATAAAACCATAGCAATGAATTATTTGAACTTCTTAACAAATTCTCATAATTCCTATGTTTTAGGTACTTACATGAGTCTCTAGAGCAATCATCGATGAAGGTGATGAAATACTCATAACCACCCCTCACTTGAACATTCATATGTCCCCAGACATTTGAACATACTAGCCCTAGTCGTTCTTTGGCCCTTTCTCCTATCACAGAGAATGGATGCTTTGTTATTCTGCCCTCGAGACTAGATTCAGAAACAAGTAGGTCACCCTAGGTGAGTTCCCTCAAAGTCCCAGCCTTTGTTAGTATTTGAATCCTATCATAGAAAATATGACCAAAGCGAAAATTCCAAAGGTACGTCATTTCTAACGTTATTGTCATTTTGTCGTTTAACGATCCTAGATTTAGCTATCTTAAACTACTTTTTATTTAGAACATATGGTTCGTTTAGTTTCAACAGGTATAGCCCGTTTTTCATACATCCACCACACAATTCACATCCATTTAAAGAAATAGGATTTTATTACTTGTGAAAGTAACTACAAATTGTTGTTAATGTAATAAGAAAAACTGAAATTAAAATTTTCCATTGAAAATCGGAATAAAATAAACATTGTCTTAAAACAATATATTTATTTCCAAAATTCATTCAAGCTTATCATTTTTCCTTGTTTGATACAAACAACCCTTGATGGATTCCAAGTTGTGGCTTTTTATCCTTCATGGCATTCCTAGTGCTAAAAATTGTAAAAAAGGTACATGCATGTTTAGTAGATTTTGATTCAGCGATCCAAAATTGAAGTATCATCCTCTAAAAGCACATGCATCCAAGACAAATTTAATTACCTTGGGTTCCATATGCCCTGAGTGCTGGGCAATCTTGTTTCAATTCCCAGTCTCCTTGCATTTGGAAACACTCCCCTTTTTTTGTGTACTTATAATCAGGCCTAGCTCCAAGATGCTATGCAGCATTTGGTGCCTTGCCAGTAGACTTCTTGTTCTTTTTGTATGGATTTCTTCCTCTCTTGCTCTTCGAATATGAAGCTTTAAGCAGCTTCTCCTTGAGCTTGTTTAGTAGTATTAGCATTCTTTTCTTTGCTCGAACCACCATCAACAATCCTCTTTGAAGGATTTGGTGATCGTTGCATAGGAAAAATAGGAATATCTTTGAGTATCACGAACTTGATGTTGTCCATAATCAACACCATGTGGACGTTGGACAAATATTTCGTGATAATCTCTCCATAAAGTAACCTTTTGGAGATTAAAGAGAGTATGAGGTGGGAAGCCTAGAGTTACGATTATCAACTAAGTAGAAATCAATGCATTGTTTGACAAACATTTATTCATTATATTTTTAGAAATAGCATAACATACAAAATGTTTTGAGATAAGAAAAATACTAAAACACTTATCTTCTATTTCTTAGGTACTTTAACTAGCCATGAACCCATGTGTCCCGGTAGGCGAGAGTCACAAATATTCACTTAGTTAAATAGAGAAACATCTCAATTAATAAAACATCATAGAATTTTATTAACTACCTATTTCATCCGATCAAAGTAACAAAAACTCATGTGTCCCGGTAGTCGAGAGTCACAAATATTTCTTACTTTATGAGTTTGACCCACAATTTCGGTTATAGTAGACTTAATTCCTATAGTCACCGTAAGGATAAGTCTATAGAAGGTTCATCTATAACCATCTATCCTATGAAATTTAACCATGTTAAGAAGTCCAATGAACACCTTCCACAGGGAGAGGAAATCAAAGTGCCATGAGGCCCCACTAAACTCTAACCTTGTTAAATCAATGGTGGAGATCGAATTCAAATTTTTAAAACTCATTATTAAATATTTTAGTATTTTATTCCTTTTGAAAAATATCAACTTAGGTTTGCTAAATTATTAAAATAATTAATAAACCAACTTAGGTTTGCCAAATTATAAAAATAATCAATAAACCAACTTAGGTTTGCTAAATTAATAAACCATAGTTTATAATTTTTCCATTAATTCTAAAATTACCAATGAAAATTAATCCAAAAATTAATATTAATTTGTTTCTAATCAATTATTAGGTCCAACTAGAAAGAAAAACCTAATACAATTAAGTCTAACTTAGGAAAATGGGCATTAAGAATTCGAACTTGCATGGAGGAGAGCTGGGTTCAATATGTCAGACCCATTACTCAGGCTCTCTAACTTCCACACAAAGCCCAAAAAGACAGGAATTTGAACATTCTTTTTATTAATTTTTATTCAATTGATTAAGGCCAATCTAGTAATACAAAGCAAATGGGCCTTCACAAGTGGAACCACCCACAAGAGAGGAATTTAAACTTTACATGTTCAATTTGGCTCAAATAAAACCTAATATTTTATGAAAGTTTTATTTGAGTTTTCCCATATTTTTCTAAACAAAAAAATGGGCCATTATTATAATTATATTTAAAGTCCAAATGAAAAATATAACTTAATAATGATGCTAAATATGTTAATTTTTTTATTAATTGGATGGTCCTAACATGAAAACCTATATGACATGTTACACAACTTAATGCATCATTACATTTATCACCAAAATAAATAAATCAATTGCTAAAATATATAAAAAAATCAATATCTCAAACAATTAATTGAGTTATCAAAATTAATTAATTACCATAAAGTTTTTCCCAATGGAAAGCATACCACATAATTAATTAAACATAAAATTAATTTAATTATCATTAAATAAAATATCTCAATTTTTTTTAAAAATTGGATACTTAGAAGATATTTCTTTAGCACAACAAAAACAAAAAAAAATATTTTAACTAACTTTTATATTATATATATAAATTAAAAAATATACATTTTTTTTTTCAAAAATATATATTTATATAATTTTTTAAATAAACAGTATAAAACCAAAAAAAATCAAGCTTAATTTTTTTTTTATATATATAGTTATACATAAACCCTAATTAGGGTTTATATATATGTATATATATATATATATCATTCATAATTAAAAATGGCAGCCGCCAACTACAAAAAAAATTGTGCAATTTTTGAATGAGCATTTTACCAAGCACCAATTAAGATCTCAAAATGCATAAAAAATATGACAACTTAAATTAGCAATATGAGACATAAACATTCAAAACATTCATATCAAATTTCATGTACCATCCAATTTAACTTTTAAAATTAAGCATGTCAATAAACACATATAATCATGCATTCTTAACATCTAGATCTAGGCAACCTAAGCTTTGAGGCCAATTGTAGGATCTAGGAATTTAAATTTAGTTGCATGCTTGCTATTATTTTTCCAAACATATAATAGAAACCTAGAATAACATAACATACATATGAACATCGGATTCGTAAATTAACATAAGCACAAAGATGTAGAAACTTACGTATATGCAACGGAACTAGAACAACTCCTTCCTTCAATCTCTTTAACTATTGATTCCTTTCTGTAGCAGAGTATTATCAAGAGATTAAACTAGATCAACAACACAGTCTTCCTCAACAAGTCTTTGAACAGCCTAGAACTAGTGTGGGCTGTTCTCAACACATGAGACAGAGATCTAGAAGAAAAGAAGACATAGTGGCTAAGAAAGAATTAGAGTGTGTAGGTTTTTACTTACCCAATGAATCAACTGAGACTAACTTCCTTTTTTTTTTGAAAACCCTAGATATCATATTCCTTATATAGGCAACTTAATGGGCTTTATTTAAATTTTAATTTTAATTTTAATTAATTAAAATAATAAACAAAAAGATAAAAGCCTTAGCTCCCACAAATGGACTTGGGCACAATACATTTATTTTAAATTTAAATCACAATTGGGCCTAAATTCAAAACCTTTTATTTTTTTAATTAATTAATTAAATCCTTATTCAAATTAACTAATTATAATTTGAAACTTGATTTAATTTTATTTATTTATGTTGACACAAATTTATGAATATTAATAAATTTACCCAAAGATTCTCTTTTATTCTTTAAATCTTATATCTCTGTATAAAAAATCCTAATTGATAATTAAATCAATTAATTGAGACATTCTAGATGATTTACTCAAATGTGATACGGGGACCATGGATCCATGAAATCAAGCTCAAATAAGTTACCGTGAATTTATTTACGAATAATTTCACTACCTCATCAATTCCTCGTGACTCCACTATAGACTCGAAATTGAACTCTTGAATTCATAGAATGTATTTTCCAAACCATAAATACGCTATCCATTGTTATAACCATTATAGTTAGTCAATCCTCTATCGATGACTTACTAACGAGCTGGGTTCAGAATACCGTTTTACCCCTCATCAGTATTTTATGCTTAACTCCCACTAAGTTCCTTATAAATGATATTTTTGTGAACTTAATCAGAGAAATGAGATCTCAATCATTTAACCTTTTGAACAAAGCAATTAAGGAAATCATATTTTCACTTCCCATACAGAAGTTATAGATTTCATATCTATGAATAATACTCCCACTCAATTACGCTACTAAATCTCCAAGATGTAAGTATGGGCTAGACCGTAGGGTAAGCTGGTAACGAACAAGTCAAAAGATTTAAATAATATAATTAGTAGAATATTATCACTCAGAATTAAGATTGACTTAACCTATGGCCAACGTTGTGACATTGATTAGATTCGATAACAAAGATACTTATTTATCAATCAATAATCAATATCGGTCGTAGTCCAATGTAACCAAATACATTCGATCTTAGCTACTTGGTCAATGCCTTGGACAAGACATCACACCCTAAATGTGTAAGTATATCATATCGTAGATTTCCTAATCTGTAAAAATCCAATACACTGATCTAATCTTAGGACTCGTTCTTTTGAACATATAATTACAACTATAATCCACTGTGACCTAGTCACTATAATTGTAACTATCCATATGTTCGGGATTTTATAAATGTTTGTATTATTTCAATAATCCTGTATTAAAACCATCAAGCAACACAGTTGTCAAACTAAATAATTTCTACTACTGTTATTGACAATATGAAATCGTGTTACTTGTTCGACATGGTTTTATAAAAGCATAAAACCCAAAAATTGAGCCTATAAAAGGAATGCTAAGTGAGAGATAAAAAGACAAGGTCTTGAAAAGATCAGAAGATCTATTCTTGATGCTCTAGGTTTTAGATTCTCTCTACGGCATAAGTCCTTTTCTAAGCCTCAATATTCTTTTGTCTTATTGTCTCTGTATCTATCTCATGTGTTGAGAATTTCCCACTCTAGTCTAGGTGATTCTAAGGATACTTTGGAAGGCTGTGAAGAAAATTAAAGATCGGTTCACTTTCTTGGTACGACAGAAAGGATACAAGGGTTAGAGAAACTGAAGGAAAGACTCATTCATTCCACTGCGTATAATGTAAGCGTTCTTATCATTATTTCTGTTTGAATTCAATTTTAGAAATATGTTCTAGGTTTTCTTATATTAATATGTTTAATATAAGATCTACATGAAAATATATAAGGTCCTATATAAGTTTTCCTAACAACCTCTAGTCCCAATCCAAAGCTGCTAATCCACAAGAATCCCCTTCAATCTTCACCAAGAATCCAAGCTTGGCCTAGCTTTGGAGTACCTTGAGTGTTCTTCCAAAATGCTCCAAGAACCCAATAGAAAGTGCTTGAACATGAATAAGTGTTCAGCTGCCTATTTGTATCTAATGTGATCAAATGACCACATTGCCCCTTGCCCCATTCAACCTCAAAGGTTACTCCCAAGGGAAAATTAGTCTTTTGGCATAATTCCCACTAATTGCAAATTACCCCACATAATCCCAAATAAATATATTAAACCAAATATTCATCAATTAATTCTCGTTACTCAATAATTCCAGCAATTTACCAAATTACCAAAATACTCCTAAGCTCACCTCAATCCTGATAATTTACCCCGTTGGTCCTCGATTTTGCCAATGACACGGAGTCAAAAATACGACAGGAAATGAGATGACAATTAAGAGTTTAATCTAATGGTAAAGAATAAATACAAAGGATTTATAGTGGTTCAGCCCCAATGAATGGTAATGACCTAAGTCCACTTAGTGCTATTATTAATATTGAATCCCAATGTCGTGATCAAAGAACTAGGGTTCTTGAGTTTCACAAACCTTGGGAGAATTACAACAAGATGATAGATAATTGCACTATATACTCTCTCTTTCAATATTCAGAAAAAAGCTTTAAAGATCAAAAGTCCCCTCCTTGAGCTATTTCAGGCATATTTATAGGCTCAAGGGGGGTTGCATGGGCCAATGGGCCTTAACTATCCTTAATATCTGTGTATCAAGGCAATAAAGATGAAATAATCAACGTAATTATTATAAGATTATAATCTTAGAAGGAATTAAACTAAATCATACGACCAGCCTGGTCGTATCTAATAGTCAGGCTTGATGAAGCAATGTATAGCTGGTCGATAATCGAACAACACCGCCTTATTTTGACTCTGCCACGTGTCATCCACGTGTCAAAAATCCTTGCGACGTCATAAGCAGCCGTTTTTGGGTAAACATTTGCCCCCCAAGTTTACTTTACTGTGACCAGCATAGAGTAAACTTAGGAAACTGACTCTTCACTTACCCCACCAAATCTGTCAGAGCGGCCCATGCTTTCTTGAAAAAAGTAATCAATCATGTCTAATCAAGTCTTTTTCGGTTTCCCAAAAAATTGCTCACGACTATTGCACTTCCCCATACTTTGAAAAAAGTAATTCCATGATTACTTCTTTTACGACGCTACGATCACTATCAATAATACCCCCAGATCACATTTTTACTTTTTACCTTTCACTCGCCTTCTCTTCTTCAAGAACCTTAAAGAACCTCAACCTTCAGAGCTTAGAAAACCTTGTAGCGTTCATTGCTGATTTAAGGAGTTTTCGCTCAGACGCTCGAAACATTCATGCTCATAATCTAACTTTTATCCAAGTAAGTTTATAGAATCTTTCCATCGTTTGAGATGCCATGCAAAACCGTCTTATATCTGTTTTTATCTCTGAGCTTTTGAATGTTCTTGGCTGAGACTGTTTTGGGGTAAATAGGCATATTGATCGATGCTTGATAGGGTAGTGAAATAATGTTTTATAGGAGTTAGGAGTCAGTTTGGTAGTCGAGACCGTAGATTTAAGGTGTAAAATCGAAGTAAAAATTCAATTTTTAAGCTAGTTAAAAAACTGGGTTTTTCCCACTCTCTCGGAGTCGAAAAAGTTTTTTCTAAAAAACTTTTTACTTTTGCTTTTTAATTTGTTTCTCAAACTGCTCGTAAGAGACTTAGTGTTTTTGCTAGAGTGCTGCCGGCCGTATAAATGCTTAACTTTTATATGCGAGCAACGTTATTCCAACTCTCAACACAAGTTTTTAGGCTTTAAGTTCTCATCTCCCCCTTTTTCTGTTCGTAGCTTTTCATGCAAGATCTGTGCGGAGGTGAGAGACCAATCGACGATGACTTGCAAGCCCAATTGCTTGAGGACAAGGAGCAACCATCCTTGTTGATACCTAAAATTCCCTTTTCTCGCACCACCTCAAACACTCCATCGACCCTCCTCCAAAATATGGGTCGAGTAAAATCTAAAGCCCAGAAAAAGAAACCTTCCAATCCTTCAAATCAGCCTGCTCCTCAGGCTGAAATTCCCTCGACCAGTGGTCGAGAAAGAAATATCCTCGACCCTAGCATCCATATTCAAGCTCAACTTTGAAACGCCATTCAACTAGATGTTGAATGGTACGTCGCCCCTCCTAGCCGAGTAACGGTTAGGATGATTGTGAATTACATTAAAAAATACGGACTTCCTGGGGTAACCCTAGTCCAACCCACCAAAGACCAATGGGCGAATTTTCTTGGAGGCGCTGAAGGCGCTTGGTCGAGGTATCACATCGAGGCAGGAGTGATCCTGCCTCTCCATCCTTTCTTCCAAGGAGTGGCCAACTATTTTGGGGTCGCTCCTTTTCAAATAACCCTTAATGGATATAGAATGCTCTCTACACTCTATATCCTTTATAGCCATAAGAAATGGCCTGTCCCCACACCACACGAGGTCAACTATCTGTTTGACCTAAAATCCAACCCCAACCAAGAAAACACGGGGTTCTTCCACTTCTGTCACCAAGAAACGTCCCGTACTCTCCTGAGTGACACAACCTTTATTTCCAATGTGGGGAAGTACCATCTAGAGTAATTTCTGACTACAGACATGGTTGCCAACAACCTGGCCTTCACTCAAGGAGGTAATATTTTTACTCCCTTGGTCGTTTATTTTTCTTTAATTCTTCATACATTTCCCTTAGATTTTTAGCACCTTTCAGGCCCATGGCTACGACCGACTCCCACACCAAACATGGAAGTCCGATCATCCCTCTTGGCCAGCATGACTGACGTGGAGAAGAGCGTCAAGCATCTGGTCACAGAGGCTAACCTTAGGCTGGTCGGGCTTTTGGCACCTCACCAGGATGTGAGGGAGTCAACAGTGGGAAGTGCCACTGGCGAGGAGATTCCCGAGCAGCACCCAGACGTGTCACAACCTCAAAGGAGGAGGACGACTGGAGTGACAATCAAGGAACCCTCCAACATCCCGCGAGCTGCCACTCCCCCTGCCCCAGTGGGAAAGGGAAAAAAGAAAGCCACCAAACCTTCCATTCCCATCGACGAGTCTTCAGATGAGAACGGTACTGTTTTCTCATTCTTAGATAGTTTGCAAATTCCCTATCACTTATTTGACGAGGATGACAACTTTAAGTATACTCCAAACTTAAGTTCAGATTTCTTCCAGGCAGTAAATAGTTCAGTAAGTAATGTAGCGACCAATAGTTGTAGCACGGGTAGTTTACTTATAATCTCTTTACTTTCATTTTTAGTTCCATCTATATATCTTGTCTCACTGCTCGTATTGTTTCCTTTTATGTAGATATGGCATCTGAAGACGTGTTCGAACATTGCAAGGCTGCTGCTGCTTCCTTAGGCAGGAAGAAAGACAACAAGAGGACTCGAGGGGAGAGCAGTAAAATCGCCTCAAAGAAGGCCCAAACTGAGGACCCTTCATCCACTATTTCTTCGAAGGAAAACACACCATCTCCATCTCCACTCGAGCAACCGACCTCAACACTTCCGGCTAACCAGCATTCCATTCCTCCAACACCTGTCGATCAGCACCCCACTCCTCAGGACCCTACCAGCCAGACACACCGCACTCAGCCCAAAGGCTCCCTGTCCAGCTCCGTGGTCAGCTCTCCAAACACAAACGCAGTCAAGAGGCCATTGACGACACCATCTCCATGTAGACTGACCAAATACTCAATCGAGGGCTGAATGAGATAGTCAGCGTAAGTTGCTTTCTGTTGCTGAAAAATTTGCTTTTGATTTTCTACCATCGCCTTACTCTTTTCATCTGGTTGCAGGGATTGCTGACCATGACTGCTGGTTGGCACCGTGCGGGTGCGATGGTGTCCCAGACCAGAAACTTTGACACCAGGCTTGCTGAGGCCATGAAAGCGCTCGAAGTGAAAAATGCTGACCTGCTCGAGAAGAACCATGAGCTGACCAAGCAGAATGGGGAACTGCTCAAGAAATATGCGGAGCTGACCAAGCTGAATGAGGAACTGCTCAAGCAAAAATCGATGTTGACTGAGGAGCTGTTGGAGAGTCGGGATGCCCTGAAGAAAGCCAAAGAAGATAAAGAAAAATTCAAGGAAAACGCCAAACTCAACTACCAACAATCCAAACAGCATGAGCTCGATTTGATTGCGAGCAGGCAGGAGACGGAGGAGCTGGAAAAGTGCGTGAAGGAGCTTGAGGAAACTGAAGCCAAAAACTTGGAGAAGTACAAGGAAGCCACCCATCTTTGCTTCAATGAGTTTTGGAAGCACAACCGGAAGGCCAACTTCAGCTACCTGTTAGAGCGCTTGAGACAGACTCTAATGTCCTAGTGCGCCATTTTCCTGGAGGAAGAAGAGAGGGCTAAAGTTCTTGCTTCCCCAGAGATTTCCCTGGCAACGGGGATAGACGGAGCAGACAATGAAGTTGGCGCTGATGTTGACCAGGAAGCTCCTCAAGACCCTCCAGCCTCGTAGTCTTTTTCCTTTCTATCTTTTAACTACACGACCTATGGGTCGTGATGTAAAGACAATTACTTGTTTAATTATTAATTTTTTATTGTTGCATGGGTAGCTTTTACTTTTAATCGAACAATTACATCCGAGCAGTAACTACTCACAGTGTAAAAGGTTTCCTTTAGGTATTATAATATTTGCATTTTATTATAACATCTGTTTGCATGACCGAACTTAGCATAGTACTTTGGTTTGTTTTAATAAAATACAAATTTTTTGAAAAATACTCTAAGTACCCTAGCATGCTTTCACTTATTTTGCTCATGTGTTTACATACCTTTCGATATGCTTTGCTTACTAGATGCCTTATATGCCCCCCAAGTGATTGAGGAGCTTTAGGTCCTTAGTCACTTGCCTTGACCAAAACTTGTTCGAACATTACTGCTCGGAGCAAAGGAATTAAAACAATAATACAACAAAACAACACACATAATGAGCAAATACTTATAATAAATACAATAATTGGCAAGAATGACTGGCTGCGCACAGTCCCTTATATTTCTCGTATTAAATGGACAAAATGTGTTTGTATGAGTGATCAATAAGATCTTACACTTATAAGCGATTAGTCAGATAAAATGACCAACCCTTTTTCATAACTTGTAAAATGTAAAATTAATACAAGCCAATTCTTTAAGAAGAATTGTTCATTGATAGTACTTGCGCAGGAACAAGATCTCCATTTAAGCGAGCAAGTTTATAGGTGCCTTGATGGAGGACTTCTTCAATTTGGTATGGCCCTTCCCAGTTAGGTTCGAGTACTCCAGCAGCCTGGTCATGGGTGTTTAAGAAAACTCTTCACAGTACTAGATCTTCGATATTGAATTTCCTTTCACGCATTTTAGAATTGAAATACTGGGCGACTTTTTGCTGGTAAGCAGCTACTCAGAGTTGGGCTTGCTCACGCTTCTCATCGATCAAGTCTAGGGATTCCATCAATAGTTGGCTATTAGGGCCTTGATCGTACGTTATTCTTCGATGTGACGGTAGATTTAACTCAACAAGAAACATAGCCCCATACCCATAAGCCAGTGAAAATGGAGTATGGCCTGTTGCTGTTCGGTGGGAAGTTCTGTACGACCAAAAGACTTCAGGAAATTGCTTCGGCCATGCCCCCTTAGCTTCTTCCAGTCTTTTCTTCAGAGTATCCTTTAGCGTTTTATTGACTGCTTTGACTTGTCCATTTGCTTGGGGATGAGCGACTGAAGAAAAGCTCTTGATAATCCCATGTCGTTCGCAAAAATTTGTGAATAAATCACTATCAAACTGTGTGTTGTTATCTGAGACGATTTTCCTTGGCAATCTATAGCGACATACAATGTTTTTGACCACAAAATCCAGCACCTTCTTGGTCGTTATGGTTATGAGTGGCTCGACTTCGGCCCATTTAGTGAAGTAATCGATGGAAACCACAACATACTTGACGCTGCCCTTTCCTGTGGGCAGAGATCTGATTAAATCTATACCCCAAACTACAAACGACCACGAACTTTGCATCTGTTTCAGCTCATTAGGGGCTGCTCGTGGGATTTTGGAGAACCTCTGGCACTTGTCGCACCTCCGCACGAATTCCATCGAGTCTTCATTCATTGTTGGCTAGAAATACCCTTGCCTCAGGATCTTTTTTGATAAGCTTTTCCCCACAGCGTGGTCTCCACAAAAGCCTTTGTGTACCTCTTTCATCAATTCCTTGGCCTTCTCTTTCGAAATACATCTGAGGAGTGGCATTGAGTATCCCCTTTGGTACAAGATTCCATAGACCAGGATATACCTAGCAGCCTACCGCTGAAGGGTCCTGGCTTTGTTTCTATCCGTTGGTAACACGCCTTGCATCAAATACTCTATGTATGGTGCCATCCATGTATCTGCCACTTGGATCACCAGAGTGGTCTCCTCCACTTGGATGCTTGGCATAGATAGTCTTTCAACTGGCACTATGTTAAGAGTATTAGCATCCTTTGCACTTGCTAACTTGGCCAAAGCATCAGCGTTTGAATTCTGGTCGCGAGGTACTTACTGAAGGGTGTACTTGTCAAACTGCGCTAATAGATCCTTTGTTTTATTTAAGTATGCAACCATCTTTAAACCTCGGGCCTGGTATTCTCCCATGACATGATTTACCACCAGCTGAGAGTCACTGTAGATGTCAAGTACCTTTATATTCATGTCCTTGGCCAATCGTAACCCAACGAGCAACACTTCATACTCAGCCTCGTTGTTAGAAGCAGTGAAGTGAAACCTAATTGCGCTGTGAAATCGATGCTCCTCATGCATAATCAGAATCACACCTGCCTCTGCGTGATGCTCATTAGAGGGGTCGTCTATAAATAACTTCCACGAGGGAGCTTGGTTTTGAGACTCAGGCTCTTCGGGTTGCTCACTATCTGGAAGTTCAGTGAACTTTGCAATGAAGTCAGCCAGGGCTTGCCCTTTTATCGCTGCTCGTGGCAAGTAAGAGATATCAAACTACCCAAGTTTGACCGCCCATTTCAATAATCTTCCCGCGGCCTTTGGCTTTTGCAGAACTTGCCGGAGAGGCTGGTCAGTCAAAACCGTGATTGGGTGAGCTTGACAGTAAGGCCGCAACTTCCTAGAGGCCAAAATTAAGCAATAGGCTAACTTTTCAATAGGTGGGTATTGCAGCTCCACTCCAATTAGCCTTTTGCTTACATAATAAACAGCCTTATGTACGCCTTCTTCTTCTCTTACTAAGACAGCACTAGCAGAGTATGCTGTGATCGTCAAATAGACAAAGAAAGTTTCCTTATCGACCAACTTCGATAGAATGGGTGGTTGTGCCATGTGAGTCTTCAATGCTTGGAAAGCCTGCTCGCACTCCTCTGTCCATTCGAATTTCTTGTTGCCTCTAAGTAGATTAGAAAATGGGACGAACTTGTCCATTGATTTGGAAATAAATCTTCTCAGAGCAGCAATTCTTCCGGTCAAACTTTGAACATCCTTGATCTTTGATGGTGATTTCATATCAACTAGGGCTTTGATCTTCTCAGGATTGGCTTCGATTCCTCTCGAGTTTACCATAAATCCCAAGAACTTTCCTGATCCTACCCCGAAGGAGCATTTAAGGGGATTCAACTTCATTCGATATTTATTCAAGACGTTGAAGCATTCTTACAAATCCTCTATATGCCCTTCTGCCTTCTTTGACTTAACCAGCATGTCATCGACATAGACCTCCAAGTTTGTGCCAATTAGCCCCCTAAACATGTGGTTGACCAGTCGCTGGTAAGTCGCACCAGCGTTTTTCAGACCGAAGGGCATTACTTTGTAACAGTAAAGTCCAGTGTCAGTCTGAAAGCTAGTGTGATCCCCATCAGGAGCATGCATACTAATCTGATTATACCCAGAGTATGCATTCATGAAAGAGAGAATCTCGTGCCCTTCAGTGGCATCGACAAGTTGGTCGATCCTGGGGAGTGGGAAACAATCTTTTGGGAAAGTTTTTTTGAGGTTTGTGAAATCCACGGATGTTCGCCATTTGCCATTCAGCTTGGGAGCTAACACGGGATTAGAGACCCACGATGGATAAAATTCTACCCTGATGAATCCATTCTCCTTGAGCTTCTCGACTTCTTCTTTTAAGGCCTTTGATCTATCTTTGTCGAGCAGCCTCCTTTTTTGTTGTACTGGTGGAAATTTTTTGTCTATATTAAGGACATGGCTAATGACTGCAGGGTCTATTCCAACCATGTCTTTATGCGACCAGGCAAAGACCTCCTAGTTTTTCTTCAAAAATTCTACCAACGCTTGTTATGATGTTGTCTCTAAGTTTTTACCGACTTTCACAACCCTGGTCAGATTTTCTTCATCGAGTTGGACCTCTTCAAGGTCCTCGATGGATCCTATCTCTTCCTCAAAATCCCCAACGTGAGGATCTAAGTCTCTATCCTCACTTTGGGAAACGCCCCATTTGGTGACATTATCCCCTGATTGGGCCTGACATTAACTACCATTTGCAACTCTTTTCTAGGAACCTCCCTCGACACACCTATCTTCGCTTTAGTTATCGAGGCGCTGTAGCATTCCCTTGCTTCCTGCTGATTTCCCAACATGCATCCTACCCCTGCGTCTGTTGGGAATTTCATGGCAAGGTGCCATATTGAAGTGATGGCTCATAGGTCGACCAGAATTGGCCTCCCAATTACAACATTATATGCCGAATGACAATCAACTACTATGAAAGTAGTGAGTAATGTCCTGTTAGCAGGTGCAGTACCTGCTGTAACTGGAAGCCTAATCGAACCAGTTGGGGCGAGCCCTTCGCCGAAAAAACCATAGATGGTTTGGTTGCATGGCTCCAGGTCCTTGATGAACAACTTCATTCTCTCCAGTGAAGACTTGTATAGGATGTTGACCAAACTTCCTGTGTCAACCAACACCCTCTTCACCATCAAGTTGGAAATTTGCACGTCAACAACCAGCGGATCGGAGTGTGGGAATCGTACATGCTGGGCATCGTCTTCAGAGAAGGTTATCAATTCCTCCTCTGTTTGAGCCTTCTTTGATGCTCGATCCTCCACACTCATCATATCGATGTCTTGGTCGTGGCGTAGGGTTCGAGCGTATCATTCCCTTGCCTTCCCACTATCTCCTACAAGGTGTGGGCCGTCGCAGATGGTGAGTAAAGTGCCTGCCACAGGAGCTAGCTGTAAAGGTGGCGAGTGTTGGCGTGGCGACTGCACGTTGCCACCTTGAGCCTCTCGCTGAGACCCTCCTGTGGCTCTCACATACCTTCTTAGATGTCCCTGCCTAATCAGGAACTCAATTTCATCTTTCAACTGGTTGCATTCGTTAGTGTCGTGCCCGTAGTCGTTGTGAAAATGACGGAATTATATCATATCTCTCTTAGAGATATCCTTCCTTATAGATGTGGGTCGTTTATAAGGCACGTTAGAGCTGGTCGCCTGGTAGACTTCCGCCCGACTTTTGACAAGTGCCGTGTAGTTGGTGAATTTCGGTTCGTATCGATTGCCTTTGAGGCGTTTGTTCTCAGAAGCTAAGGGTTCATTGCTTGCCCATTTTCCACCATTCCTACCATTGCCATTCCCGTTTCCTTTTCCATTGCCATTGGGTTTGTCCGACCCGTTGGCGGCTTTGGCGGGCTCTTCCTTTGGCCCCTTGTCTTTCGTTGGCGATTTCCCCTCATTGGCAATCGTGTCCTCGAGCTTGATATATCGATCAGCCTAATCCAAAAACTCCTGGGTACTTCTTACCCCATTCTTTCTTAGGCTACTCCAGAGGGGTGAATGGTGCCTAACCCCAGTAGTTAGGGCCATCATCTTGCCTTCATCACCCACTATCTTGGCTCCAGCAGCTGCTCGCATGAAATACTGGACATACTCCTTTAAGGGCTCTCCCTCCTTCTGGCGTATCTCGACCAGCTGGTTGGCCTCTGTGGGGTGTACGCAACCCGCATAGAACTGTCCGTAAAATTCCTTCACGAACATCTCCCAAGATACTATACTAGTAGGAAGGAACTTAAAGAACCACTCCTGGGCAGTGTCAGATAGTGTCGCAGGGAAGATCCTCCAGCGGGCATCTTCTGACACCTTTTGTATATCCATTTGTATCTCAAATTTGTTAACGTGAGATATTGGGTCTCCGTACCCATCAAAGTTTGGCAGTGTCGGCATCTTGAATTTAGTGGGGGTTTTAACCAACAACAATCCTTTGCACAAACGGAGTGCCCCTCCTCCGATCGTACTCTATGTGAGACGTTCGTCCCCCAACTAGCTGTTGTACTGCCTAGTTCAGGGAATCAATCTGAGCTTGAACCAGTTCTGGGACTGCTGGGGCAACCGGTGCTGGGGGAGCGTACTCATCGAGCCTCTCACGATGGTCGTTGAGTACATCCCTTAAATCATCATCCCTGCGTCTCTGCTCGCTAACTCCTAGCCAAGCAAAGACGTTCTACTGCCTGGGTTGCCCCCCAGTGTTATGGCTAGCTGGCCTATTTTCTCTAGGTGGGGGGCTTCTGCCTCCACCTCTTTCCTCATTCCTTCGACCAGCATTCCCTTTGCCAGAGTCAGCTTCATTATAAGTGTAGTCGTATCTAAACTGGGGCCGACTATGGTGTGATCAACTGTTCACGCTATTTCCTCATTGGGTTGGAATATCTCGAGCGTTAGGGGGAGGCCTGCGCTGGTCGTTGGGTCCCCGTGCATTGTTATGTTGTGGGGGGCCTCTGACAGCAGAGCCTGACTCGTTGTTCCTTCTGTTGGCAGAAGGACGCTGTCCCCTGCTCGGTGGATTTGGCTCTTCATCCCCCGGGCATCTAGGGCTGCGAGGCAGTTGCCCGACCCTATTCTGCCTCTGGCACTGGGGATTTCCTCGACCATCTTGAGATGGAGGCTGCTGCTTAGGATCCCTGGCTGGAACGTCATCCTGAGCCACAGGTGCCTGGTCCGGCCTTTGAGGGCTTGCTGGCTGGAGCGGAGGACTAGGATTGGGAGCCCTCTGAGGCGGCACACTCGGTGGCTGATCTGGCTGAGAGGTCAGCGTAGCCTGACTTCAAGCCAATTGGATGGCTGCTTCGAGAGCGGCCATGGCATCCCTCTACAGACGGTCCATGTCCGCCTGCCGCTCACTCAGCTCCTGGAGCTGACGTTCAATTTCTCTCTGCTGTAGCGCCATTGTCTCTACAGTATTCTTCTGATTGGCCCTCGGATTAGCCAACTCGTCCTGTAATACCCCCAGTGTTGCCCTCAGCATTTCCGAATCTAACTCCTCTTCAAACTCTAAATGTGGTTCATTCTCAGCCACATTTGGGGGAGGAGGTTGGGATGATGCAGTGCCCGCGGTCTGTCCAGCTCTCTTGGATGTCTTTGCCATTAGATTTTCTTATAGTTCTTTGATCAATCTCTCAATGAAAGCACCAGAATGTTGACCCTTGATTTGGCCAACGACACGGAGTCAAAAATACGACAGGAAATGAGATGACAATTAAGAGTTTAATATATTGGTAAAGAATAAACACAAACGATTTATAGTGGTTCGTCCCCAATGAATGGCAATGACCTATGTCCACTTAGTGTTATTATTAATATTGAATCCCAATGTCGTGATGAAAGAACTAGGGTTCTTGAGTTTCACAAACCTTGGGAGAATTACAACAAGACGATAGATAATTGCACTATATGCTCTATCTTTCAATATTCAGAAAAAAGCTTCAAAGATCAAAAGTCCCCTCCTTGAGCTATTTCATGCATATTTGTAGGCTCAAGGGGGGTTACATGGGCCAATGGGCCTTAACTATCCTTAATATCCGTGTATCAAGGCAATAAAGATGAAATAATCAACGTAATTATTACAAGATTACAATCTTAGAAGGAAATAAACCAAATCATATGACCAGCCTGGTCATATCTAATAGTCAGGCTTGATGAAGTAATGTATAGCTGGTCGATAATCAAACAACAGTACCTTATTTTGACTTTGCCACGTGTCATCCACATGTGAGAAATCCTTGCCACGTCATAAGCAGCCGTTTTTGGGTAAACATACCCCATTGTGACTTTTTCGCTAACTTGGTCACTAGGATTGCCTCGTGCCGGGTAAGTAAAATATACCCACATAATAATGTGGTCACAATTATAAATCACATATATTTACAGTTATACCCTCAACGAGTCAAAATTACAAAAATGCCCTTCTAATAAGAAACGAGCCCACATGCTTATTTAATACACTTAAACATGGGATCATAATCATATCATAATACAATTCATACAACTCACATAATAATCTGCTCATAACACATAAATACATAATTAACTCAATTATTGCCCTCCTGACCCCCTAATCAAGGTCATAAGCCTTATGAGGGAAATTGAGATGTTACAAGGTAATTATAGATGTACCTCTCATAGACTCGTCCCTACGGTGACTATTAAGAATTAAGTCTATAATAATCGAAATCGTGGGTTTAGCTCATAAAGTACGAAATAATTGGATTTCGTGAATTTGATTGATTAGGAAGGTAGTTAATGAAAAGTTATAGATTTTTTATTAATTGAGATATTTATCTATTTAACTAAGTGATTTTTTTGTGACTCTCGACTACCGGGACACATGTTTCATGGCTAGTCAAAATACCTTTGAAATTGTTGTATGCATTTTTTTTTTCTATTTTTTGCATATTTCTGAACATTTCTTTATGTTGTACTATTTCTAAATTTTATGTGATTAGATGTTTGTTATGCAATTTCATCGAATGCATGGACTACTTGGAGAGACGAATTGGAAACATATATGTTTAATGAATGGAGAGCAAATAAAGACCATATATATTAACATTTGTTGTATTAAATGTTATTTTCAATGTTCTTAATTAGTTTGGTTGAATTTATTAGAAATTGATATGAACTAGACTTTTGTTTGAATTACGCAATAAAAGTAGGTCTTATATTTTTTAGTGTTTATATATAATTTTATTTTGTGTTTTCCAATTAGTAAATGTTGTATATCATTGGTTTCCAATATTTGTATTATATAGGACTTAAAAGTGGAGGCAACATGCAAAATACTGACAATCAATAGAAAATGGGTCGTCGTTCATTTCCTTATGGCAGCTTAAAATCTAGCACATACTCATTAGTTGAAAAAGAAGTACATGTCAAGTGTTCTAATTATGGATTGAAAGAAACCCCCTTCATCAAGTCAAAGATGAAAACATGGAAGAAACAATATGGTATAATATTTGACATGCTAAACACGAGTGGGTTTGGGTGGAATGATACATTGAAATGCATTGAGGTTGATAGTGATTAAGTATGGAATGCATATGTGCGAGTACTTATTTTATTAAATTTCTTTAATTTCTTTCAAATTGATGAATACTTATGAACATACATTATAACTTATTGCTTATTATTTTAGAGCCATAGAGAAGCTAAAGGATGGAGGAATAAACAATTTCATATCTATGGATTGTTGGCTAACATCTTTTGAACTAATTGTGCAACTAGAAAAGCTGCTAAAACTTCAGCTAATATGGCTAAAGTAGTCGATCTTGAAGATGATGATGACCAAAATGGAATGCAAGAAGAATCATCATATTCCCCAATGTCTGTCAACCAATCAAGTGTTGGTAATCAATCCCAAGCTGGTAGAAAGAAGTGAGCAAGACCATGTTCAAATATTTTTATTTTGGGTTAGAAAAACTAGCCAAGTCATTTGATAAAAAGATAGATAATTCACATAAGGAAATGAACTTGCTCATCAACGAACTAGAGATAATAATGTTGGGGGTAAGTGGTTTTCACACCAAACAATGGAGACTCAAGGTTTGAAACAATAACAATGGAGGTACCCAAATTTAGAACATAAATACAAATTAGGAAAATGAATAATCACAAAAGGATTGCCAAGATTTGATAATCTTTGTCGAAAACCTTTATTCAAAATCACTATAGATGAACCAGGTTTCTTCTCTTGGAATAAGGAGTGGGATATAATATATCATTTGATCTTCAAACTTGCAAGTTTTTCTTGATGATGAACTTGAAGAAAACTTTCAATCTCGGAGAGCTAGATAGAGTGTTTAGAGAGAGAGATAGAGAGAGTAGATGAGAGTGATCAAGTCCCAAATTCTCTAAAAGAACCCTCTAAGGCTCATTTGGAGCCTTGGACAAGGACTTGGGATAGGAAAATTTTTCCCATACCCATATTTGCTCCTTTTTCAAAGTTTTATAGGATAGGATAATTTTATTAATTCTTCTAAATTAAGACCATTGGTTTGGGATTATATTAATCCACCAAAAGGGTGGGTGTTGATGCAGTTTTTTCCCAATAGTGTATTAAGAAATAGTAAGGTCGATTAGTACTTAGTTATAAACCATAATGAAAAATGAAATGAATTCACAAGAACACAAATCTTTTACGTGGTTCAGTGGTTAAAATCCACCTAGTCCACGAGTTTATATTATTGCTATTTTCTCTCTATTTTGGTAGAGTTTCAGTATTACATAATAATAGTCCCCTTTCCTGTCCGATATTCCCTGTATTTATAGAGAAATTCCATGGATAGGTTTGGGTAACCCGTGAGTCAATCACGCATATACATATTATTATATTTAATACAAACATTTTCCATTTATATTGGGATATGAATTGATAATAGAATAAATAGGTGCCTATTATCTCGGACAATAAATATGGCAGCCTGGTCATAAATAACTGCATAAAAGGACCTGAGTTTCTAGGGATCTGCGGGTGTGCAATATGTTCAAATTACCACGAGCTGAACATCTCCTCCAAGCTCGTACTTCGACTGCCATTTGAATATTATGAGCTCACACTTCAAAACCTTCATGTATGTAGCTCAGGTTAAACCTAGGATGCTTAACACCATACGTGCCCATGTGAAACTAGAGTTGCTTACGTGGATAATAAGCAGATATCATTTCTTTGGTTATTTCTCCGTATATTTATTTGCCACCTGTACCCGAACTGAGTGAATGACTCGAGCTAAAATTAGGGTACAACATTTGCCCCCCAAGCTCCTGCTCGTGTACGACGTTATCATTTTCTGACCTACACAGTATGGGCTTTTAGTCTTCTGTTACACAAAACCATGCATGCCCACTACTCGAGTACTGGACACGTGGTGTACTGCAATTGGCGTCTGTTTGGGTTTTGAGGACTTCAATAATTATCTTGTCACCTTTTTGCTACCGTTTTGTCTATTTAACCTTGGCCCTTGGATCTTGAACTAACCCAAACAGATGGCCCATATTAATTTACACAACTTATGTATAAAAGGGATGGCCAAGTTTCAGACTTCACCACCTTTCATTTAAAAAATTTCCTCTTTTGCGCTTCCGAAACTTCCTTCTTTCCTAGAAATCCCCAAAACTCGTTCATTGTACCCAGTTACTCAGATGTTTTCTAGGAACTTTCCTTTGCAAAGTCTACACCTTACCATCGAAGAACATATTGTAAGTATCTCTCTTTTTTGGTTTGAAGATTTTTTTTTACTAGACTTTTGTTCTTCACCATGTTCATCCGCACTATTCACTGTAGTCACTATTAGGCTATTTCTGAATTTTTTTAGGGAATAAGTTTTGACTTAGGTACAACGGGTGAGTCCAAAAATAGCTTTAGAAATAAGACATTCATAAAACTAGGAAATTTCTAGGTAATTCTAGGTAATTCTAGAAATGAAAGGTTTTTAGGGTTCAAACTATATAGCTTAGGGGTCACGCTTCTTGGACAGTTTTGCACTAAACTGCTTCCCAAGGAAAGTAGTGGTTTGACAGTCTAACACACGGATCCTTAAATATCAGGGGTCTGTTAGGAAAATGAGGTGCGTAACTTAGGGTATCACGTGGCATCACGCGATGGGGCTGAGGCTAACCTCGGCTTGTATAACAAAAGTAAACCTTCCCCCCTTCCCTCGCGTCATAGACTTTAAATCCTCTTAGGTCGCCTATTAACTAGGTCGTTCTGCTCGTTAGACGATCTGATGGCTCCTCACAAAAAATTCACCTCAAAGAAGAATGCATCAAGCTCATCTGCTCAGCAGAAGAACAAGGGGAAGCAGGTCACCCCAGAGTCTCCCATCCCGCAATTTGGTCCGGTGGTGGAGTAGGAGTTGGTGGTCCACCCAAATGCCTACATCGAGGTTGAACGCATCGTATCAAAGATCACGACCCAGGGGAGGGTAAACAAGATCATGCTGAGCCACAACATAGAGGTCGGGACCAGAACTCTCCTTGCCTGACGTGCACTCGAAGGGGGACGAAGTTTCTCCCTTCTCTAAGATGAGTTTGCGGCTTGGAGTGACGAGCACTTGAAGGCTAGGGCCTTTCTTCCTCTGGACCAATACTTCGCAGAATTTCTAAACTACGTGAAGTTGGCTCCCTTTCAGCTCCCCCCAAATTCATATAGACTTTTGGTGGGGCTGAAATATTTATTTTTGAAGCATGAGTGGGAGCTCCCCACCCTGGTAGATATACTCTACTTTTTCTGCCTCAAAGCTAGCCTAGAGCGGAAAGGACAAGGTGACGGGTTCTATTATCTCACAAGTTGTCTAGGCTTTCACCCAGTGAGAAGGACTACCACCAGGTCATGAATGACGTCATGATTCTGGCCTGCAAGTTGATCGGGGAAGGTCAAACGTTGGCCTTGAGGTCCTGGGCTACCCTTACGGTGATCCGTGAGCTTCCCTCCTCTCAAGAGGAGGACTTTCCAGCAACTGAGGGCAAGGAGGAAGAAGACGAGGTGCCTCTTGTGAGGAATAGGCGAGCTCCGTAGGCTGCTCGGGAACCTAACTTAGAACGAGTTGCGTCAGGGGCAGTAGCTGGCCCCTCCGGCCAAGGTAATGCATACCCCTATAGGGAATTAGATAGGGTTGTTGCTGATTTTAGGTTAGTTTGATTTAACCCAAATCAGCTCATCCATCGTCATCCTCATAACCCAGATTTTAATATAACCCTGCTCCAATGCGTAGACCACCAAGTGGTATGCCATGACAATAGTTACCTTAAGGGCACAGTAGTTGTTGACAACACTTTAAACTTTGGATCTGCCATTTTTTTAGGAGTATGGAACCAACCGTAGGACCTAGTCTTCTCTGCACCAGGGTGCATTTGCTCCTGAATTTAGACAATATGAAGATGAGTCCAGCCCTGAGGAAGGACCTGAGCCTGAGCTCCTTAGGATCCCAAAAATATTAACTATAGACTCTCCCTCTCCTCCATTAGTTCCAAGGGCGAAGGTCGTGATAATAGACTCCTCCCCCAGCCTGGAGGGTAGGATCTTTGTTTATTTTCTTTCTTTATGTATACTTCTGACAACCTTATTTGCAAACTAATTCCCTTTTCTTCTTTTCAGGCGAAGAGAAGGAACAACCCGGAGCTCCTGACCTCCGAACTGCCTTTCAGACAAAGAAAACCAGCTTGGGCCCCGCCAGGCTCAGGATCTCAAAGAAAACACCCTGCAGCGGACAACATCTCCAGATCCCTCGCCAAGGGGAAAGACGCGAGCATAACTCGGGAATTAGTTCTGGTGAGTTTTGTTACTGCTGGGGTTCCTCCCCTCCTCCTCCTCCTCCTCGATTAACGCCTCCTCAGGCCCAAGTAATAGAAGTTGATCCTCTAGCCCCCACTATTCCAGCCCCGGCCATTTGAATAACAGTAGATCCCCAGGATCTGGAAAAGATTCTCAAAGCTTTTCAGGGCATCATTTATAAGATAGCGAGCCATATGGTGGGGCATGCTCATAAGTCCAGCTCAAGGGATCTAAGTACCATCAAGGAGCACAGCCCGGAGAATGTCTTGGAGTCAGCAATGGGGATGAACCTCACTATAAGTTATCTTTCCTTGGTGAAAATTCCTTGTTATTATGATCAAGGGTATATCTCTGACTTCTTTTGTTATTTTGCAGTCTATCCTGGCCTAGTATTGCAGCATAGCCCGGGCTAGGGCTAGAAATGATGAGCTCCAGGCCAAATTAAACGTCGTCAACACTACCGTGACAGCTACTCAAGAAGGCGAGCAGGCCACCAAAGTTGCCTTGGTGGCCACTCAAAAGAGTGAGCATGATGCCAAGGTCGCTCTCACCTCGTCCCAGGAAAGCGAGCAGGTTGCGAAGACTGCATTGTCTACCCTCCAGGCTCAAACTACACAACTTCTATCTGAGGTTTATGAAGCCAAAGCCAAACTACTCGAGGCTGAGGCTGCAATTTAAGAAGAAAAGGCGGCCTCATTGTCTTCCATGGAAGAGATGCTATACCAGTGCTGGGCCTTCAACCCAGATGGGAACTTCTCTTTCATGGGGGCCGAGCTGTGGCATCTGTATCTTGCAAGATTCAAGGTTCGGCTCTTGCAAGAATCGTTAGAGCTGGTGAGGTTTTCGGGACAGCTAAGGGAGATGGCGAGGAGGTCAACTCGGCTGGGCGAACTGGTGGAGCTCAATGATAACTTCTTTTTTTTATTTGTCTGTTATTGTTTAACAGATTTTTTTTATTAAAAAATTTCCTTCGGGCTTGGTTTGAGGTTTTTCTCCTCAGGATAATGCTTGATTTATTTCAATATATATCAAACTTTTTGATCTATTTATCTCTCCTTTACTACCTTTCATGTTTATGAATCCTTACACTTGTACATTCGAGATTTTAGGAATCGATTTTTAGATCGGGATAGATATTTTGAGCTCATTTATATCCAAGTTTTGTGTGTTTGATTTGTATCATACTTTTTAAGAATCAGGCCTTGAACCCGGTTATATCCAGGGTTTTTAATATATTGAAATTTAGTTTGTGCTAGGTTTATTGATAACACGAGCTTTAAAAAGCCCTTGATATTAAACAATTTTCCCATTTTTCCAAGTTTCGGACCTAGTTGCATCCAGGGTTTTAAATGATTTTAAATTTAGTTCGTGCTAGGTTTATTGAAAATTCGAACTTTAAAAAGCCATTGAATAATCAATGTTTTCAAGCTTCTAAATTTCAGACCTGGTTGCGTCCAGGGTTTTAAATGACTTCTACTTAGTTTGCGATAGGTTCATTAAAAACTTGAGCTCTTAAGAAGTTGTCGAATAATCAATTTTTCCAAGCCTCTAATTTTTGGACCTGGTTGTATCCAGGGATTTTAATTTATTTTATCTCGGGGTTATATGCCCCCCAAGTAACCAGAATGTAGAAACTTTCTTGGTTGCTTTTACAAACATTAATACACGAGCTAATACAACCTTAATAAGAAATTATTTAATAATCCATCTATTATTTAATTAAAGGGCTTTTATAAATAAGCCTTGCATGGATGATGGTACTACTGATAATACTTTTTCAAATGTAAGGCATTCCAGGTCCGCAGGACTTTCTCCTCATTCAACTGAGCTATTTTGAAAGTTCCTTCACGTAAAAGTTCAACGACCTGATATGGTCCCTCCCAATTCGGACCTAAGACAACGTCCTTGGGATCCTTATTCGCTAGAAAGACCCTTCGGAGAACCAGGTCGCCTAATCCAAATCTTTGCGTCTTAACTTTAGAAGTAAAATAACGAGTGATTTTTTGTTGATAATGGGTGAGCTGTAATTGCAATTCCTCTCGTTTCTCTTCAATCAGGTCGAGAGATGCGTAAAGTAGTTCATCATTCCGTTCCTGGCTGAATGTCCTTTGCCTGTGAATGGCTACCATGGCTTCGACTGGAAGGACAACCTCACTTCCAAAAGTTAGGGAAAAATGGGTATGTCCCATGAAGGTTCTGTGAGAAGTCTGGTATGCCCAAAGTACTTGCAGGAGCTGTTCGGGCCATAATCCTTTGGCCTCGTCTAACCTCTTCTTCAGGCTCACCTTTAGGGTTTTGTTCACAGCCTCGACCTGTCCATTGGCTTGTGGATATACTATTAAGGAGAAACTCATAATGATGTTGTATTTTTCACAGAAGTCAGTGAAGAGATCACTGTCAAACTGTGTCCCATTGTCTGACACAATCTTTTTAGGAAGCCCAAACCAACATATAATACTCTTCACCACAATGTCTAGGACTCTCTTTGAAGTGATGGTTGCCAGAGGTTCGGATTCTACCCACTTTGTGAAATAGTCGATCGCCACCACCGTGTAATGAAATCCTCCCTTTCCAATAGGTAGGGACCCTATTAGGTCGATTTCTCACACTTCAAATGGCCAGAGGGATGAGATCATCATTAGCTCAACTGGAGCAGCTCGGGCGACTATGGCGAAACGCTGGCATTTGTTGCATTTCTCAACATACGAGATGGAGTCTTTTGTTAAAGTGGGCCAAAAATAGCCCTGTTTCAGTATTTTTAGTGCTAGGTTTTGCCCCCCAGCATGATCTCCACAGAAGCCTTCATGCACTTCTTTGAAATATGTTTTTAGCTTCCTAAGGCAGAACACACTGTAGGAGAGGCAATGCATGACTAAGTCGGTACAATATCCCGTCCACTATCACATACCTCGGAGCTTGATATAGTATTTTTCTTGCATCCTTTCTATTCTCAGGTAGCTTCCTTGTTGTGAGGTATTTCATTATGGGAGTCATCCAGGTCGGCCTCTTCACTACCGTTTCTTCTACCACGCTTGGACTCTCCAAGAACTCCACTGGCACTACGTTCAAGGTCTCAGCTTCTTTGGTGGTGGCAAGCCTTGCCAAAGCATCAGCATTAGAATTCTGCTCGCGGGGTATCTGTTCAACAATAGTGTACTTAAATTTAGACAACTCTCCCTTTACCTTAGCTAGGTAGGCCGCCATCTTGGTACCTTGAGCTTGATATTCTCCCAACACCTGATTAATCATGAGCTGAGAATCACTATAGCATTGGATGGCTTTTGGCTTGAGCTCCCTTGCCACTCTCATCCCAGCTAGTAAAACCTTATATTCAACTTTGTTGTTGGTTGCTTCAAACCCGAATCTCAGAGCTGTATGGAATCAATGCCCTTATGGGAAGATTAGTATGATCCCAGCTCCTGATCCATTCTCGTTCGATGATCCATCTACGAATATTTTAGACAGCTCCTGCACCGACTCCTTCAAAATCTCCTCTTGAAATCTGGTGCATTTAGCCAAAAACTCAGCAAGGGCCTGAATTTTGATTGAGGTCCATGGCACGTATAGTATCTCGAACTGGCTAAGTTCAATAGACCATTTTAACAGACGTCCCGACGTTTCAGGTTTTTGTAAAACCTGCCTTAAAGGTTGGACGGTCATGACGTTGATTGAATGGGACTGAAAATATGGTCGGAGCTTCCTGGAAGCCAATATTAGACAGAATACCAGCTTCTCTATCAGTGGGTATCATGATTTAAATTCGACAAGTCTCTTGCTTATATAATATACTGGTTTTTGAGCACGGTCTTCTTCTCGGACTAACAAGACACTGACTACATTTTATGTCACAGCCAAATAAAGGAATAGAGGTTCTCTAGACATAGGCTTAGATAACACTGGGGACTCGGCCAGGTGAATTTTTAGGTCGAGTAATGCTTGTTCGCACTCCTCAGTCCAATAAAATTTCTTCTTTCCCCTGAGCAAGTTGTAAAATGGTAGGCACTTGCCAGTAGAATTTGAAATAAAATGATTCAAAGCTGCCACATTTCCAATCAGGCATTGAACTTCTTTACGTGATCTGGGTGAGGGAATTTCTACCAACAACCTGATTTTCTCAGGATTTGCCTCTATTCCCCTTGTGTTGGCTATGAAACCAAGAATTTTTCCTGACGCCACTCCGAACGTGCACTTCGGAGGATTCAGCTTCATGTCATACCTCCTCTAGCTCCTCAATAGCTTGGAGCTCTGACCTGTCTTCACCCATTCATGGGTCAATTTCATCACATGGGGTGACGTCGCTATCCTCTGCTTTGTGAGGTTCTTCCATCCCACAAGTAACTTCCACTTTCTGGGACTCCTCACTTCCGTCATTTATGATCATAGCTTGCTGCTCGAGTTGTGATTTTCCCTTCATAAAAATGCTATAGCATGCTCTGGCTGTGATTTGATCACTTCTGATGGTGCATATTCCCATAGCTGAGGGGAATTTTATTACTAGGTGGTGGATAAAGGTTATGGCTTCAAATGCCATCAACGCAGGTCAGCCCAAAATTGCATTGTATGTGGCTGGACAGTCGATTACCATGAACTTAAGTAACTTGGAGACAGTTAGGAAGCCTTCTCCCAATGTTACCACTAATTTGATCGTTCTAATGGCTGCTTACCCTTCGCCAGAAAATCCGTACAAAGTCATTGAGGTTGCCTTCAATTCTGTGACAGACAACCCAATTTTTTCCAAGGTGGACCTTAAAAGTAGATTCACAGAACTCCCATTATCTACTAGTGTCCTCCGTACCCTCCAGTTAGTGAGCTGAACGGTTATGACCAAGGGATCGTTATGTGGGAATTGGACGTGGCTAGCATCCTCTTCTGTAAAAAATGATTGGTTGTTTTTCCAATCGTTGTTTTTTCGATAACTGCTGTTCCGGGACGAACTCCACTCTATTATGGGATTTCAGTTCGTTAATGTATCTCTTTTGGGCACCTCTGCTCGTGCCTGCTAGATGAGGTCCTCCTGAAATGGTGGCTATATCTCCCCCTATTATTGGAGGAGGGTCGTCCTGATTCGCTTGAGCTCCGGCCTGATTTATTGGAGAGTCAGGAGCTGACGGAGTGTTTGGTCCAGCGGGCTGATTAGGGACTACCCAATTTCGGGCGTATTGAGCCAAAGGTCCCACTCTAATGAGAGTTTCGATCTCAGCCTTCAGCTGTCGACAACCATCAGTGTTATGACCAATATCATTGTGGAATCGATAGAAATTTGAAAGATCTCTCTTCGATCTTTGATTTTTCAATGGTTCTGGCTATTTCCATGGAAGGTGAGTAGAATTTTCCATGTAGAGGCGCTGCCTAGTATCCGTGAGGTCAATATAAGTGGCGTAAACAGGATTGAATTTCTCCCCAGAATTATTTTTCTTTGTTCCACTCTGATCACCCTCACCATTTCCCTTCCTTTTGTTACTCCCCCTTGGTTATTATGGGTAATGGTTTGAGTCGTAGTTGCGACGTCCGTTACTGCTCCAACGGGCTGGACAGGGATCTGGCTGGTTCCTGCGACGGAAGCTCGTGCCTCTTCCAGATTAATCCATCTTTGAGCTCGTGCGAAGAACTCATCCACCCTATTAACTCCTTTTCTCTGTAATTCTTGCCACAGATTGCCCCCAACAAGGATACTCGTCCTCATTGCCATGAGCTTGGAGCTGTCATCGGCATCCCTAGCTCGTGCAGTGACATTGGAAAACCTATTCTAATATGCCTTCAACGTTTCGCCAGGTTGCTACTTTACATTGGCTAATTAATCAGCCTTAACCCGAGCTATCTGGGAAGCCTGGAATGCTTTTTTGAAGTTAGAAGAAAACTTCTTCCACGAGCTAATTGAATGGCTCTTGTACTGTTTAAACCACTGCCTGGCTGGCCCAATCAAAGTTGAGGGGAATAAAATGCACCTTAGATCGAGTCCGACATTGTGGGCCATCACCATGGTGTTAAACATCCCAAGGTGATCAGACGGATCCCCATCTCCGTCAAACTTTGACAAGTGTGGCATTCTGAAGCCTATCGGATACGTGGCTGCCGTAATATTTAGAGTGAAAGGATCGAACTCATCCTCTGAGTCGCGATCGTCTTTGTCTTTTCCAGATAAAAGCCTCTTCATTTGCTCTTCCATCAGAGCTACCCTCTCGAGGGTTTGGTCTTTGGTCCTTAGGTTATCTAGGGGCTGTTCAACAGCTCCCATCCCATCGTATGCATTTGATGGGTTATTGTCCCTCCAAGCTTGAGCTTGGTTCGGTGGGGCTTTCCCATTATCGCGTACTATGGACAGAACTCCCTCTTGTCGAGTGTAACTAACATCTTCATTCCGAGTTGGATTCCTTCTCTGCGAATTTAGCCAAACACGCATATCAGGTTGCGAGCCGTACTGAGGGCTTTGCGCAGAAATCAACTGATTTCTTAGGTCGCCCTCACTACGATGACTCAACTAATTTCTTAGGTCGCCCTTACCACTACGACGACTTTCGGTCCAATAACTCCCATTTGCGAAGCTTACAACTTGCGGTTGGGACCAAGGATCTGGGTTTTCAACACGTGTTTGTGGGCGTAGGTGTGGGCAGACAGAGGAGGATTTCTCCTACTGTCCCCATAAGCAGGAATGTCCCATGTAGGACAAGGTGGCATTGGATGTCTTATGGGTGATGGGGGATGCCTTACTGGAGAAGCAATACTTGTCCCATCATGGTGAACTAGATTAGCCCACCTTTATTCTGCCCCATTATTTTTAGCTCTCTGCGCCAGACGATCCGATCGTGATGTAGTGGGGTTTGTTGGAACATTTTGTCTCTGTGATCCTGTCCTAGCCCCTCCTCGTGGGTTGCCATGGGAATTCCTGGGCGCTTGTGAATGAGGCACCGAACTTGGGGTTGCGGTTCTAACCAATCGACTAATATGTTGATGACCCCTATGAGGGCCAGTGGGATGAGCATTATAGTGGTCTCGCCCTGTAGGCACAGAACTCGGGGTGGCAGTTCTGACTGATCGACTTGGTTTGGATTGGTTATTCCTATGGGACTTGTGAGGCCCACTTTGTCTCTTTTCGACATTAATGTTGGTTGCGAGAGGGGGTAACCGAGCCAAAACCTCCTCAATTTGCCTGTTTTCCTTAGCGAGATGGCTTCTTAACTGCATATTGTCCATCTCAACGGTAGTTAAGTAGTCTGGGGTTTGATTCGGTGGAAATGACGCTGAACTCCCAGTGTCACCATGACTAGCCAATTGTTTTCTTGGACGTTGTTGGACTTCAGGGCCATGCTCGTTCGAAAACAGCGGTATGATGGGCCTCCTACCCACCATGTTGTTCTATCTCATTGTTGTGCATTGAACGAGTAAGCACCATGGTGAGATTCGACTGGGATTTTGATAATGCACTAATTTCCCTCTCAATGAAAGCACCAAACTGTTGACGCAGTTTTTCGCCAACAGTGTATTAAGAAATAGTAAGGTAGATTAGTGCTTAGTTATAAACCGTCATGAAAAATGAAATGAATTCACAAGAACACAAATGTTTTATGTGGTTCAGTGGTTAAAATCCACCTTGTCCACGAGTCTATATTATTGTTGTTTTCTCTCTATTTTGGCAGAGTTTCAGTATTATAGAATAATTATCCTCTTTCCTGTCCAATATTCCCAGTATTTATAGTGAAATTCTATGGACAAGTTTGGGTAATCGCATGAGTTAATCACGCATATACATATTTATTACATTTAATACAAATAATTCCAATTTATATTGGGATATGAATTGATAATATAATAAATAGGTGCCTATTATCTCGAACAATAAATATGGCAGCCTGGTCATAAATAACCGCATAAAAGGACCCGAGTTTCTAGAGATCCGCGGGAGTGCAATATGTTCAAATTACCACGAGCTGAACATCTCCTCCAAGCTCGTACTTCAACTGTCGTATGAATATTATGAGCTCACACTTCACAACCTTCATGTCTGTAGCTCAGGTTAAACTCGGGACACCTAACACCATACGTGCCCATGTGAAACTAGAATTGCTTACATGGATAATAAGCAGATATCATTCCCTTGTTTATATCTCTGTATATTTATTTGCCAGTTGTACCCGAACTGAGTGAATGACTCGAGCTAAAATTAGGGTACAACAGTGGGTTAATTTAGTCCCAAGGGACTTTTTTTTAAAAAAAAATTAAAATAAAATAAAACTACTCTTTGTAATGTATTATACATATCATATTTTATTTAAAATTTAAAAAATGATAAATTATGTCTGTTATAAATTTTATTGAAATATTTTTTAGTTCTTTTTTTATTATTAGTTGTTTTTTAAAATATAAATTTAAAAATTTAAAAATTAAATTAGATATCATAAAAATATTTCTTAAAAATTATTTAATTTTCAAATTTTATTTTAGGTTAGGTAACCATTTGGTACCATGTGTTTTTGTAAAGTATCATTTTGGTACTCTATGTTTACAATAATGCTCATTTGGTATCTTATATTTTGAGATCGTACATAATTGGTACCCTGTATTTTGAAGTTATATATATTTAGTATCCTAAACTCAAATTTAATTAATACAATTTTGCCAATTTAATCAATCTTCTCTCAATTATATGAGTTTCAAAGTCAAATTTAATTACATAATTACATATAACTTATGACAGTTTGGTCATATTAATAACATTTTATTGATAAAATCTGAGTCTAGGATACCAAATATGTATGATTTTAAAATACATGGTACCATATGAGAATAATAAAAAAAAGGGTACCAAAATGATAATTTGTAAAAACACATGGTACCAAAAGAGTAAATTCCAATTTTTATTGAAAAATATTTAATTTATTTATTTTTTAAAAATATCTTATATTTATTTATTAAATATCTTATATTAATTTTTTTTTAATAAAACAGTAATTTGATAAATTTATATAAAAAATTATATTATACCTCATTTAGTCTTGTACTGTACCAAACACAGTATAGTACTAATACAATCAAATCCAGTCCAGTCCAATCTAATCCTAACTAATTGTAACGTCATCCTAATCCAGGACCGTTACACTATGTACTTTAAAATTGTGTCAGACTTGCTAACTAAGACATTTGGTTCACAAATGTGTTACTAAGGTTAATGTCAAGGGTTAGGGTTAAAATTTTTTGTCAAAAGAACAGTTAACTTTTATATAAAAAGTTTCATACAAACATGGGATCCCAAAATATTTCAACCAACTTTAAAAAAAAAGAGTATTCATCAAAATTACATTCAGCCGGCCTAAGCGGCAAAAACAGGGCTATAACCCTAGTTCCTTTGAGATATCGCCGGCCGTGGTGGTCGAGCAACCACATATGTACACACCACCACCGAAGCTCTCCAACTCATGGCTGGTCAAGCTATCCTTTTCCCTTACCTGCACCACAAAGCACCCGTGAGCCAAGGCTCAGCAAGAAAACTCAACAAAAAACAATCCACCCTACAGAGATCAAATCGGCCATTAGGTAAGTAATAACTATACCTCTTACCGCTTGACGGTCCAAGATCAATAGATAACAAACAAGTGCAATGCTAATAAGCATGCCATCACACAAAATATTCATTCATGGTGCTAATAAGCACTTCCTGATATCCATCAACAATTAATAATGCACATAAACATATCCATAAATTTTCACAAGTATAACATAGCTAATAAACATGTTCTGTCATTCCCGGCCAGTGTTAAATTTGCTAATAAGCATTTCCTGGCCTATATACAAATAATAACGCTAATAATCGCTTCCCTTGCATCCACAAGCAGTAACAATCCTAATAAGCACGTCCTTTATCATTCATGCAGCAATCAAGAGCCAGGCCCTATCAAATTATCTAGTGCTTCCTAAACAGGCATGCAGATAAGGCATTCATATCATGTTTAAGCATTTTAACATATAAACACATAATAGTTAACAAATCCTGAGTCGAGCTTGTCTTTAGTTGCGAGTGTACATGCCCGGCCAGTCTTCAGGAACCCTTAAACCTTGGTAGGTTTGATACCAAGTTGTAACGTCCTCCTAATCTAGGACAATTACACTGTGTACTTTAAAATTGTGTAAGAATTGCTAACCAAGAAATTTTGTTTAAAATGTGTAACTAAGGTTAATGTCAAGGGTTAGGGTTAAAAATTTTGGTCAAAAGAACCATTAACTTTTATATAAAAAGTTTCCTACCAACATGGGATCCCAAAATATTACAACCAACTTTTTAAAAAAAGAGTATTCATCAAAATTACATTCAGTCGGCCTAAGTGGCAAAAACAGGGTTATAACCCTAGTTCCTCTATGATATCTCTAGCCATGGTGGTCAAGAAGCCGCATATGTACACGCTGCCACCGAAGCTCTCCAACTCATGGCCGGTCAAGCTTTCCTTTTCCCTTACCTGCACCACAAAGCCCCCGTGAGCCAAGGCTCAGTAAGAAAACTCAACATGAGCATAAACAAAGAATATAAACTTCTAGATACCCATCTAACATGCCCAGCAATATCAACCTAAAAATATCGTCATTCAGTTATAAACAAGTGGTCATTGGACAAAAATGGGGCCGCTGCCCTAAAAAATTGACCATAGGGTCAATCCCGAGGCCCTATTCCCAAGCTACGTGACCATAGAGTCACCTAGGGCCTTTGCCCTTAGCCTTGAGTAACTAGTCGTACAGCTAGTCTAGCGTACTTGGCGTTTGACTATTTCATCGACCAAAGAGTCGGCCAATGTAATAATATGTTGCTAGTTCAGGCCTAAGTCTTTCGGCCGGTGTGAAACTCTCTATTGTCGTCCTTGACTAATGACTCAAGCCTGATCCAGTAATAAAGAAATAGATATGGATAGGCATATCCCAAAAAATAACCACAGATGCATGTTAATCATATAACATCATCGAATAGCCATTCTCTCGATACTAATCATACTTATTTAACGGGGCCTCATGCCCTAACCACATAATTCACATAACAGTCATAAAGCACTTAAGCAGATATCAACCAACATATGAAGAAAAAGCTTAAATATAAATGTCCTTAGGGCCCAGGCCCTAGTCACGATAATTGATAACAGTCGGGCCAAGCCCTAATCACATATAACATGTATTGGGTGTAGTTTTCTTACCTTAGGTCTGAGTAAGCGTAAATAAGAACAACCATAAAATAGGATTCCATCAATAACGAGCAAATAAAGGCTTTTGGACTGAGTCCTAGCCTCTGGGGCCTCGAGTTCCACTAAACCAGGTAGTGAAATCGATCCTGAGTCCTAAGAAAAAGGTTCCCTTTTAAAATAACTTCCCGAGGCCAAAATGCCCATGCGGGCCACGACCTGGCCCTGTGGGTCACGGTGCGCCCCTCCTATAAGTAACCTCCTCCCCTCTATTAAGGGGCACAGGCTGTGACTTACCCTAACGGGTCGCGGCGCGCCCCCGGGAAGAGGTTTCTGCAAGGCCCTGGGCTCAAGCTAAGCATGACTTCCCAAGAACACAACCAGGACTTGGCCCCTCGATCCTAGGAATTCATCCATTTTCACCAGCCAAATCCACTCCATACAGACCGAAATTTACTCCAAAGCTATAATTTAATTACCACAAAAGTTCTAACATGTTCCTAGCCACAAAACCTAATAAAAATTCAGTCCTAAAACTCATTAAATCACCAATTCAATTCATGAGCTTGATGGTTCAAGAACACCTCAAGAACACAGAAAAACAACCATGGAAACATAGAAATTTAACTGTAAAAGAGAGTTCAAATGGTTACCTTAAATATAAGTGAAGACCCTTTAGCCACAAGCAATCCGAAACCCAATCCCAAGCCTCCAATTTTGTAGTTTCTAGCAACAAATCCCCTTAGTTTTTCAATATCAAGCTTGAAGAAGCTTTGAGAGAAAGAGAGTGAATGGAAAGAGAAAGAGTTAGTTTAGTGTATTTCTGAAGGTTTCCTTTTTGTTTCCTTAGGCTTAAATGATTTGAGCTAATCCCGAGGATTGGGGTACCAAAAACGTCCCCGAGGGCAAAATGGTCAAATTCCATATTAAACTCACTCACTTCAAATATATCACCAATTATTTATTTTCATTACCCAATAACCCAATTAAATGTCTAATACCCAAAATACCCCGCGACTCGCCTCGAGTCGAGTATTGAGCTCAGTTGTGACTTTCCCGCTAACTTGCTCCCTAGGATCGCCTCGTGCCGAGTAACCCAAATAAACCCACATAATAATGTGGTCTCACACATATATCACATAAATATACAATTATGCCCGCAACAAGCCCAAATTTTATAATTTCCCTTCTTATAAGAAACGGGCCCACATGCATATTTAATACCCCTAAACATGCACCACTAGTCATATTACCACATAACCCACATAATTATAGTTAAATGTATCAAATAAGCATATAACTCCATATATTTCCACCCTGGCCCCCTAATCAAGGCCCTAAGCCTTATTAGGAAATTTTGGGACGTTACAACTATCCCCTCCTTACAGAAATTTCGTCCTCAAAATTTTACCTGAACAGCTCGGGATATTGAGCCCGCATATCTGCCTCCAGCTCCCAGGTCGCCTCCTTGACCTTGCTGTTCCTCCATAGAACCTTAACTAAAGGTATAGTCTTGTTCCTCAGGACCTTGTCCTTCCTGTCTAGAATTTGAACTTGTTGCTCTTCGTAGGACAAGTCAGCCTCCAGTTCCAGACCCTCATAACTCAGTACATGGTTCCATCAGACACATACTTCCTCAACATGGAAATATGGAATACATTGTGCACACTAGACAATGCAGGGGGTAAGGCCAACCTATAGGCCACCTGCCCAATCCTCTCCAGGATCTCAAACGGTCCCACAAACCTAGGGCTCAGCTTGCCCTTCTTCTCGAACCTCTTCACCCTTCTTAGAGGTGAAACCCTAAGGAAGAAATAGTCTCCCACCTAGAACTCTACGTTCCTCCGCCTCGAGTCTGAATAGCTCTTCTGTCTACTCTGAGATGCGAGCATCCGGGCTCTAATTTTCTTGATAGCCTTGGTGGTCCTTTGAACTGCATCAAGACCTAAATATTTCCTCTCACCCATCTCATCATAGTGAATAGGCGATCTACGCTTCCTACCATAAAACATCTTATAAGGTGATACCCCAATGGTAGACCGGTAGCTGTTGTTATAGGAAAATTCTATCAAAGGCAAATATTTACTCCAGGACCCTTCAAAGTCCAACACACATGCTCTCAGCATGTCCTCCAATATCTGGATAATCCTCTCAGACTAACCATCGATCTGAGGATGATAAGAGGTGTTGAACTTCAGTTGTGTACCCATTGCCCTCTACAAATTTCCCCAAAACTTGGAAGTAAAGATAGGATCTCTATCAGACATGATAGACCTCAAAGTCCCATGAAGGCGAACTATCTCTCTCACATATAGATCTGCATACTAGTCAACTTTGTAATTCGTACTCACTGGTACAAAATGAGTTGATTTCGTATATCGATCCACGATGACCCAAATAGAATCATGTTTGCCCATTGTCCTGGGCAACCCTACCACAAAATCCATCGTGATATCTTCCCACTTCCACTTTGGGATATCTAGAGGTTGCAACAACCCTGCTGGCCTTTGATGCTCAGCCTTAACCTGCTGACAAGTAAGGCACCTTACCACATACTCAGTCACATCCCTCTTCATCCCAGGCTACCAATATAAAGCTTTCAAATCCTAGACATCTTTGTGGTGCCCGGATGAAGAGAATAAGGCGTAGTATGATATTCATCCAGAATCTCCCGTCTGATCCTGGTGTCCATTAGAATGCAAATTTGATCCTTATACCTTAATAAGCATATACTTGACACCGTATAGTCCTTAGCTACTCTAGCTAGGACATCTACTCTAATCTGCCCCAACTATGGACCATCTAACTGTTTCTCCTTGATTCTCACCAAGAGAGTAGACCGTAGAGTGATATTGGTTAAACATTACTAACTCAATCCCTGCTCTAGTCATGTCATTATCCAATCTCCTCGATACTTGTCTGGCACTATATAACTGTCCCGGACCCTTCCATCTTAAGGCATATGCTACCATGTTGGCTTTCCCAGGGTGATAGAGGATCTCACAATCATAATCCTTTACCAGCTCTAACCAACGTCTTGCCTCATGTTCAGATCCTTCTGGGTGAAGAAGTATTTTAGACTCTTGTGGTCAGTGTATATCTCACACTTCTCACCATACAAGTAGTGCCGCCACACCTTCAGTTCCTTCAAATCAGTTGGAGCCATCCTGTAAGGTGCCCTAGACACTGTCTCTGTCCCTAGCACCAATTTGATTACAAACTCAATCTCCCTGTGTGGAGGTAACCTTGGTAGATCCTCTAGAAACACATCCAGAAACTCACAGACTAATCGAGTCTGTTCTGGTCCCACTGGCATGACCTGAGTGGTATCCACCACGCTAGCTAAGAAACCTATGCATCACGCCTGCAATAGGTCTCTAGCTCTAAGTACTGATATAATAGGTGTACGGGGTCCATGCACAGTGCCAAAGAAAACAAAAGGGTCCTCACCCTTTGGCTCGAAGGTTACCATCTTCTTCTTACAATCTATCGTTTCCCCATACTTCTATATCCAATCCATACCAAGAATTATGTCAAATCGATCATCTTCAGCTCTACCAAGTCAATTGATAACTCTCTGCCATCCACTATAACTGGTAGTGATCTAACCCATCTCCGAGAAACCAATAACTCCCGAGTAGGCAACATCGTGCCAAACCCAACAGGATAAAAGTCACATGGTCTACATAATCCATCTATAACCTTACTAGCAACAAAAGAGTGCGTAGCACCCGAATCAATAAGAATGGTATAAAAGGTTCCAGCACTAGAAAGCTGACCTATAACTACCGAGGGACTAGCCTCGACCTCTGCCTGGGTCAGGGTGAACACCCGAGATGGCGTCAAGCTATCCACCTTCTTCGGATCCTCGTTTCTGGCTCTCGGGCAGTCTTTCTTCAAACACCTCATACTACCACAAACAAAACAAGCCTTCTCCTGATACTCCCCAATATAGTTCCTCCTGCACCTAGCACACTCTGAGAATTCCTTCCATGTCTCACCGCTGCTCTGGCAGCCCATTTGAATACCTCGTGGCCTCCTATGTGGCCCTATAGCTAAAACTATACCTGGAGTCTTACTCTTCTGATCACTAGGGCCTCCGCCCTTACCAAAACCTGAGAATGGAGGTCCCAGCCTCCTAGAATCACTTCTGGCTGCATTGCCATGCCAGATCTTGTTCTCTGCGCTCTCAGCTGTAAGTGCCTTCTCCATAGCTTGTGCATAGGTAGTAACCCCTGGCACAGTAGTAATATGAACATCTCGGGCTATCATAGGCTGTAGCCCCTGAAGAAATCTCTCTCTTCTGGTCCCATCAGTGGGCACCAGATCCTTGACAAACTTTGCCAACTTGTCAAACTTCGGGGTGTAATCAATCACTATCATGTTACCCTGAAGTAACCTGCTAAACTCTTCAGCCTTTGTAGCTTTAACTGCATCATTGTAGTATTTCTTGTTGAATAAGGTTCTAAACTCTTCCCATTCCATTGTGGTAACTGCTCTGGTCTGGGATACCACCTCCCACCATATTTGGGCATCCTCTTAAAATATAAAAGTGGCGCAGGCCACTCTCTTGTTCCACCTATCCTCATAAAATCCAGGATGGTGGTTATCATGGCCATCCACTGCTCAGCCTTCAATGGATTTGAACCGCCCTCAAATACTGGAGGGTGTTGCTTCCTAAACCTCTCATACAGGGGTTCCTACCTATCTCCCCCTGCCTGAGGCTGCACCACTGCTAGTACCTCTGGCTGTACCACTGCCGGTACTGTAACCTGTAGGTTCCCTGCTGGAACCTGTTGCTGTCTCAAGAAACGTATCTCTTCTTCCTGCCTCACTAATCTGGCTCGCAAGTCTGCAAGCACCTATTGCCAATTTTCAGGAGCTAGCAGTAGGGCCTGGCCCTGGTCATTCCCTTCACTAGCCTGTAACTCTAGGCCAGCCAATCTCTCTGACCTTCGAGGATTCATACTGTTACCCAATCCACCCTACATACATCAAATCAGTCATTAGGTAAGTAATAACTATACCTCTTGCCGCTTGACGGTCCAAGATCAACAGATAACAAACAAGTGCAATGCTAATAAGCATGCCATCACACACAATATATTCATTCATGGTGCTAATAAGCACTTCCTGATATCCATCAGCAATTAACAATGCACATAAACATATCCATGCATTTTCACAAGTATAACATAGCTAATAAACATGTTCTTTCATTCCCTGTCAGTGTTAACTTTGCTAATAAGCATTTCCTGGCCTATATACAAATAATAACGCTAATAAGTGGTTCCCTTGCATCCACAAGCAGTAACAATGCTAATAAGCACGTCCTTTATCATTCATGCAGTATTCAAGGGTCAGGCCCTATCAAATTATCTCGTGCTTCCTAAACAGGCATGCAGATAAGGCATTCACATCATGTTTAAGCATTTAAACATATAAACACATAATAGTTAGCGAACCCTGAGTCAAGCTTATCTTTAGTGGCGAGTGTACATGCCCGACCAGTCTTCAGGAACCCTTAAACCTTGGTAGCTCTGATACCAAGTTGTAATGTCCTCCTAATCTAGGACAGTTACACTGTGTACTTTAAAATTGTGTCAGAATTGCTAACTAAGACATTTGGTTTAAAATGTGTAACTAAGGTTAATGTAAAGGGTTAGGGTTAAAAAATTTGGTCAACAGAATCGTTAACTTTTATATAAAAAGTTTCATACATACATGGGATCCCAAAATATTACAACCAACTTTAAAAAAATTGAGTAATTATCAAAATTGTATTCAACTGGCCTAAGCGGCGAAAGCAGTGCTATAACCCTAGTTCCTCTAAGATATCCATGTTCGTGGTGGTTGAGCAGTCGCATATGTACACAACGCCACCGAAGCTCTCAAACTCATGGCTAGTCAAGCTTTCCTTTTCCCATACCTGCACAACAAAGCACCCGTGAGCCAAGGCTCAATAAGAAAACTCAACATGTGCATAAACAAAGAATATAAACTTGTAGATACCCATCTAACATGGCCAGCGATATCAACCTAAAAATATCGTCATTCAGTTATAAACAAGTGGTCATTGGAACAAATTGGGGCTGGTGCCCTAAATAATTGACCATAGGGTCAATCCCGGGGCCCTATGCCCAAGCTACGTGATAATAGAATCACCTGAGGCCTTTGCCCTTAGACTTGAGTAACTATTCGTATAGCTAGTCTAGCATACCTGGCGTGTTAATGTTTCATCGACCATAGAGTCGGCCAATGTAATAATACGTTGCTAGTTCAAGCCTAAGTCTTTCGGCCAGCGCGCTATTTCCGTCCTTGACTAATGAGTCAAGCCTTGATCCAGGAATACAGAAACATATATGGATAGGCATATCCCAAAAAATAAGCACAGATGCATGTTAATCATATAACATCATCGAATAACCATTCTCACGATACTAATCATACTTATTTAAAGAGGCCTCATGCCCTAACCACAGAATTCACACAACAGTCATAAAGCACTTAAGCAGATATCAACCAACATATGAAGAAAAAGCTTAAATATAAATGTCCTCGGGGCCCAAGCCCTAGTCATGATAATTGATAATAGTCGGGCCAAGCCCTAATCACATATAACATGTATTTGGTGCAATTTTCTTAACTTAGGTTCGAGTAAGCGTAAATAAGAACGACCCTCAAGCAAGCTCCCGATTCTGAGCCCCTAGCGATTCCCTAGTCACAACCATAAAAAAGGATTCCATCAATAGCGAGCGAATAAAGGCTTTCGGATTGTCCTAGCCTCCGTGGCCTCGAGTTCCACTAAACCATGTAGTGGAATCGATCCCGAGCCCTAAGAAAAAGGTTCCCTTTTAAAACAAACTCCTCGAGGCCAAAATGCCCAAGCAAGCCGCAACCTGGCCCTGTGGGTCACGATGCGTCCCTCCTATAAGCAACCTCCTCCCCTCTGTCAAGGGGCACAGGTCGGAACTTGCCCTAACGGGTCGCAGTGCGCCCTCTAGGCAGAGGCTTCCCTAAGGCCCTAGGCTCATGCTAAGTCGCAACTTCACAAGAACACAACCGCGACTTGGCCCCTTGAATGTAGGAATTCATCCATTTTCAGAAGCCAAATCCACTCCATACTAACCAAAATTTACTCCAAAGCTATAATTCAATTACCACAAAAGTTCTAACATGTTCCCAGCAATAAAACCCAATTAAAATTCAGTCCTAAAACTCATTAAATCACCAATTCAATTCATGAGCAAGATGGTTCAAGAACACCTCAAGAACACACTAAAACAGCCATGGAAACACTGAAATTTAACTGTAAAAGAGAGTTCAAATGGATACCTTTACAGTAACTGAAGACCCTCTAGCCACAAGCAATCTGAAACCCAATCCCAAGCCTCCAATTCTATAGTTTCCACAAATCCCCTTAGTTTTTCAATATCAAGCTTGTAGAAGCTTTTGAGAGGAAGACGGTGGATGGAAAGAGAAAGAGTCGATTTACTGTATTTCTGAATGTTTCCTTTTTGTTTCTTTAGGCTAAAATGACTTAAGCTAATCCCGAGGCTCGGGTACCAAAAACGTCCCCGAGGGAAAAATGGTCAAATTCCCCCAAATTCACTATTAAACTCACTAACTTCAAATATATCATCAATTGTTTATTTTCATTACCCGATAACCCAATTAAATGTCTAATTCCCAAAATACCCCTCGACTTGCCCCGAGTCGGGTATTTAGCCCAATTGTGATTTTCTCGCTAACTTGCTCCCTAGGATCGTCTCGTGCCGAGTAACCCAAATATACCCACATAATAATGTGGTCTCACACATATATCACATAAATATACAATTATGCCCACAACGAGCCAAATTATCATAATTGTCCTTCTAATAAGAAACGGGCCCACATGCATATTTAATACCCATAAACATGCACAATTAATCATATTACCACATAATTACAATTAAATATAACAAATAAGCATATAACTCCATATATTGTCATCCTGGCCCCCTAATCAAGGCCCTAAGCCTTATTAGAAAATTTTGGGACATTACACTAATAGTCCAGTCTTGTCGAATCTCGCATACCAAACGGGCCCTAAATATGTTAAGCACTATCATTAATTCCAATAAATAGGATTAAAGCTTTAAACCACGTCATTTGGAGCTAAAAAACACATTTAAAGTATCTTCCGCCGAGGCGACATGTTGCCTGTCCACTGTTTCAAAGTGGTTTTAAGCTTTGTGGTGACATGTCACCACATAGGTCTCGCCATGTCGCCTCCTTACTATCCAGGGTGCCCAAAATCACCCTTAAACACCTCCAAACAACTTCAAACTTTTTGAGGATGCTTGGATATCTCATTGTAACACTTTAGACCCAAAAATGTCAATTATAGATGGTCACAATAAAAGTCGAATTTCACATCACCATTATGTGAAATCGTTAAGTATTTTGCACCACTTTGTACATAACTTTAAACTTACATTTAACCAATCCTAACAAGTAACAAGATGTATGTCTCTGTTTGGGAAGAGATCATGAAGTTGAACTTCATGTTGCTAGTCAAATCAAAGCTCTAAAGATATTTGTCAAACAACCATGGAATGTGAGTTGTTAAGTGTATTTTTGTTTTCACAAAGTTGACATGTCACCCGCGTTGTAGCTATGAGTGTCTCGACAACACATGGCATCTATTGCTACCCAGGAAACCCTTCCCCGAGAGGCTCCTCGGAGTGAGTAGCTCCCGAGAAGTTTCAGACATTTCATCTTCCCTGAGAGGGTCCTTGGGCACCTCCATTCGAAGACAAAGAGACTTAACAAGAAACATATGCAACTTTCACGATAGTCTCTAGAAGGAAGTCAGTATGTTAGGGAAAGCGTAAGGTCGAGGCCCCAATGGTCGCCTGTAGATGGGCCCCAGATGCCAAGGGAAAACCCAGGGTTGGGGCCCCATCACGTAGGAGGATCATAGAACCAGTCTAGAAGTCAATCCTTAAATAATGGGCACCCTCGACATGGGTACAAGCAGCCCAACCTCCGAGAGAAGCAGGGTTGTGCCCGAGAGAAGGGCAGACGAAAGCTGGTACGAGCAACCCAACATTCAAGAAAATCTTAATGTTAGGAGGAATGAGATCGAACCATAATGCTGATTATGGATTCTTATGATGGTACTATGGACCCTACTGATCACTTGTCAAAGTTCAATCAACAGATGACCGTCCACAAGATCTCTCTGGAAGCACACTAAACATGGTTCTCGCTAACCCCATAAGGGTTGTTCACCAGTGGTTTAAGAAGTATACAGTTTGTGGCCAACACATTGGCTAAGAGTGAGACAATGCACTGACGAATCTTTAAAGCAATATATAAGACATTTCAATGAAGAAGCTACCCGCACTCGACATGTAGATGAAGGGCAACAACTTATGGACATGCATGCTGGCAAAAGGTCAATATCCCTTTTTTTGGATGATATGCAATGGAAAGGCTGCAATAAATTAAATGACTTCATGCAATAGGCCCAAGATTGGATAAATTGGGAAGATGCCTGAGCATGAGTGACAGGTACAATATTCTCAGTTGAGTATAATGCACTGCCTCTGAGCAATGCTTTAACTATCATCCCACACAACAATGTCAACCTAGGGGTAGCCAACTTCCTCAATATAACTACAACTAGGCAAGTGTGGAGACCTCGACTCCAATTGGGTATAGTATGCCTTCGCTCATGCCAACCCAATCGACGACCTTGAGCGACAATCATGTGGGAAACAAGTGTAACAATAAAAGTCAATCCTAATGAGGGCATAAAATGGGAAAGAAAGATCAAGAAGATCATTATACATCCCAATTGTTAGGGTTGGTGCCCTAAATGCTTGCAATAATATTTTTTTAATTAAATAAAAGTACATTTTCTTTATAATTGAATGTTTGAATTATTGTTAAATATAAAAAAAATTCCAAAACCATTAATGATATTATGATCTTGTATGAGTAGGAGAGGATTAAGATCATAGATAATGAATAAAAGCGATCTTGTATGAGTACGAGAGGATTAAAAACATAGATAATGAATAAAATTGTCAAAAACATATTACAGCATGAAATATTTAATCAATGGTTGCTAACATGTTGTACTAAGCATTTTTTTGATAATGCATGTGATCTACATCTAGATTGCATATGTGGATAGACATTTTAGTAAAGGTACTTTATATATTTAGATTATATATGATTGGACCAATGTGAATTAATTTCTTTATAAAACATACTATTCGCCATAAAGATTTAATTCATATAAAAAAGATAATCATATGTAGATGATTCTAAATCCTGAGTAGTCATGAACTCCTATTCATGTCTATTGGCTATTTTGATTCATTCATTAAGGTCTCTTATTATAATGAGGCTAGTGACTTTTGTTTTGGAGATTCAATAGTATGAATGGTTGTGAACATGATCTTACACGAATGGAATCTAAGCTTTCCTAAATGGATCAAATATTGGTTCTCTTAAGGCTTAATTCTGGAACCAAATAGTTATTATGCTCAAATTTATAATATGATTATAAATTAACTGTTCACTAGTGAATTAATGGAACTTAAGGAACAAGAGGTAATAAGAAGGGTAAAACGGTAAGTTCGACTAGCTCTAATTAGCGAACCAATAAATTGGAGGACAAACCTACATGAAGTGATTATATCAATGGAGAAATAAAGATAATATAATAAATATAACTCTATAATTATTAAGTCTGCAATTCTATATTTATAGAGGAGTAATAATGATATTAATAAATAAGATTATTATTAAAAAGTTTAATTAATTATCTGGTTTAAGCTAAGCATTGATTGGTGTGGGCCAGACAACCCAGCCAACCCAACCCGTTTTTAGTGATATTGGGTAATAATTGTTGTGGGCTGAAGCCCACTCAAAATTCAATGTGATAAGCCGAGTATGTATGACTAGGCTATGGGCCAGGGGCATTGTAGGCCGAACTACCCAACCCGGGACGTAAATATTCAAGTATGATACTATATATATAAGTTATAATATATTATAAATGATTAAATAATATAACAATATATATTTTGTATTATGGATGACTGTATAACATTGAGACTTGTATTTTTTTTTTCAAATTTCTGTATTAGGTTGAATAATGAAGATATATGATTTATTTGTTTAAAATTTTATGAACTATAGTATCTAGTTGCTATAATGGATGATTATAATAATTTTAGTACTTGTATTTGGAATTTAGATATGATTTTTTTTATTTTGGATTTTAATTTGATAATCTTTTCTTTATATTGAATAATTGATTTTGATAAACTTATAGCTTTTTTTAAATGGGTTATAACCCAAGTCGACCCTTAATGTAAATAGTAGGGTTAGGTTATACATTAGAAATATTTTAATTGGGGTTAGAATTCTCCAGGTTGATGTAATTGGGTTGGCTCATTCAAACACCCTCAACCCAGCCAACCCAACCCATGCCCAACCTTAATCTGGTTTATTGAAGCTTAGTATCATAGGTCCATGGTCCCCAAGTCACCTCTATACTACACTATCAAGGGTGTGAATATAATTGACAAATTAAAAGGAGAAAATGACTTAATTATTAATGAGTTAATTTTCAAGGGCTAAGTTGTAATTATGTGATAATTATCTGTAATTATTAATTATAAATTAATTAATTATGAATTAATTAATTATAAGTTAATTAATTAAATAAACTAATATGTTTTATTTGAAAACAATATATTAGTTGTATTAAATATTAATTATATTTTGGTTAATTAATAATGAGAGAGAAAAATATTTAGTTATTATATGATAATCAATTATTGAAATTATAAGATAAGGTTAATTTTTAATTAATTGATATTTGTGCATTTGTGAAATATTATATTATTTTAATGCGTAAATATTTTGTCTTATTAATTAAATGATATAAAATTGACGAGGTACATGTGTGCCAGACGCCCAGTCATAGTGCTTGCACAGTGATTGGCGTGTGACACATGTCACAGTCCAGTTTGTTCAATTCAAATTTTAATTTTTAAGAATTTGAATTATATATTTATTAAATAATTATTTAAAAAATAATATTTTAAATTAAATAATTAAAATCATAAAACCTAATTAGTTTTGAGTGAGTCTAATTTTTTAAAATTATTTTAGGTTTATAAAATTTCAATTATGTTAAAAAAGCGATTGATATTTTAGTTTTTGAGAAAACTTGGAAAACTACAATACTCTCTCAGAGCTTTTTTCTTCTCAAAACCTTTCTTGATCTCACGTGTTGAGTACATCAAGAGAGCTTCAATTTTGTCCATAATATCCTACGTGCCCACACAAGTCTTTGTCTGTTGAGGATTGGCTTGAAAGATTTTGGTGTGAATGTCAAAGCTGTATTTTTGGATTTCATGATCGTTATTGTTTTACGTAAATATAGAGATGATTTTTTATAGGCTACGAGATGATTCTATTTTTGTGAATCTTGATTAAAATGTATGGGTATGTATGTGATCTTGGATCTATTATTGATTAATTTTTAATTGTCACCCTTCCATTGTACACTTTAATTTACACAATCAATAGCAACACCAATAAGCCACATATATTGTTCTGACAAACACCCAAAAGAATATTTTCTTAGCCACGGAGAGTCAAATTTTCATCGGCGCCCTCAACCCATGAGGAAGGACCGAGAAAAAAGAGAACAGAGTAAGTTCTGCTGGTATCATAACGAGATTGACCACAACACCAATGAGTGTTGACAGTTGAAGGACGAGATTGAGAATCTGATTAAACTTGGCCATCTCCGCTGGTATATCTGCAAACCTTGGAAACCTCAAGGCTAAGCTTAGGCATCCATGCAGGGAGAAGTCCCAGTGCAACTTGTTGTAGGCCTAGGCTTAGAGCAACGCCATTCCACCGCTAAATGGCATCATATATACCATTTTATAGAGGCCTGCAAATGGCAAGACAGTAAAGAGCTGCAATAAACAAGTACACTCGACACTCAATCATGATGCCAATGTGTATGCATTGGAGTATCTACCAGCCCAAATGCCCCGTATGTCCAACGTGATGGTCATTATCGAAGAAATAAACTCAAAGGGAGCCTTTTCTCGAGGTGTGAGAGAAAAGGCAAGAAATTTACCCCCGGATAGGACTAGATTGACCAGATGTGGACACAATGGAGCAGCTTGAGGAGATGAAATTGGACGAGAAAGACCCGACCTGAGTCTTCAAGATTAGGAAGAATCTAAAATTCGATGTGCAGGACTAAGTTTGTGCAATTCTTGAAAGAGAATCAGGACGTGTTCGCGTGGTCGCATTTCAATATGGTCGGGAGTGATTCGAGCATAATTAGCCATGCTTTCAACATTGACAAGAAATCATCTCCTACGCAACAAAAGATAAGACTCTTGGACAAAGAACGGTCTAAAGCACTCAAGGTCGAAGTCAAAAAATTAAGGGCCAACAAGTTCATACGAGAGGCTTACTACCCTCTCCGCATAGCAAACCCGGTCCAAGTTAAGAAGCTGAACAAAAGCTAGAAAACTTGTATCGACTTCATGGACCTTAATAGGGCTTGCCAAAATGATTGCTTCCCATCACTTCGGAATGACTAGCTGGTTGATGCCACCTCTAGTCACGAGTTACTCACATTCATCGATGCCTATTTAGGATACAACCAAATAGCCACGCATGTGCCCGACTAAGAACATACTAGGGTGTGCAGCACCCGAAAGTCACTCCTAATTTTCTCGTTTATTTATTTTATTTAATAAGGTGAAATATATATCTATTTAAAATAATGTCTTATTTCAAATATGCATAAATATCAGTTAATTCAAAATTAATTTTATCTTATAAAACCTAATTTAATTATTATCATATAATAAGATAATATTATTCTCTATCAATATTAATTAATTTAAAACCAAGTAATATTTTAATTAACAAACATGTAGTTTCCAAATAAAACCTAATAGTTAATTTAATTAATTAATTCCTAATGAATTAATTACATATAATTACTCAATAATTATATATTTGCCCTGAAAAATTAATTCCCTTGCAAATTAGTCATTTCTCTTCTACTTTGTCACTAACATTCATACCCTACACTGTGTAGTATAGATTTGACTTGGGGACCATTGACCTATAATGCTAAGCTCCATTAAACAAAATTATTAAGTAAAATATTAAGTTTGATAATCTTATTTATTAATTCCATTATTACTCCACTATAAATATGAAATTGCGCTCTTACTAATTATATAAATATGTTTACTAAATTCTCGTGTAGTCTATGGATATAATCACTTCATGTAATTTTGTCCTCCAATTATTGGTTCCTAAATTAGATCTAGTCAAAATTATCGTTTTACCCTTCTAATTACCTCTTGTTCCATAAGTACCATTAATTCACTAGTGAACAATTCATTTATAATCATATTATAAATTTGAGCTCAATAACTATTCAGTTCCAGAATTAACGATTAAGGTAACAAATATATGATTCGTTAGGAAAGCTAGAATTTTAAATCTTGTAAGAACTTCTTCCCAGCCACCTATGCCATTAAATCTCTAATACAATAGTCATTAGTTTGATATACAAACAAACCTTGATGAGTGAATCAAAAGACCCAATAGACATGATTATGAGTTCATGACTACTCAGGATTCAGACTGATCTACATATTATCATCATGTTGATATAAATTAAATCTTTATAGTAAGCGGTAAGTTTATATAGAAATTATTCACATTGGCCCTGTTATATATAATTTAATTATATAAAGTACCTTTACGAAGATATCTTTCTACATCTGCAATCTGGATCTAGATCACATGCATTCAAAAAATGAGAAAGAAATCGTACTAGCAACCATCAATTAAAGATTCCACACTTACTCTTTAATTAACTTTCAGAAAAAAAAAATGCATTTACACATGCTTTTAGGACACAAACCCTAATAGTTATTTTAATAAAAATATATATAACTAGGGTAGATATATTTTTGTGAGTGTAGCCTACTATTTTTGGTTCTCAACTTAACCTATAAGTGTCCTCTTATTGCTAGTTAAACATGAAATACATCTCGAAAGCCTATCGCTATGAGGTCTACCTATTAAGATCCTAGACAAACACCACCCTTAGGGAGATGATCAAGCTCTGCGAGGTGTTGCCTAAAACCAACACTTTTCAATCAATAGTAGAGACCGTAGGTTATAATGCCATAGAACCTTCTATTATTCATTTTTTTAGGATTAGGGTTTTTTTTTTCTTGAAATATCTCATATTTTAATCTCAAGTGATTTACTTTGATTTAACTATTAGATCTAAATCACTTATGAAATTCGAATTCTAACTCTTAAAATTCTAATGATACCATATTTAGAAACTGATTTCTAAATTATCTTTTCATTAGGTTTTAATCTCATTAAAGACTATAAACATATTAACGTATCTATTTTTCATGATTTTTAATATGATATTACCCGATATAACTATCAAATCTAATTTCATATTAATTCCAGATGGAGGAATAAAAAAAGAACTAACTACTTTTTTATTCTAAGAAAATAAAGCATGCATGTCAACATGTATGAAATGTAGGCATTCCTATTCTATATGCTATGTGAAGTGTTCAAGCAACATTAATATAGAATCATACATTATAAACATCTGGGAACATACCAAGTTTTCATTGTTTATCTCTACAAAGCGTTTTACAAAATTAGAACTTGTAGACATATCTCAAGCTTCATTAGATCTTGTATTCTTCTTTGGATTTGTCCTTCTTGAATGGGCTTTCAGATTTGAGTCTCCAAATCGGAGCCTTATAACAAATGAGATGGACTAATTTCCTAAATTAGGATTTTCCAAGAGTTAATGTAATGCCATGGATAACCAAGACTGTTACACTGTGTATTTTAAAAATAGTGCAAGACTTGCGAACCAAGTCGTTTGAACAATAATGTATTCCTAAAGTCATCTATCATGTTAGGGTTAAAAGATTTTGATTGTAAATAGATTAATTTTTATTAAAACAAATGTTTGGTACATAGGATCCCAAAAATAGGGTTTAAGTGACAATTTACAATCCTTAAAAGTTTAACACAAGCAACAGCCACTATAATGGCAAAATACAAGTTTTAGGCCTATGTCCCTGTACTGTCCCTCGGCCGTGGTGGTCGACCAGCTGACTATGTACACTCCGCCCCCAGAGCTCTCCAACTTATTGTTGGTCCAGCTTCCATTTGCCTTTACCTGCACCATGTAACACCTGTGAGCCAAGGCCCAGCAAGAAAACCATAAACAACAAACACATAAACAGTAGTAGCATTTAATCAATCTTCAAACAATCATGCAAAAACTCAACAAATTATAAGCATCAAGCTAGTAATAGTAAACATGTACTTTCAATAACATATTTTAACCAGTAATACAACAACTTAGTGTCGAAACCCTTAGGCCGAGCCCTCTGTTTACTAAGCTGACCCCGGCTCGCTTAGGCCGAGTCTATTGTCTATTTAGCTGATCCCAGCTCACAGTGGCCAAGCCGCGTCCACTGTGCTAATCGTCAGCCCTGACTCCCTTAAGTCGTACTTTAATATTTCACATAATAACAATACGGTTACATAACACATATATCCAGATACATGGAACCTTAGTCCCAAACACAACCACATGGGTGCAGTTTTCTTACCTTGAATCCCTAGCAAAGAACACAGAACGTGTAATGCCCCAAATTTCCTAATAAGGTTTGGGACCTTGATTAGGAGGCCGGGAGGGCCATAATTGATTTATTATAGTATTTCATGATTATATGCATATCGACGTGAATTATATTATTATATGACGGTGAGTGCATGCTTATGGGAGAATTTATTATTGTGAGGGTATTTTGGTAATTTGGCCACTGTGGGCGTAATTGTATATCTTGGGTGCATGATTGTGATTAATTAATATAGCCACATTATAAGGTGGATTGGTTCGAGCTATTGACATGAGACGATCATGAGATGTAAGTGTTCGGTCTAGTCATAACGGGTTTAAGTCCGGGGCTCGGGGTGAATTTAATGGTTAGAGCATTACCGGGAATTAAAGGGTAATGGGATATGGCTTATTGGTGTTTGAGAATATTGGGAATAGCAGGAATTGGAGGGTGTTAATTGTGATTACTGAAATAGGTGTGAAAGGACGGTTTTGCCCTTGGTGGCTGCTAAGGTTTCATTTTAGACCTAAGGGTATTTAGGTCTTTTTACCCTCAAGAGATATATATCATCCATTAAGGCTGTAAAAGAGTAACAAAAACAGAGTCTCTCCTCCCTCTCCCGATAGATTTTCTTCCTCTTTTCTCTTTGGATTTTCGAGCTCAGTTTGAGGAATCGAGCCAAGGAACCAAGCTTAGCCAAGCTAGGGTTATGCTCCACCATTGAAGAGGGTGTGTTGCCAAGATTAAGGTGAGTTTCTAGCCACTAGAACTCTGGGTTTTGCTCAGTTTTCTTAGTTAAGTTTCAGCTGGTTTTTGGGTTGGAAACTTGGGAATTGGTTGGAGTTTTGGCTAGGGTTCTTGGGGTTGTGGTCCCTAGGACATGTGGGGATGGTTTTTGGGTTCATTTGGCACCAAAAATGGGATTTGGAAGCATTGGAATCGAGTTAGAATTGAGGAAGTCGAAGAAGGAAGTTTCAGGGGTGGTGCTGTCTGGGGGTAGCGCTACAGCGCCCATTAGAGGGCGCTATAGCGCTACACAGGGCTCAGTTGGGTGGTTTGTGATTCTGTTTTGAGCGCTGGGGCGCTAGAAGGGCAGCGCTGTAGCGCTACCCTATTCCTTCATAACCTTGTTTTGGGTGTTTTTAAGGGCTTTTGGCTTGGGGTTTCAATCCTTAAGGCCCGGGATCGAATCTACTCACTATGTGGGCATGTTTTGAGGTCCCGAGAGTGGGGTTTAGGTTAAGATCCTATCTTTGGTAATTTTCATTAATTGGAGGTTGTTTTGGTTATGACTAGGTGACCATTAAAGGATAAAGGATCGATCGTTCTCAGGGGTCATTCTTGTTCTAATTTTCACTCGAACCGGAGGTAAGAAAACTGCACCCTGTGTATGTGAGACATGCATGGTTATTATTGATGCATGTTGATTAATTATTATGTATGACATGCGTGGCTGTTATTGGTGCATGTTAGATTGCTGGATTCATTGCATATGATGCATGAAAAACATGTGATTAGGACATGCTTTGTGTACTGGGTATGATATCATTCAGAGCTTGAGCCTCTGTGTTTGTGCATGGTCCTAGTTGTACTAATACCTGTTTAGTAAGCATGCTGAGTACCTTGTTTATGGATATGGAACATGTGATATAAGATTGGCGGCATGACTTACTTGTGTATGGCGCTGGCTTATTAGTCAGAATCGACAATGGTGTCAGATCCGTCTGTGAAGCTGTGACTTATTAGTTAAGTTCACCACGGGCTGATCACTGGTCGTGTTTTACCGACCCAAGGGTCAGAAGTGGCAGTGCGTTGTGAACGCCGGGCCGATTAAAGATTAGATCTAATCGAGGCCGGCATTGAATGACTCATATGGGGTATTAATGCTGGACCGACCGGAAGGTCAATGAGAACTATAAGCGCTTGCCTGGTCTATGACCAGATGTTTTATGGCCAGGTATATGACCCCGGTGACTGTTTTTCACATGGCCAAGGGACGTTTTCCATTGCACGACTCTAGGGTCGGGAGGAAGGTTATGTTGGTGACCATTCACCATGCACCTGTCCTAAACAAGCTTATAAAAGGATCACTTATCAGTTAAGCCCTGGTGACCCTATCGTCACATGGCTAGAAGGAGCGATGCTCATTATTGTGACTTGTGGCTATTGTCACCTATTTGCTTGGACTGAAAGTCCTGAATGGTTATTATGATCGTTGTTGATATTATATCATGCTTTACTGTGTTTTTCTTGCTGGGCTTTGGCTCACGGGTGCTACGTGGTGCAGGTAAAGGCAAGAGGAAGCTGGACCATCCTTGAGTTGGAGAGTTTAGGTGATGATGTGTACATATGCAGCTGCTCGTCCGCCACGGCCAAGGTTTAAAGTGGAACTAGGGTTGAACCCTGTTTTGCCGCGTAGGACGGCCTGTTGTAAATACCTTCTGTAATAAACTCTGAAACTTTATTTTCGGGATCCCAATGTATATATATATTAAACGTTCTAGTGAGACGTTACATCTTAACCAAAGTTTTTAATCCCTAAACCGCTAATCATACTTAGTTCACGATTTTGGCCAAATGTCTCGGTTAGCGAGTTTAGCACTGTTTACAAGGCACATCGTAACGGTCCCTGGAGTTTGGGGCGTTACAGAACGGTCCCGAGCATGATCCTCATTGCCGAGCCTTTGCGATAAACCTAGTCACAGTGTCAATGGGTAACCGTCAATTTCTAATCCAAATAAATACTTAGGGAACAAATATTAGTCTCCGAAACCTCAATTTCTACTAAACTGGGTAGTAGAAATATTCCCAAGTGCTTAGGTTCGAATTCTTGAGCCTCACCGAGCCTTAAAATTTTTTTCCCCTTAATTCCCCATTGCAGGTCGCGACTTTCCCTTGAGGGCTGTGGCTCGCCCCTTAGACAAAGGCTTAAACCTCCCTGATGGGGGACACGAGCCGCGACCTGCCCTCCTCCAAGTCGTGGCACGCCTGATGAACAGAGGCCCCCCAGCCTCAAAAACTCATGCGTTCTGCGGCACCTGAAGAACAGGGCCGCGGCCCGAGACCCTAAACCTAGAAAACCCAATGTTCCTCAGCATTTTTCCATGAGTTAAACCTCAAACTTCCACCCCAAACCTAAATTTAAGCCTAGAATTCCACCCTTTTGGTCCAAACATTATATCCAGTTTATAACCAATTTCTTACTCCTATTAAATACTCAAATTCACCCAAATCCAGTTAACAAGCTAAGTCCCATGCAAACTCTAACTCTTATCATAGCCTTAACAGAATTAGAGAAAACTAACTTGAATTCTTACCTCAGTTATAGCTTGAGTTTCTCCAGCTATCCTCTGCCCTTTTTAATCTTTTCTTTAGTCTAACCCAGCAAAACTTAGCTCCAATCCAGCTTAAATTAAGTCCCTTCCTTCAGCAAACTCAAGGTCTCAACTCAAGAGGGAGAGTGAGAGAGAACATGTAGTAGGTGAGAGAGAAAATTATGTCAGTTTCTTGTTCATTTCCTAAGTCTTCTGAGTATATCCTAACCCAACAAAAGACTATTTTGCCCCTTTAAGCTTATTAGTCCTCTAAGGGTTCTAAGGGGTAAAACGGTTATTCTCCCCTCGGTTCCTGCTAATCCCTCAAATGTTCCTACTATTAACCAATTAACCTCGTCACGCCTAATAAATTACCAAATATTTATTCATTATTCAATAATCCCAAAATATTCTCTAAATTCCCAAAAATACCCCCAGGCTCCCCTCAGCCAGGTATTTATACCTCGTTGTGACTATTTCCTTAATCCGCTCACTAGGATCGTCTCGAGCCATATACTACAAATACATCCACGTAATAATGTGGTCTCAGCCATATATCACATAGAATCACATTTATGCCCTTAACAAGCCAAAATTACATATATGCCCTTATAAACACTAAAGGGTCCATATGCATATTTAATACACATAAACATGCATACAACACACTCACATTGTCATAATAATCATGGATGCCATATAGTCACATAATTAACCAATTAAACACACATATAAATCAATTATGTCCTTCCGACACGCTAATCAAGGCACTAAGCTCTGTTAGCAATTTTGGGTCGTTAAAGTTAAACTTTCTTAAATTAGAATAAATAGTTTCCTAAAATATGTATTTAGTTTCTATAAATAGAACACAACCATTTCTATGTATATAAATAAATATCTTATACTATTTAAGGAATAAATTTTATTTCTAAAATTAGAAAGTGTTCATTTCTATAAGTAGAAAATAATTGATTTTAATTTGTATAAATAGAAACGGTTCTATCTCTATAAATAGAATAATTAATTCTCATTCACAATTTTAAAAATTGTCAACCTTGATCACATCAAACTTAATAATTATAAAGTGATTTGATTTTTATTCTTATTTTCAAAATAAGAATATTGAATTATTTATTATGAATAATTCATATATACTAATTGAATTTTTTTTTAAATATTACTCTTTTAAAATTTCTAATCAATTAATTATGTTAATTAATTAGAAATAAATCATTTTGTTGTGTTAGAGTTTCCTAAAATGGGAAACCTTAGCCTTGTGTGTGGTCTACAACCATGAGGTTGTGGGTGGTATGCGTGGTGTATGGAAGCATGGACGACATACAACCCGTGCAGCCAAGGCCTCACGATACCCTATGTGAGGCCACTAGAGCGTTGCACAACAGCTGCAAGGTTGCTGGGAACTCATCCATGCGCATACAACAATCAACTGCGTGCTTAGCTTCAGTCCAATGACCTGATGGTCGTGCGGTGCTATTAATCCAAGGGCTCTTGGCCTTAATTCGAAGACCCCAAATGCACACTAAAACAAATTTAATTTTATGAGTGTTATGCATGTGGGTTTATATTGAAAACATTTTTTAAAAATACAGTAAAGCTTTTTACACACAGATAATCAAACATTTTGATTTTACATTATAACATCTTGATTAGTGCTCAAAAATGTCATTTTATTAGTTTTAAAGTTTAAAATAAATTATGTTTTTATTAATATTTTTATGGATTTATTATAATATATTTTATAATTAAAAATATTGATTTTAATTGAATTTTTGTTCAATTTTCATGAAATAATTGAATAATTATAGTTGAAGAAAGAATGAAAAAGTAGCATTTGATCGAGGCCCAAATCAGGCTGAGTCTACCAATGAGCGAAATGTGGCAGTCACTGCCACCTCCCTACCAAAGCTCCAGCATGCGAAAAATGGAAGTCACTGCCATTTCTCTGCCACAATTGGCATACCTGCCACCAACCTGCCAAGCCGCTTTCTCATGCAACTCATGTTAGCCTTGTACCCCCACTCACCTGCGCACCATCTCAGCTCGCGACACGTGTTCGAGTTTGTCTCCCACTCCATCAACATCCTTTTTCCAAATCCATTCTGAGCGTGCCACATGTCCCACTTTTCTAAGCTTTTTGAGTCAATTTCTTACTACATTATACGTGATTTGATCACATTTTGGGAATTTAAAATTCGAAATTAGTGTAAATTTAATTAAGAATATATTTTAAAGTAAGCTTTATTATATATATTTTGCAATTATAATTAATGGTGTAGAATTATAGTTGTGTAGAAAGAATAAATTTTATTAAAAAAAAAATATGTTTGCATGAATGAAACTTGTGATTTCCATGTTCTCTTTTTTTATTCAAATTCTTTTTAATTTAGTGTTTAATTTTTAGAAAAATTATTTTTCTCAAAGTTACATTATTTCCAAGTTTCTTATTTCTAATTTCCTAATTTACTAAACTTTCATTTTGCTTGTATTTTGCCTCTCTATGGATACGACATAGCCCGATTACTACAACAATTGCTCATGAGTCTATTGGGCGACATCACATCTCATTCATCTAAAATTAAGAATATACATGCATAAAGTATTACATAAATTCTTATACAAATAAAAAGAGTTTACAAGAGATCTATTACATTAATAAAAAAAAATGCAACAAAACTACACAATGTTTATGGTTTGTTGTGATTTAATAACAATTTTTTTGTGGCAAAAGTACCCAATGTTAGGATAAGCTTGTTTCCATCACTACCCTCTCTGATGAAGTTGTTGATTACTGACTTGGTGTACACATGTACTATTATAACAGGTTCACCCCTATTTAAAAAATATTTAAATTGATTTTAAAATAGAAAAAAATAATTAAAATACATTTAAAATTAAAAAATAATATTAAAATCAATTCAAAATAAATTTTTTGCTTAACTAAAAACTAAATCTAAACTTATTTAATTAAAAAGAAGATGCATTTTTCTAAAATAAAATAAAAAATTAAATTGTAAAAAACAATACACTCTCTATTTTCTTTTTCCTCCCTTTCCATCGTCTTGGTCATTTTTCCTTCTTCTTCTTCTTTTTCTTCCTATCTACATATTTATTGGGACACACTGAGGTCTCCCAATTGATCGTCGAGGTGCGCCTACTTGGAGATTCACAAAATTTCTCTCCACCATCGTCGGGGTCTGCTTACACAAGAGGTTCACGTTTGTTGTCGAGGTTCGTCGTTTACATTGCTTAACGATGTCTGGATGGCCGATGATGCTTGGAGATGGCTGGATCTGCTAAACAACAACTTCTGATGGTGATGCTTTGCTGGGGCGGAGGAGGGGAACACAAAAGAAAATTTCTTATATGCTTGTCAAATAACTCACTTCCCCTTTACTTGTTATCAGATGTATGTACGCGATCACTAGGGAAGTGATTATTCAATAGATCTTAATTTACTCCAAACACCGGTCGATGAAGTGGAATAGACTCGACCAAACATTGATCTCAACCGTGATACTCCTGAAACCCCTGCTCGATTTGGTGAGCAATCTCACTAACATTATGATTTTCAATTTTTTCCCGGTTTGGGATATCGTCGTAAGGTTGAAAAATTACACCAAAGAATTAGGAAATTCCTTCCAAAAGGTTGGATCTATGTAGCCCACCCTGACTCTGTTGATTCACTCCAAGTCAGAGTTCCAACTAGTGGAAGGGCAACGAGCAGGCCTTTGTTTATTGAAGAGGTTTGAACTGTTGCTTTCTGTTCCCTAGATATGGCCAAGGTAAAGCAAACTACAAGGAAACGAATAGTTGCAGATCCTCATGTCGCAAGGCACGTGACTAACAAGATTGATGAGAAACCACAACAAGAGCAACAAAAACAACAACATCAACAACAACAATAGCAACACCAACACCAACAACAGAGGCCCCATGAGCATCTTACGGTGGCTGCTCCAGTTGTGGAGGTGACTAAAACCATAAGACTTTACGCAAAGAAAAAGCCTCAGAGAGGACGAATGTGCCATGGTATCTTGTCCTAGCCAGCACCCTATCGTGCATCCTTATCGTGGAATACCCTGAAAAATATGGAATCAGGAGAATAAATATGGTTACTCCTTAGGCCGATCAGCATGCCAACTTTCCTGGTGGAGCCTTCAGCGCCTGGTCGCGCTTCCATATCAAATCAGTGATACTCTCCCCCTCCATGATTACTTCAAGAGCATTGCCAAGTACTTTGGAATTTCTCTATTCCAAATAACTCATAAAAGGTATCTAATGCTTTCAGCATTATAAATCATATATCATTTTCAAAAGTGGGAGCCTCCCACTCCCCACAAAGTCCACTAATTATTCGATCTCATATCAAATTCAAGTCATCAGGGTATTGGATTTTTCTACTTCTACCACAAGGACACAACCAGGGTATTCCTAACTAAGCCCACATTTAGGAGTAATGTAGGTGCATACTTCAAGGTGTATTTTTTGATGACTGACCTTGTCGCGGACAATCTCTCCTTCCAGCAAAGAGGTAACGAGTCGTTCCTCATGTTTTTTTTCTTTCTTTTTCCTTTAAACTAGTACTTAGCTTATTTTGTTTCGTTGTTTTTTAGCCCATGGGAAAGGCCTCCACCTACTTCTAGCATTCTCGCTCAAGCATCTGCCTTGAATAGTCTTCCTTCTAATGAGAAGAATTGCAGGCTACTCATAACCAGTGCCACCCTTAGATTGGTTGGCCTGCTCGAAACCCACCAGACCAGTGAGAGTGCAACTGGTGAAAGAGCTGCCAAGAAGTGGGCGAGGAGACGGGGAAATTCGAGCAGCCCCAAACGACCCCCACTCCTACGACGATGAGGGAAACGAGGATTAGCATAAGGGAGCAGGAAGATGCTCCTAGCCCCAGAGCTTCAACATCTTTCACAGACAAAGGGAAGGGAAAACAGGTGCTGAAGAAGGATGAAGATCTCCTCAATATGTTCTTCTCTTCCTTTGATGAAGACAAGGACCTCCCACATAATAATAAATGCCTTAATTCTTCTATAATTAAATGTAGACATAAATTATTTGACTCACACTATCCCAGGAATAGTATATATACAGACACTATTTTTGTGATAAGTGTACTACATTTTCCTCTTTATATCCTTTGAAGAATTCTAACATGTTTGCTCCTAGCTACAGCGATGTTTGAAGCAGATATTCTGGATAAGTACGCCTCGATTTCTTCTTCCCCCAAGAAGGCAGCTAGAAGGAAAGCTACTACTGGTGCTGGCTCGAGCAAAGAGCCTGCAGACAAGCAGGCCAGGGGAAACCCTCCTGCCCTGCCCTCTCCAGCTGTACCAAGCCAGACTCCTTTCGAGAACTTCACTGGCTAGTAAGACTCCACTATCCAGCCAACCTCCTCCAACGAGCACTTCTCATGCGGCCTCGGTAGTTGACCACCCAGAATCTTGCCCAGCATTGCCTAAGTGTTAAGACCTTCGCCACCCTTGAGAGGGTATCTATTGACTAGGCCCTTGGTCGGGTCATGTTAGGGATCTTGTCGGTAAGCACCTCTTTTATTCTTCAAAAAGTTATACATTTTTATACAAGTCTTTTGCTTGATTCTAACCCCATTAATTTTTCAAGGTATGAAGGCACTCGCTCATACCCATCCTCTAGCACAGAATCTTGCTGATTCATTCACAAGATTAAGGGCCATTGTAAACCAGATTAAAGAGGCCAACATAATCAATCATCAACAAGCCAAGGATCTCTAGGAGGATATTAAGGGAAAGATTCTTGAGCTCGAGGCGAAGAGCCAGATGATTTAGACACTCCAGGAGAAAGAGACAAAGCAGGCTAACTTCTCAAGGATCACGAGCAGAAACAAAAGAGCCTTGAGGATCATGTCCAACAGCTTGAGGCGGAGTAGAAGAGGCTCAAGGAGGAACTAACCCAACAAAAGGAAAAGAACTCTTCAGACTTGAACAAGTTTAAGAGTGTCACCTTCAATTGTTTTTTCATGTTTTAGAAGAACAACAAGGAAGCTAACTATGACTATTTACCTGCCAATCTCTGAGATAAGGAGATTTTTAAGTATATTTCTCATGAGGAGGACGAGTCTGCTGCTACCTTCCTGGAGAGTCCTGGTTCTGAGATCTGCCTCAACCCTAACAGCGACTATGGTTTAGAGCAAGTGGAGGATGATTCAATCAACTAGTGAGGTGGGAGTTACCTTATCATTTCATTCATTTTTGTTTCTTTTATATGTTGGACATCCGAGCCATAAGGATTGTGGTTCAAAGACATTGGCTGTCCGAGCAAATTTTAATGTAGAGTATTATGTGTAATATTTTACCTGCATTACATATAATATGTTTCTCGTTAATTTGACTAGATATAACAATTAATTGATATATATGTTTTCCTAGGTACAACATCTTCATGTCATACTTGTCATTTTTCCTCTTTAGTGTTTGAACAAATAAAAGAAGCACCATCATTTTATAGATTTTCGAAAAAATATTTTAATTACTACTCAGACATGCCTCTTACTCTTTTGCTTACGTTATGGTGGTGTTGTAACGTCCTCCTAATCCAGGTTCAATTACACTGTGTAATTTAAAAAGTCCTTAACTCGCTTCACAATTCACGTAGACTTAAACCGTATAATTAAAACTAACCACATGCTTAGGTACTAAAAATTTCGATCAAAAGTCAACCATTTCATTAAAATAGTTTGACTTCAATATGTGGGATCCCAACATAGCTTAAAATGGTTACAAACCCAAAAATTTATAAAAAAATGCCGACCTAGGCGGCAAATCATGTTTCAACCCTAGTTCCAACTGATCACCTCGGTCGTGGCGGACGAGCAAGCCGCATATGTACACTTTGCCCCTGAAGCTCTCCAACTCATGTCTGGTCTAACCTTTCCTTTCCTTTACCTGCACCATTTAGCACCCGCTTTTGGGTTGGCTTAACCCTAATGACCAATTTTTAGCATGCTATTGCCACCCTCGACTCCAAAGATGAGCCTTTAAACCCTCAACTTATAAGCTGGGTCCCTAAACCTTCGACTAATAAGTCGAGTCTTTTAACCCTCAACTACTAAGTCTAGTCATTTAACCTTCGACTGATAAGTCGAGTCCTTAACCGTCAATTGATAAGTCGAGTTTGTAGTCTTCGACTAATAAGTCAAGTCTTTTAACCTTCGACTAATAAGTCGGGTCTTTCACCTTCGACTGATAAGTCGAGTCTTTAACCTTCAACTGATAAGTCAAGTCTTTAACCTTTGACTAATAAGTCGAGTCTTTAGAACATATATGTCCTTGATTATTAAGCCAAGCTTTTCATAAGATAACACAAATGAATCCTCAACTTATAACCTGAGCTTCCCAATAAGATATACTGACAAGAAGTTATTACATAACACAGGTAAGCACAACACATTTAACATATTTAATCAAATATTCTTAACATAGTAATAATCTTGTACTATAACCGGGCCAAGCCCTAAACGCTAATTGAGTGCAGTTTTCTTACCTTTTGTCCAAGCACGAGTTAGTCAACCACGACCCCCGAGCACAAGCCTGATCCGAGCCCTAGAGGTACCCTACTCACAACCATAATAAAAAATATCTATCAATATTGAGCAAATAAAGACCTCTGGACCAAGTCTTAGTCTCCGGGATCTCGAATTCTACTTAACTGGTAGTATAATCCTTCTCGAGCCCTTGGGTTTGAGTTCCCGTCACTCAAAACCTACTTTGCCGACTCTTCAAAGTCAGAGAGCCCAGTTTCTCCTTTCTCTGGACATTGGCCGCGTTGCAGTCTTGCAGGAACTACGACGCGATGGCGGTTCAAGCAGCCGCCTAGGCTCGTGGGTTCATGAGGATCGCAACGCCCCAAGAACAGGGTCGCGACGCGACCCCACGAACCCAGTTTTCTCCAAGCCAATTCCTCCAAATCTCACCCAAAAATAGTACCAAACCCATACTTCAATCCCAAAACATCATCAGTACATGCCAGGCAGCACAACCCAACTTAAAAATGGATCAAAAACTCACTAAAACCATAAAATGCAATCAAGGTAAAGAAGCTTTTAAAACAAGAAAAACTCATAAGTTTAGGAGCTCGAATTACTTCTAATATATTCTTTCCAACCAAATTCCCAGGCTATCAAGCTTCTAATCTTCCCTAGAATCGTTATGACTCTAACCTTACTTGAATCTCAGTTCTAAAACTTGAGTTTCCTTCGAAAACGCTAACGAGCGTGATGAGTGAGTGAGAGATAGAGAACGAGAGTGAGACTTGAGTATTTTTCTGAGTTAATGAATTCAGCCGAACCCTTATATATGAACGATCCCAAATGACCAAAATACTCCCACTCAACCAGCTTCTCTCTCAACAACCCATAAGGGCAAAAATGCCATTTTCACTATCTAATCTCGGTCTATGCTCAAATTTCCTCAAATGATTGCACTAAACTCGGAATATTGCTATTTCTCCCAAAATATGACTCACGCTACAATGAGTCCCGGTGACTCGCTAGATCACCCAAAATACCCCTTGGTTCGCCCCGAGTCAGGTATTTCTCTCGTAGTGACTAAACCACTACTTGCTCCCTAGGATTGTCTCGTGCCGAATAACTCAAATGTATCCACATAATAATGTCGTCCTAATCAATATGCACACATGTATATACAAATATGCCCTCAATGAGCCAAATTACAAAAATGCCCTTCTAATAAGAAACGGGCCCACATGCATGCTTAATACACTTAAACATGCCAATAAAGTCATATTATAATATAACTCGCATAATTCATATAATGAGCTATCTAATAATATAACACATGCAATTCACATAATCGCATCAATATCCAATTAATTCACATAAATATTCCAATATTGCCCTCCCTGTCCCCTAATCAAGGCACTAAGCCTTATTAGGAATTTTTGGACATTACAAGTATCCCCTCCTTATAGAAATTTGCTGTCAAAATTACCTAAACAGCTCGAGATACAGGTCCGGCATGTCTGACTCTAATTCCTAGGTCGCCTCCTCGACCTTGATTATCCTCCATAATACCTTAATCATAGGTATGGTTTTGTTCCTCAATACTTTGTCCTTTCTATCCAGGTGATAAACTGGTCGATCCTCTTAGGAAAAATATTTCTGTAATTCCAGATCCTCATAACTTAATACATGAGTTACATCTGACACATATCTCTGAAGCATTGAAATACAGAATACATTATGAACCCCTGACATCAATGGGGGTAAAGCTAACCTATAGGATAGCTAACCAATCCTTTCCAGGATCTCAAAAGGTCCCACGAACCTAGGGCTCAGCTTGCTCTTCTTTCCAAACTGCTCCACCCCTCTCAATGGTGAAACACGGAGGAAAATATAGTCCCCAACCTGGAACTCTATATCTCTATGCTTAGGATAAGCGTAGCTCTTCTGCTACTCTAAGAAGCGAGCATCTAAGCTGTAATCTTCTCAATAGCCTCACTGGTCCCCTAAACTACTTCAAGACCCAGATATTTCCTTTCACCCATTTCTTCCCAATGGATGGGTGATCTGTATTTCCTACCATACAACATCTCATAAGGAGCCAGTCCAATAGTCGACTGTTAGTTGTTGTTGTATGAAAACTCAATCAATGGAAAATATTTAATCTGGGACCCTTCAAAGTTCAATACGCATGCTCGCAGCATGTCCTCTAATATATGTATCATCCTCTCAGATTGCCCATCTGTCTGAGGATGATAGACGGTACTGAACTTCAATTGTGTACCCATAGCCTTCTGCAGACTTCCTCAAAACTTGGAAGTAAAAATTGGGTCCTAATCTGACACAATGGACCTAGGAGTCCCATGAAGACACACTATCTATTTCACATAAAGACAAGCATACTAATCTACTATAAAGTTTGTCCTCACTGGCAATAAGTGGGCTGATTTGGTATACCTATCCACAATCACCCATAATGAGTCATGCTGACCCACTATCCTGGGTAACCCTACTTCGAAGTCTATAGTAATGTCCTCCCATTCCCACTCAGGGATACCCAAAGGTTGTAATACTCTACTGGTCTCGGTGTTCAACTTTCACCTGTTGACACGTTAGGCACTTATCTACATATTTCTTCATCCCAGGCCACCAGGATAGCGATTTCAAATCCTGATACATCTTAGTGGTGCCTAGATGGAGTGAGTACAACATAGTATGAGATTCATCTAGAATCTCTCGTCTGATAGCAGAGTCCATCTGAACACAAATCTGCTCCATGTATCTTAGTAAACCTATCTCTAAGACAGTGTAATCCCTAGCCACTCCAGCTAGGCCGTCCTCTCTGTGCCTCATCAACTGAGGGTCATTCATCTACCCTTCTCTAATTCTCTCCACGAGAGTAGAATGTAAGGCGATGTTAGCTAACTAGCCCACCACCAACTCTATATCTTTTCTAGTCATCTCCTCTGCCAACTCCTTTGATATTTTCTTCAAGCTAAACAGTTGTCCCGGACATCTCTTGCTCAAGGCATCAGCCACCACATTGGCTTTCTCTAAGTGGTAAAGAATCTCACAATCATAATCTTTCACCAACTCCAGCCAAAGCTTCTGTCTCATATTAAGATCTCTCTGGGTGAAGATTGTGGTTAGTGTATGACTCACACTTCTCCCCATAAAGGTAGTGTTGTCATACCTTTAAGGCAAAGACCACCGCTGCTAACTCCAGATCATGTGTAGGGTACTGCTATTCATAATCCTTCAACTATCATGATGCATAGGAAATCACCTTTCCATCTTGCATAAGGACACAGCCTAACCCTTGTTTTGACGCATCGCAGTAAACCACGAACTTCTCCTGATCTGAAGGAAGACTTAGAACTGGAGTAGTGATCAATCATCGGTTCAACTCTTGGAAGTTGTTCTTACATCTATCTGACCACACAAACTTCAAGTTCTTGCATGTCAGTTCTGTCAGTGGTGTTGCAATCTTTGGAAACCCTTCCACAAAACATCGATAATATCCTGCCAATCCAAGGAAACTCCTAATCTCTGAAGCACTCCTTGGCCTTGGCCAATCCCTAAGCACCTCAATCTTGGTCGGATCTAGCATAATTCCATCTCTACTGACTATGTGACCAAGGAACGTCACCTAAGATAACCAGAATTCACACTTCTTGAACGTTGCATACAATATGTGCTCCCTCAATATTTGTAATACTAATTGAATGTGTTGTTCATGCTCTAACTCCGACTGAGAATAAACCAGAATGTCGGTTATGAAGACTATCACGAATCTATCCAAGTAATCCTTGAACACTCTGTTCATCAGATCCATAAAGGTTGTCAGGGCATTAGTTAATCAAAACAACATGACTAAAGATTCATAATGCCCATACCTGGTATGAAAGGTTGTCTGCAGAATATCCTCATCTTTGATCCTCAGCTGGTGATAACCTGATCGAAGATAAATCTTTGAAAATAGAGTCTTACTCCAGAACTGATGAAAATAATCATCAATCCTTAGCAGTGGATACCTGTTCTTGATATTCAGCTTGTTCAGCTCTCTGTAACCAATACACATCCTTAGAGAGCTATCTTTATTCTTCACAAATAAGAGTGGCGCACCCCATGGTGAAAAACTGGGCCTGATAAACCTAAGTCCAGTAACTCCTATAAATGAACCTTTAGTTCCTTTAATTATGTTGGAGCCATCTTGTATGGTCCTCTAGATACTGGTTCTATCCTTGGTGCCAATTCAACGACAAATTCTCTCTCTCTATGGGACGATAATTCTGGTAACTGTTCTGGGAATGCATTCAGAAACTCACAAACTAACCTGGTCTCCTCGGGTCCAACTGGCACAACCCTAGTGGTATCTACCACACTAGCTAGGAATCCCATGAAACCACCTCCTAGTAGGTCTCTAGCTCTCATCGCAGATATCATAGGAATACGGGGTTCGTGCACAGTTCCCACAAATACAAACGGGTCCTCGCCCTCAGATTCAAAGGTTACCATCTTTTTCTTCCAATCTATAGTTACCCAATACTTGGCTAGCCAATCCATACCCAATATCATATGAAAGTCTTCCATGACCAGCTCAACGAGATCTACTGATAGCTCTCTGCTATCCACTTCCACTGGTAATGACCTCACCCATCTCCTAGAGACTACCAGATCCCCAATAGGCAATAAAGTCCCAAATCCTACTACATAGTATTCACATGGCCTACACAACCTATCAAGCACCCTACTAGATACAAAGGAATGTGTAGCCCCAGAATCAATCATAACAGAATAAGGAGTGCCAGCACTAGAAAGCTGCTATCACTACTGAGGGTCGAGCCTTAGCCTCCGATTGTGTCAATGTGAACACTCAAGCTGGAGCCAAGTTGTTTCCCTTCTTTACTTCTTCCTTCTTCACCCTTGGGAAATCTTTCTTAAGGTTCCCAACTATACCACATAAAAAGCAGGCCTTCACTCGACACTCCCCCAGATGACGTCTCCTGCATCTGCCACATTCTAGATAAGTCCTCCAACTCTCAATGCCGCCCTGGAGGCCAACCTGTATACCCCATGGCCTCTTATCTTGGCCTAAAACTATAATGGTATCTGGGGTCTTCCCCTTCTGGTCACTAGGGCCTTTGCCCCTACCATCTCTAATAAAGGGAGGTCCCACTCTCCTAGTGTCCCTTAAGGGCCACGTTCTCTTGCCAGATCTTATTTTCAGCACCCTTAGAAGTAAGGGCCTTCTCCACTACTTGAGCATAAGTTGTGACTCCAGGTACTGAAGTAATTTTAACATCCCAAGCTATCATGACATTTATCCCTCAAGCAAATCTCTATTTTCTTTTCATATCAGTTGGCACCAAGACTGCAGTAAACTTGGCCAACCTATCAAATTTCAGAGCGTACTCCTGCACCATATTGTTGAACTCATTAGTCATTGCAGCTCTGACTGAATCATTATAGTATTTCCCAATAAATAGTTCTTTGAATTCCTCCCAGCTCAGGGTTTATACTTCTCTGGTTTGGGATACCACTTTCCACTAGATTCGGGCATCCTCCCGAAACATGAATGTGGCACAGGCCACTCTGTCATTAACTTCCACCCCCACAAAGTCCATGATGGAGGTGGTCATACCCATCCACTGCTCAGCTCGCAGCGGATATGGCCCTCCCTCAAACGTAGGAGGGTGTTGTTTCCTGAAGCGCTCATAGAGAGGCTCCCACCTATTTTAAGCCCATGGTTGTTGTTGTAATACTGGTGCCAAAATAGGTGGCACAGATGGTGCAGCGTTCCCTGCTGGAACCTGCTGCTATCTCAACAGGCGAATTTCTTCTTCCTGCCTCTATATCCTAGCTTGCATATCAGCAAGTACCTGTTACCAGTTCTCAGGAGCTGGCAGAGGGTTCTAACCCTGATCATTGTCTCTAACCTGACTTCTAGCACCGACCGGTTCATTTGATTGCCCTAGAAGCATACTTCCAAGTCTATCTGTAATCAATTACTCGACACATTAAGCAACAATAACAGTGCCCAACACCACCCCCACGATCCAAGACTAGAAAATTAAGCATACACATCGAATAACAGTGCTAATAAGTAGTTCAATAGAATTCACATACAACAACCATGCTAAAAAGTAGGTTATTTTATATTCATGCTCAATCAGGGTGCTAATAAGCACATTCTTCAATATTCATAACAGTAATAGTGCTAATAAGCACATCATTTATCATACACATAATAGTCAAGAGTCAAGCCCTATCAGTATAACTCATGCTTCCTAATCAAGCATGCAAATAAGACATTCATATGTCAAATAGGCAGGTAAACATAAATTAACATAAATAGGTACCAAACCTTGAGTCGAGCTTGTCTTCAGCGGTGAGCGTACATGCCCAGCCAATCTTCAGGAACCTTTAAACCTAAACTGCTCTGATACCAAGTTGTAACGTCCTCCTAATCCAAGATCGTTGCAATGTGTAATTTAAATAGTGCTTAACTCACTTCACGAGTCATTTTGACTTAAATCGTGTAATTAAAACTAACCACAAGCTTAGGTACTACAAATTTCAGTCAAAATTCAACCATTTCATTAATAGAGTTTGACTTCAATACATGGGATCCCAACATAGTTTAAAACTGTTACAAACCCAAAAATGTATACAAAAGTTGACCTAGGCAACAAAGCAAGGTCAAACCCTAGTTCCAATTGATCACCTCGGTCGTGGCGGACGAGTAAGCCGCATATGTACACTCTCCCCCTAAAGCTCTCTAACTCATGGGTGGTCTATCTTTTCCTTTCCTTTACCTGCACCATTTAGCACCCATGACTGAGGCTTAGCAAGAAAACATAATCATGCTTATAAGTAGTACATTATTACATCACAGATTCATAATCAACGTGCCTAGACGTAATAACCATACTCATGCATGCAAGCAATCCAGATAAGTGACTATAGAGTCACACTAGGGCCTATTGCCCAATTTCTCATATAACCAACCTTAGAGCTGGGCAAGCAGGTCTGATGCTTAACTTTCTAGATGACCCTAGGGGCGTTCAAGCATGAATCTTGCTTTTGTGTTGGCTTAACCCTATTGGCCAGCGTTTAGCATGCTATTGCCACCCTCGGCTCCTAAGCCGAGCCTTTAAACCCTCGAATTATAAGCTGAGTCCCTAAACCTTCGACTGATAAGTCAAGTCGTTTAACTCTCGATTGATAAGTCGAGTCTTTTAACCTTCGACTAATAAGTTGACTCCTTCACCTTTAACTGATAAGTTAAGTCTGTAGGATTCGACTAATAAGTCTAGTCTTTTAACCTTTGACTGATAAGTCGAGTCTTTAACCTTTGACTGATAAGTCGAGTCTTTGCCCTTTGACTTATAAGTCGAGTCTTTAACCTTTGACTGATAAGTCGAGTCTTTAGAATAGATATGTCCTTGACTATTAAGCCAAGAACTTCATAAGATAACGCAGATGAATCCTCAGCTTATAAGCTGAGCTTCCCAATCAGATATACCGACAAGAAATTATTACATAGCACAAGTAAGCACAACGCATTTAACGTGTTTAATGAAACAATCTCAACATAGTAATAATCATTAACTATAACCGGGCAAAGCCCTAAGCGCAGACCGAGTGCAATTTTCTTACCTCTGGTCTAAGTACGAGTTAGTCAACCACGACCCCCAAGCACGATCTTGTTCTGAGCCCTAGCAGTACACTACTCATAACCATAATAAATGATATCTATCAATATCTAGAAAATAAAGACCTTCAGACCGATTCCTAGTCTCCGGGACCTCGAATTCTACTAAATTGAGTATTATAATCATTCTCGAGCCCTTAGGTTTGAGTTCCCATCACTCAAAACCTACTTTACCCAATATTCTCATTTCAAGCAGCGACTCCCCTCATAGGCGTCGCGACTCTCCACAAGTCAGAGAGCCCAGCCTCTACTTTCTCTAGACACGGGCCGCGACACGGCCTTGAAGGAACCGCGGCATGATGGCAGTTCAGGGAGCCACATAGGCTCCTGGGTTCATGAGGGTCGCGGCACCCCAAGAACAGGGTTGCGGTGCGACCCCGCGAGCCCAATTTTCTTCGAGCCAATTCCTCGAAATCTCACCCCAAAACAGTACCAAACCCATAAGTCAATCCCAAAACATCATCGTTACATCTCAGGCAGCAAAACCCAACTTACAAACGGATCAAAAACTCACTAAAACCATAAAAAGCAATCATTCTTAAGAAACTTTTAAAACAAAAAAAAACTCATAAGTTTAGGAGCTCGAATTACCTCTGATAAATCTGTTTCTAGCTAAATTCCTAGGTTATCAAGCTTCTAAACTTCCCTAGAATCATTATGACTCTAACTTGCTTGAATCCAAGCTCTAAAACTCGAGCTTCCTTAAAAAACGCTAACCAGCGTGAAGAGTGAACGGGAGAGAGAGAGAATGAGAGTGAGACTTGAGTGTTTTTTTTAGTAATGAACTCAGCCGAACCCTTATATACGAACGGTCCCAAATGACCAAAATACCCCCACTCAACCCGCTTCTCTCTCAACACTCCATAAGGGAATAATGTCATTTTCACTCCCTAATCTCGCTCTATACCCAAATTTCCTCAAATAATTTTGCTAAACCCAGAATATTGTTATCTCTCCCAAAATATGACTCACACTACAATGAGTCCTGGTGACTCTCCAAATCACCCAAAATACCCCTTGGCTCGCCCCGAGCTGGGTATTTCTCCCCGTTGTGACTAAACCACTACTTGCTCCCTAGGATCGTCTCGTGCCGAATAACTCAAATGTATCCACATAATAATGTGGTCCTAATCAATATGCACACATTTATATACAAATATGCTCTCAATGGGCCAAATTACAAAAATTCTCTTCTAATAAGAAATGGGCCCACATGCATGCTTAATACACCTAAACTTGCTAATATAGTCATATTATAATATAACTCACATAATTCATATAATCAAATACATAATAATATAACACATGCAATTCACATGATCGCATCAGTATCCAATTAATTCATATCAATATTCCAATATTGCCCTCCCTGGCCCCTAATCAAGGCACTAAGCATTATTAGGAATTTTGGGATGTTACAGGTGTATACCATATGTGCTCCCTATAGTGTCTCAGAATTTTACTTAGCTAGATAGTAGTAGTAATAGCTTGTAGTAGTTTGTAGTATGTTAGTTTTCGTAGATTTTGGTCCAAGTCGGGACTTAGTTGGAAACTCATAGCAACAGTTATAGATTTTATAAGTTTAACCTATAGTTTAGAAATATTAATTATAACATAAGGTTTGATTAATATTGCTGGTCCTAGAAATATTGTTCATTATAACCTAAGGTTTAGATAGAATTAATAAGACCGTGACACTTGTCAAAAGTATGTTTATTAAGGAATTAAGCATTTTTGATGAATAATTTAATTAAAAGAAAGATCTAGAAGCTCTAGAACTTTCCAGCAGCTGTTAGGATTACATTTTTACTCGATCAAAGTTGTTTAATAAATTCAAAATATGCTGAAAAAGTGCAAATACGTGTTAGATATATCAACGTATGTTGATATGTCGCAGCTATAAGGGCCGATATATCGCCTATGGGAGATACGGAAAACACGTCGACTTTGCACGAATGAAACCACGAAGGCTCGAGGTATAGGTCCAGGAGATATATTGCCCCTGGGAGACATTTTTGAATTACTTGAGGATTTTAAATTTAGAAACTGCTTTAACTACTTGGACTTTCTCTTTAACGATTTTGACTGAGTTCTGGGCATCTGTTGAACGAAAATTCAAATCTTTTTCATTTATTTATTCATTCTTAAAGGGGTTAGTTTCACTCCTTGAACTCTATAAATAGGACCTAGTACTCAGCCATTTCCTTCATTCTTCAAGCATTCTTCAGAACCTCCAAGCTGCTAAGATTATAATAGAGAGAAACACTTGGGTTTTGGGATAAAAGCTTTTCCAATCTAAGCTTTTCTAAACACTTGGGAAGTAAGATATAGTGTTATTTTGGTATCGAGGTTTAGATCAAAGTCATAGTTTATTCACGATATTCTTATCCTTAAGTTCAGTTCTTCATGGTTCTTTAGTTTTCTTTTCTTTTCTTTCAGATCCTAACTCTTTGTTATGATTCTTGGTTAGGTGTTTAAGTTCTTTGAAACTTAAGGTTTTTTGGTAAGTTTCTATCTTGATGATTTAGTTCTCTTTTTCATTTCCATTTCTTTAGAAAACTCATGGTTTTTATTGTTGGTTTTAGGAGTGTTCCAATCCCATTCTTGTCTCCATATCCCAATTTTTGGTAAGGAAAATAGGTTAGATTATATGTGTTTATACGTTTATATTATGATATGATATGTGATATGTGATATGTGATATGTGATATGATATATGTTGTAGTCCTTGGGAATATGACTTTCTTAGATAGCAAGCCCCAATAATTTTTATCACTTTCGTGGTTTAGAGTTATGATTTACCCTACCTCGATTAGTAGACAGAGGACCTAGATGGGTTGTCATATACTATAGTTGTGATCTAACCTAACTCGATTAGTAGACTAAGGACCTAGATGGTTTTATCACATACCACGTTAATAAGTTAATGGCCATTAATATTGTAGTCCTATATGATATACGTTTTTATAGTCATATGTTTTATAGTATATGCTTTATGATATAGTCTTATGTTTTATGATTTATGACATGCATGTTTTTAGTAAAGTTTCATTGCTGGGCATTAGGCTCATTCCTTTCTTTTTAGATGGTGCAGGAAAATGAGCATGGAAAGCGAGAAGGATTCGTGGCAGCTTGGCATGTGTGTTGAGGATGAATGGATTGAATGGACTGCTGGAAGATCGAGGATGACGTTGTTTTTAAGTCTTTTGATTTATGTTTTTTTTATGTATTTTCGCACTTAGTATTTTAAACAATTGATTTAATGTTTATGTTCATGTTTTATAACAATGGGATCCCATACCATATTTTAGGTTTTAAATAAAGTTATGTTATTTCATACGAATGTATTTCAAATTAGTAGCTATATCATAATAGTTTAATGGTCCGAGGTCTTAGAAATAGGCGGGGCATTACACTCCCCCCCCCCCCCCCCCAAGTAATCGAGGAGGTTAACCTTGGTCACTTGCCAAATATTCAGAGCCTATTCGAACTTAACCCAGTTGTTTGGAACATATCACCTATAAAATATACAAAGACAATGGAACCATACATGTTAAGAAATACTTGTGATAATCACAACAGTTTGAAAATTGAATGTACTAGCACACTCCTTTGTATATAACTCGTAATAAATTGGACAAATTCGTGTCGGTACGAGCAACCAATAATTGGTTTTGGCCTTATAAATAACTGATCATTTTAAAATGGGAAAATCATGCCTTTTGATCAGTTAACAATCATAAAAGTAACTGGTCGATATAAAATGGGCAATCGTGTCTTTCGACCAATTTAGTAAATATGATAAATATTTGGTCATTTTGATGTGGGAAAAATCGTGCATTATGACCAGAAAACACAAAATAAAAATATAGATAACTAATCATTTACAAAGTGGGAAAAACATGCCTTACGATTAGTAATCTTAGTCTTATAAAATAAAAACAAAAAGACCGGTTGTTAAAAATTGGCAAGTCGTGCCTGACAACCAACTTTACAAAGTCTAGATCATAGAAAAAATAGTTGATTGTTTGAAAATGGGCGAACCGTGCCTTACAATCAGTAAACACAAACAATAGAGAAATAGATGGTCTCATGAAGATGGGGAAAATCGTGCCTTATGACCAGCAAATTTAAGAAAATAAAAATGACTAGTGGTTACTCAATGGGCAAAATGCTTCTTGCAACCAAAACAATCATAAAATAGACAAATTACTAGTCCTTTACAAAATGGGCAAAACATGCCTTACGATGGGTAAACATAGTGTTTAGAAAAATATAAGATGACTAGTTGTTTAAGAATGGACAATTTGTCTCTTACAACCCATAAATACGATAAAAATAGCTAATCATAAAAAATCGGCAAATCGTTCCTTATGACCAACCTTAGATTAACTCATAATAATGGTGCAATTCGGCACTTGAGTTGTTTATGTATATCTGACCTACTTTGATTAGGCTGGTGCATCAAGAGGTCATCGAACTCTGATCCTACAGTAGTCGAATTTTGCTCAACAGGTCGTCGAACATTTCTTCTCATGGCCTGATGATTTTGATGGATGAGAAACTCGATTTCGTCCTTAAGCCGATTACACTCATTAGTGTCATGTCCATATTCATTATGGAAATGAGTGAATTTGTTGGTGTCTCTCTTACTTATATCTTTCCTAATAGAATTTGGCTTCCTATAGGGCACCTCAGCATGTGTAGCTTTAAATACTTTCGCTCGAGACCATAAAAGCGTAGAGTAGGTGGTGAAACAAGGAATGTATTCTCATGGCTTATCATTGGTCTTTGCCTATTTATTGTCATTATTATTTCCACCACTAGAATCTTCATTTTGTTTGCCACCATTCTTTTTATTCTTGTTACCATTACCATTGGTTATGTGGTTTTAATTAGTTGCACGAGAGTTTTTGGCTGGTGCAGTACTTGTTCCAGCTTGGTTGTCTTGGTCATATTTTCTTATAGATTCTTCTAGTTTTATAAACTCGTTTACTCGATCAAGGAACTCTCTAGTCGAGTAAATAATTTTTCTTCTAAGATCGATCCATAGAGGACCTTTGATTTGGATCCCAACTATGATGGCCATCAGCTTTCCTTCATCGCTGACTGTGTTGGATCGAGAAAATTCTTGCATAAAATGATGCACATAATCCTTGAGGTATTATTTGGGTCCTTGCTTAATGTCAACGAGGTCATTGAGATCGGTTGGTAAAGTTCGAGCAGCAAAGAACTGTGAGTAGAAGAGTCTCACAAATGTGTCCCAAGAATTAATGATTCCAGGCTCTAGTTTAAAGAACCATTTTTGTGCAAAGTCGGTGAAGGTAGCAGGAAAGATCCTACAACAAACATTATCTCTTACTCCTTGAAGATCTGTTTGTATTTCAAAGTTGTTCATGTGTGACATGGATCTTCCTTGCCCATGTACATCTTCCAAGTTGGCATCTTGATCTTGGGAGGAATGGTAAGTGCATTGATTTGGTCGGAGAAAGGACAACCTTTTCTTCCCTCTAAATCGATGTCAGTTAGTTTGGGGGATGTCAATTACCAAACCATCTGAGTAAGGGCATCTAGTTGTGTTTGAATAGCTGGAGCAACTAGTGGCACAACTACTTGGGCATCAACTGGGAGTGTTGCAGCTTCTCTACGTGGTGCTGGAGGGATTATTGGTGTGATGGATTCAAAAGCATTAGAACCATTTCCTTGCCAAAGCTGGTCAAGGACTTCTCACAAGTCACGTCCCCTATTTCTAAGTCTATTAAAGACACTGCCTCCTCTAGGCTGTGTTGGGGATTAGGATATAGATAACCTTTGGTTTGTGATACAGCTCAAGATAAAAGATACAAGTAAAACAATCTTTGAGAATAGTTAAACACAAATTACATAAACACAATAAGGTAAGAGTTTAGAGTGGACCTTCCTTGAAGAAAAAACCCTAGGAACATAAAATCACAAGCTATGATTTTATGTGAAACACAAAAGTTGCAAGGCTTGACACAAATGAAGATTTTTTGTCCAAAAATCTCTATTCTTATCCTTCTCTATCGAAATGCTTGAAGCTACAATAATGGAATGAGATTGAGATACACAAGTCTTGATCCTTCATACAAGCCAAGCTTTCTTGATGAAGATCTTGGAGAAAACTAGTAATCTTGGAGCTAGATAGAGATAGACAGGTGAATGAAAAATTCACCAATTAACTCATATAAACCCCTTAAATAGTATAGGACCCTCATTAGGCCCAACCAATGAGATTAGAAAATTTAAATTTAAGTTTTGGAGGTTATTTACGTAACTGTATGAACTTTTCGTAACAGTGCAGACGACGCATCGCTTGGCACTATGTGATTCATCACCTGGCAATATGCAATGTATCACCTATGACCAAGAGATGCATCGCATGGTCTGTCTCAGCCAAGGTGAAACGCCCTGGATAACCAAGACCATTACACTGTGTGTTTATAAAGTGCTAGACTTGCTAATCAAGTCATTCAGTTAAAAAAACGTGTTATTGAAACTATAAAGGAACTAGGGTTGAAATGTTTTGGTCTCAAAAGTCACATTTTTCATTAAGAAACGTTTCCTGTTTACACAGGATCCCAAAAACATTAAGATTAAAGACCGTTTAAAAAAGAAATAAGGTTTAGATACAATATCAAGCCATATCAAGGCAAAACAGACTGTTAGGCAATCCCTTTCCTGATCCACTCCTCGACCATGGCGATCGAATAGCTGGCTATGTACATTCAACCCCGTAGCTCTCCACCTCAGGATTGGTCCAGCTTGCCTTTGCCTTTACCTGCACCACATAGCACCCGTGGGCCAAGGCCCAGCAAGAAAACACAACAACAGAGCATAAGCAATCAACAGACAAATCAATATCTCATACTGCATCACATAATCTCAACTATATAATCATTCAGTATAATCAAGTATTCCACATACTAAACATATCAACTCATATCATTTATAGTTCACAAATGATAACTAGGGCTAGCGCCCTCAGGCCGCTCCCTCCGTTATCCCACTGACTCCGGGCCCGGGCCGCTGAAACTGAGCTCAGTGAATATTAAGCTGTCCTTGGCTACCAGTGGCCAAGTTGCGCCCTGTGCGCAAATATTGTGTACGGCACTCTTAGGCCGCTAACACATGTCCCATGGCATGATACCATCATTGACATAATGCAAACATCGGGAGCACTTAGTCTCGTCACAAATATACAACTGGGTGCAGTTTTCTTACCTTTCGATACGATAGCTTTGATCACTCAACTCCTTGAGCACGACCCCCCTCGAGCCCTAGCGATCACCTAAACATAACCATAGGCCAAAGTCATCATCGATCCTCAAGTTCAAAACCTAGCCTCGGGGCCAATCCCGAGCCCCCAAGAATTCCTAGTTCCACCAAACAAGGTGGTGGAATCAAACCCCGAACCCTTGGTCAAAAACCCTTGCAAATAACCCAAAAATCCATTTCTGAAAGCAGGGCAGTGCTACAGCGCTCATTGGAGGGCGCTACAGCGCTAAAAATAGAAGCAAAATCCCCCAGGAAGCTTGGCCTAGCGCTACAGCTCCCAAAGGCTAGCGCTGCAGCGCTAGTCATAGACAGGCAAACTCCAAATTTCTCTTCCTGCCATTTCCTCGAACCAAACTCAACCAAAACTTCTCCAAACCTTTACCAAACTCGAAAACAACCTTATGAACATACTCCACTCATCCCAAGCACCCCCAAATACCAAGAACTCAAGCACATACATCCCTAATCTCAAAATTCACCATAGCCATTTCTAGACATTAAAACTCAGCGGAAACCAGTTAAACATCAAAGTTAAGAGCTTAGAATTTATACCTTTGGTAGAATTTAGACCTCAAGTTGCCTCTAAACCTCCTTGGCTTGCTCTTCCTCAACTCTTGGCTCCAACTTTCCTAAAATTCCCCATCAACACAGCTTAGATATCTTAGCTAAGAACCAAAACCAGAACTGAAGAAACTTACAAAATTTTACCTCAAGTGTTGGTGAGTTCTTGCTAAACCTCTGCCAATTCCTCAAACCTAGCTTAGGATGCTTGATGCTCATCCTAACCCAACTCTCCTCTGAGCTTTGCTCCAAAAATCCTCAAGAAACTGATGAAGGAAGCATAAACCGACCTTAGAAAACTCTCTCTGTTTGCTCCCTTTCTTTTTTTTTTTTTCCTTTTCCTTCTTTTCTTTCTTTCCTCAGACTTCTATATTTTTCTACAACTTCCACTAACATAAAGCCTTAGTAACACTTAACTCATGTAAGCCAAATGACTATTTTGCCCTCCCCTTTATTTCTAACCCTTTAATCCACTTAAGGGCATTCTAGTCATTTTACCCAATTCCCGCTAACTCCTCGAGTGTCTCTAATATTTCCCGCTTAACTCTCGTTACCTAATTAATCACCAATAATATTCCTCAATGTCAAAATAGACTCCAATATACTCACTAAATTCCCATTTATACCCCTAGGCTCACCCCGAGCCGGGTATAAATCCCCGCCATGACATTTTTGCTACTTTGCTCACTAGGATCGTCTCGAGCCACATATCACATATATATCCACATAATAATGTGGTCTCAACAATTATCACATATATCAAAACAGTTATGCCCATAATGGCCAAAATTACGAGTATGCCCTTCTAACCTAATCAGGGCCTACATGCATACTAATACACATAGTCATGCATCTCAGGTATTCAAATAATCATATAACATGCTTTAAATCATAATCATGCATCTTACTCATTAAATCACACTTAATTCCCATTATGCCCTCCAGGCACACTAATCAAGGCCCTTAAGCCTTATTAGCGAATTTGGGTCATTACACAAGGGTTTCATGCTTTTGGCGACGTGTCGCCTCCGAGGGCGCGACGCATCACCGACGCCTTTTGGCACTCCAAGAATTGTCTCAAAACACCTCCAAATGCTCCCAAACTTCTTGGTTACTCTCATATACTCCAAATAAATATTTTTGACCCAAAAAGTTGATTTATAAATTCCTATGCTGAAATTCAACTTTCACATGTTGACTTTGTGAAATCGTTATTGTTTTAGCATCTCGTCACGCCTAAAAAATTTCACCATGTATTTTACCAATCTCAACATTCCCTCACTTGGTTAAATACATCCTCACTTCTCTAGACAACGATTTTAGTGCATAATGTAAAGTACATTTTTGGTTTGAACTTTACCTTAGTGAAAACACTACAAAGCTTAAATCGAAATGCTAAGGTATTCTTACAAGATTGAACCCAACATTCCTAGTGATAAAAATCGGTAATGTCTCACACAACTCTAATTTATTACTTATGTATTTTTCACTATTCGTGCTTAGCACTATTAATGCCCTTGTGCTTGATCCAGTCATGAACCATCTTGAGATAAAACTCATACTCTCTTGAGAGGCGGCCCACGTTTAGGTTCACATAAGTGAAATTCTTACAACATCTTTGCTACCTTTAGATATGCTTGTTGGGCTTAACCCTCACTTCAGTAGCAACAAACATTAACTCACCTTTGATGAGACTTTTTATGTTTTTTATGTTAAATATATTCCCTTGTCGAATGACTTGTTCTTACCCATTGAACTCTACACTTGATGTAAACAAGTTTTGAGTTGGGCTTCCGTCATTGGGGAATATATATCAAGGAGTTTTAGTCCCTTCCCTTTATTTGTGAAACTAACGAAATCTCTCCCAAGAGGTTTGGTAAACGGATAAGCTAAGTTCTCACATGATTTCACATATGAAATAATATGATACTCTTATCAATCAATTCCCTCTTATAGTCATGTCTTAAACTTATATGTCTAGACTTCCCATTATAAATCTTGTTGTAAGCTCTAATCAAAGTGGCTTGATAATCACAATGTATCAAAATCATCGATACATCAACTATGGTTTTTGGTATCTCCAACATGAGATCTCTTAGTCACTCAGTCTCTTTGTCGGTTGTCTCTAGAGCTACAAACTCGGACTCCATGGTTGAGTGACATATACATGTTTATTTCTTAGAACCTCAAGAAATCGCATCCCCACCAAGGGTGAACACCCAACCAGTTATGGAAAGATTATCTCCCACATCGGATATTCAACTAGCATCGGTATATCCTTAAAGTGTCTTAGGAAACTTAGAATATTGGAGGCATAAATCTGTGGTCCTTTTAAGGTATCCAAATACTCTTTCAACGTCCTTCCAATGCACGATACTTGGGTTGCTAGTAAACCTCCTAAGTTTACTAACCACAAATGCAAGTCCGCTCTAGTACAATGAGCAGCATACATAAAACTCCCAATTTCACTTACATACTCTAGTTGAGTTACTGCTCTCCCTTCATTCTTTTCAAGCTTTTGACTTGAATTCAAGGGTGTGTTTGCCTCTTTGATAATGAAATGAACAAACTTTTCAAGCATTTTCTCAACTTAATGAGCTTGACCTAAGGCATATCCATCAACATTTCTTCTAACTTTAATACCTAATATGGTATCAACCTCTTCGTTTATATTATGCCTTTCATGTTACTACTCGATGTCAACATATCATCAAAATATAGACACACTAAGATGACATAGTCCCAATCTTAGAGTATAAGCACTTATCAACACTATTGTGTCTAAACCCATCAGAAACAATGGCATCCAGAAGCTTTCCATGCCATTGTTTTGGTGTTTTCTTCAAACCATATAATGATTTAACAAGCTTACACATCTTATGTTCATTTCCCCTTAGAACAAACCCTTTCGGTTGTTCCATGTACACCTCCTCATTGAGGTTACCATATCATTTTGACATCCATTGGATGAACATATAGGTTGTGTATTGATGATAAGGAAATCAACAATCTTATAGATATTTTCCTTGCTACCGGTGCATAGGTATCAAAATAATCTATGCCCTCCTTTTGTCTAAACCCTTTGGTTACCAATCTTGCCTTATAGGCTTGAATGGTCTCATTAGTATTGTATTTCTTTCGAAATAACCACTGGCAACCAATTAGCTTTGATCCTTGGGGTAGATCAACAATCTCTCAAGTGTGTTTAGACATAAATGAATCCATCTCATCATTTATTGCATCTTTACAAAAGTTAGAGTCCCTTGAGGACATTGCTTCTTGGAAAGTTTTAGGATCATTCTCCACTTGATGTACCATAGGATACTTCCACGTAAGTCCCTTATGGTTTCCCTCTACTAGGTAAAGAGTCTTCACCTTAGAGGTTTGATTTTGTGATCCACTCTTTTTAAGTATTTGGCTTCTTCTATGCAGTATCGATTGCTCTAGAACCCTTGAAGGTAACACCTCTTGACTTCCTTCTAATGAGATTAGTTCTTGAGGCTAATTGTCATTGTACAACAAACTCTCAAAGAACAACACTTCTCTTGATTAAATTATCACATTAGACTTCATGTCTAATAGCCTATAGGCCTTCCTATTTGAGGCATAGCCTGCAAGCACACATTTAATGGCACTTGGACCCAACTTGGCCCTTTTAGGCTTCGTGCTCTTGCAATAAGCAAGGCAATGGGATACCCTAGGTTGGGTCTATTTCCTTTCCATATCTCATATGGTGAAATTTGATTCATCTTTAGAGGAATATGATTTAGAATATGACAAGGGGTAAGCAAGGCTTCTCCCCATAATGCAAAACTCAAATTTGAATGTAATATCATAGCATTTATTATTTCAACATATGTTCTATTCTTTCATACCATTTTGTTGGGGTGTATAAGAGGTTGTACATTCATGTATTATGTTGCATCTCACAAAACACATTGAATTCATTGCAAAATTATTCACCGCCCCCTTCACTTCTAATCACTTTTATTTTCTTTTCCAATTGATTTTCAACTTTGGCTTTATAGATTTTAAACATGCTAAAGGTTTCATCCTTATTCTTAAGCAAGTATACATATGTGAATCTAGAACAATCATCAATAAAGGTAATAAAATACCTATGTTCTCCTCTAGTAATTATTCCATTCAATTCACACAAGTCACTATGTATCAAATCTAACAAGTTAGTTTTCCTTTCAACACTAGGAAAATGTCTCTTTACCATCTTGGATTTAATTTAATCATGTCGAACATCATTGCATACAATTAAATAACATTTGATGACTCTTTTAATTGTACTAAATCCTATATGAGCAAGTCTATTATGCCACAAAGTAATAGATACAAAACCATGCACATAAGAGAAAGATGAGCATGCATTATTATCAAAACCATTGTCTTTGGTACAAAAATTTATCATTCCATCACAGACACACCATTTTCCAACAAATTAATTGCCTTTGGATAGTATTAGCTTGCTGGCCTCAAACACTGCTTTTATGTCCAATATGTTCAACAAATGCCCACTCACAAGGTTCCTACTCATAGATGTAAAGCATAGATCAACATTCCCCTTGCCCAACACCTTGGACCTTTGCTCATTCCACATTTGGATCTCATGCCCATCCTTTGATTCCTCAAATGTCTTGAAGACCTCTCTATCATAGGCTACATGAATAGTGGCACAAGTGTCACACCACCACCCTTGCACCTTTCCTTGGATGACATTCACCTTACTCAAAGTTGCAACCAACTTCTCTTCGGTTGTGTTGATTTTGGATCCATGGTTTTGGGGCTTTCGATACTTGCATTCTATAGCCATGTGGCCACTCTTTCCACAAACAAAACAAGGGCCTCTCACGCCCTTCAATTTCCCTTTATTCTTCCTTGGAGCTAGATGAGTATCTTTCTTTGATTGGGGTTTCTAGTGAGTCTTTCCTTTAGATTGAGAGGGTTTCTCTATGGCATTAACCTTTGATGTCCCAACATTGGAATCTTCCATACTCTTGTCTCTAGACCGAGAATCATCTTCAATCCATAATTGTTTTAAGATTTCTTCCAAATATATCTCTTCATTCTTATGGAGAATCTTCTTCCTATAGTCTCTCCAAGATGGAGGTAGTTTGGTTAAAACCCCTCCCACAATGAAGGGTTCCGGCAGTGTTTTCTCAAGGGTATACAACTTATTCACTATAACTTGAAGCTCATGTACTTGGGGAAGTAAGAGTTTAGCATCAAAGAATTTAAATTCCATGTATTGGGTGATAAGGAATTTCTTGGTACCTTCTTCTTCGTTTTGTACTTCCTCTCAAGAGCTTCCCATATCTCCTTTGTCATAGTAGTGTTTGTGTACAGATCATAGAGGCGATCCGACAGAGCATTGAGTATGAGGCCTCTACAAATGAGTTCATCTTCTTCCCTTTTCTTCATTTCTTTGATCACTTCTTGAGAATCATCATCCTTTTGAGGCTCCAAAGTCTTCAAGTCTTTGTCAAGAATGTATTGAAATTTCAATGTTGTGAGGAGAAACTTAATCTTGTCTTCCCATCTTACAAATATTGAGCCATCAAAACTATCTAGTCTAACTAGATCTTGAGACATGAACTTCAAGGCTGAGATTGATGAGCTTTCTTCCATGACTTTAATTTGCACAAAAACCTTTAGAAATATACAAACTTTGACACAAAATAAAGAATTAGAGATAGAGATTTTTGATTGTTGGGGATTAGGCTATAGATAACCTTCTGTTTTTGATACAACTCAAGACAAAAGATACAAGTAAAACAATTTTTGAGAATAGTTACACACAATAAGGTAAGAGTAAAGTGGACCTTCCCTGAAGAACAAACCCTAGGAACATAAAATCACAATCTATGATATTATGTGAAACACAAAAGTTGCAAGGTTTGACATAAATGCTTGAAGCTACAACAATTGAATGAGATTGGGATACACAATCTTTGATCCTTTCTACAAGCCAAGCTTTCTTGATGAAGATCTTGGAGAAAACTAGTAATCTTAGAGCTAGAGAGAGAGAGAGAGTTCTTCTTTATAGAGAGAGAGAGAGAGGTGAGTGATCAATTCACTAATTAACTCATATAATCCCCTTATATAGTATAGGTTCCTCATTAGGCTCAACCAATGACATTATAGCATTTAAATTTAAGTTTTGGAGGTTATTTACGTAATTGTACGGACTTCCCGTAACAAACTAGGCGACGCATCGCCTGGTCCATCTCAGCCAAGGGTGTCATGGTTTTGGTGACGTGTTGCCTCCTAGGGGGCGACGCATTGCTAATGCCTCTATTTTGGCACTCAAAGACTTGTCTCAAAAAACATTCAAATGCTCCCAAACTTCTTGGGTACTCTCATATACTCCAAATAAACATTTTGGACCCGCAAAGGTTATTTATAAATGCATATACTGAAAGTAAACTTTCACATGTTGACTTTTGTAAAATTGTTATTGTTCTTGCACCTTTTTGTGCCTAAACAATTTTACCATGTATTTAACCAATCTTAACAGGTTGCCGCTAGACATTTTGGTTGTCTGCTCAAGGAGAACTAGAAGGTGGTCTTGCTGGAAAATTTGTTATCTCTTGTTGCCTTGGTGGGACAAACGCTCTTTCAGGCTGCACATTTTCCCTAGCAGGGATGTTTTGAGGTCCAGGTGACATTGGCAGAACAAATTATCCACTTGGATGCCCATCATTATGATGATCATCATAATATTGATTGTCGTGTGGGTTGTAGTATCGACTATCCCCTTCATCTTCATTGTAGTTATCCCATTAGGATGTTTGATAGCTGCTACTTGCTTCTTTGTCATTCCTCCACCTATTTCTTTGTGGAGGATGACCATGATTGCACCCGACCGCATGATAACATCGAGGTTGTTGGCCTCGATTTTGACTTGCTGGTCGTTCGTGCCTTGGTTGCTGCAACTGCTAACTAGGCCCTAGATTTTGTTGATTAAGAGGTTGCCCCCTCTTGAGGTTTCATGCCTTGGTTGCCTAGCAGTAGGCCTTCAAACTCTGAACACTTGTCTACTAAAACCCTGACCTTGATCATAATTGGGTAGTACTTGTTCCTCTTGATGGAGTTGACGTTGTACTCCTCGTTGAACTTCCCTATTCGTGTGATGACTTCGAGTTTGCCCAGGGACAACCACTTGGTCTCGGGACCTAGCTGGTTGACCAGCTGACCTTTGAACCTCAGCATTTGCTCGACCAACATTCTCTAGTTAAGGATTCATTGGTCGAGGTCTTGCAGCTTGAGTCAGTTGCAAGATAGCTTCTAGGAGCCTTGCTGCTTCGACATTGTGATGGACAACTTCTTCTTGACGAGCTTCAAAGGCTCGCTTTCGTTGATCCATCCAAGACTAAAAATTTTTGTCTCTGCTTGTTCAGGGCTTCAAATAGAGCTTCTTAAATTGCTGCCTGATTTTCATGCATAGAAAAAAACTGCTCTGCATTTTTCCTACAACTTCCTTCAACTACTCGATGTCGGGGTTGGGGTCTTCCCCCAAGCCCCTGTGGGGCTCATCATGCCCACATGTTCCTCATGGAGTCATGTCTCCAGGTGGAGGAACCTGCTAACCAGGGTGCAGTGGGGGAATCTGACTGCTCCAAGGGCGGTCATATTGTCCAGTGGTAGGGTTTCCCCCTGTGGTTCCTAGCTTTGTCTTCTAGTAGTGATAGCCATGGATTCAAACGGATCTGGTAGACTATGATCTTGGATTTCAGCTCTCAATGAAAGCACCAAAATGTTGACCACCATTTTGGTCAATGACACTGAGTCAATATGAACGACAATAAATAATAACTAAAATCAAGTAAAAACGACATAAGAAATTTATAGTGGTTCAGCCCCAAGAGTTGGCAATGACCTACGCCACTTGCACTTTTATTGATCAAGAAGGTCTCAGACTGAAGATCAAGAAGAACAAGGTTCAAGTGAGTTTCTTAAGTCTGGGAGATAATACAATTTAGTAGGGTTTATTATGTAAAATGCGTATTCAACTTATGAAAATAATGACTGTGAAAGATCCCTATTTATAATCTCTTAGGGGGTTATGGGCCCTACCGAATGATCTAGGACCTACACATGTAGTGTGAGATTGTTACAAATGATTACATATTCAAACAATACCAGAGAAACACATTCAAATAATAGTTACATAACTATCTTGTGATATTTCATGATATCTTGTAAAATCTTAATCATTCGGTATGAATGACTTGCTCTTCGAATAACTTGCTCTTCGAATAACTTGACAGGTTATCAATATAGTGCAAAGTGGAATAATGTCTTCATGTTGATAAGGCTTACTCGAGCAACAAACTTATCTCGACCAGCTCTCGAGAGTTTTGATGTCGTTTACTGCCACGTGTCCTCTTCAAACACACATCATCATGTCCAACTTTGGGTCAAGCATAAGCATATATATATATTAGTATGTTTATTATTTTATATAAATTTGTTATTTTAACATGTATGAGAAATTTCTTAACTAATATATATAAACTCACTAATATATATATATATATTTATAGAATAAGATTTAATATATATTATTTTATATTTTTAATCCATAAGTATATATTATATATTTCTTTAAAATATATTAGTCAATTTATTACGTGAGTAATTTTTTTAATTAATGTATATAAAGTCATTAATATATGTATGCTTATGTATGCGATGTTCAAGAAATGCGAGTTCTGGTTACCTCAGGTGACATTCCTCGGTCACATCGTTAGTAAAGATAGGATCAAGGTGGATCCGACCAAGATTGATGTAGTTAGGGATTGGCCAAAACCAAGGAGTGCTTCATAGATCATAAGTTTCCTTGAATTGGCAGGGTATTATCAGAATTTTATGGAAGGGTTCTCAAGGATTGCGACATTACTGACGGAGTTGTCATGTAAGAACCTGAATTTTGTATGGTCAGATAGGTGTGAGAAAAACTTCTAGGAATTGAAGTAGCAGTTGATCACTGCTCCGGTTGTGAGTCTTCGTTTAGATCAGGAGAAGTTTGTGGTCTACTGCAATGCATCAAAGTAGAAGTTAGGATGTGTCCTTATGCAGGCTAGAAAGGAGATTGTCTATGCATCACGGCAATTGAAGGATTATGAACAACAGTACCCTACACACGATTTGGAGTAAGCAACGATGGTCTTTTCCTTGAAGAAATGGTGGCACTACCTTTATGGGGAGAAGTGTGAGATATACACTGACCACAAGAACTTAAAGTATTTCTTTACCCAAAGAGGCATTGGCTGGAGTTGGTTAAAAATTATGACTGTGAGATTCTTTACCACCCAGGGAAATCCAATGTGGCGGCAGATGCCTTCGGTCGGAGAGGTCCGGGACAGTTGTTTAGTATGAAACAGATATAAAAGAAGTTAACAGAAGAGATGACTAGAGCAAATATAGAGTTGATGGTGGACCAGCTAGCTAACATCACCTTCTAGTCTGATACTCTGGAGAGAATTAGGGTAGGGAAAATGAATGATCCTTAGTTGATGAGGCATAGAAAGGACGTCCTAGCTGGAGTGGCCAGGGACTACACTATTTTCAGAGATTGGTTTAGTGAGATACATGGGACGGTTTTGTGTTCTGATGGACTTTGCTATCAGACGAGAGATTCTGGATGAATCTCATACCACACCATTCTCACTCCATCCAAGCACCACGAAGATGTATCAGGATTTGAAATCGCTATATTAGTGGCCTAGGATGAAAAAATATGTAATTGAATATGTGGCTAAGTGCCTAACATGTCAGCAAGTGAAAGCTGAACACTAGAGACCAGCAGAGCTATTATAGAAAATGGGATGGCATTACTATGGACTTTGTTATGGGATTACCCAAGACCGTGGGTCAACATGATTCAATGTGGGTCATTGTGGATAGATATACTAAGTCAGCTCACTTTCTACCAGTGAGAACAAACTTCACAGTGGATCAATACACTAATTTTTATGTGAAAGAGATAGTACGCCTTCATGGGACTCCTAGGCCAATTGTATCAGATTGGGACCCCAACTTTACTTCCAACTTTTGGGAAAGTCTGCATAAGGCTATGGGTACACAACTGAAATTTAGTACCGTTGTAACGTCCCTGAAATTTAGAAAGATAATTCAAGCTTTGCTTTGTGTGCCGGAGGGCATAATTTAATATTTGTGCAATTAAGCGTGTGTAATTATGAATATAAATGTGATTATGTGAATTTAATTGTGTTTAAAGTCACATGCTTAGTAAATATGGGCATTTCCGTAAATTGAACCCGTTGAGGGTATGTGTGTCGATTTATGATATGTGCTTTGTGTTTCGTCATTTGGGGATCCTATCCCGCGGTATTAGCGGAAAGTCACGAATATGGTAATTGGTGTTTAGTTGTGAGTGGTAACAAGTGGTAACTCTTGGTGTTAGTAACTTTTGTGAAATTAGTGGGAATAAGTGATATTTTTGCAAGATAGTGAAAGGACTAGATTTCCCTTGAGGTTTAGTTTAGAAGTGAGTTAGAGGGAGGGGTACAATGGTAATTTAGACTCTAAATTAGACAAACCCACAACTGAAGGTTAGCTTCGTGTTCTAGGCTTCTCAAGAGTCCCTTGGTCATTTGGTTCAAATTTTCAAGAAGAAAGATGAGAGCACAATACTAGGCAGCTGGTTTTTGAAGGAAATTGGACGTGAATTCAAATTGAGGAAGAGATTAGTAGCCATTCACACCTAGGAATCTCGAACTAAGAAGAGGTAAGAGTTTTTCATGTGGCTTTAGGTCTTTTATGTTGTTCTTGAGGAATGTGAATTTGATTTTTGAATTTGGGTTTTGGGATGAATGTTTGAGGAACTTAAGCTTGGGAATTTGAGGATTGAAGCTTGGAGTGCCATTGGAGGCAGCCTAGGGTCAAAATTCTGCTCTAAAGGTAAGGATTCCTGTAGTTTTTTTAAAAGTATCTTGTTAGGGTTAAGATTTGTGTAATTTTAGATCATTGAGTGATTTGGAGTTTGGATGTGAGTTTAGGTTTGTTTTTATGCATATGTGTTTTTTATGTTGTTTATTTGGAGTTTTGTGTCTAATTGGGACTTGGGTACACTTGGGGAATGAATTGGGTAAGCTTGGGTTCAGAGAAATGGTGGAAAAACCAGTGTTCATTTCTGGGTTCTGTCGGGAGCGCTACAGCACTGCTCTTTGGGCGCTATAGCGCTAGGGGTTCTGTAGGTAGCGCTACAGTGCTAGGAAAAAATTCAGGAAGGCCAATTTTTTAGTTTTTTAGAATTTTATCTGGTGGCTCGGGGGTCGATTACACCACCCCGTTTGGTGGAATTGGAGTTCCCGAGAGCATGGGATTGGTCCCGGGGTTGGTTTATGGAATCGAATTGTAATGAGGATGATATTTATGGTTTGTGACTAGGTGACCTCTTGGGCTTTGGGACAGGATCGTACTCGGGGGTCGTCTCCTGTAATCTAGTGCTTGTATAAAAGGTAAGAAAACAGTTGTACCCGTAGAGCAAGGCGTGGACCTATTGTTTGTATTGCAGGGCATGGCCCTAATGTTTATGTTTAATATGCAGTTAAATATCTGTGAATATTATGCTATGCGGTGCATGTTTGCAAAATGAACGGTGAAGGCCGAGTATGGCAAAAATCCTGGAACAGCAAGAGGGCAGGATTGGCATTGAGCATCCTGAGTGAAAGTCGTTAAGGCGAGACCCTCCTAGGGTGCTGGAGCACCCTCTTGGTGAAGACCGCAAACCCAGGGCCTGGTAAAGTGCCTTGGACGACGTTGGGCGATACGTGTTTAGCCTGTTGGCTGTGTTGTTGTATATTGTGGATTGTTATGTATGTGTCATATGTTTTGCGTTGAGTTTTCTTGCTGGGCTTCGGCTCACGAGTGCTCTATGGTGCAGGTAAGGGAAAAGGAAGGGTCGACCTACCATGAGTGTGGAAAGCATGGAGCGACGGGTACATGTTTGGCCTACCTGGCTGCCACGACCAGGGATATTTTGGAAAATGTACTGTAATGGTTGTTTTGTCGCATAGGTCAATCTTAATTGTATTTTTGAGTTGTAAAGTATTTTCTAAACAATATTTTGGGATCCCGTCTGTATAAATTTTCCAAGATTTCAATGAATTACCAAATTTTTATACTTTATGTCTTTAAACGAGTTTTATTTCAGTTTGATCACACTTTTAAGCTAAAACCTCGATTAGCGAGCTAATGGCACATTTTTAACTCACATAGTAACGACTCTAAGGAAGTAGGACGTTACAACCATCTATCATACGGGCACAGATGGACAATCTTAGAGGACGATACATGTATTAGAGGATATGCTACGAGCATGTGTGGTGGACTTTGAAGGGTTCTGGATCAAGTATTTTCCATTGATTAAGTTTTCCTACAATAACAGCTACATGTCGACTATCAGAGTGGCTCCATATGAGATGTATTGTAGGAAATGTAGATCACCCATTCATTGGGATGCAATGGGTGAGAGGAAATATTGGGACCCTGAAGTAGTGCAGAGGACCAATGAGACTATTGAGAAGATTAGAGCTCAGATGCTCGCTTCTCAGAGCAGATAGAAGAGCTACCTTGATCCCAAGCGTAAAGATGTAGAATTCCATGTTGGGGACTATGCTTTCCTCCTTGTTTCACCTTCGAAAGGGGTGAAGCAGTTTAGGAAGAAGGGCAAGCTGAGCCCTAGGTTTGTGGGACCTTCTAAGATCCTAGAAAGGATTGGTCAGGTAGCCTAAAGATTGGTTTTACCCCCATCACTAATTGGGGTTCATAATGTATTCCATATTTTGATGCTTTGGAAATATGTGTCAGATGAAACTCATGTGTTGAGTTATGAAGATCTGGAGCTACAGACAGATTTGTCCTATGTGGAGCGACCAATTCAGTTCTTGGATAGGAAGGACAAAGTATTTAGGAACAAAACTACACCTTTGGTTAAGGTATTGTGGAGGAAAAGCAAGGTCGAGGAAGTGACCTGGGAATTAGTGTCAGACATGCGAGATCAGTATCCCGAGTTGTTCAGGTAAATTTTGATGGCGAAATTTCTAAAAGGAGGGGATAGTTGTAACGTCCCAAAATTCATAATAAGGCTTAGTACCTTGATTAGGGGGCCAGGAGAGCATTATTCAAATATTATGTGTATATATGTGAATTAATTGAATAATTATGTGATTATGTGAATTGCATGGGTTATATTATTATATGGTTGATATTACATGTTTAAGTGTATTAAATGTGCATAGAAGGCTCGCTTTTATTTAAAGGGGCATATTTGTAATTTTGACCTGTTGAGGGTATATTTGCGATTATATGATATTATATGATTGAGACCACATTATTATGTGGATATATTTGAGATGTTTGGCAGGTGTCAATCCTTTGGGCATGATTGCGATTTAGTCACAATAAGATTAATACCTAGCTCAAGGTGAGCCAAAGGGTATTTTTTTAATTTGGTGAGTCATCAAGACTCATTGGAGTATGAGTCTTATTTAGGGAAGAATAGTGATATTCCAGGATTGGCGAAATTATTTGGGAGTTACGAGTATAGAGCAGGAATTAGAGAATCGAAATGACAATTTTTCCCTTGGAGGGTGTTGAGAGGAAAGTGTTGCCTTAGGGACATTTTGGTCTTTTAGACCATTAGACTTACTTGAGCTAGCTGAGTTGATTAACTCAAAAGTATCATTCACACTCTCTCTCTCTCTCTCTCTCTGGTTTTTTATTCTTTGAAGTAAAACTCTATAATTCTTAATCCTAAAGCTTGGAAGCAAGTTTGCTAAGGAATTGAAGTGGTTCTAGGCAGAGTTGGAGGCTTGTAAACTTAGTAATTAGCTAGGAAAACATTTTTAGCAGCGGTAAATTTAAGTTTGTGAGTTTTAGTTTAGGTTTTTAAAGTTTTTGAAGTTTTATTGAATTCTAAGTTTTAATTTAGTTTTGATTGAGTTTTAAAGTGGGTTATTATGTTTCTGAGTTGTTGAGACAATTTTTGTGATCAGAATTGGTTAAAATTGTGTTTTTGGATGATTTTGGGAAGATTGACGATTCTTAAAATTGCTGGAAATTTGGGTTCGCGGGATCGCGCACGCCGCTGTTGTTGGAACGTCACAACCCTCAAGAACTCAGTAGTGCAGGTGGTGCCTCGAACCGCCTTAGCGTTGTGGCGCTAGGCGGGTTGCACCGCCCTGCCTAGTTGAGTATCGCGGACCTTTTAAGGGTGTGTTGTGACTTAAATGGAGGAAAGAGGCCAAATTGTAGTTAAGGTTGCGGGAACCCAAACTTAAAGGCTCGGGAATGGTTCTACTACCTTATTTAGTAGAATTCAGGGTCCCAGAGGCTAGGACTTGTTCCGGAAGCCTTATTGGCTCGTTTCTTGATAATTATTCCTTGTTTTGGTTGTAACTATGGTGAAAAGTTAGGCTCAGGAGGAAAGGATCATACTCGAGGTCATTATATGTATTCACTCAGGACCTGACGTAAGAAAACTGCACCTGGACTGTTGTTAGGGCTTGAGCCCCAGCTATTGAACATGGTTATAACCATGCTTAGAATGTTTTATTAAACATGTTGATTGCGATGTGCATACCTATGTTAAGTAATGAATCTTTATCGTTTATGTCTGAATGAAAAGCTCGGCTTATAAGTCGAGGGTTTATAGATTATATATGAATGAAAAGCTCAGCTTATAAGTTGAGGATTTATCTATTGTATCTGATTTAAATCTTGGCTTATCATTCAAGGGTGTACCTATTATATATATCATTGAAAGGCTCAGCTTCTAAGTCGAGGGCGGAAACAACATGTTGAACGTAGGCCGATGTGGTTATGCTAACCTAGAAGTGTGATATACGCTTGAATGGCCCTGTGGCCGCCTTAAACAATAAGCGCCAAGTACGCTTGGCTAGCCCTAAGGCTAGTTATACAGGGAATAGGGAAAAGGGCCCGGTGCAGCTCTATAGTCATTTATATGGATTGAATGAATGCATGCACGAGTAGAGTTATTACTGCTGGGCATGCTAATTATGATTCTGTAATCTGATGATTTACTGCTTGTGAGAATGTTTATGCTTTCCTGATGTGCCTCGGCTCACAGGTGCTATATGGTGCAGGTAAATGAAAAGAAAAGTTGGACTAGCCATGAGTTGGAGAGCTTCAGGGTGGGGTGTACATATGCAGCCTACTCGACTGCCACAACCGAGGCTATCTGTTGGAACTAGGGTTGTACCGTGATTTTTTCGTTAGGCCGACCTTTTGTATTTATTGGATTTTTAACAGTTTAAGCTATTTTTGGGATCCCGTGTAAAGACTTAAACTATTTTTAATGAAATGATTACTGTTTGACCAAAATTTTTAGTACCTAAACATGGTGTTAGTTTTAATTACACAATTTAAGTCTAAATGACTCGTGTAACGAGTTAAGCACTATTTTAATTACAAAGTGTGACGGTTCTGGATTAGTAGGACATTACAGATACAAATAAAGAGTAATATATTATAGGGGAGTTCTCTGATTCACCCCTCGAAAAGGGGCACACCGGTGCACCCCCCTCTAGTTTTTGGCTCAAGAAGTATTTTTGGCGCAAATTTTTTTATGGCCGTGTATATTTTAGTTATTTAGACCTTTCTACAAATTTCATGAAATTCTTAATAATTTACTGTGCCGAAAATAAGGTTCTACACTGTAAATTATTCAGAATTTATTGAAAAATTGCAGGAAGCTCTAAATAACTGTTGAGTAGCAATTTGGTCAACAACACTGAGTCAATTTATACGACATAAATAAATTTAGAGAACTGAAATCAAGTAAACGACACAAATAATTTTAGTGGTTCAACCCCAAGATTTGGTAATGACCTACGTCCACTTGCACTTTTATTAATCAAAGAAGTCTTAGACTAAAGATCAAGAAGAAACAAGGTTCAACTGAGTTTCTTAAGCCTGAGAGAATATGATTCAGTAGGTTTTTGTATGTAAAGTGTGCACTAATTTAGCTTAGAGATAATGACTGAGAGAGATCTCTATTTATAGAGTCCCTTATTGGGCTATGGGCCCTTACAAATTAATCTAGGCATTACACGTTACACGTGTAGTGTGGGATTGTTACAACTGATTATAAATTCAAATAATACAAGAAAAATACATTCAAATATCAGTTATAGAAATATCTTGGGATATTTCACAATATCTCGTGAAATCCGGATCCTGTGGTGAAATTGTCTTGCATATTGAGCATGGTCTGTCTCCGAGAAGCTTGAATGGATGTGCTTACTTGATCCTTCTTGAGCAGGAGACTTGGATCAAGCAGATTATGACTCCTTGTGTTGGTATGGCTTCCTCAAGTAGCTATCTCATTTCGACCAGCTCTTAACGTTTGATATCATTTTATTGCCACGTGTCATCTTCAAATGCCACATCACTGAGTCCAAAATTGGGTTAAACATTTTCCCCCAAGTTTATCCTATTGCAACTAGTACTGGATAAACTTGCATGCTTCGACCAGGTTGGCGCTTCTTCAAATTCTGACACCTTTAAAATTCATATCACCTTTGTAGTTCATGATCATACCTCCTAGGTGAGGTGATTGATGACTTTTGGGCTCCCAACACAATCTGACACCACGTTTCGAGGCAGAAATGATGGTACTTTTTGGAAAAAGGAGGTAACTTTTCGCTCTCCCACGCGTCTGACATCATATCAACTAGAAACTAATGATGAAAAGTTTTCTTATGACGTCAGGTGCTCACATGCGAACAATGGCCTATAAATAGCCCTGCCTTTTCATTTTTCATTCTTTACACTTTTAGAAAATTCTTATGCTTTATCTCTCTTAAATCCTCTCAAACTGATGCTTTGTTCTTCACTCTTCAAACCCCAAATCTGATTTTTACTCAAGACCCTTTTCTAAATCTTCAATACAGTAAGTTTCTTGATATTGCAATCACATTCGCTTTACTTTGTAACTTCATGCTTTGATTTAACTTCTTTTTTGAGGATTTTGAACTTTTGGATTGTTTGTGTTCTTGGTGTTCTTGAGAAAACTGCGGAATTTTTTTTTCATTTTTCCTTGAAAAAATCTCTGATTTTCTAGGAAAATATATGTTTGGAAAGTAAGAAAATGGTTTAGACTTCGAGATATACTTGATCATGTTGATACTACATTGAGAAAATTCTGAAAAATAGAGGAGACAACGCTTGTTCTTTTCTGGAAAAATAGTGGGAATTTTTTCTCCAAAAGGTAAGTGGAAAGTTTTCACAAAAAACTTTTTAACTGCCTTTTGGATCCAACCTAGCCTCTGCTCGAGTATAGAATCTTGTTCCTCGAGCAGCTCATATTTATTAGGAACACACACAAACTGGTCAAATAACTCACTTCCCTTTTACTTGTTATCAAATGTACGCACCTGATCATTGTGGAAGTGATTATTCAATTGACCCGGATTTGCTACAAATGTTGGTCGATGACAAGGAAAGGACTCAACCAGACATTGATCTCAATCATGATATTTTAGAACCTACTGATGAATCTGGTGAACATTCTCATCTGGATTTTCATTTTGTTCCCGATCAAGACTATTTCTGAATGATTGAGGAATTAGAGTAGGGAATAATGAAATTTGTTCCTACTGATTTGAGTTTTGTTATCTACCCTGACTCAGTTGATCCACTTTCGGTCGGAATTTCGACCAGTGGGAAGACAATGAATAGGTATACATTTTTTGAAAAGGTTGTAATTGTTGCTTTTTGTTCTCTAGATATGGCTAGGACTAACAAACAACCAGACAAAGATTGGCTGCGGATCTCAAACTCTCAAGGCATGCGACCAATGAACAGCAACCACAGTAGCAACAACAACCTCAGCAACAAGCTCCCCAACAACAAAGGTAGCGTCCAGAACCATAGCAATAACAGCTGCCTTAGGAAATAGAGCAAGTGACCGACAGTATAAGGATTTATGCCAAGCAGGGGCCTCGGTACATAGTTCTTTCTCGCACCTTCACGAGCAACTCTCTTGGGGAGTACCCCAATAAGTATGGAATCAGTGGGACAAACATGGTTGTTCCCTGGGCCGACCAACGCGCTAACCTTTTTGGTGGCAGATTTATCACCTGGTCACCCTACAACATCCAAGTAGGCGCCACTCTCTTTCTCCATGACTACTTTAGGGGCATTACTAACTACTTCGATACTGTCCCATTTCAAATAACACCAAATGGGTATCTGATGCTTTCAGCATTATATATCCCTTATCGCATCCAAGGGTGGGATGCTCCTACTCCTCACGAGGTTCATTACCTTTTTTACTTGAAATCGAACCTAGGCCAGCAAGGTACGGGATTCTTCTATTTCTATCATAGAGACACGACCAGGGTGTTCCTAACAAAGTCCACGTTTAGGAGCCATGTGGGTGGTTATTTTAAAGAATAGTTTCCAACATTTGATCTGATCACATATAACTTGGCCTTCCAACGAGGAGGTAATGATAATCCGTAGTTTTATCTTTCACATTCTGTCTTGACACTAATGCTCAGTATGCCGAGCAGCAATCTTGAACAGACTTTCTTTTGAGCAGAAAAACTATAGACTGCTCATGATGAAGGATCATTTGAGAGAGGTTAGTCTGCTTGACACTTACCAGAACCGTGAGGGAGGCGCTACTGAGGGTGCGGCTGATTGAAGAAATGCCGACTCGACAATTGGCGAGGAGGTGGGGCAATCCTAACAACGCCAAGTGACCCATGTCCCTTAAAGGAGGAGGACAACAGGGATTGATATTAGGGAGCAAGAAGATGCTCCTCGCCCAAGAGTTCCAGCACCATCTGTGGGAAAAGGGAAGGGCAAACAAGTGTTGGAAGAGAACGACGATCCTCTTAACATGTGTTCCTCTTTGGATTCCAACGAGGAATTTCTATGTAATATAGGCTGTTTGTGAACTATTTAATTCTGTTAAATATTGGCATAAGTGTTTTGTTGTTGCTCATTGTGTATCTTCAACTTTTTCTTTAATGTTCATTCATAATTTTTTGCAACAATGTCTAAGTCAGACATCTTCAACCTCTACGCTCACCTCCAGCCTCGACTAAAGGAGGCACAAAAAGAAAGGTGACTCGCAAAGCCAACTCGAGCAAAGAGCTAGCCGCCAAACAACCAAGGAGAAATCCACCTACTCCTGCCTCTCCTATAGCACCTTCTCCTATTCAAACTCTCTCTGTTGGTCGAGAGTCTCCTGCCAGTCAACCTGCTCCTTCTCCTGTTAGTCGACCAGCCATGGACCCAACTGCTGCTCAGACGAAGCATGAAAAAGGGAAATCAAACGTCGTCGTAGAGGCCATCTCCTCCCGAGCTTAGACGCTTGTCTGAACACCGCCTGAGTATTGAATCCTTCATAAACCATATTCATTCATCGGTGGACTTGAGAGTAGGTTGCTCCATGTCTAAACTTCTTTTGGTAAGTATCCATTTAAATTCTTAGATTTGTTGTAAAGTTTCTTGCTCAAATCTAACTTCTAACATTCTCGCAGGGTATTACAACTCTTTCCCACACCCCAACTGAAGCCCTTAAGGTTGCAAAGTCATTGCAGAAATCACGGGCAACCGTGAAGAACTTCAAGGATTCAAACACTATCAATTACAACCTTTGCAAGGAATTTTAGGATGATCTGAAGGACAAAATCACTGACGTTGAAAACAAGGGCAGGGTGATTAAGGTGCTCGAGGAGGTGGGGACCAAGAAAAAGCACCAAATTGAGGAGCTTGAGCGAACGAGGACATACCTTGAAGAAGGCATAAAGCAATTGAAGGCGGAGCAGCAAAAGTTGGCAGATGAGAAAAAGGTACCTAATGATGAGCTAGCCAAAGGGAAGGATTCACATTCTTCGGACCTAACAAGGTTCAGGAGTGCGACCTTCAATTGTTTTTTCATATTTTGGAAAAACAATAAGGGAGCCAATTTTGACTATCTGCCTGCCAACTTTAGGGATAAAGAGATTACTAAGTGTTTAGCTCACTAGCAGGAAGAGTTAGTTGCTGCTTCCCTGGAAGTCTCCTTGAATCCTGATTGCAACCAGAGGTTCGAGAAGGATGATACTGAGGTTGCCAGGCCTTGAGGGGGAGTGTCCTTGGCAGTATATTTTTTTCTTTGTTTGATGGTCACTAGAATCGTTAGGATCGTGGTGAAAAAACATTGGTGTTGTCCAAGCAGCCTTTAATCTCGGTTATTTTTGTAATAATTTTCTTTCCTTATATACAATATAATGCTTGTTATAAAAATTTAAATGATATATATGTTTTCATGTTCTTAATGAAAATAGCACAACACTTTTTAAATTTTGAAAAAAATTCTAAGTGCTACTCAGTTGTGATTTTTTTTCTCATTTGCTTATGTACGATTATGTATACCCTATATGCCCCCCCCCCCCCCCCCCCAAGTGATCGAAGAGGTATGTCCTAGGTCACTTGCAAACTAACCAGTCTAGTTAAGCTAACACAGCTGCTCGAATCCATTTCATAAAGTAGTATACTATGCTGTTAAAAAATCTCACATGTTAAGCAATACTTGTTATAGTAACAAAAGTGGCAATGTTGAGTATGTCTAGCACACTCCCTTGTAAATATCTCGTAATAACATGGACAAAACATGTCTATGGAATAACAAATTCTATGAGCAATGAATGCTTTGAATGAAAACATTAAGAATTGAACTAATTAGAGGTTATTGGTCATATTAAGGGCAAAACATGCCTGATAACCATATAACTAAAAAAAAGTGTCTATATAATAATTGGTGGTAAAAATACATGGCCAATAATCGTGCCTTTACAAGTAAAATGAATCTAGAACAACGTCGGTCATAGTAAGTGGGCAATGTGTGCCTTTCGACCGGTGTTTATTGATAATATTTCTACAAGTGTTCACCATTCCAGTATCTTGCGACTAGTTCACCATTCAATCGAGCAAGTTTATACATTCCTCGTTGTAAAATGTATACCATTTGGTATGGTCCTTCCTAATTGGGTCCCAAAACTCCTGCGGTAGGGTCTTTAGTATTTTGGAATACTTGTCGCAGTACTAGATCTCCTAAGAAAATTTTTCTATCTTTGGCACGAGAGTTAAAGTATCAGGCCACTTTCTATTGATAAGCAACCACTCGTAGTTGTAATTTTCTCCCTTTGTTCATCGATCAGGTCAAAGGTTTCAGCTAGCAATTGGTGGTTTTGTTTTTGGTCATACATACTCCTCTGATGTGATGGAAGAGTTAACTCAACAGGTAACATAGCTTCATATCCATAAGCTAAAGAGAATGGAATATGGATAGTTGAGGTGCGAGCAGTAGTACAATACGACTATAACACTTCTAGTAAAATGTTTGACCAATTGCTTTTAGCCTGGTCAAGGCATTTTTTAATCATATCCTTCAATGTTTTGTTGACAACCTCTACTTGTCCATTTGCTTGAGGATGTGCCACTGCTGAAAAAGCTTTTAGTGATGCAATGCCGAACACAAAAGTCTGTGAACATATTGCTGTCAAATAGGGTGCCGCTATCTGAAACTATTTTCTTTGGTAGCCCATACCTACATATGATCTTTTTTACTACAAAATCAAGCACCTTCTTTGATGTAATGGTTGCCAGTGGTTCTGCTTCAATCCACTTAGTAAAATAATCCATTGTGACCACTACAAATTTGACTCCACCCTTTCTTGTTGGTAGTTGCCTGATTAGGTCAATGCTCCACACAGGAAAGGGCCATGAAATTTGCATCCATTTAAGTTCGCTGGGAGCTACTCGAGGTATTTTGGAGAATCTTTGACACTTGTCACATTTTCGCACACACTTCATAAAATCTTCATTCATCGTTGGCCAAAAATACCCTTGTCGCAATATCTTCTTAGCTAGACTTTGGCCCCATGTGTGATTGCCACAGAATCTCTCACGTACTTCAATCATTAGTAGATCTGCTTCTGCTCTAGTAACACACTTAAGTAGAGGCATCAAGTATCCTCTTCTATACATTACTCCATGAACAATTATGTATCTAGTAGCTTGCCTGAAATTTTTCGAGCCTCATTTCTGTCTTGAGATAATATTCCTTGCTCCAAGTATGTTGCAATAGGAGTCATCCATGAGGGGGTGTTATCGAGCAATAACATTTTTTCTAATTCGTTTATACTAGGTTGAGAAAGATGCTCAACTGGTATTACGTCTAGAGTACCGGCATCCTTAGCACTTGCCAATTTTGTTAAGGCAACAACATTAGAATTCTGGTCACGGGGCACTTGTTATATGGTAAACTTTTTAAACTGTGCCAGAAGATCCTTAGCTTTACTACAGTAGGAGCCCATTTTTATGCCCCGAGCCTGATATTCGCCTAATACCTGATTTACGACCAGTTGTGAATCACTGTATATGTCTACTGTTGGAGCTCTGACATCCCTAACAAGTCGTAATCCTACCAGGAGAGCTTTGTATTCTGCCTCATTATTTGAAGTGTTTAAACCAAATCTAAGTGCGCAATGAATGTGATTCCCTTCAAGTGTAATAAGAATGAGTCTGGCTCCAGAGTTGTGTACGTTTGAGGACCCATCCATAAACAACTTCCATGTTGACAAAAATTTTCCAACACTCTCTGATTCCTTTATATGCTCATTTTCTTCTAGTACTGCAGTGCATTTAGTAATAAAATTTGCTAAGGCTTATCCTTTGATAGTCGTTCTTGGCTAGTATGTGATTTCATACTGCCCTAGCTCTATTGCCCACTTCAATAGTCGGCCAAATGTTTCCGATTTATGTAACACCCGCCTAAAAGGCATGTCGGTCAGTACCGTGATGGGGTGAGCTGGAAAGTAGGGCCTTAACTTTCTTGTTGTAAGCAGTAAGCTAATTTTTTTATCAGGGGTATTGGTACTTGCTCCAATTAGCCTTTTGCTTGTATAATATACCAGATGTTGGACTCTGTCTGCTTCCCTAATAAGGGTTGTACTAACAGCGTGTTTCGTAATTGCTAGATATAGATAAATAGTTTCCCCATCAATCAGTTTTGACAAGACTCGTAGTTGTGCTAGATGATCCTTGAGTGCTTGAAAAGCCCTTTCACATTCTTCTGTCCACTCGAACTTACTATTTTTCTTTAGCAAGTTGAAAAATGACACACATTTGTCAGTTGATTTTGAGATGAACCTACTAATGGCCGCGATTCGTCCTATTATGCTTTTCACTTCTCTTATCTTGGTCGGGGATTTCATGCCAATTAGAGCCTTGATTTTCACTAGATTATCTTCAATGCCTCTTACGTTGACAATAAATCGAAGGAGTTTTCTCGAGCATACCCCAAACGAACACTTTAGAGGGTTAAGCTTCATATCGTAATGCTTGAGAATGGTGAATCATTTTCCTAGACCCCTACATGCACCCCAACTTTTTTTGACTTTACCAACATATCATCAACGTAGACTTCCATGTTGCTGCCTATCTGATTCTTGAACATCATATTTACCAATCACTAGTACGTTGTGCCAGCATTTTTGAGTCCAAAAGGCATTACTTTGTAACAATACTAGCCTTTGTCAGTTCTGAAGCTGGTATGTTCCTCGTCGGGAGAGTGCATGCTGATTTGATTGTACCCCGAGTAGGCATCCATAAATTTAAGAATTTCTTGTCCTGCGGTAGCATCGACCAGTGTAATAATCAAGGTTATTATTTTCTTACAAGCTCCTTAAATATGATCTTAGGTTAGATTTAGTTATGATTTGAGTTGTCGAATAAATATTGCTTTAAGCTTAAATTATTTAAGTTATGATTTTATGACTTAGAAATAATTAATAGTTTGGGTAATTATAATTATTTTAGCATATGATTAAATTAGTGTATAGTTTTATTAAGTATTTAAATGCACATGTTATTTGATGTATTAAGAAGTGAACATGTGGCATTAAACTAAGTCCAAGTATTAGAATTAAAATGAAAATCAAAATAGCTTAGTCTTAGGCTTGGCTCAAAAATAGGAAGGATTTTTTTTTTTTAATTTTAAAGATAGGCAAGATTATATCTATTTGAATTAAGTGACTATATGTTAAAAAGAGTTAGATAAGTAAATGCGGTTTTCGTAACTTTAGGGTGCTGTAACTTCGGGTGTAGTTTTTACCTATTTATATTAAGATTTTGGAAAAATAGTATTTCTAAAAAGTTGTAGATAATTTAATTATCTATCCAACAGTATAAAAATATCCTAAGTAAGACTTTTATAGCTCGAGTTACGTTATTTTACTACAGACTGGTACAGAGTTACGAGATATAGGATAGTAGTTTGGACTTTGGCTAAAGTTTGAACCAAATGGGGACTATGTGGCATGCTTGGAGATGATGTAGAAACAAGAAGTGAGTAATAATAGGCTGGCCAAAACCATTTAGTCGAGGGAATGTTTTATTTTTAAAATTTAAGTTGAATAGTGTGGAGAAAATCAAGGAAGGGTGTTGGGGTTTGAAGCCTATAAATAGAGACTTACCCTTCACTATTTTTCTCACACTCAAAAACTCTCAAAAACCTCTCATATAAAAATCCCTAGTCCCAAAAGCTCTCTCCATTTTTTCATAAACACTCTACATAGCCATAGCCGAAACACTAGCCCTTTTAGTGCTCGGGATCTTTTTCTTCTATTTTCTTTATTTTGCCTTAAACACTCTTGCCTTTCTAAACCCTATTATTGTCGAAATATTGAACCCCATCAAGCCAATATATAGCCAAAATCTACCCAAGTATCAAAACTCTTGGTGTTGTTGTTGGAGATAGACAATAAAGAGAAGACTCGGGATTTCATCATTTTGGTTCTAAGTTGAAGGTATGACTTTATGAGGTTTAGAAAATTCTTGAAAGTATAGTTTTATTATAAGGATCTAATATAAATATCTTATGTTGTATTTAAGGTTGATTGGATGTTTTCTATAGCAAGCAATCTCTTCTCTTTCTTGTTCTCTCCACACTCAAGGTAAGGAAAATAGGTTAGATTATGTGTTATGATATGTTTATATGTTATGTGCTATGTATAAATATGTTTTGTAGTCACTTGGGACTTATAGTTGCTTAGATAGCAAATCCCAAGATTTTTTATCATTATCGCGAGTAGAGTTATGATTTACCCTACCTCGATTAGTAAACTAAGGACCTAGATGGTTTTATCACATGCCACTGTAATAAGTTAATGGCCATTAATATTGTAGTCCTATATGATATACATTTTTTCATCATATGTTTTATAGTATATGTTTTATGATATAGTCTTATGATTTATGTTATATGTTTTTAGTAGATTTTCCTTGTTGGGCATTAGGCTCATTGCTTTTATTTTAGATGGTGCAGGAAAATGAACTTGGAGGGCGAGACGAATTCGTGGCAGCTTGGCATGCGTATTAGGGATGGATTGATTGAATGGACTACTGGAAGATCGAGGATGACATTGTTTTCAAGTCTTTTAATTTATGTTTTATGTATTTCCGCACTTAGCATTTAAACAATTGATTAAAATTTATGTTTTTATGTTTTATGTATTAAACAATGGGTACCCATACCTTATTTTTTATTTCGTACCATATTTTGGATTTTAATAAAGTTCTAATATTTTATGTATGTATGCATTCCAAAATAGTAGTTATCTTTAGTTGTTTTTAATGGTCTGAGTTCTAGAATTAGTCGGGGCATTACAACCAGCTGGTCAATTATTGGTAGAGGAAAACAATCTTTAGGACATGCCTTGTTTAAATTGGTGAAGTCCACGCAAGTCCTCCACTTGCCATTGGGCTTTGGTACTAGGAAATGATTAGATACCCATTCTGGGTAGAAGGCTTCTCTTATGAATCCATTTTCTTTTAGTCTTTCAACTTCTTCTTTTAAAGCCTTAGATCTTTCTTTATCGAGCAACCTTCTTATTTGTTGTACCGGTTTGAAGTTATCCTTATCTACATTCAAGGCATGGCTGATAACAGTCGGGTTAATTCCTTCCATGTCCTTATGCTACTAGGCGAATACATCTTGGTTATTTCTTAAAAAACTTATAAGTTCAAACTTGACTTCTTCGGATAAGTTTCTCCAAATTTTTACTGTTCTAGTTGGTTCATAGTGAAACTTCCTCCAAGTCTTCAATTGGTCTCACTCTAGTATCAAAGTTCCCAAAGCGAGGATCAACATCTTCTCCTTTGCTTTGGTCAACCCCCTATTTGGAGCTGTTCAGTTTATTGGAGGAAAAAGTGGCTTGTTCTCTGATGTTGCTTACTCCCATCATTGTTGTTGGCTTGCTCTTTGTTGGTCCAACAAATATCATGTTGGTCGTTGCGCAACGCTTTACTAAACAAGGACTGTTACACTATGTGTTTAAAATTGTGCTTAACTCGTTAAGCGAGTTATTTTGATTAAAGCGTGTAGCTATGGTTCATTAAAATTTGGTATAGAAGTTTTTGGTCAAATAATTGAAACTTTTCATTAAAATATTTGGTATATACATGGGATCCCATAAATAAGAGTTTAAAACAGATACATGTGAAAATAAGAAAGGTACATAACAGCCGACCTAAGCGACAAAACCACTAAATCCTAGATCTCCCAAAAAAGTCTCAATCGTGGCTGTCGAGCAGGATGCCTATGTACACACCACCCTTGAAGCTCTCCAACTCATTGCTACTCTAGCTTCCCTTTGCCCTTACCTGCACCATGTAGCACCCGTGAGCCAAGGCCCAGCAAGAAAACTCATTCAAGCATAACAAACTGTCAACATGACATAAATATAAATAGCATGCCTAGTAATCATAAACATGCTCAACAATATTCAATCTATTTATGCGACCATAGGGCCACCCAAGTGTGCACCACACTTGTTTCATCTAGACAGATATAGTACCGGGCAAGCGTAACTCACGTTGCATTCCCTTCTCAAGCGACCATAGTGTCGTACCAGTGCGTACCGCACTTCCAGATATGAACAAACATACAAGGCATACATAACTCAACTATGTAAGGCACAGTTATTCACACTCAAACAAATAGTTCAAGACATAGTCACAGCTAGTTCAATCACAGGGGCTCAAGCCCTAATTTTAATAAGGGTGTAGTTCTCTTACCTTGAGTTTTGTGTGATAGACGATACTGCCTCAAATACGATCCTGATCCTTAGCCTTGTGGTAATCTAGCCACAACATAAACATACTATTGTTAGGGATTAGTTCCAAATCTCGAGCCTCAACCCAGACCTTATACTTAAGATGACTATTCCCTAGTTGTCGGGATGTTTGAAACATCCCTGGGCCACCAAACGGGTTCCTAAACTCCCCGAGACCTAGTCCTAAAAACAGCAAAACCACCTTTCTGGGCACCTGGCGCGGTTGTGCCCCCAAAAGGTTTGGGCTTTCCAGGGTACTAACACGGTCGCGCCCTAGCCCAGCGCAGTCGCGTCACTAACTCCGAAACCCAAAATTAAAACCAATTCCTAAGGTTCAGGGACCCTAGCGTGGTCGCGTCACTAACTCTAAAACCCAAAATTAAAACAATTTCCTAAGGTTCAGGGACCCTAGTATAGTCATGTCACAACCTAGCGCAGACGCGCTAGGTTGCCAGAAACCCAAAATTACCTAGAAACTCAAATTTTCTTCCCCAAACCGAGCCCCTACAACTCCCCTGCATAGTAGACCTAGAAAATCGACCAGAATAGGTATTTCTAGCAGGTTTATGACAACAAAACATCCCATGCACTCCTAACAACCTAATACCAATATTAATATACCACCAAAACTTAGTCAAACTCATCAAAACAAAAAACACCAAAAATTGGACAAATGGGAGCCAAAAGTTTAGAAACATACCCAAATCTGAAAATTCAAGCCTAAAAATGTGAAATCTAAGTGCAGTCCCAACATAGCTCAGCCACCAAATCATTCCTCTTCAATACTAACAACCTCAAGTCACCTAGAAACCCTAAACGACACAATTCAAATAAAAAATTCATGAACTTCAAAAACATGGTGAGCACCTAAAGAAACCTGAGAATTTCTCACCTTAGCTGTACCAAAATTTGAAAATCTAAGTGAATCCTTAGCTGATTGTTGCTTCAAATCTCTTCACCTTCCCACCATGCAGCTGAATCCTTCAAGGTTAGCATCCAATATCACAAACTCTCCTCCACTTCAAGGTTTTTTCCTAAGAAAACAAGAGAAATTGAACCAAAGGGCAGAGAGAGAGAGAGAGTATAATGTGAGAAGAGGCTGCAGCTGCCTTGGGTCTAAAGCAATGGTCTATTGACCATTTTACCCTTTGCCCCACTAAACCTCAAGGCTTAGCCCCAAGGGAAAAATTTTCATTTTGTCATTAATCCCACTAATCCTCAATTTACACCCCTAATCTCCCAATTAAATTAATAACCCTTCAAATATGAATAGTTCCTCCAATAATTCCCAACCTATGCAAAATTACCAAAATACCCCTTGGCTCACCCCAAGCCGGGCATAAATCCCCGTTGTGACTTTTCTGCCAAATCACTCTAAAGGATCGACTTAAGCTAGTTATCAAAAATATATCCACATAATAATGTGGTCTCAATCTCATAACACATATAATTACAATTATACCATTAACAAATCAAAACTACGAAAATTCCCTTTCTCACAAAAACTGGCCAACAATCACATTTAATATACATAAGCAAGCATAAATAGTCATATCTTAATATAATTCATATATTTCACATACTCACACATATATTCAATTAAATTTACATATAAATCCAATTATGTTATCTTGGCACTCTAATCAAGGCACTAAGCCTTATTAGCAAATTTGGGACGTTACAACTATCCCCTCCTAGTGAAAATTTCGTCCTCAAAATTTACTTGAACAACTCGGGATGCTAATCCTGCATATCTGACTCTAAGCTCCCAGGTCGCTTTCTCGACCTTGATGTTTCTCCATAGAACTTTGACTAGAGGAATTGTCTTGTTCCTCAGGACCTTGTCTTTTCTATCTAGGATCTGAACTGGTCCCTCCTCATAAGACAAGTCTGTTTGTATCTGTAAGTCCCACTTCTTTCTACAAATGCATTATAACAATTATGAAAAATAAGATAAGATGTTTTTATTCATACTTTTGAGTGCATTACAATGTTAATCGAATGTTAGAGATATTAAGTAAAGTGGAAGAATAACTAATGAATACGCAACTATAATATTCATGGGCATTTCATAAGTATAATACCCATAGAATGATGCTAAATAAAAGCAAACAATCACTAAAGTTATGAACAATAAAGAGAAATTCATAATTTGATGATGAATTTTATCTAGAAGGTTAAGAGATGAAGTTGTGCAAGTAAATGGTTAAAGGAGCAAGTATTTATAGGAGAAAAACTAGATGTTATGACCGTTGGCGAATAGTGATCTGACCGTTGGAAACAGTAACCTGACCGTTGGGGATATAGTTGTATTCTATTATGGGATTTTAACAATTCTAAGTTGTTGAAGTAACTAGCAGGTGGGAATAATTAATTTGTGGATGTTAGAGAAACTTTTTCAGAAAAGTTTGTGAGTCAAAAATGTTGGACTAAGTAATATAAGAAGATTGGGAAATTTTCATTTTTTTTACTATTCATCGGGTACTATTCATAATGGGTCCCACAGTAGGGTCCACATGGGTCCCACAGCGGGGTCCACCCCATGGTTCCCACATGATGATGCAGTAGTGATACAATGATGACTTTAGCAAACCACCATGCTTAATATTTTGAATATTTTATTATTCCACTATGCTTGATATTTTAAATATTTTATTAGCATAGTATCCCAAGTTTTTCCTATAAATAGCCCTTCCAAAACTCATTTTGAATCACAAAACCTCATTTTCTTTCTCTCACTCAACCCAAAAATCTTCTTAACACCCTTCTAAAGTTCTAAACCTCGAAGATCTAGGAAAAGTTCTGTCCGTAATGCTAGCCTACGAAAACCTTTTAGGTAAGCTCTTTCCCGAGCCTTTCATTTCAGTTATTTAGTTATTATATATATACAAATTATTTTACTCTGCTGTTATAATGCCAAAATTTAAATATAGATTATTTTACTATGTCGTTATAATACCAAAATTTATATATAGATTATTTTACTATGCCGTTATAATGCCAAAATTTATATATAGATTATTTTACTATGTCGTTATAATGTCAAAATTTACATATAGATTATTTTACTATGTCGTTATAATGCCAAAATTTATATATATTGATTATGTTACCATGCCGTTAAAATGCCAAAATTTATATATAGATTATTTTACCATGACGTCATAACTTACAATGTCAAAATTGAAATATAACTATTTTTTTATGTATCTTTATAATACTAAACTTATATAAGCTATGGTCACACTTTGGACTATTATGGACTTTTATTATATGACCTTATTCCATATTATTATGGACTGATACTATGACCTAGACATTTCCGTATGACCATGACGATGACCACGACTTTTAGATCGGGATCTTGCCATGGACAATTATAGTATGACCATACACCTGGACATAAAATAAACAATAAAATAAGAAAAATAGAATAACAACAATTATAAACTAAAATTACATCATGTACATTTTATGTAAGTTAATAGTTTGTGTTTTTATCAGGAAGCTAACAATTTCGATTGTTTTATCAAGACGCAAGGTAAGTAGAATCCTCATCTACAATACAAGTATTTTATGTGTCTTATGTGCATTTATATGCTTTATATGTTATCCTGCCATGTTGTTATGCATAAGTTATTTTTAAGAATGTTATATTTCTTATGCATAAGCACGCTTAATGTTCACAAACAAGTTATTGAAAGCATTAAAGTAGAGGTGCTGCTTGGGAGACCTTCGTCCCAAAAATGTAAGGAGGGAGATGTACTTCCCTATATAATGAATGTTTATGAGGGAGAAATTCCCTATTATCATGTTTATGTTCAGGTGGGAATGTGATTCCCTATGTAATGCCGGTAGCAGCATCCTCTAGGGCCCAAAAGAAAGGAAAGTGAAAGAAAGAAAATACATAACATCTTGCACGTTTATTTTCATGCATATGAGGTAGTTATTTTGCTTACTGAGCCTTAGCTCATCAGATAATGTTTTGTATTGTAGGTAAGAAGCCCCAAATATAAATTGTTGATGAGTATACATGGAGCCAACATGACTGTACATATGGGGCTGACCTGAAGGGAGTGGAGTTCTGCTATGCTATTCGATAAATAAACAAGAAACTTGATTTTATATTTATATTTCATAAAAAGTATTTTGTGGACTTTATAATTTACATAAAGCTTTAAAAGTATTTCATGAACGCTGTAATTTACATAAAGCTTTTAAATTTATCGATTTGATACATCTCTAATTCTACGTTAAGGTGTAGTAACATCACGAAAATTATTTATAAAAGTATTAAGATTTGTATGTAAGATAAAGTTTTTATTTAGTTTGTGGATATTGTATGGTTTGAAGTTATGAACATTAGTTTATGTATTGTTTAATAAAGTTTTTTTGTAAATTCAGAATTTCAGTATTGTCGTATTCAGGTTAAACGTTGTTTTTACACTATATATGTATGTTAAGAAAGGAGGTCATTATAGTATCTCCAGATCCTCATAATCCAACACATGGGTTGTGTCCGACACGTACTTCCAAAGCATTGAGACATGAAACACATCATGGACTCCTGATAATGACATGGGCAAAGCCAATATAGGCTACCTGCCCAATTTTTTCCAAGATCTCAAAAGGTCCACAAATCTAGGGCTCAGCTTTCCGTTCCTTCCAAACCTTTTTACTCCCCGTAGTGGTGAAACTCGAAGAAAAACGTGGTCCCCAACCTGGAACTCCACGTTCTTCACTTAGGGTCAGCGTAATTTTTCTATCTACTCTATGAGGCGAGCATTCGAGCTTTGATCTTCTCAATAGCCTCATTAGTTCTCTGAACCATCTCAGGTCCCAAGTACTTTCTCTCTCCCATATCATCCCAGTGAATGGGTGATCTACATTTCCTACCATACAACATCTCATATGGAGCTACTCCTAGTATTGATTGATAGTTGTTATTGTATGAAAATTCAATCAACGGAAGATACTTACTCCTCTCAAAATCTAATACACATGCCCTAAGCATGTCCTCTAGTATCTGGATCGTCCTCTTAGACTGTCCATTGGTTTGAGGATGATAAGTTGTACAGAACTTCAGTTAGGTCCCCATAGCCTTCTATAGACTTCCCCAAAACCTAGAGGTGAAAATGGGATCTCGGTCTAACACTATAGATTTTGGAAATCCATGGAGACGTACAATCTCCCTCATGTATAGTTCTGTATATTGGTCCACGATAAAGTTTGTTCTCACTGGCTGAAAATGAGCTGACTTGGTATATCTGTCTATAATCACCCATACCGAGTCATGTTGCCCACTTGTCCTAGGCAAGCCTCCTAAAAAATCCATAGTGACGTCTTCCCACTTCTAGTTGGGAATACCTAAAGGTTGTAACAACCCCGCTGGCCGCTGGTGTTCAACCTTCACCTACTGACAAGTTACACACTTCGCTATATAATCAATCACATCTATCTTCATCCCAGACCATCAATACAAGGTCTTTAGGTCTTGAGATATCTTTCTGGTGCCTGGATGTAAGGAATATTGTGTGGTATGAGATTCATCAAGGATCTCTCATCTAATACCCACGTCCATCGAAACACAAACCCAATCCTTGTATCTCAGCAAACCAGTCTCTGAAATGGAATAATCCTTAACTACTCCAGCTAGGACATCCCCTCTAAGCTTTATCAACTAAGAATCACTCATCTGGCCCTCCTTTATTCTCTCCAAAAGAGTGGACTGCAAGGTAATATTGGCCAACCGCCCCACCACCAACTCTATCCCTACTCTAGTCATGTCTTATGCCAATTCCTTTGATATCGGCTTTGAAATGAACAACTGTCCTGGGCCTCTCTAACTCAAAGCGTCTGCCACTATGTTGGCCTTCCTTGGGTGATAAAGAATCTCACAATCATAGTCTTTTACTAACTCCAGCCAATGCCTCTATCTCATGTTTAAGTCCTTCTGGGTAAAGAAATACTTCAAACTCTTATGATTGGTGTATATCTCGCACTTTTCTCCATAAAACTAGTGTCGCCACACTTTCAATTCAAATACCACCACTACTAACTCCAAATCATGAGTAGGGTATCATTGTTCATATTCCTTTAACTGTCGTGATGCGTAGGCAATAACATTCCCAGTCTACATCAGCACACATCCTAACCCCAGTCTCGATTCATCGCAGTACACTACAAACTTATCCCCGTCTGAAGGAAGGCTCAGCACCAGAGCAGTAATCAATCATCACTTCAACTTCTGGAAGTTATTCTCACATCTGTCAGACCACACAAACTTTAAGTTCTTTTGTGTCAACTTTGTCCATGGTGTAGCAATCTTTGAGAATCCTTCCAAAAATCATCGATAATACCCCGCCAACCAAAGGAAACTCCTAACTTCTGAGGCATTCCTTGGCCTCATCCAATCCCTAACTGCTTCCACCTTGACCGAATCTACCTTACTCCCGTCTCCACTGACAATGTGACTAAGAAAAGTCACATGTAGTAACCAAAACTTGCAATTTTTAAACTTGGCATACAACCATTGCTCCCTAAATCTCTGTAATACTAACCGGAGATGCTATTCACGCTCTGCCTCTGAATGGGAGTAAACCAGGATGTCATTGATGAAGACAATGATGAACTGATCCAAATAATCCTTGAACACCCTGTTCATCATATCCATAAATGTTGCTGGGGCATTGGTCAACCCAAATGACATGACTTGAAACTCGTCATGCCTATACCTCATGCAAAAGGCCGTCTTTGGAATATCCTCATCCTTGATCCTCAACGGGTGATAACCAGTTCAAAGATCAATCTTTGAGAACACTGTCTTACCCTGTAGCTGTTCAAACAGGTCGTCTATCCTCGGAAGTGGGTACTTTTTCTTGATAGTCAACTTGTTCAACTCCCTGTAATCTATACACATTCTCAGGGTCCCATCCCTTTTCTTCACAAACAAAACTAGCGCACCCCACGGTGAGAAACTAGGTCTGATAAATCCCAGGTCCAGTAGTTCCTTTAGCTATACCCTCAACTCCTTCAGTTCTGCCAGAGCCATTTTGTATGGTGCCCTAGATACTGATTCTAAACTTGGTGCCAATTCAATAACAAACTCAATCTCCCGGTGCAGTGGCAATCTTGGTAAATCCTCAGGGAACACATCAAAGAACTCACACACCAGTCTGGTCTTCTCTGGTCCCACTTGCATGACCTTGGTGGTATCCACCACACTAGCTAGGAATCCTATGCCACCTCCTAGCAATAAGTCTCTAGCCCTTAATGTTGATATCATAGGCATACTGGGCCCATGCACGGTGCCAACAAAAACAAAGGGGTCATCACCCTCAGGCTCAAAAGTCACTATCTTCTTCTTATAGTCTATAGTCTCCTCGTACCAGGCTAACCAATACATTCCCAAAATGGCATCTCCTACACCCGACATTCTCTCGAATGGTGTCTCCTACACCTGGCACACTGTGGTTAATTCCTCTGTAACGACCCTACTTAAAACTCATTAACTTACTAAATACTCCATATTTATGTAAATTAATGTTTACATGGATCTCTTTAAGAAAAACAAAACTTTTATTGAAATAAACATGAATAACACCATTTTCCAAAACATGCAATTGATATCTCGATATTTAAAATAAATCATGTTTTACTAGCACGACGTAAGTAAAAATACACGTTTAAGACACAACATAAACCAAAGGTTAAAAACCTTTATAACAATAATACATAAGTAGCAACCCCTTGACCCCCAGGTTAGCCAATCACAACATGCACACATCTGACCGAGCTGGCTCCAACTCATTGCCTCATCAACTACACTTATACCTTTTTCTGCAACACAGAGTACACGTGAACTAAAGCTCAGCAAGAAGAACTATATATGACACAATCCCTAAGCCCAACAATATGAGATATAAAACATAGACATAAACTAACTCATATAATCACAACCTAAAACTTATACTACTTCTAACTTGTAACTTTAGATAAATTATAAAGTTCAACAATATTCATATTGTAACGTATCATTCTTGTAGCATAACTTTACATACCATAGCATAACATAACATACAATAATCATAGCATATCACAAAAACATTCATAACACATATTACCAGTGTCGCAGTGGCCATAAACCAGTGCTAATCTGGTCAGTTGTGCAACCGAACACAAATTAACGTAAGCATGCATTTTCATAACATAAGCATGTCATTTGTCGTAACGTGAGCATCCATTTTCATATCGTAAGCATACCAAGCAAACATACAACATATTCACACATAATACAGTCACACATAACATGCATAACCTACAACATACCTCATAGCACAACCCATGACATAATTTTTAATGTAACTCACAACATAATTCACATCATAGTTCATAGCATAATTCTTAGTAAATTTCACAACATAATTCCTGACATAATTCAAAATATAATTCATAGCATACAAAGCTTACCATACATAAGTACGTCGAGCGTACACCCTGCGTGCAGGTGTCCACTCTTCTTACCTTAGGTCCAGCAGTGATACAATGACCTCCCTTCAAGTGTCTTGCCAAGTCCTAAATCCAAAACATACAACATTATTATTTAGAGACTCATAACTTAAGCCAAAGGTCATGAACCAAACCTTACATTTCCTAAGACCCAATCAACCTTATATTGTCCTTAGGGAAGTCCTGAAAATGTCCCCAAGAAGTTAGGAGAAAGTCCCCAATGAACCCTATATGAAACGGCTCCAAAACGACCTAAAAACAACCAAAAATGACCCTGACGCAGACAAGAGCTGCGGCCCTGTCATTCAAAGCTGCGGCTCTAATTCAAAAACCTGACACAGACAAAACTTCGAAAGGTCATATCTCCCTCATTAGAAATCTGATTTTGACGATTCTTTTTGCATTTTTCTCATATTGGATCCCTCTATATCATCATACAATTATTATATATCAATAAAATACCAAAAATTTATGAGAATACCCTAACTCAATAACTCTAGCAATTCTTATGCAATAAAACTCATTCTTCCTAGGTTATGAACATATATCCCAAAAACAGCCCTTATTTCATCATTAATTCTTCCATAGCACGTTTATAACATTAAAATATATTCATAAAATACCCTAACATGAAATTCTAAGAACTAATTTATATCATCTACCCTTAAATTGCAATAAGATCTTACCTTCAAGTTGATTCGTAGTTTTGCAACCTTCTAGACCTTAATCTCAGAGAGAATCCTTGTTTGATCGATACAGCGGCTGACAATATTATAATATACTTAACATTTATTTTTCCATAATTAATTAATTCTTAATAATCAATAATACACAATTACAATCCTATCCCCCATCTAAGCTTCCTTATGAAACCACTTAAGCCTTTTTTAGTTATTCCTCCTTAAGCTAATTTTTTTGACTTATGGAAATTAAAATTTCTACCACAATATTCATATTTCTATTCTCACCCATTATTTCCAATACGTTTGGCACTTAAACCCTTAATACTTGAAGGAACCGTGTCTTGCTGTTGTCATACAAACACATATCATAATCATGAATTAAATCAAATAAGATTCTCATGAAAATAACAAATAAAAAATAATTCATATGCATCAACATAAATGACCAAATTTCCATCACATGCCAAAATTACCACAATACCCATGAAATGCAAAGGCAGATTGTAACGTCCTCCTAATTTGGGACCGTTACACTGTGTACTTTAAATAGTGTCAGACTTGCTAATCAAGTCCCTTGGTTATAAATGTGTAACTAAGGTTAGTGACAAGGGTTAGGGTTAAAATTCTTGGTCAAAAGGAAACATTGACTTTTCATTTAAAATATTTACGTTCATACATGGGATCCCAAAATAACTTTTAAAAGGTTAATACAGTTCAAAATACAAGCCAAGCCGACCTAGGCATCAAAATAGGGGATACAACCCTAGTTCCTCCAAGATAACCCCAGTCGTGGTGGTCGAGCAATTGCATATGTACATGCCGCCACCGAAGCTCTCCAACTAAGGGTTGGTTAAGGCTTTTCTTTCCCCTTACCTGCACCACACAGCACCCGTGAGCCAAGGCTCAACAAGAAAACTATAAACAAGTGCATGAACAGTAAATACATATCCATATCTAGCATGCCCAGCAGTAATAACCTACTCACGCATGCATATAATTACAAATAAATTATTATAGAGTCATTTTAGGGCCTGTTGCCCTTAGATGACCATAGGGTCAACCCAGGGCCCTATGCCCTAGCTAAGTGACCATATAGTCACCCGGGACCCTTAACCCTAGCTCTGAGTAACTAGCCATAGAGCTAGCCAAGCGCTCTCTTTATTTCCAAACGACCAAGGGTCGACCAACATACTAGTACGTCCCTGATTAGGCCTAAGCCTCTAGACCAGCGCACTATGCGCGATTGCAGCCCTTATCTAATAAGTTAATGCCTTAACCAGATATTTAGACACCAGATAAATAGATAACCAAATACAGATAAGCATATGACTAAAAGGTCAATGCCTTAACCAGATATTCAGACAACCAAATATAGATAAGCATACTACAGATAATACAAGTATGCATACATATTAGTCATATATCTCGGCCAATTATATACAAACATAGTAATAACCATGTTCCTTAATGGGGGTCGAGCTCTAATCACACAGACAATCACATTTAACACATATTGGGTGTCATTTTCTTACCTCAGGTTTGAGTGCAACGTATAATAAGAATGACCCTCGAGCACGATCCCAGTTCCGAGCCCCTAGTGGTAACCTAGTCACAACCATTATATAGAATATCATCAATAACAAACGAATAAAGGCTTTCGGACCGAGTCCTAGCCTCCAGGACGTCGAACTCTACTAAACTAAGTAGTAGAATCGATCCTGAGCCCCTAAGTCTAAGTTCCCACACTCAAGACCTTCACGGACCTCAAAATGTTGGGGTTTTATGCCCTAATTAAAACACAATTTCTTTGTAATCTCATTTTATTATCAATAAAAGAATAGAAATCATTTTTTGACTTGGTCAATCACTTTGCTCACATGTTTTATTTTCATGATAATTTGTTTAATAAAAACTTCTATTAAATCTCAAGCATATATTTAATCGTACTTACAGTGACGTAATCACAGTGGAATATAAATATGATTATATGTTCAAAATAAGTAGTTCTAAGATTAGTCAGTGCACAGGATTTACACTAACTTGCCAATCTACGATATGATCTACTTACACATTGTAGTGTTATGTTCTTTCCAGAACACTAGCAAAGTAGATAAGATCGGATGTATTTGTTACATCAGACTGGACCGATATTGACAGTAGATAGGATAAGTAAACATACCGCTATTATCTATTCTAGTCATATCATATAGTTGACTATAGGTCAATTCAATCTCAATTCTGAGTGGTTAGTATTCTGTTTGATTGTATTATTTGAGTTCTTTGACTTGTTCGTGACCAGCTTACCCTACAGACTAGCCCATACTTACATCTTGGGAACTCGGTAGTATAATTGAGTGGGAGTGTTGATCATAGATATGAACATCTATAGCTTCTGATGAAGAAGTGAAACGATGGTTTCCTTTTAGTTTAGTTCAATGTGCTAAATGATAGAGATCTCATTTTAGTAATTAATCTTAGTTTACTGAAATATCATTTACAAGAAACTGAGTGTTTTAAGGATAAAATACAATGAGGGGTAAAACGGTATTTTATTCCCATCTCATTGTAGACCGTCTATAGAGGATTGAGTGACAATTATAGTTCTAACAATGGATAATTAATAGTGTATCTATATTTTTTATAGAGCGTTCTATGAATTCAAGAGTGCAATTACGAGTCTTTAGTGGAGTCACGAGGAACTAATTAGTAAATTTATTTGTTAGATTTATGATAACTTACTGGAGCTTAATTTCATAGCCCCATGGTCCCCAATGTACCTTGGATAAAATCATATAGATAGTCTCAATTAATTGATTTAATTATCAATTAGATTTATCAAAGTTGACCAAGTCAATTTTGGATAGTTTCACATAGTCATACAATTTAGAGAATAAAAGAGAAATTAGGGCAGATTTATTAATTAAGATAAATTGGTATCTAAATTAATAAATAAGTTTACATCAAGGTTCAAATTATAAATAATTAATTTGATAAAGGATTTAAATAATTATTTAATTAATTAAATCAATAGAAAATAATACAGGTCTTGATTTTATGTCCAACGGGCTTATAATTAAATGGGAAATTTCATGAGCCTAAAGCCCATGATAATTTCAACCTAGGATTGATTATTGGATATTATTTTATTGATTTTTTTAATTAAATAAATGGCCTAATTGAGGCTATAAAAGGAATGCTAAGTGAGAGATGAAATCATAAGTCAAAACATAAGTTGAATCACAAGTTTGTGATAGGTTTTAGATTCTCTCCAAACATAAGTCTTTTTCTAAGCCTCATTGTTCTTTTCTTTTCTTCTCTATGTATCTATCTCATGTGTTGAGAATTTCCCACTCTAGTCTAGGTGATTCTAAGGATACTTTGGGAGGTTGTGAAGAAAATTGAAGATCGGTTCAGTTTCTTGGTAATACTCTACGATAGAAAGGATACAAGGGTTAGAGAAACCGAAGGAAGGACTCTATTATTCGGCTGCGTATAATGTAAGTATTCTTATCATTATTTCTCTTTGAATTCAATTTTAGAAACATGTCCTAGGTTGTCTCATATTAACTTGTTTAATATTAGATCAACATGAAAATAAATAAAGATCATGTATAAGTTTTCTAACACAAAAGCCCTTTAAGCGTCACGGCCCAAGGCCCAAGAGTCGCGGGCCACCCCTAGTTAGAGAGCCCTAGGGCTATCCTCTAGAAACACACGCCACGACTCAAAATGGATCAACACCTCCTTCTCCCTTCGTTCATGAGAGTTGCGGTGCCCCAAGAATAGGGTCGCGACTCGACATGAAAATCTAGCTTTTCCCCATTTTATTCAAGCCAAAACTCACCAAATCCCAAAAACAAAGTTCCCAATCAACTCAACACTTCATAAGCCTCAAAACCATCCCCAAAAACAAGCTTAAAACCCCTCATAACACCAAATTTAGGTTTGAGTTTTCAGAACTCTAAAACTCAACTAAAACCAGAGAAAACATATAGAATTAAGGTTAGAAATTGATACCTTTTCTGCCCAAAACAACGCTAAGCCTCTCCCCAAGTAATCCCGAGCCTAAGCTAGCTTTGATTCCCCTTAGATCGCAAGAAATTCCAAGGAATTGAGAGAGAGTGTGTGTATAGAGAGTATTTTTCCTTTATTTTCTGTTTGTGTGTAGGTTACATAGAGTTCAAGTAACTCTAAGCAAATCTCGAAGCTCAGGGTACCCAAAATGTCCCTGGGGGTAAAATGGTCAAAATTCTCGAAATTCCCTCTAAATCTCACTAACTCCGAATATATCCTCAATTATTAATTCAGATTACCCGATATCCCGGTAATGTACTAAATACCCAAAATACCCCTTGACTCACCCCAAGTCGAGTATTTGGTCCCGTTGTGACTCTCCCACTAACTTACTCCCTAGGATCAGCTCGTGTCGAGTAACCCAAATATATCAACATAATAATGTGGTCTAACACATATATCACATATATGCACATATATTCCAAATATACATGTAACGGGCCAACTTACGAAAATTTCCCTTCTAATAAGAAACAAGCCCACATGCATATTTAATACACCTAAACATGCATATCTAGTCATATTATAATATAACTCACGTAATCATATAATGATACACATATATATCACATAAGCTCATATTTCATAATTAAATCACATATATTCATATAATTCTCTATAATTTTTCATCCTGGCACTCTAATCAAGGCCCTAAGCCTTATTAGGTAATTTGGGGCATTACAACTACCCCCTCCTTACAGGAATTTCTTCCTCGAACTTTTACCTGAATAGCTCAGGATACTGATCCCGCATATCTGACTCTAGCTCCCAAGTTGCTTCCTCGACCTTGTTGTTCCTCCATAATACCTTAACCAAAGGTATATTCTTGTTCCTCGGGACCTTGTCCTTCCTGTCCAAAATCTAAACTGGCTGCTCCTCATAGGATAAACCTGTAACTCAACACATGAGCCTTATCTCATACATACTTCCTTAACATGGAAATATGAAATATGTTTTTCACACTAGACAGTTCCGAGGGTAAGGCCAACCTATAGGCCACCTGACCGATCCTCTCCAGGATCTCAAATGGTCCAACAAACCTAGGGCTTAACTTTCTCTTCTTCCCAAATCTCTTCACCCTTCTCAGTGGTGAAACCCTAAGGAAGACATAGTCTCCCACTTGGAATTCCACGTTCCTCCACCTTGGGTCTGAATAAATTTTTTGTCTACTCTGAGACGCGAGCATCCGAGCTTTAATCTTTTCAATAGCCTCAGTGGTCCCCTGAACTGCCTCAGGACCCAAATATCTCCTCCCACCCATCTCATCCAATTGAATGGGAGATCTACACTTTCTACCATACAACATCTCATAAGATGTCACCCCAATAGTCGACTAGTAGCTGTTATTATAGTAAAACTCTATCAGAGGCAAATATTTACTCTAGGACCCTTCAAAGTCAAAGACACATGCTCTTAGCATGTCCTCCAATATCTGGATAGTCCTCTTAGACTAACCATTGGTCTAAGGACAATAAGTTGTACTAAACTTTAGCTATGTACCCATCACCCCAAAACATGGAATTAAAGATAGGGCCCTTATCCATCATGATAGACCTCGGAGTCCCACGAAGGCATACTATCTCTCTTAAATAAAGATCTGCATACTAGTCAACTGTGTAGTTCGTCCTCACTGGTAAAAAATGAGCTAACTTCGTATACTGATCCACGATGAACTAGACTGAATAACGCTGGCCCATTGTCCTGGGAAACCCCGCCACAAAATCCAACATGATGTCCTCCTACTTCCACTCTAGGATATCCAAAGGCTATAGTAGCCTTGCTGGTCTCTGATGCTCTGCCTTGACCTGTTGACAGGTCATGCACCTTGCCACATACTCAGTCTAGTCCTTCTTCATCCTAGGCCACTAATATACAGCCTTCAAATCCTAGTACATCTTCGTGGTGCCTGGATGAGATACACTTAAACATGCAAGTACAATCATATTATAATATTTAATACACTTAAACATGCCCTTCTAATAAGAAACGGGCCCACATGCATATTTAATACATTTAAACATGCAAGTACAATTGTTGACCCTTGATTTGGCCAACGACACAGAGTCAAATAAACAACAAAGAACAAAAAGAAATCAAGAAGAGAATCAAATGGAAAACAAATGACACAAGAAATTTATAGTGGTTCAGCCCCAATAAGATGGCAATAACCTACATCCACTTAGTGTTCTTATTGATATTGAATCCCAATATTATGATCAAAGAACTAGGGTTCTTGAGTTTCACAAGCCTTGGGGGGATTACAATTTTGGTCGATAATCACACTATGCTCTCTTCTATGAATTCTAAAATCAACGATTCAAAAGTCCCCTCCTTGTGCCCTCTCATTCTTATTTATAGGCTCAAAGGGGTTACATGGGCCGATGGGCCTTAATTACAATTAAGATCAGCATATCAAGGTAATAATGGAAAACATAATAAATGTAATTATTACAAGATTGCGTATTCCAAAGGAAGTAAATGAAAGTATGCGACCAGACTGGTCGCATCTAAACGCGAGACTTGACCAATCAATAATTATCTGGTCGATGGTCAACAGGATCCCTTTACTCAGAACTGTCACGTGCCAGTCACGTGTAAGAAAATCTTGCCTCATCATCAGAAGCCATTTTTGGGTAAAAATTTGCCCCCCAAGTTTATTTTATTGTGACCAACATAAAGTAAACTTAGGTGACTGACCTTTCGAGTGCCTCGTCAAATCTGTCAAAGTCGTCCATGCCTTCTCGAAAAAGGCAACTAATCATGTCTTTTCAGTTTCCAAAAAGTGGTCTGATGGCTATTGCACTTACCCATGCCTCGAAAAGTTACCCCTCATGATTACCTCGGTAACTGATCCTCGACTAATATAAATAACCTCTCAAAATCAATTTTCACTTTTTACATTTTACCTTTATCCTCAAGAACACCGAAGAACAACGACTTTAGAAACTCATACGGTCTTTGATGATCAACGAAGTTCCTGCCCAGCCAAAATGACTTAGCGTCACAGAACTCTACTCCAACCTCTATACAAGTAATTTTCTCAAACTTTTCAGTTGTTGAGATGCCATGCAATATCTGTTTTATCTCCACTTTAGATTCTGAGTTCTTAAATGTTTTTTACTGTTCTTGAAAAAATTGTTTTGGGGTAAAAAGGGCACGTAGATTTGAGCTTAATATAATAGGAAAATAACACTTTGCTGTGGTTGGATATCAGTTTGGTAGTTTGGAATATTAATTTAGGGAGTAAAATCGAAGTAAAAATTCGATTTTTAAGCTTGTAAAAAAACTGGGTTTTTCCTGCCCCTTCAGAGTCGAAAAAGTTTTTCCTAAAAAACTTTTCACTTCTCCTTTTTGATCCATTTTCCAAATTGTTCGCATAGAACCTAGTGTTGTTGTTAGAATGCTGCTAGTCATATAAAAGCTTAACTTTTATACACAAGCAACGTTATTCCAACTCTTTACACCTCTTGGTCTTTTGGGTCTCAGATTCTCATCTCCCCTTCTCTGTTCGCAGATTATCATGCACAATCCGTGGGGAGGTGAGAGGTCAATCGACGATGACCTGCTCGCGCGGCTGCTCGAGGATGAAGAACAGTCATCGTTACTTATTCTAGAGATTCCTTTTTCCCATATCCCATCCAACAGACCTTCAACCAGTCCATCAAACATGGGAAGAGTAAAATCCACTGCCCAGAAAAGGAAACCAACCAACCCTCCTGCAAATCATCTTGCTCCTCGGGCTGAAATTCCTTCGACTTGTGGTCGAGCTGAAAACACCCCTGAGCCAAGTATCCAAACACAAGCCCAACCCCAGGACATCCTTCGAACAGACGTCGAGTGGTACGTTTCTCCTCCCAGCAACATTACTGCTAGGATGCTAACCAATTACCTCAAGAAAAACGG